>NC_083363.1:24572648-25865773 GCF_030254825.1 Meriones unguiculatus
GAGTCCTGTCTCCCCTCCCTCCAACTGGGGTCTGGCAAAATGGGTTGTAACCTCTCTGCTTCTCCACACTCCAGCAGAGAGACACTGGGCAAATTCTTCCAGGCAGAAGCTGACGGTCTGATTCCGGCTCTGGGGCTTTGGTGCCATCTAGAGGCCATTTTCTCTGCTCCAGAGCCTGCTCTTGATTCCTGCTTCCAGAGCACAAATCAATGCAGAGCTAAGCTCTTGCCATCACATTTTCTCCAAAGAACTATGATTGGGCCAATCACAAAAGCATTTTAGAATATTCAGCCTCAATGTTCTCAATTGGGGATAATGATCCACCTGCCCACCCCCCATACAAATGGTCTGACATTGATCTGCTGGTTCCAGGGGAGCTCATTGGACATTAGCCTGAGCGTAGCTAGGAGAGGCAGGGGCTCCATCTTCCTCCCCAAGCAGGGTTCTCACACTTGGTTGGATCTAGACTTACCTCGACAACTAGGCCCCAGCTCAGACTCCCCACATACAGCTTCCTGGGTGAAGACAGTATCTGAACGAGTATGTCGCTGAACCAGGCAGAGCCATAGTTCTTGGGTAATCCCATTGGAGGGCTTGATAACCAGTGCTGCCCCACCCCAGAGGTTCTGGTATAGTAGGTGAGACAGTTGGCCTCACCACCAAGGTTCCCAGCGATACTGATGCTGTGGAGGCGGGGCACATAAGTTTCTCTTCCCTAGGGAGGAGTTCTGTCCTCCTGGGTCAGTGGGACTCCTCTGGAAAGAGCTATGTAGTGAATCCAGCCAGGACAGAAGGAGGAAAGATTACTAGTGAAGCAAGTCATAGTGTCCCCTCCTGATGGGCACCGCTCTGTCCTGGTGTTTGCAGCGGAGCCCTGTGTGGGAGACAGATCCATCTTCTGCCGGATGGAAGTGCTGGCCCGGTACTGCGCCATCCCCGGCTACCACCGGCTGTGCTGCGAGTCGTGCACCACGAAGGCCTCAGGCCCCAATGCCAGCCTGGCCTCTCCACCCACCTTCTCCACTCCGGGGAGTCTCTTGCAAGAACCCACAGCTACCCAGGAGGATGCGGAGTCCACAAGGGAGCCAACCAGACTGGAAGACCGCCGGCAAAGCCAGCCCACACAGCTGCCAGGGCTAGTGGGTAGGCTCTCCTCAGTGACTCAGCATCCCATCACACCCCAGATGCTAAGCGCTAGAACATTTGAGGGCGATTCTCCCACCACCCCACAGGGCCCACCTTGGGGCTGGACCCAAACAACTGTGCCAGCCCCCGAGGGCCAAGGACAGCCCAAGGAGGAACCAGGACATAGAGGCACCAGCCTTCCTGCTACCTCCCCAGTGACCTGAACCCACCCCTCCAGTCATGTTTACACTCTGCATGTGGTCCCACTGACCCTGGCTCAGAGGACTCAAACACAGGGGACAGGAAGTAGCACAGTTTTCCTTTTTAAATTATTTGCCTTCTTATTCTGTTTGGGGCTATAATACTCTTTACCCCCATGATAGGGTTGGGGGCAAAGGGAAATCAGGGACTGCCCTAACCAGAAATACCTCAGCCAGCAGAGCTCAGGCCTTCACTCTCAAGTGACCCCTGAGATCTGTCCCTCCAGGCTCAGCAATACCCCTTCCCACAGCCACTGGGCCTGGATAGGGCTGAAGTTCAGGCAGGGGCTGGTCAGAGATTCTCCCTCATCCATGACTTCTGACTACCAGGATGGCCTGCACAGCCACCCCTACATCCTCAGGCTCCCACACATCCCACCCCAAAGGCAAAGCAGGGCTGCCCATGAGGCAGACTGGGGAAAGTGCTGGATGACTATAGCAGCGAGGCCTTCATGGCTGCAGGGTCTGGCAGGGGAGAGTTTT
Organism: Meriones unguiculatus; assembly: GCF_030254825.1. Lineage (NCBI taxonomy): Eukaryota > Metazoa > Chordata > Mammalia > Rodentia > Muridae > Meriones > Meriones unguiculatus. The sequence continues at coordinate 24,574,517 of NC_083363.1, forward strand.
TCTCAGACCTGGCTCTTGTCAGCTGAGGGCTGCTAATAACCCCCAACAGGCGTGCTTTGCTGCCTATAGGGTCACTTTTGCGGGCCCCCTGTGTCCCTGTAGATGTCACTGCTGGTGACTCCAGATAATAGACTGACCTCCCAATCTCACACCCAAGCCACCCAAGGAGGCCTAGACACACCCCTTCAACATCCAGGAGGTTCCAAGCTGGGGCTTGATCCCTGGTTGGACCAGAGACAGCAACTTCAATCATCACTGAAGGGCCTGAAGGAGGCCCAGCCTGAAACGTGACCCCCAGGTCCCAGAGAGATGTCACTTCCCAGACTGCCCCCTCAGCCATCACTCTCTGCTGAAGCCGGTTTCTGTTGGAGTTGGGGGTCTTCCCTCTGGCTCCAGTTGGGCCAGACTGTGCGATGCTCAGAAGGTAAGGGCAGGAGGGTCACAGGCCAAGACTGAAGAATCTACCCAGCTGGACCCTGCATGGCCTGGGCATGATGCCAGCTGCTGCTCCTGGTAAGGAGGATGCACCCAGTACCTTCCATGGCCCTCTGGCTCTCAGGAAATGGCCTAGGTCCTTGTTTTGAGGGTCAATGGCAGAGGTGCTTGTCTGTCCACCTTCCTCAGTTGGAGGAAGGGAAGCCTTAGGCCTCTGGCCTGCAAGCTCCATAGGGAGCAGCGGTGCTGGAGACTCTGCATGCTCCTCTCACTCCTGCTCTCCCTTTGCAGGTGGCTGGGGCCACTCCAAGTCAGTCCTGTGTGGCCCAGCCTGGAGAGTCTGATTTTTAAAATGTTACCTATTTATTAACATTGCTGTCAGTGTTTTATTTTGGACTCCAAAAGTGGTGGTGGTGGTGTGTGTTTTGGAGGATGGGGACAATGAAGCCAGTGCCCTAAGGGCTGGGCCCAGCAATTGTAAGATGATTGCAGGTGGGAACAAACAAGGAAGGGCCACCACCAATGAGCTGAATGGCTTTGGGCAAGTTACCATACAAAGGGTGGAGATTGCTAGGTGGTACCTATGGGGCCCGCAGACAGAAAAGTATTTTGATGATCAGAGCTTTGCAAGGGGTGGTTTCCTTGGAAGGTGGTGAAATAGCTTTTCCCTGAATCCCAGGATAATCTGGGTACCAAGCAGGAGGAAGGGTTGTTGTCCATCTTACTGAGCATGAGGGCTGATGGGAAACTCACTGTGGGATTTTTAAAGCATCAGTCAGCTGGTAGGGTGCTTCCTCTGCATGCAAGAGTCCCTGGGTCCCCAACATTGCAGAAAGGTGGGGGTCAGGAGGAGAGCCTATCTCATCTCCTATTGGTAAAATGAGACCCTGGATTTAACCCCATCACTGCCAAGAGAGAAAGGGGCTGCGGTTGAGAGGGCATGAGGGGTGAACCAATCGACATCTTGTTTTGTTATTGTATCAGACATCAATGATCTGTTACTACACTGGCTTTTCTCTGACACTTGTGGGGCCCTGGCCAAGACTATACCAACACTCCCCCACCCCTAACCTGGAGCACATGCTTCTTTTCTTCCAATTCCTAAGCATTTTCTGTGCCTGTGTGGACAGTGTATGCTTCACAACCAAGCTCCATCTCCACCCTTTCACAGACTGCCTGCTCCCAACAGCTGCCTCTCTGTAGACAGCCACATAGACCTGGGAGTGCACATCTCAGAGGACCAACCTAGGGAGATGCTGATAGAGGCCTCGGCTCTGGCAGTGGTCTGGCTTATTGATGGGGCAGACAGACACATAGAGCACACTCTGTGTATCCATAGCTTGTGCCTAGGGCAGACATTACCAGCCCATCACTGCACTTTTACCCTGCATTGCTCTGGGCAGTGGGTCTGTCTAAAATGTTATACAACACTGGAAACCTTTGCTCAACTGGCATCTAGGGAGAAGCAAGGCATGTAGAAACAGGGCATCAGAGCCCCCTATCAAGGAAGAAGGTCCTAAGAACCAGACCAAGGAACCCCTGGGCCTTCATATATTCTTGGGGCCCACAGAGTCCAGGCTGGGCATGAGGTCTTTCCAAGGAGTCCTCACTGTCCTGCATTCCTGGGGATATGGCTCTGATGATAGAGTGCTTGCCTAGTGTGCTGGCAAGTTTCTGTCAGCTTGACACAAACTTAGACAATTCCCTGGGAAGGGAATTGTCTCCACCATACTGGCCTGTGGGCATGACCGTGGGGTTAATTTCTTGATTTATGGTTGATATGAGTGGGCCCCAGCTCTCTGTGGACAGTGCCACCCCTGGGAAGGCAGTTCTGGATGGTATACGACAGCAAGCTGAAGAAGCCAGAAAAATGTTTTTCTTGACAGTTCCCACCTCTGCTCTTAAGTGAGCTTCTGCCCTGACTTCCCTAGATGCTCAACTGTGATGGGACATTGTAAGCCAAATAACCCCTCTTTCCCCAAGTTGCTTTTGGTCAGTGTTTTATAAAAGCAACAGGAAAGCAAACTGATACATCCAGCATACAGGAAGCCCTGCATCACGTGAATGGATGTGGTTAGTGTGTGCCTACAGTCCCAGCACTTTGGGTGATGGAATCAGGAAGATCCAAAATTTAAGATCATCTGCTGCTATAGAGTTTGTGGACAGCATGAGACCCTACCTTGGAGAGAGACATGGAGACAGCACTCTTTTATCGTGACTGCCATGGAAACAGAATGACTAAAAAATGTGCAGGCCAAATAGGGGTGTCATTGGGCTTCCCACAAAGTGACTATGGGCAAAGCTTCCCTTCCCTGGGGCAACTGAGCTAAAGACTCGAGGGGCAATGGTTGCAGCCAAGAGACTTGGAAAGCACCTGGGATCTTTCCCTGGTTTGGAGGCTGCTGGTGTGTGCGTGAGGCTGTGGAGCATGGGATGTTACTGCAGAGTGGGCGGCTGGGGCCTGCAGTGGAGCTGAGCAGGGTTCTTGAACTCCAGGCAAACCATGAAAACAAGAGTGCGCTGCCTGAGAGCTTTTGCCAAGAAGACCAGGTGTTCCCTTATTGTTGAGCGCAGACTCGGCTCTGGCCTTACAGTGCTCAAAATAAGTGTGACAGCCCTTTCTGGTCTGTATTGCTGATTAGAAGCATGAGCCACTAACGCCTGTCAAATCCAGCATTGTACCTAGCACTTAGTATAGATTATTTCTTTGAGTCCTTATAAGAGCACTGCCATTGCTATGAGCCTGTGTTTGGAGGTCAGAAGACAACCTCATGTGTCAGTCCTAGCCTTCCACCTTGTTTGAGACAAGGTCACTTCTTATTTACCACTTTGTGTAGCAGGGAGCTGGGATTACAGACATACCCTGCTGTGCCTAGATTTTGTGGGTTCTGAGTATTAACCCAGGTCATTCAACCATCTCCCCAAACCACAGATTGCTTCTTTAAGCCTCTTATCTAATTGCAACAAGAGTATCTGCCTCCAAAAAGTTCTGTGTGGATTAAACATTTAAGAGTTGATGATGAAACCAGGTTTGGTAGTCCCAGCACACAGGTAGTAGAAAAAGAAAGATCAAGAGTTCAAGGCCTTGTTCCCGTACATACTGAGTTTGAGGCCAAACTATGGGACAAACTCCCCTGCCATTGATGAAAATGTTCCTCTGTACCTTGCTCATCTATTGCAGTGGAACAGGGAAGGGCCTGATTGTTGAATGAGCAGACTGAGTGGGAGAAGCCAGGAACATTCCTATGTATGTCCGCAGAGATAGCCTCATTGTAAAACTCTCTCTCCATCTCTTCTAATCAACACTCTTCAAGGTGCGATCAAAATATTCTGGTAGCAGAATAGGTAAACTTAGGTGCTGCAGTGAAACATTTTATTTTATTTTTTGAGAGTAAGTGGTTTTTAAAATTTACATTTTTTATTTCATATTCTTTCCCTCATCCTGAAAGTCCTTCCAGATCCTCTCCCCCTCCCTACCCACCCTACTTATTTTTAAGCTTTTGTTACATTTTATTCTGTGTTGGGGGGGTACTTGAGGATGTGTGTGTTGTGGCACAGTTGTGGGAGTCAGAGAACTTGCAAGGAGTCTGATTCCTCCTCTACCATCGAGGCCCTGGAGAATCTGACTCAGGCCATTAGGCTTGGCAGTAAGTGCCCTTACCCACTGAGCCATCTTGCCAGCCCCAGAATTTATTTTCATGTATGAGAAAAACTTATAAATACACCAAAACCACAGTGCAGACAGACTGTCACTTGGAACAAAGTTATATCTAGGAATAAAATGGTCAAATTGAAATATTAGAAACAAAATAAATAGGCGATAAGCAGTTGTAACAAAATTCATGTGGGAGGGTGGGAATGGTCCAGATTCAGGAATGAAAGGCTCTCATCAGGGAGACTGAGGACAAACATCTAAATGTAGAGCCTTCTCTCTAGCTATACATCTGCAGAGTGGGCGGCTGGGGCCTGCAGCGGAGCTGAGCAGGGTTCTTGAGCTCCAGGCAAACCATGAAAACAAGAGTGTGCTGCCTGAGAGCTTTTGCCAAGAAGACCTAGGTTAATTCTGGGTTCTTTTATTGACATGTGACATAGATGAATCTGTATCTATATCTAATCTATACCACTCCTGTGATGCTAATCTCCAGAGAATCATTACATGCAACAGGCAAAAGTAGGACCCACTTAATATCATGCATCAAGGATAAATACATCAACAGTGTGGTTTAGGGGCAGCACGGGGAATGTAGCTCAGTGGTAGAACACTTTCTTGGCAAGTACAAAGGCTGCCTTTGATTCCAGCAACACACACACACACACCAATACCAACACCAATTCAACAAGTTTAATCTATGGTGGAATATTATTTAGCCTTCAAAAAGGTAGGAAATCCTGACATATGCTACATGGTTGAAACTTGAAAGCACTGTTAAATGAAATAAGCCAGTTAGGAAAAGATTCTCTTAATGAGGTATCTAGAGCAGCCAAACACTCAGAATCAAAACTGAGAATGGAATCTGGGAGAGGCTTGGAGGAGGGAAGGAGGATTCCTGTTTAATGACAATAGAGGTTCAGTTTTGCAAGAAGAGCCATTCTGAGAAAGGATGAAGAAGATTCCACAGCAGTTGGAACATTCTTGATGTTCCTATGCTGTGCACTTAAAATGACAAAAAAAAAAAATGGTACATTTTATGTAAGAAATATGCATAACAGCTAACACTTGAGTTTTGCTGTTAATGTTGAGACAAGATTCCTCTGTGCAGTCCTGGCTGTCCTGGAACTCACTCTGTAGACCAGGCTGGCCTTGAACTCCCACTTGCTTCTGCCTCTCAAGTGCTGGGATTAAAGGCATGCACCATGACCACCTGAAAAACAGTTGGCATTTTAATGGCTCACACTGGGAAGGAATGTTGGAGATTCAGGGACATAAAAAGGGAGGAGTCCAACCTTTTGTCTCCATGGTGATGATGAATGGTAGATAGTGTTCTGTGATGTTCAGGGACCAGCACAAAATCTGCCCATGGCCAACTTGTGCTTGGCCCAGTGAAGGTCACACACTTATCTTCCCCATCAACCGATCCTGTGCCAGAGCACCAAGTTCTGGCTGGGCAGGCTGGGCTTTATGAAAACCTTGGAAGAGGAGGAGTAGACATACCAGGTAGTCTTTCCCCTAAACTGGCTGACTCCAACCAACTCCAAGTGATTAAATTTCAAGGTGCCCCTACCTCACAATTAACCCATTGATGGAATCCAGTTGTTGGGAGGTGGTGGGAGCTTTTGGAGATGAGAAAAAGCTCGAGGGACGTGCCCAACAGGGGTGGGAGGACTGTCTTCAGAGGCTAGTTCTTGTCCCAGACTCCTGTTCCTCTCCCTGCTTCTTGGCTGCAATGAGCAGCTGCCTCCTACTTGTAATAATATATTTTAAAATGCCACACATGGTATTGAAACAGATGCAGAGACCCACAGCCAAACTTTAGGGACAAAGTGTAGGAGTCTTATGGAAGAAGGGGGATATAGAAGGACCTGGAGGGGACAGGTGTCCCACAAGGAGACCAACAAAGCCAAAAATAGCTGGGCCCAGGGGGTACTGCAGACACTGATGCATCAGCTAAAGATCATGCACACAGATGTAGCCCATAGACAGCTCAGTCTCCATGTGTGTTCCCTAGTAAGGGGAGAAGAGACAGTTTGACATGAACTTGGTTGCCTGCTCCTTGATCATTTCTCCCTGGTAGGGCAACCTAGCCAGCCCACAGAGGAAGAGGATCCAGCAGGCCTGATGGGACCTGATAGGCTAGGGTCTGATAGTAGGGGAGGAGGTCTTCCCCTATCAGTGGACTAGAGGAGAGGGATAGGGGAGGAAGATGAAGGGAGGGAGGGGACTACCAGGATACAAAGTGAATAAATTGTAAAAAAATAATAATAATAATAATAATAAATGACACACACTCAGCAGACTTGGTATGGAGAGATTTATTGTATGGGTCTGGAAAGAGAGAGGAGAGAGAGAGACAGAGCTTAGGAAAAGAGAGAAGAGAAAAGGGAGGTGCCCTAAGAGAGAAAGTCAGAGAGGAGGAGAGAAACTGAGGCAGAGAGCATGCAATGATGGCTTAGTCCTTTCTATCTGGCGTGCACATATACGTGGTGGTGGCACATAGACCTCTATACCCGGCGGTGGCAGGTGATGACGTCAGGTTTCTAAGCAATCTAAGGGTGGGCTAGTGCATCTACTTGTGAACTGACAGTACCACCATGGCATTTTTGCTTCTGGGATGCTCTGCCTCTCAGGACTACATAGCAGGGCAGCCACCGACCAGGGACTGAACCCATGAACCAAAGTAAGTGAGAATCCACAGTGACCAATATTCACCCCATAACAGCACCCTTGAGAAATTAAAGAGGCCCCCCTCCATGGCCAGGGCTTTCATGCCAGCTGGGGTTTATTTTTGAAGCAAGTATGTCTAGGACTCTTTTACTATGTGGATATTTGGGAGTAGTAAAGGGGGGCGGCAGAATTAGATCCCTTGCACTATGAGACCCTCGGTGGGGTTCGGACCTTGAAGGTGGATGGTCTGGCTTGAGAGCTTGAGTGCTACATCAACAAAAACAGGTGACAGGAGACGGTGACACAGGTCACAACATGTTTGACTCTTGAAGATGTTACTCCAAGAAAAACAAACCTGATACAAAAAAACAAAGAAGATTTTACTAGAAGACTCCAGGAACTGCTCCACACTCAGACACAGAAACTGGAGGGTGGTTTCCAGCAGTCAAGGGGAGGGTAACGGGGGCTTACTGTTTTGTGGGTGCTATGGTTTGAATATTTGTTCCCACCCACCCAGATCTATAGCATTAAGCACTGTCCCAGTGCAGCTCACATTTGTAACCCCAGCAGGTGAGAGGCGGAGGCAGGAGGACTATAATTCATAGCCAGTCTGGACTAGATGGTGAGTGATGTCTCAATGTGAAAAAGGCCGCCTTGGGGAGGGATTGGCTCCTGAGGGTTTTCACTGCATGAATAGGGATTGAACGGGCACCCCTATAAAAAGGGTCAGGTTGGGGGTATGTCTTTCCATTTTGCCAATCTGCAAGGGCATGGAAGGGACCATCCAAGAGTGACAGGTCTCACCAGACACAAAACCTTCCAGAGCCTTGACCTTGGGCCTTTCCACTTCCAGAGCTCAAAATTACCTTTAATTGTCTGAGGATGACCTTTTTCCAAGGTATTCAGTTACAGAGTCTCACTGGGTTGGTGGTCCCACAGTGAAGGAGCCAGTGTCCTTCTGTCTTAGTCAGTGTTCTATTGCTGTGAAGAAACACTGTGACTATGGCAACTCTTATAAAAGAAGCATTCAATTGGGTCTGGCTTACAGTTTTAGAGGTTTAGTCCATTATTGTCATGGCAGGAAGCATGACAGCATGCAGGCAGACACAGTGCTGGAGAAGAAGCTGAGAGTTCTACATCTTGATCCACAGGCAGCAGGAAGAGAGAGACGCTGGGCCTGGCATGGACTTTTGAAACTTCAAAGCTCACCACCAGTGGCACATTTCCTCCAGCAAGGCCACACCTACCCCAACAAGGCCACACCCACTTCAACAAAATCACATCTCCCAATCCTTTCAAGTAGTACCACTCACTAAGCATCTAAATGTATGAGCCTATGAGGACCATTCTTGTTCAAATCACCACACCTCCTTAGTGGTTAAGATGATAACTTTTCTATTATATTTGGCCACATTTTCCAAAAAAGGATGGAAGCATCAATGTGGTAGGGTGAAGATAAAGCCAGAGAGACAGCAATGGGCAGTAACTGCCACTGGGAAAAAATGAAACCGGCGGAATAGCTAAGGGTTTTTAAATGAGGTGAAAACCAGAGCCAGGCATGGTGGCTGTGATGGTTTATGTAGTTATCAGTTTGACAGGATCTAGAATCATCTGAGACAGGTCTCTGAGCATGCCTGTGGGAGATTACCATGATTAGTTTAACTGATATGAAGACCCTTGCTAACTGTGGGTGGTACCATGGGCTTTCTCCACAGAAGGGCACTCTACTCCTCTAGAATAAACAAACACAGACGCTCCAGTGGGAGGGGAGACCTTCCCTCATACAGGGAAGGCAGTGTTTTATTTAGTAGAGTACAGTTGGAGACCAGGGGCAGGTGTTGAGTTAGCGGGACAAGAGGCCCCTTCCCCATGCTTAGAAGCTGCCTTTGAGCAAGGCAAAAGTCTCTGTGCTCTGGTCTGGGCTCCTCAGCCCTCTGCCTCTGACTCCACCTTTGGCATGGTCATCTCCTCTAAATCCTTGCTGGAATGCACACGGAGGACTTGGGCTTTGCCTATGTACTCTTAGAGGATGGGAGGGATAGAGGCAAGAGAGAAAAGAACAGACGGGGAGGTAGGCCAAGGTCAAGGGTCAGCTTTGCCTTCAGTTCAGCTGGGGACCTGGGACACGCTGGCTCCCTTCTGTGAGCCATACCACCCCCAGATCATCTAGATAATAAACATGAATTAAGCACCTGCTGCACACCAGAAACTCTGCGGGGCACTTGGGACCCTCCACAACCTGACAAGGGAGAATCATGTCCACTGTTGACAAGCATTCTCTCCCCTCCCCCCGCAAGCTGTCACTCCACCCACACACACTCTGGTTTAAGACACCATGATCACTGCAGGGGCCTCTTCTCTGGGCTCTCCTGTCCCTTCTTGCTATTACTATCCTCATCTATGCCTGGCACGGTGACCACAGGTATGTACCACATCCTGCTCAAAACCTCTAGAATGTCCTACTTTCTTCAAGAGGTCGGCACTGTTTTGTCTTACCTCATACTGCTCTCCCCTGCCCACTGGATACCCCAGCCAGCTTGTCTTCCCATTGGTCTCAGGTAGGGAGTTCTACTTGTAAGCTCTCCCCAGGCATTCCTAGGTGTAGCCTTCTGTAGCTCAGGACAGGGAGTCTTCCCCATTCACCTGCTGTCCTCCCAGGGGATTCTGTCCTTTTTATATTTCCCTTCCTAAGATATAAGCCCTGGTGACATAGAACCTTGTCCCAATTTTTCCCTCATGACTCCCCAGAGCCTGACACATAGGAAGTACACAATAAGTGTTTGCTGCATGAAGTAGTGGCCCAATTTCCTTGGGCAGGAATCCAGCCAGAGCTAGCCTCCATGTACCTCCAGAATAACTCACCTTGAGGGCTCTCTCTTACCTGGCTTGGGTAGAGGTGATATATTCATCTTCCTCTGGGATGGACTATAACCAAATACAAAAGATAGGCTTGGGAGGCTGAGTCTATAGAGGGCCGACTGGTAGGAGTTGGGAGGTGGCATAGGTGTGGCAGCTGCCAGCTTTCAGGAGAGGCAAGACACCCTCTTGCAGACCCTGGAGCAGGACTGTTTGTTCATGGACCCAGGCACCCCCCTGCACCTCCAGAGCAGGAACCAGCCAGCTGTGTTTCTGTGCCTGCTGTCACCAGGGGAACCAAGGCCTTCTTGTCTGGAGCAGAGACAACCACTGCTATGGCCTTTCTCATAGCCCCTTGCCTGGAAGGCTCTTTCTGGACTAGCAGTTAATGTTCTTCTAGCTGGTGTGAGCTGTAAGCTGCTGCAGCCCTTCACAAAGCCACATCATTTTCTCTATTGCTCTGGAAGAAGGCTTTAGAGAGGAGGTAAAGAGGCTGACTGGGGCTCCTCACCCCAGCACATGCTTGTTGTGTTCTCCCGACGGCTTATTCACTAACTATGTTGCAGCACTAGGACTTGAACCCAGGGCTTGTACAAGTGTCTACCAATGAACCCCAGCCCTAGTCCTTTTTTTTCTCTCTCTCTCTCAAAAAAAAAAATGAAACTTAGGGCTAAGGTCGTAGCTCAGTTGGTAGAACGCTTGCCTGCCGTGTGGGAAGCTCCCTCCATTCCATCCCCAGACCTGTTTAAACAGGCTACAGGGGTGCACACCTGTCATCCCAGCACTGAGGCAGAGGCAGGAGGATGAAGAGTTTGTCATCTTCAGATACATAGCAGGTTTGAGGTCAGCCTAATCTACAATACATAATAACCACCCACTAAAACATGCCTCCCACAAACCTAAGCCATTTTCTCAACTGTGCTAAAGCACCCCAAACATTCTCTGCAGTGTGCTCACCATTCCTGACCAGCAGGCCTGCACCGCTCCTACCTCCTGACATGGCCTTTTCCCAGCCTCTTAGCTTTGCAGCTTGCAGTCCTCTGTGTTCAGCTGGGGAAATGGCGAAGGGCACACAGCACTTGCTCTACAAGTATGTGAGGACTGGAGGTCCAGGAGAACATCCCTGTTCCTTGAGACAGGATTTCTCAACTGCATCCAACAAACACTGATACATCTAGTCCAGCTACCCAGCTTTCTTCAAGGATCCACCTTCCTTTCCCCATGCTGCGGTGCTGGGAGTATAGGTGGGCCACTGAGCCAGGGAGGGCAGATGCTGACCACGAGAGGGCCTGGTTCTGGGAACAGGACAGGAGAGGGGCCTGAAGCTTACCTGTAGGTAGCCTGTGTCTCTTGAGGAGGTTCTTGAAGTTCTTGGAGTTGGTGCAACAGCTTCTCTGCTGGGATGGAGGGGAGGGGTTCTGGGAGAAGCTGAGCCACAGCTGTCTGCAGAAGCCCCAGTGCCAATTCTTTCTCTGCAAGCACAGCACAGAGCAGCATCCTGAGCCCTGCCCCTTTCCTGCCCCATCCAGTCCTGACCCCAGGGGAGGTCAGCTTTCTCCAACCATGCTGCATTTCCTCATAGGTTCCCAGCCCCCAAGGAAGGTCCCCACAGTGCTTGTAGCTGTGGGAGCAGAGCTCTCATCCCTTCAGCACCCTCTCCTACTAGGAAAGCCCATATGCACTTTGTTCTTGGACCCCTTCTACCATCTCCCACCTCCCTAATGGCCTGTAAAACTCCCCCTAGGAGGGCAACATTTGGAAATCTGCTGGGGTTTACTCCCTCCACCCCAACTCCCTTCTCCCATCCAGACACCGTCCCTGGAGAAGCATCCTCCCCACACTGTCCCAGAGCAGATGTGTACTTGTGGGCTCTTGTGTGCAAGCTGTGTGTTTTTGTATTTGCACCTGGATGCATATGTTTTCTGCAACAGCTGGGAGGGGCTGTGTCTGTAGGAATAATCTGTTTTCCCCATCCCAGACACCATGCCTGAGGTCAGTACTAGAACAGGATCCCCTCCAAGACAGAGGCACAGAAATCCTGCTGAGAAGTAGGGGAGGAAGTGGAAAGGATGCTTGGAAGCCTTTGGGATACTTTGGAACTCTTAAGGGAAAAGAGAGAGGCCCTGGGGTAGAAGCTGAGTATATCTGTCCTGCAGGGTCAGGAACAAGGGCAGTCCCCACACAGAGAAAGGCCACATTCTGGTGTCCTCACCCTCTGGTGAAGCATGGAGAAGCCAGAACTGGATATTGTTTAGAGAGTCCGTTTGTAGAATCTGACAAAGGAGCTCCAAGATCTGTGTATAGGAGGACAGGCTATGGGCATCTCTGTCACACTCTAGCCAGACATGCAACCAAATATGGGTTCAGGGAATAGCAGGCTCCTCCCCTCGACATGAGGCCCCTGGGCCACATGCTTGGCTAAACTGATTCCCCTATAAGTTTCTCATTAGGATCCGGCACTTGAGGAGGGGCTTTTTCTCACAATTGTTCTGGAGAGACACACTTAACCTCCCCTGCTGGGCAGGAAAAGAATGTGAAGCCATGAGAATGGAAGACCTCAAGTGGGGACTTCAGAACAGAATCAAGCCTCAGGTATCAGACAGGCAGACCCCTTCAGTGCCACAGTCTCCATCGGGCTGGTTGAAACTTAGGGCCCCTCACTGGGACAGCTAAATCAGAGCTGGACTGTCTCCTCCTCAGAGACGCACCGAATCCTGCTTGCTGGGATCTTTTGAGCTGTGACCCCACGGGACTTCCCACCCGGGAGTTCCAAGGATCTGGAGATGTTAGCCAGCATGTGAGGGGTTTGCTGTAAGCAGAGTAGATTGTTTCTGCCAAGTGCCTAGTGAGGGGTTCCATCCAGTGAAGCAGCAGGGAATCTCTGCTCCTATCTGCCTCCTCAGCCAGTAGCTCCCCCTGTCTCCTCCAGGCAAGCATCGGCAGGGTAGGGTCCAGCTGTATCCGGGATGTGCTCTGGGGATTTCCCAGGCCAAGGTGCAGGTGGCAGCTGGAGCTATGGAAGGCTGAAGGGGAAACCCGCGGTGGGAGGTGGAGCCCTGCAAGTCTTTAGCCTTCCCAAGGACCTGGAGGGGTCTATCAGACCCTGGCAGGCCCACCTAATCCTTGGTGGAGTAGAAACTGGGTTGGGCTTCTCCCTCAGGCCTGTACCTGCTAGATGCCCACCCAAGTCCCCCAGCACTCACTTGCAGTGGTGTCCCACCCTGAACTGCCCTTTGGCCCTTCCCCATTCTTCCCATCCTCCTTACCTGCCCTGTGCCCCCTCCCCACGAGACCTGAGACCCTAACTCCAGGTGTGGTGAGGCCGCCCTATGGTGGAGAAAGTACCAGTTCTAGCCTGGCTATGCTGGTCATCCTCTGGGGACCTGAGCCACAGAACACTACTCAACAGGGCCTAAACCTCCTCATCTGTTGAATGGGGATCCTGGGATCTGTCTGATCTATCCATGTCGCTGGGCCCCAAAGCACTGCCTTTCAGAGGAAGGTGGTGACACTGGCTCTGGGGAACACTCACGTATTTTCACAGGGGTTGCCAAAGCCCGTCTAAATGTCACTCAGTGGGGGATCATTTCAAGCCTTGATGAGAAAAGGAACATGGGAGGCCCAGTCCCGACTAGCCTGGCAGGCTGTGGGTTGAGAATGCAGCAGGCAGGCCCTTTCCACCTAGGTTTTCAGTCCCTCTGCAGCGCTCTCAAGAACTGTGTTTATTGACACTAGAAAGCAATGTTAACATATGCATGCTCCCAATTCGACCAATGACCCATGAGAGAGGACTTACACAGAAGAGTCAGGATGACAACAGGCTGTCTAGAGGCAGAGGGGCTCAGAGTCCAGGATGCTGACTCCCGGGGCAGGGTCTTTCTGGTCTTACAGTCTTACGGGGGCAGTGTTTCTGGAGAAGCCTCCTAAAGGCTGACCAGAAGGGCGATGGCTTGGAAGGCCTGGGAACCTGGAGGCTGAGACCACTGCAGTCCCTGCCTCCAGAGTACAGCTTACCAGCAGCTCCTGGTTCTGCAGAATGGAGGCTCCTCCATCTCTGCCAGAAGGGTTGCCCCGCTGGCCATGGCGGCTGCGGCGGCTGAGGGCTAGGCTGGAAGCAGGGATAAGCCTACCAGTCTCGGTTGAGTACTTCGCCCCCTGTTCCCTCAGAGGAGGCTCTTCCTTCTGCTGGACCAAAATTGACCAGAGGCTCTAGTTGTTGGTGAGGGTGGGAGAAGCCAGAGGGGAAAATACAAAGAGGAGACCAGGTCATACTACATGCTGCCTCCCTCAAATCCCAGCAGAGACCTAGGATGCTATCAAGCCAGTCTCCATCTTGTCTCAGGCCCTCCTTCATAGGCCTGGCTTCCCCTGCATCCAAATCAGCATCCTAAGGTTGAAGATGCCCCTGGTGGTCTCCTCTTCCAAAACATCAGAAGTATGGGAGTAGTGTCCTGTGTCAAGGTTCCCATGTCAACCCTCTTTCCTGGCTCAGCTGCCCCTCTTCTGAGCTCTATTCCTCGAAACTTGGTATCCTTTCTTCTGTACCCTCCCCTGTATCCCACTCCACTCACTCCATGTGTGCGTGTGTGTATATACCTGTGGGTTTTGCATTTTCATGTGCACACATGGCTGCTCAGGTGTGCATGTATGTGCAGGGAGGTCAGAGAACAACTTCACGTGTTACTCCTCACCTTGTCCCCCGCCCCTGATCCTCTGTAAGAACAACCAGTGCTCCTAACCACTGAGCCATCTCTCCGGGCTTCCTGCCCCAACTCCAGGGCTTTTAAAAGTAGGTGTTGAAGACTGAACTCAGGTCCTCATAAGTAAGTTTTTGTTTTTTGTTTTTGTTTTGTTTTATTTTGTTTGTGACATGGTCTTCCTACATAGAGCTGGTTATATTAGAACTCACTGTGTAGATCAGGTTAGCCTCAGACTCACAAACTCACAAAATTTTGGCTGTTTCTGCCTATGAGGATTAAATGTGTGTTCCATCATGCTTCCCCCCCCCCCAAGTGTTTTCTGAATGAACTGTCTTCCCAGTTCTTGACATCTGCCCTGGGAAACCTCTGGGTGAAAAGCCGGCTTAGATCCTCCTGCCCTTCTAATTCTAGCTAAACATGTACTATCTCTTTTATTTTCTTTGCTTTGCTTTCATTTGGTTTGAGACAAAGCCTCAGGAAGCAGCACTGACAAGCCTTATGTAAAGCAGGCTAGTCTTAAGCTTGCAGTAATCCTCTTGCTTATGTCTCCCTAATGCTGACATCAGAGATATGCACCACCACATCCATTTTCCTCCACATTTTAAAGAAAACAAGACCTAGACACTTAGCTGAGCTACCCTGAGCACCATAATGAGTTAGTTGGCCTCACCTCTACACACAGGTTGCCTGAAACACACTTTGTTACAAAGGGCCAGGTCTGTGCCAAGGCCACCTGCCCTTACCACCTTGTCCCTGAATAGCACCTGTGAAGTCATTTCCATTCTGTCTGAAAACCTCCAGCGATGCTCTACCTCTGCTGACATTGGGTGCTCACCTTTGTGGGGAAGCTAAGAAATTCTTCCTCCCCACGTTCAAAGTCAGCCTCCTCTCACCTCTCATCACTGCCTACTTCTACCCTGTGCTCCAGGCTCTGTTCTCTAAGGATGTCCTATGGTGGGCCAGGGAGCTTCTGCTCAGAGGTCTTCCCCCACAAAGCATCCCTGGATGATCCTACAGCAGTGATTCTCAGCCCTATCGGTCTGCCTGCCACTCTGTTTGACAGGTTCTCTATCGCACCCTACCCTCTTGGCTCTCCCACACCTTAGGAGCAGAAAAGCAGGCTTGGCCTCCAAAATCCCTCCAACATCACAGCCGGAGCTTCTGATAAAACACTGTCTGAGTGTACCCCTTTTCTCAGGGGTCACATAAGACTATCCTGCATATCAGATATTTACAGTACAATTAAAAACAGTAGCAATATTACAATTATGAAATAGAAACATTAATAATTTCATAGTTGGGGGTCACCACAACATAAGGAACTGTATTAAAGGGTTGCAGCATCATGACAGCTGAGAACCGCTGGACTAGAGGATACTTCTTGGGTCTCTCTGTTAGGTGTGATTTTGTGCCTCTTTGACCTTCACTGTCACCATCACTGCTATGATGGCCCTTCTCCTCCCATGCCAGCAGCTGAGCTGTGGGGGACTTACAAAGGCTTCATTTCCAGGATCACTCCTTTGTTCAGCACTGACCTCATTGATCCTTGACTCATCTTCCTTAGTGAAGATAACCACTCGGGAAGCCAGGTCCTTTAATTTCTCCTTCCAGGAGTCTGAGGGCACACAACAAGAGTTTGGGACTATGTTTGCCCTCTCTGTGTCATCAGAACTGGGATGGAGGGGAAAGGTTCTAGGAAGAAGTGGCCCCCAACTTGGCAAGCCTTTCTGCTCTGGAGGGGGACGGGCTTAAAAACCACCATAGAGGAGGATTTGTTAATGCTGGCAATCTCCTTGAGTCCTCTCCGAGGGATGCTGAAGGCCATTAGGTTGCTATGTCTAAATGCAAGTGGTTTGATCTGGAGCCTGCATTGAGATTTGGGAAGTAAGCCATGCCTGTTGTTAAGACACTGAACCACTCTCTAGACAGATATAGTTCTGCAGTCAGCTCAAACTCCTCTTCCCAGAGCTGGCTGCTGCCCTCCTCAGCAGGATCTCTACTACACCTAACCTTCCTGGCTCTCCCACACCCTAGTCGGGCTTGGCCTTCAGAGTCCCTCCAAAGTCACAGCGGGAGGCTCTGATAAACTACTGCCTGAGTTTACATGTTGCTAAATATTACAAATATCACTCTTGTCTCTAGCTCCAAGTCACATGAGCATGGACCAAATAGGCTTGCTCCTGTTCTTTCTTACTCCTCAAACTGTAGCAGGTGTACTTTTTGAGGGTTAGGGCCTGGGGAATAATGCATGAGATTAACCCAGGAAATGACAGAAAGGGGGGAACCCTGGTTGAAGAACAATGGCCCTTTTCTTTTCAGGCCCCTTGCCCAACCACACACTTTGGGAAAGGTATGAGCCCCAGGTATAAGGGTGTGGTCCAAGTACTTACCAGAAAAAAGCTGGGGGTTCCGATTAGACTGTGGGTCCCCAATGGGGACAGAAATGGTGGGCATCCCCATCATACAGGGAGATAAGACAGTAGGAGGCTGAGTAAAGGACGCCAGAGGGAACTCGTCTCTCACCACACAGATAGGCTTCCCAGTGAAATCTGCAGAGAGGGTGACATCTGTAGGCTGGGCCCCAGGAGCTCCAGGGGGCTGGAAAGGGGTGGTGAGGGGCAGGGAGTGCTCCAGGTCCTCCTCTTCCTGTAACTAGAAACTCAAGTCATCTGAGCCAACCACCCAGACCAAAGCCAATTTATTCTTGGGGATAGGAATAAGAAGGACCTGCTCAGGGTCACCAGTGGGTTGGGTAGAGGCAGGACAGAATCAAGTTCTCACAGGCCCTGGCTTCCCACAACAGGTCAAGGAGCTGCAGGTGGTTTACGATGAAGACAATGGGACACTCAGGGAGGCAATTCCTCTGATAAGTACTTTGCCTTGGGAGCAAGAAGACTCGTGTTCAATGTTTAGACCCATGACTTTAAAATGGGTCTGGGAAGATGCCTAGTGAGCATCTTTGCCATGCAAATGTGAGGATTTGAGTTTTAATCCCCAGGATCCACATGAAAGCCAGATACATAGAACGGGCATGCACAATCTAGTGTTCTAATCTAGTGTTCTAGTGTTCATTATCTAGGTTTGGGAAGATGGGGGTAGAAAGAACATTTCCATGAAGCTTGCTGCCCAGCTATCCTGGCATATATGATGGAAAATCAAAGATACTCTGTATCAAACAAGTTGGAAGGAAAGGATTGGTTTCTGAGGCTACCCTCTGACCTCCACACGCATACCTGGGAACAGGGATATCCACACCCATGAATGTGAGTGTGCACACACACATACACACACAAAAACCAGAGTGACCTATGCTTATAATCTGACAGCAGGCTAGGTGGAGGCAGGAGGGTCCCTAGTGCTCATGAGCCAGCCGTCCTAGCTAAATGGGCATGGTGCTTGTGGGGCAACAGCCAGGACAGGTGCCTGGCCTCCACCTGCATGCCTGCACATGTATGTGTATACACACACACACACACACACACACATGCACACACACACACACACACACACACACATGCACAGGAGGGGAAGGGTGATGAGGATAGTAGAGAAGGAATTAGAACTTCTGATTCTATATGGGTGGAGGGGAGTCTGTGTGTGAGGAGCCTTCCTGCTCAGAGTCTGAACAATCATATCACCAAGTCTAGAGGCAAGGAACAGTGTGGCTAGGCCTTTGCCACTTCAGTCCCAGGATCCTCACTCTACTGGCTTCTCCTGGCTCCTTGGTTCGTCTTCTCTAATGTGTCCGACTTTTCTCAGTCTCTTAATCCTAAACTGCACTCTCTCATGTCTTTATAACGTGCTGCTTCTTCTCAAATGGCTCTCACAGTAGTATCTCCCTAGCCTGTTCCATCTGCTTTCTCCCGAGTGGCTCCTCCCCACCTTTATACCCTCCTCCACTGGCCCTTGATTACCCCGGCTGCCTATTAAGGAATGATGTTGATGCCTCTCTGCCCTATTCTTCAACTGAAGTCAGTGGTCAAATCCTAGGGGTTTTCCCTTCTGTACATGTATAGAACTATAGAATCATCCACTGCTTGATGGTTCAGCTTCCATCAATTCCAGTGTGACCTTATTCAAATATCTCTCATGGTCACTTCTGTGCTGTCCCCCTCCCAATGGCCCCGCTTGATTCAGTGAAGTAATAATAACTATTATTATTATTAGTAGTAGCAGCATGTACCTAGTACAGCATACCTGTACTAGGTAGTACAGGCTAGGCAGGACCTCTTATGTTGACCAGGGTGGCCTTACATTTTGCGGTGATCCTTTTGCCTCTGCATTCTTTTTTTTTTTTTCAGTGTGCAATTGTTTTTTATTTTATTTTATTATTATTATTTTTTTTATCAGTTACATTTTATTAACTCTGTATCCCAGCCGTGTCCCGATCCCTCATTCCCTCCCAGTCCCTCCCTCTGCCTCTGCATTCTAAAAGCTAGGGTTATAGGGGTGTATACCATGTCAGGCTGAGGTGGCTGAAGGCAGGACCAGTGGCCTGTAGAATCCACCTGCTCTAGCTCCCATGCTTCTCTGAAACACCTCTTCCTCTCCACTTCTTACTCTGCTCCAGACACCCAAGGGGCTCTCCTGCTGTACCTCCAACAGAGCCAGGGCCTTTGTGTCTGGTCTGAGAACATTCTTGTGTTTGATTGTGTGCGTGGTTCCCATTCTTCTTTCCTTTAGTCTTTCTCTCAATGTCATGTAACTGACTAGGACTCTTGTGACAACCTTTTGAAAATGGCCATCTCCCCCCATAGACCGACACCCACATCTAGTCTATGTTTCAACCTTCCCAGCTGGATGTCAGCTCCAGGACAGCAGTGACAGTAGTCTGTTCCTGGCTATTATCATGTCCTTGGAATCCAGACCAGTGCCCTCCTGTAGCTCATACTCTGTAAATTCTGCAGATGGATAGGTGGGTAGATGGATGGAGGAATGGCCATGAATCAAATGTCAGTGTAATTCTGAGGTGGGACACCCTCAAAGAATTTCCTTCCTCACAGGGAAAGAAATTCTGTAGGGGACCTCTGATATGCCCTTGCTTTCCTCAAGTCCCCCAGGTCAGTCCTGGCTTAGCCGCAGGATTGCCTTGGGACTCTTGTCAGTCCCCATGCTCTCTAGGCTCTGCCTGGAAACTGGTAAGAATGCATGCCTCTATACCAGATATCATGACGCTTATTGATACCCACACCTCTGCAGGCCCCTGTAGGCAGATACTGTGCACTTGGCCCTACCTTGCAGGTGTGTCACTCGCTGTGGTTGGGGATGATGCCGGGAGAAGAAGGAATGGTGGCTGAGGCGTCCGAAGCGGTAGGCATTGGGTGTTTGGAGCTTAGAAGCCTTCACGTCCTCCTGGCTCAGCCCGAAATCCACAGTGTATGGGACCACAGACTCTTTCTGGAAGCCAGCATCCCCGTGACTCTTTGGAGAGTGCTCTGGTTTCTTCTCAGGCTCAGGTGCCGCCTTTGGACTGAAGGGGGGATGGTTAAAGAGAGGCGAATGGTGTTTTCTCTGGCTCACCAGGCCTCAGGATTCAAGTGCTTATCATGGGGCCCAGTCCCAGAGGCTGCCTTCATGGCACCCCCACCCTATGCACCCCCAAAGATTGGTTCCCCCAGAATCCTTTCCCATTGATGCCAGCTGGTCCCAGTGAGCCTCTGTCTTCCTTGGTAGGGATCTGGGGCTCATCTGTCAGAGAACAGATGGGACCTCCCAGGATCCCTGCTTTCTTCCTGAGACCAGATCTAAAACCAGAAAGAGAAGCCTCAGACCCACCTAGTCACCACAACCCTAAGATGTGCCAAAAGCCCCTTATATACATTTCCCGGGGAACAAGGGCTGGCCCCACCAGGGCTTTCTCCCGAAACCAAAATTTTGGCAACCAAAATTCAGCTTCAGGCTGTCACCCTCCCCTGTGTCATTCTTATCTTAGTTTCAGCGCCCAGAGGTCAGAACAAGAGCCAAGGCCAGGGCAGTCCTAGCGAGTCCTTTGCCCACGTGGTCCCTCCCAGGAGACGCGGAGCTGACTCCAAGCGGCAGGGAGGGAAGCGTCCAGCTTTTGTTTTGTTAGGCTAGGCTGGAGACCAGTGGTCTCAGGTTCCCAGCACCCAACACCCCAGGCCCAGGATTTGAGGATGCTTAGCCTCGGTCCCTGAAGGAACAGGAGGCGATCAGTCTAGGGCCGAAGGTTGTCCCAGGAGGTCCAGCTCTACCACCTGCCTGGTGGTTTTCTGTACTTCCTTCCTTTTCTGGCCCTGGCAGGAGGGAGGTCCCCTGGTGCAGTGGAGGTGGGCTGGGACTATGTTAAGCAAGGCGGGCCTCCCCTGATTCCTGGGAGGATGTTGCTGAGCGGCTCCCTGTTCCAGTCTCCTTTCAGCTCTAGGCAATCTGGGACTTAAAGAAATAAAACAAACCCCTCTGAAGTGGGGGCTCGTAGCCTTCTCTACTCCAAATTAGGGGAAGTCACTGGAAACTCCAGAGTACCTGTGCTGTAGTCCCCCCTCCTACCATGTATTTCTGAGACCTGTGCCACTGCAGCTACCCAGGCTCTGGTGGGTGGCATTCCAAGATGAGAAAGGGCCCTTCCTGGATCTTGGACTCCAAATTACTGAATTCCTCTAGGTCTACTTTTGTCTGTTATCCTACCTAATCTCCCTGTTGACTCCAATGAACTCTCTTGTAGCCTACGTGCATTTAGGTCCTCACCTCTCTAGTGGATGTTCAGCCAACTGGGTTTTCACCTCTGTAGTCATCACAGCATTTGCAATCAGAGATATTGCAATCTTAGAATCCTAATGCCAGTGTTCGCTATGGAAGGCACCGTTCTGGTAGTCTGGTGGCTGGTGTACAAACTGAAACACAATCTGAGAGGAGAAGAAGGGGACAGGAGTATGAACACTGTATTACCCAGTAATTTGGAGAGATCCAAGACATAAGAAAAACCCCTACAGCTGTGCAACATGGCTTGTCTGTGAGAGTAGTGCAATTCAGAGGGTCCAAAACAGCAAAAGCCCAATACCTTTACACAAGTCTGAAGATGTGAGAGAGCCAGGGCCACATTCAGACCATGGTGCTTTTAGGAAGCAATGAACCGTAGTGGCAGCCACAGCATGGATAAATCTTCCAAACTCAGTGCTTAGTATGATTTAGAAGAGCACATAGGCCAGTGGTTCTCAATCTGTGGGTCACAAACTTTTTGTGAGCTCAAATGGACCATTTCACAGGGGTCATATATTGGATATTTACATTAAGATTCATAACAGCAGCAAAATTACAGTTATGAAGTAACAACAAAATAATTTTATGGTTGGGGCTTACCATCACATGAGGAGCTCTATGAAAGGGCTGCAGCAGTATAAAGGTTGAGAACCACTGATTTAGAGTCTCACTACATAGCCCTAGCTAGCCTAGAACTCAGCATGTAGACCAGGCGAGCCTTGGTCTCAAACTCAGAGAGATCCACTTGCCTCAGACTCCAGAGCCCTGGATTAAAGGCGTCGTCACCATGCCCAGCTTTGAAATGCTTTTTGTAAAAGTAAAAGTTCACAGGGCCAGCAAGATGTCTCAACAGGTTAGGGCACTTGCCACCAAGCCCGGGTTTAATCCTTGCAACCTATATGACGGAAGGAGAAAACTGACTCCTCCAAGCTGTTCTCTGAATTCTATGCACCATGCAGGTGCGTTTACCTATCCACATATCCATCTATGCACACACACCACACACACACACACATCTCCCCTACACCAACCCCCCCACGTCCATATAAACACCCCACATTCATAGACACACAATGCACATGCCAGAAAACACACTCCACACACATACACCCATACACACATATCCATACACACACATAAAACACATGCTGTACAGCCCCCCTCCCCAAATCCCTCTCACATACACACAAGTTTCTCAGGCAATCAGAACTATCACAACCATGAGGTCAGACAATAAAACAACTAAGGAAATTCCCCTGCTGGCATCTTTGGGTGGACAAGGAGACGGATACACAGGAGATGTTGTTAGTGGTGGTCCTGTGATTTCTGTACCGGTGGCACATTTACAACAGCCCAGTGCAGCACTGAGCAAACCCATTAAAGGAAACAGATGAAAGGTGACAGATATCATAACCTGCTGAGTTATGATTACATCTATAGCCCCGATACAAGCGCGAGGGACAGGGCACGAGTGCGTTCTGAGAGGGGCCCTCAGAATGGCGGGTCTGCAAGGCTCTGAGAGGCACCTCCAACAGGTTAGGATGTGGTGGGTTTGCCTCATTTGAGGCTGCCAAGGACCGGCACCCTCATTTGACTCACAGGCTCCTGATCTTTTGTCTAAAAACAGTGAGCAGGGCTCACTCTTCAGGAAGCTCCAGTCAGGTACCATCAGTGGCAGGGGCTGGATTCTTGAGTGCTTAGGTGCTTCATGCTTGAAGACAGGGCATTTGGAAGTCCCTCATCCACCCACCTATAGGAAAAGGTGCTCTTTAGAATACTCTCAAATGCTTCTCACCATCACAACAGCAAGAAACTCATTTTCCTCAGGTCTGAATTCACATACGTGTTAACGTGTGTGTATGCGCTTGCATGTTTGTGTGCGTGCGTCCATGTGTGTGTGCACGTACTCATGACAGACACGAATATACTCCGAAGCAATAGCTACGAATGTGGTGTAGATGGAGACTTGCATCTTATTTTTCTTTATGAATGTGATATGACCCATTAAACTGCTTCAATAAGCTTAGGAGTAACCACCCATACTAGAGGGGTCAGTTGGGGACCTAGCAGGAGAGACAGATGAGGTCACTGCAGCCCACCCCTGCTTCTGACCCTAGGCTTCTTGACAGTCAGGCACAAAATATCTAGAGGCAGCCACTGATCCAACCACAGGATGTCCTCTTATCATACCTCATTCCTTTGTCCTCATTTGGAACCAGAGCCTATTTCATTTTCTGCCCTCCAGAGAGGTCCCTGAACTCACCAGGAAGATGTCTGCTACAGCATAAGAGCAAGAAGCACCTGGTGCCTGACCAGGCCCGGGAAAGAATACTAAGCAAGGGTAAGGCTTGTCAGAACTGTGGGCAGGCCTGCTGCTTTGTGACTGTGCTGCTGAACCCAGTGGTTGCTAGGTTACCCCTTCCCCACAGCTCCAGAACACAGCCCCAGGACCTCCCCACCCCCTGTGCAGTTCACCTTTACCCTTCCTGGGCAGACAAGCTCACAGAGGACTTTCTCTCATCTCTTGAAACTCCTCCTCCATTTCCTACCCGAGCACTTCCAGTGGGGACCCACACAAGCCTAATCACCTGGTTCAACCAGCCAGCAGCAGACCAAGGGAGACAATCTGGAAAAGGAATCAGGCTAGACTTGATTCTGGTCTTACCAGCTTGACATAGCCAGATGCTGTGTGCATGCCTCTGCCTCTAGGAGCTTTGATGTCTCAGGATTAGTACTGGGGGGAGCTGCTTACCACTTAGGTAGAGAAGAGGGGACAAATCATAGGACCTGGAGGGTTCCCATGGCTTTACTGGGCAGGATGGCAGGAAGGGGGGTAGGGTTTTCAGTTTGTTAAGCTGCCTGCATTGCCAGGGATATGGGGTGCCAAGCACCCTCTGTTCAAATTTCATTGTGTCCTTTATTATGATGTGATCTCAGACAATATACCCAATGGCTCTGAGCCTCAGTCCCCATATCTCTGAAAGAGAGATGGGATTCCCATTTATTGTCCCTTGGAAATTGAGTTAACACACATTAAAGTGCTTAGAATAGTATGTGGCATCAAATCTTTTAACTATCACTGTCTAGTCTGGGGTGTGAAATGAATGCCCTTGCCTACTTCCAGGCTTGTTCTGAAGAACAAATGGGAGTAAAGTGTCTAACTATATGCAAGCAGGAGATGCTCAAAAAAAGGGACTGGCACCAAGGCAGTTTAGTCTGCAAAGTGTAAGCATGAGGACATGAGTTCAATCCCCAGAAACCACATGTTAAAAAAAAAAAAAAGCTGGGCCATTTCACATTTGTAACCTCAGCACAGATTTAGGTAGCTTCTTGACACTTCTGGGCCGTTAGTCTAATACACTGGCTACTTTTATGTCAATTTGGTGGAGAGGAGGGAGCCTCAATTTAGGAAAGGCCTCCTTGCTGTAGGCAAGCCTGTCAGGCATTTTCTTTATTAACGATTGATGGGCGAGGGCCCAACCCATTGTGTTTGGGGTTACCCCTGGCCTGGTGATCCAGGGTTCTATAAGAAAGCAGGTCGAAGAAACCATGGGGAGCAAGCCAGTAAGCAGCACCCCCCCCCCCCCATGGCCTCGGTGTTAGCTCCTGCCTCCAGGTTCCTGTCCTGCTTGAGTTCCTGTCCTGACTTCCTTCAGTAAGGAATAGTGATGTGGAAGCATATGCCATATATGCCTCTCCAAGTTGCTTTGGTCATGGTATTTCATCATACCACTAGTAGTCATAACTGGGACACCTAGCCTATTCGGTGAGTTCTAGGTTAGTGAGATATCCTGTCAAAAGAAAAAAAAAAAAAAGAAAGAAAAAGTAAAAGTGGATGGTGCCTGAGGAATGGTATTTAAAGTTGCTTTCTGATATGTGCACACATGCACACACATGCACGTGCATACACATGATCACCAGTTCCTGTGTAGACATGTGCACACACAAAAGAGATGTTCAAAAGCATGGTGGTGATGGTGATGATGACTACTATTGCTGGTCACTAAGTGGAAGTAGGATCTACAGTGGGGTGACTTCTTTGTGCATGACTCCCTTGTGTGATTAATTCACTTAATTTCTCTGAAGTTCAACCTGGCTACATTAAAGTGGGAGCAAGGTTAATACTTGGTCCCAGGGCTGTTATGGGCCAGGAGCCGTGTGCACAGGTTCTGCCAAGAAGTCTTGAATAGGCTGCTGGAAACAGGCGTAGGAATAAGGCTGCTGACTTTCAAAACTGCTGGCGTGGCTTTATGTCATGGTTGGCTCCTATCAGCACCCTGAGGCATCTAGACTCTGTGGATAGAACCTGGGGAGCAAGGAGGCTGAAATGGATAAAACGGGCAGACTGGAAGCTCTCCTAAGGCTCTGCCCTCCCTGCTGACGAGGAAGGGGGAGATCCAGCCACCTGCTAGGGGAAGTTGACCTCTAATGTTGCCCTTCAAAAGCTTCATCATTTACATGGCTCAGAACCTTCTCTGAGAAGGGACTTTTCCTGGGCCTGTCTCAGCATAGCTCCGGTGACCCTTTGGAAGGCAGCTTGAAAGCCCCTCTTGCATCTTTCTGGGCAGTCTGTCCACTAGTGAGACAGATCCTACTGTGTTTGGAAAAAAAAAAAAAGAAAAGAAAAGAAGGCTTTTCCTCATGACCAGCCCCTCCCTGCAGCTTCCAGCACTCTGTGGGGGATTTCCCACCAAATCTGCTGACATATCTATGGAAAAACCCCCATGCTACCCATCCCACGGGTACCCTTTAATGCTTTCATTGTGCACAGAGCTGCACCAGGGTCTGCATGCTTGGTGCAGATGGAGTGGAGAAGGCAAGGGATACCTTAAGAAATGTCTTAAGCCAGAGGTAGTGGTTTAATCTGAGCACTCAGGAGGCAGAGCCAGGCAGATCTTTGAGTTTGAGGCCAGCCTGGTCTTCAGAGCAAGATAGCCAGAGCTACACAGAGAAACCCTGTCTTAAAAAAAGGAAGAAGAGGAAAGAAATGTCTTAAGTACTGGTTTGCAGAAGAGCTGAAGAACCCTCAAAGTCTTCCTTGAATAGTGTCAGAAGGAGGAGCAAGTTGGGCTGCATGCGGAGTCTGAGATAGGCCAACCTGGGCTAGACAGAGAGATCCTATCTAAAATAAATAAATAAGAGAGAAAGAGAGGAGAGAAGGGAGGAGAAGAGAAGAGGAGAAGGGAGAAGAGAAAAGAGGAGAGGAGAGAAAAAGAGAAGAGAAGCCAAGTTGGGAGAGAGAGAGGAGAAAGAAAGAGAGGAGGGAGAGAGAGAGGAGAGGAGAGGAGAGGAGAGGAGAGGAGAGGAGAGGAGAGGAGAGGAGAGGAGAGGAGAGGAGAGGAGAGGAGAGGAGAGGAGAGGAGAGGAGAGGAGAGGAGAGGAGAGGAGAGGAGAGGAGAGGAGAGGAGAGGAGAGGAGAGGAGAGGAGAGGAGAGATTGCTTTCCTAAGAGTGGTTTGAGGTAGAGCCCTCTGCCTCAGTCTCTCAGTAAAAGAGGAACTTTATGGAAGAGGCAGAACAAGAGAGTGACATTTCAAAAGAATGATCACTAAGTTCCTGCCCTAGTCAAATAGTTATGAATTCCTATTGAAACAGAAGGCACAGGAGTTAGTGCCTTTCAGAAACGTTCTCTGGAACATTCTTTGGTTTATCTTTGAAATTTGAATCTTTGGTCATCTGGAGACAGGTTTTGTATATTTTGTAGGAGTAAAGATAAGTTTTCCAGATAAATTCTCATTTGAGCTGGGTGTGCTGCTTTGTGCCTGTGATTGTAGCATTTAGGAAGCTGCAGTAGGATTGCTTTCCGCTCAGGGTTCGCCTGGGCTACAGAGTAAGACTCTCTGAAGAAGGAACAAAGCTGGCGATATAGCTCAGTGGGTGATGTTGCTTGCCACCCAACCCAATGATCTGAGTTCAATCTCCAGGACCTATGAAGATAAGGAGAGAACTGACTCCTGCACCTTATCCTCTGACCTAGATACACACACACACACACACACACACCTGTATGCACTCTCTCACTCTCTCTCTCTCTCTCTCTCTCACATACACACACATACACACTCACTCTTGCACATACTCTCACACACACATACATACACACTCATACACATGAGGGTTCTCTCTCTCTCTCTCTCTCTCTCACACATACACACACACTATCTCTTGCTCTCTTTCACACACACACACACACACACACACACACACACACACAAAATTTCAAAAGCAACAACAAAGCATTCTTTCTTATGAATCTGTCCCTGAACTTCCTGTTTGTTGAACTGTTACACCAAAGCTGCATTCTCTTAGTTGCTATCACTTTCAATGCATCTTTCTCCCCTCCCTCTCTTCCTCCTTCCCTCCTTCTCTTTTGTGGCATAGAGAGCATGGCAGCCACTGCTGCTTGACAAAGTTCCAGCATACTGACATCGCAGATCACAGTTCAACAGCGTCCTTTTACTTTCATCTTTGATGATTTTTCACTATGTGTTATGGGAGTTCCTTTAAAAAAAATGGTTTTCCCCTTTGGGAAGTTTTGTGTGGGCTTTGGTAGAGGCTGTGAATGTGTGCATTGTCAGTCTTTCCAAAGAAAATAATTCTTTGGGAAAATCTCTGCCACCGTGGAACTGTATATATCGTTCTAACTCCACTTGCTTCTACACAAGAATGCCCATTGTGCCCACCCCAACCCCATTTGCACCAAGAATAGAGAAGTTAAAGATTTATGGCTTCAGGAACTCTTTGGCACGTTCACCTGGTCCCAATGATGAACACACACAATTGAGAGAAACAATGGGCTTTGGCTCTTGATGGCAAGAATTCAGTTAATAAGTCTAGACAAGTGCCCATGATTGCTTCCTTGGGTGCGTGACTTACAGGATGAAGGACCATGCCTGGTATACCCCATGGGGAGCATGTTAAGAAGTTAGCTTGGCTTGATCCCGCTCTGCCATATACAGGAGCACACACTGAAAGAATTAGGACGGCATGGCCTATTGGAAAAGAGTAAGAGGTCAGGACCTTTCCTTTGGGGAGTGCATGAAGAGAGCAGGCCGACGTGGTAAGAGTAAGGCACAAAGGAACTCCATTAGGAAGCAGCCCAAGGTTTATAATGTTACATGGCACAAACACTGCACCATACCCCTTGAGGAATAGGAATTGCTCTTACAGGTTTGTTTCTTAGGACTCAAAAGCCTGCCGCCCCTGAGACATGTAGGCTGAGAGCATGCTGCTGCTCGCCTCCATTTCTCCCTTCTAAGTGGACAGACACAGCAGAAAGATAAAATTTATTTGGTGGTTCCAAATATGTACTCACAGAAGAGTAGTTTAAAATAACTCTCTTGGGGAAGGGAATGCTGGGACCCAAGTGTGAGTCTCCTCACCCCATAGTTCAGTGGACCCAAGTGTGAGTCTCCTCACCCCTGTCAAGCTGCCTGTAGGTCCAGCCTCAGGGGAATTCAATGCCTCTGGCCATCTAGGGAATCCAAACTCACACACACATGCTCATACTCCACACACATAATAAAATATAAAAAAATACTAAAAGTTGATTATCCTTAAGTATACAACACAGAGATTGAAGAATTGGGAATAGTTCAGTTCATTGCATTTGACCGTTAAGGTCTTGTGTTCATGAGGGAGACTTCACCTATGAACATGTGAACGTTATTACCAGTGACCTTGGGGAAGGATTTTGTACCACCTGCTTTTTGAAGGATGCCACCTTAAAGAACTTCCTGGTTTCTCTTCAAGCTGGTAGCCATCTCCTGCATCTTGGCCACTGTGGGCCCAGTGTCTGTAGACAGCCCAGGAATCATCTTGGCAGCAGTGGAGGAGAAGGTAGCATGAGCAGATGGCCCAGGGCTCAGCACAGCACAAGCTGCTGTGCTGTACAGTCTCAGGGTTTTCCAGGAGAGACATGGGCCCCAAGTCCTGCTTTCAAGTGCATGCTTCTAACCTATGTTTTAGTTTTCCTTGCTTTCCTACAGATTTTATTATTTATCTATTTATTCCTCCTCATCCTCTTCTTTCTTTGCCTGTTTTTTTTTTTTTTTTTTTTTTTTTTGTTGGTCCTCTTTTAATTTGTTTGTGTTTCTTGAGACAGGCTCTTCCTATGTAGTCCAAATTGACCACAAACGTTGTTGTTGTTTTGAGACAGGGTTTCTCTGTGTAGACTTGGCTGACTTGGAAATCACTTTGTAGAGTAGGTTGGTCTCAAATACAGAGATCTTCTCCCCCTGCCTCCCTGGTGCTGGAATTAAAAGTGTGTGCTACCAACACCAGTGACTATGAAATTATGATCCTCCTGCATCAGATTCCTGAGTGGAAGTATAACAGATACATGCTACCACACTTAGCTGTTGGCTTTCTTAATTACTGGCATTATCCTGCTCTCTTTGGATTTACATTTCTGGTTCTTATAGTTTGTTGAGAAGACTATGTTATTAGTAATTAGGTTATTGACATTTAGTTGATTTTCTAATGTTTCACTTCTTTAGGGCCATCATGGCTTCTTTCTACAAATCTGTCTGATTTATTGGAAACAAATGCTACATGATCTTAGCTTTACTCTGATGTAATCAGTGAGTAAAAGTAAGTATATTTTCATATGGCTGAGTGTTGTATTTTTGTGACCTTTGTCATGTCTTCCTAAAGTGGGTTTATAGATATAACTACTAGAGAAACAACCTCTCTGTGAAAAGCTTTTTTCTCCTCTGTCATCTCCTTCTGGTCCTCCTATAAACTCATTTTAGTTTTTTCCTCTGGCTATGCTGTATAGTGGAGAGAGCTTACCTGCCTTTGGAACTTGGAGAGTGCTTTAACTTTAACTCACTATGCTTTAGTGGGCTCTCATCTAACTCCATGAGAGGGTCCACAGAACAGATGAGAAACTCCAGCTCCAGAGACACTCGAGCTACCATTCTGTACTTATGTGACTGTGGACACACAGTGGTAGCTTCTAGGCCTCTGCTTCCTCATTTGCAAAACAGGGACATCATCCCATGAGGCTGTTTGATGATTATCTAAGATAATGCTCATGTGATCAGCCAGCACAAGGCTTAGACCACTGTTTATGAAAATGAAGCAGATATTTTCGAGAATGGCTGCTCTATTTTGATGTTATTCTCTCTGGGTGTGTTGGGAGAACTCTTGTGCCCACACACCCTTGTCCCACAGGCTGCATGCGCTATGCTTTGTCTGGATTCTGGCCAGTGTTGCCAAGCTACTCTGATGAAGGCTGGCTGCTTGAGTCCTTGCCAGACTCTTGGCACCCTTCCTGGAATTGCTGGTGTCCTGTTATCCTGAGATCTATGCTAGCCTTTTGGTGGGGTTGGGAAGAAAGAGGGAGGTGTGGCTGCTGAGCCCACCTTGGCCAGCCTGGTCACCTGTCATTTGGGCAGAACTCTCAGCTCTGGAGCTGACATGTGTGGGCTAGTCTAAGCCAACACGGAGAAGGGTCATTGAACTGGAAGAGCAGGCAGAGAGGACAGGAGGCATCTGAGCGCTCTAGAAAGTCCAAAGCTAGGAACAAACATGCTTCCTACAGGCAGCCCTTTTCAACTGAAATGACTTTCCTCTCTCTTCATCCTAGTTCTCTGCTCACATTTTCCTTAATTCCCAGTGGTCCTCAGAATTATATGCATCTCTTTTGCAAGCCTATAAGCTGCAAGAAGTGAAAGGCTCCCTTTTTCTTGTTTGTCACCAGGCCCAGGGCCTTCGTATGTATGGTATCTCCGTGGGTTTGTTAGGCACTCATCTGTCAAGCTCCTGCTACAGCACCTCTGCTCAGCATCATCAAGTGACTGACTGACTGAATGAATGTATCAATCAGTTTCAGGTATTTATCCAATCCATTTATCCACCTGAATCCTTGTCTCCTTCTCAAAGATCCTATCTAATCTTAAGTAATTCTGTGCTGCCCAAATTTGCCTTGTAGTTTGTGGTATAGATCTGTTCCCTGGAAAGTTCTTAGTACTAATTGAAATATGTTTTTCTGGAGACTTCCAGGTCGCCTTGTTCTAGTCTCACACTCTATAAGAATTTTCTTTCTTTCTTTCTTTCTTTCTTTCTTTCTTTCTTTCTTTCTTTCTTTCTTTCTTTCTTTCTGTTATGATCATCCTTCAGATAATTTGAAATTGGTTCTCATGCCTAGCTCTTCTACAGGAGAGTCCCAGAGTCATTTATGAGATACAACATGAAATAGGCTAAATAATTTAGAAAGGAGAAGGAATAAAGGGGCTAGAGAAATGGCTCAGTGATTAAGAGCATTAGCTGCTCTCACAGAGGACCATGGTTGAGTTCCTAGCATTAACATGGCAGCTCACAACTGTCTGTACCTATGGTTCGAGGAGACCTGATGCCCTCTTCTGGCCTTCATAAGTGCTGCACGTAGTGGTACGTAGACACACATGCAGTAGTCCAAGGATGGGGAGGAGTTAGGGGAGAAGGTAAAGTGAGGCTGATCATTAGGGACCTTAAGTACCATGTACAAGAACAGCTTTCATTAACCAGGCTCTGAATGGTGTCTTTCTCTTTGTGCCTTCTTCAGATATGGTGGGATTCTTTGGTAGATCAGTCCTATACTCTGATATGGCAGGTCATTGCTGCCGTGGCTTACCATGTACAGAGTTCTTACCAGCCAAGAGCTTCCTGCATGGCCTGGAGGAAGGCTCAGGCCACCTCTGTTGACCCCTCACTAATGCATGTCCTGTGACTGATTCTCTGCCAAAAGGCCTTGGGCTCTGGTTTGTTTTTATGGTTGTGATGTTGCGTCCAGAGACATTGGGCAATCCCCACAGGTCTTTCTTTTCTCAACCAGAAACTCTGTAAAACTTCCATGGAGTCAGCAGTAAGACCTTGTTGCTGTAAACAGTTTGAAAGGATGTGAGTGATTTTGTATGGAAGGTACTCATGTGGCTTCACAAAAGAAACCAGTTTAAACTTACTCCACAATGGTATAATAGTGAGGAATGATAGATGTCTGAGTAGACAGCCTGTGGATACAACTTAAACATTTGAAATGCTCAAATAGGTGGTAGACAGCAAGGCTGGACCTTTAAAATATGTATGAGCAAGGAGTTTCCTCTCTGTGCCCCTTACAACACTGGTTCCTGTTTAGTCAGTAGTTGAGACTAGCAGTCCCTTCAAACTTGATCTACAAAGGCTAGCTTCAGGCTGCTTGTCCACCAGGAAGCAGGTAGGCAGTGGCTTACAACAGGGTTCTGGACTTCTCCCAATCTAGTCACCCCACTGATATTCAGAGGGAACAAGAAGCTATTTTGTACCAAGAATGGCCCTGACACTTGTCCTATCTCCTTTGCCAGCCTATCAAGGCTTGGGGTTCTACTTGATATCCTGTGTGCTGCTTTGACAGTACCCCAACAGGTTGGGAAATTTATAACAACCAGAAATATATTGGCACAGAATGCCGAAGGCTGGAAATCCAAGATGGAAGGGGCTTCTGACTGTCATACCCCAGCAGAAGGGCAAAGAGCAAGAGGAGGGCTGAACTTGATGATACTGACATTAGGAATTCATTCCTGAGGGCAGAACGCCAACAGCCTAATTGCATCTTAAATATTCACACCTGCAACATCCTTGCATTTTGGAAATTTATAACACATGATCTTTAGGGGGTGTGCTCATATAACTTTGCCGGGCATGTTTATCTGCACAGCTTGAAAATCTAGGTCTACTCATTTGCTAAGCATTGTCTTGCGATAACATACCACTGCGAATAAACAGAAACTTATTGTCTCATGGTTCTTGAGACTGGAGGTCAGAAGTCAAGGTGTTGGGAAGGTGTATGTTTTTCTGAAGGCTGGGGAGAAAGATGTTTCCTGTCTTCTTACCTCCTTGTGATTTGCTGGTGATCTAGTGGCCTTGCCTTATAAAAATCATCACATCCATTTCACACCTGTTCAAATTTCTCCTTTTAAAAATTTACTTTAAATAAAGGACTATTGTGTGTGCATATGCACCATATGTGAGTGTGTTGGGGCTGGGGTACATGTAGTCAGAGGACAATTTCATGGAGTCATTTCTCTCCTCCCTTTACATGGACTGTGAGGAATCAAACTGAGCCCATCGGGCTTGAGTAACAAGTGTTTTTATTCACTGAGTCATTTTGCTGTTCCTCAGTTACTCCTTCCAAAGGATACCAGTTATTTGGGGATAGGCACCTATCCTGTCCTGGGACTACAACTATAACAACTTCATTTTCTAGCAGTTACAATCTGGGGACCTGAGAGTTAGGAGTTAAACACGGCATTGTCAGGGGCATAATTCTGTTGGTTCCTCTATACTGATTCTGACATAGGGAACAATGAAACCAGAAATCTGGTGGTTAAGGGAGAGGCCTCAGTTCTGCTGCAGTAAGTTAAAGGTATAGCCCATTAGGGATGGAGAGAGAGGTCAGCTACTAAAATACTTGCTGTGCCAGCAGGAGGGCAGCCTGTTACAGCATTTGCCTGTCATGTGTGAGTCTTTGGACTGGATTGCCAGCATTGCCAAAAGTAAAGTAAAGTAAAGTAAAGTAAAGTAAAGTAAAGTAAAGTAAAGTAAAGTAAAGTAAAGCAAAGCAAAGTAAAGTAAAGTAAAGTAAACTGAACTGAACTAAACTAAACTAAAATGTTGAGATTCTGTCTCAAAACAATCAACTAATAAATAATATGGATTGGCAAATAAAATTGAGAGAATTTATAAAGGGGAAAACAGTTTAAGTCTTGCCTTGGAAAATCTAGATGCTGGTCCCCTTTTCTATTTAAAATTGCAGTGCCCATGACCTCTGGCACTAAGCCCCGTTCTATATTCCTGTAATCTGATGCTTTCTTTCCCAGAGTCCCAGCCTCCCTTAGGCATCATATGGATATTTATTATGCTTACCCATCCTCTCCAATCAGATCAGGGGTAAAGATCTGTTTTGTTCAGTGATATATTCCACACCCAAGATGTTGGCACCTAGCATTTTAATAGTTGAATGAATGGATGATTAAGCCTATGGCCCACATTCCCAGATGTGACCTACCTGGGGCTCCTGAAGAGAGGTGTATTGGCCATATATGGCCTTACACCTGGTTACAGGCTGGTGGCCTGCATGCCAGGCCCTCCTTTGGTCTTGTCTCTGGTCACACTGACCTTTCTGTCCCCTCCAGTGGCTGAACAAGTGCACTTTGCTCAGCCAGAGCCTCTCCTTCCTGCCTGCCTGCCTGCCTGCCTGCCTCTGCCTAGCTAATTCTTAGTTATCTGTGTGCTCGGCTGGGACTGTCCTGGATTCCTCTGTTTAGATCAGTGTCTCTCAGCAAAGCGAGGAACTGACGTTTGGCTTTTTAAAAAGCAAACCTTCTGGAGAGAATTCTTCACATTCAGTTGTGCGTGTGTGTGTGTGTTTACGTAGAGACCAGGGGTCAAACTTGAGAGTCTCTTCCTCATTTGCTCATATTGTCTCATATTCTTTGAGACAGGGTCTCTTTCTGAACCTGGAGATCATTGATTTACCTCTGGCCAGCAAACTCCAGGTATCCTGTTGTCGCTGCCCCACCCAGAAGAGGATTTATAGGCATGTGATATCGTGTCCCACTTTTTAAAAAAGTTTTTAATTTATATAAAGACATTATTTTATGTGTATGGATGTTTTGGCTGCATGTGTGTCTGTGTACCATATGAATTCTTGTATATGGAAGCCGGAAGAGGGTGTTGGATCTCCCTGGAACTTTAGTTATGAGTGATTGTGCGCTTCCATGTGGGTGCTGGAGACCTTGCGAGAGCAGCCGGTGCTCTTACACTCATGTCATCCCCCTCGCTTGTGTCCAGGGCTTTTGTTCTAGGGGATCAAAGAGTCAGGTCCTCACGTTTGCGTGACAAGTGCTTTACTGACTGAGCCATCTCCCCAGGCATTTTATTTTCCTTTTTAAAGACAGGATCTCACTGTGTAACCCCTGGGTATCCTGAAACTTGCTACACAGACCAGGATGGCTGTCAACTTGTGTTGGTTCTCCCACCTCTCCCTAAATGCTCTCAGCTTTTGCATTCAGTCTTTAAAGATAACAAAGTCATCACCCAGGAAAGTAGATTACTCCTGATCTCCGAACTGGACAATTGGTGCTGCCTTGCTTTCTCTGAGGCCAGCTCCATTGAGTCACCCTGGAAACTGGTTCTACAGGGACATACCAGGAGAAACTGTGTGCCCAGGCTTGCAATGATTTTATTGCTCCTCTGTTTATCCAGGACTTAGATTACTGGCCTCTGTCTGTGCCAACAAGGCAGGGAGTCAGCCTGGTGTCCAGAGGGCATCTGGCTATATGGTTCATCCTCCTAGCAGGACCAGGACAAATGCTTCTCCAACAAATTATTGTACTTCCTAGGAACCTGGAGTCATCAAACAGACACTTCTGGGAAGTGACACTCAAGTAAACCATAGAAAAATCTAGACAACAGACATGGAGAGTAGTTTCCCCTCTCTACCCAATCATTATGTTTATTTACAGATTGGTTGATTGGTGGTGGTGGTTGTGGAGTAAGACAGGGTCTCACTGTGTAACTCAAGCCTTCAATCCTCCTGCCTCAGCTTTCCAAATGCTAGGATTAAAGGCTTGTACTTATGCACTCCATTTTAAGATGAGGAAATTGGAACCCAGAGAGGGTAAATGGTGCATTTAAAGCCATATAGCACATATTTCCAAAGCCAATACAAGAGACAACTATATTTACTGGGACTGGGTTCTGGGGCTAAAATATCAGGAATTCTGGGCTCAGTTTCTGCGAGTTGCAGGACTAAGGCATAGAGAGAGATGAAGTCAAGTTTATCAGCTTTCATTTAGAGGTGGATATGGCCAAGGACTGCATTCTCCATTCACTCTCTCTGCAGGAGAGTCTCAAGATGTGTACTTTGGATAGCTCTTTGGGGACTGGGCACTGTGGTACTTGCATGTAATTCGAGCACTTTGGCCCTAGAGGCAGGCCAGCTTTGGCTACATAGTGAGTTTGAGGCCAGCTTGGGTTGCATGATACGCTGTACCCTGCTTGCACCCCAGAAAAAAAAGGCAAAGCAAGAGCTGGAGAATTGGCTTAGCAGTTAAAAGCCTGGGCTGATCTTCCAGAGGAATTGAACTCAGTCCTGACACAACAGCACACAATCATCTGTAATTCTAGTTCTGGGGGAGTGGGTGCCCTCTTCTGGCTGCTGCAGGTACTGCACACACGTGTACAAACAGACATGCACACAGGCTCCCTCTGTAGCAAGCTGGAAATGAGAAAACTGTGATTGCAATTACAGAAATGGTTCCCTTGGAATTCAGTGACAGAATGCAGGCCCTCAGGATGAAGACCTGTACCTTTTTAATTCTGAGCACAGGATCCAAATTTTAGCTTCACTTCACATACAAAAAAAAAAGTGTTTTGTTTCTTTTCATTGCTTTTATTGTTGTTGTTGTTGCTACTATTGTTTTGTGTTTTTTTTTAACAGTCTAATGTGTAGCACAGGCTGGCTTGGAACTTACTATACAGCCAAGACTGGCCTCAAACTTGTGATGCTCCTGCCTCAACTTCCTAAGTGCTGGGATTGTATAATGCCATGCTCAGTGGTGGCATTTTACTTTTTAGGGGGCAGGGGAAGGGCTGGTTATATTATTTACTCTTCCAGAAAAAAATACATTTACAGTGTTGTAAGCTACACATGTGTTTGAAATTTGTCAACTCTTATTATTTAAAGATTTACCGTGTGTGTGTGTGTGTGTGTGTGTATGTGTGTGTGTGTGTGAGTATATACACGAACATGTGCGTGGGTGCCTGCAGAGGCCAGAAGAGGACATCTGATCATCTGTGATTGGAGGTACGGTTGTGAATTACCAGACATTGATGCTAGGACCCCAACTCATTTCCTATGCAAAGAGCAGCAAGTGCTGTTAGCCACTGAGCCATAAATTGCCTGTTCTGTAGTTCTGGAAGATTACATACCCTATGACAAGACTGCTCATATGGTAATTGAATCACCAAGACAGCATCTCTGTCTGGCCTGCATGTGTTACTCTCCCTGTGTGATGATGTTGTGCTGTCAGCTCTGTGACGATCCTCCTAGAGATTTTATTGCTTTGGTATGCTGAGAGCTGTAAACTAAAGAACAGAGAAGCTTCTGACCTCCTTCTGCTTCCATCCCCTGCCCTCCTTTTCAATGCATAGGGAGAGGCCTTATCTTCTGAAGGCTTCTTATTTTCCTGGAGATCTAACAAAAGACTTAGTTGTCACATGTTGCGCCCTAACCAGCAATGTCATCACCAAGGGCAGATTGCCAGAGCAAAAAGAGAGTGTAAGCAGTGCCACAGAGTCTGACTCCTGTCCTAATAGCTGCCCCAGGCAACTTTTATTTCCTGAGAGATTTTTCATGTCCTCAGCAAGGCAACCTTTACTGCCTGTGCATTCCCTCACCTCTGCCATCCTGTGCATTTCTCCACCATCCTTCGAAGACACCCAAATCTTCCATTCCTCTCTGTAGCTCAGGATAAATGCCAATCATCAAGAGTTCTTCCAGGATTGTATTTGTGAGTCTCCTCCTGGGAACCCCATGATATAATTGTATGGTTTCTCTCCTGTTCATCTGCCTACCGTCAGCTTATTTCATAGCCAAATCAGCTAACCTTCTGGAGATTAAAAAAAAAAAAAAAAAAAAAAGGAGCTCTTTCCTCTGGAGTTCATAGAAATGTGATTTTGAGGGGCTGGTGAAATGGCTCAGCAGTTAAGACAGACTTAACTGCTGCCAGAGGTCAATACCTGAGCCTCACATGGGTGGAAGGAAGAACTTATTCTTGCAAGTTGCTGGCTGTACTCCACACACACTCCATAGCATGTAGTTTCCCCTGAAAAAAATATATCAATAAGCATAAAATATTTTTTTTAAAAAAAACGAATTTGATTGTGGGATAGTAAAAGGGAGTTATGAAAATAGAAGTATTGGATCTGATAGCATTGGGGACTTATTGATCTGTAAGGAACAGCACCTGTAAGGCAGTAACTCAGGTGAGCTTTATGAAGGCCTGGGGAGAGGCTGGTGGGAGGGACTGATCAACTTGCTAAGATAAGGGCCTTAAGGGACAGATATCAGACCTAACGAGACAAGCTGGACTGGGCTTAGCTCATCCCAAAACTCTGATAGGGAGCTGACTTTGTGGAGGCAGGTTGGACAATGATTTGTACATGTCAACTGGAGAGATAAGCCCAATGTGAGTACTGGGCACAGCTGTTACAATAGGCCCATGAGTGACATTATAAACTTTGATTTGAGGATCATGGAAGCCCAGAGAGTTAGAACGACTTGCCTGCACATTGCTCCAGCACACATATCTGACAAAATGTGCATTGCTAAGAAGAGAACTCTGATAAGGCAGAAACAAGAGAAAAACTCAATGCTTTTCAAAAGAAGCAATGAGTCAGACATAATGACAAATATGCAAACCCAGCATTCTGGGGTGGGGGTGGGGATTGCAGCAAGAGCAGGAGTTTAAGGCCATCCTCAGCTACATATAGAATTTAAGAGCAGCCTGAACAACATACTACCTACAAAAGCAACACACACATACACACAAGACCCTAAAACTAAATGATAACAGCTTGTAGATCTAGCTTAGTTGGTAGAATGCTTGTTTAACAATGCATTGGGTTTGATCCTCAGCACTGCAGAAACTGAGCATGGTATCACACACCTATAATGCCAGCACTTGGGAGGTAGAAATAGCAAGAGAGATCAGTTCAAGGTTGACCGCAGACTGAGTTTGAAGCTAGCTTGGAATATATGAGACTCTGTCTCGAAAACAATGCAAACAGCCGAATTAAGCAGGCAGTTCAATGAGACCCATGGTGTACATACTATAAAGCCTGGCCTTCTCATTTTGCTTCTTATCAGTGTGTAACTTTAGTATTTTTTTAATTACGTGTTTGTGTTTGTTTGTTCAGAGAACATCCTGTGAAGTCAGCTCTCTCTTTTCATCGTGTGGATTCCAGGGCTTGAACCTTAGGCTTCAACCTTGGGCTTGGCAGCAAGGGCCTTTGCCTTCACGGCCATCTCACTGGATCCAGCTATGTAACTCTGTAGCATGCAAAGTAGTTGGACAGAGTTTAAAGGATGGTGCTGCCCTTTCCGCCTCAAAGAATAGCGACCACCTTGGCAACAAACACTGCACCACTCCTCACATCCACCTGAACGGCTGGCAGTGAGGAAAAGAATTTGTGTGTTAGTGAAGGAGGGTGCTGGGTTAAGACAAACATCCAAAGTAAGATCTAAGCTATCTAAGCTGTGTGGCAGGCTGTGACATGCAGCTTAACCTGAGTGTCTTTTATTGTTGTTCAAATTATTTTAATTACTGGAAAGTTTTAAAATCTCTGCATTGGGGTAGGGTGGGGGAGGGGCTAGCTGAGGACCTCAAGGTGTGTCTGAGTACATACAGCCCACCTGTCTTCAAAGTTATTTTGTTGTAGGTCCTCACTGATTTCCTTCTGCCAAGGGAAGTTTCTATTTGTTTAGCATTTGATACAGTCACTGTTTTCGGTGTTTTGTCCACAGTAGGCATCTTTGGGATGGGTAGGGCTTCCACGGAAAAATGGTCTCAGTTTTGTGAAGGTTCAGTCACAGTGTCTTTGGAGATCAATGCCTAAGACATGACTCTAGGGAGAACAGGGAACTCAAGCCTTGGGGGTGCAGAGGAACTCTCTGTTCCTCTCTGCTTCTGGTCACATGGCAATGACCAGGCACATGCTTTGTTCTGTGGGGACCTCCCTAGGACACCCTTCCCCACTAGGTCCATCTGCCTTGCGGTTGGCTCATCTCCTGGTTGGTGGCTAGCGTGGTTCTAATGTGCCCAGCCTGCTGCTGGAACTGTATGTCTGTTTCTGGCCCCTGTCTGGGTGTACTGGGCTTATGAAACCTTTTTTTTTTTTAATTTTTTTTATAATGTTTATAATGATTTCTCTCTATATACCTGGCTGTCCTGGAGCTCACTATGTAGACCAGGTTGGCCTTGAACTCACAGAGCTGGTATTAAAGGTGTGTGCCGGCATGCCTAGCTGCTTATGAACTCTTTGTTGGATTCTGCAGGTTACTTTTCTCATTTCTCCAAGGCTTATATTTATGGGGCTTCTGCTTGGAATTCCATGATACAGTCATGTGATTTCTCTCTCATTTATCTGCCTATTGTCAGCTTATTTTTACTTTTTCGGATTTCTTTCCTGTGGGGTCTCAGAAGCCACAATCACAGATCTTCCCACAGCCCTTTTCTTCCCACAGCATGTGCACACACATACACACACAAACATGCACATACCCATACATACACACATATACATACACACATACACAAACATGCGCACACACACACACACACACACACACACACACCCCTAAAAAGTTTCCAAGCTGAGCAAGGAGTATCAGGAATAGAAGTCAAAGTCCACTGTGGTGATGTTTGCCTTTAATCTCAGCACTTGGGAGCTGAGTTCAAGACCAGCTTGGTTACTACATAGCAAGTTCCAGAGCAGTCAGGATGACACAGTGAGACCCTATCAAGAAAATAAAGGGGGTGGGAGAGGGGATGTGTCTGTATATGGAAGAGATATCACTTACTAGGCAATGGGTAGTTAGCATTCTGAGCAGCCCAGATGTGCTGGTGTGAATGCTTTTGAAAGTGGTAAACTGAAGGCACTACATTGGGAAAATCCCAGAGTGGCTTTTCTCCTTTCCCCAAAGTTTGCATTACAAAGTTGTTAAGCACCTCACTTGTTCCCAGCTGTATTTATTCTCTCTAAATCTCCTGGTTTCATGGGAGGTACCAAGGGTATCAAAGGACAGCTTGGATTCCTTAGTTCCCCCTTTACACACATGCATATTGTTTATTAAACTCCATGAACAATCGAAAACAAATGCATCATAATAAGAACACCAGCTTGCTCTGCAAAACAGGATGGGGGTGGGGAGGGTGAATTTTCTTTTTCTCAGATCTTGTTATGCACAAAATACTTGGGGAGCTTGTTAAAGTGTAGGTTCCCATTCAGGTCTGGATTGGAGCTCTAAAACCCCAACTTTTCTAACAAGTTCCCAGGTGATGTCAAAGTTGTTCTTGGGAAATGACAATTAGCTCCAGGTGGCTGTAGGCAGCCCCACCTCTGCCTCTCACCAGCCAGCTAAGCTCTCCCGATGTTATTCTACAGACTGAAGAACTGTGGGTAGGAGGAGGGCCCCAGAGCTTTAGGTTTCAGTTAGTCTTTGTCCCCACCCTCATCCCACCCTTGAAAGAGAGATAGAGAGAGAGAGAAAAAAAAAAAAAGCACCAGGCAGCATCAGGGACTGACAGCGACTATGAATGCAAACCTTGCAAGCCTATACCTGTTTCACAGCCTCCACTCTGCTAAGAACTGCCAGGAGTTGCAGCTCTCTCCAGCCCCAGTTGTGTTGTGTGTGCTCTCTGGAATCAATCAGACAAATAGCTACAGGCCCCTCTTACTCTTTGTAATTAATAAACAAGATTCCCCCAGGTTCTTTGAAGTGTGGAGCCTTGGCTTCCCAGGCAAACCCCACTTCCCCTTGCGTATCTGTGGAAGATGTCATCTTTTCTGGTCTCTGCCCTTGTTTGTCAGTTGTAAAAGAGGGATTGAGAGTCAAGGGATCTGGGCAGGCCAGGACAGAAAATGAACATGTACACAGAGACGCTTAGCGTAGTTCTTGCCAAAGAAAAGATCAATCAAAATGTTTGAATTTATTCTTATTTCTAGAAAGAATCAGATTTGTGCGTGCGTTTGTGCATTTGTGTGAGTGTGTATGTTAGTGGTGAGTGGATTGCCCTCCAGTCACTATGATGCATGAATTCTAGGTCAAGGATGAGGGGATAGAGAGATCTTAGCATGTCAGCCATGAGGGCTTCAGTTCAAATCCCCAGCACTGCCCCAAAAAGCTATGCGTAGCCACACTCACCAGTGCTGGGTGGTGGTGGGGAGCTCCAACAGGTGGATCACTGGTCTTGATTGTCTACACATCACCCTCAGGCCTCTGCATTCAAGCACATTATGCACAGCCACACATGTGTACACACACACACAAAGGGGATTTTCTTAAGTAATAAATAATTCTACACATATAGACAACAGTTAAGGAGAGGGCTGGAGGCAGCATCTCTGCAGAAGTAATAAAATGGGATGGGGAGTACGCAGGGCAGGGCTTAGATAAGTCTTGAAGAGCAGGCGTTGGATGGGGTGCGGGAACATCATTCAACCTTACAACACTGAGAACACAGTAAGCCCCGCAGGGCTGTGTGGGCATCAGGGTCTGACTCAACAGATCTGGATGGCTGAGAGAGATACCTGGGACTTATGGTTGTGTAGGGGTGAGAAAGGCCTCAACAACCTGCCAGGTTTCTGCAGTGAGAGGGAGACTGAGGGGTGATGCCATGGGGTGCAGAGAAGGCAAAATGTTCCATCCCGGATGCACAGGATGGAGATAAGGATGGCGCTACTAAAGACACCCTCGTGTGAGTCTCACCGTTCACGAGGGGATGGAATTGGGTGTCTTCATGGGTGGCATTTCCGTGCTTTCTAGGTGTCTCTTAAAAGGCCTACCTTACAAATCATTGCTTATCGCTATGCTGCCATCTGCTCCACCAATTA
Organism: Meriones unguiculatus; assembly: GCF_030254825.1. Taxonomy (NCBI): domain Eukaryota; kingdom Metazoa; phylum Chordata; class Mammalia; order Rodentia; family Muridae; genus Meriones; species Meriones unguiculatus. The sequence continues at coordinate 24,617,185 of NC_083363.1, forward strand.
ACTGTCATAATGCCTATTTGAGAGGCAGGTTTTTTTTTTTCCCCACCCGGTGTGAAGGGTGACATTTGTGGTCCTGATGGGCCCTCCCATTTGAATAGTAGTGATTTCTACCTTCGTTTGTGAAGATACCATTTCTGCCCAGTATTTATACTATTTGCCCTCTATTTCCTTTGGGGCAGTGAAGGTTGGGGTGGTATTTCCATTAACCAAGTTGGCATGATTTTTTTTTTTCATCAGATATCATTAACCTTGATAGGAAAATCAAGTTTCTAACACAGAAAAGGGACAAAGGGCCAATCCCAGGCTTACTTAGTGACTTGACACAAGCTGAAGTCATCTGAGAGGAAGGAATATCAATTAAGAAAATGCCTCTATTCGATCCAGGCTATTGGTAAGCCTCTAGGGCATTTTCTGAATTAGGGATTGATGGGTGAGAGCCCAGCCTCTTGTGGGTGGTTCTATGCCTGGGCTAGTGGTCCTTGGTTCTACAAGAAAGCAGGCTGAGCAAGCCAGGGGAAGAAAGCCAGTAAGCAGCACTCCTTCAGGGCCTTGATATCAGCTCCTACCTCCCGTTTTTTGTTTTGCTTTGTTTTGTCTTCTCTGTTGGGAGTTCCTGTCATGACTTCTTTTGATGATGAACAATGATGCGGAAGCGTAAGCCAAACAAACCCTTTCTTCTCTAAGTTTCTTTGGTCATGGCGTTTCATCACAGCAATAGAAACCCTAACTAAGGCACTCAGTAAAATCTCGAAGTTCTTCCTTTATAGACCCAGGTCAGGTGGTTGCCTAGATCAGTCTCGTCTGGAGGCCCGCACTGGCTGCAAGTGAGCAGCTCTGTCCAGAGTTCTGGGCGTGGGGGGGCGAGGGGTGAGTGGGAGTCTTGCTTGGAAGCCCTGGTTGGCCTTGAAGCTGCATCAGTGCTTCTGCTTCCGCTTCTTGAATGCTGGGAGTGAACCACCGTACCAGGTGCAAGTTAGTTATTTCAAACATTTATTTTTATTTATTTGTCTGCGAGTGTCTGCCAAGTGTGTGTGTGTGTGTGTGTGTGTGTGTGTGTGTGTGTGTGTGCCCTCAAACGCCAGAAGAGAATGTCAGAGTCCGTGGATCTGGAGTTATAGGTAGTTGGAGGCATCTTATGTTGGTGCTGAGAACCAACCTCAGTGAGCCCTTCTTCCTCATTCCTTTCAGGCTATTCTTTTAAAGAGCCAACTTTTTATTGCTAGAATTTTAGTACTCGGGAGCCTGAGGCAGGAAGAATGATTCATGTTCAAGGCCAGTTTATAGCTTACACAACAGAGTGCGACTGTCTCAAATGAGTAAATACTAATCATCCCCCAAACTGCTGAGCATCGTGGCTTGTCTATAAATTTCAACTTTTTGGAGGCAGGAAGATTTGTGAGTTCAAAGTTACCCTCAGATACATGAGCAGTTTGAGGCCAGCATGGCCTACACCAGAATTTGTCTCAAAACAAAGAACTGGTAGAGAGATGTCATCCTAGCTTCTTGGAAGGCCGTGCTGAGGCAGGACAATACCCACGTCACAACCTTGCCTGCTGTACAGAAAGAGCTCAAGCCCAGCCTAGGCAACTTAGTAAAACCCTGCATCCTAAAACAGGAACAACAAACGACAAACGGGTGCCTGAAGAAGTTGTAAAACAACAGGACGAGTCCCTGGCTCTAGGAGGGACCTCTGGACACCCCAACAGGATTACCCACAGCCCGTACCCCACCAGCGGGCGGCGCGCACGCGCTGTGGGCGGAGTGCATGGTGAACCCAGAGCCGCGTCGGACGTGCGCGCGCTCGCGCCCTATAGTGGCGAGGCCGCGCACGCCCGGGGCTCCCGGAGGCGGGCGGGTACCCCAAGGCCATTTCCGGGAGGGGCGGGGCCGGCGGCGCCGCGCCTCCAATCTCGGCGGCGGCGGCGGAAAGGGGAACCCGGGTCCCGGACGGGCGGCTCAGTCGCTTGCAGGGCAGAGGTGCGTGAGGTGGGCAGCGGCGAGCTGAGCGGCTGCGGGCAAGGAGGCGCGGATCCTCGGCTTGAGGAGGTGGAGCCGCTGTGGCGGGAGGGATGGGGCTGGGGCTGAGGGGAGCCTGGCGGAGCTGGAGGGGGTCAGGGCTGGGCTGAGGGGAGAGGAGGGAGGCCGAGCCGAGAGGAGGGGCCCCGAGCGGGAGCAGTGTTGAGGGGTGGTGGGCCCCAGGCTGAGGGGGGACGGGGACGAGGGAAGTGGGTCCCGGGCTGAGGTGGAGCCGGGCTGAGGGGAGCGGGTCCCTGGCTGAGGGCGAGTTGGGGTGAGGGGAGCAGGGCCCAGGCTGGGCTGAGGGGAACAGGGCCTAGACTGAGGAAGAGGAGGGCCGAGAAGAGCGGGTTCGGGGCTGAGGGGGAGCTGAGTTGAGGGGAGGGGCCCTGGGCAGAGAGAGAGAGCTGGATGAGGGAGCCGACTGGGGTTCAGTTGTGGCGCCGAGGTTCGCTGTCAGCAGCTGAGCGGGAGGCAGATCTGGCAGGAGTAGCTCAGGTCTGTCTGTTGGGGAGGCAGTAGAGCCGTGGCCCTGGGGATGGTGCGGTCTGGGGTGTCCCACCCCGGGGAAGGGGCGTGTTCCCCGAGTGAACTCCACTGAGTTCTTTTCTTCTCGGTTCTGAGGTTCTGGTTCGGCCAGAATGCTGATAATTCCGGCAATGAAATCCCCAGCCTTCCAGCTGATCCAGCAATGTGGTGACTCCTTCAAGTCTTAGAGTAAACAGATGTGTTTCCATTTTTCAGACGCTGAAAAAGAGGGGTCCTGAAAAGACTTGTGCAGGGGAAGATGCCCAGCACCGACCTTCTGAAGTTGGTGAGTCCGTCCAAGGAGGACCCTCATCCCTTAACTCTTAGTCAGAAGGATCTAAGTCATGTGGCCATTTCCTCCTCTGATGTCTGCTTTTGATAAAAGCTGAGCATTCTCTGCTACTTTTTTTTTTAAACCGGAGTTTATGATCAGGGTGAATAAATTGATGAATGCTGTATATGTAGAACTTAGAAATTCTTGGAGAATGTTTTACAGAGTCATTGCAGATGGCTTTCAACGGCTCCTGTTCTTACTTACTAGAGCAATTGCTTTTGTTTTTGTTTCTGGCTGTGTAACTCTTTGTGGCCTGGAAATCAGCTTATATACTTGGCCTTGAACAAGCAGTAATTTTCCTCCCTTTCCCTCTTAGGGCTGGGGTTTTTGTTTGCTTTGTTTTGTGTTTGTTTGTTTGGTTTTTGGAGACAGGGTCTCCTTATATAGTCCTAGCTGGCCTGCAATTTCAAGAGATTTGTCTGCCTCTGTCTCCTGAGTGTTGGGATTAAACAAAGGCCTGTTTTGTTTATTTTTGAGGCAGAAGCTCTCAGTATAGCCTAGAATGGCCTTGAACTAGGAATCCTCCTTCAGCCTCCTAAGCGCACCATCATGCTGGGCTCTTCCTGAGACAGCATATCTATCACTAAGTAGACAAAGATGTCTGTGAACTCCTGATATAGCTGGAGCAGACCTTGAACTCTGTATAGTTCAGATGAGAGACAGGAATACTTGCTTTGTCTTTAGAGCCTAATGAAAACTTCACTGAAAATAGATTCTTGTCCCAAATTTCATGAATTTTCAGTAGGTAAAAAATAGCCATATTAACTTCAAATTTTCATTGCAAGAGAATAATATTTAGAAACGTTGGAAACTAACTAAAAGGAATCCAGTCTCTCCATTCCCCTTCACCTCCTTCTTGCATCAGCCTGTACTAAGAGACAATTGCTGTTGGCATATTGGATGGTTAATGGAGAATGACTCCTGACAATGGACAGTTTCTGGCTTTCCTCTAATATATCTGGATGTGCATGTAAATGACAAATACAGGAGTAGAATATTTCTTTGTGTAAGGACTTGTGCTTAATTGGGGGAGGGGTGCTAATGAACTTTTAAGTCTGAGCAGGGCTTACTTGCATTTATTCAGTGTATTTGGAATTATTTTTGTTCTGAGTTATTTCTCTAGCTGTCGTCATACCTGCCAATGACTTCCTGGTACTCTAGAATGGAGATTTTGTTCAGCTTATTGCAGTAGGGGATTAACAGATATGAATGATTCTTGACAAGTCATTTTCTGAAGATAATGTAGAAGTTGCATAAAGTGCTTTCACTAAAAAGACTGTTATCTTTTTTCTTAACCTTAGTGTGTTGATACCTGGGGCTGAAAGGTTAAACAAAACAAAACAAAAACCAGAGTTAGGTTTTCAGTGGGTTACTACATTTTTATTATAATCTGAGTTCAAGGCTCTTGTTCTCCTTTTTACAATATATAAAGCTGATGCGTCAACTGGGAAGAAAGGGTCTAAGAAAGTTTAAAAAGAGAGAGAGAAAAGCAAAGCAAAGCAAAACAAAACCTCAGTACAAGAAAATGTCTCATAATCTTAAAAAAAAAAGAAATCTGTGTGTGTGTGTGTGTGTGTGTGTGTGTGTGTGTGTGTATGTGTTCACATGTATATCGACTTCAGGGTCTTAAATTCTAGGTAAGTGTTCTACTTAAATCCTCATCAATTCTTTTAGTTTTTTTATTTTGAAACAAGGTTTTACTGTTTCAGGCAGGCTTTAAACTTCGAATCCTCCTCCTCAACAGGTGTTGATTAAAATCAATCTTAAAGTAATTTGGTGAGCTTAATATTGTACGTGAATCCAGATAGTCATCCTGTATGCTAGCAGAATAAGATAAATAGTAGGTAGGAAATCATTATAAGGCAGATTCTGGAATAATAGTATAGTTCTCACAACTCAAATCAAGAATGTATTAGGTGCAGAAAGAGAGATTCTATATATTTACTAAAATTTTACTAAAAACTATGAAAAATAGTTCCTTTAATAAATGAAAAACTAGACTCTATTGAGTTCCACAGCAGTTTAGTAGTAGGGTTGTTTTACCTCAAGTGGAATGATTTCAGAAGATCCCTCCCTTTCACCTTTGTAATACTGCCTTTGAAACAAACCTCGGAGAGATAGAGGTTTGAGATAGAGATAGAGGCTGTTGATCACTGTGACTGACAGTGGAGAGTTCGGGAAGAACAGAAATTGAAATTATTTGGGCTGGGCATTTTGGAAATACATGTGGGAAAAAGATTCTTGTCTCCTGGTATCATCTTGCCTTAAAGGCCATGTTTGTTTTCCTTAATAGTGCAGTTACGGCATTGAAATTTTGAGCTTTGTGCCTATATGTATAGTGTTAAAATGTTTGAAGGGCCATTAGAGAGTATTTATTATAAAAGGGGGTATTGAGTGATAGGGCCGAAAACTACTCTGTGAACAGCATGTTGGAGAGAAAATGTGACAATCACCTAGAATCCATATGTAACCAAGGAGCTTGAGCTCTGGGTGTTCCTGCTGGAAGTTTTGTCTGTCTGATTAGGGTGGTTTACTTGTCTTTTTTTCCATTTAGTCACATGTGACATGTCATGGGATGGTAACACTTTCCATGTATGTCTCAGCGAGAATAAATGAGCATGTTCCTCTGCAGAGGATATCTCAAGAGGGAATTCAAGTTAGGCAATTTGTAGCAACCTTTCTTCACTCTGGCAACATTTTCATCCATATTCTGCGCAGTTCTACCTAATGATATCACTTTGCAGGTTGTCAAACATTTATAGTTTTAAAGGAAAGTTTACTTAAAAGCAAATATGGTATCTTTTGAGAAGTAAGTTTATGATATTCTAAGTAAAACTGGCTCACCTTACTTTGATAGTAATTGTTTATTTAGGTAAGTTCTTAACCTAGGCAGTTTTGCTTCTGAGGGACTTTTGATGACCTTGGGAAACATTTCTTGGCTACTAGCATCTACTAGATAAAATCAAGTATCTAGTAATGACCATGACCTTCCAATTAAGGAGTATATTTTGGAATGTCTGAAATCCCAAGATTGAGAACCCCAGTTGAAAGTCTTTAATATGGTTGACTACTTCTCTTCAGGCTTTATTTTCCTGTGAGTAGGGAATTAGCCTCTTGCAATATTACTTAGGTTATTTTGCCCATGACTCAAGTCTTGGTATCTTGGGATATATCTGGATGAACCTATAGTATGATCATCTGCAGGAACAAAATCCTGAAGAAATTAATGGCTTTCCTCGTCAACATTTCTGCAACATCCTTTGAAATAAAGCCACCTTCAGTTTTTATTTTTGGCTTAAAAAAAATCTTGGGGCTGGAGAGATGACTCGGTAGTTAAGAGTATTGGCTACTCCTTCAGAAGACCCAGGGTTTGATTCCTATATGCTGGCTAACAACTATGCTTTCAGTTCTAGCAGATTCAGTGTCTTCTGGGCTCTTCTGCACTAGGCATGCAAGTAGTGCATAGATATACATGCAGGCAAAATCCCCATCATATTAAAAAAAAATCAAATCTTTTCAGGTCTTTGTACTTGATCCATGATCTTTGACTCTTCAAATTTTTTTTTAATATTTTACATTTTTATGTGTAAAATATGTGCATTTTATTTTATGTGATGTTTTGCTTGTAATAATGTCTATGTACTATATCTGTGTACTGCCACAAAGGCCAGAAGAAGGCATTAGGTCCTCCATAACTGGAATTATAGACAGCTGTGAGCCACCACGTGGGTATTAGTAATTAGCCCTGGGTCTCCTGGACAAGCAATCAGTGCTCTTAACCACTGACCCCTCTCTTCAGCCCTGCCTTTTTGTCTTGTTTTCTTTTTTTTAGGAGACTTTCTTTCAGAATCTCAAGTGGAATTTAAGAATAAACTGAGATTGACACTAAAAGTTATTTTCTATTATTTGAGCAGGTTTCTTGATTGTAGAATTAATTGGAAGGAAGGGAAATTTCATTTGACTGATAGGACATATAAGATTGTGTGGGCATAGAGATAATTGCAGAGTGGACAATGCATTTGATATTGTTCCAGTCTTACAATGAAGCAGAACTCTTAATAATTTCTCAAGCCTTTAATCTAAAGCAAAGGGGGATTACAAATAGGTGAGCTACAAATCCCAAGTTTGGCTTAGCTTTGCATTCTATGTGCCAGTAATTTTTAGTAACATTTGCCTTTGTAATTAATAAACATCACTCTAATATTACATGTAGTTTGTACACATAGGTGGCAGAATTTAGAATCAGCCTGGGGTTAAGAATTTTCCATGGGGAATTTATTTGCTGTGAATCAGTCTTCATGTATACATACTCAGAGCCTAATTACTGATAGAAAAACCCATGCAGTGTAAACCACAGCGGTACAATTTATCAGTCATAAGGAACATTCACTCTGTTAGCTTTGAGTGTTTCAGGGACTGTTCACCAAGGCAGGGCAAGCTTAAAGAAAACCAGTGGGGAGCATGCGTGGTGATACATACTAGTGAGGTTGCTGGTATTAGGGTTCTCTAGAGGAACAGAGCTGATAGAATGAATCTATATCTGCCTGCCTGCCTGTCTGTCTATCCAGTAGTTGTTTAGTTCACAAGGCTGGATGTTCTCATCTGGCCTTCAGTTACATTGGAGTCCTGAAGAAATAGGTTCTAATACCAGTGGCTCAGCAGCAGGATATGTGAACTTGCCAATGAGAAAAAGGGAGAAGCAGGTGAAAAGCAAAAGCTTCTTTCTTCCATGATCTTTATATAGGCTGCTGTAAGAAGGTGTGCCCCAGATTTAGGATGGGTCTTCCAACCTCAAATAATTTGATCAAGAAAAATGCTTCACAGATGTGCACAGATGCTTAGGTTTTTAGTTAATTCCAGATGTAGTCAGGTTGACAACTAAGAATAGGCGTCTCACTTGTCATCCAAAACTCAAAGGGCAGGAGGATCTTGAGTTGGAGACCAGACTGGGTTAAATACTGGACTGCTGGGTGAACTGGACTACTGGTGAGACTATCTCAATAGAACAAAATAAACCCAAAGGCATAGCTAACAAAACCAACCAAACAAACCCCAACAGGGAACAGTTTAGAACACCCTCCAGCTAGCAATAAAGAGCCTTCATCTCTCTTAGTTAGGCCTGAGAAGGCAGAGAAGGGAGAATTTACTTTTAGAACCTTGGGAGCTCAGCTGAAGGGGAGTGACAGGTAGCCTATAGCACTGGGAGAACTGGTCAGTAGGAAGGGAAACAAATTATTTTGCCATCCTCTCTCCTCTAAAGTTTGTATTCCCTAATAGAAACCATAGGTAAAAGGAGTCTAGTTAATTTGATTCAGAGAGGCAGCTTTTGAGGTACGCGGTAGAATTAGAAAAGGTAGGATGGAGGAACTAAGCCTAATGCTTAGTAGGCTGAAGTTAAGTTACTATTGCTTGAACAGAGAATTGAGAATGGATAGGATGGACCTGTTAATAACAGAAGAATAGAATCCCAGGCAGTGTTGCTACAGTTCTGGCAAGCCTAGAGCTGCTTTGTCCTGGTAGTATCCATGGAATTTTAATTACCATCATGAAGGGCCTTTAGAAGCCTGAACTCCAACAGCGCCCCTCCTCTACCCCTTCCCTTTTCCTCTTATGTCTAACCCCGCCAGCGCTTTGTTTTTTGTTTTTGTAAAGACAGTGTCTGGCCATATAGTCCAGTTTGGTCTAGCACTCATTGTCCTCTTGTGTCCTACCCACTCCCTCATCTATAGGTATGTATCACCACACTTAGCTCCATGTAGATGGAAGTCCATGTAGATGGAAGTCAGAGGTCTCCTTGGTGTTATGTTCCTCAGGAGCCATCCACCTTGTTTGAGATAAGGTCCTGGGACCTGGGGCTTACTGGTCAGCTAGCCTAACCTAATCAGCAATTGTCAATGCCTTCTAAGCTTCAGAATGACAAATGGGTCCTATCAAGTCTTGCTATGCATATGGGTATTGGAGATTGAACATAAAGCAAGCACTTTAACAGTTCAGCTGTCTTCCTAATCCCAGAGGCTGCAAATTGCAATTTATTTTTTAAATTGTTAAATTTTTTAAAGAATTTATTACAAATTATTCACTTTGTATTCCAGCTGTAGCCCCCTCCCTCATCCCCTCCCAATCCCTTCCTCACTCCCTCTTTTCCTCCCAAGCCCCTCCCCCAGTCCACTGATAGGGGAGGTCCTCCTCCTCTTCCATCTGACCCTAGCCTATCAGGTCTCATCAGGACTGTCTATATTGTCTTCTTCTGTGGCCTGATAAGGTTGCCCTTCTCTCCGAGGGAGGTGATCAAAGAGCCATCCACTGAGTTTATGTCAGAGACTGCCCTGTTCTCCTTACTAGGGAGCCCATTTGGAGAGCTGCCATGGGCTACATCTGTGCAGGGGTTCTAGGTTATCTCCATGCATGGTCCTTGATTGGAGTATCAGTCTCAGAAAAGACCCCTGTGCCCAGATGTTATGGTTCTGTTTTGCTCCTTGTGGAGCTCCAGTCCTTTCCAGGTCTTTCGGTCTCCCCTTTCTTTCATAATATTCCCTGCACTCTGCCCAAAGTTTGGCTATGAGTCTCAGCATCTGCTTTAATACCTAGATCAAAACAAAAAAGAATTCCCAGAACTCCAGCAGGTCCCGCATGTCCCTCCACGTCTAGTTGACTAAAGGTAGTTATTTAGATTTAGATTTAGATTACTTATGCTTAATCAATTTAGATTACTTATGCTGATTTTCAGTTTAAAGTGGAAACATTTTGTGAGTGGTCATTTTGTTCAATGTTTTGTATCTTTATGTTTTTCTTGTTACTTTGTTGTATTACAATGTATTGCAGTCTATTCTATTTATAGTCGATGAACATTTATGTGTCCAGTGTTTGGGTAAGAATGACATTGTTACATTCTTGAACTTGCCTTTTAGTCAACAGCAAACAAACTTTGTCAAAATGTATAGTGCCAGTTTTCTATAGTAGTTTTTAAACAAATTTACACTTCTATAGGGTTTCCTTGCCTCTTTTTTTTGTTATTACTTCCCACTGTCTCCTTTTCTTTCTCTTTTGAGACAGGTTTCATGTAGTCAAGGCTAGCCTCATACTTCATTCATAGTGCTGGTTTTTCATTCTACATCTTCTTTTTTCTCACAAGTGCTAGAATTACAGGTATGTACCACTCCCACACCTAATTTTTTTATTTTATTTTTTTAAGTTTTGAGACTTCCTTACACTGTAGCACTGGATGGCCTCGTGCATATGTCACTGCCTCCTGCTTCTTAATTCATTTTTGTTTTTTGAGATGTCAACTCTGTTTGAAGCTGAGAATGACTTTAACTTCCATTCTTTCTGCTCCTACCTCCAGAGTACTGAGAGTACAGGTATGCCCCAACCACACCCAGTCTATTTGGTGCTGAGGATTGACCCCAAAGCTTCATGCATGCTAGGTAACCATTCTACCAGTTAAGCTACACTCTCAGCCCTTTCTGTTTATTTCTGAGGAATAATATCACTGTGAATTGTGGGTGCTCCTGAACTCTTTGTATTTGTAACTGGAGTGACTGTTTTCTGGACATTTTTTTCTGAAGTATGTTAAGTCACTGTTTTGAACTGCATTTGGCAGCTAGTTCTAAAGTGGTATAGATCAGTTGTTTATTGAGTTTCAGTCTTAATGACTTCTTGGTTTAAAAACAATTGAGACAAAATTTTGTTTTCAAATTCTAATGGAAGAATCTATTAGATGCCATGGTGGACTTGGTTCTTATCTAGTATTTTGTTTTTGTTTTGTAAGAATAGAAGAAAGCCTATGGTTGTTTAGCTTAGTCCTATTTGCAAGTGTTTTTTACACTTCCCCAGACTCTGTTTGGCTGCCAGAAACATAAGCAAGGATAGTAGGTGGCTGATTTAATTCTGTTTTGTTGGTAGGTTAAAGGGTACTTTCAGCTTTCTGGTTGATTTATTTGATGTCATTGAAGGTTAAAAATTGCTGTAATGTATTTCTTACCAAACTGGGGCACATGTTTATTAAAGTATATTTTGTTATCACCCTCTGTGAGAAAATACAATGTTAACCATAGGAATTAAACTACTTAAGGCCTTTCCCAGCTCCTCTGACTTTTGCTTGGTCTCTGCAAAGGCTGTTTTATATTGCTGTTTGTGATGAAGAAAAGAAAATTATTAACATCAGATAAATCATTTGTCAAACATTTAGTAAGTGTTATTATGAGTAGTGATTTGTTATGTTTTGTTTGTTTTTTGAAACAGAGTCTTAACTCTGTAGGTCAGGCTGGCCTGGAACCCCCTCCACAGCCCCAACCCGCCTGGAACTCAAAAGGGTCCTGCTTTAGCTTCCCAAGTGCTAGTATTTTAAGTGTGAATGGTCATGCCCCGCTTCGATAGTGATTAAAATGTGTGTGTTGTATGTATGTATGTCTGTGCACCATTTGGTGCTGGTGGAGATCAGAAGGTGTTATATCCTCCGGAACTGGAGCCACCCTGTGAGTGCTATTAATTGAATCTGGATCCTCTGGAAAAGCAACAAGTGCTCTATAGTGATTTAAAAAAAATATTTATTATTGTGTATATATGTACTTGGAGTGTGTATGTGTTTGTGTGTGTGTGTGTGTGTGTGTGTGTTACATAGGTAAGTCAGAGACCAAATTTATGAAGCCAGTTCTCTCCTTACACCTTTATACGGTTTCTAAGGGCTTGAACCCAGGTCATCAGGTTTGCTTGGAAAATGCCTCTACCTGCTGAGTCATCTTGCTGGACTTTGGTTTTTTTTTATTTTAATAGCATTTACTGTCCACAGAAACCATGCTCAAATGCAGTAGTGTATGTATGTTTATATGGGGACAGGCACCTGATAAATAGATTTTTTTTTTTTTTTTTGAGATGTGGGTACTCTTTCTGTAATAGCTTCAGCTGCCCTGGAACTTGCTGTGTAGACTAGGCTGGCCTCAAACTCACAGAGTTCCACCTGACTTTGCCTCCTGAGTGATGACATTAAAGTCATGCACCTTTATATCTGACTCACTAAACAGATTTCTGAATAAGAAAAATGGTGGTGCCAGAAATTCACCTGCTCTTTGAACTTAAATCTAGTTCTTATCCAGAATGGGAGTAAGGGTAAAGCGGGAAGGGGGGGATTTTCCAATTTGGGTTTTTATTTTAATATATATTTTTCCTAAGTGTGTGCTTAAAAAATGGCTTTAACAAGGTAAAATCTTGATTCATATACAAATATAAAATGAACATATTAAAAACTTTTGGTCATAATAGGAAAACTTGTCACTTAAAATTAATTTAAAAGAAATCTAAAGTACACATATATTTATAGAGTAGGGATATTGAAAACAAGCCAAGTGTGGTAGGACACCTGTAATCCCAGCAATTGGGACATTGATGGAAGAGGATTTCTGTGGTTTGAGGCCAGCCAGGGCTGTGTATTAAGTAACAGGTCAACCAGGAGCTAAATAATAGTAAGTCCCTGTCTCAGAGGAAAACAAAAAAGCTAAGAAAAGAAAATGTGGGCTGGAGAGATGGTCACAGGTTAAGAGCACTAGCTGCGCTTCTGAAGGTCCTGAGTGCAATTCCCAGCAATCACGTGGTGGCTCACAACCGTCTATAATGAGATCTGGTGCCCTCTCCTGGCCTGCAGGCATACATGCAGGCAGAACACTGTATAGTTAAAAATAATAAGTCTCAATTAGAAAAAAAAGACAAAAAATAAAAAAATAAAAAGAAAATGTACAAATGGACAAGAAACCAATTTCTTCAGTAGTGGGGATGGAAGTTAGAACTTTTACTGAACCTTGGCAAATTTTATTGTTGATATATGAAAATTTGTTTGCCTGCCCATCAATTATCGACAGGCTGGAGAGCTGTAATGTTACTGTAGAGTCAGGAACTGTATCTCAGAGGGTGACCCAGATGATACTGGCTTTCCTTTGGAAGCAAACATTTCCCCATTTGCTTCTCACAGATTCTTAAAATATATGTCAGATGTTACTTTTAGGTTGACTTCCCTCACTGCTTATTTCTGTTTTAAGATTGGATGGTAGACTTTCCAAAGGGTGTTTATATAGGTTGTAGGTCAGAGAGCAAGATGAAGTCCCTGTTTTGTTTTTTAACAGAATTGTAAGTCCCCAGTGACCTAGTGACTGTGTTAGGCTGTATATATTAAAATGTCATGTTCTAATACTAGCATGCTTACTGTAGGGGAAAAATTTCCACAAATAGTTAAAAATTTAGAAAGTCAGGGCTGGAGAAATGGCTCAGCAGTTACGAGCATGTGCTCTTCTTTTAGAGGACCCAAGTTTGTTTCCCAGCACCCACATCAGGTGGCTCACAACTTGTGGTAACTCTAGCTCTAGTGAAATCTGATGCTTCTGGCTTCTGCAGGTATTTGCACTCAAATCCTGCAAAGATAAGCACAAAATTAAAAATAAGTCTCTAAAAATTTTTAGAGGTCTGGGCTTCTTCAATCAGTTACCTAATTTATAAGCTAACTTCTTCCTCAGAGGTTATATGTTCAAAGAAATTAAAGCTTATATGAAGAATATAGCATTATTTTAGTGGATCTTATTTATTCAATAAATTCACATTTATAGTCTTCAAAGATGTCTAAAGTTACTTTTCTACTACTGTGATCAGACAACATGACCAAATGCAACTTATAGAAGAAAGTTTACTTGGGGTGTACAGTTCAGAGGGTAGTTCTATGACCATCTGTTGGGGGTTGGCCTGGTGCTATGTATTTTAATGGTAATTACTGGCCACCAAGAGCTTGTCCCTGCTCAGATGAGCACATTTTATACCTGTCATTGTCTGAAACTTGCTCCACCTAATTTAAAACTGATTGGCTGATTAAAAATGCTGAAGCTTGGAATTTGGCAGAAGAAAAGGAGGTGGAGTTTGGGGGTAGCAGGTGGGGGTCATGGGATCACAAGGAGAGGAGGAGAAGGGGGAGGTTAGTGTGGGAAAGGAACACATGGCTGGATCAATGTGGATGGAGGAGATGGAGAACATTATAAGTATTTTCGGACCATGGATGGGAGGTAGCTTGAGATTGGGGCTTGGAGGCAAAGTTAGTTTAGAGGGTTAATATCTACAATGCCCCAGGTAAAAGCTATTTTATAAAATACAACAGCTGCCTTTGTCTTTATTTGATTGACAGTGGGTTAGATAATACCGCTGTAATAATTATAGCCTAATAATAAACATTTATTAGGCCAGACTCTTTAAATTTACTACAGCAACCATCATGGCAGGGAACATGGCAGTAAGCAGGCAGACATGGCATTGGAGCAGTAGCTGAGAGCTAATATTTGATCTACAAGTAAGAGGCAGAGAGAGTTAACTGGAAATGGTGTGGGCTTTTGAAACTTCAAACCCAATCACACACAAGGCCACACCTCCTAATTCTTCCCAAACAGTTCTACCAACTGGGGACCAAGTCCTCAAATAAATGAGCCTATGGAAACTATTCTCATTCAAACCACCACAAAAGGCTAATATACTTTCTTTATACTTTGAAAGCAACTTGGCTTCCTCTATACAGTAAGCCATTTAATTATGATAGAATAGTTCAGAGCACATTAATGACTCAGTGGTACAAGCTTGTATAGACTGAGAGTATTTCTCTATGAAAAAAAATTTTCCCCTAATTTAGGGACCTTTTTGACATCAGGTCTGACTGTGTGGCCTAGGCTGCCGTAGCTTCTGGGTGTGCCACCATACCTGGCTCCATAATACTCTTCTACATCTCAGCATTTTTTATTTTTTATTTATTTATTTATTTTTTTTGCTAATTGAATTTAGTTTTATGGTTATTTTTTCTTCTAATCTAAGTGCATTTAAAAAACTTATTATTTATTTTTATTTTATGTGCATTGGTATTTTGCCTGCATGTATGTCTGTGTGTAAATGTCGGGTCCCCTTAAACTAGAGCCACAGACAGGTGTGAGCCTCCATGTGGGTGCCAGGAACTGGACCTGGGTCCTCTGGAAGAGCAGCCACTAACCATCCCTAGTACATTTTGTTTTGTTTTTTGAGACAGGGTTTCTCTGTGTAGCCCTGGTTATCCTGGACTCAGTTTGTAGACTGGGCTGGCCTCAACTTCACAGAGATCCACTTGCCTCTCTGCCTCCGGAATGCTAGGATTAAAGACATGCACCATCACAACCAGCTTTCTAGTACATTTTAAAAGATTTATTTTTATTACTTTTTACAATTATATGTGTATGTGTGGGTATGTACACATGAATGAGCCCAGAGTGCCTGTGGAAGCCAAGAGCTGGAGTTACAGGCTGTTTTAATTCTCCTGATGTAGGCACTGGGAATAAAACTTAAGCCCTCTACAAGAGCAATTCTTAACTGCCAAGTTATCTTGCCAGCCCCTGTAGTACGTTTTTGATATATTTCAGAAGAGAAACATGCAGAATTGTTATTTAAAGAAAGCATCTTGTCTTTATTTGATGCCTCATCCTGATTGTACACACATGCACACTTAGAGTACTTTGAAGGCTTTTCTTTTCCGTGAGTGTGTACCCAGTGACTTGGGAACATTGTATTGTTTTTCCTTCCTGTGGCCAGCTGTTGGGGGAAGTGCTGTATCTAATACCTCCGGGCTGCCAGTAGAATAATTAAACTTGGAAGTACTTGTGGAACAATACTGAGCAGACAGTCTAACCTGCAGTGGGTGGCTGAAAAGAAGCCTTCTGAGATAATTTTTCAGATGCAGATCATCTTGACTTCAGCAGTGGAAATTTAGAGGAAATATGCTATTTGCTGCCTCTCCTGTGCTAGTTGGTTATAATGGCTGTTTGGTTTGTTGCTCAATTCTCACTTCTTTAATGACCCCAGAGAGTTTTCCCTTTGGGCTTGTGATCTGCTTTTGTTGATTAACTCTGTTGCCTTTTGAGGCTCCTAAGAGATAGTGTTTTCTTACCTGTTTACTTTGTACTTTGAAGTGTTATAGAATGTAATATGTAAGAGAATCAGATTTTTCTGATTGTTGATTCTATGATCAGATTCTTGATAGTAGAAGACTCAGGTAGTAGATTTTTAGTAGGTTTTTCTTTTCCTACTAATTTCTGCTCTAAAGCTCAGCTTTTTGGTTTTTGAGAGGTTGGGTGTGGAGACAAAACAAATGGAGGCTGAATGGGAGGAGAAAATGAATACTTTTCCTACCAGAAGTCAGTTTTTTTTTTAACTCCTTTATCAGAATGTGTGAGAAACAGGACCTTCACTTTGTAGTAACAAATTCATCTTACTAGTGAAAGCAGAACAGTTTCTTTTTGTTTTTCAAGACAGGATTGTAGCCTTGGCTGTCCTGGAACTCAATTTGTTAACTAGGCTAGCCTCAAAATATTTTTTGGTTTTTTGTTTTGTTTTGGTTTTGGTTTTTTGAGACAGGGTTTCTATGTGTGTAACAGCCCTAGCTGTACTGGAACTTGCTTTTGTAGACCAGGCTGGCCTCAAATTTGGAGATGCGTGAGATCTACCTGCCTCTGCCTCCTAGTGCTGGTATTAAAGGTGCATGCCATTACTGTCATTGAGAAACAGTTTTTGTGTGTGTGTGTGTGTGTGTGTGTGTGTGTGTGTGTGAGACAGGGTTTCTCTGTGTATACCTGGCTATCCTGGACTTGATTTGTAGACTGGGCTGGCCTTGAACTCATAGAAATCCACCTGCCTCTGCCACCCAAGTGCTGGGAATACAGGTGTGTGCCACCACACCTGGCAGAGAAACAGTTTTTAAGATACAGTTCTGCAGAAAAGGATGCCAGCATAGAGAAAAGGCAAAAATGGCTGGTGTGGTGATTTGGTTCAAGATAGTAGTTTCTAAAATCCCTGACTGTGAGAAATTTCTGCTCTCTGATATTTTTCCTGTTGGCTGGTATTTCAGAGATTGTAAAATATTCACATTCTTCTAGCATAGCTCCCTCTCTAAATTGTTCATCCTTTAGGATACAAAGCCTCATCTGATTTTCTACTCCCTGTCTTCTTTTCTGATTGTGGGCATCCAGTAAAGAACTTTTGAGTTCTGAGGAAAATGCCAGAGGGGAGAGAGGGCGTAATACCTCTGCTTATATGTGCCTTTTTATGGGATGAGCACTAAGTATACTTCGTATTAGAAGAGAATGGTAATGATTTCTTTCTTGTCAAGGGATAGTGGTTTTAGTTATGCTGGGCTTTATGTATGCTGGGCAAGGGCTTTGCCACCTCTATGCCTTTCTTTGCAGGATTGCAAGGTAGAAGATTTAAATTTTCTCTAGTGTCTGTCCAAGGAATAAATATTAGGAACAGTCTATCTAGTTGACCTGGTGGATGATGTGGCTGATTTAGTACTTCCTGAGAAAGCTTGGTGAATTTATTTTTCTTCCGTCCAAGTACTGGGTCTCAGTAATATAAGTGGACTATTTACTATTTCCATAAAAAGAGATGGGAAAGAGTCCTTCATTTCTCCCTACCCCTTGTACCAGGAACTGAACCTAGGGCTCTACCACCTCACTACCTCCTCAACCCTCTCACCTTTCTGTTTTTACTCTTTTATTTTGAGACAGAGTCTCACTAAGTTGCCTAGGCTGCTCTTGAACTTGTGGTGCTCCTGTTTCAAAATAAATATTTCTGGGCCTTCTGCACTAAGTGAACTTCTAGTGAGGATATTCTGAGCCATGGTCCTTGGGTAATGTTGATATACTCATTGTTTTAGTAGAGCGTGAACAAGAAGTTAGATTCTTTAGTGGGTTTGAGCTGAGGGGAAGCACATTTCGAGATTAGTCTTTGAGCCTTAGTTTCTTCATTTTTGAAATGAAAATTGAAATAGATGATCTTTGAGATTATTTTCAAGTAACTTTTTGTGACTTTGAAGTCAATAATTTAAAAAAATTTTTTTTTTAAAGTTGGGTGCAGTGGCACATGCCTGTCATCAGCACTCGCAGAGGCAGAGGAAGGTGGATCTCTGTGAGTTCTTGGCCAGTCTGGTCTACAAAGGGAGTCCAGGACAGCCAAGCTACACAGAAAAACCCCGTCTCTAAAGAACAAACAAACAAACAAAAAAATAAATTTTATGTGGGTGATGTTTGCCTGTATGTATATATGTGTACCACATTTGTACCTGCGGAGGTCAGAAGTTGAAACTGGAGTTTTTAGATGGCTGTGAGCAGCTGTGTGGGTGCTGGGAACTGAACCTGGTTCTTCTGTAAGGGCAGCCAATTTTCCTACTTGCTAAGCCATTTCTCTAGTCCCCAGAGTCCTTTTTGAATTAATTTCCATTTCGTTTAGAATCAGGTAATAGGTGTATAAGTTTGCAATTTGAGAAAGCACCCAGAGGTACTTGAGCATTCTGGTCATTTGGCAGTGTTGTCTCTCTTGTTGTGGGGTGGGGTGGTGAAGCTGTGGGTCCTTACTTTGACCATTAAGATAAATGAGGTGGGAGGAAATATGAGAACTGCAAATAATAAACCCATGGATCTTTTTGCACCACTTATAGTCTGATTCTGAAGGACATGGTGATAGGAAATAAAAATGAAACAGGCTTGTATCCCCCACCTCCATTTTGCAGTGTAATTTTTGGATCTCAGTGTCTTTGCTTGTGAAGGAAGCCATCTGCTCTGATGGCTTGTGATACGGTGATTTGTAACTTGTCAGTTGAGTGTATACAGAATTCAGTTACAAATGACTGACCTTTCTTTTCCATATTCAGTTTGAAGCCATTGTGCCCTGAACTGCTTCAGTGTTAGAGATGTAAAACTTCCTAGAATCTTGCAAAACACACGTTCTAAAGGATATAAATATCATTATTTCACTTTAGTTAAGTTAGTGTTGAATTCCTACCATGGTAAAGCCCTGTTGTAGCAGATAGACAGTTAATAGCCATTTTATTTGTATTCTACTAGCACTGGAAGACCATGGATTAAAATCTTTAAACTATTCTTCCTCACTATATTTACTGCTTTGCTTCTGGTCAGATTAAATCACAATGGCCCCAGGCTAATGCAGTTTGGCTGTGTCTGACTCATAAGAAATGACTGAATCAAGGCATATCAGATATTTAGCACATAGAAGTACAGAAAAGACATTGTACTGTAGTGTAAGGACTAACCTTACACTACAGTAGTAGTGTAGCTTTCCCAGAGTTCTAGTTTTATAGTGATGTATAGAGATCAAGAAAATCATTACTGTTTGAATATCTTCCTGGGGTAGTGATTGACTTACTCTCTGCCTGTGGTCCCAGTTATGGTCAGATGTGTGCTTTCAGACAAAGAGGCAACTTGAGAGGTAGTGTGTAATTTTGACCATACAATCTTGCTTATGTGCCACTATTTAAAAATCAATAGCCAACCCAGGTGTGGTGGTGCACGCTTGTAATCCCACCACTTGGGGAGGCAGAAACAAAGCGAGTCCAGGACAGCCAAGACTATACAGAGACAACTCCCCTCCAAAACAAAACAAAACAAAACAAAAAAACCAAAAAAAAAAAAACACCTCAAAACCAAAAAAACCAATAGCCGGTTGTGGGAGTAGTAAGTATTAAGTGTTAGATCAACATTGATTGAGTTAATGTGAAAATAAAAGAATAGATAGCTCTCTATGGAAGCAGATTGTCCTTAATCAGAGCAATGCTGGGCAGCAGTCTACGGGGAATGGAGACTGTGCCCAGGTGCAGGGCCTTAGAGCTTTTATAGGGCAGAAAAGAGTACTTTGTGGTAGAGGATTGTAGAGCTGTTCCCCTGCCGTCTCAAGGTTATGAATAACAGTGGAAGCTGGTATGTTGATTTCTTATCAGGAGTCCCTGAATCCTAACGTCTTGAGGAAGGTGTTATCAGTATGCCATCTTTCCTGTCCAGAGTTTCTTAACTCACCTGAGGTTTTGGGTTATTAGCCTTTATTCAGTTCTTGTACCAGTAGATATTGATAAGTAGTTAGGGCTTCATATAACTTTATACAACTATCTACAACTTTAGTTAGATATGACTGGTAATGTACAGCTAAAAGAGTCTGCCCTGAACATACATTACAAACTAAAAGCTCTTGAGGTACCATTGAATGTAATTAATGTGTTATGCAGTCTTTTGCCAAGGGACACTAAGCATTGAAAGAAGACTGGAAAGGTTAGGGCTGTAGCTCAGTGGTAGAGTATGTGCCTGGTATACAAGAAGCCCTTGGTTCAGTTTCCAGAACTGCAACAGCAACAGAGAGAGGGAAGGGGGTTGAATATTGAGTTAAGAAGCTTAGGTTTCTGATATTCTGTCCCAACCTGTGTGTAGGAGCATAAGCACATCATTTCAATCCCATGAGGCCTCTACTTATAAAGTAAGAATGTTTATGTTGCACTTGATCACTAAGGCTCCCTTTAGCTCCTAGATTCTCTGTTGGAGTGTTGCATCAGGAGTCAGCTTGGGGTTTATACTGTTCTCAAGACAGTTGCCTTTTTTTCCAAGAAGATAATGCTAGGATACTCCACGTGTTCAGTGAGCTGCCCATGTGGTGAGGTGCTTCTTTATTGGGTACTGAGCCCATTGTTTGTAGTAACCCAAAAAAGGACTGTAGGACAAAGAAAGCCACAAGTGATTTCTGTGGCCATTTGTGTAGTTGCCTACACAAAAAAACTTATCATGACCCATTTTACTTTGTTATTTTTCTTTGGAGATAGAAAATTTACAGTTTAAGCTGAATTCCAGAATTCCCATTGCCTCTCTAAAAACCAAACATCTGAGCCTAGATAGATGACCAAGCCCTAAGAATACAAAGCTGCCCTTACAGAGGACCCTCATTCAGTTCCCAGCACCCATGTTGGATGGTTTATAACCACATGTAACTAGGAAGGATGTGATGTCTCTGTTCTTTTCTCACATGCGCACATGGCCCCTCCTCTCCACGTGCATGCACGCACATACACAAGTGCACGCACACACACACTTGAAAATTAAATAAAAAAAAAAAGAATTGGCACAGTTAATAAGAAAATATATTCTTGCTGAATTAAATTTTGTAGTTGAGTTAATAAAGACTGTATTTATACTGTGATCTTAAGGCTTTGAACATTTGTTTTTCATTTCTTGGTTCTTTGTTTTGTCTCTAAATGTTCTGTTATTTTTCATTCAATACCATAAAGAATTGGTCTTTGTCATCATCTTTGACATTGCTAAAGTTAAATTCAGTGTGAATTAGGAATTAGTACCACACTGTTTAACTATGTGCTTTGTTCACAGCTTTGACCTTAGTCTTCTTTGGGAAAAATAATAGAATCCCTTTGATGGTGAACAGACTCCTCTGGTCTTTCCCAATTTTTTGCTGGAATTGCCATTGCTTTGTAGGATTGAAGTTGTTGATAGCAACAGTGGACTCTGGGGAAGAGACACCTGTTGTAGATAAGCTGTTTCCATGGATAGCCCTCAGGGAACCTAAAACTTGCCTTTTATTAGTCCAGTTACTAAAGGCATTGTTTTAGTCCATTTGGGATGCTGTAATGTAATGCCTTAAACAGAGTAGCTTATAAACAACAAAACCTTATTTCTTCGATAGTTTGAGAAGCTGGGAAATCTGAGATCAAGGCTACATAAATTGAAGGCCCATTTCTAGAAGATGGCACTCAAAAGAGAGTTCATACAAGGGTTTCCCTAAACAGTGTCTATTTGCTGTGACCTCACTGAGAAGGAGCAGGCTCACTCTCTGGTGTCTGTCTCCTGTAAGGGGACTAATTGTACTCATGGAGACTCCTCTGTCATTCACAACCTCTAAGGATTCCTGCCTCCTGATAATAAGCTCGAGGCTTTGTTGACAGCAGAAATGTTGTGGGGGAACATAAACATTTAGTCCATAGCAGGTTCAAGAAAGAATTGTTAGCTGGCACATGCCTTTAATCTCTGGAGGCAGAGGCAGGAGGATCTCTGAGTTCGAGGACAGCCTGGTCTACTGGTCTACAAAGCAAGTCCAGGACAACCAAGGCTGACAGAAACCCTGTCTCAAAAAACAAACAAACAAACAAACAAACAAACAAAAATCAAAGGAAAGACTTGTTAAATACCCGTTTTTTTTCTTTTTTTCTTTTTTTTTATTTTATTATTATTATTTTTTATCAGTTACATTTTATTAACTCTGTATCCCAGCCGTGTCCCGATCCCTCATTCCCTCCCAGTCCCTCCCTCCCTCCCTCATCTCCACCGTGCCCCTTTCCAAGTCCACTGATAGGGGGGACCTCCTCCCCATTCATCTGGTCCTGTTTTATCAGGTATCTTCAGGACTGGCTGCAAAGCCCTCCTTTGTGGCCTAACAGTACTGCTCCTCCCTTCGGGGGTGGGGAGACCAAAGAGCCAGTCATTGAGTTCCTGTTAGAAATAAATACCCGTTTTATTTGTGAGGTTTCATGTTCCTTTTTTGTTTGTTTGTTTGTTTGTTTTTGTTTTATCAGACAGAGTTTCTCTTTATAGCCTTGGCTGTCCTGGGCTCTCTTTGTAAATCAGGCTGGCCTCGAACTCACAGATACTCAAGAGAAAACAGAATTCAAAAACAGTACCATCTTTTAGAAATTTTTTATTTTTAATTTAATTTAATTTTTTCTGTACATTGATGTTTTGTCTGCATGTGTAAGGGAGTCAGGTCCTCTGGAGCAGGAGTTATAGATAGTTGTGAGCTGCCATGTGGGTTCTGGGAATTGAACATGGGTCCTTTGTAAGAGCAAGACAGTGCTCTTAACCACTGAGCCATCTCTCCAGCCCCAGCACCATCCTTTTTTTTTTTTTTTAAATCTTTTCCAGGTTTGGTTTTCCTTATCTTACCATAGTTAATGGTATACCAACCACTTAACTAATTTTGAAATTTTAGAATTATTTTTATTATTATTCCATAATTTCTCATAGCCAAAAGTTACTGTTCTAGTTTTCTTTCTGTTACTCTAATAAAACACTGACCAAAAGGAAAGGAAAGGATTATTTGGCTTATACCTCTAGGTCACAGTCATCGTTGATGGAAGTCAGAGCCTGAACTTGATGTAGGAGCCATGGAGGAATGCTGTGCTGGCTTGAGTCACAGGCTCAAGCATAGCTAGCCCAGTGCAGCCCAAAAACTCAGGGAATAGTGCCACCCACAGTAGTCTTGACCCTCCTACATCATTTAACAGTCAAGATAGTTCTTCACAGACATCTCCATAGGCCAGTCCCTTATTTGAGACTTCCTTATTACATAACTAAACTGTATCAGGTTGGCAGTTGAAACTAACTATGATAGTCACTAAATCCAGTTTCTGTACCTTTAAAAATGCCTTTTGAATATGTATTCCTAGCTGGGTATGGTGGCTTAAATCTATAATCACAGAACATAGAGGCTGAATTATTAGGATTACTGCTAGTTCAAGGTTATCCTAGGCCATGTAGTGAGTTCTCAGACAGCTTGGGCTATAGGGTTGAGATTTTTTATTTTTCTTTTTTTAAGGAGAAAAACATTTGTTTGGGGTTATGGCTCCATCCTGGTAGGAGAAGGCACAGACATGTGGTGGCAGGAGCAGGAAGCTAGCAAATCACATTTTTTTTTCCACCCGAACATAGGAAGCACAAATAAAAAATGTGTATTTTTTCTTATCCACTCTCCAATGTTATATCAGTTAAGGACAAACCCAGTTGTCTTTCCAGCAGTCACTCGACAGAACTTTTGTTGCTGATGTCTGTCTACTGTTAGACATCTTCATCAAGTAATCTTTAAGCAAAAATTTTCTCTCATGCTCAGCAATCTATGTCTAGCTTTTTTTTTTTAATTGTCCTGATTTGTTTCCTTTAACTCAGTATTATTTTCTGTAGGTTTTTCTTTATTAAAAAAAAATCTGTGTTTTAATATTTCAACATGGATACATAAAATGTGTTCTAGTTTAACCATTACGCTGTTTGTGGACATTTACATTTCTTGAATTATTTTTTCTCTTACAAAGAACGTTTGAAACTAACTATGATAGTTGTTTGAACATTGCTCTCTGTGAACATAATAGACGTTTATAGTTCCTGAATCAAAGAGGATAAAGGCTTTCCAGTGTTAGTAGATGCCATCTACTTGCTTTACAGAACTTCCTATGATTTCTAACTTTACTTTTTATGCTGTTTTTCTCTAAGCCCATGATTATAATATTTATTATGATAGCCAAAGAATTTCATTATGTAGACTAGCTAGCTTGAAACTCATTATGTAGACTAGGCTAGCTTGAAACTCAAATTTAGGATCCTCCTATCCTGTCTCATCTTTCCAAATTCCAGCATTATAAGTTCAGCATGCCTTCATGCCTAGCTTCTAAGCCCCTTTTTTCCCCTTTCTTCAGGACAGGGTTTCTCTGTGTATCTTTGGCTGTCCTGGACTCACTTTGTAGAACAGGCTGGCCTCTGCTTCCCTGAGGGCTGGGATTACAGGCCTGGGCCACCGTGCCTGGCTCCAAGTCCATTTTCAATATCCTTCTTGCCTCAGTTCTCTGCTTGATTCATCCCTTTCTCTTAATTACTCAAGTACAGTTACTCAGTTTACAGTTGTTGAGTGCAGATTGTGTGCCAGGTACCTGCTGTATGCTGGAAACTTGGCACTGGCTAAGATAGAAACAGTCCCTGTTCTGTGTAGCTCCACTCTTAACACCTAGTAAGACTTGTGTTATTCCTGGGTTCTGTTTGTGCATTTTCAGCTGGTATACATTCTTCCTGGTATGCCTTTTCTTTCTCTTTCTTTTTTCTTTTCTTTTTTTTTAAACATCTTGTAGAATTTTCTTTTATCTTTCTAACTATACATTTACCCAAATGCGTCCCCCAGCTTAGTGCCATAAAAATGTTAAGTGAGAGAATAACAAACTGTCCAATGAACTAAGTTTTACAAGGCACCGTGGCTCAGTAAATAGGGACAAGAAGAGGTCTTTAAAAAAATTAATAAGAAGAGGTCTTAAAGGTCCTACCGTTGTAGTCAGGGAGATAAGGGATAGATGAGTAGACTGCAAGGCAGGTTGTGATAAGCCTAGCACAAATTAATTCTTCACAGAAATTTAAAAGGAGAGGTGAATTCTCAAGAGATCTGGCCAGACTTGGTAGCTCAGTTTTGTAATCCCAGTATTTGGGAAATTGAGGCAAGAGGATTTAAGTTTGAGAGCTGATTTGCCTGTAAAGTGAGTTCAAAACTAGCCTGGTAACTTAGTCATACCCTGCCTCAAAATTAAAAGTAAAGTAGGGCTTAGGATGTAGCCCAGTGGTAGAATATTTACCTGGACCTGGAGTGCTTAAAGGAGGTCATAGGGTCAATCTCAGAGAAATTTTGACTGATTTTTGTTGTTGTTGTTTATGCCAGATACTGTGTGGGATACAGTGAAAATAAAATACTGTGCCAGACTTCAAGAGTAGGTAATTGAGTTTTTAGAGTAGGATTAGAAAGCAGTAACTCATTGTCAAATCTGTCTCTGTGAACCAAAATGATTTTTACTTTTTTTTTTTTTTTTTGAGACAGTCTCATTATGTAGTCCAGGCCTGGAGTGCTGTGATTATTTGTATGAACTACCTCACACATTTGATTTTTATATTTTCAGATTATTCACTAAAAATAATATTTTTTAATGTGAGAATTATATGAAATTAAGATTTCAATGTGTAGCTGGGTGTGGTGGCATGTGCCTTTAATCCTAGCACTCAGGGATGCAAAGGCAGGCAAGTGGATCTCTGTGAGTTTGAGGCCAGGCTGGTTTACAAAAAGAGTCCAGAACAGCCAAACCTACACAAGAAACCCAGTTTCAAACAACCAATAACAACAAAAATATTTCACTATGCATACAGTTGTATAGGAACCCAGCCACATTCATTAGCACACTGTCTGTACACTGTGCTACAGCACCAGAGGCAAGGAGCTGTGACAGAATCAGTTTATACTAGCAGTGAGATAAAGGTGATGACTCACACTGACTTGATCAAGATTGTTTTACAAAATAAGCAGATCAAAAGTTGTATCAAAGTCCACGTGCACTATTAGATGGGAGCAACTGGTGTAGAGACTTTGAGGGCTGTGTAGACGATAAGATTATTGCTCAGGTGGGGCCTCATCGTGAGTAACAGCCTTGCCCTTGAAAAAAATGAGAATAGAACAAGCTAAGAACAAACTTCCGTTCTCTGAATGTAATGTTTCTCTTTTTTTTCTCTTACGTTTGTAGAAGGACTTTGAGCCTTACTTGGAGATTTTGGAAGCATATTCCACAAAAGCCAAGAATTATGTGAATGGGTATTGCACCAAATATGAGCCCTGGCAGCTCATTGCATGGAGTGTCCTGAGTACTCTGCTGATAGTCTGGGTGTACAATCTTATCTTCCAGCCAGAGAGTAAGTATACTACCCTTTGGTAATGATAGACTGGAATGTCACTCATGGATAGTGGGTTGGAAGCATTTCTTTTGGTTCAGTTCTGCCTTTTAAAAATCTATTTTAGATGGGGAATAGACCTTTGTTTATGAGTTGTAAAGTTCTGTTAGGACTTTGGGTAACTTTTTTTTTATTTGTAGTTTACATAAAAACTCCTTAGGTATTAGCTACTATAAAGATGCACAGATGTTTCAGAGTGTAGCTTATACATTTTTCAGTACTAGTTTCTTCCTAGAACATAACTGTGTTATTAGATTCCCAGAGTAGAAATGTATTACTTTCATTTGTGGCCTTTTCATTAAAGATTAGGAGCAGTTTCATAGAGCTAATGCTTGACTGCCAAGTGGGTCCTGAGACTATACACAAAAGTAATGTGTTGCCCTTCTTTTTTGGAGTTAACTTCTGTTAAAGGACAGTAGTACTTCCATGAGAAGTACACCATTTTTTTTCAGGGGCTTTCAAAGAAATTCCTACTCTCCTAAGGTACAAACACCTCCTGCACATCCATGTCTTCCCACCTGGGATTAAAGGCATGTGCCACCACTGCCCGGCTGGTTTTTATATTCTATCATGCAGCCATTGAGCTATTTTACTAGCATTGCAGTTACAGCAGAATAAATGTTGCAAAATATGACTGAGAGGCAAGTTCCACTACTTTAGAGCTCGTAATTAAAGTGGAAATGAGATGTGACTGTTCTGTCTAAAATTACAGTTCACTGCAGCTTTAAAACACTGTCTTGAGTTTTTGTTCCTCACCCTTGTCTGATTTTCTCCCACATTGTTGATGAGGCTGGTCTTTCAGTTCAGCTTGTTGTTTACATGTGGCTGTAGCCTTAGTTGTCTATTCAGGTGCGCTCCTTACCCAGAAAGTGTTTCATTCGGTGAGCAAGAAGCCTATTATATTCATTTATAGTCGCTATCTCCCCCCTCTCTCCTTTTTTTTCTTAACTTCCCTCTCCCATCTCATCTGTCTTGTCATGTTCCGTTTCAACTTGAGATCGGCTCGCTGTGCAAACCAGGCTTGCTTGTAGCTTGCGGTGGTCCTCCTGTCTCTGCCTCCTGAATGCTAAGGTGTATATCACCATGTCTGGCTTTTTTTCTTTTTTACTGTGATACATATATGCTGCCTTTTATTGTTATTTTATATTTTCTGTGTATGGGTGTTTTGCCTACATATGTATCTGTGCACCACATTCTTTGTTACCTTTTTAAGCTTGGGAAGGGATGTGCTTGGATCAAGCATTGGGCCTTGTGCAAGCCAGGGAAGTACTCTGCTGAATTATATATACTCCAGCTTCTTATTTTGCTCATTTTAAAGTATATAGTTTAGTGGCATTCATGTTTAATTAATATTCACATCGTTGTATAATCTCTATCTTCAGAATTTTCTCTTTCGTTAAAATTAACTTTAACAAATAAACAAACAATTTCTGAGCTAGACATGGTGATGCAACTTTAAATCCAAGTCCTTGAAAAGCTAAAGCAGGAGGATTTTAAGTTTGAGGCCAGCCTGAACTATATTGACCCTGTCTCAAAACCCAGAACCCATTCCTCATTACTTTTCCCTAATCTCCACAATCTGTATTCTGGGTACTTTTCATTTTAAGATTGTAAATGTATAAATCCAGACTGAAGTTAGAGCTGTTGACATTCTTACTTATTTGTTAAAATTAGTATTAACTTTAGGTATTTACTTCTTTTTATGCAGTATGCCATTGTATGTATGCATTGCTTAAGGCTACACTGAGCTAATTAACTGAGCTAATTCATTACTTCTATGTTTTCTGTGGTTAGATATGTCGGTTGTCAGTTGGCTGTGCTTTTCAGTTTCCTTGTGAGCTTGTAGCAGAAACACAGCCATCTTAGGTGCTGGTGCTTGCTTACTTGTTGACCCTGAGCATTCCATCTGAAAATTAACAAAACCATTATATGAGTAAGAGTTGCTGTTTAAGTCTTTGTGAGTTGAACTGCAAGCTATTTTAGCTTTAAAAAATTTTTTTTAATTAAATTTAATTTTTTCTAGACAGGGTTTCTCTGTGTAGCGTTGGCTGTCCTGGACTCACTTTATAGACCAGGCTGGCCTCGAACTCACAGGGATTCACCTGCCTCTACCTCCCTGAATGCTGAGATTACAGGTGTCTGCCACTGCGCCCGGCTTGTCATTTTAGCTTTTAATATGTATTTTCATTAAAAAGGAGTCTGTACTCACTGTAGGAAACTTTTATACAATATGGATAAGCCACTGAAACCAATTAAAATCTTGCTATTAGAGTGTACCGATTATACTAGTCAGGATTTCTAGAGGAACTGAACCAATACAATGAATACATATTATGAAAGAGATTTATAAGATTGGCTTGCATGATAGGGCCTGGGTAGGTACAGGAAGGCTGTGCACTGGAAAGCTGAGACTCCAGGAGCTTCTCAGTCTGAAGCCGGGTCTTTCAGCAGTCCCATTCATGTACTCACTGCCTGCCTAGAGGATTCATGAGAGCCACTGGCCTTAGTCTACTTTGGAAAGCTAAAGATGCTAGATTCCAGTGGCTAGGAAGGGTTGGGAAAAGCAACACCTCTGCCTTTTCCTAGACCCTGAAGATCTGGACCACTATGGGAGAGGTTCTTCGCCTCTCTGAGTTAATCCTTCCTGAAAATGCTTTGCCAGCTCTGCCCAGAGGCTTGTCCTCTGACTTTCACAAGTGACATGTGCATCCCTCCCCAATATGTTAAAAGGAATTTTCACTTCATTCATTCATTGATTCATTCATTCATAGTAAGGGTCTCAAGTGGCCCTGGCTGGCCTGGAACTTACTCTGTAGACCAGACTAGCCTCAAACTCACTCTCACTGCTCTCAACTGTTCCTGAGACAAGTTCTAATTCTCTGATCTTCAGATGCCTTTTATGTCTGTCATAGATCATCTATAAAGCCTTCTACCCCAGCCTTAAAATGCTGCTGCCAGGATTAGTTGAGTGTATCTGTATGAAAGTACAAGTGGCCTTCCAACTTGTTGATTTATAATTATTGTACTTTATGGGATCAGAATTCTTTGTTCTGTGTAACTGCCTGGAAGTGGGCTCTGATGTCCATGAATTTTGGGTTCCTTTTCAGTCTAGAAAATGTCATTAGGGTCAGTGTTGTTTGACAGACTGGAGTATAGGTCCTGGAAGAAAGCATGTGTTGGCCAGAGTTTTGGGAATAGAACATCTGTGCATTTGGAAATATTGGGAAAGTCAGGAACTCTTGAATATATTTGATTGGCATTGCTAGTCAATTGACTGGCAGTTCTGCTTCTGGGAATTTATTCTATGTGTACACTGTGGTGTGTATTAAAAGGTTACTTATTTTTAGCATGGTTTGTAACAGCAAAAAAAAAATAAGATAAGCTTATATGTTCTTCAGTGAGGAAGTTAAGTAGATCATGAGACTTTTCTTTAATGGCATGCACACTGGCATGTACGTGCACATGGGCTCGCTTCTCCTCAGACCTTGTACACACAGACAGGAAAGAATGGGGGATACTAACCTTTAATACTTCTGAATGGACAATCAAGCCTAGTCCAGTGCTTAGCTAGTCTACCTCTTCAGTAAAAGAAATAAATGAGAATTTGTTTTTACTGTTACTGGTAAATACACCAAACTCTGGAAGTGTATGCTGGAAACAAAGGCCTTATGGAAGGGCAGGGTGAGATTTGAGTGGAAGGAAATAAAGATGAAGAAACATTACCACATGTGTTTATTAAAAATTTGGGTCACATAAATATATTACTCAAAAATTAAAAGGTTTTTTTTTGTTTGTTTGTTTTGTTTTGTTTTGTTTTGTTTTAATCAAAAATGAAAGAAAGTCTCCCTCTGGAGGAAGTGAAGTTGTAAGAGACAACCAAGTAAATGCTGTCTGTTGACTAGTGGGTTATATCCATAGAATTTCATGTGACTAAGAGAACTGTTTGTTTCTTATAGGTTTATGGTCACGGTTTAAAAAGAAATTATTTAAGCTGATCAGAAAGATGCCAATTATTGGAGACAAGGTAGGTGCAATCTGTGCGGGTCTTTTCCTGTTTGATGTGTGTACCTCTTCTTTCTGTTCCGAGATCAAATATTCTCAAAGAAGAGGAGTGATTTTTGTCCATCAAACATGGGCATTTGACAGCATTTGGAAACTGGTTAGGTTGTGACAACTCTGATAGCTCCTGGAGTCTGGGCTGCTGGACAATACTTTCCAGTGCATAGCATCCCAGGGCATACATCTCCTGTACGGCAGATGTAGCTGAAAAGGTTGGAAAGACCAAGTCTGAAAAAGCTCAGTGTAACACTTTCTCCAACATATTTGGCCAAAGGAGAGGTAAGAAGTCTGCTAAGGAACAATTTGAAATTAGAAAACCTGACTGAAGTCTTACTGCGCTCTAGAATAGTATTTAGCTGGACTGAATTTAGATACCCATCTGGGGATTAAATCATGGGTTGGCAAAATTTCTGTGAAGAACCAGATAGGAAACATTAGACTCTATGGGTCCAGGCAAGAGGAAGATAGGTAAGGAATGAACCTGCCTATATTTCAGAAAACTATATTCTAAAAAACAGGTAAGCCTCTGCCAATAGTTCCCTGATCACAGGGTTAGAAACTTAGAGAGATAACAGGTGTTTTCTTGCTCTTTGCCCCTCTTTATAGAACAGTTGCTCTCTTCACTGTGTCCTCTTTGCTCTTACACTGGGATAAGATATTTCTCCTCAGGGCTGGGTTTTTTTTATCAAAGGGGAGATAAGCAGGACAGGCTCTTTGCAAGGTGTAAGAAAGGCCTGTGTATCCTGAGGTCTTCAAAGCCCCAGTGCTCTGACCTGTCTCTGACCTTCTGTCTGACTTTTCCCAGCTTTACTTACTTTCAGGTTTTCCTATATTACTCTGAATCTTCTAGAGTGGGGGGAAGGGAGGCTACTGTGAAAGATAGGCTGTGTCACCAGGGAGAGGAGGATTCACATTAATATTCCCTGGGATTGAAATGTCTCTACCTTTCTCCTTCAGCTTCAAGATTGACTTTGATTTGACTGATTGATTGGTTGGTTGATTTTTTTTTTGCAGTGGTTCGGATTAAATGAGGTACTTCTCTGCCATTGAGCTGCATTCCCGAGAAGCATTCCTTCTTTGGTGGTGGTAGTGGGGATTGAGTCTGGGACTTTACCAATTCTAGGCAGGCATTTGACTGCTAGGCTGCAGTAAAATGTTCCTTTGTTGAGGTTTGATGGTAATGGTGGTGGCATTGTTGTCAGTGGTGGTGAAGGTAGCAGTGGCAGTGGTGATGGCGGTGGAGGCACTGGTAGTCATCGAACATGGGACTTTAACATGCCAGGCAGGCACTCTACTGTAGAGCTGCATTCCTAGCCCCTTGAAAGTTTTGAGACAAATAAATACTAGGATTTCAGAACCCATTCTTAATTTTTTGAAATTACAGAATTGAGCATCATTAGAGGCTGTGTAAGTACCTTCATTTTTCAAAAGCAAATTCTGAGGCTTAGAGACAGGAAGTTATTGTGTGTGCACACATGTGCATTTGGGCATCATTCTGTACTCAACACTAAATACTCAGTACTCAACATATTGAGTACTTTCTCAGTCTTAGTTCTTTTTAGTATTTTGCTAGGGATATAGTGTTAGACAGTTCCTTCATCTTGTGGAAATTGCATTTTAGTAGAAGAGATAGAAAGCAAACAAACATATCACATTTGTATTTTGAAATAAATTTTATAATGTAATGGAGGCGAGAATTGGAAATGGGAAGTACTTGCTGTGCTTTTTAATATACTTTCCAATGAGATTTTTTCCTTTGTCTATTTTCCCTTTTTAAAACAGCATGATCTATGCAGGAACACTTAGCTTTCATAGTTTGTTCCTGTTGCATGGTCCCTATGCTTGCAGTATGATCTCCTATCCCCCCTGTGTCCATAGCATGTCTTAACATTGTCCAAGTAATGAGGACTCTGTTGCCTTCAGTGCTGACATGTAGGATCTTTATAAGAAGATGTTCTTGTATTCTAATTATCCGTGTCTAGGACTGAGAAAAATGTGACTAGCTGGCGTGAGATTGTAGACATCAGACTTTACTGACTGTATTGCTGAAGCCATAGCACTGTAATATATAGATTGTAACATAGAGCCTTTCTCTCCACATACTAGCATCCAAGAGTCTCAAAAGTAGCAGTTTCTGCCACTTTGTGTCCATAATTTGCTTTGTTTTTCTTCTGAGCACCATTAGTAGACTTTTCTGTCTCTCTTGCTAAATATAAACTTCATGAGAGGAGGCTTTTGTTTTTTTTAAACTGTGTACCACACGTTCTTTGTGGTTTTTTTTTGTTTTGTTTTGTTTTTTAATGGCTGCATCCCTAGCTGGTAGTAGTAGTTCAGCAAATTTGTTGAGCAAATGAGTAACTAAATGAATGAAATGGCTCAGAAAGTTATGAGAATGGAAAAGAATCATAATTGATAAATTACATGGCAGAAAGAACCATAGTTTGTCCTAGCATTTCTGGGTCAATGGGCAGCTCTTCCCATTATGCTTTAAAGAGATGTAGCATAGTCATTCTGACAATTCTTAAGCCTCATATGGGTATGTTGGGAGCTGTGTGGATCCTCCATACTTGTGGTACTTTGCAAATATCTGTTGAAGTTACTTATCAATTGCACAACAGCCAGGATCCCCTTTTACTGTAGCTTGGCCTATTTCATAACTTTTGTCAATCACAGTATTGCTGTTGCCAACACAGCAACTAGGGCTAAGGTTGCCCTCAGGCTAAGTGCTGACTTCTGCCTGTTTAAACCAAGTGCAGTGCATAGCCCTGAAAAGGGAAATTTAATGCATCTTTGACTTTTAGAAAAAGTCAAAGGAAAAAAAGAAAAGCTGGCTTTTAAAATTTCTAAGAGGCATTGCACACGCTGGGTGGCTAAACAGATAAAATGTGCATTTTCCTTTAAAAAAAAAAAAAGGCAAAAGCTACACAGTGCCTGGTGTTGTTGAGCTATTGATTAGGCCTCAGAGATGGCCTTTTTGCCTGTGTTTTTCCCTTCTAGTTAACTTTATTTTTCTTTATCCTTGGAGATTGATCGAATAATGGCTAAGACCAAGAAGGATATCATCAAGAACATGCCTTTCCTGAAGGTGAACAAAGAGTATGTGAAAACTCTGCCTTCTCAGGGTCTGAGCACAGCTGAGGTTCTGGAGAGACTCAAGGAGTACAGTTCCATGGGTAAGCCTTGGCCCAGGAGTGCTGCTTTTGTCCTTATCATTGGCTAATGTTGGCACAGGTCAAGGATCACTTGGCGCTTCTATGTACAAGAGTACCTATTCCCTACTTCAAAGACCAAACTTCATATTGTAGATGAAATACAGATTTCTGTCAAAGTTATGATACCTGTTTCATAACAGAGGATAGTAAAAACATCCACTGTAATTACACCATTCAGACATGAGCACAGAGCTGGCTGTGATGGTGCCTGCCTGTAATTCCAGTGCTTGGGGGACTGAGATAAAAGGATTGCTGCAAGCCCAAGGACAGTTTAGGTCATGTGCTATCAGGCCAGCTAGGGCTTATGGAGATGCTGTTTGAAAAAACAAACAAGCAAAATTAAATAAATAAATAAATAAATAAATAAATAAATAAATAAAGATGAACACAAGTGGTAGATATAGGTAGGCAGAGCTTGGAGAGATGGCTTAGCACTGAAGAGTACTGGCTGTTCTTCCAGTACTGGTATTCAATTCCCAGCATTTAACTGGTGGTTTACAGTCATCTGTAATTCTAGTTCCAGGGGATCTAGCTCCCTCTTCTGGCCTCCCTGGCATGAGGCATGCACATGGGTATGCAGACATACATTCAGGCAAAACACCCATATACATTAAAAAAAATAATATAATAAAGAAATAGGGGGATGGATGGATAGCTGACTGATGTGTACAGGTATATATAAACCTATTGAGCTATGCAAGTATATACTGGTCTTCTATATGCATTGGTGCATACCATATAACCTCATGTTCAAAAGCATGACCTGAGAATCACTCAGGTTCACAAATACCTGGATGTTCAACTTTAATATGACCTTGGGAAAGAGATTTACCTGATGTGTACTCCAGTTTATCCTTACAACTCTACTTCCCTAGAAGTCTGCTTAAGAGATTAAAGGAATTCATACATGAGAATGTATAGTACCTGGCATATATCATACAATAGTTGTTCGATAAATGTTAAGCATTACTGCTGCTGTTATTAATTAAACACATCCATGCCTACTATAGGTAAAACTTTAAAAAATAAGCCTTTTAGTTTTTGATACAGGGTCTTAATATAGCTGAGGATGATCTTGAATATTTGATCTTCCTGCTACCACCCCCCATGAGCTTGGATTGCAGGATGTGCCACCATGCCCAGTTCATGCAATACTGGCATTGAACTTATGACCCAGTGCATGCTAATTGGGTACTTACCAGCTAGGCAACATCTCCCTCCAAATAAGCTTTTAAGTTGGACATCTTACATTTATAAGCAAATAGCAAAAATGTTACAGGAATTTCCTCTCTGCCTCTCACCAGCTTCTTGTAAAGCATGTTACATTCATCAAAACTAGAAAAATAACATTAGTATAGCACTATGAACTGGGAACAAACTCTGTTTAATCAGTTTTTTTTTTTTTAATTACTCATATCCATTTTCTATTCTAGGGCCCAATTCAGATTGTGTTTTGACAAACAGCTTTCAAATTTCTCCGATATGTGTGAATTTCTTGATACTGTATAGTATAGAATTAGATACAGTGTGGGACAAGTATATCCAATCTGTAGCCTATTGGAACAAAATATTTCCCGAAATTGCTGTGAATGAGCCGCAACACATTTGTAGATGGCAGTGCCCTATTATAATGTTAAAGGATGGCCACTGCTGGTCTAGGGGTGACACGATATAGAATGGGTTATCAACCCTGGGACCTGTATAGTCAAAATTTCCATGTTTTTTAGGACATGTTGTTGCCATCTTTTCTTTCCTTTGAGTTTTTTTGTTTTGTTTTGTCATAACCCATGCTATATTCTTTGGAATAGCAAAAGAGCGGGATGTGAAAATAGGTATCCTGTTTATCCTTAAGCGTGGTTACCACAGGCCTGAAGACGTGTGGTGTATAGCCATGTCCTGTAAGAAAAGAAAGTCAAACTGCAGCCACACATGGCTTTAAGCAGGAGGGTTTTCTGCCAGCCTTCTGCTCTTGTTGGAATTGGAGAACCTGCTTTGGACAGCAGTGGTTCTGTTTACTTTTCAGTAGTGTGTTTCTGAGACACCCTTCTCACAGAGCACTTTCAGCAGGGCAGCCTTGTGGTGGCAGGAAGGGGCCATCTCCGCAGATTTGTTAGTATAATAGAGAATGTCTCTAAGACAGCAAGTGGAACTCTGGTGGGAACCCTTCTCAACCTCGTCTCAAGGTCATGTCTGTGCCTGCTCTTGATGTTGGTTATGGAACAGGAACGTGGATTCTGCAGTGTCTATTTCCAAGTCTGAAAGAAAGGGTGGGGCCTGAGATGGAGGTGCTCCTCTATTGGTACGCATTGTACTCTGGCTGCAGCCCTGGAGGTTGTATAGGGAGATTTCATGCTTGCCATCTTCTTTCAGCTTTGCTTATAGCAGTTCCTATACTCCTGTGACTAGAAAGGGAAATGAGGGAACTACAGAGAAAAGGGTCATATGGAGAACAGCAAATACATGGAGGCAAAGGACAGCTTTTATGTTCAGAGAAGGTAGCCGAGGGTATAGGTAACGTTACTGTCTGTCTTCACTATACCTTGATGCAATTCCCATCTTTTCCTACAAATTGACACTAATGAATGACCATTCATCTCCTTTGCTGTGGTAAATCGTTATTGAAATTTCTTTGTGAGTTTTTTACTGAGATTATTCTTTTACTCTTTTTAAAAATACTTATTTTTAATTATATGTGTGGGTGTGTATCTTTATGGGAATATGTGTACTTGGGTGCAGATGCCCTCAGAAGCCAGAAGAGTGCATTGGGTCCCCTAGAGCTGGAAATACAGAAAGTTGTGAGCTGCCTGATATGGATACTGGGATCCGAACTCTGATCCTCAGCAAGATAATAGATTTTTTTTAAATTTTGTTTTTAAAGATTTATTTATTTATTTTATGCATATGAGTGCTCTATCTGCATGTATACCTGCATGCCAGAAGAGTGCACCAGATCACATTATAAATGGTTGTGAGCCACAATGCTGGGAACTGAACTCAGGACCTCTGGAAGAGTAGACAATGCTCTTAACCACCGAGCCATTTCTCCAGCCCCTGAGAATACATATTCTTAACTGCCGAGCCATATGTCTGATTCCTGAATTTTTTACTCACATGCCCTGAGGTTTTTTTGCGTATCCTGTCTGTATTAATACCTGTCTTCCCAGTGGTGCCTGTGTGCTGACAGAGTGACCTTTAACTTTTTCCGCAGATGTCTTCTGGCAAGAAGGGAAAGCCTCAGGAGCTGTGTACAGCGGGGAGCCGAAGCTCACAGAGCTGCTGGTGCAGGTGAACACTGGGTGTTTGTGTGCACAGGGGCTATTCCTTGTTCATTTAACTATTAATCTCATTTTTGTAAGAGCAGAATCACCTAAGGGAAGTTTACTATTGAAATAAAACCATGGCGTTCAGAAGTTTCTTTCATTTAAATAGGTAAATGTGCATAATAATGTCAAATGCATCTTGACTATGGAAAGGTGAAATGTCATTTATATCTCTTCACTTTACTAGGTTCTGTGAGGAAGCTGTATTTCTAGTAAAGGAGCCTGTTCTTTGAGGATTCTGTTTTTATTTTTTGAGATAGGGTCTTTACATAGCCCTGGCTGTCCTTGAACTGCTTATGTAGACCAGCTACTTCAAATTAACAAAGATCCTACCTCCCAAGTGCTGGGACCAAAGGGCTGTTTCACTGTGCGGATGTTCATTTGAGGTTGTTAATGCTGGAACCAATGTTGTTTGATGTGGGAGTCAAGGCAAGCCTGCTCAATCATAATGTTCACAAAACATAGTCCACAAGATGATCCTAATTGTAGAATGGGATGTAGGTAGCTGTTTCCATTTCTAATCAAGCTTAGTTTTGAAACCCATTTCTTATATGAAATTACAGTTAAAGTAGTGATTTCTCAGGCCTTCTGTTTATTACTGCAAAACCACACATACCTTAGTGTTAGAGGTTTTACTTAGTTATATCTTGGCATAATGGTCATAATTCTATGTTTAAACTTTTCATTGTTTGGGTTCTCATGCAGTGGAAATGATGTGTCTCTTACATTCCAAGTCATTTTTTTAATTACATTTTTATTTTTTATATTAATTACAGTTTATTTACTTTGTATCCCAGCTGTAGCCCCTTCCCTCATTCCCTTCCAATCCTACCCTCCCTCCCTCATCTCCTCCTTGCCCCTCTCTAAGTCCACTGATAGGGGAGGTCCTCCTCCCCTTCCTTCTGGCCCTATCTTATCAGGTCTCACCAGGACAGGCAGCAATGTCCTATGTGGCCTAGCTAGGCTGCTCCTCCCACAGGGGGGTGGGGAGGTCAAAGAGCTTGCCACAGAGTTCATGCCAGAGACAGTCCCTGTTCCCCTTACTAGGGGAGTCACTTGGATACTGAGCTGCCATGGGCTATGTCTGAGCAGGGGTTCTAGGTTATATCCATGCATGGTCCCTGGTTGGAAAATCAGTCTCAGACAAGCCCCTGTGCCCAGATATATTTGGTCCTTGTGGAGCTCCTGTTCTCTCCAGGTCTTACTAACTCTCTCTCTTCTTTCATATGATTCCCTGCACTCTGCCCAAAGTTTGGCCATGAGTCTCAGTATTTGCCCCACTTGTCAATTTTAACCATTCCTATTCCCTTCCCTGTCGACAAGCATCATGCTCTTTCATGTTTCTTTCCCTCCTGTTTCATGTGGTAAATTTCCATTCATCTCTTGAGGTTTCTCTCATCAAATAACTCTAAGGCAGTCAGGATGTTAGCAGTGTCCTCAACAACAGTGGCTGCTTTGTGGCAGGCAGACTGTTGTTGTTTTTCATGTTTAATTTAATCTACCATGTAAAGTAGGTTCCATTTAGTCTCCTTTGCATATGAGGAAACTGAGCCTCAGAGGGCTTATTTTGGCCTGAACACCTAAAAGTGATAGGCAAAGCTGTGACTTCATAGTTGTGGTGACATACTGGTGTTACAGTTCAACACTTCTAACTGTGCTTTATTTCTTCCCTTAGCACCTTGTAGCATCATTTATTTGCATGTCTTGTCTCTAACATTATATTCTGGTCTTTAAGTTGGAGACTATATCATACCCGTTTCCCGTTCTTACTGTTGGACCCAGTACCAGAAAACTTTACTGAGTGCATGGTTCTTTGTCTTGTTCCATGTGAAAACCTATCTTATATGTCCTTGCATTTCTTTGCAGGTTTATGGCGAATTCACATGGAGCAATCCACTGCATCCAGATATCTTCCCTGGAACACGGAAGTTAGAGGCAGAAATTGTGAGGATGGCTTGTTCCCTCTTCAATGGGGGGCCAGAGTCCTGTGGATGTGTAAGTGGCTTGTAATAATAGAAGTTTTAAATAGTCTGTTATACTCTTATACTGTAATTGAAGAATGACCTAGATGAAGTATAATTAAAAAATGTTACTTGTACTTTTAAAACCCTGAGTGTCAATATTTTGGTATATATTCTAGGTATTTTTTCTTTTCAACTTTGTATTCTCAAAAATCTTTTAAGTCTTTATAAAGTTGGTAGGACAGTTTAAAGAACACTGTGGGTTCTCCAGATATTCTGCCGCCTCTCTATACTTGGCTTACTTTCTCCCTTCTCACCTACTCCTTCACATATCTATTGATCTACACTCCCCACCCCCCAGTTTATTTTTGATATTTTGAGTCTCATAGCTCAGGTTGGCCTCAAACCTGCTTTGTAGTTGAGGATAACTTTGAACTCTTGATACTCCTGCCTCCCTCTCCCGAAAGCCCCGGCTCTTTCTGCATTTTCCTTTTTTAAAGTGTTTTTCTTGACCCCAATGTTAAGTTGAAAAAAGCTGCCTTATTCCACACTAGTGAGGCTTATTTATTGTACACTTGAGAGTTTGCATTTTCTGCTGTTTCCTGTTGCACTGTGACTTTGGGCAAACCCTCTTGGAGGGGGAGATCTGGCTTTAGCACACTGTCTTCCAGAAAGTTGGGTTATGTTTTGTTTTAGGGTTTAGATTGTTCTTAATGTTAGTTCAGTGATGGATATGTTTTGTTTTGTTTTGTTTTAATGCTTTGCAAGCTTTTTAGTTGTTTTTATTTTAAAAATTAGTTATGGTATGACTGTGTATGTTGCTGGAAATAGAAGCACTATCATTTTTTTTTTCTTACATCATAGGCCTGTATCACTTGAAAGCCCACTTCCCTCTGAATCTTCTTGCCCTCACATCTTTTCTAAGTTATTCAGGTATTTGCATTATTCTTCAGGTTTCCATCTGTCCAGGCATTGATTATACCACATAGCTCTCTTAAGTAGAGTGTAATTGGCCTTTCTGTCCTTGTCTTTTTTTAAATCTGGATTCCCTAAATATATCTCAAACTTTTTTTCTGAGTCAGAATTATTAAATGTTCTTGACACACTTATTCCTGTTAGTACCATTTTCTTCTTTGTTGTCTCATTTTGTTTTATTGTCTGACTTTGATGATTTCCCATTGTGTTAAATTGTGATCTCATGAGCCTGTGCTAGAGCAGTGGTTTTCAACCTGTGAGTCATAAACATGAGAACACATATTTCCAGTGGTCCTAGGAACTGAGACCAGTAGCAAAATTACGTTATGAAGTAGCCACAAAAATAAATTTATGGTTGGGGTTCCTAAGACCATCAGAAATATGTGTTTTCTGATGGTCACAACCCACAGGTTGAGAACCTCCATGCCAGAGAGAGAAAACTATGAGGAAGCACCTTCAGCTGTTTCCTTACAACTTGGGCCTTTATTTGTCATACCCAACTCCATGTTTGCAGTAGTAACTACTTGCTTCGTGTCGGTTCTTGAAATGGTCTCTCCTGATGGTCTGTTTGGGCTGACTCAAGGTGGTGACTTATCTGCAGAGCTGGCTGAAACTTTGTTCCTCCTCTATTACAGTTTCAGGGTCTGTTCTTGAGAGATTCTAGTAAAGGTTCTCTCTCCACAGTTGAAAGAAAGTCTTATACTTTGAACTTTAATCCATCCTGAATCCCTGTAACCTTTATAGGGGTCAGATTTACTGTTCTGTCTTTCCATGTTACTCCTTTAGCCCTATCAATCATGTCTACTGCACAGAGAAAGGTAGAGGATAAGGAAACCTCTGCTTCTTTGTAATGGGTGGTGTGGTCATGAGACTTCTCAAGACTTTCCTGAATACCCTGATTTCCACAGTTGACTGGGCACTGTGTGTGGTTGTACGTCCGTATCTATTATGTGCTACTGTTTGTCTTAGTTAGGGTTTCTATTGCTGTGAAGAGGTACCATGACCACAGCAACTCTTACAAAGGGAAACATTTAATTGGGGCAGGCTTACAGTTTAGAGTTTTGTCCATTATTGTCATGGCAGAGGCATGGTGGCTCACATGGTGCTGGAGAAGGGGCTGAGAGTTCTACATCTGGAACCAAGGCAACAGGAAAAGAGACAGAGAGACACTGGGCCTGGCTTGAGCATCTGAAACCTCAAAGCCTACCCCTAGTGGCACACTTCTTCCAACAAAGCCACAACTACTCCAGCAAGGCCACACGACCACACTGTTTCAAATCTGTTAAATAGATTTCTCTTTCCTTATTTGCTGGTTAGTATTGCAGAGCTGTTGATTGTGTGTGTGTGTGTGTGTGTGTGTGTGTGTGTGTGTGTGTGTGTGTTTTGTTTT
This sequence comes from Meriones unguiculatus, assembly GCF_030254825.1. NCBI lineage: Eukaryota > Metazoa > Chordata > Mammalia > Rodentia > Muridae > Meriones > Meriones unguiculatus. The sequence continues at coordinate 24,658,319 of NC_083363.1, forward strand.
TCCTTTCTCATTTCTTTCAGGTAATGAGTAGTCGGTCTCCCATATTAATACAACCCTAAGGAATTGCATAGTGCTGCAGTTAAATCTTATCTCTCTAGTTACCCTCTCTTTAGTGGTATGGCAGGGACTAGGAAATAAGATGATATCTGATTCCTAGTCTCATTTAGACTTCTGTAGAGAGCTCTGCTTTTTTCCTCCTCTCTCCTTAGTCTTTTTCCTTTTATGTCTCTCTCTGCTTCTTCTGTGTCTCTCTTGAGCTGTTTTTGATGAAAAGGGGGGTTCACTGTTAAGAAAGATTGCGAGGACAAATTAAAGGGAAATCTTTAGACTGAAACTAGCTGAGGGTTTGAAATACTTCCCAGTTCTTTTTTTTTTTTCTGCTTCAAATTTTCTTTGCCTGTATTAACTTCATTTGCCTCAGTCACAGTGGATTAAGAGTACAAATTCATATTCTAAAATATTATATCATAGGTAGAATATAAATGCAGCCAGATTCAACCTTATCTGAATGAAAAAAATGTCTTGTGCTCTGAAACACGAAAGTCAGAGTGAGAGTTTATATAAGTTGAAAGAAGTAGATAGACATTAGTGACCTAAGGCTTCTATTTGTCGTAGGAGAAGGTTTTTCATCTCTTCCCCAAGCTCCCTAAATAGTAGCCCCTGAGACTCAATCATTATTTTGCAGATACCTAGGCCATATAGCTAGGCTCTTCTCTGACTAGCTCATAACTTAAATTAATCCATTTTACTAATCTGCAAATTACCACATGGCTGGTTACCTGTGCTCAGGTTCGAGGCATCCATCCTCCTCACATCTTGCTGTCTGAATCTCTCTCGCCTGGCTCTATCCCAGAATCCCTTCTGCCTGCTGGATGTCCCACCTTCTATTCCATGCCTACGCCATAGGCCATCTCTGTGTAACCCAGGCTGCCCTGGAACTCTGTAGACCAGAGTGTAGGCTGGCCTTAAGCCCATGCAAATCCATCTGCCTCCGCCTCCTAAGTTCTGGAATTAAAGGTGTGTGTGCTACCACTGCCTGTCGGGGCTTTTTTTTTTTTTTTTTTTTTTTTTTTTTTTTTGAGACAGGGTTTCTCTGTGTAGCCCTGGCTGTCTTGGACTCCCTTTGTAGATCAGGCTGGCCTTGAACTCAAAGAGCTCTGCCTGCCTCTGTCTCCCTGAGTGCTGAGTGCTGGGATTACAGGCATGTGCCACTGTGCCTGGCTGAGGCCTTTGTTTCTTTCTTTCTTTTTTTTTTTTTTTTGGCCTTTTTTTCTTATTCCACAATAAAATTTCTATCCTGAAGACAGGACACATGATGGAAATGACTAGGAATTTGGAAGTTTTTTTGTTTAGGTCATTGTTAGGCCTTGGTAAGAATATAAGGTCTGGTAATTTCCCAACTTTCTACACAGCTGTCTTGGTATACTATGTCATCACTCTGAGGTTTTAGGCTAGACCATAGGGCATTGTTGCTGATTTGTAGAGTTAATTTTAACTATAAGCTCCAAAATAGAGATCTACAAACAGGGTTCTCTGTCTATATTCTGTGCGTTATTTTAGGAAGAGTGGTCACATGTTTCATAAAAGGCTTCCTGAGTCAAATTACTTAATTTTCTGAGTTAATCTTGTTCGTAACTCTTGACCACTGGGATTCTATACCCAATGATAAATTTTATTTTGTACGTAGAGATTTAGAAAGTTTCATAAACATTCTTCATTCTATCTCAAGTTGATACATAATCCAAAATACAGAAAGTTTTACTTTTTATCAGCAGATGTAATGGTAACACTGAATGATTTGCTTAGGGACTTTAGTTTTCTTTTTGACAAGAAAAAACCCAAGATTATATGACTCTTCACAGATGCTAAATCTAAGGTAATATCTTGCTAGCTCAGTGCTGTAGCCTTTGGCTTGTTGGGAAATTATTCAAGCTCAGTTACTACTAAAGGATAGTGAGGTGATAGGTTGTGTTTACTGAACGTCAAGTTGGGTTTCAGAAGCGTTGCATGCTGGACACTGTGGTACACCTTGTATTCCTTGAATCACACTGGAAGATAGAGCCATATCTCTTCTGCAGTATTGCCCATGGCCTTGTCTGTTTCTCTAGCAAACATTTTTAAAGTCAAAGCAGGCTGAATCTCCTGATCCCTACCCTTAACTTACTCCCTGTTTTTCTTCACGTAGGTGACTTCTGGGGGAACTGAAAGCATCCTGATGGCCTGCAAAGCTTATCGGGACTTGGCCTTAGAGAAGGGGATCAAAAATCCAGAAATGTATGTATGTGTGTCTGCTTCCCCTCTGACAGTACAGTGTAAAATGAGCCCATCCTCCTCTTGCCTCTGACGCAGGCCCTTTGCCTTGTCCCTTCACATCCACTAGTTGGTTATGTGAGTTTTAAAACAGTGCACACTATCAGCAAGAATGGCATCCTTATTGTAGAGGTGACAGGTAAAAGGCTCCTGTGTTGTTACTTTATCCAGAACCTAAGAAAAGCTCTTTGTTTACTGTGATGAGTGAACGTTTCTGCAGTATCTTAGACTACCTGCAGTGTTCCCTAGGAACACTTCTACCTGAGTAATAGTTCCAGAAGAAAGAATTTAAAAAACAAGGTTTTGTTTGTTTATTCCTTTTTTTTTTTTTTTTTTTTTTCTTTTTGAGGTTCAGTTACATTGCTATTTGTCTGATTATAATTTTGGTTCCTGGCTGACTTTTCTCTACACCACCTTTTATGTGCTGTACTGAAGCTATACTTCTTAGGCTAATTTTTTCCCCCAAGTATAGGTTCTAAGTAGTTTTTGTTCTATGCATCATCAAACGGTGACTCACTTTGCCTAGGAGAGCAAACCTAGCTGCCATTATTTTTTTCACATGTAAACATCTGGTGTCTGGTACTTAGTTATTATAGAGATTTTTTTTCTCCCTTAAAGGAGACAGTAGTGATGAGAGAGGAGTAATGGCTATCTGGAAGCAAATATGTATCTTTGACCCTGTTTTCTCTTTGAACATTATTTGAAAATGATTTGTAACCATATAGGAGAGACAGAATTTAGTTTTTTGTAAGTTGGTGATCGTTCTTGGTTGGCAGGCCACTGTGGCCTGAGGCTGACTGCTGCTTCTGCATCTGTGCCAGGCAGCCTACTGTCTGCTAGAACCGCATTTTGCTTCTCACAGAGGTCCTCTGGATGATCAGTCCTCAGGAAGTTCTGCCTCATGCACCCTCATCTGAACCTTTTTTGGCTTTTTTTTTTTTTTTGGTCTGGCCCAGTTTATGCTCTGTGTTCTTTTGTATTCTGCATTTTCCTTCTTGTTGTCAAAATGAGTTCCTAAATAGTAGGAGGAAATTGTCTACAGAAAATTAATATGCCTGTCTTTGTTTGCACCAAGCAATATAAACATAATAGTGTGAGGGAAAATAATCAGACACTTTAATTGGTGATTTCAAGTTTCTGCAGTGTTCTCCTGGATCCTCTTGTGTTCTATATTTAATTAGCCCCTTTCTCCCCCATCACCTAGTGTGGCCCCTGAGAGCGCTCATGCTGCATTTGACAAAGCAGCTCATTATTTTGGGATGAAGATTGTACGCGTTAAACAGAATAAGAACATGGAGGTGGATGTGCGGGTGAGTCATCCGAAGGTCCAAGGGACAGTACATCTTATTGACCACTTCTCAGTTACACATACATAGACTTCCTGCTCAGACCAGAGCAGAGAGGAGACTGACCCTGTGACAGACAGCCATATTTCTTAGTTCTAAAAGGTTGATGATCTGTCCCTGTTGGTGCAGAGATGGATTTTACTTTCAACACCTTTACTTTCTTTCCTTTATTTATAAAATGAGTATGGATGAACTTGCCCCAATACTCCCTTTCATGGACCTGAGTATGTTTTTATGTCTCACATGTGTATAAGAATTTTTCATTTTATTGAAGCTGTTACATTATTGGAATTTGTAGACCACAAGGTTAAGTGAAGTTTTTACTAAATCATGACTGGTAGACTGTGAGGCTGGAACTCAGAGTTCCCTCTTTTGTTTCCTAGTTCGGTATTGTTTCTATTTCCATAGAGGCTGCATTACCATGTGGACTTGTGTGCACCCTTCATTGCAGAAGGCAGTCTTCTCCCAGGATGTAGAGACCTATGGACCTGGACTCTAAGCCAGCGGTCCACATTGTCCTCACAGCAAATCTTAGCTGTGGCTAAGATTCTTACATCTCTTATACTTTAAATCCCTAGGCAATGAGAAGAGCCATCTCCAGGAACACAGCTATGCTGGTCTGTTCTGCCCCACAGTTTCCTCACGGTGTGATAGATCCTATCCCTGAAGTGGCCAAGGTGAGAAGTTTGGGCTGTGCAGATTTGTGGCATGCAGATTAGTACTTTAAAATAGATATGATGATGCAGGGCTTTGTGAGGATGAAGGGTTTTGATTTTAGGTTTGAACATAGCAGGGATTGATAGCACTCATCAACCCCAAAGCAAGCCCCTGTGCCTTTTTTGAGAATCTCTGACAGTCATTCATTGGAAGAAAGGTAGTACATGACCCAGGCTGCCTTTAGAGTAGGTATTTTGAAACAATACTGACTCTTAGATTCCTACCAGGAAGTAATCTGCCATTAGGAAGACGTCTGCCATTAGGAAGATGCCTGCCATATAATGGCTAAAGTAGGACCTTCCCCTATAGAGGCTGTTAAATCAGAGCTCTGCTGTTTCTCATGTGATAGAGGGTGGGGAGAAGCTTGAGGTCAGGCATATTTAAGTACAAATTATATGAAATACATTTCAGAAGGACACTTTTGAAGACTATATATACATGAAAAGTAAACTTGATTTAAAAATGTCAAAAATAATTATTAGAGATCTGGGATTGTGGGTCAGTTGGAAGAGTACACTCCAGGCATGTATGAACTCCTGGGTTTGATCCTCATTACCTCATAAAACCGGGCATGGTAGTATTATGCTGGTCATCTGATGCAGGAGTATCAGAAAAGTTCAAGGTCTTCCATGGGCTACATGGCAAGTTCATGGCCAGGCTGGGATACAGGAGACCCTGTCTTCAAATGACTATATAAATAGCCACCTGTGAGATGTAATACAGAGTAGCCATCTTTCCACCCATATTTTACTTAGTATTTATTTTTCTTTTTCTATGTTCTTTTTAACTAGCTGGCTGTTAAATACAAAATCCCTTTTCATGTGGACGCTTGTCTAGGGGGTTTCCTCATTGTCTTCATGGAGAAAGCAGGCTACCCACTGGAGAAACAGTTCGATTTCCGGGTGAAGGGTGTAACCAGCATTTCAGCAGATACTCATAAGGTAAGTTAAGGAGGTAACAATTGCTGACAGTTGGTGAGTTTAGCTGTTCTTCATAAAACAAGTTGATTGAAACAGTCTCCCCCACACATAATGTCTTTGGGTTCCTATTGCTGTGAAGAGACACCATGACCACAATAACTCATAAAGGAAGACATTTAATTGGGGCTGACTTAGAGTTCAGAGGTTTAGTCCATTATCATCATGGCAGGAAGCTTGGTGGGATGCAGGCAGACATAATTCCGGGTGTAGCTGAGAGTTCTGCATCTAGATCTGCAGCTGGAAGACAATGTTACACTAGACCTGGCTTGAGCATCTGAGACGTGAAAGCCTATCCCAAGTGACACATTTCCTCCAACAACTGCACACCTACTCCAACAAGGCCACACCACCCAATAGTGCCACTCCCTGTGGACCTGTGGGGGCCATTTTCATCCAAACCACCACACATACCAACATATAAAATAAAGTCTGGCTCTTGTCTGTCAGGAGGTTAGCCATCAGATGGTTACAACGTGGAAGTGACAAGTCATGGAGAAAAGGAACTCCTGCCTTTGCTCATACTGGGCTAAGAGGATTTAGTTGTCAACCAGTTGTATAGCCAGGGCCCTTGTGCCAAAAGCCCCTGAAGTCTTGAGGTTATTGGAGGTGGTGAGGATTGATACTGGGGTCCCTGAGCCTAAGTGACAATATGCTGATGGCAGAGTCCTTTTGGAAAAGGAACTGGCTTACAATGTTTGATGTTTTTATGCTTGCCACTCTTGGTAGGCTGAAATGAAATCCATCTTAGTTGGCAATTCTTGAAAGTACATCCAGATGTAGAAAAAAATCTTAATGACATCAGGGATGTGTACCTTTTTTTGTTGTTAATTTATAGAATTTTTTTTAATAAACAGGTGATCTTTATTTATTTGTTTTTATGTGTATGAGTGCTTTGTCATCACACACACCAGAAGTGGTTATCACATCCCATTACAGGTGGTTGAACTCAGGACTTCTGGGAGAACAAACAGTGCTCTTAACCACTGAGCCATCTCTCCAGACCCCTAGAACTTGTTTTAAACTATCTTATAGTGGAGAGTTGTTTTTCAGACTATAAATGATCTACAATAAAATTTTAATCACAATTTTCTGCTTTACTACCTGAATAACTTGTTTGTCCTTTCCCCTTAACTGTCCATTTCAGTGTGGGGCTGGGAGTGAAACTTGGATTAGCTGTGGTAAGAGTTCTCTAGGATGACTCCAGTTGTACAGTGTATTTCAAGACGGAATACCATTTAGAACACCAGTCCGGTCTTTAAAAGAAGTGTAATGCCAGAAAAGATAGATGGGAATCAGATCAGATTATAATTTGATCTTCCAAGTGGCTTGAATTCTAGTTTTTTTCTTTTTTCCTGGCTTCTACGAAAGATTGGTTCTTGTTTTTATACTAATATGCTGTCCCAGAGAACATTTTTTGCTTTGTTTTTATGACAAGGTATTTATATAGCCCTGGTTGGCAGCTTGAAACTCACTATGTAACCGAAGATGGCCTTGAATTCCTGATCCTCCTGCCTCCACCTCCCAAGTGCTAGGATTATAGGTATATGCTACTGGGCTCAGCTTCCCAGAGAAAGGCTTTAATTAAGGAAAAGCTGACTGAGAGAGGGAGGAAGCCTAACCTTAATTTTTCTAGGATCTCAGATGGCTCACCCCTTACAAAGAAAATGTGGAATACATCCCTCAATTTCTCTCTGTCTGTTAATAGTGTTCAGAATGGGAAGCATCACAGAGCTCCTATGAGAAAGCAGGTATTACCTTGTGTGATTCTGTGGGCAGAGTTGCCAGATCCAGTCACCTTTTGCTTCTCCCCTCAGTACGGCTATGCTCCCAAAGGTTCATCCGTGGTGCTGTACTCTGATGAGAAGTACAGGAGGTACCAGTTCTTTGTTGATGCGGATTGGCAAGGTGGCATCTACGCATCTCCAAGCATGGCTGGTTCACGGCCTGGTGGCATCATTGCAGCCTGTTGGGCCGCCTTAATGCACTTCGGTGAGAACGGCTATGTTGAAGCTACCAAACAGATCATCAAAACCGCTCGCTTCCTCAAGTCAGAGTATGTGTGGAAAATGGGGTTCTGCTTTGTCTTTTGCTCTTTCTCCTAGTTGGCCCAAGGTATCTCTCTGCCTGGTGGCACATTGACCACTTTTTGTCCCCTGATAAACTGGGATTTAGACCCTTATTAGATGGTTCTGGGAGAAGAAAAACTTTCATTCTATTCTGTGACTTAGGAGTGGGGGAGCCTGGGAAAAGCCAGTTCTGGATGGAGTTTGGGACTTGAAACATTTCTGATGTTCTGCCTGGGATTCTGATCTCCATAAAAATTACCCATCCCAGCCTAGTCTCTTTGGTATAGAAGACAAGAAAAGTCCCAGGAGAGTAGGCTGTGTTCATCAACTGAGATAAGGACCAGCAAAATGGATATGCTCAATTTTTTCTTCATTTGCTTATTTTTAGACTGGAAAAGATCAAAAACATCTTCATTTTTGGGGATCCTCAATTGTCAGTTATTGCTCTGGGCTCCCACGATTTTGACATCTATCGACTATCTAATATGATGTCTGCTAAGGGGTGGAATTTTAACTACCTCCAGTTCCCAAAAAGGTATGCCTAAAGCCTGTGCTCCTCCCTTTTCATGACATGAAGACTTGAGGTAATCTGATATACAGGGTTCAGCTTCTAGAGCCCAGAACACTGATAACAGCTGCAGTTTGTAGATATAAGGAATAAGATGGTTTGCTTTAAGCTGTAGTAGAACTAGTTGCCAACCTGCTGAGATAAGTTGTTGCTTGTAAGGCTTTCCTCTGTTCTTTCTCTGACCTCTATTCTGTGATCCATCTTAACCGTAGCGATCAGCTGGCTTCTCTAAGACACAATTACCTGTGTAATGTTTATTTTGCTCATAACCCCATAAAAGGTTTCCTATCTTCCAGGCCTGCTGTACTTATTCTTCAGCATGCTTTTCTGACTTACTATTCCACTTCAGCTGAATCGTCTGTATTTGTATCTTTAATACAGCTTGCCTTCCACAGCTTACAGCCATTGCTAACTCCATCCTTCCTGAGAGTGAGTTAGGATTTCTTAAAAGCACTTAAGTCCTTCAGACCCCAGTTGTATGGTTTCTCCCCACTAGATGAAAGCCTCTTACCCTTCATTGCTCATGCATGATGGAAATAGCCACCATTGACAGTTTGTGGGATGGAGACAGGACAGAACAGCCAGCTATGTTCATTTCATAAGGTGGTTCTTGATCATGCTGAAAAACCCTCATCTCCTGGATTAAAAAACCCATGGATTTGAGAGCCTGATTCCCAGACCTGGAAGCAGCAGCAGTATGGAGAGTCAACCAGTGCATCCCTCCACTGGAGTGGCTTTATTTTAGGGTTTCTTTCTTTTTCAGGGAATGTTCCTCACTTTCTGTCTCCTCCCACAGCATTCATTTCTGCATTACATTAGTACATACTCGGAAGCGGGTGGCAATCCAGTTCCTCAAGGATATCCGGGAATCGGTCACACAAATCATGAAGAATCCTCAAGCTAAGACCACAGGAATGGTAAGACTATCAGGGCATCCTTGCTTAGAAACATTAAGCGTTGTATGGGATCCTGAAATAATCAGAGTATTTAGAGTCTGGTTCTGCCTCAGCTCAGTGTGCACAAACTCTCCTTAACAGTTAAGGTTGCTGCTGGTCCCTGCTCCCTTCTTTTTAGGTATCTCAAATGAGATTGAAAGCAGAAGCTGCCGAACAGAAGTAGGGCTGCTCTTGTCCTATCTGTTTGAAAATAAATTTGACACAGAAAAGGCACTGAGCTCTCTGGATCTTTATCTGTCTGTCTGTCTGTCTGTCTGTTTTAACAGTAAATCCCTGAGTAGCAAGCTTGAAAGTACCTGTGGCAAATATATTGTGTGGCAGCTACTTTTCTGATGGAAAGATGCCTGGGCCAGGAATGGGGGCTGGGAGCATAAGGATGGTAGTTGTATTTATACCACTAATAATATGTCCTTGGTTGGATTTGCAGGGTGCCATCTATGGCATGGCCCAGGCCACCGTTGACAGGAATCTGGTTGCAGACTTATCCTCCATCTTCTTGGACAGCCTTTATAGTACGGATCCTGTGACTCAGGGCAGCCAGATGAATGGTTCTCCAAAGCCCCACTGAACTTTGACCCTTGTTAGGTCCATGGAGCTTCAGGCCTTCAGAAAGTTCTTGGCATTTGGAACAGACCACACACAACTTGACATCTGGACTGGCTCCTTAGAGCACAATATGATAAACCATAAGATAGCTTCAGCCTCAGGACTCCTTTTGTTTCCTTTTGTGGCTTTTAATTTGAAGACCCTGAATGACTCCACTGCATAATGAGTCTTCCCTGGTTATAAATGTTACCGTAGAAATTGTTTTAACCATATTCTTCTCTAACGTCTTCAGCATCATCTTCACTTAATTGTGTGGTGGCTCTGACCTGTCCTGATTGCTTAGGGAAAGTGTGAGATAGCAAGAGGGTGTCTTTGCTACCTCAGTCGAATGTTTTAGCTGTCAGGCAGGAGGCAGTTATGTACTGTGTTCCCCAGGTAGGTGTTAGTAGGTCCCATGCAGGAGGAGATTTCAGACTTCAGGAGATGTCACTTGTATCTCAGGATCACTTTCATTGCAAGTTGTTTTACTTTTCCAAGCACAGGTTGGCCAGGTCACTGACGTCTTTTTTGCATAACTGGAGCATGTTCCCTTGGCAGGGTTTGAAGTGCTCCTTTGTCTTTTGTGCATGACCGTGGTTGCTACCATCTTTGGAGGTGCCCATTGGCAGTAATACTCCCACTTGTTTGTTCTTATAGCTGTAAGGTAGGTAAAGAACATGGTTTTCAGAGAATCTAGTCCTTTCTAGCTGTGGTGCTGCCTCACTGGAGTAGGGGTAGATCACACCTGAGCCCTCTCCTGGGCCAGATGAGCCAAAACCTGACCCTTTTCCATATTTTCTTGATCAGCAGCATAAGTAAGCACCTATGTGCACAATGGGCAGTGGTCCTCCTCTTCCACATTGCCTTAATCCATCACGTAATAAGAATCTGTTTTTAATGAAGGAAACACTCTACAAGTGTCCTTGACTTCCCTTAGTGGATGTGAAGATGTGCAGGGGACACCTTCTCCATCAATTTGTTCTTCCTGCCCCTTCTACCTTTATTCAGCATCCAAAGGTACGATGGCATTTTACCTTCAGGTACTGGATGTTTCTCAGCCTCCGATAAAAGGAAGCAGCATGGGAGTTAGAAAGGCTTGGCTGCAGCCATTACAGCTGGGGTCTGGGATTCCTTCCTAAGACTAATTGCCCAGGGTGGTACAGGCACAGGACCACCCCCTGTGCCAACTTTCTACTTGCTTCTCCTTTTTAGGGATGGGGACTCTGATCTAGGCTGAGGCTCTGTCCTGCTCTGATGATCATACCATGTGCCTTTCTCCCCAGCAGTGAGTAGTAAACTTACTCCTCACCCAGGCCCTGGCAGAAATGGACTAGTCTTTGAGATGTGTCTATTTGTAGGAGAGAACTTGGGACAAGTCAGCAGGAGCCTTTCTGTGTTTCCTCCCCTTCTCAGGGATTCCTGAGTATTTAGCCTAAGCATTGCTGCCTGGGAGCCCCAAACCACCAGGCTCTTCCTCACCCTCCTTGGGAAGTGTTCCTCAATACTGTTCTGACCACATAGCTGTTATTAGCTGGCTCATGGCAGGGCAAGTGTGTATGTCCACTTCCCTCCTGTATGCGCTGCAGTGTGTTATGAGGTTCAGGGAGAGTTAATGTTGTTCGCATATGTCAAAGAGAGAGGCTGAGTTCTTGAGCTCACGCTCTTCCAGTGGTCAGAGCTTCTGGGACTCCTCTCTGGGTCCACAGTGCATCATGCTGGAGAGGATCAGGGACCACCCAGCAGGCACCACACTGCCTTGCCAGTGGCTAAAATGGACAGACAGGTCCTCTGTAGTCACAGCAGAACCAGGAACTGAGCCACTACCTTCTTTTGTGGCAGCACTAGCATTGGGTGCTGGTGTTTTTCAGAGGGACCTGCTGTAGCCATTTTAATTTATGCTTAGGAACCTTAGTGTGACTTAAGGCTTTCATTTTGTGAGTGTGTGTTTGTGTGCATGCCATGCCTAGCTGGTGGCAGGGAGGGTAGGGTGTCTTGTATCATGGTATCATGTGACTCAAGAGGTGCCACAGTGGCTTCTGCAAACACTACACTGTCTTATTTCTATAGTAGATGTAGGTAGTACTGTAAATATACTGCCATGTCACTTTTAATATTACCAGTTTTATACTTGGAAAATGGTACTTGCCTCTTTGAAATCTGTTTTGTCTTCTCTAATGTCCCCATTATCTCCATGCCCTTTCCTAACTGCAGCAATAACTCTTCAAAAGCAATTGAATAATAAATGTCCTGAACTGTAGTCATTGGATGGTTGCATTATTTTATACAGATCACAATATAGCAGTTGCTGAATGGGAAACTGGTGAGCATTCCTCCATCATCCCTCCCCTCCCAGGGGGAGTTAAATTGTGACATGCTTACAGCAGGATTCATCATGTCCTGGCACTTGAGGGAGCTTAGTCGTCTCCAAGAGCTGTGGTTGTATCTGTCCGGGGAGGTCTGTCTTGGCCTCAAACTCCTCTCCTCTCTTGTGCCAGAACATACTGATAGCATGGCTCTGTCTGACCAGTCAAAAGCTTGTCATTTGGTTAGGGGGCCTATAATACTCCTGGATCATGAATGAATGCTGGGTGTCACATTCTGTTCTGCATAAGAAAGCGAAGGCTTCCCATGGTTCACGTAGCCCAGCTTTAACACTGGTGAGTTTTCGGGGCATTTCAACTTTGCCAGAATGAAGGCAGAGAATGTTATCTTTTGTGTAGTTGCTGACGAACATCACTAGCGTACTTGAAGATGATCAGCAGTATATAACATAAAGTGATGGGTCACCAGTATGCCCTGGGCAGACCTGGTTGAACTCACAAAAGTAGCTGAGATGCTCATGGTTACATACTTTTTTGTCTTCTGTATAGTTCTTTTTTTTTTTTTCCCCTATTTTTTCAATGGCTAAAACTAATTTCTTATTTATTTATTTATTTATTTTTTAAATTTATTTTTATTAATTCCAGTTTATTCACTTCTGTATGGTTCTTGATAGTACTGAGTTGCCTCAGCAATACCTAGTGGTGACAAAAACCTATGGCAGGCTTACCATGATAGCCACCAGTTATAGCCTGGGGAAGCAAAAGCCAGGCTTTGACAACCTTGTTTTTCCACTTGTGATACTGGGTATTTGAACCCAAAGCCATGTGCATAGTGGGTAAATGTCCTACCACTGAACTATGTTCCCAGCCTCCCCCCCGCCCTTTTTTTTTTTTGAGGGCTATTTTCACTCAGTTGCCCAGACTAGGGTTTAACTTTTGATTCTCCTATATTAGTCTCCCAAGTAGGTGGCTTCCAGGTCCGTGCTATCAGGCCCAGCTTGATAGCCTTTTCTTGTAGGTGATTCAGGCCTCTTTTCCACTTGTGATTTCGTCTTTGTCTCTGTGTTTTGTTTTTTAAGTGCTAAGAATTGAACCTGGAGCCTCAGGGTTGCCAGGAGGTCCTCTCCCAGTAGAGCCACATCCCCGGCCTCCACTTGTGACTATCCTGTCATATTGTCTCTGTGTAGAACTTAAGTTACCTGGCTTGATCTGAGAATAAAACTAGTTTCTAAAGGCTGTTGCCTGTTATTTATAAACAGATGTGCCTCATACAGATGTGGTTGTGTTGTGCCCAAATCGCAATACCCCAAAAGACCACCAGCAGGAGCCAAGTTGTTGCAAACCACATGAGGATCTTTTTATTACAAATTACAAGCTGCAGCTTGGGCCCACACCCCTGCTGCCGAAGCCGTGAGAGCCGAGCGCCGTGCTCAGGTTAGTTGGGTGATTTAAAGATTCTAGTCCCTCCTAGCATGCCCAAGGCAGGGGCAATTCCTGCCTGGCAAGCATCTATTGGTCAAAATGCCACATTTTGAATTGATTGGCTATAGGAAGGTCCCCAAACCATTAATGACCTGGTGTTCCTCCCTAGGGGGATGGGCCAGTTTTCTAGCAACTGTATCTCTAGTGGGTGGGAAAAGAATGCAGTAAGGCAGGTTCTTCCCCTCAGGGCATGGCTTGACTTCACCCAGCTAGTTTAGGCCTTAAACTTTAATAATGGCTGATTTTTAATCTTTTGGTCTCTCAGTTGCCTTTTCAAATCCAGATCCATATAAGTAGAATAGGAAGGCCATTAACACCAAGCTGAATCCTCCATGTTTTCTGTCTTTGTCCCATGTACTCAGATGTTAGATCTGAGCACACTTGGGAACAGTGTCAGAAGTAAAACAGATGATGCCACTGTCTGAAGTCTGGTTGGTTTTACTGTTAAGCTGTGTAGTCAGATTGCCATTGCAGTGCCAACCTCTGCCTCTTCTGGCCTTAGGAGGACCAATTTATCCAGGCTGCCTCGGCTCCAGGCCAGGGCTCATAGGTGAGGAGAGGGCTGCTCTGCCTCCTGCTCTGAGTGTCTTATGACACACTCAGGTAAAGATGAGATTGGGCTTGACTCCCATTCTTCCCATTTTGTCATTTCTTGGGCATTTTGTATCCTTGAGAATTCCTACCCAGGGACCTGACCTGTATAAACTGGTCCTTAAGTAGCAAATAGCCCATCATTCCCTACACTACCTGTGTCCTTTCTACAGAATAACAGTAGACAAGCTCTAAGTCCTATGCTAAGACTGAGAATTGCAGAAGCTGTCAGAATTGGAGGTCTTTGGATGTTTATGGTCTTTGATGTAGGCCAATGTATATTAGAAAGTATGTTGGAAATGACCAATATATACAGAAGGGGACTTTAGGTAAGGAACCAGTTCAGTGGTGATGGAAGCCAAGTTGGCTAGCTAGAGGAGCAGTTCAGTCTAGAGCTAAGACCCACAAAGTCAGGAAGCTTAAACAGGAGTGCAGAGTTCTATTTAATTGAGGATTGTCAGTCTTTTTGCTCTCCATAAGCCTTCAGCTGATTGAATGACTCTTACTTTACTAAGGACTATGACTCTGTTTTACTAACAACCAATTTAAAGTTTAACCCCATCCAGAACACCCCCGCCCCAACACACCCAGAATCCTATTTGACCTAATGTCTGGTACCTCATGGCATATCTAGGCTTGTTCATACAAAATTAGTCATTATAGCAGAAGGAATAAAATAATGGTGGCACACTATCATTTTAGATGTAGGTTCACATGCCATGTACACATTGCCCTTCTGGTCTCTGAGGTATAACTAACATCCTCCTTTGTCACCATTAATTGCTTCTCTGTGTTCCCTTAGCTCATGTCTTATCTAGTAACAGTTCATAATTTTCCTGGTTCCATTTTCTTATTTCTGGTTTCCATTATTTCCAACGTAATAATGAACCAAAGGCAGAGTGCTCTGCTCCTTCCTTCAGTACCTTGTGGCCCTACCTGGACCTGGCTTACATTCTGTTGCATTTTGGCTGAGGACAGGCTCAGTACCTTAGTGGGATCATTTCTGTTAGCTGAGCATGTGCAAAGAAAGCCCTGGCTTTGATCCCCAGAGCCACAAAAACAGGACAAACTCCTCAAAGCTAAACATGGCTGATTCCGGTTTGGCATGACCTATGGAAAAGAAGGTTCTAGAAGCTGAACCAATTAATAGCATTGTTTTATTAGAAGCATAATACAGTAGGGCTTGTTTCAGTTGTGGGGTTTGAGATTGGACTTTATGTCATGCTTTATCACAGCTGCTTGGAAAATGAACTAGAAAGGGAGCAAGATACAGCTTGGAAAGAACACTGTTGCCATTGGGAACCCTACGGAGAAAGGAAGAGCTTACGTGCAGAGCCCCAATGAGAAGATTGACACAGGGAAAGATCTGCTGTTCCTGCTGTTGACGTTGCCACTGACATCTTTATTCACAGGGGCTTATCCCTAAATGGAGGTGGTATTCACTGCAAGAGTCAGGGATCAGGGGCTAGCCTCCTTGGTTTTCTCTCTAGGTTCCTTCTTCCATCACCCCTTCCTGCTGAGGAAATACGAAACCGGATGGATCTATGTCATAGACACAGCGACTTGTTCGATGAAGCTGGCCAGGTTTATGTCCCGTTCTGAAAGACCAGCACACTCGTGGGTGCTCAAGGTGATATGGACCTGAATAAGAGAAAATCAGGAGTTCAGGAGTGGGCAAGTGTCTTCCCAGGAAGAACAAAAGAGACACTGGCTGTGGGCTCAGCCCTACCAGGGACTGCAGGATAGTAGCCAGTCACTATAATTCCTTTTGGGGATAGGAATTAGCTGCTAGTAATTCCTGAAGACAGTAGCTGGACACTTCTTTCCTGACAACTCAAAGAAAGGTGCAAAGCTGCTTACACATCATTTTCCCTTGATAGTTTCCATAAATAATTATGACCTTAGCAATAGGACAAAAAAAAATCACAGCCAGATATCAAGAGCAAATAAGAACTTAAGTCAGGGGCCAACAAGATGGCTCAGTGGGAAAAGGCATTTTGATGTTGTGTGTGCGGCTGTCAGAGGACAACTTGTGGGAGTCCTAAACACATCCATGTTTTTCAACAGTCCAGCAGAGCTCTTAGCATGTTCATCAGTCTGATCTATTGGCCATGAATAGGTATCTGAGTTCGATTTTAGTATCCTCTCATTCTTCCATCTAGAATAAAGCCCTTAGTACTGTTAACAGTGGGTATGCCCTTCTTTTTGCCTTCCCTTCCTGAGTCCTGTCTTTAATATCTGGTCACAGTAAACTGTTTTAATTTGCACTTATTATCTGAGGTTAGACTGGCTGTTTTGTGAGGCCTAAGGAGATAGAAGTAGACAAATTATTGGTGAGGAAGGGCCTACAGTCAGGTCCAAGGGTGAACCTTTAGGAAGACTTGGGGTTCTAAGACTTTGGGCAGGGCATAACATGGAAACAACTTCACTCACCTTGTTATACACATTAAACCACTCGGGGTGGTGGTCCAGCTTTTCAGCCTGCAGGGCAACTCTTGTCATGAAGCCAAAAGCCTGATAAAGTGAAGGAAGACCAGACTTCGTCATGGCCAGTAAGACCTGATGCACGAGAATAGCCTAGCTTCTAGGGAGTCCCAGAGCTCTAATCACCTCCCCGGGACATCCTGCCCCTGATTTGGAGACCTTTGTTGGTGTCTCTAGCATCCCCAATGTGGTGCAAACAGCACAGTATTTGCCAATTCTTTGTTGTTTGATAAAGTGCCTTCCAAAGGGCGTGTGCACTTGCTACCTGGACTGTCTTCTCCAAAGACTTCCTCAAATTTCAGGAAATGGGGAATCCAAGGCCCTTCTCTTTGCAGGTCACTTGGAAATCTATTTGTCCTTGGCTAACAGGACATGACATGAACGAACACTCAAAGTGTAGCTCGCTCAGGCCCTGCTCCACGTACCCTGTTGAAGTCTTTAAAATGGTACTGCTTGAAGATGGCATCTCGGCCTTCCACTTCATTCCACCCAACAGCCCTCAGATTTGGCAGCAGCTGGTCCCGCTCTTCAGCACTCAGTCTGTGTGCCTTGCCAGCCTAGAAGAGGGAGAACAGAGGCCCCAGGGCATTCCTTTTATAGGTCAAGAGTGTGCCTCAGACCTTTGGGAGAAATTTAGCCAGTGCTGGCTGCTGTGGATACAAGTGCCTGATAGCAAGCAACAGACCTTTAGGTTTCCATGGAAGTGCCCTGCCAGGAGGTGGGGTCTACACTGGTCTTCATAGGCTCTTAGGTCCTGAATTTTTTTGTTTTGGGTTTTTGCTTGTTTGATTTAGGTTTTGGCATATATTTGAAAGGGGGCTACATTATGGAGGCCAGAGGATAACCTCAGATGTCGTTCTTCAGATATCATTACCTTTATTAGAATTTTTAAAAAATGATTAAAATTTTTATTTTATGTGTATGAATGTTTGTCTTTACATAAGTCTATACACTGCCTGCATGTCTGGTCCCTGCAGAGGCCAGCAGAGGATGTCAGATCCCCTAGAATTGGAGTCACTGGCACTTGTGAGCTGAGAGTCAAACCCAAGTCCTTCGGAATAGGAGCCAGTGTTCCTAGGAGCCATGGAGCAACTTTCCAGCCTCCTTTATTTTTTGACTCTGAGTCTGTTACCAAGTAGGCTATGCTGGCTGGCCACTGAGCCTCAGCCATCCATCTGTGCTGTCTTCCCAGTGCTGGGATTATAAGCACACACTATCATGCCTGGCTTTCAAAGTGTGGTTCCTGGGAATGAGAACTCTGAGCTTCATACTTGCAAGCACTTTACAAACTAAGCCACATCCATAGCCCTGATCCTGGGTTTTATACCTGCTTCATAGTTACAGAATGCCAAAGAAAATGTGATGTAGATAGAGCGCTCCCCACTCTTATTCCCAAAGCCTCACAGATTCATTGCATCTTCCCATGTAAATGCCAATGTGTTATCAAGGGAATTAAAGCAAAATTCAGCCCAATTCCAATGCATTACAATATGTCCTTCCTGGCATCCTCATTGTTCAGCATTTCTTCTGCGCTCCATTTCCCAAACCCTTTCTGCAATCTACAGAGACCTAGACTCTTTCCTCACTCATCCTAAGTCAGTGATGTCAGAAACTCAAGGTATGGTCTGTTATACCTATAGCCCTGGGGCTGGATGAAGAAAACAGCATTTCAAACACATTCCCAGATGATGCTCAGCCGCCTTGCTGCTGATGTGAGCCCTGCCTCCATCATGCCCCTATGTAGTCCACAGGTGTCAGGCTGAAGCTGTCTCTGGCCCCTAGGAATCCAGGACCACAGAGCCCAGACCCAAAATGGAAATAGTGTGTCATGGCCACTTGACATACTCATTAGCCTGTTGTACAAAGTACCCGTGGTGTGACCCTCAGGTCCTGAGTGGACCCTCCAGAAAACATGGAAGTTAGAGGTTAGTTCTGTCGTCTAAGAAGATATGGGGCCATGAATCTAATAAACTAGGGTTGTAAAACAGAACCACCTCCCAGGGATACAGTGTCAAACTGATAATGACCCAAAGCCTGGGGAGTGGGAAGAAGGTAAACTGAGCCCTGCAAGCCACCCATAAGTTTTGATAACCTGGGATGAGTTGGCAGGGTGGTTTATGCCTTGGCCCTGTCCATTTACCAGCCCTTGGTCCCTTGGCTTCATGGGTAAAGGGCTGAGACCCTCTCCTTAGACCAAGAGATGCCAGCAAAATACTTGAGTAAGTTGCAAGGTTATAAAGTGGATGTCAACTTCATTTAAAAAGCACTTCTTGGGTCTAGATAGATGGTTCAGTGGTTAAGAGCACTGTCTGCTCTTCCAGAGGGCTTGAGTTCAATTCCCAGTACCTACATGGTGGCTCACAACCATCTATACCCTCTAATGCCCTCTTCTAGCATAGCAGATAGAACACTCATACACATTAAAAAAAAAGAAAAGAGAAAAAAAAAGTACAAAAAAGAAAAGAAAGGACAAGAAGGAGACCTGTGACAGGTTCCAGGCCAACACTGGGGTCTACAGAACCATCATTGGTCAGTGTGCTCTCAGAAACAAGGTTCCACCTCATCACTCTCCTGCCCTGGCTGGGCATGGCTGTAGAGGCTGCTGCAGAGATCTGCACTGTGGTAAACAGGCCCTTCAGTGTCTGATAAGCCGGGCCCTTGTAACCAAGCAACCAGAAGTCACAGGGCACCAGAACCTACTGTTTAGTTTTTGTTTTATTTTTATTTTTTTACCCTTGGCTCAGAAAAGAGTAGTGGGTACAGGTAAGCTGGTGGGATGTGGGGGTGGGGGTGGGGGGTACTTTTTCATTAGAAATTTCGAGAACCAAGTCTCTGACTGACAACGCTCTGTACTCTGAGGTCAGAGTGGTCAGGGCTTGTTTGCTTAGCAAAGCCCTGTCAGCCTCTGGTATGGGCTGAGGGATTACTGATTACCCAAGCCTGTGTGTTTGGTCCCCAGTGACCCTTCTCAGGCCACAGCTGCCAAAACGCACTCCCATCCCTGACTACTTTCAAGGCGATTGCGGAGAACTTTGTTGTTAGGTAAGGGTTGCTGGGTCTAGCGGCTCCAGGGACAAACGTTTTTAAAGGACCTAAGATCCTGACCCACCACGGTGCCAGGATGGTACGCAGAACCCCAGCTAGGTACTAGGGTGGGGCGCAAGGCCGAGGACAGCACTGGGGTGCAAGAGAGACCTGAGTGCAGCCACATCTGGCACCCCAAGAGAGCAGCTAGCCTGTAGAGCCAAGGCAGCGCCACCGAGACCCGCCTTCCTGCCCCACCCCTCCAGAGCCCGCGAGCAGACCCAGCCTGGGAGTCTGGACAGGCCAGGTTCCATTCTCTCCAGGCCTGCCGACACCGCCACTCCCGTATCTACAGCCCAGCGCCCCTAAGGGCCGAGTGGGTGACCCTAGCGAGGCTCGATGGCGCTGGAGGAAGCTCAGCGGGACTGTACCCCCAGCATCGGAGCGCTCACCCCTCCTTCCCGGTCCCCGCTCAGGGTCTGCCAGACTTCCTGCGCTTGCTTACCATGTCCAGCGCGGGTAGCAGGTGGCGGCAGAGGAGGAGAGAGCGACTGCAGGCAGCAGGCCACCGCGGGGGGCGGGGCAGAGATCCGGCCACCGCGGGTAATAATTAACGCCAGTCCTCCTAGCTCCACGCCCTTCCAGCGCTTTCCATGCGCTGTGCTCTGTGAGCATGGCCGCGTGATGAGCTCTAGGGCAAAGGCTTTGGCACCTCGCTCTGCTGCGCTTCTTCTGGAGGACTCTCAGCACCAGACTGCCCGACCTATTGTTATATTAACAAGGACAACAACAGAAACCACCTGCATAAATGTGACACACACTGGACTGCACAGTTGTAACCGACAGTCCTGATAGGAGGGAAGATATTCTAGAGGGAAACACTGTGCTATCAGGCTATTGAAACAATGGACCCAAGAAATCGGAATTTCCCCAAGAATCTCATGTTAGGAAAGAAAAGGCTCAGGTCTGGTGCCAGCCAGAAGACAAACTTGCCATCTGGAAAGATTTCACACTGTGCTGATAACTTTCCAGACCACCTTGAAGACAAGCACAGCTTGACTGCATTCCTCTTGCCCTCTGTTAAAGCCTGAGCCTGTGTCAGACTCCGAAAATGGACTTGAGGGATCCTGGATTTCACCGTTTCTCTTCCCAGTGTGGCCATGTTGAATAAATCACCTTGCTCTGCATCCCACTGTCCTAATTAAAAAATAAAAAGTGTGTGTGTGTGTGTGTGTGTGTGTGTGTGTGTGTGTGTGTGTGAAAGAGAGAGAGAATGAGAGAGAGGGAGAGGCAGGGAGAGAGGGAGGGAGGGAGGGAGGGAGAGAGGAAGAAAGGAGTATTGGATCCCCTGGAACTGGAGTTTCATGCTGTTGTGATCCAAATTCAGAGTCTCTGCAAGAACAGTAAGCTCTTTGAACCTCTGAGCCACTTCTCCAGCCCCTCTGCTATGACATGTCTCTTTAGTTGGCATATAGCAAGCAGGTGGCAGGGCCTGGCTTGTTAGGGCTGCCAGGGCCCAGGCTCTGACCTTGACAACTCCAGTAATGTAGTGAGACATATGCTTCTCTGAGGAAACCATTGGCACAGTCATGGTTATGGACATCAGCTCTGAAGTGTCCCAGTGCCACCTGGTGTCCTCTCTCCTTCCAGGGCTCCTCCTAAGCCAACTGTTTTCAATCGCTGTAAAGCAGCTTGCATTTTCTACACAAGTCCATGTGTGAAACCATACAGTATGTAATCAGCTTATTTGTTCTGAGGTCCGTTCATGTTCCATGTGCCAGTAGTTTCTTGTTTTAACGGCTAAGGGAAGATTATTTTCCTTAGTTCTAGAAGGAGTGGAGGGTAGAGGTGAGTTGTTAGGAGTGGGGCTTTTCTTTCTCTCTAGAGTCTTCTAGAACCTCCCAAGTCTCGGACAGACAACCCTCTGAACTGACTGGACTGTGAATGAAAGTTCTGAAAAAGGACTGCACTTTCCACCAAGCCTTCTGCAAAGCTTAACTGGTGCAGTGGTTCTCAACCTTCCTAATGCTGCGTCCCTTCAATACATCTCCTCATGATGTGGGGACCCCAACCATAAAATTATTTTCGTTGCTGCTTCATAACTGTAATTGTTTTGTTACGAATTGTAATGTAAATATCCGATATGTAGGACATCTGAACCCCCAGGTTTAGAACCACCAGGAGCCTCGATGCATGTGGAGAGCTCGGAATGGTACGGGTCCAGAGCCTGATCATCTTGGGTCATCTTTAGCTCCCTTAAAAGCACCTATTTCCCTCCTCCCTGCATGACCTAGTATGTTGATGACTGGCAGGTAAATCCTTTGGCATGTATAGACAGAGCACTAGCTTATACCAACCCAACAGCTAACAAGGGTGGCCAGACAGCAGATGAGGTCTATAGCTGAGAGTGCCTACTGTTCTGTTAGTTTTCTTGTTGGAAAAACATCGTGAAACTGTTAGACATGTTGGAACATGGAATTTGGGGTAATCTAAGTGAGTTTTTCTGGGCCTCCATTACTTACATTGGATCCAGAGTATACTTTCTCTGTTCTCATAGAGTGAGAGCTCTCTCTCTCTCTCTCTCTCTCTCTCTCTCTCTCTCTCTCTCTGTGTGTGTGTGTGTGTGGACAGGGTATTACCCATAAAGTGGTTAGGAGTGGTCATGTGCAAGGTTTTGCATGAACATATGCTCTCATTTTGCTGGGAGTCAGTATATAGGCTTGGAAAAAAAAACTGGCTTGTATGACAGGCACATGTTTGTGAAATTCTAGGGAGCAGGTGGCACATGCTTTTAATCCCAACACTTGGGAGGCAGAGGCAAGCATATTTCTGTCAGTTCAAGGCCAGCCTAGTCTACATAGTGAGTTCTAGCCTGGCCTGGAACTAAAGACCTTGTCTCAAAAAAAGAATCCTAGTGACAACAAATCAGAACACTGTAACTCTTCCTGCAGCCCCAACAGATCTTTTTAAACTTATCTTAATTTTAATTATTTCTGTCTCTATATGTTTGTATGCACATGAGGGCAGGTACCAAAGAGGGCAAGCTCCTATAGAGATGGAGTTATAGGCAGTTGTGAGCTACCCATTGTGAGTTCTGGAAATTGAGCCCTGCTTCTCTTTTATTTTTAAATTTTTTAATTTATTACAATTTATTCACTTTGTATCCCAGCTGTAGCCCCCTCTCTTGTCCTTTCCCAGTCCCACCCACTCTCCCTCTCCTCTTCCCATGCCCCTTCCCCAGTCCACTAATAGGGGAGGTCTTCCTCCCCTTCCCTCTGACCCTAGTCTATCAGGTCTCATCAGGACTGTCTGCATTATCTTCCTTTGTAGCCTGAAAAGGCTGCCCCCACCCCCACTTCAGGGGGATGCAATCAAAGAGCCAGCCACTGAGTTCATGTCAGAGACAGCCCCTGTTCCCCTTACTAGGGAACCCACTTGGACACTGAGCTGCCATGGGCTACATCTGTGCAAAGGTTCTAGGTTATCTCCATGAATTGTCCTTTGTTGGAGTATCAGTCTCAGAAAAGAACACTAGGCCCAGATTTTTTGGTTCTGTTGCTCTCCTTGTGGAGCTCCTGTTGCCTCCAGGTCTTCTTATCTCTCCCTTCTTTCATAAGAATCCCTTTACTCTGTTCAAATGTTGGCTATGAGTCTCAGCATCTGCTTTAATACCCTGTAGTTTTCCTTGTTTTTAATTGCTGAATAGTATTCCATTGTGTAGGGCAGAGTCTTTCAGAGTTCCTCTGTGGTAGATTCCTGTCCTGTTCCTTGTTTTCTCCATCTTTTGAGGTCTATCCCATTTGCCTTTCTGAATGAGACTGAGTATCTTATCCAGAGTCCTCCTTCTTGCTCAGCTTCTTTAGGTGTACAGATTTTAGTATGAGTATCCTGTATTATATGTCTAATGTCCACTTATAAGTGAGTATATACCATGTGTCTATATACTTTCTGCTTCTGGGACACTTCACTCAGGATGATCTTTTCTAGTTCCCACCATTTGCCTGCAAATTTCACGATTTCCTTGTTTTTAATTGCTGAGTAGTAGTCCGTTGTATAAATGTACCACAATTTCTGTATCCATTCCTCAACTGAGGGGCATCTGGATTGTTTCCAGATTCTGGCTATTACAAATAAAGCTGCTATGAACATGGCTGAGCAAATGTCCTTGCCATTGCTGGTGGGAATGTAAACTTGTACAACCACTTTGGAAATCAATCAGGTGCTTTCTCAGACAATTAAGAATAGTGCTACCTCAAGATCCAGCTATACCACTCCTAGGCATATATCCAAATTATGTTCAAGTATACAACAGTAAGTGCTCTTAACTGCTGAGCATTTCTCTAGTCCCTGAAGGCTCAATTCTTCCTAAGAATATTAGGCTGCTAGTTAAGGACTATCAAGTGCTATTGAGAATGTTAATTCTGTGATAGGTCTTTATTGTGTGCACCTTCAGTGGACTTTGCTGTGTTGATTTTTTTTTCTTTACTGCCTTTAAACAAACTAAGCTATCAGGAATTAACTACTCCTCTTGGCCCTTCTTTGTGCCTGGCTGCCCTGAGCTGGGGCACTGTCAATCAAGCAGCCCTTTCCTTGGCAGAGCAGCTGCTTTGACTGCTTCCTGGATACTACGAGAAAGCTCCACTCTGCTTGCGAAGACCAGAGTTGGTGGCAAGGGGGCTGCAGCTGGCGTCAGACCTGCTGCTAGAGGCTTCCCTTCAGTCGTGACCATTCCAAGCAACATACACAGCCTGTAAAATACTGGGAAACACAGGCCTCAGTGAACTGCAGATAATCTTGTTTTCTCTTCAGCACAGTTCTCATTCAGAATGGGAGGGAGAAGTACCTCGCCAGTGACTCAGTCAGAAGCATGTGGTTGGTGTAATAGAAAACTTAAAAAAAAGGAAAGAAAGAAAGAAAAGCCAACTGCCTTATTTGAATATGTGTGTGTGTGTGTGTGTGTGTGTGTGTGTGTGTATTCCTGTGGGCACCTGTGTGCCATGTGGATGTATGGAAGTCAGAAAACAACGTGCAGAACTCAGTCCTCTCTTTCCACCGTGTGGGTTCCAGGGATTGAACTCAGGTCATCACGTTTTAGCAGCAAGTGCCTTTATCTGCTGAGCCATCTCATGGGCCCAGTTCCTCCTTTCTGCCCTTGCACTGTCTGGACAGTTGTTAGAAAACAAATTGACAATGTGTATGTGGGTTGATTCTGGGTGCTCATTAATCTGCTGCCCATGGAGACAACCACACCACTGTCCTGACTACCACATCTTTTTAATAAGTCTTAGAGTCTGGTACCTAAGTTTCCTAACACATAAAACAGTGTTTTCTCTTTATCTTTCTTCCTGCCCTCCTCTTCTCCCCTCTGTAGCAATGTACTAATATAAATTATGTCCATATTTATTCTGCAAAACTTGTGTTGCTTCATATATTTTAATTTATGCAAGAGTACTACTTTACACATGGTTTTGTATAAAACATAACACTTAAGTCAAAAGTTTTGTCCTATCCCTGATGCCTCGAGTACACTTACTCTATAGTGGCAAGGATTTGAACTGCTGCTCTGTATTCCATGATGAAAGTCCACTCTGGTTTCTCATCCTACCAGTGATGGCCACTCAGGTTATCTCCAACTCCTTACCACTAACACACCATGATTCTGCGTGCCCCAAACACTTGAGCAGATGCCCCCTCCCCCCAAGTCCCTAAGACAAGTCTGCACTTGCATCTTCAGCAGCTCTCAGGCCTGCGGGAAGATTCCTACAAACAGAAACTGCACAGCCAGCACTTTCATAGGTGTGCATCCCAGAACCGTCCAGGTGTTTCCAGAACAGGGACAGCAGCAGCTGTTCTTACCTGTGCTGTGTGAGGGTTCCTATCTCCTCACACATCTCGCCCTCTGTATCATCTGACGTGTGTGTGTGTGTGTGTGTGGTTTTGTTGTTAAGTTGACAGCTAAAGACTAAGAACTTAGGGCTTTTCTGTGTGAGTTATTCTGGTCACAGAGGGCAGTGAGAACTTATCAGAATCCAAGGTGATATTTTTGTTTGTTTGTTTGTTTGTTTTTGAGATAGGGTTTCTCTGAGTAGCCTTGGCTGTTCTGGACTCCCTTTGTAAATTAAGCTGGCCTCGAACTCAAAAAGCTCCAACTTCCTCAGCCTCCCTGAGTGCTGGAATTACAGGCATGCACCGCCATACCTGGCTTGTGAGTTGCTTTTTAATATCCTTTTGTCAGTCTTTTAGAATTTATAGTTCTTTGTCTTTTTAGTTGAATCTGTGGGAGTCCTGGTGCAAACACCACTGCTTCTCAGCTTCGTGCAAACACCACTGCTTCTCAGCTTCGTGCAAACACCACTGTGCAAACACCACTGCTCCTCAGCTTCGTGCAAACAGCGTCTGCCACTCTGCCACCTGTACACTAACATCAGCCATGATTTCTTTTAGGTTAGATGTGTTTACTGAGAGAGGGAAGGAGGAAGGAAAGGATGGTTGGCAAGAGGACAACTTTCTGGAGTTGATTCTCTTCCTTTCATCCTGTGGGACTCAGGGATTGAACCTCAGATCATTGGGTTTGGAAGCAAGCACCTGTAGCCATCTTGCCAGCATGGAAACATGGTGGTTCATCTTCCTGTGATGGTGGTTCATCTTCCTGTGACAGAGTTCATCTTCTTATGACGAAGGTTTATCGTCCTATGATGGAGGTTCATCTTTCTGTGATGGTGATTTATCTTCCTTTGATCTATGTTTAGTGGTTCACTTTCATGTACATATGACAATAGTCATCTTCATATGCTGTGATTTCCTTTTTGCATTTTTGTTTGTTTTTGTCTTGGGAGACGTGTTTTGCTGTGTAGTCTAGCCTGAGAGCCTCTTGCCTTTCCCTCCCAAGTCATGGGGTACAGTTATATGAACCACACATTCGCATTTTTCACAGAGGAGCATCAACTTTTGTTTTTAATTTTTGTCATCCTTTGTTTTATTTTTCTGGTTTTGAGACAAGGTATCATATAGTCCTGGCTTGAATCAAACCTATTGTGTGGCAGAGGCTGACCTTGAACTTTTGTTTCTCTTCCATTTACTTTTCAAGTGCTGGGATTATATTTTATTATTATTTTTGTTATTATTGTTGTTTATTGTTGCCATTTGAACGCAGCTGTGACTTTTCACACAGTGTGCTTGCACATGACAAAAATTGAAATGCTGGTAGGTTCTCTGTGTGTGAGTACTCCACTGCAGAACTGCAAGAAAAAGTCTCACCAGATCTAAAGACACGAATGTACTGCCATAAACAACAATTTTCCATAATAGTTTTAAGATTTGAAAGGACATCCATCTAGTATGAGGAAAAGTATATGTTTTCATTTTGCCAAAGGTATTCTTTACCAAATTGTGGTAAACTAAAGATAGCAGCAAATGAGAAAGAAAGAAAGAAAGAAAGAAAGAAAGAAAGAAAGAAAGAAAGAAGAAAGAAAGAAAGAAAGAAAGAAAGAAAGAAAGAAAGAAAGAAAGAAAACTTTCTTGTATATGGAAAGTACAATGTAAAAAACAACAACATATTTTTACATATCCACCTCTCTCCAAAATCCTGGGAAGGGATATCCAAGGGCTTCACTTGAGCCAGAAAAATTGACTGTAGCTCCCTGTGCCAGCAACATTACAAACAAAAGCCTCACCAGAAATCTTAATCCAGGAGCTGGGGAGATAGCTCAGTAGCTAAAATGCTTGTTGTACAAGCATGAGGCCCTGAGTGCAACTCCCCAGCTCCTGTGTGAAGAAGACAGGCATGGCAGCAAGAGCCAGCCACCCCAGCACAGGGAAGGTGAAGACAAGAGCATGCTGGGGGCTTGCCCAGTGAGCCAGCCTAGCTGAATTATTCAGTGAGAGACCCTGCCTCGAAAGAATAAGGGGGAGAGTAATCAAGTAAAACTCCCGGCATCAACCTCAGACTCTCACATGCAGGAGCACACACATGTACCCACAAGTGCAAACTTGTGTCTACACATACACACACCTGTGCACACACACACAAGTCATGATTCAGGCTGGACAGCAGCTCATACCTGGTGAAAGACTCCCAGGAGCCTATCTAGACGGGGAGACCCCGCTTCCCAAGGAACAGCGAGACCAGCCTTCGGATGCAAGCCGCAAGAGGTTTATTTTGATACACGGGTACCCGGGGCGACCAAGCCTATCGGAGGACTTGCGCGCCTCTCGGTTGGGGTGACGGGTTTTTATAGGGCTCAGGAGCAGGAAGCGCAGTTACAGAAGCGAGAAACATAGTTACAGGAGTCTGATTGGGTGGTTTGAACAAAGCCGTAGTTAAGTCACGTACCCAGAACAGGGAAGGCGGGAAGGCAGATTGTGAGCCGAGTCACGTACACGGAACCGGGAAGGCGGGAAAGAATGCAGCGAGGTAGCTCTCCCCTCAGGGAACTTACTGCTATACCATGCCTACTCTACATAGTGTTAACAATCGCTGCTTATCTTTTGGTCTCTCATTTCCCCCTTTCCTATGATCATTTGAAGACCCAATCTTGGGTCTTCCAGATATGACCCCTTGTATCTTATAGATTTATTTATTTTTTTTATAATGGGATCTGGGGTCCCTTCAGGGTGGATATAGGGGTAGTAAGCCAAGGAGAACTATTACAGGATCTCTCTAGGCTTTTAGCCCAGTTGCTGCAATATTAGTGTCCATTTCAGCTAAGCAGATGTCCAAGACAATAGCTAATGCCAGGGAGCCCCTTTTGACTTAGCATTTCAGCCTGCTAGGGGGGATTTGGGCGTAGATCTGTCTTCTGGAGCTTCTTCGAGCTGACCGTTGGACCGTAGGCATCAGGGGCTAGGAAGGCTGAAATGCCAGTCAAAGGCTGGGCAATGGGGAAGTCCCAAGCGAATGGTTCGTTGATCTACTCGAAGAGGCAGGGAGCAATCATGTCAGTTTCCAGGAAGTCCAGATCTCAGCTTGCAGTCCACAGCTGATCCCGGACAGAGTTAAACAGGTGAAGATCTGCTGAGACAAATTCAGACTGGAGACAGAAGTTAAAATTTGTCTATTAAATGGGAAAGATCAGGGAAAATCTCATCTGCGAGCCTTTTGAGCTATGCCAGATCCAGGTCACAACCTGAAACTCATATGAAATTTTAGTACACAAAAGGAAATATACATAATTTTAAATACTCAGAAAAGTAACATATCAGCAAATCAAACATTTTGAGAGTAACAGGTAAAACTGCATCCCACTGAATGAGTATCAGTTAGCTGTTTGTTTTATAACCTTTATACACAACCTAAGTGTGTCCACAGTAACATTTTTTTTTCCTGTGGGCATAGCTGTTTGTAATTAGTCATGAATGAAGCTTGGCCATTTTCATACACTCAGCATATACTTTTAGTTTTCACTTTTACTTTTATGTTTACACTGGAAAGTTAGGCAGAAATACATTACTGGCTTTTAGTGCTAAACCCTGGATGCTTGGACTTTCCTTAACAAAGCAACTAGAAGGAATAGGTTTAGGATATTTCTGTGTCAAAATCTACCCCAGAAATGGCAGATATTAAGAATACCATACTAAAAGCTATGACTTTTGGGTCAGATACACACATTAAACAGATGTTTTTAAAATAACGAGAAGCACCTTTAGTCTATCTTTAGAAGTCAACAAAGGAAATTAAAATCTTAACCTGGTGACTGAATAATAAGCAGTTATTGCTCCATCAACTTATCAGAACTCTATTGATCAATGCCAAAACTCTGAACTTTTAAAATTTTATAACATAAGCACAACAGTAGCAAAGAGGGGGGAGAAATTTAAAATATTTCCCATTTTTAATCTGCTTTAAAATATTTATCTCTTTATAACTTATAATTATCTTAAAAAAACTACTTAGACTCTCCAATCTTTTGAATTTATCAACCCTGAAACATTTCTTTAAACTAAATAATAACACTCTAGATTTTTACAACCTAAACTCCTATATTTTCAGACCCTATATAAGCTCCACTTATTTATCTTAAGACATGAGTCCTGTGAGCAAGGCAAACCTGTCTTTTTTTCTAAATAAGGTATCTAGTACTCTGTGGTTCTAGCTAATGAGCTGATCAATGAGCTAACAGTCGATCTAATTGTCTTTTCTCTAGCTGCAAAGCTACCGTAAGCTTAGCATAGCCGTCAAGGTGTTCAGAGACCTGAGAAGGATAAATTATAAGCTAAATAAATACCAATCCATGTGCCAATCAAAATGACAGGGATGACTAGTTAGCCCATTACCTAGGCAGTGTCCCTGGCTCCTGTGTTTCAGCATCCTGAACAGACGCAGTTCTGCCAGGCACATAAGATGAGAGACTGTTTCTGTGGAGAAAGAAATGAGAGAATGGCCTCACCTCGCCCTTAGCAATGTGAAACATTGACTCCAGGTGTCCACAGTTTTGGCTGGGCCCTAACAGTGGGCCAGTTGAGGCAGTATTGCCCAGTGGTTAGCATACCACAATCCAGAGTAGCATTCATCTGTCGTTGTGCCCAAATCTTCTCGGAGACCTTGGGGGACCTACTGCCAGGATTGCGGGACTTCCTGTCACAATAAGCTTACACATGTTAAAATGCCTAATTCAGATTTCTGACAAGCTTGAGGGCCAGCATATCCGAGTTACTCTGTTTTTATCATCTGCTCTAAACTGTGTCCTATAAAACAGAATGCTATGATCTCTGATTCTAGCATATTTTCGAGATGCATGTCCTAGAAGTATATATTTTAAGACAAATAGACAAGAGACTAGGTAAGGCTCAACTGCAGTATTTAGCATGACTTTAAATCTGTTCTTTCTGAACTAAAATCAAAGCAAACCTTTTAATCGGATACAGTTTATAGAGAGGCTAGCTAATCTTGCTGCTCCTACCACTTGCATTAAAATTGAACATTAAAAAGCTTTGCATTTAGCACTAATGACTAAACATATCTCCGGACCAGCATGGCGGCTGGCCACGTGTAACCGAACTGAGCTGGAATCCCTAAACAAACATGGCAGCCAAACTACAGCTTCACGTGCTCTCTATTGCTGAACCATCATGGCGGCTGGCCACGTGTAACTGAACTCAGCTGGAAGTCTTAAACAAATATGGCAGCCAAACTACAGCTTTACGAGCTCTCCATTGCTGAACCATCATGGCGGCTGGCCATGTGCTAGCATTAGCACAGGCTGTGACTGACAATACCAAACATGGCCATTAGGTGCTGATGATACAGCAAACACTTCGGAGCTTCCATAATCCCCCACAACCAAAAGTTCCCAGTAATCGAACAAGCTTTAGAACCAACTGCATAACAGAACAAATTTAAACTGTAAGTATTTTAGCCATACCAAACCTATCAGCTAGAATTTTTTTCCTTAAAAGAGCATAAAAAACATTTTGTAATGAGGAATCACCAGCCTTTTAAATGAAGTATAACATTTTAAAATACAGTTTTTCTTTAAATCATATTAACTCTCTGGCTTTTTATAACACATCCACTAACCTTCTGCAGATTTCTAGCTTTTCTTTTCTGGCTTAACCAGACATGCTTACTTTTTTGCTCTCTTTCTTGCTTTTCAGACAACATAAAAACTCTCACTAAAATCCTTTCCATTCTGACATGATCCTGCTGAAGCCCAGAGTCTACGTACGATTTGCTTTTTATAGGCAAAGCAAAAGCAAGTAACATTACTATAAAGAGGAGTTCTGAAACTGCCAAATTTTTTTAAAATAACTTTCCTGCATCTGATAACATAAAGGTAACAACCAAACTCTAAGGAACTTAGAACAAGCTTTAAGGAACTTGGTGAAACTTCCCCTTTTCTTTGTCTCAAGATAAAGAACAGGGTGTAAACATGTTTTTTATAAACAAAGCAGCTTATCAAACAAACAGCTCTCCATAAGATACATTTTAAAAACTGCAATTTTCTCAGTCATTGTCATACCCAAATGTCTGATAAACTTTAAATAATTTTTTAAAACCCGTTTTTGCAATATTAAAACAAAGTACCCCTTTTGTAGAAGTCACAAGGCATAAACATAATCTTTAAAATTAAAACCAGATTTTAAAACCAGAATTTACCAGTGCAAGCAATTTAATTTTTAAAACCAATACCAATTTAAAATAAGCTATCCTTTTAACCTAGAAGGAAATGAGATTTGACCAAGGTTTTTTTCTTTTTTTTTTTTACCCATACCAAGATGGCGGTTACATTATAAAATCACATGGTGAAGTCAAGATGGCGGCGAGACACTGAGACACTGTAGACCACGTGGCAGCCTATACAATATGCGCTTATGGATCTAATAAAGCGCATAGGCACACATTTTAAACAAATTTCGTGAGGCCTTTCAGAACAGAAAACAAAAGGTAGACAGACAAACAACACTCACTACACTTATGACAAAAATCAGGCAGACAGAAGACAACACAAACCGCGAGGTACGAGATCGGCACCAAAGTGAAAACAAAAATTCAGATGGAGACCGTGTCGGAGGTCTGGTTCCTCCGTCTCCCAGATGAAGCACGTAGCCTTCTCTCAGGGGCGTCGCCCCAAAGAGTCCCACTCGGCTCGTGTTTCCAGACAGGAGGGAACCCAAGAAGGGTTACCTTTCAGACGGGGAAGCAAATGATTCCCCTACCAGGCACTCCTGAGACGTCTCCCAGGAGGCACGGAATAGAAGTACGAGCCCGTCGGCTCCTTCTAGTTTCCGTCTGATACAGATGACCTGGCCAAGTCCAGACCACAGGGGGACTCGAACCCCCTGGAAACGAACTCACACAAAGACAGACCGTTTAACACAACGATACACAAGACTCACAGAACAAAAAGCCGGCAGGTCTTACCTCCCGACGCTGGGTCGGTGGTCCCTGGGCGGGGGTCTCAGATCTCGGTGGGACCTCCAAATGAAAGACTCCCTGGAGCCTATCTAGACGGGGAGACCCCGCTTCCCAAGGAACAGCGAGACCAGCCTTCGGATGCAAGCCGCAAGAGGTTTATTTTGATACACGGGTACCCGGGGCGACCAAGCCTATCGGAGGACTTGCGCGCCTCTCGGTTGGGGTGACGGGTTTTTATAGGGCTCGGGAGCAGGAGGCGCGGTTACAGAAGCGAGAAGCATAGTTACA
This sequence comes from Meriones unguiculatus, assembly GCF_030254825.1. Taxonomy (NCBI): domain Eukaryota; kingdom Metazoa; phylum Chordata; class Mammalia; order Rodentia; family Muridae; genus Meriones; species Meriones unguiculatus. The sequence goes on from NC_083363.1 coordinate 24,690,890, forward strand.
GGGTTCTGATTGGGTTGTTTGAACAAAGCCGTAGTTAAGTCACGTACCCAGAACAGGGAAGGCGGGAAGGCAGATTGTGAGCCGAGTCACGTACCCGGAACCGGGAAGGCGGGAAAGAATGCAGCGAGGTAGCTCTCCCCTCAGGGAACTTACTGCTATACCATGCCTACTCTACATAGTGTTAACAATCGCTGCTTATCTTTTGGTCTCTCACTGGCATGTGTGAGGCGTTTGGTTCTTTTCCCCAGGCCTGCAAAAATGAATTTTAAAATAACATACAAATAAAAATAAAAGAGAAAACAAGACAGGCATGGTTATACAAATCTATAATCCTGGCACACACCTGTCATTCTGTTATACCCAGTTCGCAAGCCCCCAAAAGATCTCCAGGAATCGACTCCGTTGCAAAACACATGAGGGTCTTTTTATTGAAAATTACAAGCTGCAACTTGGGCCTACACAGCCCCCTCTCCCCTCCTTCCCTCCCCCCCCTCCCGCCGAAGCCGTGGGAGCTGAGCGCCCTGCACCCAGGTTAGTGGGGTGATTTATAGATTCTGGTCCATCCCAGCATGCCCAAGGCAGGGGCAGTTCCTGCCTGGCAAGCATCTATTGGTCAAGGTGCTACATTTTGAATTGATTGGCTATAGGAAGGTTCCCAGACCATTAATGATCAGGTGTTCCTCCCTAGAGGGAGGGTCCAGTTTCCTAGCAACTGTATCTCTAGTGGGTGGGGAAAGAACTCATCATGGCAGTCCTTCCCCTCAGGGCATTACTAGACTTCTCCACCCACATAGTTCAGGCCTTAATAATAGCTGCTAATTTTTAATCTTTTTGGTCTCTCATTAGTCCAGGACCTAGCAAAAAATTAGTAGCATAGAGTAGAGTGTCTACTGTTATTGTGAATTAGAACTTATAGAACTTGGAACTGTGTGGAGTGGCTATCTGAGCTGCTTTAAAAAAAAATTCAGGAGCTTGGAAAGGTTTTACGTACAGGGCAGCATGCCAGACATCATGGAAGTGGGGGGAGCTCTGGCATTCAAGACCCTTCAGGGGCAAGGAAACAAGGAGAGTGGAGAAAAGATGCCCATCAAAAGGTGGGTGGCGTATTGTGGTTCTGCAATGACGGCCCCAGGGAGGGGGAGGGTGCGGTGGGGAAGAGGAGGAGAAGAAAGGGGCGGGGCGTGGAGAAAGAAGGGAGAGAAATGTTAGGCCTCTCAAACTCAGGACAAATGCCTAACTGAAGTGCCCACTTAACATATCAAATGGACCCTGGCTGGCAGTCTCTCTGCAATGCCCGGTGCAGAGTCCTAGCCCCCCTCAGCATTTCTCAGCCACCTCCCTCCCTCAGCCACTCCAGCCCCTGAGCTTCCCTTCCTCCACCCAGCTGTTCTTCCCTCTATAATCCAGCCATTTGTCTGCATGTTCTCTTGCCCTCCTGGTGTTCTTGGTCTTCTGGTTCACTCCTGGTTCCTCTTCCTTTCTCACTTACCTTGCCCTCAGGCCTGGTTCAGTCTGGATCCTCCCAGATACCTCTGGCTGTGCTCATCCTCATAGCTACAATAAACCTTCTCTCCCAGCACACCTAGGAGCAGCCACGCCCTTTTTCTTCTTCTTTTTTTTCTTCCTTTCTTTTTCTTTTTTTCTTTTTTTTAATTCAAGAAGAGAAAAGAAATTGGGAAAAGATCAAAAGATCTGGGAGGAGAGTGGGAGCTGAGCCCTTCCTCAAGTGGTACATCCAAAGACCAGTTTTTTCTGCAAGCCCAGTGGCTTTTTCCCCTCTCCCTTTCTCCATGTTTTTCAGTGTGGATGCTGGGAAGGACTTATCTGGGTTTCAAAGGGCACATCTATATGACACTAAATTCCCATCATATCTGTGTGAGTCATTGCTAGATACCCTGGTTATAGGAGTGCCTTTTGGAGTATTCCCACTTGCCAGAGGCCCCAGTCTCTGGCAGAGGAGGAACAGCGCAGGGGAACAGAGCTAGCATCCCTGGAAAGTCCTCTACACAACCCATGTGTGATGCTTGGGAGTAAACGCTTTCTGTTATCTTGTTTGTTTTTGAGACAAAGTCTCACTTTGTGAACCAGGCTTACCTTGAGCTTGTAATCCTCCTGCCTCAATCTCTAAAGGACTGGAATTGAGAGACCAAAAAGATTAAAAATTAGCAGCTATTATTAAGGCCTGAACTATGTGGGTGGAGAAGTCTAGTAATGCCCTGAGGGGAAGGACTGCCTCGATGAGTTCTTTCCCCACCCACTAGAGATACAGTTGCTAGGAAACTGGACCCTCCCTCTAGGGAGGAACACCTGATCATTAATGGTCTGGGAACCTTCCTATAGCCAATCAATTAAAAATGTAGCACCTTGACCAATAGATGCTTGCCAGGCAGGAATTGCCCCTGCCTTGGGCATGCTGGGATGGACCAGAATCTATAAATCACCCACTAACCTGGGTGCGGGGCGCTCAGCTCCCACTGCTTCGGCGGGGGGTGGGGTGGGGTGGGGGGGCTGTGTAGACCCAAGCTGCAGCTTGTAATTTTCAATAAAAAGACCCTCATGTGTTTTGCAACGGAGTCGATTCCTGGAGATCTTTTGGGGGCTTGCGAACTGGGTATAACACTAACAACCCAAAGGAGTTTTAAAAAGCCTTTTTTTTTTTTAAAATTATAGAGAGACTCTGTGCTCACAATAGTGGATAAGAATAAAAAAGAAAGGTGGAGAAGAAAACACCCCAAACAAGTACCAGCCACAGAACAGAGGATCTAGAGTTCAAGGCCAGCTGGGCTACATGGCTATAATCCCTCTAAAAAGGGGTCGGGAGAAGCATCTGGTTGGGTATAAGGAGGATGCTGCCAGCCAGTACCAGCCCTGTGCCTTCCATGGTCCCAACAGACATGTCTGCATCTTTAAATGTTGCCTAGGCCTGGAGAGCCATTCCTCTCTGGGGTTAGTAGTAGGATCCTGGACAAGCTCCCTGTGGGTCACTTGAGAGGCGGGGACAGTTATGACAGCTTTGTGGGGGTGCTGTAGTGAGTAAAGGACATTCCATTGGAAATGTCAGCCTTGCCACCTGGGTCCTCACTGCCACAACTTAAAGTCACCTTCACAGCCAGGACTGCCTGTCTCTTTTGTCAGGAGACAGTCTCTCTACTCAACCCTTACAGACTTCAAGGCACAGGGAGTTAAAGCCCCCCTCAAACCCTTGTCAAGGTTTGAGGATAAGCATGAGTTTTCCCATGAGTGAGTGAGACAGTGAGTGAGGAAGGGTTGGGTAGGTTGCACACAAGTCCCAGGACCCCAGCAGGAGCTGATGACCACCTTCTTAGATGCACATACTTCCTGGAACCCCCTTGATCACCCTACTGTCTTCCTGCTGCAAACTTCTTCACCCAGACTTTTGGAGAGAGAGCCTTTGTTTATGCTCCCCATCAAGGAATTTTTTTCAGTCTCATTTGTTTTTCAACTTAGCAAGTTAGGTATGCTAACGATTAAAGTCTTCTATAGTCTGATCTGTCTGGCTTGTTCTTTATGTTTCTGGATCGGTGGCTTTCTCTTTCTTCTTTCTTTTCTTTCTTTCTTCCTTCCTTCCTTCCTTCCTTCCTTCCTTCCTTCCTTCCTTCCTTTCTTTCTCTCTCTCTCTCTTTCTTTCTTTCTCTCTTTTTTGCTTTTTTCTCTCTTTTTCTCTTTCTTTTTGTTGCTTTTTTGTTTGTTTTATTTTTGAGAAAATGTTTCTCTGTCCTGGACTCTCTTTGTAGACTAGGCTGGCTTCAAACTCAGAGATCCACCTGCCCCTGATTCCTGAGTGCTGGGATTACAGGCATGTGCCACCACAACTGGCTGTGTCTGTCTGTTATACAGGGTTATACTTAGAGCCGAACAACCACCATTTTGGGAAGTTCAGCTGGGTCTACTCACAAAAGGTCATTACAGCTGGGCTTGTTGACTGCTGACATTCCTTCTTTGAAGGAGGAGGTTCAGAGGGTCATGGGACCCTCACCTGAGTCTCCAGCCACACCCCAAACCAGTTGTATGCAATTCTGCCTTAAGGTTTCTGGGAAGGGCTAGAGTGCATGGGCCAGGAGCTCTAGGGAAAGGGCTCCATCAATAAGAAAGGCCTCATCCTTGCCCTGTGAAGAATTTCCTGTTTGGCCTTCTGAGGGGGCACAATCACCCTCCAGTAAGCTACTCCTTACTTAGGCTCTGTAAGGAAGCACAATAAATTATTGCTATCTCTCTGGCATTAACTTGGGGCATCCTGTGAGATAGGGTAACAATATCCTCAGATTTGAAAACATTCCCAGTGCTTATCTTTCACTTACCCAAGCAGATAAGCAATTCTCTCCAGCACCGATGTCCCATCTTTCCCCACTAACCTGAACCTTGCTGTGGTAGTTAACTTTCATTGTCATTGACTAGAGGTAGTTAATTTTCATTGTCGTTGACTAGATGTGGAGTCACACTTCTGGGCTGGTTCTTGAAGGTCTTTCCAGGGTACTTTAACCTAGGGAAGGAAGACTCATCCTCAGTGTGGGTGGCATTCTCCTGTGGGGAAAACAGAGAAAGTGGGCTGAGCACCAGCTCTCTCCCTCATTCCTAACTGTAGACACCGCCTGGCCAGCTGCTTCATGCTCCTGCCGCCATACCTTCCCATCACAGTGGACTGTATCCCCTGAAACTGTGAGTCAAAATGAACCATCCCCTCCTTTAAGGTGATTTTGTTGGTATTTTGTCACAGTGATGAGAAAGGCAGTGACAAAGACACAGTGACCTTTGTAGCCTGCTGCCTCCATCTTCCTGGCATTGGTCTCTGTATTTTCTGTACCATCCCTTTGATCTGCCAGCTCTAACGTGTTTGAATTTCTCTAGCTTTATAGTTCATTTTGATATCTGGTAGGTCAAATTCAGTCCCATTTTTTCTTATTCCAAATGTTCTTGCTTGATCTTGCTTGTTTACTCTTTCAGATGAACTCTCCAGTCAGCTTGTCAAGTTCTATAAAAATCCCCTTAGGAATCTGATTGGATATGCATTGAATTTATAGATTTAATTTGGGAAGAATTGACATCTTCATATTATTGCATCTTCCTGTCCCCTGTCCCCAAGTATGATATATCACTCCATTTACTCAGGCCTTCTTTATGTCCTTCAGTAAGCTTTTATCATGTCCCCCACATGAAGATGTGGACATTCCTTGTTTATTTCCTTTTTTATTTTAAAATCTGGCACATGGGATGTTTTTCCATTACAATTCTAATTGGCCTTCGGGGTGCACAAGAGCTGTTTGGATTTTAATGTGTTATGTCAACTCCAGTCCATCTGATGAGCTTTTATTCATCCTTTTGTTTGCCAGTGGGGTAGAAAGACTGTGACCTCTGTGAAGGTCCAGAGCCCTGTTCTCTCCTGGATGGCAGCTATTGTGATTTGCAAGGGCTGCTGGGGAGCAAAGGTTTTGAACTTCCATGAGGTGATTTTAGGCCTTGGGTGTCTGTTCTGTGAACTGCCTCCCTGAGCTGCAATCCCTCTCTGTCGGCCCTTTTTCTGGTTTTCATAATTTCCTTGGAATATTTGCTGGGGAGGCGATTGTTATGATACTCTGGATACAAACGCTTTCTACCCATGGGATGCTGGAGTGTCACAATCTTCTCCAGCCATCTGGGAGTGTCACTGTATCTAAGGGTTCTTCTCCTCTGTACTGCCTCCTTCCAAAGAACCCAGGGCTTTGCACAGTACCAAAGTGGGGACTGCCACTCCCCAGGAGCCCAGCTGCAGTCCTTGCTTTCTTTGTATATGGTGTCTCTGCTGTGATTCATGCCTCCCCTCTCTTTTGTCCCCTCTGAAGCCTCCTCAGGCTCTTTCACAGAAATGGCAGCTCTGTGAACCTCCCCTGTAAGAGAGCATGGAAAGAAAGCCTCTGACCGCAGCCACAGGGGCTGCTTCCAGGGACACTCTCTGCTCTTCTCCATGGAGCCAGTAGGCAAGGACTGGAGGCCTGCTGCCTACCTATCAGTCCTGAACTGGCCACCTCTGCTCCCTTTCCTAGGCCACAAGCCTTGCACTCTTTCCTTCCACTCCCAACACAAATGTCTGTCACAGGGATGTGATTAGCAGAGGATCTAGGGCAGTGGTTCTCGTTTGGGATGGTCATGGCTCTTGCTTCCTCAAGGGGACAGCTGGTGATGTTTGGAGACATTTTCAGTAGTTGTATCTAGGCATGGAGGTTGTACAGTCTTCAGTGGGTGCCAACTAAAGATGCTGCTAAACATCGCCCATTATCAGGGTAGTTCCAGACACCCCCTGCGGAGGCTGGGAAACTCTGTCACCTACAGTGCCACTCAGTGTAAATGTAATAGGAGCCACGGGTGTAGGCTCCACAGGAATTCCAGAGCTAAGGAAACATATGAAATTACTTTAACTGTGCTTTCCTTTGAAATGGGTCTCATTTAGTCCTGGCTGGTCTCAAACTCGCTGTATAGCTGAGGATGACTTTGAACTTTTGATTCTCTTGCTTTTACCTCCTGAGTTCTGGGCATGGGGGCCTGCATCCTCTACCAACTGAGCCACATTTCCAGACCTGAAGTTAGTTTTAATTTAGTATCTGGTATTTATCCACCAGATCCCAGATGTTAGCATTTTTTATTATGTATACAATGTGTGTTTGCATGTACACCTGCATACCAGAAGAGGGCACCAGATTTCATTTCAGATGGTTGTGAGCCACGATGTGGTTGCTGGGGATTGAACTCAGGACCTCTGGAAGAGCAGCCGGTGCTCTTAACCTCTGAGCCATCTCTCCAGCCCCCATATGTGAGCATTTTATCATATAATCAGAATAAAATTGAAGCACCTTACCTTTTTTTTATGCTGGGTTTCTTGAATACAATGTGAATATTCAGCTTCTGCCCCGTTTTAGACTGAACCCTAAATTTTCATCAGCAGTGGTTGATCTGTACTTAGATTTCATAAAGTTGGTGCTTGGCAGCCAAGTGCTTAGTATAGGCCCTTAAATGTAAATTAAATCAAATAAAGGGACTAGAAACATGGCTCAGTGGTTAAGAGCCTGGCTGTTCTTCCGAAGGACCCGGGTCCAGTTCCCAGCACCCACGTGGAAGCTCACAACTGTAACTCTCTGACACTGTCCCAAAGACATACTACAGTCAAAACACCAATGCACATAAAATTAAAAATAAATAAATAATTAAAACCACCTGGTCACAGGTGATACATAATTCAGTGCTTACTGGTCACGAGTGGCCACAGCTACTAGAAGGACAACACAGACCAGACTGTGAGATACAGACCTGGAGGCAGAGGCAGGAGTATTTATGTAAGTTCAAGACCAACCTGGTCTGCACAGCAAGTTCCAGGTCAGCCAAGGCTACATAGTAAGTCCTTGTGTCAAAAGCCAAAAACAACAATGGTAAAGGTAACAAAACTGAACAAAACAAGAGAAAGAAGAGAAGTAGCCTAAATGGGAGGAAGCAAACCCCACCTCCATTCTAAGGAGCTTCCAGGGGACAGAGGGAGCTTCTGTCCATAGTGGGGGGAACTGAGTTTGGTTGTGTGTCCTGGCCATGATGAGACACCAGTGTACTGTTGGGGTTGCTTGATCTCCAGAAGGAGATGTCCCCACAGCAGGTGTCAAGTGCTGTGACAGAGGGCGTGTGGTAAGGCTGGAGCAGAGACACAGGGACTCTCCACAGGTGACAGTGAACCAGGGGTGGTGCATGCTTGAGAGCTCACAGGAGACAGCCAGGCTGCAACAGGCTGGGGAGTGTTCGTGAGTGCCCGGGGAGGGAAGGCAACCTGAATGACAGCAGGACCATGGAGGTGAGGATCCTGTACGGAGAGTCTGCGTGGGGCTGGAGCGGTCAGGCGGAGTGCATGATGGGCAACATGGTTCTATTAAGCAGGGGTTATCAACCTGCGGGTCACGGCCCCACCCTTCCACAGGGGTCATGTATCAGATATCCTGCATAGGAGATGTTTACATTTCAATTAGTAACAGTAGCGAAATTACAGTTATAAAGAGCAATGAAATAACAACATGAGGAACTGTATTAAAGGGTTGCAGCACTAGGAAGGTTGAGAACCACTGACGTTAAGGGCTCCCCACTTAGAGCTGGGTCGGGGTGGGGAATGGAGGTGGGAAGGTGGGGTGTGATGGTGGAAAACGCTGCTGATGGCCAGGCGCTGCTGCAAAGCTACGTTCTACCAACAGGGGGCAGGGCACCCTCAGGAAATGATACAGGTTCTCTGCAACTCCACAATCCAGGTGGATCCCTGCCTGAGAACTTTTAATGCTCAGTGGACATTTTCTAAGCTTCAGGCTCTGTGCTGGGATCGAGATGAGCTACGAAGAGCCTCATCCTTCGCAGGAAGTCTCCCCATGCATGCAGGGACTCCACACTGGCGTGAAAAATCTGTCTTCAGAAGGCCCAAGAAGCGTTTCTAAGCAGGGGTGTGGTGGGGAGGGGAGTGTGTGCTTCTTTTTCTTAAGTGGTAAAACATATTTTTATTAATAAAAATGGAACATGATTCTATAATTTTAACACTGTTAACCATCAATTTCGCTTCCAGGGCTGTTTGGTGTAATTGTGGTTTTCTTTTCATAGTTTGAGAATCTAGTTGTGCATATAATGTAATGTGTTTTGATCAAGTCCACCCCCATTCCCTTCCCTAAGATCACTCCCTTGCCCACCCACTATACCTTCCCAATTGTGTGTGTGTGTGTGTGTGTGTGTGTGTTTAACTCACTGAGTCCATTTACTGCTGCTAGTGGATGCCTGGAAATCGGATCAGGCATGGACTGGAGATGGGGGTGAGACTTTGTGACCACCTTCCTCCACGCTGGGATTTTGTTTGATTTGATCTTGAGTAGGACTTTTAGTTACAGCCCTCCACAAGACGAACCTGTGCCTGGCACCATTATTAGGGCCAAGAACCTGTGGCTCGAGAGGTCACAGACCCTAGAGGAGAATCTGTCACTATCATTCTATGGAAGCAGTGGTTCTCAACTGTCCCAATACCTTTTAATAGTTCCTGGAATATGAACTCCTCATGTTGTGGTGAACTCCAACCATAAAATTATTTTTGTTGCTACTTCATATCTGTAATTTTGTTACTGTTATGAATCATAATATAAATATTTGTGCTTTTTGATGGTCTTAGGCAAACCCTGTGAAAGGGTCATTTGATCCCTAAAGGGGTCTGAGAACTGTTGTGTTAAATGGACATAGTATTAAACTGACTGCTTATGGCGTCATTATACTCCAAGATTAGGGCATCCCTCACCAAGGAAGCTGCTTTTTGAAGTTAATAGCAATTAACACACAGACACAAGTGGTCAGTGTGAGGGAATAAGAGAGTGGAATGTTCAGCTTCTCATGGGGCATCCATATTCCCTCCCCTCAAGACTCAGGGATCATAATGGAAGAGGGAGCAAAAGATTCTAAGAGCTGAGGTAGGGATGACCTCCAGCAAGCAGTGTTTTCCAGACACTAACAAAGCAGCTTCACATGTGAGGCATTTCTTGAGCTGTCCATAAAAGAGGTCACTAGGTTGCCACTCAGAGGGGAGGGGCACAGCGAAGCAGGGCTGAAGGGAGGCTTTCCCTGGATGAATGCAGAGCCTGGATGGAAGCACTAAGTATTCGGAAAGCAGGGCTCCGGAAGACGAAAAGCTTGTTTGTGTGCATGTGTGTTTACATGTGAGTATGTGTGTGTATGTGCATGTGTGTTTTTGTTTGTGTGTATGTGCATGTGTATATGTGTGTATGTGCATGTATATTTATGTGTGTAAGTGCATATGTACATGTGTATGTGTGGTACATGTGCATGTGTTTATGTGTGTGAATGTGTATGTACATGTGTGTATGTGTGTGAGTATGTGTGTGAATGTGTGTGAGTGTGTGTGTGCATCTGTGTGCTGCACCAACCCATGCTCAATCTCAGAAGTCAGAGGAGAGCAACAGGTACCTTTTCTCACTCTGTACCTTGTTTCTTTGAGTTACAGTCACATGTAACCACTCCCAGATTTTTACTTGGGTTCTGGGGATCTGAACTTGAGTCCTTACACTTACATCTTCTCCTCAAAGCCATTTCCCCGGCTGCACTATAAACTATAACTATAACTCCTGCTCTGGTGCTTATTTGCTGTGTAGGCTAAGATCTCCGGGCCTCATAAAACCGCGGAGATAAATGATGCTCTGTGCCTTGTTGTTAACTTCCAGCAACAAGGGGTAACTAAACGCAGAAGCTCTTAACGCTGCTCAAAGAAAGGCCATCCATAAACGAAAGTGTTATTAACCGCACTCACTAACCATACTGTGATGCTGCCTTGAAGTGTGGTGGGGGGGGGAGCTGCACAGCTTAAGCAGGGCTTCCTCTGGGCTCCACTGCTGTTTACTGGCGTTGCCAGCATAGCTTGGCCTCTAATTAGCTCCTCCACAGTATGCCTAGGAGGTGCCGGAGGGCAGGTGAGAGCAAAGCTTCATGAGGGGTGGGTGGGGTCGGGAACAGAACACTCCTCCAGTTCCCAGGGTCCACATCTGCCTCTGTCCACACTGGGGAAGCTGGATGATTTTCCTTTCTGTGCCTCAGTTTACCCTGGCAGAAGGTAGCATAGGCTAGTGGGAGGTGTAACTCAGATTGCTGCCTTGTCCTCTCTGTCACAGGAAGGACACTGCTTAGGTCTGTGCATCTTGTCTATGGCCAGGTTCTCTTGTGGGACCAGCAACTGTCACTGTCACGAAAGTGCACGTAACTCAGAGCGTGCTTCTCACTTGTGCTGTGGCGTGGCAGCTGACCTCAGGTTGGCCCCAGCTGCAGGGAGCTGCTTAGGCACAGCATGGGGTTGTGATGTTGTCCCTCTGTATTCCTGCAGGTCCTGTTGGGCTGTAAGACAGCCCTCAGCTGCATAGGCAGGATGGTGTAGCCTAGGGATGGCTGCCCTGTCCTGTGGATGGGGTCAGCTGTCACTTTTCACCCTTGCCAAGGCCCATGGGGACTATCCCCATCCTGGCTTCCCCCATTGCCTCCTCTGTAGACAACTGTTCTCATTCTGTCTGCCTTTTACTGCAAGACCTATTTTTAATTTTGGGCCTTGGGGGAGGGGAGGGAGGGCAACGGGAGGGCGATGGCTAGGAGCATTCCCTCTCTCCCCATTCTGTCCTCTTCCCTCTTCAGTCCTGCTGTGTCCTTACCTTCTTCCAATGTCCCACCCTCCCCGGGCTTTTCCCCTTCACTGATCCTCTCTTTTTGTCCCTGGCTCTGCCCTTCTACTCCGTATCTGCTGCTCTCCAAAGGTGCCCTCCAGAGATATCTCTGTGCAATGTCTCTCCCATCCTCCAGGTGGCAGCACTTGTTCATGATGCCCCATTCCTGTCACAAGATTGCCCACCGCTGCCTGTCCCTTGACCACTAGTGACTATTTTAGTGGCTGTTCTGTGGCTGCAGCAGCCACTGGAAGCTACAGGCTCTTTCTGGAGCCTGACCTTTCCCTGGTGTCTATGACCTTCAGGCCTCTTCTATCCTTTCTATTAACTGTTGTCAGCTGGTGGCTTTGGAGCAGCAGAGTGCCTGCTTGCTACTACTGAGACTTCAGTGCTTTGCAGCCCTGTTTTTCAGAGGGTCTGACGGATAGTGGTGTCAGAGATGCGTGTGTATCTAGGCCTGCTTGGGTTGAGCCCAGCCTCCGCTTCTGTTGCACAGAAATGGGTCTGTCCTCACTGGATGGCACTGAGCTCTTCCCTTTGCCTGGGATTTTGACCATTGCATGAGGTTGAGGACCAGGTCAGCAAGGAAGAACACAGAGCCAGTGATGAGAAGTCAGTACCAAAGACCACCTTGAGTGCACAGAGAGACTGAGAGCAGGTCTACAGGGCAGGGCTGAGGCTATATCAGCTTGTCTTACTATCACGACCCAAGTGCATCCTGAGCCAGCCTCAGACCTTCTGAGCTTGCTAACTGTTGAGAGAAGAGAGGCCTGAGGGCCAGCTTGGAACCTTTCAAAGGCCTGGGCACAATGGGATGGAGTTGTCCTATGGCTTTCAGGTGTGTTCCCAGACACCCTGGGAACCTCTAGACATGGACATTAGCTCTCTAAGTTGGGTCCTTCCTTGGCTGGCTGCAGTTCTTCATGTTGCCAGGAGAGGTGAGGGCCAAGTCAGACACAACCAAATAACCCAGAGCTTTTATACCTTTCAGCAGCCCCCTTTGATGGCTGTGTATGGAACGCACCAGAGCTGGGGAGGGTGGGGTCCTCCCCACAGGAAATCACTTGTAGAGGCATCACAGGAAGCAGAGACTGGGTCAACAGGGGGTAGCCATGCTCACAGCTGGCTTTGCAGTCCACTGTGCTGAATATTTACTGGCCCGAGGGAGCCGACTTCTCCTAGCTTTGAAGGAGGTGGCTCTGGAGCCTGGAATAGGCTGAGGAGACAGATCTGTGGCCAGCTAAGTGAATCCCAGTCAGTTACACTGCCTTTGAGCCTGGGCAAGTCAAGATGCTGGGGTGCATTGGTGGGAGGCTAAGACGATGAAGGGATGGCTGCCTCTGTGTGTGTTCAGGTATGGTTCATTGGGGGGACCTGCAGCCGCCGCCAAGGGGATGGCTGTAGACTTCAAGGGAAGCTCCCCCGGGGCTGTGGCTGGCAATCTGCCCTGCAAACCTACCCCTCATATCCACCTCTCCTCTCTTTATTCTGTCAGGGGCACAGCTGGGGAATCCTTGACCTGGGCCACATTCGGGGTGCAGGATCCCCGGTGGACAGTGTTCACCCAACTAAGATGTCCTCCTCATGGCCAGGCTTGCTGAAGCTGGTCCCACTTTACGCTATTGTGGTGTCAGGGCCACGCCGTAGTCCACTGGTTCCTGCCTCCTCCTGCTCCTTCTCCCCTAGACCCTCTGTGGGAATATCCCCAGTGACTCTGTCTTATTTGGCACAAAGGGCTTTTGCGGGACCCACCGTGCTGGCAGGAAACAGCACAGAACAGCCTGCACAGCACCACGAAGTCACTTCCCAGCCCACACCGCCAGGCCTTCTCCCTGCCGTTGCTGAGCTTCTCCCAGCTGCTCCCCCTGTTTACTCTGCCTGTCTTCCCTCACTCCCTTATCCCCCAGGAGTAGCTGACCCTCTTTACAGTGCTCAGGGCCTCCTGTGGAAGTGGAGGTTTCTGATTCTCGTGTAAGTTGAGGTCCAGATAGAGGAGTAACCTTCCCCGGTCCATAGCACATTAATGTTAGCTCAGAGTGACAAACAGGCAGCCATTGGGTTCTGGTGATAAATTCCAGCAAGCTTCCTGATAGGGCTAAGATCTAGAGCTACCCCGGAGACAAGCCTTCAGCAATGCCTGTGACAAGTTATCTTGATTAGATTAATTAAGGCAAGACCACCCAAATGTGAGCTGTCTACCTGTGGGCTGTTGGGTAAAAAGGAGAAAGCTGAGTCCAGCGTTGGCCTCTCTCTGCTTCCTGACTCGGATACATTGTGTCCAGCTGCCTCCTGCTCTTGCCCTCCCCTCCCCCTGCGCCTTCCCTGATGGGTCAGGACCTTTAGACTGCGAATCACAGCAAACCTTCCTTCCATTCAAGTGCTTTTTTAATTTTCATTTTTTCGGACAGGCTTGGAAGGGAGGCATGGGGTGCAAAGAGGCAAGGGGCCTGTGGTAGGTTCCTCCACAGGCCTTCCAGGGAGGGGTCCAGCCTCCTGCACCCAGCCATTTGTGGAGAAGGAGAGGTGTTGATCTATTGCCTGTCCCACAGGGAAAGGCTGAAATCTGACCTGGTCATTCTGGACTTTGTCCCTCCTGCACAAAGGTGGGACACAGCTCCCTGGAGGCCACCCCTCTTCCCCACATCAAATGGGTTGGAGATAGCAATAATTTCTGAGGGGCTGAGCTGTCAGAGATGGTTTATGGTTCCTGGGTACCTGCCCTGATGCTCAGACCACAGCAACATGAAATCTTAACAAAGGCTGCAATGCCAGTGCAGGAAGTCACAGGGCCCAGGCCCTCGAGGTTTAGGCACATGTGTCTCTCCTCAGCTGCCTAGGACATCTCCCCAAGGCAGAACATCCTAGTCCTTGAGAATACTGTGGGGCTTCTCCCCTTCTACTCTGCAGTTACTCACACTCATCCACCCTTTGAAGACCAGCTTTCCAGACTCCTCCTCCTAGGCCTCCTGGGGTTGCCTTTGCCTTCAGAGTGCAGGGAGGACCCATGCTGAGGGTTCACTACAGTGGTCAAGGGAATGGGCTGCACAGAACAGCTGGGGGAAGGAAGATTTGGCTCAGCTGGGGAGGTCTGTGGTTGATTAGCGCTGTCTGCCAGGGTCAGGGTGGAAGATGGACAATGGGCTTGCTCATTTATTTTTGGTGTGCACAAGGATTCGGGTGTACAGGTGCTTGTGGAGGCCACAGGACCTCAGGTGTTATTTCTTGAACAGGGTCTCTGATTGGCTTAGAGCTTGCCAAGTAGGCTAGACTTGTGAGCCCAGGGATCCTCTTATCTCTGCCTCCTAGTGCTTGGGATTTCGAGCATGTAGCACCATGCTGCGTTTTTTTATGTGGGTTCGGGTCCTGGGGACTGAACTCACGTCCTCATGCTTGCAAAGCAAATACGTTACCAACTGTGCTAACTATCCCAGACCTCTTGCTCCTTTCTTCACCTCCTTGTTGGTATAGGAAGAGAGACATGAGATGGTTGCCATTCCAGGAACAGGAATGGCTTCCTCTTCCTCCCATATAGGTGCTCAGGCTCAATCTGCCCTGGGCCAGGTGGAGGGTAGAGGGGGAAACGTCATTTCATTGAGCCCCGGAAACTGGGTGACAGGTTTGGAGGAAAAGTGTCTTTTCTCACAGACCAGGGGAAGGCATGCTAGGAAGGCTCTGCAGGTGGTGGTGTGGCTTCCCTGACCTCAGGTGTCTTGCAGCCAGAGTACAAACTAGCCTCCAGGCTTCCATCATTCCTTCAGTTCTCTGGGCCTCATCTTTGAGAACACCCTTAGCTTACTTCATAGCCAGGAAGGACATTCACTGTTGTTAGTCCCATTTTCCAGGTGGAAACTGGAGAGAGCTTTTGGTCTAACCCTAACCCTGACTGGTCCCTGAGGCGTACCTATGAGTTGGCTGTGGCTGGAGTGGCTCTCACAGTTCTCAGGCCTGTCAAGGAGGGTCCCCTTCTGGTTTCCAAGAATGACCAAGCTAAAAAGCCATAAACGGTTCTGCATTCTGAGTCCTTTGTGACCCAGAGCCTCCCCTGATGGTCAGACTTTTTGGTAGCTGTTCCTGCCCCTGGACCTCAGCATGTAGGGAGAGCTATGGCCACCGCTGTCCATGATTGCCTGCCCAGGCTCTTTCTTGGGACCCTACCTTGCCTAGGCCAAGCC
Source organism: Meriones unguiculatus (assembly GCF_030254825.1). Lineage (NCBI taxonomy): Eukaryota > Metazoa > Chordata > Mammalia > Rodentia > Muridae > Meriones > Meriones unguiculatus. Next base: position 24,706,272 of record NC_083363.1, read on the forward strand.
AGCCTGAGAAGAAGGCAAGCCTTTCTTTTCCATCTGATGGGACACTTTGCTGTCTCACCCATCCTGTGAGATGTTCCAGAAGCAAGCTTCAGTGCCAGGGACCATGACTCAGGCCTGTGGAGAGGAATGTCTTAGCTTGGCCAGTGATGAGTATACCTTGTGGCCGTTGCCCCTCTCAGAGCCTCAGCTTCTTCATCTCCAAATTGAGAGGGATCCAGGTACCTGGAGTCTTGTCTAGTTTCAAGTTCTCACTGTGGTATAAATGACTGATAGCGGAGTCATTCTTGTAGCCACATTGTGGACTAGGGAGGACCTGAACGTGGGGAAAAGATAGTACGTGTGTGTGTGTGTGTGTGTGTGTGTGTCCTCATCACCCAACCTGCTTCTGCACCATCCTCCTCGAATCTCCTCCTCTTAGCCACTCCTTGCCCCTCCTGTTCTTCTGCGGCAGCTCTTAATTTGGTCATCCGCCCAGCGTGGTATGCTGTTAAAAAAAAAAAAAGGCTGGCCCTCAGCCAGGTTTGCACCGTGTTTTATCGATTTCATTAAGCAGGGGCCCCACCTGCCTGAGGAGCTGGGCTGATTATCCACTGGGCAGGTGGTCAGCTTTAAAGCCCAAAGGAGCCTCTGCAAGTTTCAGCACAGCCGGTTTAAGGACCTGTGACTCTACCACCTTCACCTCCATCCCTCTTGGATTCTACAGAGGTGCTGTCACAGATGACAATCATGGCTTAATCGCAGCTTAGCACCTCTGCCAGGAAGAGAGGGCCTTGAGAACATGGACAGAAGCTGCCCCTCTCCTGCTCCAGCCTTTGTTAGCTGACTTCCTCCCACAGGTGGCCCCTCCAGCTCTGCCAGGGCCATTCCTCCATTCCCCTCAGTGGGGCTCTGTTGGAGGTTTGTGCTGCTGCTATCTGTACCTAACTTTGCCTGGTGGAGGCAGGAGTGACTTTAGGTGACCTCTGAACTCTGCCCCACCTCTGACCAGGAGTGCTGGCCTGCAGGAGATAGAAGTTGGTTGCTGGCCTGACCTAGCCTGAGAGGCTCTCCTCCAGCATCAACTGCCCATAGGGCATGTGGTAGTTTGAATAAGTATGGCCCCTACAGGCTCATGTATTTGAATGCTTAGGAAATGGCACTATTTGAAAGGATTAGAAGGTGTGGTCTTATGGGAGTGGGTGTGGCTTTGTTGCGGTAGGTGTGCCCTTGTTGGAGGCAGTGTGTCACTGGGGGGTGGGCTTTGAGCTTTCAAAAGTCCATGCCAGCCCCAGTGTCTGTCTCTCTTTTCCTGATACCTGTGGATCAAGATGTAGAACTCTTGTCTGTTTCTCCAGCACCATGTTAGCCTGTGTACTGCCATGCTTCCTGCCATGATGATAATGCACTAAACCTCTGAGACTAAACCAGCCCCAATTAAATGCTTTCTTTTATAAGATTTGCCATGGTCATGGTGTCTCTTCACAGCAGAAGAAACATGGACTAAGATGTTCTTTCTGCATGTGAGTTCAAGGGGCTGGAGTGCAACTCAGGGACTTCCATAGCACATGGAGACTCTTATTCCACTAGTGGGCTGAGCAACCTTCTCACATCACAAAGCATCTAGTCTGTAGAGCTCTGCAAAACATGCAGCGTCACTTCCCACCTTCACATAGAGATAAACTCAGAGAGGTGGTGTGATAGGCCTCGGTTAACATTCCAGCAGCTTGATTAGAGCCCAGCCAGTCCCAGGAAGGGTGGTCATGATGGACCTCCCCTGGCATCCCTCTGCCCACCTCTGCATCTGCCCCTTTTCCCAGAACTCAAAAGGAAGGTTGCCAGGAGGACAGGAGGGCCTCAGGGATGGAGGTGCCGTGGGCAGTACTTGGCAGGGTCTTTTGGAGAGAACGATGGAAACTTCTGGAATTGATTACTTTTCCACAGGGGTGGGAGGCCGGGCATGGGTGGATGGCAGAGTGGTCTCTTTGTGGGCTGGAGACATGCCTGGGTAACTCAGAGCCTGAGCATTACTGACAATGCTGGAAGTCCATTGCCCAGATGAGAGCAAGGAGTCTCCAGTTACATGGCTGAGAGGAGTCTCCCTGGGGCACTCCCACCTGGGCCCTGTTGACCTACATTGCCACCAAAATGGGCAAAATAATCTGCCTAGGTCTCCGTTGGGGTAGGGAGGGGCCCCAGAAGGCTGTTCTGCCTGTGTGTGTCCCTGCTTCACAGCCATGCTCAGCATCTGAGTGAGCTCCTGGTAGCCCCACTTCCTTCTGAGACGGTGGCCAGGTCCTTCCCCTTCCATCCCCTTCCCTGTCCTCCACACAGCCTGTTGGGTCCCTGCTTCTTCCTCTCTTCTGTCTCTGTCCTTCTCTCGGTCTCAGAGCTAGTCACCTGGGTTCACCTGCCTGGCAGTGATCCCCTTCCAGTGCCCAGGACCCACAGGGTGGGGGATCTATATGCTGGGGGAGTGGGCTGGGCTCAGTATTTCTGGATAGCCTCCCTGAGCCTAGCTAATAGTCTTCGCTTTGGGAACAGGAGGTGGTGGCGACAGTGACTGAGGGCTACTTATGACTTTCAGGATCATGGTTTGCTCCTGTCCAGTGGTCCCCTTGTTCTGCCTGATACATTTTTCTTTTCTATGTGGTTTTCACCCCTGGTGTGCTGGGGATATTCATACAATCACAGGTTGGATCTGGCCTCAGTGTGCCCCTCTGTAAAATGGGAGAACAAGGCCTCTGTGCAGAACCCACAGGATAATGACGCGTATTGCTTTGGTTGACCAGACCACTCAGACTTGGGATGGAATGGGGATGCAGTTTAGATGATTCCTTGACGTGTCACGATGACATAGGGAGGGACCTGCTTCAGCTGAGCCCTTTCTGCACCGTGGGAAGCCTCTGCCTGCTGAGCCATCTCTTCAGCCCCTGAAGAGATGTTTTAGAAACCTGCTTCACTGAGGCCTTTTCTTGTTACAAAGTCCTCAGCTCTGAAGTAGGGACCTCAGCTGGTTTCCACGGGCATTGAACCCGTGTGGATGCTGGCTAGAGCAAGGTGTTGGCTCACCCATGGCAGCCTAGGAAAGTTCCTCGTGCCCAGCCATTAACCCCTTCTCTATTTAGACTAGAGCCACAGAAATAATTACATCTATCTGCGAGCTCCACACGTGCGGCTGCTGAAAACATCCTCATTCCTGAGTGCTTTCTTCCCTTCATCTCCAGGGCTCATCGTCCCTTGTGCTTTTTCATTGCTATGTGGTATTCACCAGAAGACTATACTGAAGTTTTTGTCCATTCTACAGGAGCTTGGCATTGGGGTTGCTTTTATTTTTCTGGCTATCTTGAGCAAAGCTCTGATGACTGTTTTCGATCATGTCTTCTATCAGTTACTTCCTTTTATTCCCTTTGGGTAGATGCCCATGAGTGGGATTGCTGGCTCATACATAGTCAAGTACTAAGCTTCAATTACTATTGCCTTCCCAGGCGGTTGGGATGCTTAGTGCTCCCAGCAGCGATGCGGGGCATTTCCATTGCTCTGTACCCCTGCCAGCACTCGGAGTCAGCTTCCGTTTTTTTTTTTTTTTTTTGGTGAGACTGTAACGTTCGTTATCTCACAATTGCTTTAATTTGTGTTTCCTTGACTGTCCATTGTGTTGGAAGTGCTTTACTTACTAGATAGCTGTACTGTTCTGTGCAGAGAGTTTCTGCAGGTCTCCCTAGAGTCTGATTTTCCCCCTGATCTTACTGCCTCTCTCTTGTCTGGCTCTGTCTCTGTTTCTCTCTGTATGTTTCTGTCTCTCTGTCTCTAGATTCCCCCCACCCCTGGTCTTTGGTCAGATGGACCTTTTTCAGGAGGCCTGGGTAGAGGTGGACAGCTCTTGAGGGGCAGTCTAAGAAGACACTATGCATATCTGGGCAGCCCTGGGTTTAGTTCTGACCAGCCTGCAGTGTGATATGTGCTCTCAGGCAAACCATACCCCCTATACCTCAGTTTCCCTTCTGTGGAATGGGAGAATGAAGCTTCTTTTTTGTCCATCTCACTGGGTAGTCATAAAAGGACATGAAGGCTAGGCTTATGCCTTTTCCAGCACTCAGAAGGCAGATCTCTATGAACTGAGGCCAGCCTGGGCTACATAGTGAACCACCATTTCAAAAACGAGACAGCCTACATCTGAGGTTCAGGGATCATTGCAGGAGAGGGGGTGGAAAGATAATAAGAACAAATGGATCAGGGAGTTTGCTGTGGAATTGTTTCTCCTGGTAATGTCAGAAGTTACATCCCTAAAATCTCACCAACATGACTGCCAAAGCACATGCTGAACACAGACAACAACAGTAGACATGCCAAACCTACATATGAGTAAATTATACAGACGGAGCAGGTTGTATTTATGTATTTAGGAATATAAATGTGGGAGTATATATATACATATGTACACACAGGTATGTATCTAACAATAATGAAAAAAAGAAGCTATGAATTTGAAAGAGAATAAAGGAGGGACATATGGGAGGGCTTGAAGGGAGGAAAGAGAAGGGAGAAATGATGTAATTATGTTATAATCTCAAAACCCAAAATAAATAATTAAAAAAGAAAGCATGGCCGAGCATGGTGGTGCACACCTTTGATCCCAGCACTTGGTGGTAGAGGCAGGCAGATGTCTATGAGTCTGAGGCCAGCCATGACTATATAGGGAGACCTTGTCTCAAAAAATAAAACAAAACCCACTAACCAACTAACCAACCAACCAACCAACTAACCAAACAAACAAAACAAGAATGAAAAGGTGTCAGATGAGAGCATAGCCTACAGATGAGCCAAGAAGCTGCTTCTGCCCCCTTGCAGGCCCTGCCTCCCTGGGAGGTCACTGTCAGACTCACCAGTTCTGCTGAAGCTCTGGCTGTTGGTGGGAGGAGGCACTGAGCATGCTCAGAGGGAGCAGCGTTCTGTCAGTGAGCTTTGGATGAATTAACATCAACAGAATGCAGCAGGCCATTTCAAATTCTTTCTTGGTCTTTCCTGAATGTCCAAACTATTGCACAAATACAGTTTGTTTGTTTGTTGAAGTGAACTTGACATGGCAACTGAAGACATTTACAGAACGTGGTGTGATTTTTTCCCTATGTGTAAATGTGGTGATGTTTGCCACAGTCAACATCCCACATGTACACAGCTGCCTACCTTCCTTCCTTCCACCCTCCCCCCATGCCTACCTTTTTCCTTATTTTCCTCCCTCCCTCCTTTTCTCCCTCTCTCTTCCTTTCTTTTCTTCCTTCCCCTTTTCTCTTCCTTCTTTCCTCACTCCCCCCTCTTCCCTCCCTTCCCTTTTTTCTGTTCTTCCCTTCCTTCTCTGCCTTCTGCTTCCTCTTCCTTCCTTCCTCCCTCCCTTCTTCTCTTCCTTCCCTTCCTTTCCCCTTTGTCTTCCTTCCTCCCTCCCTCCTTTCTTCCTTCCTTCCTCAGCAGGGTCTTGCAATGTTGCCCAGGGTTTTGGACTCTGAATTCTCCTTTCCTAAACTCCCTGTTCAGGGATGACAAGAGCGTGCAGCCACACCTGGCTCCTTGGGGTCATTTCTTTCTGTGCTGGGAGTGTTTAAGATCAACCCTTAGCAGTTCCCAAGTACAGTCTGCGATCTGGTGTTGGGAGCCTCTGTTACACGCTCCACCTCCTGATCTTCCTTGCCTGATGGAACTTTTCTGCTCTTTTTTCCACATCTCAGGTTAATTTAGACAAACTGTGAGGCTCTCCCAGAGTTCCCAGAACTTGTGGGGAATGCTTCCTGTTGCTTACTCTGGCCTTAAAGGGAGAGTGCTGTGTAGCAGGCAGGATGCTGCCACCAGCATCACCCGTTAGGACAGGGCCCCTTGGGTGGGCAACACTCAGCCTCAGGTGAGCCCTGCACACACCCATGGATGATGGCTGGCTGAGGACAGGTGTGCAGCAGCCGAGGGAGGGACAGCAAGTCAGAGCTCTGTCCCTGGGAAGTGGTAGAGAAGGCAAGCTTGGCAGACCTCTCAGGGTAAGAGAGGGGCCAGAGGGCACAGTCCTCAGGCACAGATGAGGAGGCAGATCCCAAAGACGACTATAGTTTCCTTCAGGGTCACCTGGAGAGTTCTCAGGTCTGATCTGCTCTCTGGCATCATCCCCTGCCTCTCCAGCCGGGTGTCGCTGCAGAAGCACTTCTCTGGCTCATGCTAGGATGTCAGAAGCCTGGGGCTGTCCTTCATCCTGGCTGACCTCTGGGTCTTACGCCTGAACGCTTGAGTGCCTGAGCTCCGGAGCTTGGTCTTAGAGCACTGAGTGCTGAGGATACAGCTTGCCCTTTGTGTGGAGGTGGGGACAGAGGTGGGAGGGGGTCAATTACAATTATTACAGCTGTGCAAGCTGAGAGAGACTAGAATTGCAGATTGGCACCACAGAGGCCACAGTGCAAAGCATTCCCTGGGGGGTTCATGTAGACGTTTTCCAAAACATCATATTCAGGGCCCTTGAATGAGGCAGCTCCTCTTTGTTTTGTCTTGGCTTATGGCTTGGATGCCATCTGCAGGAGGGCTCCAGGGTTAAAAAACACACCAGGAAAGTCAGTGTAGACCAACCAACCTGCTGCTGCTCATCAAGCTCGGGTGCACCAGGTTAGCCTATGTATGATGGACCAACCTGGGCTAATTTGTGTATTTTGGGTTGCTCTTTTGATTTTGCAATAGGGTGTGTGTGTTTGTAGTACAGTGTGAGTTCAGGCAAACCTGGGCTAACCTACTTGTGGGTAATTGTGAGTTAGTCTGGGTCTGGCTTTGCTGGGCTGATGAGCAGGACCCAGGAGGCATCCCCATGACTGAAAAAGATGACGGGGTGGAGCTCAGACCCCTATAACTCTAGTGTATATTTTTGAGATAGGATCTCATGTAGCCCATGCTGTCTTCAAACTTTTTATCTAGCCAAGGGTGACCTTGGGTTTTGAATCCCTGTGTTTCCACCTCCCCAGTGCTAGCATTACAGAGGTGTGTCACCATGGAACCTTCTAGTTCCTTAATGATGGGAAAGAATCCTCAGTTTTCCTTCTGATAAGTGGGAACTGAATGATGACTGAAGACCACTGGACTCCTTGGAGAATGAGCACTTAAGGTGCAGGGGGTTAGAGCAGTCTCTGTGGGCTTATGGGTAAGGGAGGGAGAGACATCTCCAGCACCTACTGGGCCAGCACGGAAGGCAATGGGTGGTGTGAAATGGGACTATTGTGGCTTCGGGGAGGAGCATAATAGAACACCTACCCCTTCTGCTTCCTTGCCTGGAAGGATGTGAGGCCCTCACTGAAGGGCTGGCTCCACGCCAGCCTTACCAGGTCCCCTCTGGCAGGCCTGGCTTCTGACCATCTGTTTTCTGGAGAGATGGAAGACCTTGTACCTTGTTAGCAGGTAAGAAAACTGAGGCTCATTAAGTGAAGAGGAAGGCAGGTGCCCCCAGCTAGAGCACTCTATGTGCTGTCACCTCTCTCTGTGCTATTCTATCCCCTGCTGCCTCCCCAGCCCCCATGAGCTCGGCTCTCTGGTTTCCTGGGTTCTGTGAAACCTCCTGAGAAGATTCTTTCCAAGTGTATGTGTCCCATGACTTCACTGACCATGGCATCATTGAGAAGCCATCTTCCTGTTTGGTGGCACTCTCCTCTGGCCCCCACATCCTGTTGCCCATCAGTACCTTCCTCCTGATCTGGGTACTACACAAGCCAGGCAAACATGGCCTTGTACTCCAACAGATCATACCTGATGCTCCCTCTGTCCTTCCTCTGGGGAGCCTTCCCTGCAGTGAGCTGTGGGGATCCCCCCTCCCTGTAAGCTGCTGCCTGAGCGCTCCTGAGAGGTGGCCGTCTGGAAGAGCAGGACAGTTGAGGTCCTTCACAAAGCCCTTGCTTCTGGGCTTGCCAGCTCTGCCATTGCGGCCATGGCACGGAATTGGCTGGCTGGAATTCCTCCCTAGCTTGGGGACCCTGGGGAAGAAGACACCCCCAGCCTCAGTGCTACTGGACTCACCAGCAGACCCAATGGTTGTGGGTCCAGGTGAATCTTCCTTGTTTTCCTTTGGGGCCAGAGCTGTGTTGTTATGCCTGGCTCCTGAGGAAGGGCCAGAGCATCCCTCCCACCCGGTCCCTTCCAGAGCCAGGGTCTCCCTACCTGCCCTGGTGGCTCTTAAGATGAATGAGACTGTACTTGTTGATTCTCCCCCACCCCCACAGTGATCCTTGCCTCTTGGGGACCCAGTGATGTGCTCCCCTGTGCCTTCTTCCTCCTAAAGAACTCCTCCTTCTGTGCCTTCCCTTTCCTTAATTCCTTATCCAGGAAAGTCATTTTGGAGGGTTCTGGTGAAGGGCTCTCTCCACGGGGATGTGTGTCTCTTGGGCCTCAGAATGTGGTAGTCTCTCCCTCTGTCTTCTCTCCTGTTTTCCTTTGCTACCCAGGTTAGTCTGCCAAGCTCAATGTAGCAATAACCAGCTGTGACATCTACTGTTTCATATCTGCTTTCATGGGGGCTGGGGAAATAACCCAGTCTGTAAAGTGCTGCCTGCACGAGCATGGAGACCCAAGTTCCATTCAGACAAATGTAGGCAAACTCAGGCGTGGTGATCTGTATTTGTAACCCCAGCTCTGGAGAGGCAGAGACAGGTGGATCCCTGGAATAGTTGATTAGCCAGCCTAGCCTACTTGGCAAGGCCTAGGCCATTGAGAGAAACCCTTCTAAAAAAAAAAAAAAAAAAAAAAAAAACAAGATATACAGTTCCCAGAATCTCTCTCTTTCTGTTCCTCCCTCCCTCCTTCCCTCCTTCCCCTCCCTCCCTCTCTCTCTTCCTATTTTCCCCTACCTCCCTTTCCACTCCTCTCTTCCCCTACCTCCTTCTCTGTCCCTCTCTCCCCCTCCATCCTTCCCTCTACCTCCTTCCTCTCTCTCTTCTCCTTTCTCTCTCTCTCCTCTCTATTCCCTCCTCCTCTCTCACACATACCCCTACCTTTGGAGTTACATTTGCTCTGTGAAGGCTCCATGACAGAAGGGAGGTACTATGCTCGCCTTTCAATGAAGTGTAGAGAAGGATGGAGGATAGATGTAGGGAGGCATCAGGAAGCCTGGAGATAGGTCCAGACAGGAGAATGGGGGCATGGGTACCTCTATTTGTCCTTGGCTGGGGGCCACATGTGATGAATATGATGGTGTCCTCTGGGATTAGGGCTAGTGGCAGTGGTGAATGAGGTCTTACATTGTAGGTAGGGGTTATAAGTGTAAGATATTTTCTTGAAAAACTGGGTAGGGAGGGTTATTAGGGATAGGAGGTGTGCATTTGAAGTTTGAGTTGCCTGTTAAGCCCCAAGGGGACAGTGGGCTGTCGTGAGCCAGTGGGCGGTGACTTAGAGGTGTTGGTAGGCACAAGGGTTCAACGTTTTAGAGTCAGATGAGCTTTGAAAAGAGACAGAACCTGCTCCCTGTGGTACAGCAGGGCTTCTCTGCCTTGCCAGCGCAGGGAAGGAGCAGATAGGGAATAGACACAGGGCAGAGGGAGGAAGAAACAGTAGCAGGTGTCTTGGACTACTGAGAGGAGAAGAGAAGATGGGAGCTGGGGTCTTAGGGAGGCATACAGTCCGGGGAGTACAGTTTGGGATGTCTCAGAGAGGGCATTGGATACCCCCACAGAGAAGGGCTATTGAGCCAGAGGTCGTGAGGATGGAAGTTACAGACCCAGGTATTAACTGAAAGGGAAATGCTGAGGCGGGGATGAGGCTTCATATGGGCCAGACTACTGATAAATTTAGTTTTGGGGTTGACTTTGTACTTCAGTTTCTTTTTTTGTCGAGTACCCAATAGAATACTTCTGTGGCTCCTGGTGCCACAGCTTGTCATTCCAATTCTGACCACTAGGTGGCAGCCAAATGCTTGGCTGGCTTGAAACCAGTCCTATGATGGGGCCAGGATTCTGGGAGCAGGGGCCCTGTTTAGGGCTGGCCCATCCCAGCCTGCAGTTTTGATGTGGAATCTCCTCTTTACCCTTCTACCAGTTCTTTGGAGGCTCCAGGGCCATGTCACCGAGGACCATCCATTGCTGGCTACATGGGGCTTCTTTAGAGGCAGCTCTGGGCCAGACATGGGGTATAGGAAACACATGCATAGGGTTACTAGAGGTGGCAAATACATGCATCATTTGGACCACAAACATACTCCAGATTGTTCTTCATAAATCTGAAATTAAAGTTCATCTAGCTCCCTGTCGTAGCGGTGCAGAGCACTGTCCTTCACACACCTCTACCCAGCCACATAGCCCTGGACCAGGTCGTCAAGGCTGGGAGATGAAAAAGTCAAACATGGACACCTGCCACGAGCGCTCATACAGGTGTATGGATACACCTGTCAGTCTGTCTGTCCTCTATGAGCATGGGCCAGAGCTGAGGACACCTCTAACTGCTGTTCTCTCCCTCCATCTTTCCAGACCCAACCCTTCTGGCTTCTCTCTGGAGCCTTTGCAGAATCTGCTGGCAGAGCTGGCTATAGTTTAAGTCCTCAGTCTGCCCTGGAAGAGAGGAGTCACCCACACAGAGACATTGTCCATCACCTTGTTCCTGACTAAGGATCACATGACTCTGGACCTGGAAGGACAGATCTAGGGTGCTTCCTAAATACCCATTCTCTTCCCTCCTTGGCAGAGACCAGGTGTGGAGACTGAGTCCCAGAAAGGGACAATGAACAATGCACAGACACAGCATCCTGTTCTAAATCCAACCTGTTCTGACACCCTCTAGGTTCTGACTCGCCTCTGCCTTCTGAGCTCTGTGCAGACCTTCTATCCCCAAGAGGCCCTCTTAGCAAGCCCAGAACAGGCCATCTGCAGTGATCCCTGAGCTCTGTGCAGACCGTCTATCCCCAAGAGGCCCTCTTAGCAAGCCCCGAACAGGCCATCTGCAGTGATCCCTGAGCTCTGTGCAGACCGTCTATCCCCAAGAGGCCCTCTTAGCAAGCCCAGAACAGGCCATCTGCAGTGATCCCTGAGCTCTGTGCAGACCGTCTATCCCCAAGAGGCCCTCTTAGCAAGCCCCGAACAGGCCATCTGCAGTGATCCCTGAGCTCTGTGCAGACCGTCTATCCCCAAGAGGCCCTCTTAGCAAGCCCCGAACAGGCCATCTGCAGTGATCCCTGAGCTCTGTGCAGACCGTCTATCCCCAAGAGGCCCTCTTAGCAAGCCCAGAACAGGCCATCTGCAGTGATCCCTGAGCTCTGTGCAGACCGTCTATCCCCAAGAGGCCCTCTTAGCAAGCCCCGAACAGGCCATCTGCAGTGATCCCTGAGCTCTGTGCAGACCGTCTATCCCCAAGAGGCCCTCTTAGCAAGCCCCGAACAGGCCATCTGCAGTGATCCCTGAGCTCTGTGCAGACCGTCTATCCCCAAGAGGCCCTCTTAGCAAGCCCCGAACAGGCCATCGCAGTGATCCCTGAGCTCTGTGCAGACCGTCTATCCCCAAGAGGCCCTCTTAGCAAGCCCAGAACAGGCCATCTGCAGTGACCCCTCTCCGGGTCCTTGAAGATGTAGCCTTGTCCACCCTCTCCACTCAAGAGAAGATTCACGAGGCAGGTGAGTTGCTTTAAAGGGACCTGCGGTCTTTTTATCACCTTGATGGCCTACATGGATTTTGTCTTAGGGAGTAACTGCAAGACTTTAATTAAATCAGGAACTTGGCCCCGCCAGCTTCCTGGCTGCTTATCAGTTTCTTAAGGCCCTGATTCATTACCCAGGATTATTTTTTTCATCCCTGAAATAATCTTTAAAGGCCTTCTATCAGGGAGATTAAAGCCATAAGTCAGACACGTCCTTGTGGACGCTTTGTTTTCTCTGCCCATGGGTGGCACGAAACCACCCAAGGGCCTGGGTTCTGCTGCTGTCCTGGGGTGGGGCTTCCAGCAGGGTGGGGGCCTGGGTAGAGCGGAGGGTGCTGGGCTGGCTGGCCTGGTAGGAGCGGGTGAGAGAAATTCCCTGCTTTATGAATTGCCTTTCCCTTGTTCTTTCTTTAATACTCACATGTCACCCTCCTCTGGGCCTTTCCCTCTTCTGAGCTGAGCAGAACAAGACAAATGAGATGCCTTTGGGAGCAAAGACAGGTGACTTGGGACATCATATCCCTGTTTTTTTTTTTTTTTTTTCTTCTTTGTCTGAAGTTGGAGGAGCAAGGCTCTTTTCTGATGGTAGCACCCCTGAGCCCACCTTCAATTGTGACTGTCCCCTGAGCCAGTTTCCTCTGAGGTCCAGAGATCTCATCCTGGCCCCCAGACCCTGGAAATGAATGCAGCCTTGAGCTGGATCTCTAATGGGGACAAAGGAAACCACAGGTATGTAAAGAGGGGGGGACAGGCTTCCTGGAAGAGGTGATGATGGGGGCTTGGGTCAGGGCATACTTAGGAAGCTTGTATCTGTTCTAGAAGGGGGTGAAAGAGATCCCAAGTGCCAGGTCTCAAGTTCTGCCTTGTCTTTTGGGGGGAAATATGAGTGGGAGGGTCTCCATTCCAAACATCCCAAAGAAGACCTGTGATCCCTGCTGATTTCATAAGTTGCTAGTCACAGGGCAAGTGTCCCCTGTCTGTCTTGGCTGATGGCAGGTGTCAGTGGCTGTGATGTCCCTTTGAGAGTGGCTGCTGTGTAGGTGGAGGTAGCGTATGGGTGGAGCTTGGGGCATTTTATAGAAAGGTCCCAGGTGAGTCTGAAAAGGCACTTGGATTCCTTTGAACCTTCTTGACAGGAGTCACAGGCAGCCCTTGGACCCCTTGTATGGGTATACAGAGCCAGGGGACCCAGGATCTGGGGAAGAGTGTGAACTCCTTGCTTCGGGCACAGGAGCCGTGTCGACTCTCTGCATCTAGCACTTCTATTCCTTGTTCTCTCTGACCCTCAGATCCTTGTATATTCTGTTCCTACACCTTCTTGGGCCCCACGTCACCCAGAGCCACCATCTGTGTAGGCATATCCCACCCTGGCTCAGCAGAGATGGGTCCCTCTGTCATAAGCTTCTAGCTGGGAGGCCTCATCCCAGAGCTCATTCATGGCGACTGGCTAGGGCCAGGCTCCTCTGAGACACTGAGAGTTCATGACTCCCATACTGGTGGCAACAGGTCAGCTTGCTGGGAAGGAATTGGATCTGTCACCCCAGCCCCTTTGCCATGAGGGCACATATGTGGATAGGTCATGAGCATACAGGAGAGTACCTATCATCCTGGGGTAGGGTGGCAGCTGCTGTTTAGTGGGTACAGGCTATGATCTTCTCCTCCTGCCACCCAGGTGGGTGGACACTCATACTGATTTGTGTCACCCATGATTACCTTGTTTTCTGAAATGAAACTCAGAAATATCTGCAGAAGCATTCAAATCCAGGCCAGCCTGACTTTCTGTACCATCGGCTCCCAGTGCTTGTCTGCATGTGCTCTGTGCGTGGGCACGTGCTTGTAAAGGCCTGGATGTTATTAGACAGTGATTGAGTTTCAGGGACGGTAGGTTGATCTGTGGTTCCTGCAGGAGTGGAGGGTGAGAGCCCACCGCGGAGAAGCAATTAGCTCATGATCATGGCAAAGGCCATTGCCGATCTAATGACAAGTACTTCTTCAGGGCTCTCTGCACACGGCACGCTGCGTGCTGGCTGTGTTCATGCCGACCTTCTCCCCTAGTGGCTACCACCCCAGTCCACAGATGAGGGAGTGGAGATGCCAGGGCGTTTGTGCACTCACTCACCCAAGCCGGGCTTCCTCAGCATCTTCACTGTTCTCCTGTGTGGGGAGGCCCTGGGAGCGTGGCTGACGATTCCCTGCTCTGTTGCACGTGTACTTCTTCCTGCAGGATTGCCGCTTAGATATAGCACCTTATATTCCCCAGACCCCCAGTGCTAACAAGGCCAAGAACCCACGGGCTGGGCAGGTGTGCTGCACCACACTGCTCTAATCCCAGCCCTTGGGGGTGAGAGGGTGGGGAGCAGAGGCAGGCAGATCTCTGAGTTCAAGGCCAACCTGGTCTACAGAGTGAGTTCTAGGACAGCCAGGGCTACACAGAGAAAAACTAAAGCAACTAAAGCAAGCAACAAAACAACCAACCAACCAACCAACAAACAAACCCAAGAAAGCCATATATGACAGCATGCACCTGTGATGACAGCTTTAGAAGAGACTGAGGCAGGGGGATTGTGAGATCAAGGCCAGCTTGAGCTACACAGCAGGACCCTATTTTAAAATGAATCAAAATGAACAAATTCAAGGAGATATCTGTTCAAGAGTTGGGCTTCTGTGTCCTGAGTGGCCAAGCTGGACCTGGGTGCAGATGCTGAGCCTTTTTGGTCTAGCCTTAGCACCTGAGCCAAACACCTTATGGGGTCCACTTGCATAAAATCCTGCTTGGAAACAAAAACCTTAGCCATTCTTCCTCTCTCTGCTTCCCTTGGGCCCTCAACCCCCAACTCTTCCCTGGGGCAGCCCAGCTTCCCCTATCCCTGCACGCTGAAATGCTTAAGACTCTGTTCAGCATCCTGTGTCATGCTGACATAGCTAGAACAGGGTGATCAAACTGTGACTCCAGGCACTTGGGTCACCATCCCGCCTTCCTCTGCCTTCATTGCCCCTCCCCACTTCAGTGAAGGAGATGAAGGGTTTCACTTCATCAATGCATAGTAGCAGCGCGTGGGTCCTTGGTTGGGTGCGGGAGGCTGGGGAGCCTGAAGCCCTGGAGGTGGGAGGCTGCAAAAGCAGGTTTTAAATTTGCACAGTCTGGGTGTTGAACCCACAATTGCTCTGAGCCTCCAATCAGTCTGTGCAGAGGGGCTGCCACCTTTGTGAGACTGGGGTGGGGTTGGTGGAATGATGGGTATACTGACCCGCCTCTCCCACCCTCGCCCCCCGTTTGGGCACACAGTAGATGGGACAGAGGATGCCTGGGAGAAGGAGGGGGCATGCAGGAGATGATAGCTTCTCTCCTCCGTGGATGAAAGCGGAAAAGGGCACTGCAGGGTTCTGTCACATCCGCTCGGATGAGAGGCTTGGGTTAGCACATGGACATCCAGGGGTCGGGAAAGGGGGTGCGAACGACCTGTAGCCTGGACATCTCCCCTTCATTTCTTTTTTTTTTTTTTATAGATTGGGGCAGGCTGATAGGTGGCGTTTGTCTTCCTAGCCTCACCACCCCCCCCGCCCCTGCCCTGCGCAGTAGCTGTTGGAGGCTGCAGGTCTGAAAGTACCCTGGGAAATTCCCATACTGCCCCGGTGGGAGGCCGCTGAGTCTCCAGCCCCACACGAGGGCGGTGTTTACCTTGCAGGCGGTAGTCAGAAAGTTCTTTTTTGGGGGTGGTGGGAGTTTCAAGACAGGGTTTCTCTGTAGCCATGGCTGTCCTGGAGCTTGCTATGTAGACCAGGCTCGTCTTAGAGATTCACCTGCCTCTGCCTCCTGAGTGCTGGGATTAAAGGCGTCCACCACCACCTGGCTAAGTGTTCCTAACTTCCTGTACGAATGCACCTGGAGAGGCTGCACAGCCTTCAGCAGAGTGCTCTAACCTGCTTCCCAGGCCTCCCAGGCCTCTGTTATCACTGTCCCATGGACATGCCCTTGGGTGGTTCTTTGCTGTTTGAGTTTCCAGATCAAGTACAAAGGCCCCTGGACTTCAGGACCTCCTTCAAACAACTGGAACCAATGGAGGGCCCAGCAACTGCTGTGGCATAACCACTGGCCTATGTGGTCCATGGAGGATGCAGAAGGAAGAGCAGGCTACCCTTCACCAATGTCAGCTTCCTAATCTATGAGTAAGGAGGGTAGGACTGAAAGATGGAGGAGTGTGAGACCATACTGTGAGGCTGCCCACACTCTAGGACCAGACATCACTAATCAACCAGGAGCAGCCTCAGAATCCTTAATGGAGGAAGAGCCAGGGAACTTTAACCAATTGGTTCTTGGATGGCTTGAATTTCTAAGTCCTAAATAGTTTGGAAGAGGCAAGAGGTGTACCATGAAGAAGTTACCTGTGTGGCAAGATGCTGGTGATATCGATATGGGATTGACCCTAATTCCAGAATCTCATCTCCAGAGGGAGGGCCAACACAGAATTGTTCTAGAGGAAGCTAGGAGACCTGAGCCTCTAGTCCTGCACTCGTTACCCACCCCATTTCTTACCAAACTCTTAGTCTAGGCAGGATCTAATACCTGTTAATTCCATCTTCCTTTGTTGAGCACCTCATCTGTGCCAAGCTTTGTGCATATCCAGGATCTCATTAGTCCAGCTCCCTGCGCCCCCATTTTACAGGTGGAGAGGCAGAGGAAGAAATATTTACTGTGACTTGGTTGCCCAGCTTAGACAGGAGCTAAGCTCAGGCCCCTGTCTTACCCTGCTGGATTCACCCAGGCTAGAAGCCAGGTCCCCAGCATCAAATGAATTCCATAATTTGTAAACTCAGCGGAGTGGCTTTTACAGAGGCATGTCGGGAAGTGATAAACATATCTTGGATAGATTTACAGAGCTTCTGAGTGCCCGCATCTCACTGACTCCTGCTTTTGCTAAGAGCCACATGCGGCCAGAACACAGGACCAAGAAGGCTTTTGTGGCTGACAGCCAGGCCTTTCATGGGTTTTTATAAGACAGGTTTACTGCGTGGAGGAGCCTGGGGACACAGGAAAAGGGGAGGGCTGCCTTAGTCTGGGGCTCAGGCAAGAGGAAGACAGCAGCAGAGAAGCACAGAGGAGGTGGGCACAGAGGAGGTGGGCCCTCCCTCTTCTCACCCCAGGCTCCACCCCTCCCTCAGGGCCTGCTTGTCCCTGGCCTTACAGGGCATCTGTAGGTCAGGGCCAGGAATGGAGGCTCTGCTTTTCAGCTCTTCCTCTGACAGTATGACTCAGGACACTGTTTCTTTTATTTGGGACTCAGTTTCCCCATTTCTAGGCCAACAATTCTTAACTCCCCTGGGCATCAGAGTTCATAAATCAGGGAGCCTTGAACAGCCCTGGCCCAGCCCTGTGGGCAGAGATCTGGTCCCTCTTTGGATCCCACTCTGACTCAGTGGGCAGCATGGGTAGAGAAGTACTTCTGCGAGGAGAGGACACCGCCTACTGCCAGCTGGCTAGTGAGCTCAGGAGTCACTGCTGCCATTTGCTGGGAGCAGCATCACCTAGCAAATAAAATGCAGAGACAACTGCCTAGTCTCCTCACCCCTTGTGGGAGGCCAGGATCAAGTGACATCAGCCGTGTGCGCCCCTGCATCATACTGCCACACCTCTGCTCCCAGACACTACAGCTCTCCCCATCATCCTGTTTGCCTGGATTCCCCACTCTGCCTCCTTCAGTAATGGAGAATTTGAAGCCCTAGAGGTTAGGGAGAGGGTTTCCTAGGAAGTCAAACAGAGGGGAGGGCGACAGTTGAGGGACAGTGGAAGTCAGATATGCCCTGGTATTCACCCTCTGCTTCTTACCAGCTTATGGAGGGCATATGTCACTTGCTGGAAAGGACTGGCCCAAGTGGCCCAGGGGTGTGACCAGGGTCCTCAAGGATTTGGAAGCAGTGATAGGAAAGAGCAGGCAGTGAACCTGGAGGTGGGATGGGGAGGGGTCAGTGGCCACAGGAAAGTGCTATCAGCCAGCTCTCAGGACTCTTCCAGTGCTCATGGACGCTCTTGAATGGAACCGTAGAAGGTGGTAAGAAGTAGCAGCAGGAAGGTGTTCAAGCAGAAGCTTCTGAGGTGAGGTCAGGGAGCTGATGGTTCTCTCTCTGAGATGTGTTCTCATTCAGCCCAAACCAAGCTGGCCTCAAATTCAGCATGAGTATGATCTTGAACTCCTGACCCCCCTGCCTCTCCTCTCTGAGTCATGGGATTATAGGTATATGCCATTATACCTGGTTTCTGCAGTCCTGGGGGTGGGGCCCAGGGCTTCATGGACACTGGGTAAGCATTCTACCAACTGAGCTACATCCCAGGTTTGCAATGTGGTCCTTAAGGTCCATCCCCACTACTCGGTCCTGTGGTGGGCCACCATGCTGCAAAGCAAAGGAGATGGTCTATCAGAGGATAAAAAGTATGAACAACTGTTGTGCTTTGCCTGGGACTAAAGTGTTTCTAGGAGAGGGATGGTGGGTTCTGAAGTCTGGAAAGGTGCAGGCAAACCAGAATGGGTTAGTCACCTTATATCAGAGTGTCCAGTGGGCGTGCACCCCTCCCAAATCCTTGCGACTCTGTTCCTGCCGCTCTGAGGCTGTCTCTCCTGCTCCCTCCTGGTTCTAAAAAGGGCTTTTTCTGTACATGGGTCTTTGGGGAGAGGGCTTTGGTGGCTGGCCTATAGAAAGCTACTGTGCTGTCTACCTACTTCTCTGCACCTGAGCAGAGGGCTTAGCGTCTTATGGGTGGCCTGGCCCAGGCTTCTATCAGGCCATCCTTAGCTAGACAGGCCATAGACATCCCAGTTCTGGCAGAAGTGCTAGGCTGAGATGACCCTTCATATCCACACTCACACATAAAATGTGCATACATGCATACAAGTATTTACACACACATACATATATAGATAGCCTTAAATAACTATGCCTACTACCAGTCATGCCCAACCTTTTTCCATCCCCACATTAACAGTCCTGGATACTCCTGACCACTGCTATACCCTCACACATATGCCTTTGGGCTTGGATGTACATGACACATATCTGCATTCATATACACATGAACACCCTCATCCCTAAAGCTACCATAAAATGTCAAGCAAAGGTGATGTGTCAGCATGAAAAATTGCTGGAGTGGCTTGGTCAGGAGCAGTGGAGGTTACAGGGGACAGGGTGGTGGGAGCAACGCAGGGCACCCTGACCCTTGAAGTGAGGAGCTCTGAGCTGGAGGCCTGGATCCCACAGCAGGTCCTGGTTTCCTGCTGACCAGCCCAGCAGAGCACTCAGGGACTGGCAGAGCCACTTGTTCTGCTCTCCTCCCATCATCTGGCTCCAGGTAGCTCTTTTCTCACTAGCCTACATCCCCAACTTAGGCAGGCCCAAGGTCACCTGGCAGCCAAGGAAGGAATCCAGTCTCCCCAGAGAGGCTGGAGGACATACTAGTTTCCATCAGGAGTAGCGGTATGCTGACCCTACCTGGTCTCCACCCACCCTCAACCTTGGCCACACTCCCTGGGCCTCACTTTTTTTTGTCAGTGATGGAGCCCAGCCCAGGCAACACTTCTCAGCTGTTTTCCTGTCTTCACACACTCCTGAGAGATCTTCGTCTTCACACTCATCCCCATTAGGGCAGCAACTAGCCAGGACTTCTGTGTGTCCTGGGGTGTGAAGAAAGGAGCGCTCAACCATAGCAGGTGATCCTGATGGAGCCCAGATGTGACCCTGACAATGTCCCAATGCTGCCTGACCCTCACATGTTTTTTCCTGTCTAGTGGTATCCCACAAAGGGGTTCATGGCGGCACAGAAGGTCCTAAGGCAGTGTGGAGGAAGCCCCCCGCCCCTCCCAGAGCTCATGTGTGAAGGCAGCAAAGAAGTGGCTTTTGTCTTGGACTCCTTACATATGTTAGCTGACATGGCTGCCTGCTGTACAAACCATCCCAGATGTTTTGGGTGTGGTGACACGCTTGAGTTCTCACCCAGTAAGAAAGAGAAGGAGCATGAGGCAACTATAGCCCATTTGGTGCTCATTTCTGGGTCCCAGATTCCCGGGGTCTGGAACAGTGGACCCATTCTTGGTCCTCCATGCTTCTCTGTATCCTTACGTTACCCATGGCTCAAGATCTTTCCTTTGAGCTTCTGGGACCTGCTTGTGGGTCTAAGGGTGGATATGGTTGGCTTAGGCCTGGAGGCTGTGGCTCACTTTTCTGTAGTGCCGGAATTCACGGTTCTTGTTTGGGCTGTCTCCTCTGGAATGCAGCTTCTGAGTAAACTCCCTCTCTGGGTGTAGGGGTAGGGGTAGGGATGATGCTTTAATTTACCTTCAGGATTCCAGTGGAGCACTTTTTTATTCTTTATTACATTTATTGTGTGTGTGTGTGTGTGTTTAAGGGCACACACATGCATGTGAGCACCTGTATTCATGCATGTGTGTGTGCTTGTGTGTCTTTTGGGGAGTAGTGGCACTGGCAAGGTAAGAGCAGAAGGTTGTGAGATACGTAAGTAAGGTGAGGCTATCTAAGCAGGGGCTGTCTTGGGGAAATCGCTGGATGCCTGCTTGATGGGTAGGGTCTGTGGGGGCGGGTATAAAGGTGTGCTAAGATGTGCTAAGCTATGCTAAGATAGCTGAAGGTCTAGGGCAGACATTGCTGGCTGTGGGAATCGCATAGCAGTTGTGGAAGTACCAGCAAGTGGCTGCAGAGGTGGCTTGGTGATGGCTATAGGTAATGACGGGTCTGAGACCAGGAGGCAGACTGGAGGGGGACTGCAGGTGTGTGTGGGGTATCGCAATGAGAAAGGCATGCAGCTGATACCCTCTGGGATGGTATGGGGTAGCTGGATAAAAGAGGAAGGAGATGGAGGTACTGGCTTGGTACTTCTTACAGCTGGGAGGACTAAGGGGAAAGAACCCAGACCGTCTCTGTATTAATGAGCTCTTCCTAACCCTCAAACCTTGAATCCAGGAGTCAAGTAGTAAAGAGGAAAGAATTAAAATAGAGGTGAAAGAAGACAATCCTGGAGTCCAGGGTTTGATATTGAGGCAGGGAAAATATGATCCGGCACAATCACAGGGGCAACAGTCTGGTGTGAGATATTCTAGTAACCAGAGAATAGTCTAAAATTGCTAAAATTGCTGGAATTAAGGAAAAGCTTTAGACAAGCAAGAAATGATCTCTTATAGCCTGGCTTGTGAGGCTGTGGGATATGGGGCAGATGTTGAGCATTGCGGGAGCAGGGAAACTGGTGACACAACCACACATCTGTCCTTGACACATGAGCTGCATACCCTGAGGCAGGACAAGAGGAATCAGTCCCTGGTGGACTGGCTTATGGGTGTCATCAGTGACACTTGGCGATAAGCAGTGGAGGTCCCTGTAGATAGCAGTGGCCACAGAATGGTAAAGGAGGGACAGGCGGCGTGAAGGGAGCTGGGTATAAGGGAAAAGATGTATGAAGTCCAGCTCACAGGAATGGCCTGTGTTCATCAGAAGCTGAGGAACTGGATTTAGTAAGGACTGTGTGGCTGGCATGGAGCTTTGGTAGCTTTGCTGAGTTCTTTTGTGGGACAAGATTTTTATCAAGTAGGAAAGGCTTAGGAGGCTCAAGGTGACTTAAACCCCCCTGGAAAGAGTGTTGGAAAGAGAGAGCAGTCTAGAGATAAGAGGAAGAAAGATCAGAGGAAGAGGTCTGTCTTGGCTATTCCAAGGCTAATGGCAAGATTTGTGTTGAGCCAAAGTTCCTAAGGGGGAAAAATTAGAAAGCCAAATTGTTTTAAGGAGCTTTGGGAAGGCTTTAAAAGCCTGAGGAACAGTTCACAGAAGGCAGGCATGATAAAAGAACACAGCTGAAGATGATTAAGCCTGTCCCGGGCATGGCAGTTATCACCTTCACACCAGGCTAAGCGGGTTGTGCCAGGGCTGGGGATGCCAGCCCCCCACCCCCGCCAGCAGCCAGGTGTGGTGGATCGAAAGGCAACAGCTGCAGCCACAGTCACAGTGCCAACCCAGGGCCTCTGGGGACCCAGGTAACCAGCAGGTGCAGCAGGGAAGAGTGGGGGCCTCATTCTTGCCTGGTCATTGTAGGGTAGAGCTGTTGAGCAAGCCCCACTGGGTTCATTGGTGGAGAAATAGGGGGCTCCGTGAAAGAGCTCTGAAACACTGAAAGAAGACGCTCAGAGAGAATGGTTAAGGAATGTGGACAGCCAGCTTAGTGCCTCCCATCCACGCTACTGTCCCTAACATTGATCTGTTGAGGAAGCAGTTAATACAAATGGATGAATCTGTATTAGGCCTTACCTGTGACCTCAGTGTAGTATCTTAGTTTTGAACTTTAGCAATCACCTGACACGTGCTTGGAGCAGATAACAAGCTCTCAGAGTGCTTCCCCAAGGTTATCTTTGTAACCCCCACTCTTCGTTACGGGAGTGGTGGCTCAGGACAATGAGTTGCCCTGCCCATCCTCTGGGAGACAGCTTTGTTATAAATGGAATAATGCCAACCTCTGAGTGTTTGGAAGATTTGGAAGCCCATTTGAAAGATACAAGAGTGCTGATGAAAGAGCAAGCAGGGGAAATTAGTTTGCAAAGGGGACAGAGGCCAGCTGTATCGGTAGCATTCGTGGGAATTTTATGGTTGTGTAAGACACAGGTGCCAACTGGAAGAATTCTGCGCCAGCCTGGGCCTGTAAATGATAAAGAATAAACAAGGGTATCTTGTGTGAATGGGAATAGGTGCCAGAAGCCCTAAATTTGTTGAGAATTCAAGTGCCAGGGGGAGGTCAATAAAGGCTGTTGTCACTGCTGTTGGCTGCATTCCAGAACCAGATGCTGAGGCCTGTTGCTGAAGGTATCACTCGCTGTTTGAAGAAGTTGGAGGCGTAAGGCTCAGGCTGGGCTACACGTATCTCTTTCCTGCAAGCTGCTCCTGGAGTGCCGACCAGAAGCTGCTACTCAGTTTGCTGGATACAGATGCACTAGCTTTTGCATTCTCTCTGTCTCTCTGTCTCTGTCTCTCAAGGTGTTTATGTTGATGGATAGAACCAACTTTTTGATTGGACTTAGGGCCCACTTGGGGAGAGTTACAGCAGATGCTTTACATTAGATAAAACCCTGTGACCAGGGAAGTTGTGGGTGCCAATGGAGAAGCAACTGTTACTGCTTTGTTTGCTGATGTAGCAGCTAAGGTGCTTCCCCTAGTTTGTGTTTATGTTTGTGTTTGCAATCACAAGTCCTTACTCAGGCAGTCTGTTTGGATATTTTTCTATTTTCTGTTCTTTTCCTCATTTGTGTTTTGTAGTGGGAAGAATACCCTGAGACTTGCCAGTGTCAAGAAGGCACAAGGGTTTTATACTTTGCTTGAGTTGGAGAACAGTCAGCTGTCTTTACCACTCTCTGCAAGGACCGTGGATCATTGCAGAAGGGTGGAGGCAAAGGTTGGAGTGTTGTACAGGACTGTCCTCGGAGCCAAACCGCCACCATCTGCAGGTCTGCTGGATCTCTTGCAAAAGATCAACATGGCCGGGCTTGTTGGCTGTTGACACTCCTTCATAGGAGGGGGGATTAGGTCAGAGACCCTCATCATCCATATCCAGCCATTCCTCCCAACTAGCCCTCTGTGATTCTATCCTGACTGTACATGGCCTCACGGAAGGGCTAGCTAGGCATGGAGGGATGAGGGAAGCAGACTCCATCTACACAGCCGTGGGTAGAGATGAGGGAGTCATGTATCATGGGTGAAGGCTGTCTGGTATGAATTCTTTAAGGCCACCCAGGCTCCTGTCTGTAATCCCTCACCAGTTGCTCTGTAAATAGGCCAAGTATACTCATTGGTTCCCTAGAGTAAACTTTGGTGAAATCATACCTTGGTTTGTCATTGGGACCTTAGGAGGGAGGGGTAGACACTGTTTATGCTTCTGCACAAGGCAGGAAATTTAGCATCTGTAGCCTATACGGGGCAGCCCACCCAAGAGAAGCCCCCATAGATTCCTAGAGATGTTCCAGTGCAGAGACACCTGGGCAGATGGAGACACGGGATTCAACATTCAGCAAATGTTAAACCGTCAGGGCCTGAGAGCCAGTTACTCAGACACTAGCCTGAGGGACATTTATACAAAATGCACTCTGGGACTGGACTGCTGGGGACTTCCAGCCAGCGCATGGCCACTAACATGTTTGTGCATCTTTAGCATGTGGCAGCTGTCCTGTTGTGCTCAAATTACAACCCTCCAATGTCCCCCATGGAGAGGGGACAAACTGCCTTCTGGAGAGGGAGCGGTTGTTGCTCAGGGTGCAGAACCAGATGGGGGACAAGGCTAGGGAGAGCTGGATGCTGTCAGGTGCCATACGGTCTCATTACTTCCTCTCAGTACTTCTTGAAGACAGTTCTGACTCCAAGGCAAGGAGAGCCCGAGGCAGTTTCCAGCTCAGATAGGGAAGATGTTTCTCGATTCCTACTATTCCCCAGTGCTGCAGAAGGGGCAAGGGTGAGTATCTTGGTACCAGTTGTCCCAAGGATGGTGCTTGATCTCCTGACTGTTCATCCACAGAATATCAGGTCCAAAAGATGCCCAAGGAAGATTTGAGACTTCTTGCAGACTAGGCTCAGACGGAGCACCCCGAGGGAACCATGTCAAAGGAGCATGGTGAGGTTTCAGCGGCCTCTTGTCTTTCTGGAAGAAGTTGGATTAGCGAAAGCCACTATATGCCAAGGCAGGCTGTGTGGCCAGCAAGCATCCTGCCCTTGCAGGAGCACAGCCGAGACCCGATCACCTTGGCTTGGCATGCAGGAAAAGAGTTCTTGATTTCAGGTGTGAGGAAGGCTTTGGATGCGAGCAGACGCCTGACCTCTGCGGTTCCTTTGTATCCAGAGTTCCTTGGCAGAGAAAAACACTGGCAGCACTCTAAGTGGCGCACAAGGTTACCGAGGACGGAGCAGCAACCCGAATATAGCTGGTGGGAGGAAGGCGCAGCTGGGAGGAGAAAGTAGGTCCTCGGAACAAATGAGGTGGGGCACGAAATTAACGAGGCTGGAAAGGGCTGAGCTCAGGGACTCATTTTTAAAAACTGTCTCTTAGCAAGAAAAAACGAGGGAAAGAAATTTGGACACCGGAAAATAATGGCTGCTGGGAAGGTAGCCTCTTGCAGACAAGGAGAGATGCAGATGCAGTGGGTCTAGGGTGACCCCTGCTTGCCAGGTAAGGCAGGCAGACCTTGACTGGCAATGCTGGGGCAGCAACCAGGGTTAACTCCTGCCCACACCTGGCAGGCTTCCAGTGCTCCGGCCTTTCTGCTTAGCCAGGCAGCTAGCTCTCAACCTTCCTAATGCTGCAGCCTTCTAATAAAGTTCCTCATGTTGTGGTGATCCCCAACCATAAAATTATTTTTGTAGCTACTTCGTAATTGTGATTTTGCTACTGTTATGGATTTTAATGTAAATATCTGGTGTGCAGGATATCTGATAGGTGACCACTGAGGGGTCATCTGATAGGTTGAGAACTGATGGCTTAGCCACTGTGCCTGCCAGTCTTGTCTTATCCTCATCTTCATCTCTGTACCAGCTAGACACTTGGGCTCCTCCCATTTCTAGTTCCATGACAAAGACTTAGCTGAGCCCCTTCTCTCTAGAAGCCCTCACTGGCAGGCTCAGAATTCACCCTACTGTTCCCGTCCTGAGCATTTAGAGGTCATGGCACCCAGTGAGCACCTAGCATGGGGACATGCTCTCAGGAGCCCAGATGTCTGTACAGGCGAGCTCATCTTAGGTGACCTTAAGGGTCCTCCTGCCTGCCACTTTATGTTAGAATGGTGGAGACAGAGGCACCTGTGCCACTCTCTGGGTGACCAGTAGCACTCACTCTGTCTTTTTGGGGGAGAGAAGGGGCCTTAGATCCCTTGGGCGGGTCCCTGTGTGCCCTTCTCTGTCTTAGGGCAGGTGGCCTGGTTCCTGCTGTTCTTGCTATTGTTTTGGGACTTTCTGGGGACAGGTGTTCGGTAGCATTCTTTTCTGGCTTGTCCCAGGCCCTTGGGCTGCTACTGTAGCTTAGTATGGTTCTCAACCTTCCTAATGCAAATGGTTGATCCTAATGGTGGTGATCCCCAATCATAAAATCATTTTGTTGCTACTACTTCATAACTGTAATTTTGCTACTGTTACAAATTGTAATGTAAATGCCTGTGTTTTCAGATGTTCTCAGGTGATCCCCGTGAAAGGGTTTTTTTTTTTTTTTGACCCCAAAGGAGTTGTGACCCATAGGTTGAAAACTATTGCTGTAGCTAGAAGACATGCAGGGTGGATGGATAATGCACACAGGTAATCTTGCATGCATGTCTCCTGTATTACGGCTGGTGCCAAGACATTCAGTCCTGTCTTGGTGTGATTCTGTCCTTCACTGGGTCAGGAGAGTGGAGTGAGGGGAAGAAAATATGGCAGGTAGAGGAAGAGTACACACTTCTTGCTCATTTGGAGCCACTAATTCCTCTCCCTACCCGGAAGAAGCAACTTGGCTCTCAGCCAGAGGTTCCCCAGGTCTTGTGCTTGGGAGGCAGTTCCAAGAGTCTGTCTTGGATTGAAAGACATGGGGATGAGCTTGCTTTTAAACTTTAGGGCCCCGCTCAGCTGATTGTGACTGAAAAGTGCTTGTTCACCAACAGTTGTTCCACACTGTCACACATAGCTGGCCGAGGGTCCCCTTACTCTAGTCATGAGAGACTGTGAACAGGGAACAGCCCTTCAGCAGCCGGAATAGCTTCCGCGTGTGCAGACTTCAAGGCTTGACTCTGAGCACAACGAACTTACAGCTCTTGCTTCTACCCAGCGACTTAGAGCTCTCAGGTCAGAGGTTCATTGGCTGAACTCGGGGCTTGTGCAGCAGCCCCTGAGCTCTTAGACTATAGGGTCCCTTGGGGCTTGGCCCTTAGCAGCTCTTCAGGGTCAGATCTCACTGTCTTAGTACTTTGCAGTTTCTCTCTTTCCTCGGCCTCCACCACCATCTCTAGTGTCTGCCCCAACTGATCTTGTCTCCACAGCTGTGTTCTTTATGCTGTCCCTGTGGAGGTAGAACACTCTAGGGTCTTCTCTTCTCTTTCTGAACCAGCCCAGCTTGGTCCACCCGCGACAAAGCTCACAAGTCAGTAAAAACACTAGAGAATCCTTTACTGGGCCTAGAGTCCGCAACACTGGAAGTGGAGTAGTAATAGGACAGAAAGAACCTCCCAGCTAACCCCATAACTGTGTCAAATAGCCTATATATGTATCTAGAAGGGAGGAGTCATGCTTGTTCATGGATTGCAATCCCTTCAATTACAGCCCTGTTTGTGTGCACAGACATGGCTTCAGGTGTCACTTTCAGGTATCACCAATCCAAGCCTCATGTGAACAATCACAGAGTTTTGGCTGACTCACTAAAACTCCCCCCTCCCCTGCAGCAAGAACAGCTGTAGGATGGGCAGGGTCACTAGACTCCATGAGGGCTTGCAGCTGCACAGGCTGCTTGCAGTGGTCATGACTAGAGCTGTGTGAAACAGAAGCTGGGATTTCAGAGGCTGCCATGGTTGAGGAGCAGTTTCCTCTGCGTAACCATGGAGTGACCGCTGAAGCTGAATGGCTGCCGTGACAGGCTGACTAACAAAGACAAGGGTGCCTTGGCTGACAGCTTCCTGATCAAGGTCAGCGGTTATAGCAATCCACCTCCTGGTAGCTTTTTGCCTGTATAAAACACTAAAGGGCCCTGAACTGTAGCTCAGTCAGTAGAGTGCTTGCCTAGTATGCACGAAGCCCAAGTTGTGTCCCCATCAACAGCAGTAACAACAACAACAACAAAGATGTGATAGCAGACATCCATAATCCTGACAGGAGGTAGAGGCAGGAGGGTCTATGAGTTCAACGTCATCCTTGGCTACAATGCAAGTTTGAGGCCATTTAATGCATCCATGAGACCTGTTTAAAAGAAATGGAGCCCAGGCGCCAGAGAGATGGCTCAGAGGTTAAGGGTGCCGCCTGTGCTTCTAGAACCTCTAGAGGTCCTGAGTTCAATTCCCAGCAACCACATGGTGGCTCTCAACCATCAGTTCCCTCTTCTGGTGTATATGCAAGCAGAACACTGTGTATGTAATAAATAAATAAAAAATAAATGGATCCCAGAGATGTAGCTCTATTAGCAGTGTACTTGCCTAGAAAAAACCGTGATTTGATTGGCAGTGCTTCACAAAGCAGGACAGGGCACACACCTGTAGTCCCAGTGCTTGAGACAGAGCTAGGACAAGGTCAGCTGTACAGTGAGTTCACAGTCAGTCTGAGATGCAGAGAATATTCTCCCAGCTTTGTATGATGGAACAAACCTCTAATCCCAGCACTTTGGAGTCACAGGCCAGCCTGTTTTATTTAATGAGTTCTAGGTGATCCAAGGCTATACACTGAGACCCTATTTCAAACAACAAAACAAAGAAACAAAACTCTGAAGATACTATCTCAAAAAGGAAAAAAAGTGCTCACAATAAAATCTTAATAAATTAACATTGGCTTTTGTTGTTGTTTGTTTTGAGCAGCCTCTCTCTCTTTCCTGCCATCCCTCTCTTCTTTCCACCCTTCCTTTCTCTTTTGTTTTTTTGTTTTTGGTTCTTTGGTTTTCTCTGTGTAGCCCCTGGATGTCTTGGAACTCACTCTGTAGACCAGGCTGGCCTCAAACTCACAGAGAGCCACCTGCCTCTGCCTTCCAAGTGCTGGGATTAAAGCTGTGTGTTACCACTGCCTTGCTACAGCATCTCTTGTAGCCCAGGCTGGCCTCAAAATTTCTGTGTAGTCAAGAATAATCCCAAATTCCCAATCCTTCTACTCTGCTTCCCCAAATGCACATCTGCTTTGTTAAATTACCATTCTTCACAGCATTTAACAATGCTAACCCCTAACTCTATGCTCTCAGGGGGGACTCGGTCCTCCTGATCTGTTTCAGAAACAGCCTGTTAAAGTCTTAGGAAGTAGAGGACTCTTAAGGCTCAGCCACCATGATCTGGGCTCGAAGAACTTCAGGTCAGAGCTGAGCTCCTTCCAATATCCTGTCCTATAGCCAGGCCCAGGAGTGAGGGGAAAGAGCTAGAGCCTACGAGCTTGGCATCACATCTTCAAAGGGCTCTTACCTACGGTGGAGCTGTCTGTAGATGACCCTTTCTCAGATATCAGGCTTGCTTCTCCTCTAACACAGGATGTTACATTTGGAAAAGCCTAAATTGCATCTTAGCCTAGGACCTGATAGTCACCCTACCTGACCTTACTTGATGATTCTTGTTCTCTAAGATTTGTAGGCCAGAGGTGGGACAGGACTCATCCAATGTCACACAGCATAGGAAAGGGGCAGAAAAGAGCCAGAGCCCCAGTCTCTGGGAGCCTCTTCAAGGTAGTTCCAGAGCTCTGTAGAGATACCCCAGTATCCCCAGGTTCCTTTGGAGAAGTGATTCTCAACCTTCCTAATGCTGTGACCTCTTACTACAGTTCCTCATGTTGTAGTGACCCCCAACCATTAAATTATTTTCATCACTACTTCATATCTGTAATTTTGCTACTATTATGTACCGTAATAAAAATGTCTGATATGCAGCCCCTGTGAAAGGGTTGTTCAACCACCCAAATGGGGTCACAACTCACAGATTCACAACCAGCTCTCTAGAGCTACTAACTTCCTTAAGTATATGTGGGAGCATGGAGTTAGGGCTCCTCTAGTGGGTGCTGAACTTACTGTTCTAGTTGCTGATCCAGCAGCAGGGGCAGAAGGCAGATGCAAACAGATGCAGGCAGACACAAACAATGGGCAGCTTTCTGTTTTCACTTTGCTGCTCTTTGGGCCAGTGAGAGTCTTGAGGGGCTCCCTCTGGGTTCCTGAAAACCAGTGACCCCATGGGCTGAGGCAATTGGCCTTCTGCTACTAAACCAAGCCTAGCCTGTGGCCCTGCCTTGGTGACAAGGCCCTGCACTTCTCAAGAGCCTGTCACAAGAGGCCTAGGGGACAGAATTGGTCCCCTGAGGCCACAGAGCCCTCTTCCAGGAAAGGTAAGAGCAGCTTGTGGTATGGGGAAGCTTGCATTTCAGCGACCATGTTCCACTTTGCGAGGTAAGAGCCATGTTGATCCAAATCCCAGTTTCCAGAAGGGCCTAAAAATCAATGCTCTCCACTCAGTTTTCAACCCAGAGCTTCTTCAAGCCACAGAGTTCCATCCAAGAGCAAG
Organism: Meriones unguiculatus; assembly: GCF_030254825.1. Classification (NCBI taxonomy): domain Eukaryota; kingdom Metazoa; phylum Chordata; class Mammalia; order Rodentia; family Muridae; genus Meriones; species Meriones unguiculatus. The sequence continues at coordinate 24,736,085 of NC_083363.1, forward strand.
CTGGGATCCAAGAGCATCTGTCCATCTTTTGACTAAGGAAAACTCTCTAATGGGGGTGCGGCCGCCTGGGGTATGTATCTGGATGCTGTCTCAAAAACACCTTGATGTCCACAATTCTACTGATAGGAAGTCATTCTTTGGAGAAATTCAGGTCAATAGTTGTAACTTTCAAACTACAGAGGCCCCGGGAGATGGAGTTCTCCTTGGGTCTGTAGATTCTTGTGTCTTTTAGATCCTTGCAAGTGGAGCACAGAGGCCCCGGATATCAGGAGAGCACATAGATGAGGGAGTGGTGGGAAGAGAGCAGAGTGTGGGGAAGTAGGAAGGGACACCTGGGTTGACTTGGTCCTCAGGTTTGCTTTCACTAAGGCACCCCAGTTAAAAGCCCAGAGAATGTGATGCTCAGCCTTGACCTTGGGTGATGGCCACAGGTGTGAGAGTCAGCAGGGCCAGGTAGGGCGTGTGTTCCATGGAACATGAAACTGCTCCCGGATGGCACTGCCTGCCTGGAGTAGAGAAGTGTTCCACCCTCCAAGGAGTGGAAACAGAGGCCTGAAGTCAGCCAGAAAAAGAGCTGTGGGTGGGATTTAGGCCAAGAAAATGTAAATGTGACTGTGTACCTTAGATCTCCATTGCAGAACTCAGGCTGCCAGCATTCCAAGACCCTGGGACACGGTGCTACAGGCTGCTGTAGTTCTTAGAGGAGGTGCTGGCAGCTCTGAGGTCAGGATGTTGGCCAAGGCCACACAGCTGCTCATGTGAAATGGGGAGCATTTCAGGGCCTGTTACCTCCAACCTCTGGAATTCCTGAGATGACTTTAGTTTGAGGGGGTGAGAAGGCTTCTTGGAAATCAGCAAGCTGAATGGGGCAGGCACTTGGCAAAGGGAAGATGAGGTCAAGTGCTCCATTATTCCAAGAAGCCAAGCTGGAAGGTCCTGTGATCTGCTGATGTCACAAGCCAGAGATTCTCTGGGCTCTTGCCTTTGGCTCACGTGGGAAAGGCTGGGGGCTGCTGCTCTGGTTTGGCTTTTGTCTCTAGCCATTCCACTGTGGCTAGGGAGATGTGGGCTTCTAGGTGAGGTCACCGTGGATCAGCTGTGGACTTGGGGATGGGGTGACATTATTGCTTTCCCCTGCCCACACAGACTAAGTTATTAATGTAGTACTTGGTGTTCCCATAGCCTCCAATGATGCCATTTTTCCCCCTAGTAGCAATGCAGATGGACAGAATGAGCCCATTCCTCCCCCACTGGGTTTATTGCAGCGCCTTCCAGGGCATGCCCTCACTTTGCCAGCCTAGAGCTTACGTGTGTCAGGGAGGAATGGAGGCAGCTGCTGTGACATGTTTATTGAAGTTACCAGGAAACAGTTTTTCTCTCTGCCCTGCTTATGGGCACAGGAGAGTAGGTACCATGCCTGTTTTGTCAATCACTGACCCCTGTGAGCTTGGCAGTCAGTGAGTATGCAGGAAATGAAGAAGTGACTGACTGAGAGAAAGAATTAGTCACTGCTGCACCTCTAGCCTAGGAACGTGAGGAAGGGACATGAGGACAGCACTCCTTCCAGCCCCAAAGAGGACGAAAGGGTCCCTGCTTGGCCATCTCAGGCGTGTCTTGGCCACAGCTGTGCTCTGTGGTCCATGGGGAGTCGCTGAATGTCTCTGCTCAGATACCTGGGAGTGGTGCTGACTGGGAAGAACGGTTGGTAGTGGCCAGGCCTTGACGGGACACTGGGAAGGAGGGTCCCCCTTTTGTAGTACAGACGAACACCTGGGAAGCAGGGTCCCTGTCTGTCCTAGGGTGAGTCCTGCCTGTGGACTGACCTGGGAACTGAGGGGAGCAGGTCAGCCAAGAATTAAGGGAGTGTGTGTGATACTGATCCTGAACTTGGGTAGGACTGGGCTGGGCTGAGGTTCTTTCAGTTCAGGGCAGACACAGCCTAACATGGGTAGATTTGCCCTTTGGAGGGAGGGATGAAAGGTAGCTGTGTCAGAACCTCATCTGTAGTAACTGCCTGTCAGGAGAGTGGCTTTCTGAGGGTCAAGGACACGGATAGGGCCTCCTTGTCTTTGGGGTATTCTTGGAGAAATTCAGGGCTTCCAACACTGTCTCATCTCATCAGTATGTGGTAGGGCTCTTCTCCCTCTGACTCAGGCAGCAAGAGAAAGCAGTCTAGCCGGTACACAGCACTTACAGTTTATTAAACTTCCTAGCTCACTTTTTTTTTTTGTTGTTGTTGTTTACAATCTTCTTCAGTCTTAGGAAATAGGATGACAAGAGATGAAGCCCACTCTACAGAGGGGAAACAGAGACATGGAAAAGAGTTGTCTGGCCTGTGGTGGCTCAGGAGCCAGAGGCAGACCTGAGAGAGGCCCCTTGGCTCCCAGCCTCTGCTCTGGTCTCCCACCAAGTCACTGCTAAGTCCTCAGGCTGGTCTGAGCAGCCACACTCATGCCTTGTGCCCACGGGTTCCTTGTAGAGCCAGCCAGCCTGGTGCCCCTGTGGCCCTGCCAGGTGGGTCCAAGTTGCCTTAGCCACCTCTGCAAGTCACATTGCTGACATCATGACTGCATAAAGTTAATTTATTTCGTTAAGGGAGGTGTTAATGAAGAGTTCTCATTCATTGTGTCTTTGCAGACAGCTCTGAGTTGTCAGTGCTGGTGACAGCAAAAGCTAATGGTATCACAAGTTATTAATAGAACCCTTCTTGGGGGTGGGGTGGGGTGGAAGATGCTGGGGGAGGGGCAGGATGGAGCAGGGATGATCTGGGTTCACTGCCAGGCCTGTGGAGCGCAGCATGTTGGCCCTGGAGGAAGTCTTGCCCGACACACACTTGACCCTGACCGTGTCACTGAAGCACCTATATTCCTCCATGGGCCCACAGCCAGTTGTGTTTAAACCTAGGCTGGTGCCTGTCTCTACCAAGTCACACAGGACAAAGTGGGTGCATGGGGTGTGGGTGGGTGGAAGGCTCTGGTTTGGGCCACAGGAAAGAAAGATAGAACAGCTACTGAATTGATGAGCTCAGCTGTTGGAGCATGGGGGAAATACACCGAGACCCGAATAGCCCAGCATGCCTGTGTAAGGGCCCTACATACTGCCTCCAGTCCGCTCTGCCTCCCCTCAGCTTAGACAAAGACAAGATACAGCTTTTAGGGAGTTGTTCTGACCATTCAAAGAGAAATCCAGGGCTGGGAAGAGGGCTTGGCTGGTAAAGTAAAGGTAAAGAACCCAAGTTTGATGTAAAGAAGCCAAGTCTGGCATGTATACCCAGCACTGGGGAAGCAGAGATTAGTGGAGCTCAGTGGCCACACAGCATAGCCCAACTGGCAAATCTCAGGTCCCAATGAGACATCTTGTCTCAAAAACCAAGGTGGATGGCTCCCATGCAATACCTTGAGGTTGAGGTCTCCACATGCACACACGTGTAATCCCCCATCTGCAACACTCCCACCCCCCTACTCCCAAAGGTAAAACAGACTTACTCTCGCCCCCAGGGAGCTTACTGCTTTGTGGGAGAAGGCCCTACAGTGGATCACACAGACTGAGGCTGGCTCAGATCAGCTGGGAGCCTTTCCAGGGAAGAATGAGTCCTGTTTCCTGGAACGCTTATGAGTGGCCTTCCTTGTGTGGCATTGAGCTGAAACACGAAAGGTGAGGGATGTTCACCAGGGAGAAGGCTTTGCTGCCAGGTTTGGGGACCTGAGCTCAATCCCCAGTAAACACACAGTAGAAGTGACTCCTGCCAGCTGTCCTCTGTGGCACATGCATGCCTGTGTATCTGCATGCATGCACACATTAATTTTGCCAAGTGCAGAAAGGAGCAAGATGCAGGTTTGTAGAAAGCACCACTGGATTACCAGCCCAGCATTGTTTTCTACTGCTCATGTCTGTGAGTGTTAATCCACAGACTCCGGCAACATTTCCTGGCCTCTGTGAGATCCAGCTGACCCATCAGTGAGGGTCTTTACAGACCCGTGGACATTGGCATGGGCTGGGACAATCACTTCTTTGTCTATGATTCCTGCCTTTTAGTCTGTTTTCTGGTGCTGAAGCAGAATTCTGCACACTGAATTATTTGTAAAGACTAGAGCTTTGTTTAGGTCACAGTTCTGGAAGCTGAGAAATCCAAAAGCATGGTAACATGATGCCTTGTAGCATGATGAGAGCATCATATGGTGAGACAGAGGAAACACATTGGCCGGGGCCTCTCTTCTCACCTTAAAACCACTAGTGTTGTCACTAGAGCCCCACTCTTAATGACTTCAGGTATTCTAATTATCTCCCAAAAGCCTCACGCCCATGGTATATAAACTCGAACTTCAAACATTTGCTCAGCATTGTGTGGTCCCCAGGTTATCCTCAGAACAGGCCCCGAAGACAAAGAACAGAGAAAGGGTTTCAAGACAAGGGGTCTAGATTCAATTTCAAACTCTTAAAGGAGCCATGTTTCTTATTTGGAATTTGAGATAAAACTGCTGTGCCAATCTCTATCCAGGGCTATTGTGAGGGTCCAATAAGATTATGGATGGAGGGTTGCTTTGAAAACTATAGCTCACATCTGAAGTCCTCACAAGTGACAGATTTGGGACTAGAGTCAGGTGACAATTGCTATACTTGGGGCTCTTCCAAAGGGTCCAGGTGACATAACCATATGGTGTTCTGCCTTGCCAAGGACAGCTTAGGCTGGACATCAGAAGGAAGGGTGCATGGGAGCAGGATCTTTGAAGGGGAAGCCTAAAGTTCCTGCTCAGAGACACGAACAAGGTATGTCCCTGGGGATGGAGAGTTGGAGGGAGGGAGAAACCACTGAGTGTGCTTATTCTAAAAACCAGTGAGAACATTTTTGTTTTCATTTCCTTATGGATGTGGGGATATCTCAGAGTGTGCTTACCTATGGCCAGTCAATGCTCCGTGAAATCCTGCTGGGCTTACATGCTCACCAAGTCCTGGAGCCCGAGTACCATAACTCACAAGCCATTTTCACTGTTTGCCAGAGAGGAAAAGTTATGGCCCTGATAGGGTAGAGACAGGAAAGACTGCAAACCCAGCTTGGAATGTCTGGGGGTGGGTATTCTCTAAGACAGGCTGACGATTTCCCATGATGCTGGTGGATGGAGCACATCAGGCAGTGCTCCCTTATCCTCTACACCCTTCTGGACAGCACTTAAAATGCTGGGAACAGTTTCCATCCTAGGGTCTTTTCTCTCTGTGATTTCTCAATGGGAGAGACTGTAGAGTCAAGGTGAAAATCCTTGGTGCTGCTTTGAGTCCTGAGCTGTGAGGGGGAGATCTGTGCTGGAGGCCCCAGACCCAGGCATGACTAGTGTGGAGCCAGGGAAAGAAGGACTGAGATGAGAAGTTCTCACCTTGAATTAGGTGCAGGTGACAAAATGTAATATAGCTGCAGGGGTTTGGTCCAGGGGATTTTCTAGGATCATATTTTATTGTTCTCAGAGTGAAATCCCTCAGAGATTGGCCTGGCTTGTGACTTAAGTGAAAACATCCAGGTTTGTGACTTTCCTGGTTTTCCTCCCATAGTTCATGTCTATTTAACACTCTGAAACCTCGATATGCTTTATGATCTGAGGTCCTAGGAAGAGGCCATTCTGGGGTGACAATGGCCAGAGCAGCCAACAGTTGAGGTAAAGACCTGAGGAGAGAGAGAAGAGAATTGGGGGTTGGGAAGGAGGAAGAGATTAATAATCCAGAATGAGACTGATAGGCAATTCAGTGGAGTAGGTGAGAGGAAGAAAAGAAAGAGGCATTGGAGAGAATGAGACAAAGGGGAAAGAGAGAGAAAGCAAGAGAGAGTAAGATGTGGGGACTGGACATGAAAGGAGAGATAGTGAGAGTAAGGGAGGCAGAGAGAAAGGAGAGGCCAGTGGTAAGAAGGTGTGAGTGGGGGTGGGAGGGCTGAAGGCATGGGGGTCTCAAGTTCTGTAGCCTGTTTTTCCAGCAAGCATCTGCACAGCAGAAATACAGCTGGGCCTTTTTTTTTTTTCTTCCACTCTCTCTTTTTAATTGACATCTTTGATTTTGTCCCTGCTTGACAAATCAGGCCACTTATTATTAGCGACGGATAAATATCACAGGCATTCATTTTACATCTGGGCCCACTGATAACAGACTTCAACACAGCACCCCTCTCCTGGTCACTCCCCCGCCCCTTTCGAGGGCTCAAACTAGGAAACTAGGTGTCTGGAGTTTGCATCTGCACAGATCTAAAAATTTCACCCTGAGAGATGCCGCAGGCCTGGAACTGTCCACAAGCTTTAGTGCTGAGCCCTCCACCTCCCCATTGCTCCCACTGCTAAGAGGAGCTGTTCGCAGCCTGCGTGCTGTCCCCAGGCTGGGGTGGTTGGGCACGTATCCTCTCCTCAGAACGTAATTACTTCTGACGTGGAGGAGACAGTGGCTTAAGCTTAAGTCTGGGGTTGGTTCTTATGGCTGGCATTAAGCCTGTGCCATCCACCTGCTGGGTCTCAGGTTTCCACCTGTGATGTGAAGGACTGGATTAGGCATTCTCTCAGGGGTCCTCAGGCTGAAGTCTGTTCTGTTCCACAAAGCTCTTAGCAGTTTTTTTCTGCTTAGAAGACCAGGGTATGGATTCTGTAACCAGGCTCTGACTGCTCTCTCTGACCACTCTCAGCTGCTTGTGCTGCTCTCGTTCCAGCCAAGAAAGCCTTCATCCTGATCTCAGACACGTTCTTTGGTCCTTCATCACCCCCACTGCTTACTTCCTCCTATAATTCTCCACTTCTGATCTCCAACTGAATGGACCATCTGGGTTCTTCAATGGACACCAGACACTTCACCTCAAGTGTGTTTCTAGCTTCTTTTGCTGGGGCCTTGAGACCTGGTCTATAGCTCCCAGGAGGCCAAGCATCATGATGTACACCTTTAACATCAGAACTGGGGATGTAGAGGAAAGCAGATCTTTGGAAGTTCAAAGACAGCCTTGTCTATATAGTGAATTTCAGGCCAGTCAGGTCTACACAGGGAGACCTTGTCTCAAAAAGAGAGAGAGAGAGAGAGGAAAAAAAAAAGGTGCTTCTAGTTATGGTCAGATTTCACCAGGGTATGCTATGATTTTAAGACTAACTCTTTCACTTCAAAATGTGGAAACTGAGGCTCCTCTATGAAGGGTAGCTCCCATAGAAGAGACAGGACCACCCTTTCTTCTGGCCCCAAGCCTTTGCAATTCTTCCCCCTGCCAGGGCCGTGTGCATTTTAATAGACACATGAAGACTGAAGTAACTCAGCGACCCCTCTAGTAATGGGTGCTTCAGGCTTGGTGACAGGGGTGAGAGATCCCTCATGCCTGTGATCTCAGGTGGAGGAATTGTGCAGAGAGCAGAGATGCCCCTGAGCTCTGAGAATTCTGAGCTCCCTGTCTTGATAGGGGCACAGGGCTTCATTTGTCTCTGCGCCCAAGGATGAATGACTCAGGGAGAGCTAATGAAGCCATCTCCCTACCAACATGCCAAGACAGTGACGGATGGTTCTGGGGAAGAAGGCAGGTGTCTGCACATGGCCCATTGGGCAGGATAGAGAGCTGTATGTTCCTCAGTGTCACCGCGGATCCCAGTCACTGCTGAGCCTTTAGGGAAGGAGCATGTGAGCTCTGGGATAGAAGACAAGCACCTCCCACTGTCACATTTGTGTGACAGGAAGGCCAGATGTCCAGGTTAGAAGTATGTAACAACATTGTGGTTCAGTTAGCTTGTTGTCCAGTTGAGCACACACAGGCCAAGAGGAAGTTAGTGAGTTAAACCTAAGTTGCACAACAAGCTGTGGGCAGAGATTCCTGGAAAGATCCTATGAGGTCTAGAAGGAGGGAAGAACACGGCTGTTCACTACATTGCTGTGGTTAGGCGTACCAAAAGGGATGGTTGAATTTCCACTTCAGGACTATTAGTGGTGCCCCCTCTCTGCCCTGTCTGTTGAGCTCTCTGTCACCTCTACTACCCATGAGCACATACCCTGAGAAGGTGGCTTGTTCTCCAAGACCCTCCCTCTCTCGTCTGCTAACCTGTAAGATGTAAGTGCATGAAGGTCTTCTGCAGCAGTGCATACTTGTTGGCCTTCTACGCATGTGCCAGGTCCCCACCTACTCCATCGCCACATGCAAGGGTACCTCCATGATTATTCAGGCTCCTCCAACAACTGGCCTTTCCGTCTTCCCTGTCATTAGTAGCACTGTAGCTAGAGACGTCAGTGCCCACACAGGGGCCGTGGTGGGTCTAAGAAGGGGCAGGGATTGAAGGAGAAGCTTTGCTTCTCGTGGTCCAGGTAGTCAAGCTGAGTTGAGGTGGTCTGTGAGACTTCACTCGAGGCAAGACAGAAGGTGCTCCCCACATAGAATTGCTCCCCTCTCACTTGTCTGGGGCTCCTGGGCACCACAATTGCTCTTTTGGCCCTTGACTCACCTGCCACTGTCATTCCTATCTTGGAAGATGAACTGTACCTCAAAGGCTCCATGTCCCTAGGAGGACACTGAGGTCAAGAAGGGGACATGTTGAGGTGAGGTGACAGGAGAGTAAATGGCATTCAATCATGTACTCATGCTACAGATTCCATTGTGCTAAGGTACCACACTTTCTGTATTCATTCCATTGTTGAAGGAAATGTAGGTTGTTTTCAGATTCTGGCTAATAGCTAATATAGCTGCTATGAACATAGTTGAGCAAATGTTCTTATTGAATTGTGGGGTATCTTTTAGGTATATGCCTAGGAATGGTATAGCTGGATCTTGAGGTAGCACTATTCCTAATTTTCATGCTACAGAATATCCCATGAAACCCTATGCTAGGAGCTGGGATCACTCAAGTGAGGCCAATGTGCTCTGTCTCTGGAGAGCCTTTCATGGACCCCAGGTTGCTGTATTGCTGGCTTTCTGGCCTCAAAAGGGCACTGTATGGTAACAGCCATTTGTAGCATTTATCATTGAAGCTTGGGGCTCAGATTCATGGCAGAGAGTACTTCCTCCTCTCTTAAACAGCATCCCTGAGAGGACTGCTCACCTCTATACCCTTTGAGGCAATGTCCATTTACTCTTCAGTTTTCCCTTTTCCAACTTCCACTCACAGATCATTCCCCATTAAAGTGGGATTTTTGTTGTTGTTGTTTTTTAAACAGTCTCCTGTGGACCAAGCCGGTCTTGAAGTTTGTATGTTTCTAATGCTGGCCATGAACTCCTGACTCTTCTGCCTCCACCTCCCAAGCACTAGATTTATAGGAAAGGATGACCATGCACGACTTTCTGCCCACTGATCACCATTCCATCTTATTTGCCATTCTTGAGGAACAAAACAAAAGCACAAAGCAGGAAACCCTGATCTCAAGATGAGAAAGCCAGGGCAAAGGCTTGCCTCTCAGTTCCCTGCTGATTCTGGTGGATACACAAAGACATCTAGTCAACCTAGGGTCAAGACCTTCTAGGTTTGGAGAATTAAGGGGCTCTGCCCTGGACGCTACCTCAGCTTTCTGCTTCCTGCCGCTGCCCACTGGTACCAGCTTTGTCTTGTAAAGTACCGTTATTACCCACACATCAACCTTCTCTCCCACCAGTGCATTTAGGCTCAATTACATCTGAGGCTGTCTGGCATAATTAAATGACATTAGGACATATCCCTGCCGTAATGCAGTGTTCAAAGCCCTGGGCTCCACATTCCCAGACCTGCCACCACTGTACTGAGGCTGTGTCTGCCTAATGTGAACTATGATTGGGGCTAATTACTCTGCAGACAAGCTTCATTAGTGACAAGCTTGGGTTGAGAGGTGGGGGGACAGACTGTCCTCCCTAGAGCACCTGGTCATAGTCCAACCTCCCCTCCCTTTCCTCTGTATAGCTTGCTTTGCTTTACTAAGCAGGTGAGAAGTAAGAGTGAAAGGACTTTCCCCTAAGAGGCTCTTCTGGTTAATAGAAGTCTCAGACTTGAGTTACAGCACTTTCTAGAACTTTCTGAGTGCTTTATTAAAGTAGTGGGAACCCAAGGCCTGGGGAGAGGCAAGCACAGCTCACTGACTTTTACTGGCTTGTCTAAAGTCATAGAGCACAGGGGTCATCTCTCTTAACCTGCTGAGCTTGAAGACTGGAGTGAATGCATGGGGACTTTCCACAGGCAGGCACTATCTGGTCTGGCTGGCTGAAAGGGCTCTGAGCACCCAGAAGGTCCAAGGGCTCTTGAATGCTTCTTTTGTCCTTCATGCCTGGGGGTAAACCTTTCCACCTTACCTGAGTGCTAGCGCTCCTCATATATGATTCTCTACACTTCCTGTGTAGCCTGACTCCATTGTCAGTCTGGCTTGTTTGCCTAGTGCACAGCAGACATAGCTCTTCTGGGGGCAAACCCTGGGTCCTCTGTTTCCTGTGGTCTTTCCAGGGCCTGCACAGCCCCTAGATCACAGGCAGCACCTGATAGGCTTGACAATATAAGGCCGCCATGACAGAGACCGTTAGCAATCCCCAGCCAAACTTAAGTCATAAGTTGGTGCTATGACTCTTTGCAGCCAATAGACTGACAACCTGGCTGATGCCAGCATCATCTTGAAGCTTCAAGATGGATCCCTGAGTGACTGCTTAGAAGAGAGCCAGCCAAGAAAGCTGCCTGGTGTGGTTAGATTTTACGCAAAGGGGAAATATACTTTGGTTTTATTTTGTTGTGGGTCTTGAGATTTGACCTCACAATCCTCCTGCCTTAGCCCTCATTTGAACCAACTGGGTTCATTGGTGCTGTTTGTTCAAGCACCCAGGGGAATAATGATGGGGGAATTGGAGTTGGTGGAATGTACATGAGACAGGGTTCCATCACTGCCTTTCGACTCTGTCCTCTCAGGTCCCCTTGTCTCTTGGCCTCCTGGACAAGCTATATAGTTTTTGGTCCATTTGTTGTTATTACTATTTTATCTCACTTTCAGGGTCAGCCCAAATTTCCATCCCACTCCTGATTCATCGTGTGTCTGACCCATGAATATAAGGTGAGTCTACTTTACTTTCCTTACAAGGGAGATAGAGGGGTCACAGAGAAAGGGAGGGGCTCTCTTCTCACTCCTGGTTTCAGGAGTTTCTCAATTCTCATCACTCTGGATGCCTGGATGCTGGGTTCCCAGAAGCCTGGCACCCTGAGAGAAGCTTCTGTGGGTCTTTGGAGGTTTCAAGTAGGCTACAACCCTTATCAGTGTAGCCACAGAGACACTTATTTGGGACCTATCTAGGACTGCTTTACTCAAAATCCTTAAAACCTTGTGGGGTATTCTCCTCTCTGCTCCTCTACCCTAGGGCCACCCAACCTGCTTCAGCAGACAGAGAAAGATTTTTCCCCCCATCATTTACTTCTAGCCCTGTAGGCTCAGGAACTCCCAGCTACTCCCAGGAAGCAGCAGGATGCTTTATGTAAATTGAATAATAGGTCAAACCAAACCCAACAACCATCAGTCTTCCTGATAGTGTGTTTTTGTTTTCTTCTGGAGACAGGGTGGGGACTGTGCCTGGGTCCCCAGTGGTTCCCACTTATTTCCAGAATGAGGCTGGGCACTGATGAATGTGAGTGGTTGGAGGATAGTCAGCAGCCTTGCTGTGAAATTATAGCGCCAGACCTCAGAACGGGATAATGCTTACAGCACTCCTGCCCTCGTTCTGTGGTCACCAAGTGTGTAGTTGGGCTCTGAAGCAGGGCTCACAAAGATCACCCACTGTCTTTCCTTCCTCCTCCATGGCACAGATGAGGACAATGTCTCCTGGGCAACTGCTCACAATTACACTTAAGTTGGTGACACATCCCCCCACTCCAACTTGGAGCTGGCCTTGACCCAGAGGAAGTGAGCAGTTTCTTTTGCTTTGTGTTTGATGGAGACCAAAGCTCCCAGACTTCTCAAAGTCGCTCCCCTGCTGTAGAGACATCCAACTCTGAGGCGAGAGCTTCATGTTCTGAAGTGGGAGGATCACGTGGTACCTTCAATAGGACCAGTACCCTGGATTAGAGACCAATTCTCCAGCAAGTGAAGCCCAGATACCTCACAGACTACAGGGTACAAGCTCTGCCCCTACACATGCATCCCTCCAGTCTGCCCAGACTCTAGCCTGCTGTGGGTTCCTGTGATGCCTAACACCCTGTCCTCCGAGGAAAATCTCCCCTCTGGTTCCTCACAGCCAAATCTGCTTGTTGAAGGGGCACCCCTGGGGAGGCTGGAAGGATTTCGGAGCTGAGCAGTGGAAGGGTGCCGAGGCAGGTGGTGCTGGGGTCAGCCCGCATCAGGTTCCCACTTATTTTCACTATCTCTCTTCCCCAGGGTTGAGCACTGACAGGGATCTCCCAGGTGTGTCCCAGGGTAGTTGCAGCTCTGTGACCGGGTATGTGCGTCTATGTCTTTGGGTGAGGTAGGTGTGTCCACGTGGCTGTGCTGAGCATGGTGGCAGGTACAGCTGGAACAGCTGCTGAGGAAGGCAGCTATAGCCTGAGGTGGCCATTGTGAGATGGCTACACCTGTGGCTCTGGGCTGGGGACGGATCTGTCATGTAGGCCTGTGCCATACTTGCTTATATGACTGAGTGCTCTCAGGAGGTCAGCGTGGTGGGAGGCAGCTGAACTTCCAGGAGGGTGGGGGCTGTAAACCAAGAGACCCTGCCTGAAGTGATGCACACAGGAAGACCTGCTTCCTCTAGGTGGAGTCTTCATGAAGCCTGAACCTAGACATGGCTCTGTGGGCTTTGAAGCCTGTATAACCCTGCCTCCCTTCTGCCCCCACCGCCTGCCCCGGGTATAGAGAACTGCTGTGAGTGTCTGCTGGCATTGAGGAATATAATTATTATTTGTCATGAGCGAGAATGGCTGTGGGCAATTGGCGTCGTCAGGGAAACCATACCGAATGCTCCGGCTCTCCTCCGTGCCTCCATAGTTCCTCTCTAAAAGCAGGGGAGATCTGGAGGGTTGGGGGAAGCCCTGTATCTGCCATGCCCCCTTCTCCTGGCTTCTCTTAGGGCCCACAAACCACATCTCAGGTCCTGCCAATTCCTGGCTTACTTGGGTTCTGCTTCCAGAGCTGTGGTATCCTCAGACCTTCCTGGAGCCTGAGGGACATCCTGTCCCACCAAGTACAGTGAGACCCTCCCTATGGGAGCATGCTCAGAGGTACTGGCCCAAGAGGTATGAAAGCTTGCTGGGCATGCTCCCTCCAAGGGCTCCTCCTAGGAACTGTGGCTTCCTCGGCTGAGGGGTGTTGGTGACCCTGCTCCATCCCAGGCAACTCAGTTTCCTATCTGTAAAGTGGGCAGCCTGCTCTGACACCCTCAGATCTCATGTGTCCTGCAGTTCTCCAGGAATACCACAAACTGGCCACCCTGCCATACTCTCTGGATTCCTTCAGCCTCCTCTCTTGCCAGGGCTAGGTCAATGCACTGCCCTCTGAAGGCCTGGGTGGAGCCAGGAGCCTAGAGGCAGGAGTTGATGCAGAAGCCATGGAGGGTGCTGCTTACTAGCTTGCTCCCCATGGCTTGCTCAGTCTGCTGTCTTATAGGACCCAGGGCCACCAGCCCTGGGATATAGCACCACCCACGGTGTGCTGGGCCCTCCCCATTGATCAGGAATGGAGAAAAAGCTGGATTTAATGAAGACATTCCCTCAGCTGAGGCTCCTTCCTCTACGATGACTCTAGCTTGTGTCGAATTGACACAAACACAAAAGCAGCCAGGACAGTCACTATGTGACATGTGTAGAGAAGGATGTCTCCACTGAGGTGACCCCCTGTGTTTTCTTGCTGCAGTGGCTGGTGGCCTACCAGGGTTTGTCTTCTCCATGCAGACCCCACCTGGCCTTTGGCCCCTTTGCCTTCTACCCTCCATTCCTTACAGGTCAAAGCCAGTCAAGTTCTTGGCCTCTTACCATGGAAAACCTCCTACATAGTCTAACACCAAACTATTATTCACACAACAAGCAATTATTAATCACCTACTGAATACCAGACTGTATTCTAGGCCCTAGAGGTGCAGAGGGATGGGGAAGGTGAACCATCCATTGCATACCTTCTGTCTCTCCCTGTCCAGCCCCGAGAGTCCCTAGGAGTTGAACAATGTGTGGGTTGGTGTTTAGTAGGGCTAGGACCATGGAGTTCTTCCCGAAGGCCTGTTCAGTGCCTCATGGAAAACCAAATACTCTGCAGAGTCCCAGTGGGCTTGGGGCTGCCACGCATGTCCCAGTGGGCTTGGGGCTGCCATGCATGCTGCAGCCAGGATCTTGCGTATGCAAACATTGTGGAACGGGCAATGCAGTGACTGCATGCTCTGCTCAGGCTAAGCCCAGGCTAGTGCGCAGACAAGCTGTGACCTAGAGTCACCCAACTCCCAGTCAAGTGCGCCCTCCAAAGCCTGGAACTATCCATCAAATACAGGTCAAACAGCGGACCCTAGTGAGCACCCCCAGCCAGCTGATTAATGATGACATATTGGAGATGGTAGCATAAATTAATTTCTGAATTACACCATTAGTGAGCAATTACTCTTTTTTTTTCCTCTGGGAAATGAAGATATTTCTGTTATCTAAGCACTGACCGGGGGCACCTCTATTCGTGCTGGTGTGGATACCCATTTCTTCCTCTTTTGTATGAAGATTTCTCTCCCTTCTGTCCCCCCACTTTTTCATGGGGCAGCATCTGTTTTTCCAAGGAGACAGAGAGGCCCTTGTGGAGGGGGAGGGAAGGTGACTCTCAATACCTTCAGAAAAAAAAAAATCAAAAGATCCTGTGCGTTTACTAGCAGCCAAATAATGTCCTTTATTGGATGCTGTTAGGATACGGTTGCCGTGGAAACACAGGATTTTGACCTGCCAGGTTTGGATGCTCAACCAGAACATGCATTCTCCTTTAAGCCTTCAGAGGCCCGAGAGTAGTGGAGTAGAGGGAGCCGTGTGCAGAGACTGTGCTGTGGCCCTTGTGCTATATACAATGGCTGCCTCTTTTAGAAAGCCCTCCAGGATTAGTTCTCTACTGTGCTTCAACTACTTTCTCTTACAGCTGGTGCATTTCCCAGCTGGCTTGACTCTGGCTTCTCATACCAACCTCAGGCCTCTGCCTCCTGGACTGTCAAACCTTCCATGTGAATCTTGGCAAGCCTTACTTAGTCTTCCTATGCCATTTCCTCACCTCTACCCTTCCTACGATAGCCCGATTTTCAAGGCTGGTTATGGGGATTTAAGGAGTATGAATGACAAGTGCTGAAAGGAATGAGTGTCTGGCTCAAGGCAAGCATTTCATCATCTGGAGATACTGAGCAGAAGATACAGGAACAAAACAGAATCCATTCTTTTCTGGGCTGGTGGCCTGCCTCTCTCTGGCCAGCTGTGTGCCTGGGCCAGCCGCAGCATCACAGATCTACCAGATGAAGGTGGACCTCAAAGGTGGGACAGCCACACCTCTCAGCTGGTTCTGTCACTGTGATATGCCTGGTCACTCCAAGAGGCCTCAGAGTACTGGGCTCAGAGGAAGTCCTCTGGGGTCTGCGTCCTGCTGCTGCTGGCCCAAGCCGCTCTTAGCAATTGTCTTGTGAGCTCAGATTCCAGGTTTCTCAGGGTGAGCCCACTCAGTCCTCACTCTGAGCTCATTGCCAAAGAGGCAAAGGACAGAAAAAGGCTGCTTGCATCTACCTGGCTCCAGAAACCACTGTTGGTGGGAGAGACACTGGGGCCCCTTTGACCCAGATCAGTCCCAACTTAGTGCCCAAGAGAGGTCTCCAGGTCGTTGTTCCTGGGACTCCCTCAGCACCCTAGCTCATTCAGGTCCTTAGCATAGGCTGTGGTTCTGAGGGTCCACTGCCCGAGCCGTCCACGAGGTGCTAGATAAGCAGTGGGGCAGACACCATGATTTGGAACCTCGGTTCCTCACCTGTAAACCAGGCACAGCAATGCCTACTCAGCTTGTTGTTGGAGCAAACTCAGTGCACAAGAAAGGGTATGTACATTCTAAAGCTCTTAATCTGTGGGTCATGACCCCTTTGGGGGTCGAATGACCCTTTCACAGGGATTGCATCTCACATATTTATATTATGATTCATAACAGTAGCAAAATTATAGTTATAAAGTAACAATGGAAATAATTTTATAATAATACAGCATGAGGAACTGTATTAAAGGGGCTCAGCATTAGGAAGGTTGAGAACCGCTGGTCTAGAGTGTCATGCTCCCTGTGAGGGGTGGGTCTCATTTAAATGACTCCTGAAGCCACATCTGATGCTGTCTGTGTGGGTTTCTTTTTCATTGCAGTTAGGTTTCCATGGGAACAACATAGTTTCTGCCATTTATTGGAGCTTTGTCAGAGAGGCCACTCCAGGGATCCAGCAAGCTTTGGTGCTTTTGCTCTGGGATTGCTGAGGGACTTTAGACATGGTGCCTCAGTTTCCTATCCATCAGAAGGTACACTGAGCTGGCTGTGTGCCTTCCAGGTTCCTGTGAACAGCTGGATAGGATGAGGTTAATGGTTTGCTTGACATATACAGGTTCTCCCTGAGCCAGAAATCGGGCAGCCTTGTAGCCTCCTGGTTCAGGAGCTCTACCCAAATTAGCTCGCTCCTCTATACCTCAGTTTCCTATTTGTCCAAGTGCCATTATGATGTTTACCCCATACGCCATGAGAAGTAGCAGTTGACTCTCAGAGACATCTCTCAGAGTCAAGACAGCAAGTGGTGCCTAGAGATGTTATTTTTCACAGTGACAAAGTTAAAACAGGGCTGTGGTCATGGCTCAGGGTATAGGGTACTTTCTTGATGACCCAAGCTGTATCCTCAGAACCCACAAGGTACAAGCAGAGAACTAATTCTCTTAGATTGTCCTTCATCCTCTGCACTTGCACTGCAGCACATGCACATCCATACACAGAATGAACAAATAAATGGGGAAACCCCATTACCCAGCGAGGGACATCATATTTACTTCCCATGTAACAACCATGTAGGGAGCTGATGTGAGTTTGGTACCTTGATCTTAAAGCTCAGAACTCCTGGGCCGTATACTTGCCCTTGGCTTTGAAGAAACAGCATGGGCTCTAACTGAGGAGTAGGGAGTTGAAGTTCAAGGTAATAGGACCAGAGGCAGGAGGAGGTAGAGGGTCCCTCGGCTGGTTCTTGGTTTTTGCCCCTCCCCCTCCTCAAGAATACTGTTCCTACAGAACTAAGGCAAATAGATGCATGAAGGCTAGGCCATACCTAGGCAGTGGCCATTTTAAAATATTGTTTTGAGGGTGATGGCTTCTTAGATGGGTCCTGGGAATTTCCCTAAAGGATGTATATATTCAGTTTTTTAATAGTGAGCCCGGGTGGTCCTCTCTCTTGGGACCAAGAGTGGAAGAAGGGTAGGCAAGCAGTGTCTGTGAGCTATGGTCTCCCTCAGGTGTGAGTTCCTTGGTTACAGTGACAGATGGCTAACACAAGCAGAAGTCAATGCGAATGGCTTCAGGGACTAGGAAGATGGCAGGATGCACACTTGTTTTGGCAGGTGTGAGGACTGGAGTCTGGATTTCAGGATCCACATAAAGCCAGGCAAGACTGTGCTCACCTACAGTGAGCCAGGGACCTAGTACTTCCATAGTGAGCCGGTGGTGGGGTGGGGGGTGAGTAAGCATCATCCCCAGGAGCTCAAGGGCCAGGTGGCCTGGAGTGCCCAGCTGTGAACAAGCCCTGATTCAAACAAGGTGGATGGTGAGGAGGACTGACATCCAAGGTTATCCTCTGACCTTCACAGGCCTGTGTCTACACTCACACGAGCTCACATACACACATGCATGCTTCCGTGTACCCAGCATATACACAAGCACATTAAAATGTTCTTTAAAATAGCTTGGCACAGATATGGGACTAGTCCTCTCATTTTTCAGCCTCAGGATAATCCTGTTACCAGAAGATTGATGCTTCAGAATCTAACAAAAATCCAGATTAATATTGCAAGCACAGATATAAAAATCTTTAATGAAAGTTTAGCAAACTGCTACGGAATACTTTAAACACCAATACATCATGAGTGAATGAGGCATAGCCCAGAAACGCAAGACTGGTAAACCATTTTAAAATCAGTCAATAATTTGTCATGTGGGAACTTAACTAAAAAATAAAATTGCATGGTCATCTCTATAGATGCAGAAAAGAAATGTGTTTTTTTTTTTTTTTGTAGCAATGTAAGAATAGAAAGAAACTGATCAATTGTAATGTGTAAGAGTTGAAGTTCTGAGCTGGGAAAAAGTAAGACTGTGAAAAGACTATAGATTTGGAAAAAGCGTTTGAAAGGACATGGACATGGGCAGCATAAGGAAAGTCACAACAGAAGACTGTAGACAAACAATCCAATTTTAAATTAATTAATTTTGGAGACAGGGTTTCTCTGTGCAGTTCTGGCTGTCCTGGAACACTCTCTGTAGACTATTTTGGCCCTGAACTCAAGGAGATCTATCTGTCTGCCTCTGCCTCACGGGTACTGGGATTAAAGGCATGCACCACCTCGGGACACAATCCAAGTTTTTAAATGTGCAAAATATTTGAACATTCACTAAAGAAAATGCACAGAAACCCTAGCACTTGGGAGGCAGAGGCAGGAGGATGGCTGCAAGAGCAAGGCCAGCTTGAGCCTAGTATGGAATTCCAGGCCAGCTGGGGCTACACAGTGAGACTCAGAACACAAAACAAAAACAACAAAGATATCACTAGTGGCAGGTAAAGTAAGCTACAATAAGTTATGAGCAGAAGCTTATTAGAGCGGCAAGTGAACATTAAGATGACAAACACAACAGGTGTTGGGGTGGGACTGGGATAGTACTAGTTCGGGAGAGTAGATGGACACATCCATCCAGGAAACAGTGGAACAGTTTTAAATATGTTAATAATGCCCATACCGTCTGGCCTACCAACTCCCAGCCTGGCCCAGCGGCGAACCTGTAATCCAGCACTCGTGAGCAAAAGTAGGAGGATCATGTCAGTGTCAGTCTGGGCTATACAGACTTTTATCTCAGGATCAATTCCCTAGATAAGTTAAATGAGGAAAGGGAACAGCCTGGGCTAAGCCAGGATCAGGTGGCACATTCAAATGTGTCCTCTTAGATGCTCTCAGGTTTTCGGGCAACTGAGAAAACTAAAGTCCACAGAACTGGCACAGCTCAGCGACACAGCAGGACCTGCCACTCTGACGGCCATTGTCTTTTCCAAGGCTGCCTGTGTCCAGCCCTCTACAGCGACTTCACCTGGGCTAGAGGAGACACTGAATTTTACTCCTGTTTACTTCTGTCTCTGGTGTGTCAGTAGGAATGGCCCTAGTGTCAAATCCGGATGACAACAGCAGCAATTCAGAGAAGCAGGGGAGGAGGGAGGCAGGGTCTCACACAGTCTATCAGCAAAGGGGATACATTTTCCTATGGGAACTTGAGGCACATGCCTCCTCTATAACTTGGTTTCTCCATCTTTAAAATGGCACTCTCCACTCCAGATCTTCATCCATAATCTGGGTCCTATGTCCATGCCACGTTTTCTCTCCCTGAAGGGACCCTCTACTGTCCCCTCATTCCCTGGTGGAGACAAATGAGAGAGAAGGTTTTGAATTGTTAGTGGTGCCCATGTCACAGCCTGGGCTATGACATTAAGAGATTGTGGCAGGTCCTGGTCCAAGGGGCTGCCCAGTGATTGCTTGGGTCCCCTTGAAGGGGTATGGGGTTTGCATCAAGAACACCAAGAGTGAATATGGAGATACCGACAAAGGACAGAGGGAAGACCTGGGGTGCATTCAGCCTAGCCATGTGGGAAATGGGCAGGTCTGGATTGTGAGGTCCTTGAAGGCTTTTGGGAAGACTAGAGCCACAGAGGTGGAGGAGGTGCTGTCTGCAAGGGCTATAGGACAGAGGTGTGCCTACTACCCATAAAGACTTGACCTTGGGCCAGGAGCTCTGACTTTGGTCCATGGGCCATGAAGGCTGCCAGGAGGAGCAGCATATGGGGAAGTTCATATGTATGTATACGGGCAGGGGGCATGATTGGGATGCTGTATCATTGAGCGTGGCCAAGAAAGGTGGGAATGGATGGCAGTAGGGAAAGAAGAAGAGCTGATTCTTGTTGGGAAGCCTCCTTCTCCCAAACCATCCTTCTAGGGTCCCTTGTGCCATTTCAGTAGCTTGTGGGAGGCTGGACATAGCAACAGGAAGGCACTGCTCTCCCCAGCCCCACCCAAGGCTGCAGCTGCTGTGGGAAGGACCCAGCTTCCTTCTGATATATTTTCAACCTCGAATTCTGCCCTGACGGAGTGGGGTCTCCAGGCTGCCTCTGAGGTGGTCAGAGTGAGGAACTGCACAGACATGGGGCTGGGGCAGTGGCAGTGGCAGGGCGTGTGGTGGCGGAGTGAGTTCTCTTGACCTCCAGGGTTCAGGCCCTCCAATAAGGCAAATGGAAGGAAAGATAGGTCAAGAGCAGAGGCAAGCCCCCACCTGTTCCTTCGCCCTGGCCTCTGAGCACAATGTTTGGTTCCCTGAGCCCAGTGGAGAGACGGGTTGTCTGGGTGGGTGAAAGTTGGGCTGTCGGGTGGGGATGGGGGGTTGTGTTAAGAGTTAGGAGCTGGGTCTAAGTCCTGGTGTCTCACTCTTGCTGGGGACCCTGGGCTGGTTTCCCCCTTGTCACCAGGTCTCCCCCTCTTGACTACAGGGCAGCCTTTCCCATGCCTTGCCTGCCTCAGTCCTTAACTAGGCTTCCTTTTGAGGGGCTGATTGTGGCATGGTTAAGGGATAATAGATGAGAAAGGTTCTAAGGAGCCTCAAGTGCCAGACAAGTGTGCGGGGAAATCAGCAATCATCCACTGTTTATCATGTGACCTGGCAGCCTGGAGAGGCATGCTCAGCCGTGATATTAATGGCATTAATAAGGAGACCGGCACCACCGACGCACACTGCATGTCCTTTTTCATCCAAAACATCCTCCGTGAGTCTCTGGGAGTCTCTTTGTGAGCTCAACATCTTACACCCTGATGTGCAGATGGGTAAACTGAGGCAGGGAGCTGCTGTGTTTGATTAGCTGAATAAGTGAATTTTGATTTAGTGAATAAGTGTGTGTGTGTGTGTGTGTGTGTGTGTGTGTGTGTGTTAGGGTGGGTGTCAAAGATCTATCAGTCTAAGCCTGGTGCTTTGGTCCTAGACCAGCTGCTGGTAACAATTCTAATCTCTGTCTGCCCCCCCCCCCCGCCTTGCTTTTTGAGACAGGGTGTTTCCTTGTCCTGGCTGGGTTGCCCTGGCTAGCGATCCCAGGATCTTTTTCTTTCTACCTCTCCAGCATAAGACATGCAAGTGTGTCACCACCCCCAGCTTTTGACCTGGGCTCTCTGGTTGGAGCCAAGTCCTTATATTTGTGTCACAAGCATTCACTTACTGAGCCATCTCCCTAGGCCTGGTCTTTGCCTGTGGGTTCCCATCAGCATCTGGATGAACCCACGGAACTCTAGTCTGGGTGGGCAATGGGCTCTGGGTGAAGCCACCTTCTCCAGCTGCTGGCTGCGTGGCTCTGGGTGGGAAGTCCCTGCCTCATCTTTTTCCCATCTTCACATGGGGTGCCTGGCCATCTAGTATGGTGACAGAGTTAAGGCCTTCAGTGGAAGGGCCAGCTTGCCTGCTACATCATCCTGGCTCCTGGGTTGTACCCTAGTGTTCCCCTCAGGTCAGAACCCAGTGAGTGGGGGTGGGGTCTGACTTTCCCCACCTTGGCTGCATTAGGCCACCTGTGGGCTCCAGGGCCAGCATTTCAAGTCTGTCTTATCTCCCCCAACCTCCCGGTGCTGCCATAACCAGACCCTCTGCTCTGTAGCCCCCCTGCCCTGGCTAGCCAAGCTGGTTATAGGGGACGGAACAGTCACATGCCCTCGATGGGCATCTGGGCAGGCTGCACTCCTCTAGTCACCTCAGCAAGTAGGCGTTGTGGTGCGCAGCTCTTGAGTTCACTCTCCTCTCCTTCCCCTCTGCCCTTCTCTGCAAGCTGGGCATGCCCCTGCCTCATTTCCTCAGAGGCTTCCTTCCCGTGTTACACCTAGCCTGCAGCTCTACCGCTCTCAGCTTGTGCTCGTGGACTGACTGGCCTTGGTTGGAGGTCGTGGGTGGTTCTCTCTTTCCTTTATTTCCCACATACTGTTCCTCCTAACTGGATTGTCTATGTATCTTTCCTCCACTTAGACAAATGTCACTGTTTCTGAGAAACCTTTCCTGATACCTCAGGTTAGACCATCCTGTTCCCACCTCATGTGTTTCTCACATCCCTCTCCAAGCTCAGCCCAACCAAGGATGCTGGAACCTGGATCCCTTGTCCAACTATGTCTTTCTATTCCTTGGGCATCTTTTAATTTTGTCTATTTACTTTTAAATGTTTTATTTTTTTTGAGACAGGCTCTCAGGTATCCCAGGCTGACTTCGAGGATGACGTCTTACTCCTGACACTCATGTCTCCATTGCCCAAGTGCTGGGATCACAGACATGTGCCACCATGCTCAGAGTGTGTGGTGTGGGGATCTATTGGGGCTTTGCCAGTAACCTACTGAGGAAGCTTCAGCCCTAGTCCCTTCCTTGTGTGTCTCTTCAGGGTGATCCAGGAAAGCTGCAAGACTTGATTTCATAAGGAGCAGCTCAGCTGACCCTTTCCTGACACACGGACATGCAGAAGATCAGAGAAAACAGGTGGCTTTCCAACGTCATGTGATTCATAACCCACAGGCTATGGAAACAATTTTGGGCTAAATTTTTTTTTAATCATTTTTGAGAACAAGGGAAAGAAGATGAACAAGCTCAGGAAATGTGGTAAAAGAATGCACCCTTGCCACTTCGGGGATGCAATCTGAGAGGGATGCAAAGATTTATGTCTGAAGATGCTCATCATCTTGTTTATGAGGCTGAAAGCCTGGAAACAGCTCAGAGGTCCAACACAGAGATTGGTTAAATAAATTAAGGGACCCTCTGTGATGGAATACCATACAACCATTAAAAATGATGGCCCAGTTAAAAAAATATTTTAATGACACAGGGAAATGTTCACAAGATATTAAAATAAAATAGGCTGGAACAGCATGGTTTTGTGTCCATGGCTTTGCTACAGCAATGATTTAAAAGGGGAAGCCCAAGGCTTCTGAGGCTATTTATGATGTTGGTTCACTGCCTCTGAGACATCAGCCTCATTAATTCTCATTCCCACTCGGCTTAGTAGAAAGCATGAGAATTTTGTGTGTGAAGGCCATTTGGAGTGAAGTCTGTGCTATTTATGAACTGGGTGGCCTTGGAGTTACTTTTCCTCATCTGTAAAATGGGCACAGAAGTCCTGTTGGTGTTAATGGCTTTTAAATGATGTGCACATACACACAGAGCTTGAGTGAGTGAGAGAGAGAGAGAGAGAGAGAGAGAGAGAGAGAGAATGGAGCTTCCCTCTGAGAGAACCACTCCCCACTCCCACTCCCCCACCCTTCTCCCCTCTCCCCTGAGCTTGGTTGCATTCTGACCAGGTTATGACCCTTTTCCTTATTTGGCTTCCAGCCAGGACCAGTGATTTCACCCTCTCCACGAGGGAGGGAAGTGGGCCTCCCTGAGGGAGATGACCTGCAGTGCGCAGACCCCAGCCTAGCTTTTCCCATAGTTGCTCCTTCCCAGAAGCCTCCAGCCATGTCACCAGTGAGTCAGGAAGATGTGTTCTGAGGAGCTGGGGATGGACAATGGGGACTCCTGCTATCCGTTTTCTCTCTATCCAGTTTGTTGGTTTTATTATATTCAGAGTATGTTTTAGAGGCTGTGTTTTCTCTGCCTATGCTTTCTCCTTTCTTCTCTTCCCCCTTTCCTCCTCCTCCTCCCTCCCTTCCCTCCTTCTATCCTTCCCTCCCCTTTCTCCTATAGGCAGATGGGCAGATAAAGCATGGGAAGGAAATAATGGGCTTGGGGGGAGGCTCAAGGTGAAGCTGCTGACGTCACCCCGGGCCCTTTGCAGAGGGTGTGCCCACTGTCCAGCTGCTGTCTTGAGACCCATGCTTCCAATTTTGGAGACTTCCCGGAGGGAGGCAGGGACCTCACAGACAGTTAGACCCTGGGGAGGTGACAGCCTTTCCTCATGAGGTAGTTACCTGTGACTCAGCACCGCAGGCCACGTCTGTGCTGTGCCTCGGGCAGGACAGCTTTGCTGGGCCACAACACCTGTCTGCCTCCTTCCGCTCCCTCCCATGAGCTGTTCCTGCGGACCTGTCCCCTCAGTACATCTCGTGCCCTAGATCCTTGCCTCAGGCTCTGCTTCCACGGACCAGGACATGAGACAGGCGGGAACCCTGGTGTGCCTCTTCTAAAGATAGCTCAATGACACTTCACGTGCCGTCTCTGTGCCTAAATAGAACAGCTTTCAAGCATAGTATTTTTAGAGAGAGAAAATAGATTGAACGCACCAGGAAGTGTACTACAGACGGAATTGAAAGCGGGGTCTAGAGACATGCTCTTGAACAAGCGTAGTGCTCACTCCTGGCGAGGTGCCCAGTGGCGAAGACTAGGTCTGACGGTGTGTGTGTGTGCTGTGCATGAATAGAGCTCCTCCCAAGCTTCGCCGTGCTCCAGGTAGACTTCAGCAGAGGCCAGGGAGGCTGGCCATACCCATCCAGCGCTGCCCCTCACCTAGTCAGCTCCATGGGTGCCACTACCAGAAGCTTCCCCTAGAGCCCACAGGGGAAGCTGGTCAAAGGTCTAGACCGAATCATGTGGAATCTCTTTACCAGCTCAGCTTCCTCCAGGAAGCCCACAGGGGTTCCTTCATCCTCTGAGCTCCTCCCCATCTGATGGCCATCATATTTGCTGGCTTGGTGATGAGCAGCCAGGACAGGTGCTCGGGTGGTGTGACTTGAGTCATCTGACAGCAGACTTTTTAGTGGCTCTTTATGTAACAGGGCAGGCATCAGTCCCATAACACTTTACAGCATCCTGTGACCACATCTGTTGCTGTATGGGTGGAATAATTTTCTGCTTAACTCAGTGCCCAGAATAGGGCCTGGCATACAGAAGCTACTCAAAAGACATGGTAGACTAAGAGAATCTCCATAAGCAGCTACAGTGATGCGAATGGTGGGTGTTGTATATAGGGAGGCTCCTTGCCCATGCTAGTCCAGCATCATTCAGGGGGGAGAGAGCGGGGCTGCCACAAGCACAAGGTAGGTAGGAGGGCACCGGGCTCCAGCTGCTATGCCCTGGAGCAACAGCTGTCATCACTGTGATCACAACAGACAATGGGGAACTACTTCGGACCGGCTGCTGAGAGCCCAAAGCAGTGCTTCTCAAACTGGGGGCCGCAACCCCTTTGGGGTAGAGTGACCCTTTCACAGGGCTGCATACCAGATATTTACATTAAGATTCATAACGGCAGCAAAATTACTGTGATGAAACAGCAGGGAAAATACTTTTATGGTCGGGGTCACCGCCATGGGAGGGACTGTATTAAAGGGTCACAGCATGAGAGAGGTTGAGGATTTAAGGGAGAATATCTTACCGCTCCACCCATCCTTTCCCAGAAGGCTCTTTGGATGCCCGTTTATTCTTACTGTTTCTGGTCCCTGGGGAAGGGCAAAGCTTAGGCACTTGCTGTCACATGGTAAGTGGGGAGTGACATTCCTTTGCCTACCCTGGGGACAGACCTGAGCCAAGACCCAAGCTGACCAATCAGATATCTCCATGGCTCTGAAGCTCCACCCTCTGTCTTCTTGTTGGGAGGGGACGATCTGCAATACCAGGTCATTTCCAGCATGCTGGTTTCTGTTTCTGCTATTTCTCCAGAAACTGATTCTCAAGCTTGACTTCTCTTCCTCCCATGGGTCCTACAGCCTTCTGGAAGATTCTGTTCACTTAGTTAAGTGGTGTTGGAGGTTGAGCCTTGAGTCTTACACATGCCAGGCAAGTGAGTGACCTACCACTGAGCTTTAAACACAGCTCTATTCCCTTCAGGAAGTTTTGGTGTCTGTTGCTTATAACCATGAACTCCAGAGGGACTGATGCTATGATCATCCCCTTAACAAGTGAGGAAATCGAGGCTCCAGGAGGTTTTGGCCCTCTCAGTTCAGGTCATGCAGGTGGACAGTGGCCTGTTGAGCCCAGCTTGGACATCTACAGAGTGCAAAGATGTTCTGTCATCAATCAGGTGGCAAGACCCAGTCAGTGGTGGACGAGGGCCTTCTGGGACTCTCCAGCTATACCTAGACTGCTGGCCGTGAGCCTGTTCCTGTCTGGGGATGCTACTGCTAGCTGTTCTATTATGGTAGTCAGCAACAGCACGCAGAGGTGGGGCAGGGGAAGGAAAACCCCTCTTTACTCAGAAAACAGAACTGAGCAGGACCTGCTGGGGGAGATGACTTGGGCGGGCTTACCATAAACAGGGCGAGGCCACAGGACATTGAGTGGGACAGGAGCTCCAAACCAGCTGTGGGCTGGAGGCAGAAGTTCGTAAGGCATGGGAGCCAGGTACAGAAGGGGTTTCTGCTCAGCACAGATCAGCCTGGCTGCAGGGCGGGTCTGAATTTCTGGCTGATTGCAGGGCAGACCTGCTTCTCTCATCTCTTTGTCCCACCCAGGGCTGTAAGCTGTGACCCCTAGTCTGTCACAGTCTCTCTGTGTGGCCCCAGCACCTGCCATCCATCACTTGTTAAAAAGCCCTGGATTTCTCCGAAAGCAATAGATTCTTTTTTGCGGGGGAAGGGGGATTGCCTAGTTATGATCCAATTACACAATAATTACATTGGAATGGCTTTGTAAGGATGGCATTAATTACCTTTGATAGCCCCATATATCATCACTCTGAGGACGGTCAGGAGATAAGGTGGGTGGGACCAGAGGGGGGACCTGAGAAGCCATTAAAAGATCTGGAAGCTGGGGACCTGGGAGGAGGAATGGATCAAGTGTGTGTGGTAAGCCCTCTGCTGACCCCCAGCCTGACTGTGATCCTCAGGTGGCCTGTCCTGCCAATTAAGGGTGAGGGTCAAACTTCACCACTATAGGAAGCCCCTTCTTTATGGCAGCAGAGCTTTGACCTTGGCACTGGGGAAAGATAAAACTAATCGATCACAGGCTGTTGGAGGAGTAAAGGGAGGTGGGCCTTAGACCAGAGCCAGGGGTAGACAGGGATTCCTGATTCCCTAGTGGCTCAGCTCAAAAGATACAAAGGAAAAGGCAAAATTCCTTCAAATAATATATTTATTTAATATTGTACATCCAAAATATTAGTTCAACGTAAAAATATTACAGATTGGCTGGGAAGATGGCTCAGTCAGTATAATGCTTGCAATATGGGCATGAGGACCTGAGCTTGTCCTTCTCTAGAACCCAAGTTAAAAAAAAATGGTGGCAGTTGCCTGTAATCCCAATGCTGGGGAAGCAGAGATGGACGGTCCCAGGGCTCACTGGCCAGACTGTCTAGACTAGTTGATGAGCCCTAGGCTGGTAAGAGACCCTACCTCAAACACCAAGATAGATAACTAAGTAATGACAGCTGGCATCAACCATTGGTCTACATACATATACACACATACAGACATATATAGAGATCCATACACATCTGTTATTCACACACACAGATACACACATCACACACTGTTACAGTATCTTTTATTTGTTGGATGTAATTGTTATCTTGAAGGTTTACTGCCTCTGTCTGCTAACCTAGGCCTAGTTCTGTAAGCTTCTAGCCACCATACAATCTAATCTAAACCTGGAATATCTTCAGCCTCTGAGACTTACTGCTGAATAATCTCATCCTTTCTAGCTCCTTCTGAACTCTGGATGGCTGGTTTAACTCGGCTGTTCTGGCTAAAACTTGTCTCCAAGATGACTGATTCAATCTGGCTTCTCTCAGCTTCTCAATGAGCTGCTCTGCTTGTTTCCAAACTAACTCTAGCAATCTGTTCTAATCTTCCGGCTCCTTCTCATTATCTGGTTCATTCTATCTTCACCTGTGTCTAGCTTGTTCTCTCCTCAACCTCTCTCCCAGTAAAAACTACTTCCTTTCTCTCTCTCTTTCTCTTTCTCTCTCTCTGTCTCTCCACTGCTCCTCAACTCAATGACTCAACTGAACTGCCTGAACAGAACTCCATTAGAACTCAGAGAACTCCATGCTTCTGTCTCCTGAGGGCTGGAATTAAAGGTGTGTACCACCACTCCTGGACCTAACTGTTCTTTACATGACCTTGAACCCAGAGATCTGCTTGCCTCTCTGTCTCCTAGGATTAAAGACGTGTTTGTATTACAGCTGGATCACACAGACCTAGAGGTCTTTGGATGTGATCTCATGCCAGAATAGTCATGTTCTGAATTAAAATTCCTGTACAGTCCACAGACACACAGAAGCACACACATAGACACACAGATGCACACACACATGCATACACACACATAAACAGACACATGCAGAGGCACATACACATACATATATAGACACACACATACACATGCACAGACACAAACACACATCACATATGCACAGATACACACGTTTAGACACACACAGACACATACACATCATACATATACAGATGAAAATACAGACAGGGCAAGGACATAGGCATACACACTGACACTGTACCTATATAGACACATGCACATTAAAATAAAGAGATCCCATATTACATTATTTTTAGTGGAACTTTTGAAATCTGGTGTGCATCATTTGTGTGTGTACTTGTTTGTACTGGCATGTGCAGGCATGTGCTTGTACATGTGAGTGTGTGTGTATGTGTGAGGCCAGTGGTTGATATTGGATATTTTCCTCAATCTGATTGCTTTCCATGTTACTGAAGCTGGGTCTCTTGCTGACTCTGGCTTGTCTAGCTAGCCAGCTTGTCCTAGTGATCTCCTGTCTCTGCCTCTATAGCTCTAAGATTATGGGTAACCCGCCATACCCACCTGGCTTCTATGTGTCTGCTGGGAATCCAAACTCAGATTCTACATTTGTCCAGCACATGTAGAATTTCTATCCACAGAGCTATCCCCCAAGTGTCTTCCTGTGTGCCTAACATGTTCTAAGCACACCTTAGGTAAGCGCCTGTTGCTATTTCAGTAGCCTATACACAAAACTGCTGTGTACTTAATACATGGCGATTACTTTTCCTCGTCCCTGACATCCATTTGCCTGTTGTTCCTCTACTTCTTGGGATGAACTTTCCTCCAGGGTGATGGGATGGATATGTCATGAAAGCCTCCGGTTGTCCAAGCAAATCTGGAGCCCTACAGTTCTGTAGGTTGAACACATCCAGCCCAGCATCTTGTCCTCTCTTCTGTCCTTCAGAACAGAGCAGGAAACCAGCCTCCCAGCACGGATATCCAGGTTGTGTCTGCCCCTCCCCTCACTGCAGTACAGGGAAAGGAGAGCCATGGGCTCGGGTGGCAGGGTGGCTATTGACTGGTGGCTGCAGGGTGGAGTGGTAGGGTAGAGATGTCTGCTACCTGGCTCTACGTGTCCAGGCTTTTCGTGACCACAAAGCTCAGTGTGTTTAGTTCTATCTTAGGCCTCTTCCTGAACCAACCTCTAGCCTCCTGCTGTAGCTCATCCCTTACCATCCTTCATAGCCCACTCTCTAGCCTTCTTCCGGTTTCTGGAAAGTCCCTAGCTCTTTCTTTCTCTGAGACCACTGCACCTGCCTTTCCCTATGCTGGGACCTGTCTTGCCATGTGTCCAGCTCCTTCTTTTTCTAGTCTCCTCTCAGATGGCTCCTCCTCAGAGAGCCTCTCTTGGCCTTCCACTGAAGCTGTGCACATCTCCATCCCTCTACCCTACACTTCTCCCCACCCCCTGCCCACCCCACTCCACTCCCACCCATCCTGCCCGTTTAAAGATCCTTCTTCAACCTTTCCCCAGGTGCTTCCTAGACTGTTTTTATTGCACTTTCTGTTTTTATTTTTAGAGACAGGGTCTCCTGTAGTCAAGGCTGGCCTTGAACCCATTGTGTAGCCAAAGATCATCTTGAACATCTGCTCCATCTTCCTTCACTTCCAAGTGCTGGGATCACAGACATGCATCACCACACCCAGGTTTATGTATTGCTGGGCTTTGAATCCAGGGCTTTGTCCCTCTTGGCAATCAGTGTACAACCTGAGCTACACCTCTAGTTCTCTCTTTTGCTTTTGAGGCAGAGTTTTGCTATGTGGCCCAAACTAGCTTTAAAAGACTCTACACATAAAATAAGCTTTAAAAAAAAGTCTGTCTCAGGGGTCCATCACTGCTGCACACAGACACATGACCTGCATCCTGCTCTAGGGTGCCACCTGGAATAAATGTGTTCAACACCTGGAATAAGTGTGTACAGATGTTCAACACCTGGAATAAGTGTGTACAGATGTTCAACGCCTGGAATAAATGTGTACAGATGTTCAACAAGAGAGCGGCCAGCACTGAAAGTGGAACCATCCAGACGTCTGCTCAAGAGAGAATGGGTGAACCACTGTGAACAGCTCAGCCAGTGCCATTCCTCAGCCACTAAGAGGAGGCAGCTGTAGCAACACTGACTGATTCTTCAACATGGATGACTCTCGACACAGTCCTGAACCAGAAAAGCCAGACCCAGAAGAATGCACCTGTGTGACCTAGTTAGCAGATGTGGAAAGAGGGCAAAAATGACCTCTCTGGTGGCAGAAATCACATGATCTCAATACACACAGGAAGCTCTTTCAACAAAGTTCTTCATCTACACACGATAAAAGTCCTGAAGAAGTGGGAATAGGAGCAGATGAAGGGATGAAGGGAAAGTGAGGAGCATTCTCTAGAGTCTAGGAAGGAGACCAGGGTCCCCAGGGCTTCCACTCCTACTCAGTATAGGTGCTCCAAGCCTTCACTGTGATAAGACATAAGAAAGAAGAGAAGCTAAACAGGGAAGGACAGAGCCAAGTGTCCATTCACTGTTTAAATGAGCACTGAACATTTAGAAGCTATTGCTGGTTCTACTTGTCATCTTAAGGAGAGACTCTTGAGAGCCACTGAGATGGCTCAGTGGGTAAAGGCACTTGCCACAAACCCCAGTGACTTGATTGCAATCCCTGGCATGGTCGAAGGAGAGAACTAACTCCTGAAGATTGTTCTCTGACCTCCATGGGAGTCAGCCCCCACACACTAAATAAAATGCAATACCAGAAACCTAGCCACATACCCGAGGCTAGTGAAGTCATGGATCTTGAAGGAGAACCAACAAGCACCACTTTACTATAAACCAGCATAATTCCCAGCTAAATTCTAAATATTTTTTCTTACACCCACAGATAAGTGTTTTTCTCACCTCTCATCAAGTAAACTTCTCTTTGCAACAGAAGGAGACAATTGTAGAGAACCACAACGAATCAAAATACAGAGAAGTGGAGTCAAGTCTCAATGGACACATCTACAAATCACTCCTGTACTCAAAGCTCAGAGAACAGTACAGAAGAGGGGGCAGAAAGATGGAAAGAGCCAGAAGGTCAGGGAGTTTGCTATGAGACCGTGTTTCCTAGGAATGTCAGGAGCTGCACACAAAGTCTCACCAACATACCAACATGACTGCTGAAATGAGAGCTGAACAAGGACAACAACAATAGAGATGCCAAAGTGGAAGGAAAAAGATAAAGCCTCAACCCTACACAAAGAGTTACAGGCGACTAAGGAAGGCCAAAAGTGTGAGAAATAGCCTTCCTCAGGAAAGAGCACACCATCTGATTATTTAATATCAAATGGGAAGCCCTGAAAACATACATGTAAGTAATATTATACAGACTGAGCAGGTTGTATTTAGAAAAAAAATATATGTATCTACATATACATATATGCATGTAACAACAACAAATAAAAAAAAGGCCACAAATTTGAAAGAGAGCAAGGAGGGATCTATAGGAGGACTTGGAGGGAGAAAAGGGAAGGAGGAAAGGATGTAATTATAATTTCCAAAAATAAGTTAAAAAAAGAGAAGCTGTAATACCCTGTGGTGGTTTGAACAGGTATGGCCCCCATAGACTCGGGTATTTGAATGCTTGGCTGTACGGTGACAGCAATTAGGAGGTGTGGCCTTGTTGGAGGAGGTGGGGTCTTGTTAGAGGAAGTGTGTCAGTCTGGAGGTGGGGCTTTGATGTCTTAAATGCTCAGTATGAAATACATCCAGTTTCTGCCTGGCTGTAGAACTCTCTGCTCCTTCTCCAGAACCATGTCTGCTCATGTGCTATCGTGACTCCTGCCATGATGACAACGGACTAACCCTCTAAAACTGTGAGCCAGCCCCAGTTAAATGTTTGTCTTTAGGAGAGTTGCCTCAGTCATGGTGTCTCGTCACAGCAATGGAAACTCTAAGATGAATCACCCCCAAAAAATAAAATAAAAAAATTAAAGGGAGCTTTTGATATGGCCACCACCTGGGAGCCTTTGACTCTCCTTACATTCCATTCTTTTCAAGCAACTATACCCTGCCCTTCAATGCTGCTCAGGCCCAGAACTACTCCATACTGCAAGCAAACTTAACCAAAGTGCTGTAAAAAAAGTGTGGAGGCCACAGTGAGCCTCAGCACTGATGAGAATATTGTCCCTAGTTGTGTGTGTTTGTGATGATCTTGGGAATGAAATATAATACCTACTCACTTATGAGGAGCCTGGTTCCCCTCACCTGGCCCTTCTGCCAGAGCTAGCTAACCCCTGGACAACCTGTTCAGCACTCAGTGACTGAGAGCCGGCCGACAGTAAGCCAGGAACACATACACTGTGGACAACAACGGACACGATAAAGCAAGGGTTGCCTTTCAGTTCCCAGACAGGCACTGCCAGAGGCCCACAGAATTCTGTGATCTGTCATGAAAGCCAACAGGAGGACCCTCTTTCCTTACTAAGAGTTGTTTATGTTATTATGTGTGTGTGCACCCAAGTATATATCTGCGCCATGTGCATGTAGGAGTCCACAGAGGGCGTCACATCCCCTAGACCCGAAGTTACAGGAGGCTGTGAGCTGCGTGTCTGGGTTCGCTGTGAGAGCAGTGGTACTCCTAATGGCCAATCTGTCTCTGCAGCCCACAGAATTCCTTTTTCAAGACCTGGGCTGGTATGTGTTCTGCCTGGTTTAACTTGTTTTTCTCTTGATCTCTCCCCAACAATGGCTGGGAGCACCCTCTGCTCTCAAATCAGGATGGGAGGGGCTTCAGGTTACTCTAAACCATATTTGCCTGCAGGCTGGGAACTTTCTAGGGTTCAGAAGTCTGGATAATAGTCCGGCATTTGAGGTGTCTCATGTCTGACTGGGTGCCCTGGCACCACCTCTCTGAATGAGACCTTGCCTGCATTGTACAACGTGTGTCTGCAGATTGGCTTCTCAAACAAACAAGGCTGCTAGGTTTCCTGCCTGGCATGCAAAACTTGGGGGTGGGGATGGGCAAACGGCAGCAGCTATGGCCCACATACCTCTCCTCTAAGATCCAGGCCTGAGAGGAGATGACACAGGAAGCCTCCCCCGCTCCCATACCTACATGGCGGAAGAAGAGGACTGACTCTCCCACCTGTTCCTTTGACCCCTACGAGTGATGTGCAGATCACTGAGGCCATGGCTCTGGTCATATCCTAGTCACCTGTGACCACTGTCCTCCTTTCCCTGGGCCTCAGCCTGCCCTTCTACAAAATGAGGCTAATTACTCTCAGCAAATGCTCTGGGAACTAGTCCTTAAGGGGACAGTTTTCCAGCAGGTAAAGCACAGGTGTGTCATCTTCCTGAATCCTCATTTCTGCCCTTGTCCTCCCTCATGGGTGACATGAGTGACCGTGACCTTTTCCATCTGAACTGAAAGACTTTTCAGACTGATGGTGTTTGTCCCACCAGGGTTATAGGGATGATCCTTCCCGGACACTCACACCAGGTGTTTAACTAACCTGCTCCATGACAAGAGATCCTCCATTCTGCCAGGAGCGGCATCCTCAGAGTGGGTACCAGTAGATTGTATGTGGGCCTTGGATATAAAGACCCCTCTGACGTCATTCATAAGGTCCTTTGTCTTGAGTGGCTCCTAGCATTGTGGGACCTTTCTGGAGAGCCCATTCTACAGGTTGGAGGCTCTAAGGGCCGTGGTAAGAATGAGAGCAATAGACATGATGGGTATGGCAGACCCCCACCAGCTCCCTGTCAAGTATTCTCTCTGAATTGGGACCTTGACTTGCAGACACAGGGATCAGACATAAGAGCCAGACTTTGGAGTATTTGTGGGGCAAGCTGAGGTGGAGGTGGGCCAGGATGGAGAGAAGCCTGCTTCCTCCTCCTCAGATCCCATTGGTGCTGCACTACCATGCCTGGCACTGCCGCCTGATTTGCATGATGGATGGAAAGCAGCTCCAGGAAGCAGCCTCTCCCAAGCCATTATTTGCCTCCTGTTTGAGGCTGGGAAGGAAGGGGATCGATCTATTACACCACTTCATACAACACTGGGCTGGGAACCCAGCCGTCACTGTGGGGTTACGCCCATCAGCACCTCCCTCCAAGCAGCCTCACCAGGACTCTTCCCCCAGCGGGAGAATCAAGTCTGCTCTGCAGTCTCCTAGCTTTGGTTATGTTTGTTTGGTTAGGGGTGCCCTGCCCATCTGGGGGCAAAACCTTTTAGACAGGTTGTTGGCCTTGGATTCTTCCCACAGATTTCCAAGCAGTCTCTTAGCAGATATACAGAAAACAGACTGTTTGGATGAGCAAGCTCGGGATTTGTGGCACATGCATGGGAGATATGCCTGGGAGCTTTTACCAGCAGTTCAGCTGAGCACACTTACTATACTCAAGAAATAGTCTTAGGACATCACAGATGTGAATTCAATTGATTTCCTAACTTTCGTGGTAGTAGCAGTTTTCCCATTTCTCAGCTGGGGATACTGAGGCTCAAGAAAGTTGCCACCTCAAATATCATATCATACTGTGAGGTGTAGACTTGGACAATTCACAGTTAGGGTCTGGCTCTGCCAGTTAGGGAGTTACTTTCATTCTCTGCCTCAGTTTCCCTAGGAGTCAAGTGGGACTACTAATTCCACTCCTGTTCCCAGGAGGAAGGCTTGCCTCTCCCCAGGTTTCTAAGAAGATCAAAGGTGATAATGGACATGGATGCTCTCTGTAAATCACAGGGTCTTCTACAAATGTCAGGCATTAATTCGTGTTGACTCCAAGGACCTCTCTCACAGCCCTTCTGGTCTTTAGAGGATGCATTTCTTCTAGAAAACCAATCCCCATGGATGAGAATTGGCATTTTCTAATCCCCTCCAAGCACAGAGGCAATCTGATGTCCACAAAAGACTTCTTTGGAGAATTCAATGACCTGATTAAAAAGGAAGCTGTGGGGCCAGGTGTCCATCTCTCTAAAACACCAGCCAAAACTCCATCTTCAGTCAATCTGTCCCAGAGGGGACCGATTTCCTCCCTTATTCTTAGAAACACATTTCAAAATTACTAAATAATGGATAGACTTGAAAATGTAGACTGGCATGAACCTGAAAATTAAAATATCTTTTAATATCCTGCCACTGAGAGAGAATTGTATTGAGCTGGGGTGGCATTTCTGGACTTAGTACAATACCAAATACAACTAGACAGCCAGAAAGTCCCAAACAATGACCCCATTGGCTGACCCCAAGCAGAGTTAAGCAAGTCATATATAAGAAACATTGGCTGAGCCATGCATGGTTGATATGGGCTTGAAATCTCTTGGGAGCCTGAGGCAGGAGGATCAAGGGTTCAATACCAGTGTAGGCATGTTTGAGTTGCCTCATAATAAAGAGTGGGCTAGGCTGTGCAGTTGTGGGCAAGTGCTTGCAAGGCTGGCCCTCACAAGCTCCTTAGCTTAATCCCCAGTACTAAATAAATAAATGCACAAAGCAACCATCCAATTAAACAAGAAATCCACCCCATTTGATGGATGCGTCTCGACTCTGTTTTAATTATTTCTCTGACAAAAGTATACTTCTGTGTCATTTTGTTTTTGAAATTTTCAACTAACAAATTAATACCTGTAAATGAGGAATAATTTACAGAATACTACAGAGAACAGAATGAAAATAAATTTGCCTCAAACCCTTGCCTGCCCCGACCTTTGCCCCCATCTCTGCCCCATCCCTCATGCTCTTGGGAAGGGCTCATGTTCCTTTCTGAAGATGGGAAGGTGCAGTCCCCTGCTTCATGGCTTGAAGTATCCCAGTGTGTGGAAGTCCCAGTCATTTGACCCTCTCTGTGCTATTGGGCAGCCAGGCTTTCGTTAGTGATATCTGGTAACACACTCCAGGCCTTTCTTCCAGCACTAGGTGGAATACTGGGCTGCTCACACATACCTCAAGCCAGGTGTGGTGGCACATGTCTGTAATCCAAGCACTTACGAGGCTGAGACAGAAAGACTGCCATTGGTTTGGGGCCAGCCTGGGTTACATACCAAGATTCTGTCTTAATAAAAGAAAACACACAACATGAAGCAGACCTCTTGTCCTGTTGACTTATACCCTCAACAATACAAGACATTATATCATTTGAATTTGCAAGTCTTGGATTAGTCATGCTTTTGATGATTTTTTTAAACGTTCTCAGACCGACAAGATACTTCAGTGGGTCGGTGTTTGCTATGGCAGGCTGCTGACCCAAGCTCAATCCCCAGAGCCTCGCAAAGGTGAGAAGAGAGAACAGACTCTACCCAGTTGTTCTCTGACTGCCACGTGTGTGACACATGTGCCCAGAAATTAATTAAATAAAGCCTTTCTTCCAGTTCATAGCTGTGTGAATCTGGGTTCCTAGCCTATCCACTCCCAGTGTTTGACGTGGGCTGTGTCTCTCTCATGTGCTACAGTTTGTTGGGAAGCAATGAGATTTCTAGGTACATCGATGCCTATTCTCAAATGGTTCTATCTCCTTCTTTGAGAATCAAACAGGAGACACTGAAATTAAAGGGAGACAAACAAGACTGATTACTGACTTAAGGAGGGCTTCAGCAGCAAGGCCGTGGAGTCTATCAAGGGTGACCCTGGCTATTCACAGTCCCTCTAGACAGTAGGCAGCCCCTCCCCCACTGTGGCTCATACCCCCACCCCCACCGCAGTGGCTTACCCTGTGATTGCACATAGAGCCTTGAGACCAGCACTTGGCTCATAACATGTACTCAGTGACTGGTCAACTCCCTGCTCACTAGATTCCTCTTTTCTGGTGGAGGATAGTGTCAGGTACTATTCTGGTCCTCGGGACCCTGCTGTGAACAGGCACATGCCTCTGCCCTGGGGTACAGATGGCTTTGTGGAGGAGGGGGAATTGTGACTGCCACTGTGGTGGGAGGGAACTAAATCATGTGATGCTAGGAAGGACTGTAGTGGCTGTGTGGCTGAATTTCATTATGGGCCATAAAGGAAACCAAGGCCAGGGACAGAGGAAGGGATTAGGCCTGGTTGGTAGTAAAGCCTGAGTTAGAACTGAGGTCATTGAAGATCAAGGACACCTCCCAGGCACCATTATTATTGTTGTTATTATTTACATGGGGGTGAACATATGTAAACAACATGACCAAGGAAGGTAATGACAGACAGCAGAGCAGGGATGAGGGGAAAATTCTATTCTGGAGGGCTTTGAGGCAGAGGTTGGAAGGAGACAGAATTTAGAAGGTGTTTGCCGACTGGCTGTCCTGTCTCTAGGATGTTGGAGAGAGTATGTCAGGACTCAAGACACCGGCTGGAGAAAGGAGCTGTCCTGTCCCAGGGTCATCTGACATGTTCCTAGGGACCAGCTCAGCCTGGTACACTCTGCCCATGACACCTCCAACTGCCATAGTGGATGTAGTCTGTGCATTTGGCCCTCTTCTGCCCCTTCAGGTTCCAAATGGGCCAGAAGCCTAACACAATAGGAAGCCATTCTTTTCAGGGCCCTTGTCTTTACCTTCCTCTTGGGATGTTTGGACACATGTGGGAGTCTTGATCTAAGCATACGAGAAACCAAATAAGAGCCCCTTGCCTGCAAACTAAATGCAAGGTGAGAGACATCTGGCTTAGCCTGTCGGGACAGCAATGGGCGCCTGGTAAAGAACTAGACAGATGCTCAGCAAAGACTTGCTGATCAATGGATTTATAAAAACAGTGCGGACAGTGTTCAGGGAGGAACCTCAGTTCTTGGACGCAGGGGCAGGTTAAGACTTTATTTTAGCAACTGGCTGTGCCCTTGGAGTACTCTACCCAGGGGGGAGCTGCACCAGCCATGCCCTCCTGACTTCTGTCTAAACTGTCTTACTTCCATTTTCATGCTGTTCCCTGGCTTCTTCATCTAAAGCCACCAGGCTCTCATTTATTCCTTTACCCACCACCTTTGGCCTTCAGGGAGTGAAATCCTTCATTCTATGTAGATTTCAGACTTGCAGGAGTGAGCATGCTGTGGAGCCCATGGGAGCCAGGGCTACCGTGGATGACACTCAGGATTTAGGGTGGGGGTCCTTGCTGCCTGTCTTCTTGATAGTGCCATCAGTCCGGCAGTGGTACATCCTATCTGCTATCTCCATCTTAGCACACTTTATTGATGCCTACTGTGATGTCTAATTTTGGTTGTCAACTTGACTGGAATCAACTAAAACCCAAACAACTGTGTTTTTGCTTGTACCTTTCAGGATGTTGAAGACCTACATTAAATCGGGGCCACACTTTGTGGTGGCAGCTTACATAAAGGACATGGAAGTCTAACAGGGCTCCCAGACCTTAGCAGGACTGATGCCATGTTAAAGGGAACATTCTGACCTGAAACCCAGCATATAGGCCCTACCACCTTCCAGAAGAGGGCCAAAGACCTAATCCATCAAAGACCTGGCCCATAGTTCCAGGATCCAAAAAAGTCCCTAAATGTACTGACCTTGCTTTTGACCTCTGTAGTACTGCTTCTCGATAACTGAAGTGTGTCAACCAGGATGTGGTTTTGTGCATAAAAGACAAAGAGCTTGAGGCTGCATGGTGTGAGCAAGTTCCGTGTGTGACAGCTGACTGACAATACTTTCATGTTGACTTTAAGAATGTCTATGTGAGGCTGGGTGTGGTGGTGCACAGCTTTAACCCCAGCACTTGGGAGGCAGAGGCAGGTGGATCTCTGTGAGTTTGAAGCCTGCCTTGTCTATGAAAGTGAGTCCAGGACAGCCAGTGTTATACAGAGAAACCCTGTCTCAGGCATGGGGGTTGAGGGGGGGAGAGAATGTTTATATGGTGGTCTCTGGTAGGCTTACCTTGAAACAGAAGAAGGAACTTTGTGGGCATTGCCTGCTTGCTTTCACTCTTACTGGCAAAATGATCTATCCTGCTGCTGAGGCACTCCTTCACTGCTATTAGCAACTACTTCTTTGGGTCTCCAACATTTACTAAAGACCAGCTGAGACATCCAGCCTTGTGGACTGAACAACTACCAGACTGTTTAGGTTGGATGATAGCCATTCTTGAACTAGCCAAACCCCAGCCCGTAAGCCAGTCTGATAAATCCTCTTTTCATATATACATATATATGAAGTATCTGCATATCTATGTAGCTATATTCATTCTATAAGTTCTGTTCCTCTAGAGAACTTTGACTAACGTACTTACTGTGTATACTGTTCATACCTGAACTCCCAAGAACACCCCTGGGTTCTTGTTCCCCACACAGAGCCTCATGGGGTTCAACAACTTGTTTAGAGCTACTCTGAACCAGGCTTGGTATCCAAGTCTGTCCACTCTCCATTGAGCCTCAAGTGCCTGTGCAGATGGCTGCTTCTCCAGGCCAAGCAAAGGCTGGTTAACAGGGAGCATACTCTACGCCCAGTGCCTCTTATTGGCTGAGAGGACCAGGAAAGAAGGACGGTGAAAGGAGCCAAGCGCCGCTTGCAACTCCTAGGACAAAACTCAGGGCTCTGACTCCTTTAGCAGGGATGCCTGGCATGAGAAGAATCACTTCCGCAGATTTGACAAAGCTTGTGTCGAGAGCCTCTGGGAGCACTCAGGATGCCCTGGGGTGCTCACTGCTGCCCCTCTCAAGTGCAGGAACTTCCAAAGGGCCCAGCCCAGAAAGAGAATGCTCTTCAGTAAACAGAGATAGAGCGTCCCAACAGGAGTGAAGTCAACCTAAGCATCGCCCAGAGGATGCTGCCTCCCAGCTGGCCTCCATCCATCACTGCCAGGCTAAATACCACCCAGGAGGCAGGCAGGAGACCATGTGACCAGAAGCATCTTCCGGCTTCATGGCACTCGTTCTGGGGAGACAGACAGATACAGTCGCTCCTATATTGGAACTTCACTGTCACCATCCATCCACCAGGCTGAGGTCAGGCCATCTGCTTAGTCTCCTTGGAGGGAGAAAGGGGTTGAGGGATTGGAGGTGTCTAATGCAGACGCATAGGTGGTGCTCAAAATGGGCATTAACAGTTGAATTTGGAGTGGTATTTTGCTTCTAGTATTCCCCAAACCATGTCTTGTTTGTGAGACTGGCTATCATGTATTCTAAGCTGCCTTCAAACATGCTATGTAGCTAATGTTGACCTTGGACTTCTGATCCTCCTGCTTCGATTCAAAAGTGCTGGAGTTACAAGCACGTGCCATCATACTCAGTTTACCATGTGCTGGGGCTTGAACCTGGGCTTTGTGTGTGCTATCTAAGCTCTCTACCAATTGAATCATGTCCCCAGCCTATGGTTCTACCTCTGAACACCCCACACTGGGGATCCCATGTCGGTATGAGTTTTGTTGTGTATATCCAAGCCATAGAAGCAGGCTTCAGAGTCTAAGTCTCCAAAGTTGCATGGTCTCTGCCCCCATGGAGACGGCACTGTGTATCAGCCATCTGGTCTACCAGTGTGCCTTCCAGGGATGCTCTGATCCTTGCTCTAGGGGGACTCTTTTCTATGCAGCATTTGCCTTATTCTAGTTAGCTCATACTCCATGCCCTCCCAAGGTCCAAAGCCCTCCAGGAACTATGACCATGTGTCATTCATTCATTCATTTTTTTCAAGCAGGCACCAGGTATTTATTAAGTCTCTACGGAGAGTGCCCTGAGTATAGGCTCTCGGTAGGCTGCAATAAGTAAGGAGCCATCCCGACCCTTACTAAGATCTTAGCTTTGGGCAAAAGAAGACGTGACCTCATGAATGCACACTTGTTTATCCCTGGCGTTAGTGCTAGGAAGAACACCATGATTGTCCAAGGTGCTTCATGGAGGAGGTGGCTCACGTGATTGGGAGAGGTTGTCCAGTGAAGCGGGAGGAGGTGAGGGAAGAATTCATAGTCCCAGGTGACTCTGCCCTGCATGGGCTGCACTGCAAGGTGCTTCTTGCTGTTTCTAGATGTGCACCCCACTTCTGCCACCAGGAAACTGCCAGTGCTTTCTTAGGGAACTTTCTTATACAGATGGAGAAACTGAGGCCCAAAAAGGTGAGCATGTGAGGAAGGTGTTCTGACCCAGGGTTTTGTAAGCTGGGCTGTCTCCAGCTCCATAGTACAGAGCCTCTGACTCTTCCTTCTGGGCCCATTTGTCCTGCAGGGAGGGTAGCCTCAGGTGTGACCCTGGGGTCTGACAGGAGTCAGGGAGGAGGTCTGAGAACAGGCTCTGGGCTCTCTTGGTACTGGAAGTCTGGCTGAGTCTCAGAGCCTCAAACTGGTGGGTGAGGAATCAATCAGATGAAGAAGGAGGCCTGAAAGGCTCAAAAGACATGAGAAGGGCCTTGTGAGAGATGAAAGGCTTTATTGGCAATGAGAAAGGTCTTGTGGGAGATGAGATGAGACTCAAGGGAGATGAGATGGGATGTTGGAGAGGAGGGCAGAGCTCCTCTATAATTTCTGAGTGACAGAGGCTTCTGGAAAGGGCCCAGAAGGTTAGGTCCAGGCCAGGGCTGGTGAGGCCAGACTCTGCTAGGTAGTTCTGAAGCCAGGCTGCAGGACAGACAGACAGATCTGAAGCCTCAGCCTGTCACTCATTGAAGAGGCTCTTACCCTAGCTGGTTGTTCACACTGCCTGGCCAACTCACACCTGGAGCCTCCTTTCTTCGCTCAGGCTCCCTTGCCAGGTCTGATCGCCTGTCTGTGAATACCTGCAGCCCAGTGGAGTAGGCAGGCCGTGGCTCTGGTTAGGTCTTATCTATTGCAGAGCAAACATCCACTTGTCTGTTGACACTTCTGACCTCCACCCCCAGCTTTAAGAGCCAAGAGGCTGGAATGGGTTTGTGTAGATATATTTTGTCTGAATATCTACAACCCATTTGTGATACATGGGCACTGTGTGAGTTGCTGGGGATTCCAAAATGCCCCATAGGGTCACCCCGGCTCCTGGAACACTGACAGAACTCAACTTGAAATGACAGGATTTCTGAATCCATAGAGAGTAGGCTGTTGTCTAGTTTGGGGTTAAGTAGCTTTTTGGAGGGGGGCTATCTCTGCTGATCCCTAAAGATGATTTC
Organism: Meriones unguiculatus; assembly: GCF_030254825.1. Lineage (NCBI taxonomy): Eukaryota > Metazoa > Chordata > Mammalia > Rodentia > Muridae > Meriones > Meriones unguiculatus. The sequence continues at coordinate 24,778,445 of NC_083363.1, forward strand.
TGTACAGGTAGAGGCGGGCCAGAGGGCTGACACTTATGCACACACAGCTGCAGGGCTGTGGGATAGCCTGTGCTCTTTTCTGAACTTGGGCTAGCCTCTGCTCCTTTCTGAATGGCCCAGTGTTGAGAGCCAAGTTTAGGATGAGTTGAAGTCAGGTGCCAACCGATTGCCTGTGCTAAGATTCTGCATCTCCGTTGTCTACTCTGGACCCGAGGATGAGCAGGTTAGGCAAGGGGTGTGTGCCTTGTCACCCTTCTATTCTATGAAGAAAGGCCACAGAGGCTGATGACCCTAAGCACATTGGTTCCAGCCTTCCCCTTGTTTCCATGAAACCCTCTACACCTAGACAAATACCTCGTCTGTGTTCAGGTAGGGGGCCTGTGAGGTCTGCCTCCTTGTAGACTCTGTCTTACATACACAAATAGATGCTTGCATATGTGACAGAGGCCACATGCATGACTTCAGAGCCCCTGTTCTGCATTCCAGCCCTGTCTCTCCAAGCCTTACATCTGGGCAGCTGCAGGACTGCGTCCCTTCCTGCAGGAGACGCTCAATGGTCACCAGGCAGAGCAAGCTCCCCTATTGTTCTCTTGAAAATTGAGTCATCCCACTGGGGCCTGGAAGCCTTTCTGGACCTGTCTGCTCCAAGGCTTTTGCCAGACGGCAGCTGGAAGCCGGTTAATATTCATTGAATCTCTCTGGGCGGCTGGGAACCGCCTTTTAATTGCCTCATCTCTGTCTAGCCCTTTATCGAGAAGGAGACTAAGAGGCGAGAACAATCAGTTATCTCGTTATAGATCAGGGCCCAGGAGGGGACTCTACTCCTCCATCCCATGGAGGGCAGGGCCTTGTGGAGAGGGGAGAGACTGGGCTTAGATGTGAACTCCCTCCACCCTCCTGCCAGGTCCCTTCCCACCATCCTGGAGAAGTTTTCCAGAGGCATTTGGATCCAAGTGGTCAAGAGCTTGAGACTGACTACATTGGGAGATACCTGGGGAGGGGGAAAAGGGAGAGCTTAGAAGACACTTATGGATGGCTCCCAAATCTCCTGGGATAACAAAGAACTCAGAGCTGGAACTGAGAAGTCACCTTGCCATCCATCCATCCATCCATCCATCCTTCCATCCATCCATCCATCCATCCAATTTCCTACCTATCCGACCATCAATCCGACTACCCATTCTCCATCTACCCACTGTCTACTCACGCTTCCATCTACATACCAGACAGATTTACTCCCTGCATTAGTTAGTTCTCCCTGATAGGAACAAGAGAGGAAAAATTTGCCTTGGCTAACAGTTTTGGAGACTTCAGCCCATGGTAGTAGAAGCTGTATGGCAGAGCCAAGCAGCCCACAGTGGCAGGGAAGCAGAGGAAAAGGATGACCATGCCTGGCTTTTATTCAGAACTGGATCCCAGGCTTTGGATGTATAAGCCATGATCTCCTCCCTCAGTTAACACTCTCTGGAAACTCCCTCATAGTCTGTGCCTCACCAGTCTTCCAGGTGGTTCCAGATCCAGTGATGGGGATGACCCAATCATTCACCCACCTTCCATTTGCCAGGCTAGGGAGGGAGTGGCATGTACCCCAAGACTGTCATAGTTCTCAAAGTAAGATCCTTTCTATTATATCACTAGGTCTTCACAACTGATGATTCCTACTTGACAAGGGAGAAACTGAGGCACAGGGAGAAGCAAGGAACTTGCTCAAAGACAAAAAATGTTGGGGCCTGGGAAATGCGCTCAGTGGTTAAGGACATATACTGTTCTTACAGAGGATCTGAGTTCAGTTCTCAGAACCCACATCAGAAGGCTCACAACTGCCTGTAACTTCTGCTACAGGGGAGCTGATACCCTCTTCTGGACTCTGCAGCACCTGCACTCACATGCATCCCCATTCCCTTCCACCACCACCACATGTACACACATACTTAAAAAGCAAAAAACAAAACAAAAAAAATAAACAAACAAACAAAAAAAACCCAAAACACTGTGAACTCTGGGCGAAGTTCATGGAGGGAAGACATGGTGGCTTAGGAAGTTCCTCCTGCAATAGACAGAGCACAGTGGGGCAGCTGATCCCATCCTGATGGATCAGGAAGCTGACAGCTCTGGCAGAAGAGGGCCAGGCTGTGACCCACATCAACTCTTTCACGGGACTGTTATGGTGCAGTCTCATTGTGGTTTAATTTGAGGCTCTGTTTGGGGACACATGTGTCAATCTGCCTGCCCCTGTTTGCATGTTCGTGTGAGTGTGCTTGCGTGTGCATGTGTGTGTGTGTGTGTGTGTGTGTGTGTGTGTGTGCGTGTGTGTAAGACGTTCCTCAACTGCTGCCCACTTCCGTTTTTTAAGACAGTCTCTCATTGGCCCCATGACTTACCAGCTAGGCAAGGATATGACTGGTCATCAAGGCCCAGTAATTTGCCTGTCTCTACCTCCCCAATTCTGGCATTACCAGTGTGGAATACCATGAGTGGCTTTTAAACATGGGTCCTGGGAATCAAACTCAGCTCCTCATGCTTGCTGCAAGAACTTCTGCTTTCTCATCTGGCCAGTGAGTGCCATCCATGCCCTGTGCAGTCCAGGAAACAGTTCTCAGGTAAGGGATGAACATTCTGAGAGGAGAAACCCCCCTAGGGACCATCAGCACTGGAGCCAGCATGGGCTACAGTGAGCTAGCTGGTCTCTCTCTCTCTCTGTCTGTGTGTGATTGTATGTTAAGTTGTTGGTATACACAGTGTGAGACTCTGGCCCAGCCAGGCTAAGCAGCAGCAATTCCAAGGGATTCTACAGTTGGAGCCGTCACTTCCCTAAGAGCCATACTGCAAAGTCTCCTGGGGCCAGAACAGGTGTTGACAGTTGCCAGGGTCAGCACACAACCGTGAGCTGGGAAGGGCACACACCACTCCCTGCCACTCCAGCAGCTCTCCTGGGCTTTTAGGTCCCTGGGGCTCCGATGCCATGTCTGTCACTCCATTATCCTGAGCAGCCTCCCCGGATCCCATTACGTCTCTACTGTTATTATTTATTCATCGACGGAGCTTCAGCCTGCTCACAGGCACTTACCTTGATGTCCCTGACAGGGGTCGGGGCCCCACTCAGAGCGTATTAATCACCAGCCACGAAGTGGGCTGTGTCCCTCAGGAGAAAGGAGATCATGTTGCTGACAGGGTGGGCCGATCAGCTGCCTGGCCTTCAGAGTCTCATGGTTCCAGAGAGCATTTGTGCAAACAGGAAAACAGGAAAACTGAGGCTTGGAGAGGGATGATCTTTCTCAAGGTCCACAGCTTACTGGAGTGTCATCCATAACAATATTCACAACGAGAACAATGCTGTCACAGAAACAGGCCTTTATAGTTTGTGTCTGTATTTTTTTTATTTTTTATTTTTTTTCTCTGATGGTTGTAATGGCCTTTCAAAACCAACAGGGGTTTAGAATCATATCGATGGATCAATGCATGGATGGTAGCTAGGTAGGATAAGATGGACGGATCGATACATAGATGGTGGCTAGGTACATATCAGATACAGGGTCTGGAGAGCTGACTCAGAGTGAGAACCTGAGTTCGGTTCCTAGCACCCACATCAGGTAGCTCACAACTGTCCTTAGTTCCAGTACCAGGAGATCTGATGCCCTCTTCTGGCCTTGGAGGACACCTGCACTCAGCTGCACATATAACCCTCACACAGATACATAATTTAAAAATAAAATCTTTTCAAAAATATCAGATGACTAGATGGATAGAGAGATAGCTAATGGATATATGGATGAACAGATAGGTGCATGGATAGATTAACAGGTATATGGATAGATAATAGATGATTAATAGCAGGTAGATAATATATGTATATAGATGGATGGATAGACAGATGGATATATAAACAGACAAGCAGGTGGAAATTATACAGATAGTGACATAGAAACTGAAACTCAGAAATTAAATGGCCCACTGAATGTCAGGAGACCCAGGTACCCCATCCCAATTCAGTGCTAAGACTTTGATTAGGAAACAAGGATGTGTCCCTGGGTTCTTCGTTTTTCCTGGTGGCTCTTTATGAACAAAAGGGGCTATGGACTGGCTAGCATTGAGTTCCTCTAGAAGGCAGGCTCTGCCTTTCTCTGGGAGGCTAGGAAGAGGCTCCTAGCTGCCCACCTTCTGCTGTGTCCCTGTCAATCCTGGCCCATATAAGGAGGGGGCTCATGAAACCTGTCTGGATGGCTGGTGCGGCCACGGAATTCACCGGGAACCGAATACAAACATTGTCCACTACAGATGCCTCCTTTGGAGCCTCTGGCCTTCTCAAGCCAAACCATACCAGGAGCCATTCCAACAAGGAACTTGGTTTTCAAAGGAATTACTCCCTGAGCACATGCTCACAGGAACCTTGTCCTATCGGCATTAACTCCATCAAGGCCATAAAGCCTTCCACAGCTCCCATTGCCCCTATAAAGGAATCTTGGGATCCTGGTAGGTTGAAGCCAAATCCTTTCTCACCCAGAGAAGAGAAGTCATGTTGAGCTTGTGGGCTCAGACTCTATGGAGGATCTTTAATTTTTTTTTTTTCCCGCAAGAGCTGAAACTGAGGCTCAGAGAGGATGGGTAAGTCACCCAAGGCCACACTGCTAGGACATATCTGAACATAACTGGTATTTGGGTCCAGAGCCCAAGCTCTTTTACTCGAAAAGAGGAAGAGGAGTGGAAGATGGTGTAGCAATGACCCAGGTGGCTCCAGGATCTGTGGTAGGAGCACAGGGTGGTGTTTTCAGTAGGTGGATCCTGGCCTTGCCCAAAAGATGGTCCTATTTGAGCTGCCAGGAAGGAGAAGGCAGTTCCCACCAGAGAAGGTAACAGCCGCCTGTTGACACCATTAGATGCTCACTGAAACCCAGCCTGGGGCCTATTGAGTGGTCTTCACTGGAAAAAGACATAGTGTAGCTTTCTAGATTCACCCCAGACACCATTAGCTATACTATGCCCACCCATGCCTGTCATTCTTCAGTCAGTGAGTGGCTGGCATACACTGGAATTCCTCACCACATCTGTAACAGGGACATCCCTCCCAGGGGCACCCCACTACTCCAGGGAGCTGCTGCCGATCACTTAGCACCAGGCCACCAGTGACACAGCCAGCATGGGTCTGGCTGGGCAGAGCTGACACTGTGATCCAGCTGAGAAAGGTGGGGGAGTAGGAAAAGGGAAGGGGTAGGAGTTCTTGGGTTATAGTCATCTTGCTTTAAAACTTGAAAGTCAGCTTCCCTCCATGAAGAACACACAGCTGGTGGCAGCCAGCATTCCTTGTGCCCATATATAGTGGAAGTTTTGGGTTCTTTTTAAAGCTCAGTTATGTTGTGTAAATACATTTTTGTTTTAATCTCAAGTGTGGGATATGGGACTGCCTTAGTTTATTGACATCTGATAAAAGCCTCATTCAGCTTGGAGAAAGGCATGGTCTTTGCCAGCTGGAGTCAGCAGAATTCTGAGGACTCTGGATGAGTATAAACACCAGAGCCCAGAGAGAGGAAGGGTCTTTGAGGAGATGGACAGAAGAGGAAGAAGGCTGCTTGTTCATCCTGCTGCATTTGCCGTTTGCTGTTGCTAGACTTCTAGATATCCTAACAACTGAGATTGGTATTTTCCCAAAGAACCTGATGAACCTAACCAGCCGGAACTAAGCCTAAAGAGGTCTATGTCTGTTCCTTCTAACTTTTCTCTCCTATCCAGGGTTGGGGCAGGGGAGGATTAGAAGGGGGATAGAGGCATTTAAAAACTACAAATAAATTAGGGTTTAAAATTAACATCTACGCCCATATGCGGACACCAGCGCTCCATAATCAAAGAAAGGACTATTAATTGTCCCATTTTACAGATGGGATGACCAAAGTTGTCACTGGCCCATTAATTTCAAAGAGTAAAGCTAGGATCCAACACTAGGAAGGTAAAGCTAAGTTAGACTTTCAGGGTACCACCCTTGCAAAGCTAGCAGAAGGCAGGGCAATGGCAGGGCATATAAGTCAGACTACAGGTGCCACAGGAAGCCCCAAGGGCCAGAATTTGGGGTTCCTGGATGTTGTGGGGAGGCAGGCAGGCCTCCCAGTGAGACTGTGAAGCAAGCATCCCCTTTGGTGTTAGCCTGAGCAACCTTGCCCTTAGCAATTGCTTGCTGTGTAAGTTTGGGAAAATCTCTCCCATTTCTGAACCTTACACTTCCCTAGCAAAATGGAGACCATTATCCCTGCCTCCTGGTTTCTGTGAGAATGGATGAGATTAAAAAGATGGTTTAACAGGCACAGAAAGTCCTGGAAGGGTGGCTTCTTTTCCAAGCCATGCTCTTAATCTTCCTTTCCTTTCAGCTTCTGCAGAGTTGGGGCCTGGGCCAGGCTGAGCTTGATGGCTGTTCCTGGGAGAGGAGGTAGAAAATAGAGATGGGCATAAGCTTGAGTTAATTCTTTTGTGGATCAGGGTCAGCCTAAGTGGGGCAGAGAATGCCACCCTTTGGCCTGGCTATTGATGGTAGGTGGTACACTTGTTGCTTGACTAAAAATCCAAGATTCCAGCCTGAGGTTGGAGCTGGAGGGACTGGCTTGAAATTGCATCTTCGCCCCCATTTTCCCAGAGAGGATGAAGGCCTCATGCTGGAGGGAGTGTGTCAGGTGTGCAGTGAGGTGCTTTTAGAGTGCAAGTGGACCTGAGACTGGCTGGAGCCAGGACTGCAGCTAGCACAGCTTTTGGTGATAACACAGGGACCCAGGAAAGTCTTTCTACAATTCAGATTTTGTTTGCTAACCCTGGGACTCTGGACTCCCGAAGAATCAGTCCAAATGGCAGAGGGAGAAAGCCAGGTACCACCATATTGTCTTTCTGGGAGACTGAGGTTGGAAAAGGCAAGTCTATCACTAAGGTCATTAGGCACCCATGGCAGAAAGCCATGCAGAGCTGTGGTCTTGATCTGGAAGGACAAACCTTCTGCCACGAGAGGAAGGGAAATAGTTACAGCCATCCCTAGTCCCTTCTCCATCCTGATCTGTACATAATGGTCAAAGTTACAACTATGTGACTGTTCTATGTTCAGCTGTTGTCCTGAACCCTGCTGGAACTCAGCCCTCCCAAAATGTGCTTGCCATTACTCATAGTGACTCTGAACAGCCAAGAGGACCACAGGGATGGGCAGACACAAATATCTGAGACCTTTTTTGGTCAATCTGGAGCCTGGGTTTAGACCCCTACATCTCCCCAACCCTGGGCCTTCCGGTTATAAAGGACAGTAGAATGCTCAAAATGACAAAGAGCCTGGGCCACTAGTCAAACTCTGCCTGTTCAGCTAATCCAGCCTTTCCTTCTGTGCTCTGCTCTCCTGCAGCCACAGAGAAGGTAGCCTAGCCCAGGCAACCCCAGCCTCACTCCCCTGGGCTTGCCAGGTAATTATGCATTAGAAACTAATATTAATAAAGGCTCTAGGAACGAGGTTTTAATTCCAGATCTTGCCACCAGATTATTGTGCGTGAGGGAAATATCAGGGCCCCAAACTCTCTCCATCCCTCACCCTCCATCTCCAAGCAGTCTGCTTCTTTGATTAATTCTAACTCTATTTTCCCACGTTGGGGAGGGAGGGGAGGAAGGCAGAACATGATGGTTTGGATCAGTCTTTGGGCATTTCTTGCCCACACCCCCACTGCCACCGCCCATCCGAACACGCAACAAGTTTCCAGGTATAGAGCTAGAGCTCTGCCCACCCCAGTTCCGCCACACTGCCTCTAGAAATGGGGCCCTCTATTTGCTCCCTCACTCTCTCTCATCCCTCTCTCTCTGCCTCCCATCTGAATTCCCTACATACCTGAACTCACCTTGGCCTCCAATGCCTCTCAGTGTTCAATTTCTAGGAATTTTTCCTAATAATGAACCAAGCACAATGGCATTGGGGTGGAGATGGGGTGGCAGGGAATCTAAATGTCCATCAAGGGAGGCATGTTTTATAAATTATGAGACAACAATACACTAGAATGCTCTAGATGTAATGAAATGGAATAATTTACAAGGTGTGTTGGGGGAAGAAAAGCATCAAGGCACAGAACAGCACACACTGCATTTGTGCAGAAAGAAGCACTCATACATTCTTGTGTACACGTGGACTATGGCTTAATACATTATGGAGTTGTCATGGAGACAGGAGATACTCTTAGTTGCACAGTAAATGCTCATTTAATGATTGTTTGCATCATTTGACTGACATGTGACCTGAAAGTTCTCTCTTAATCAAGCAGGACGCTGCTCTAGAAGAGATGCATGTGTAGACAGTACTTGGGAAGAACGTGGGTTTCAGGGGAACAAGGAGAAACCTTAGGCTGGTAAGCCTCAGAGGGGCTCACACTTGAGTGCTGGGTAGTGGCTACTGGCCCAAGAGCCTCAGGCTACAGACATGTGAATACAGGGAGGCACAGAGAGAGAGATAGATAGACACAGACACAGAGAGGCAGAAAGAGGTACAAAGACACAGAGAGAATGCCAGACAGCTCCGACCAAGAAGGAAGCACCGTTATAGCTGACCTCTGGGGAGGTGATCCACAGCACGGCGACCATCCCTGCAGAGGCAGGGGTCACTTGGTGTATTTGTTACTGGTGGTGCTGCTGTGATTAAAAAAAAAAACAAAAAACAAACAAACAAACAAACAAACAAACAAAAACCCTGACAAAATCAACTTAAGAGAGAAAGGGTTCATTTGAGTTCACAGCTCAGGGGTGTATACATCCTACGATGGCCAGGCAATGATGACTGCAGAAGGCAGAAGCCTGGGCAGCCGGTACATTCTATTCATAGACAGGAAGAAGAGATAAATGACTCGCCTGTGCTCAGCTCCTTTTGTTTTGATTTGGTCCTGGACTTTAGCCCATTGAATGGGCCTTCTCGCCTCAGTTAAGTTAGTCTAGATAATTTCTCACAGACATACCCAGACACTTGTCTCTCAGATGATTCCAGGACCTGTCCAGGGGACGTTAATCATCACATTTGGTAAAGCAGCTGAGAAGAATCGTCTGTCAGCCTGGTAGGAAGTCGCTAGCACTATTCTGGTCTCTGATTAGAGATGCATAAAGATCCCGCAGAAACCCCCAGAACATATGGAAATGCAGAACTCCAGATCCCCTTCTTATAGATTGTCCGAGTTACTTTTAACTGTTTACTGATACCACCTTGAAGACACCTGAGAAGGGAGTCTCAACTGAGTGATTGCCCAGATCAGACTGACCTGTGGGTATGTCTGGGGAGTGGGTACCTTGATTGCTGATTGCTGTGGGAAGGCACAGCCTACTGTGAGTGGCACCATTTCCTACGCAGGTGGTCCTAAGCTGTAAGAAAGCTGGCTGAATGTAAGGCTGTGAGCAAGCCAGCGAGCACTATTAAAGTTTCTGCTTTAAGTTCCTGCTTGACTTCCCTCCGCGATGGTTGAAGTATAAGCCAAACAAACCCTTTCCTGCCTTCAGTTGTTTTGGTCAGTATTTTATCACAGCAACAGAAAGAGAACTAAAACTCACATGTTAAAGAAACAAAACAAACTAAGATTTCCAGCTAGAGTTCTTGTTAGGGGTGCAATAGAGCCATTCCTCATCCTGTCTCTTCCACCAAGCACACAGCATGTAAAACACAGCCAGTGCATGGAACAGCCAGCTGAAGACTCAGAAAGGCAGCAGAAACAGACGGGCTGTACCAGAAGGCCAGACACTGAATTACCATAAACACAGAAGACTTAATACCTAACATCTCAATATAACATTCACAATGCTGAAGACAGAATCATTAGTTCACGTATGAAGAGTATGGGATCTAGGGTGCCAATAACAAAGAGGCACAAGTATTAGAACCATCCAATGAAGATTTTTAAAACAGTTTCTGGAGGGAGCATCTCTGGGACAAAGGAGCCCCTCCCCCATGACCTTAGCTGAGATCCCTAACAGCAGGGCACATGGAGCCTGAGTTTGTCATTGACACAAATTTTGTCTTGCCTACAAGAAGTGTAGGGATAAATATGGAGTGGAGATTGAGAAAATGGCAAACCAATGACTGGCCCAACTTGAGACCCACCCCATGAAAGAGACAACTCCTGTCACTGTTAATGATGCTTTGGTATGACTGCAGATAGGAGCCTCACATAACTACCTTCTGAGAGGCTCCATCCAGCAGATGATGGAAACAGATGCAAAGACCCACAGCCAAACAGTAGATCAGTTCTGTGAAAGAGTGGGAGGAAGGATAGAGAGAGCTGGAGGGATCAAGGACACCACAAGAAAACCTACAGAGTAAACTAACCTGGGCCCATGGGGGCTCACAGAGACTGAACCACCAACCAAAGAGCATGCATTGGCTGGACCTAGACCCCCTACACATAAGCAGCAGATGTGCAGCCTGGCCAACATGTGGATTCCCTAACAATGGGAGTAGGGGCTATCTCTGACTTGGTTGCCTGCCTTTGGATCCCTTTTCCCCAACTGGATTGCCTTGTTTGGCCTCAGTGGGAGAGGATGTACTTAGTCCCTCTGTGACATGATGTGCCAGTGTGGGTTGGTACTCCTTAGGGGCCTTCTTTTTTCTGAGAAGAAAGAGAGGGGGGTAATGGGGTGGGAGGCGGTGGGAGGGAGAGACTGGGAGGAGAGAAGAGGGGTGGCTGGGATTAGGCTGTAAAGTGATTAAGTAAAATTAAAGAAAATCAGTTTATATACAAATATCCAGAGAGTCATACACACACACATTATTATTATTATTATTTCTTATTGTATGGGGGTGCATGACAAAATACACACCTGTAGAGTTCAGAGCACTTTGTGGACTAGATTCTTTCATTTCACCTGTATGTGTACTCTAGGAATCAAATTCAGGTCTCCAGGTCTCCAGCAAGCACCTTTACCAGCTAAGCCATCTTTCTGGCCTATGCACAGATATTTTTGACACACAAGGAAAAGTGAGTCTCATTAAAAGAACAAGTTACTTAAGGAGTTGGTTCTCTGGGGACATCCCTGTGTAATGGTGTTGTTGATGTTTGGGGGCAGGGGTTCACATGGCTTATAAATGTTCCCAGAATCCTTAGTCTTTACTAAGTGTCAGTAACAGCCCACTCAACCACTTGGGAGATCCCAACTGCTCCCAACAGTGCCCAGTATTTCCCTGGGGACAAAATTGCTCGAAGCTGAGTAGAATATACAAAGAAAAAAGCAAATGTAGATAAAATATAGTAGCTAAAATAAAAACTCCTTAAATGTACCCAAAAAGAGATTGAAGACAGTGGGAAAATGTGAGGAATTTTGAAGATAGAGTGATAGAAATAATCCAAATTGAACAGTAAAGAGGAAAACCAGATTGGAGAAAAGAATAGGTTTTCCAAAGACTACAGAATAAGTAGAGGGTTTTTGTTTGTTTGTTTGTTTGTATGTGTGTTGTTAGAGTTAGAGTCTTAGGAGAGAAGGGCTGCTGTGTTGACAGTTTGAGAAAAGGATGCCTAAAAAAAATTCAGAGCTGGGTGAAAGACATTAGCAAACATATCCAAAATGCAGAGTGAACCCAGAAAAGAAAAACTCCAAAGGAATAGCCACACTGAAAACTTCAGGCAAGGTTTCAAAGTCAGATGTGCAGCTAAAGCAGTGTCCAACAGGGAAATGCACAGCATTAAATGCTGTTAGACTAAAGAAGTGTTTGAATCAATAACCTAAGTTTTTAGTTAGGGCCAGAGAGGTGGCTCAGTGGTTAAGAGCACTGGCTTCTCTTACAGAGGACCAGGGTTCAATTTCCAGCACCCACATGGTGGCTTCCAACCACCTCTAACTCCAGTCCCAAGGGATCTGCTGGCATATATACAGACGAAACACTAATGCATATAAAATAACCAAATCTTTTTTAAAAAGAGAAAAAAAACTGCAGAAAGCATGGATTAAAGTTAAACAACGAGAAAGAAAGGAAATGCAACAGCAGAAATCGATAGCATGAAAACAGTTGGGGAGTTAGTAACCACAGAGGCTGTTTCTCTGAGAAAAGCAGGAAGGCCACGACCTCTCACCAGTAGAGAAATACAAAGGAGAAACAAATGACCAAATTAGGAGTGAAAGAAAAGACCTTGTGAACTAGAAGTCAGGAGCAAATGGGGCAGAAGGAGCCCTGCACACACACACACATACACACACACACACACACACACACACCCCTCTACAGATTAGACAAGCAAATCTCAAAGCCAGAAAACTACTGACACTAGCCTAGATGCACTGGGTCAGCTGAGTGACCTGCCAACTGCTATTGATTTGGAATGGGAGCCTTCAGTGTCCTGAAACAGAAGTTTCTAGGCCCAGGAATTTCATGAGGAAGTTTTAAGACATAAATAAGAAGAAATAACACCAAACATATATTTTTTTTCTCAGAAAATAAAAGAGGGGGTGGAAATATTTCTCACTTCTTTATTATTTTGGGACAAGGTTTTGCTAAGTAGCCTATCTTATCTTTGAACTAAAGATCCTCCAATTTCCACCTCCAAATCCTGGGATTATAGGCATTCCCCCACTGCATCCCATTTCTTTGGAAGGCCAGTGTTACTTTGAAGCACAAATCAGAGAACCAACATGAGAAAAGAATACTTCGGACCTCCCATGAACATAGACACCAAAGTCTTCAGCAAAAATCTAGAGGCCAATGTAAAGAAACACTGTAACCAAGTAGATTCATCATGGGAATGCAAGGTAACCTGCCCCAGTCAATGTAGCCCATTATCTTAATAGATGAAGGTGAAACTAAAGATAGCATTGGGTGGTATAGAAAAAGCATTTGTCATGGTTCAACATCTGTTCATGATATTTTTTTAAGCTCTCCATCCAGGGAGATGGCTCAGTGGGTAGAGTCGCTAGCTGACCAAGCCCAGGGATTTGAGTTCAATCCCCAGAACCCATATTAAGAAAAGCTGGATGGAGGGGTTCACATCTGTCAGCCCACAGAGAGGGTGAGGGGAATTACCTGATAGGGATACTGTCTCAGCAAAGTAGAAGCTGTGGCTCCCCAAAGCTATTCTCTGACTTCCACACGTGCTCTGTGGCAGCTCCACAAAGCATGATAGAAAAATGAAAACAGATATTTTAGAGATACTTTTTAAAATTTTCATAGAACTAGGAAAAGAAGGGTTCATGAGAATCCCCTCTCTAGATAGGGGAAGACCAAACTATGTAGTGAGAATTTTGGTTTCTTTAAAAACACAGACATGTTATGTGAATACGTTTTTGTTTTAATCCCAGGTGTGGGATGTGGGGCTGCTTCAGATTTGCCTCATGCTCTAGCAGGGGGCTGATTCTTGCCAGTTGATGATAGTTTATGTTTGAAATTCTGGGGACCCTTCAGAAGATATAAAAGTGGTAGAGCTCCAAGAGTGGTGGCAGCTGCTGGTCCGGAGGCTGCTGCTCCCCCGGAGGCTGCTATTAGGTCAGTGCTGCTGTTCTTCCTTCTGCTGCTGCTCCTGCTGTTTGCTGTTTGCTAGATTGCTGGTTGGAGATATTCTGATTACAAATATCAAATTGCCCCAAGGAACTCAATGCTCCTAATCAGCAGGAAGTAGTTTAACCATAATGATACCCCTCTTTCTTTTTCTCCTCCCTAATGTTGGAAGGTTGGAAGGGATAGGGATGGTGTAAGAAGGTAGGAAAAAGAACCCAATAAAATACCCAAAAGTCTGGCTACAAAACCCAACCCCTCAAACAAACAAATCCCATGTCTACCATCATTTCAGGAAGTAAAGGTTATGGCTGAAAGCCATGGCCTTAGGCTGAGAACAAGGCAGGTTTACTCACCCACAGCCCCCTCTCAGCAGTGGATGGGACTTCCGGCCAGTACAATAGGCAAGAGAAAGAAAGAGCTGGGTATGGTGATTTGTGCTTGGAAGACAAGCTTGGGAGACAGAGGCAGGAGGATCACTGTGAGTTCCAGTCCAGCTCGGGATGTAGAAGGAAAGCCTATGTCAAAGAAAAAAGGGGGCAAAGAAGGATGTGACATGGTGAAAATTGTTTCTTGTCTCAGATCATAGCATTCCCCAGGACGAAAACTCCAGCAAAGGCCAAAGAAATTTCTAGAAAGAATAGCTGAGTTTGATGAGATTGGGTTCTTAGGAGATCCCCCGCTGTGAGGGTATTTCCTTCAGGGATTAACTGGGATGGGGGAGGGAAGCCCACACTAAAGTGAGCAACCCAGATACAAAGAGAGAGGTCCCAGGAAAAGCACCCGTGCTGCTGCTGTCCTGTCTTGTTCATTCTGATCCATTGCTGCCATCATAGCTTCTTTCTCCTTCCAACATGGACTCAGTTCCAGCAGCTCTCCTGGGAGCCTCCGGGTCTTTGTGAGGATTGAGCCTGCTTCAGGGTCTCAGCCTCTCTAACACTCTATGGGTGTTGAACTAGCAGCTCCTATGGTGTAAGCCAATTTACGAAACCTCCTTTTTCTTGGTAGTTTCTCTAGAAAACCCAGCCTAATACAGAAGTATCATTTATTAGAGCTTAAAAAAATCAAGTTATTGGATGAAATGTAAAGAAACATGTAGGTCATATTATTTGACACTGCAAAGTAAGATGAACTTAATCAAAAAAGTTAACGAGGAGTTATTTATTAAAACCTGTGTTTATTAGCTATGACTCAAAAGAATCTATATCAATCAATCTTTACCAAATTAATCAATACCTTAGTGCTACTTTCATCAAAATATCAGCACAACTTTTATGCAGAGACAAGCAGTTTTGATTTTGTTTCTATTGATGTGATAAAATAACCAACAAAAGCATCTTTGAAACATTTTAAAGGGTTTATTCATCTCAAAATTTCAGATTCTGGTCTGTCACTGTGGGGAAATCAAGGGAGGAACTTTACATAACTAGACACATCCCTTCTATAGTCAGGAGGAACGGATGTGTGCGTGACATCTTCAGTCAGTGTTCTATGCTCTTATATAACCAGGGCCCTAGCTCAGGGAATGGTGCTGCCCAGAGTGGGCTGGGTCTTTCTTCTTCAACTATCACCATCAAGACAATCCCCTCCCCCCAAGACATGCCCACAGGACAACCACCCACTGAGATTCTCCTCCTCAGTGATTCTAAGCTTGTCAAGTTCACAATTAAAACTAATTATTGCACAAGCTTATCTTGAATTTATTCTATATATTTATGATTGTGTGTTTGGACACTGTCAGCACAGCGTGTGCAGACATAGATCAGAGGACAGCTTTGGGAGCCAGTTCTTTCCTTCCACTTTTACATGAGCTATGGATATTGAACTCAGGTCTTCAGGCTTATGCAGCAAGTGCTGACTTACTTGCTAAGCCATCTCACCCACCCAAGCAGTGGATTCTAAAATGTGCACAGGATGACAATGAAAGTAGAGTCACTAAAACAATTTTGAAAACAAAGAATGAAGGGGCCCAGTAGAGGCCCTGCTTGATTCTAAGTCTTGCTCTAACACTGCAGCAATCCAAACAGTTTGTCAGGACAGACGGCTATAAGCTCTGTCATGAGACAGAAGAAAGGGTTACAAACATATCCACGCATGTTAGGACCTTTGGGTTCAATCCTTGGCACTACCGAGAGAGACACAGAGAGAGAGAGAAAGAGAGAGAGAGAGAGAGAGAGAGAGAGAGAGAGAGAGAGACCCATATGACAAGGTGTTTCAACAGAGAAGCATGGCATTTTAAGAAATGGGGTTGGGACAATGTGACATCTTTATGGAAAAGAAAAACCTGAACCTCACAGCTTATACACAAATGAAGTCCATGGGTGGCTGATCTAATGTAAAACATAATCTTCCAAAAGCTTTAGGGGAAAAATCATGGGATAAAATGCTTGTAATCTAGCATGTATTCAATGTAATGCCTTTGATAGTCATCCAAAGAACTCTTAGATACAAAGCCAAGAGTATGTTCTAGAGAAGAAAACAACATAGACTGTGTCAAAATGTAAAATATCCTTTAAAAAAACAATACCACATAATATAATCTGACACACTTGACAAAGAACCTGTGTCTTCAATATATGAAAAGCTCCAAAGATTCAATAGTAAAGCTGTGCATAGCAACATATATCTGTAATCCCAACACTTAAGAAGGCTGAGGGAGAAAATCATCTCAAGTTTGAGGCCTGCCAGGGCTATACAGGAAGACCCTGTCTCAAAAAGAAAGAAAGGAAAGAAAAGAAAGAAGAAAATAAGAACTGATAGAACAAACAAATAAAAATGGATGAATGAATGGATAAATAGACACAAAACTCAAGAGGAATAAAAGTGGAAAATAATGGCATGAAAATAGACTCAATAGACTCAGTATCCTTCAGTAATTTGAGAAATGCAAATTAAAATGACACACCTGTCAGGATGACTGACACAATAACAATAATTAAGCAAAACAAGTATACCAATTTGTGAGGAGGTTGTGAAACAATTGGACTTCTCAGACATTTCTGATGAGAATGCAGAACAGTACAGGCACTCTGGAAAAAAGTTTGGTATTTTTCTTATAAAGTTAGATATACAACTATCATTTGATCCAACAGTTTAACTTCTTGGTATTTGCCCTAGATAAATGAGTATGCTTTCACAGAAGACCCTGTATGTAAATGTTAGTGGAAATTTTATTTCACTGAAGTATATAGCAGCCTCCAATAAGTGAGTGGAGAAACAAACTGTGGTAGGCCCATACAGTGGAGTGATAGTCAGCTGAGAAAAAGATTCAATGTCAGGTAAGGACTTAAAGGCATTTTGCTGAGTGAAAGAAGCCAGTCTCTGAAAGTTGCATTTGGTATGACTTCACAAATAAGACAATCTCAAAAAGATAGTTGATGGTGCTTGAGAACAGATCAGGGTTGCCATGGTGACGCCACCAGAAAGGGACAGCACCAGGAGGGTTGGAGTCTTATGGAACTCTCTTTAGTCTGATTGTGCTGGTGCCAATACAGATAGATATATATATCCACAAAATGCTATCTTATAATGTATATGCATATCAAATACCAAGCCGTACAACTTAAATACATGCATTTTAAATTGACAATGTGGCTTTAATACAGCAGAAGAAATTCACAGAACTGCATGCCAATTTTACTGTCTGATAATTTAAAGGTAAATGAACACTAAAAAGCACCCCCCAGGGTGGTCCAGGCACCATGGTCTGGTGGCTGCTTTCCTGGGTGCACTCCACCCTGTTTATCTGTGTTCTGCCTCACATTCAGCTAACTGTAACAGGAAATATTTGGAAACATAGATCACGTTTGTGCTGAACCCAAGCGGGAGTTGTTTCGCTTCTAGTCATTTTTTAAAACAACACCTACTTGTGTGGCATTTACAACGCATTAGGTATTAATTACAAGTAATCCTGAGGTGATTTACAGTGTGTAGGAGATGGGGCCTGCACAAATACCGCATTTTCTGGAAGGGGCTTGAGCAGCTGGGGATTTCGGTCTCCCCTTGGGGTCCTGCAGCCATTCTCTTCCAGGAAACCATGGCTGTCCTAACTTGCTCACCTGTTGCTTAGCAACAAAGTATAGGCCTTTCTGTCCATCATCCCAGGACCTCCCAAATCAGACGTTCTTTGAAGGTAGGGCTTTGGTTCTGCACTGGCTCTATAGTTAGTCCAAAACAAATCCACTGCCTTGGTTTTCACCTTCTCTGTCTCTCCCTTCCTTTCTCTTTCCTTTTTTCTCTTTGTGTGTATTTGTGTTCATATAGATGTGTGTGTGTGTGTGTGTGTGTGTGTGTGTGTGTGTGTGTGTGCTCATGTTCACGTGGAGGCCAGAAGTCAGCGTGGATGTCACTCTTCAGCTGCATCTTCCTTGTTTCCTGAGACAGGCTCTCTTACTGGCCTGAAGCTCACCAACAAGGTTAGGTTGCCATGTGCCACACAAGCAAGCCCCAAGGACCTCCCAGCCCCAAACCTGATGCTGGGAACCCAACTCTTTAAACTTGTATTCTGAGGACCGAAAACCAGGTCCTTATGCTTATGTGACAGGCACTTCCACCAACAGAGCCATCTCCCCAAACTATTTTCTACTTTCCTTCCCTTGGCCTTCCTTCCTTCCTTTCTCCCTTTCCTTTTATAGGAGCCCTTACCAGGACTGTGGTCACCCAAGAGTCTGTCTTGGGTCCTGGCCTAGGTCCCCTGCCACAGTCTTCTTGATTAGTCAGTGAGTGGCTCAGGACACAAATACATTGTAACATGACAAAAGCCATTAGGTTTTATACTTTGTCATCCCAGGGAAAGACTCAGAAAAGTCGATGGCCACACTGTACATCATGCAATGGCCAGAACTAGATAGTGTCCTAAGTCCTGGGAACATCCCACAGCCCTGGGCAGGTTTGCGCTATGCTTTCCTCACCCTCAGCTCCAGAGTGTACTTCATGACTTTTCACCTTGTTTCCAAGGAGCCACCTGTGATAGTGCAGATGTAAATGAACTCTGCTCTTAAACTACAGACCCACCTTAAACTACAGGCTCCCACACAGGGGAGCCTGTGGGATTTCCTCTTGGAAATTCAAGAGCTCCCAAACCAACCCAGTTACTCTCTTACTGACTTAGTTACTTTTCTCACTGTTGTAGCCGAAGCAGGACAAGAAATGGCTCCAGGGAGGAAGGGTCTAGCTTGGCTCACACTTTCAGAAAGGCTTCAGTCTACCATGGAAGCAGTTAGAGTGGCAGGAGCAGGATGCAGCTGGTCACATTGTATCAGTAGTCAACTATGATCCACAGATGGCACCACCCACATTAGGGATGTCTTCCTACTCAGTTAACCTAATCTAGAAACTCCCTCGATGAGGTGAGCCATTGTACTGCACTGTGTGTTCCCTGTCACCATCTCCAGGGCTGAGAAACAGCAGAGCCAAGTGACCACGGACTGAAACCCCAATCATGAGCCCAACACATCCTTCCTGTCCTCAGCTCACGCTATCTTATTACAATGAAGGACAGTGAATAGCACAACTTCCGTTGACTTCTGACCTCCCCTTTGACTTCTGACCTCTGGAGCCTTGAGAGACTCAATTTCTATTGCTCCCATGGGAAAAAGGCACACTCAGGCTTACTTTCAGCCCTGCTGGGCAGACTCTCTGGGGTTCCACCTGTTCTACTAGGAGAAATGAGAATGGACATTGAAGGTCACAGCATCAGAACCAGGGTTTCATCCCAATCTGTGCACATGTGGAGGACGGCCTGACATTGGTGAAAATGACACATGTGTTAGTCAGGGGGTCTACAGATGAAAAGAACTGAAGAAAAGAATCTCTGAAATCAAAACAGGATTTATTAGAGTGGCTTACAGGCTGTGGTCTGGCTAGTCCAGCAATGGCCATCCCCCAGTCTAAAAACCAAGAACCAGAAGGCTGGATATATGAGCTGGTCCTCAGTGTACGCTGGAATCCTGAAGAAGCAGGCTCTAACCAGTGAAGAAATGCCTCAGGAGCAGGAGAGACGAGCTCGTCAGGATAGAGGACAAGCAGGCAAAGAGCAAAAACATCCTTCTCTGTCCTCTATAGACTGCCACCAGATTTAGGGTTGATCTTCCCGCCTCAAATGACCCAGTCAAGAAAACCCCACAGGTGTTCCCAGCTGCTTGGGTTTTATTGGTTCCAGATGTAATCAGGTTGACAACCAAGATTAAGCTATCACAACCCATCTGTGTTCCTACCAGAAAGACATGTGTGTTCTTTTGACTCCCTACCTCATAGAGGGCTCTTCCACAGGGACAGCAAGAGAAATGTATATATACAAATCTGTGTATCAGCAAGCAAGAAACCATTGATCAACACTCCAGTGTCCATTTTCAGAGCGCACTGGAATACTACTCAGTGGTGAACTGTGAAGGAGCTGGGTGTACATAACATGGCTACATGCAGAAAAACCAACATGGAGCCAAAAGCTACCCTGTGTGACTTGTGCAAAGCAATCCCACTGGTATGGAGAGCTGATGAAGGTAGGAGGTAGCTTGGGGGGCGCATATATATGTGCTGTAATTATATAGAAAGGCAAATAGATTATAGGACGGGCCAGTAGCCACCTCTGCAAGAGAGGAGAGGACAGCTAGGGAGGACAATGAACAGACCATCTGGTGCTGGACTCAGCAAGCATTGTCATGCATGCCTTTCCCCAGAGACCTGGTTAATACACAGTAGATCTCCTGTAGGGACTGTGCTTTCTGCCAGGTGGGGTAGATAACATGGGGACAGACCATGCTGCAGGTGGCAGGCTGAGACAAGACACGGAGAAGGGATCCTTAGGGACACCTGAATAGCAGAGCTACCATGGATCTCATCAAAGGCACCATGGTGTTAACCCATGTGGTGGGTCCCAGGCAGGGGTAGGATGGCCAGGAAGTTGGAATATGCAGCAGGCAGAGCCTCTTTTTCAGCTCTGGGAAGGGGGGATGGCTGCACGCCTCACTTTCTCTGCTTCCTAGGCTTTTCACAATGTTACCCACGTTTCTTTGTATGTGTGAGGAGTCCACACTCCAAGACATAAAACCAAAAGAGGGTGTGAGGCAGAAAAGCTGAGCCAAGAGAGAAGGGGTCAGAGGAGGGAGAATGAGAAACCAGAAAGGATTCCTAAAAACACTTCTGCTTGTCAGCCTGGAAGCGAGGCTGCTGCTGGGCTTGTCAGGAAGCACAGCAGGTGGTGGACGCTTTTGGTCAGTCTGTCAGCAGCTGGGGCAGGCAGGCAGCTAAGCGGTGGTCAGCCTGTCAGCCTCCAGTCACTGGGCAGACCTGGTCTGCCTTCAAGCAGCTAGCAATGGTTGGCTCATTAACATGGTGGTCCGTGGCCCAGTTGGTTAAGGTTTAGTCACAGCCGTCAGGCAGTCCATCAATCATCCTAACCCAGCCTACTGATACTCATTGAGAAGACAGGTCTGAAAGGCCACAGGGCTGAGTGGTCAGCCTGCAGCCTGTGTACTGGCAAGTCAGTCAGGTAGCTGGTTGATTGGTCAATCATAATGTCCATCAGTGAGAGAGTCAGTTGGACAATTGTGCTCAGTGGTAAAACAGCTGGGTAGGAATGAGCTAGGCTACAGGGCTGAGTGGTCAGCCTGCAGCCTGTGTACTGGCAAGTCAGTCAGGTAGCTGGTTGATTGGTCAATCATAATGTCCATCAGTGAGAGAGTCAGTTGGACAGTTGTGCTCAGTGGTAAAACAGCTGGGCAGGAATGAGCTAGGCTAGTCAGACAACTCAGTCTGTCTGTAGGATGCTGCAGCAATCTGTCAGACAATTAGTTGGCCAGTAAGTCCCCACATCTGTGGCTGCTAAGTCAGTCAGACTACACATCTGTGCTACTCCAAGAGTGCTTCATTTAGACACTCACCGTTGTCTCTACATAGACAGACAGCTCCTAGTCAACTCACCAGACATGGCTGTCAATCCTTACCTGAAGCAGTGTGTCAGCCTGTCAGGCAGGCAGCCGTGTTGTCAGGTGGCGTGCTAGCCAGGCAACCGCAGGACCAGCTTGGCCCCAGAGCTGAGCTACCTCATTAAGAGCCAGGCTGACTTGTGGGGGAACTCAGAGCCAGTTTCTCCATCATGACTCTGTTACTGCTCTTACCCATAAGCCTCCCAGTGCCCTCCCCAGCTCCAAGAGCAGAAGAGGCTATCGGTCTCCCACCCCCTTTTTCTGGCTGTCTTGTATCCTAGTACTCACTCTCCACCTAAGTTCCTGTTACAGACTTAGTTCGACTAGAGTTTGCTAGAGGCCAGACTAGAAGGATGTTGAAGATACCGGTGACTTTCTTGGCCAATGCTTGGATTGAAAATGGAAAGGGAGCCCTTCTTTCTTGTCTGGCTTTTGACCCTCCCTTGGGGAGGCCATTCTCTCTCTCTCTCTCTCTCTCTCTCTCTGACCCAGGAGTCTGAGCTACTGCTTGTTCGGAGAGGATATACTAAAGTCTTCATGGATCTTGTCAACTCTTGTTTTTACCAAAAAGAAGAGGGAGACGAGCACATCTCTCCCCTCATGCTCACACTTCATGGCACCTGCTGCCTCTCGGCTCATGCCAGCAAGCTTTCTGCTCACAGTCCTCTTCCTTCCCAAGAGCCCCAGGAGGGACACTTCTGAGGCCTTTCCTGCTTTGTGACTTCTGCTAGGAAGTGGCTCCCTGCTGAAGTGGTTATTGGGACTGCTATGCTCAGGACTAATGAGGGAGATGAAGTGTACTCACTTGGCCTCAGTTCTGTAAAAATGGGTCCACTTTACAGAGCAGGAGGGAGCTGGGGGCTTATGTTCTATATCCAGGCTCCTCAGAGGCAGCCCTCCTCCATCCTTGCAGCTGGCCTCCTGTCTGTGCTTAAGCATCCCTGGTGATGTCTCTTGAAGGAACCGTTTCCATTATGGGATGGTCTCAGCTCTTGAAAAGTCCCCAAAGCTGTATCTTTAGGTCTCAGCCTTACATTCTGGGGCCACCTGGATCATGCTAACCTGTGGCCTAGACTTTGATCAGACTGACGGCATGTCTGTGTGTCAGTTCCACACAGGGGGAGAGGCAGGTTTCTAAAGAATAGTAGAGAAAGCAGTGCTCTTGGGTAGGCTGCATTAGTGGCCCCTGTCTGCCTGAGTCTGTGGCTTTAAGTAGGGCTTTTTACACATCTCTCCCTCTGGCCAGTGGCCTGATTGCAAACTTGAGGTAAGCGAGATTTATACGGTGCTTAGAGGTTTCTGTTTCCTCTCTTGAACCCTGACACCATCCACAAAAGTAAACCCTGCCCAGCTGATGGAGTGATGCAAGAGACAGGAAATGGAACCCAGCTGTCCCCTGCAAGGTCACCCTCTTGCACCCCAAAGCCAGAAAGGCCTCCCTCTTAGCATGGGCACCACAGTGGGGGCAACCCAATGTCTCAAGCCTTGTCTCTTCTGACTGCTGGCCTCACAAGGAATCATGGCCATAGCTTTATAGTTTATGCAGAGATTGGTCACCCAACAATGGCTAAGAACCCAGCTCCATACTGCCCACAGGACTCCAAATGACCTCAGAAGCAAGGGTGTGTGGTGATGCACCCGCCTAGAATGCTGGAGTCTGGCTTTGTGCTCTCACCCATTAAGTGGGATACTATATTCTGTTATTCTTGGTCAGTGGAGATGGCGGTTGTGGAAGTACATGGTCAACAGTGAAGAAAACCAGGAAGGACGGGCTGCGGAGGGTGCACAGTTGGCCTGTGTGGCTAGTGTCCCCGGGCTGCGTGTCGGAGCTTCGCTAAGCAGAGGGCATGCAGTCCATTAACCCAGCTCACCTCCTGCTCAGAAGCGAGGCTGGCAGGCTGAGTGATGGGCAGGCCAGAAACGTATTTACAAACATCGCTCTCGCCTTCACTTCCTCGGGTAAGCCCCATTGGCGGCATATAAATGAGAATCAATAGGCCAGTTATTAAACTGTAAATTCCCTCCCCTTAGGCTCTCTCAGCAGGAGTTTGAGTTCTCAGTGGAGAGCAGCAGTCCTGGAAACCCACTGCTCTGTCCTCTCAGCTGACAGGAGCATGTACATGGGGTCTAGCGGCCTCAGACCACCCTCACACCAGCCCCCGGAATGGAGGAGACATTGCCACGACCTTGAAGATTAGAAAGATGGCAGATCAGATAGTTACAGAAAGGGAGCTGAGTGAGTAGGCCCAGATCTCTCCTGCCTGGTCAAGACTAGAATTCTTGAGGCAGAAAGAGATGGAGGACTCTCTCCACACCGTTACCCTTTCTACGGAAAGACAACCAAAAGCTCCACAAAGGTGTGTATGTGTGGGGGGCATACATCCAAAGACATTTTCAGAAAGGACTTGTGCCAAGAGGTGTGGCTTTGAGTCAGTGCCATTGTCTACATGGAAGACAAACTGTAGTAATGGGTGACAGTAGCTTGGGGAACAGTAATGTTGTTCTGGAACAGGTCGTGAGGCAGTTAATAGGAACGGAGGAGACATGGGTGGGAAATTGCAATGACCATGGGAAAAGAAAGGTGCTTATGGGCTAGATGAAGCATGGGGGCATTAGGTGAGTCAACTAGTTAATGGGAGAGATAGGGATATATGGCACTTGTACAAGAGAGAAGGGATGGGAGGCCTCCCCCCCCCATACACACACATGAAGAAAGAGTAGCCAGGGACCCTGATAGGCTTCCTGTATTCCGTATATACATGTCTCGTGGAAGCTGTGTTAGCTGGGCATGGAGGATAAAGAGAATTCACTCTTATTTATCTCACTTGATAGGAGAGGAAGGAGTGACAGGCAATCCAGCAAGAAGCCAGGGTAAGGAAAGGCTTAAATAGTGGTAATGACGATGGGATGAGATGGTGATATGAGGGAGGTGAAGATGATGGTGGTTACAATGGTAATGTGACAGTGGTGTTGATAAAGAAGCTGCTACTTGAGATGGCAGTGATGGTGGTGATGATGACAGTCATGGTGGTGGTAGCTGCCACTTTCCAAGTCTTTCTGTCACCATGTCCTATGCTAGCCATTTTATCCCCTCTGTGTTGTTAAATTTGCCAATAACCCTATTAGGCTCCTTGGCCTTTCCTTATGTCTAAAGGGGAATGGCTGGCTATTGGTAGCAGTGGGCAGCTTTTGAAGGAGCCTTGGATGCCTGGCTAAGATGAGGGCTCCACTGTGAGGTCATGAGGGGCTTCAGGTTATGAGCAAAGGATTTCCTATGACGAGATGTCTCCTGCCTGATTGTTATTCCTGTCAGGCCTGGGGGTACCCAGAGGAGCGAAATGTTTCTCTACTGAGGCCCCAGGGTCTCCTAGAAGGAGGTAGCAGGATTCAAACTTCTCACCTGGGTGTGGCTTCTCTCCACAGCCCTGGCTCTTGCCAGGGTCCCTTGTCCTCTCCAGCACTAGTATTTTGGGTTCTTGTATGAGGAGTCTCCAGTTCTGGGGCCACGAGGTGACATCTGATTACCCCCCCCCCCCGGGGACTGCCTCTCTTTGAGATACCTGTAGCAGTGGATGGAGCAGAGTGAGGGGCTCCTCCAAACCTTTTCAGGCTCAAGGGAGTCTAGATCCTTGGGACCAGGATTCTCCATCCTCAATACACACTGGAGTCACTGGTTTCCTGATGCCCTGGCGTGGATACATCAACCCTTCTGGGTGAGTCCGCTGCATAACCAGAATGGGAAAGGCCTAGAATCATACCTCGGCCACCCTCCCTGCCTAGATACCATGTGCTCAAGATTTCACACGCACCTTTCACACTAGTGATAAGAGGGGCATTGGCTAGGCAGGGCTGGCCTAGCCTTCCATTAGGTGCGGCCTGTCGGGTGGAGGTGTTGCTAGCTCCTGTCACCTTCAGCAGCTTTGTGTTAACTTTGTGTCACTATGACAAAAATGTGCAATGGAAACAACACAAGGGAAGAAAGGCTTATTTTGGCTCTGAGTTTTGGGGGATTTTAATCCATCATGGCAGCAAAGCATGGTGAAGTCGGAGAGTGAGATTCTGACTGTTTGTCTCATGCTGCGCCAGGAATGCAGAGAGCTCACTAGAGCCAGGAGCCACTATCACCATCGAAGGCCTACCTCACCTCTTTCATCAGCCAGATTTCTACGTCCTGAAGTCCCCATAGCTCTCCAAATTGGAGTCAGCAGCTGATGACCGAGCATTTACAGTGTGAGCCTGCTGGCAACATCTCCATCCCAAACCGTGGCAGCGCAAGTTGTAACAAATCTCTGGGTCAGTCAGAAAGTTGAGGCATGATTGCCTCCGAAAGGAAAGCCCCTTCCCAGCTACCCTCCATCATATTCCAGGGGGAGGACCTAATCCTCTCCTCTCCCATGCCTGGGCTCTTGGCTGCCTGCTTTGTAGTCCAGGGGCTTGTGTCGCCTCTGCCCCCTGAGGACAATGGCTGAGTCTTCTTTACCCAGGACTAATGAAATCTGAGGAGAGAGCCCAGTGGGTAAAGAGCTTTCTATGCAAGAATGAATATCTGAGCTCAGACCTTGGCATGGTAGGGCACATCTGTCACCTTAGTTCTGGGACGTGGAGACAGACAGATCCAGGGGTTTGTGGGCCTGCCAGTATAATGAGCTCCAGGTTTAGTGAGAGACCCAAAAAGAGGAAGGCAACAGGGAAAGAACTGAACATCAACCTCTGGCCTCTTCATGAGCCTTCCTGAGCAAGCATACTGAACACACCCACACACCCATACCCACGCAGGGAGAGAGAGATTGAGGGAAGCCTGGTACCACTCAAAGCTGGCAATATCAGAAACCTTAAAAAGTGGGGCCTGGTGGGAGATTTCAGGGTGGCTATGTCCTCAAGTGGAGATTGTGATGTCTCCTTCTAGTTTTGATTGTCTCTTCCTCCTCCTAGTTTTAATTTCCAAGTCTTGCTCCACTCTGCTCCCCATCAGTCCCAAACTGTGAGCCCAAAGAACCTGCCTCTCTTTCTCTCTCTGTCTGTCTCTGTCTCTCTCTGTGTCTCTCAGTTGGTAACACCAGGCACTTACTGTGGTGGTGAACGGGCAGGGTAAAAGCTCGCTCCTGTCGGTTTGGTGAGATTTAGGGTGTGACAGCGCCTCCCTCATGAGGAGCTGAGGCTCGGATGAGCTGATTTTTGATGCGCTTCTCAAGAGCAGCTGGCACATGGCAGACGCTCAGCTGAGCTGCTATTTTTATCCTCATCCCTCCTGTGGCCTGTCTGCCTGTGGACGATTGCCAAAGGTGGGCTGTGTTGAACAAGAGTGGCCGCTGGTGAGTTTCCTGTCCCAGATCTGAACCCTCTTTCTGGATCCAGAGAATTTCCACTCCTGCCTGCTGCTAAAGAGGCAGAAAGTGCCATGCTTCCCCTGCCTGCCTTACACCTCAGTGCAAGGTCTGATGATTATGAGGGCCATGCTGCACGTCACCTTGGCCCCAGGTGGCCTTTCTGGTGGCTGACTAGTTCTGGTGGTGATGGTCTGGGTGAAGCCATAGTCGGCAGCAGCATTGTAGTCCATAGACTTGAAGGCAGGAGAGTGGTGGCCATGTCCTCCACACACTGGTTTGGCCTGTGGCCTGGGAACTAGGATTTTCAGCCATTTCCAGTGATTCTTGGAGTCCCTAGTATGTACTTCAGGAGATCCTATTTCTGCTCAGTTGGTGTTGGCTTCTGTTGTTTGTGTCCCCGAGCCTGGGTGGTGCAGAAAGGATGGAGTCTCTTTGAGACCTGATGGTCTATTCAGAGGGATCAGCACCTTGATGGGACCAGATGCTTTATGTACTGGCACACAGAGCCAGTCAGTCTAGTCCAGAGAAGCCTCTTTTTGCCGTGGGCTTCAGTTAATGCAGAGACTAAGGACTGGCCAAAGTGCAGAGAATAAGTGACTCTTGACTGTTTGGTTCTATAAAGGACATCTATATCAACTCTGGCCCCCAAAACTTAGGGAACATCATGAAAGAAATGGGGCCATTCCTGGTTGGCAGTCTAAACTCTTCATCTCTAAGGTCAGGAATGTTTAGGATACCCATCACTAGACCAGTGGACCACAATGCCTCATTTCCTTCTACCTGGTTTCACATGACGTTGTGGGTCCTACCCTCATCCCCCAGACTGCGGCCCTCCCTAGCCCAGCTGGCAAGAAGCTTTTCTCTAAGAATCCTAGCTGCTCTGGGCAAGGCAGACTGGCTTGGTTTATTTACTGCTGTCATTAATTAGTTTTGTTGGGGGATGAAAGACAGGTCCCCGGAGAAGACCAGTGCATTAGAGCCCATTATTCCATCGTTTCCCTGGGCTTACCAGCAAGAAGCATGGGCCCTGTCTACTGTCAGCCCCACACAATTAATTAGCCCATAGCCTGTGTTCCCCTTGGGCCTGAGGGCTCTGTTCTGGCATCTAGTGTCCTTCAGGCCTCATTGTCCCACTTTAACTGTGCAGAGGTGTAAGACAAGCCCTCCATGGGGAGAGGCACCTATACTAGCTGGGTGTGAGGCAAGAGGTGCATTTCTTGGCTAGGCAGAACCCTCATCTCAATGACTCATGAGAGTGGGGGCTGGCTGAGAAAGTATGAAAACTTGGGGGCACACACCATGGAATCAAGTAGAGTTAGTGGGCTATATGTACAGCCTAAAGGACCTCTGCTCAGCAAGACATCAGAGGATATAAGTTTGAGTCTACTTCCTGAGGGGCTGTGGGAAAGTCCTCAGTTTCTCCTTTTTTTATTTTATTATTATTATTTTTTATCAGTTACATTTTATTAACTCTGTATCCCAGCCGTGTCCCGATCCCTCATTCCCTCCCAGTCCCTCCCTCATCTCCACCGTGCCCCTTTCCAAGTCCACTGATGGGGGGGACCTCCTCCCCATTCATCTGATCCTGTTTTATCAGGTATCTTCAGGACTGGCTGCAAAGCCCTCCTCTGTGGCCTAACAGGACTGCTCCTCCCTTCGGGGGTGGGGAGACCAAAGAGCCAGTCATTGAGTTCCTGTTAGAAATAGTCCTTGTTCCCCTCACTTTGGGAAACCAATTGGTTACTACAGGCTACCACAGGCTACATCTGAGTGGAGGTTCTAGGTTATATCTATACATGGTCCTTGGTTGAATGTCAGTCTCAGAAAAGACCCTGTGCCCAGATATATTTGGTCCTTGTGGAGCTCTTATCCTTTCCCCATCAGACTAACTCCCCTTCTTTCTTATGATTCCCTGTACTCTGCCAAAGGTTTGGTCATGAGTCTTTGCTTTGAAAACACTGCTAGTTAGAGTCTTTCAGATGCGCTCAGTAGACTCCTGTCATATGTTCAATGCACATCCCATCTGTCTTTCTAAACGAGGATTGATCATCTTACCCCATGTCCGCTCGATCCTCCTGCCTCTGCCTCCTTCAGCAAATCCAACCGGTGTGCGCCACCACAACCGGCCTCAGTTTCTCCTTTTTGTTCAATGATTAGGTCTAATTGCACAAATTCTCTAGGGAACTAGAACAGCCTTGAGCCTCAGGCATGATGGCCTTTGGAAAGTTCATCTCACTGAGCTGAAGCTTTCAATTTGGATGAATGTATGTAGGAGTCTAGTCATGCTAGTTTTGTGGAGCCATGAGAGGCCAAAATGAGGTCTCATAGACCCAGGGTCTGACTCCAAAAGAGCTAGGTAAGTGCTTGTGGTGATGATGATGATGATGATGATAATGGTGGTAGTGGTGGTGGCAGCAATGATCATGGAAGAAGAGGTGGAGAAATGACTGATTCCCAGCTTTGCCCTGAATCCTAAAAAGTGGCCATGACTGACAAACTGCTCTACTCTGTATATTCAATAGAGTCATGACCCAGGAGAGGCGTAGATGGCTATGTCTCTAGAACAGTCCTGCTTGCTTGGGTCTTGGATTCTAAGCCTATAGCCTATCTAGCTTTCCATTTGTCATGCAACCTTGAGCAGGCCACCCATGTTGCCAGATCCTAGCCTTCCTGTACATGATGTGGGCAGTTGGCCAAGACCCTAGAGACACTTCCACTCCATAGGAGCAGCAGTAGCCTCTCATGAAGGCTGCCACTGGCCCTCTGTGTGGCTGACTCAGGCTTATTCCAGAAGTGGGGGCTGGGTTGCTAGCCTGAGGGTGCTAAGAAGTTAATTAAACCCTCTGGAAGCCATTTATTAAAAGAAGGGTGATGGTGTGTTCAATACCAGCCCAGGCTCGGTGCACAGAATGAGTCTTCCTTTAGTGATGAATAATGCTCCCTCCCCTCACAAGCATCCCTGGCTCTGAAGGATGGTCCTGGGGCGGCCATGGCTCATCTTAATGGCTTGCTGCTGTGGAGCCTGGCAGGCCAGTCCCCAGCACTCATCACTTCCCTCCCAGGGGACCTGCCCCATGTCTGCTGTTTCTAACTTCTCCAGACAGGTCTGAGGCCCAGTTAATCTCTCCCCACACACTCCCTTCTCTCCCAGACTCCAGGGAAAAGTTGAGGGCTATCAAGGCCACTAGCTGTATGTCTACAGTTCTCATCCTGTTTGCCATCACCTGCTATCACAGCTGTCACCTGCTGTCTTGAAGCAGGCTTGGGATCAGTTTGTTGTTGTTTGTTTTGGGGAACAGGGTCCCATGTAGTCTAGAATTACAGCTAAAGATGACCTTGAACTTCTGATCCTCCTGCCTCTACCTCTCACACGATAGGATTATAAGCATGAGCTACCACAGTCATCTTGGGAACAGTTTGGAAGGGCAAAGAGGATGAAAAGTATGGAGGTGGAGAGATGAGAGCTTGGCTGTGAGTGGCCTAGGTTTTGCTAGCCTGTCCCAGCTATCGCTCACCGCCACCCTCTGTTTCAGTGCCTGCTTCGGCACCACTGCGGGGGGGGGGGATATAGCTGGCTCCTTCTTGCTTCTACTGCGGTCTAAGTGCTTCCACACAAAGTGATGGCTCGGGCAGTACAGTGTACACAGCACAAGCAGGGGGACCCAAACTCAGTCCCCAGAATCCACATAAAACCCAGGTGTGGTGGCCTGCATTTGTAATCCAAGTGCCTGAAAGGCTGAGACCCCCTGGGCTCCCAGGGCAGCCAGCTCGTCCTAATTGGTAAAATGTGAGATATGACTGAGAAAGACATCTGACATTAAGTTTTCCCTTCTGTGCACATATGCAAACATACATGTTTACGCTCACACTCACATATACACACACACATATGCTAGCCCAGGACAAAGGAGATTTTAGGTCATTGGAGAGCACAATATTGCATCCAGCCACCACACAGCCCTGGTGTTGGATGCCTGCAGCCCTGACTACTGCTGGCATCTGTCAGGCTGGGTCTTTCCTCACCCTGCTGCTCACTCTGGACCGCCATCCGTCTGTCTGTTCATCTCTCTGCACCCCACCTCTCACGCTCATTACTAAATCCTGGCCTTCAGAGGCAGTTTCTTTCTTTCTTTTTTTTTCTTTTATACCCCCCAACTCTCACCCTGGGGGGGGCTTGGTCACAGCTGAGAAACAGGGAGCTCTCAGCCCTCCTCTTCCCTACCAGGTGGGCCTTGCTTTGTCCTTTTTGGAGACAGGACAAAAAGAGAGCAGGCAGAGGATTGATGGGATCCACAGCTTAGCAGGTGTCTGTCACCGTGCTGGCAGCCAGTACGGTGTGGGGAAGTGGTGGGAGGGACCCTCGACAGTCATTCACTACTGGAGCTAAGGACAAGACAGTTTGATTAGGCCCTCGAGATAATCGCTGCACACCTGGGCTGGCGCCCACAGGGCTCCCCTACCTCCCAGCTCCCCTTTGTCTGTCTGGGAAGTCCTCAGCTTCAAAGCCTGAGATTGCAGCTGATAGATTGGGCCTGGGCCAGCCCTGGAACCTGAGAGCCAAGGGATAGTGAGCTTCGGGGACAGAGAACCCTGGTACTGGGAGCCAGTCTTTTCTTTCTCTCTCCCCACCAGCTGGAGCCATTCTAGGGGTGTGGAAAGCATGCCTCCTGGTTCCCTGGGCCGAAGTGCCTAGGGGGTTGGAAGCCGAGAGGATCTAGTGGGAAAAGAAAGAATGGGGGAGATATATGTGAGTGGTGTGTGTGTGTGTGTGTGTGTGTGTGTGTGTGTGTGTGTGTTTCTAGCCTCTCTCTTTGAGAATTTGGCCAGCTGACCCTGGCCCTGCCTACATAGACTAGAGTTAGCCAGTAGCAGGACAGAGCCATGTCTAGTGGAGAATGGAGCTGAGCGACCTGTGTGGACGAGACAGAACCACTCCAGCCATCTGAGACTTAGTCTCCCTTGGGGACAGGGGTGTGGATGTTGCACAGTGTTGCATGCTGCAAAATGGCTCCCTGCTCTGCCTCAAGAAAGGTTCAATATATGGGTCAGCCTGGTCTAGATGCATTTAACACCAAGTTGATTGAGGACAGTGTTTCTCATGTCTCTCAAGGTCGCAAATGCCCGTGTCATCTAAACTGCACATAAAGTCTCGCTTTTTTTCCTTCTAATAATGAAATGATGAGCTATGTGTTGGTGGGGCTGAGGATGAGACTCTGCTCAGCAGAGAGTGTCCAGCTTTCTATCAGGAGTGATCGTTTCCAGGGTCCACTTAGGGGAGGCCCGGCCTTGTGTTGAGTCCTCTGTCTCAGAAAGTAGCCTTTCACTAGTACAAGGGCCTGTGGAGGTTTGCCAGGCCCAACATTTTTACCTTGGGAAAGGCAAAGCTCAGCGTAGGAAAGCCACTTCCTTGAGGTATCATGGGAAGGCAAAAGGTCCTGGATTCAAATTAAGCCACCTTAGATCTGGTTGGTCTGCCGTTCCTACTCTATAGACAGATCTAGCAACTTCTCCAGGCTGCTTGGCTCATTGCTCCCTTTCTCCTGGACCAGGGGCTGCATTCCTGGAGGGGATATTCCCTGCTGAAAGCCCAGTGAATGGCTGCACCCCTCTCACCTGCCCAGCCTACTGAACCCCATAGGACAGTAGCAGCAGATGCCAAGCATGCTTCCCAAACATGCCAGGAAAGCCTGACTGCCTCCCATCCTGCTGCCAGCTCTGTAAGGGACCAAGAGTGTCCCTTGAAATTCATATCCCAGACCCACTTCATTTGAAAACAGGGTC
Organism: Meriones unguiculatus; assembly: GCF_030254825.1. Lineage (NCBI taxonomy): Eukaryota > Metazoa > Chordata > Mammalia > Rodentia > Muridae > Meriones > Meriones unguiculatus. The sequence goes on from NC_083363.1 coordinate 24,810,928, forward strand.
TCTGTGGCTGTTGATGAGTCAAGATAAGGTCATGTTAGGTCTAGTGAACTCCTTCTATAACAGATGTCTTGGTAAGAAGAAGGAATTTGGTCTGCAGGGGACCCAAGGGAGAAGGCTAAGGATACAGGAGACAGAGGTTGGCATGACTGTGAGGCAGGGACCCATAGGCTCAGCTGCAACTATGAGTGGCTGGAAGGAGCAAGGAGGGGTTCTCCGCTAGAGTCTTGGGAAGAGGCAGGCCCAGTTGATACCTGGATTTCAGATGCCTGGCCTCTGGAGCTGCAGGAGGAAGCCAGCACTGCGAAATAACTTATATGTTACCTAGCTGCTTTTTGCCCACCACACCAACCCTCTCCCCTAGAACTTGACCTCAAATCCTTTAAATATATAAATTTATGTATATAAAGAGAATGTTCTCTGGGGCTAATTGGCTTAAGGATGCTCTTGAACATCAGCTCATACAATCTCAAAACTGCCTCTGCCACTGCTTCAGTTTCCCCATTTCACCCAGACTGGGAGGGATATATATATATATCCTGGAACTCCACTTCTGCCCACTCCCGGCCTCACTGTCTGATTCTCTCACCTTGGGGTCCTGATCCTTAGGGATCAACACATCCCCAGCCCCTGCTACTCAGATAGCCCTGTTGTTTTGTGCCATTCACTCCCAGGCTAGCTTCTCCTCCCTTGTCCCTCTGGTCTAACCTGATCCAACCTGGTTTAACTGAATCAAACAAATACCCCAAGTCCCTGCATCCTCCCCTCCAGCAGTTCCCTGCCCATCATCTTTACCTGGTTTTTCAGGCTGGACTAAGAACCTCCCTTGTCTGGATGACCTCAGCACCCTGGGTTGCAGTTTGTCATATGCTACATTGTTTCTGCTGGCTTTTTTGGGAATCTGTCATTGCATGCACCTTCTACAGGCAAAGTTTGTCCTGTGTCCTCCTGGAAAGCTTTATCTAGCCCCTCTCTTCTCCTTAGAGATGTAAAACGGAGGCCAGAAAGGTGTCAGTCAGCCAACACCAAGTGGGCTTCTTTGGTTGTTGAAATAGCACTAGGCAGTGGTCTTTGTGTCCACAAAAAAGAGCCACATCCTGGGCAGTGAGGGTCCTCCTGGCCTCCAGACCTGATAGCCACCATGGGGTGGAATCCTAAGGGCAGCAGGAGTGACCTTGCTCCTGATGGTGGGGCCATGGCATGCAAAGCATGCTGAGTAGGAGACCATACCCCAAGCAGAACAACGAGCTCATAAGGAATGTTCTCTGGGGCTGATTGGCTCACAGATGCCCTTGAACATCAGCTCATACAGCCTCAAGACTGCCTCTGCCACTGCCTCAGTTCCCCCATTTCACCCAGACTGGGAGGTGATGTAAGTTAAGAATACAAACAGAGGCATACACTCACAGGTTCTGATTCCGGGTTAACAATATACCAGCTTAGATACATCTGCCTTCCTGAACCTCGATGTCCCCAGCTGATAGCAATGGCGACTAAGAGACCCCAGAGACACACAAACAAGGCTCCCTTTCTGCATTTACTCTTCCATGTCCCAGCCTCCAAAGACTCCCTTGTTCCCATCATGCCTTTGGGCTTCCCCTACTCCCCTGGGCAGACCAGAGGGCCGGTGACCTCAGGTAGCCTGGTACCTGCCCTCCAGAGCAAGTGGCAAGCATCATTTATGTTTCAACAGGAACTGGTAAGGCAGAGACCACAACATATTCTCCAGAGAGGGAAGCTGAGGCTCAGGAAAGATGAAGAGGAGTAGCCAGGCAGAGCGGAGGCTAGGGAGGTCAGGGGCACTGTACCTGGCGTCCTCCACCTGAAGGTTAGGTCAGCACACAGCACTACCGACGCCACTACCACCCCTTCACTGGTGTCTCAGAACAGTCAAGGGCCCTAGACTTCAGTCCATGGCATAGCCACCAGGTCTGCTGGCCCTGGTGGGGCCGGAGGCCCTGGGCAGCCAGTTCCCAGACCAGCTCGGGAGGTTACCCTCTACAACACTACACCTGTTATAGTCATCTATAAATCTCATCTGTCCCCCATGTGGGGAGGACTGGGCACCCGAGAGATGAAGGGCCTGTTCCACTGTCTATCTAGATGGTTCAGCTAGGCCAGGCAATTTTGCTGATGTCACCTCCCTGGAGATATTAAATATTGATAAAGCAATAAATCGTTCCTTACCTTCCTTGGCTCCCATCATGGTGGGAGCTGAAGAAGACAAGTAGACTGGCGGATCTTCACTGAGGCTGACAGGCATCCGTCCCCCTAGCGCTCTGGGGATCATGTGTGGGAAGGGGCTCGACAGGACAGCTGTTCTGTCCCCCCGAGCCTGGGATGGGCATGAACCTTACCATGGAAGGTTAGCTCATTACTGTGAACAATTGGCTTCTTGCTTAGGAAGTTCTCTGAATCTGACTACGATCCACACCGAGCAGTAGTCTGACAGACAAGTCCATATCATTTCATTTTCTCCATTATTCTGAGTCAATGTTCTGATGTGCAGCCCAGGGTGCCTGAAATGTGCTGGGCTTCTTTGTGAGCTACCATGCCTGGCAGCAAGCTCCATATCTTGAGAACTGAGTGATCCCAGCACCTCATTTCTGGGGAATGGAACCCATGAGGCAATACTCAGAGGCCTCATTCTGACCAACTGTTGTCTATCCATTTGCTGTGTAACCTTTGGAAAATTATAATGTCTCTGAACCTCAGCATCCCAATCTGTAAAATGGATAGGTGATTTGTGCTCCGGGTCTGCCCGGTGTAGGGAGGCACCTGAGCCAGTTGCTCTCTTCAGTAAATACTTGGCACTGAGATGGTTCATGGGGAAGGCATTTGCTTATGTGAAGTCCATGGTATAAATGTCCAGAGAGATTACACCTCCAGAAACTGGGTAAACTTCCTTCAAAGGGGAAGGCTCCCCAATTGTTCTTTCTTAGAGTGGGATTTTGGTCAGGCAAATTGGGAGTGTTAGGTAAACTTCCCACACTGGCTCAGATTACCTGTGATCCTCGTTCTTCCCTCTCTTTCCCTCCTTCCTCCCCCTCTTTCTTTCCTTTACTCTACATTCTTCCTCCTGCCATCATCTCTCCCTCATCTTTCCTCTCCTCTTCTTTTGTCTTTCCTTCTCCCCTTCCCCTCCATCCTTCCTTCTTTCATTTACTCTTCATCCTCCCTCCTGCCATTATCTCTCCCCTCCTCTCTTTTCTTCCCTCTTTCCCCTTCCCTCCATCCTTCTTTCATCCCTCCTCCCTCTTTTCCTCCCTTGCTCTTCCCCAGGGCTTTCAGTTCTACTCAGGCTCTTGATTGAAAAGGCCCAGGAGTGGGGAGATTATCAGTTACACAGAATCAATAGGCCCTTTCTTTATATTTTTTCAATTAAAAGAGCAGACAGAGGAAAGAGAAAAATCTCAAGTACCATGGCAGTCAATAACTGGAGAGTGGAGTCAGGGGGCTGGGCCCCCTGTCAATTGTCCTGCCCACTTGGCTGGCTCTTCTCATCATCTGGACCAGGACAGTTCCTTTTCTGGAGCCCCTTAGACTTGTACCTTGACCTCCCCAAGCTTTACCTGTCAAGATACTGAATTGAGAGACTCTCTTGGTGATGGGATGGGATATGGCCACCTGCTGCCACAATCACACTGATGCACACCATGCCACAGATGGATAGAAGACCCCAAGGAATTTTTGGGAAACATGTCCAACACAAGGGAGACTGGACTCAGAAGGCAGCAAGCAGGATGCTGGGTAGAAGTGAAGAAGCGCTGAGTGCAGGGCTGGTTCTGTGAGGCTCACCCTGTCCCTCTCAAAGACTTCCTGTTTCCTGAGATAGCCAGGCTGCAGAGGGCCACGGCATAGGCTCCTTCCCAAGCTGACTGTTGGTGTCCCTGTGGAGATGGCATGCTTCAGAAAGCCCCCTCAGACCTTTGGCACTTGCCTGTGGAGATCTGAGGCTGATATTGGCAAGGGGAGTCTCCCTCTTTGCTCTCACCTTACCTGTTAAGGTGGGGTCTCTCACTTGAACCACTGTTGCAGCTTAGCCTAGCATGCAGATTTCTCTGAGGACTCCTTGTCTCTGCCTTCTGAACATCAGAATGACAGGTAGGCTACCTGATCACCCTTCATTTATATGAGCTCTGGATGGGGAAGGTGTTTGAACTCTGGTCCTTGTGCCTGCTACTTGCAGCAGAGCTTCTACTGCCTAGCCGCCTCTGCAGTTCCTCCAAGCCTCAACCTAAGAGTTCCTCTCACTTGAAGGTCTCTCTTGTGGCCTGCTCTGCATCGCTGCCCCACCTCTAGGTCTTGTTTTACCCTAACATCTTGTTCTGTATCTGTTCTCCCAGCTGTGCATAGTGTGATGACACATCTGTTCTAAGCCCTGCAGCAGCTCCAGGCTCCGTATACATCAGACACTCAGCAAATCTGACAGGAAGACAGGGAGGAACAAAAACACCCATTGCCCACCAGATCCCAGCTTCCTTTTTCCAAGGTCACTCCTACCTAGGTTGTGTGTGTACATGTGTGTGAATGTGAGAGAGGACTCAGAAGGACTCAGAGGGCTCTTTGGTAGGTCTGTAAAAATACGCAGAAGTGGGAAATAAAAAGAAAGGCACTGGGAGGAGACTACATTGTAAATGCTTTGTCAATATAAGGGCCTTTCCCCCCTTTCTCCTTTTGTTTTAAACAGAATCTTATGTGGCCCAGGCTGGCCTCAGATTCCCTACACAGCCAAAGATAACTCTGACCTCCTAATTTATCTGCTTCCTTTTCCAGAGTGCTGGGATTACAGACATACCTCACCATATTTGGTTTATATGATGCTAGGGATCAAACCTAGGGCTCAGTGCCTGCTGGGAAAGCACTCTACCAGTTAGCCATACCCCTGTCCCCTAGAAGATGTGCATCCATCTGTCTTATACTGGGGTTTAAATAGGCTCTCTGTGCCATATCTTCTGGCTGATGGCTACAATCTCTTCTCACTCAGAGGCCTCGTGCCCAGGAGAGATTCACCTCTGGGCATCACGGTGGGTGGGTGGAGCTTCCAGTAGACCAGCTGTTGGGTCAGCCATCACTGGCTGCTAGATAGGAGAAGCAGGATGTTAACTTAACAGGACCCAGAGAGGGCAAGGGGTCAGGCTGCTGGGAGGGGAGTGCAGATCCAACTTTAAAGTCTGCAATGCCACAGTTAGAAGGGATGGAGGACAATGGCTCTTTCGGGATGTCCCAGGCAGGGCTGACAAGTGTCATTCATTCATTGCTGGTGCAGAACCATGAATCTAAGTGCCAAGCAAGCGTTTGAGCATGTGAAGGCAGTGATAACCACTCGTTTGTCAAGTGTCAGTGTATATGCCTGTGAGCGTTGCCTGGCTGGATAAGTGTAGAGCATATTGTCTAAGGTGGCGTGTGCTGTGCACAAAGGCCCTTTCCATGCTTGTCCTCGCAATTGTCAGGATTTTTTGTATTTTAGATAAGCATTCAATCCTCAAGGCGACAGAAAATGAATGGCATGCCTAGGGGACACTGTGTCCAGCCCAGATGCACAAGAACATGTTGTGCTCTGTGGCTACAGAACAGGCGAGGTGAGGAAGTGCTTTGACCAAAGAGAAGGCTCATTCCTCTGGGGAGCATCCTTGCTGGGAGTTGGTGGATTGCTGTGTGATTTTACTTTGCTGCCAACCCTCTCTGGGCTTGTGCCTTTTCTTGCAAGAGAATGATGCATAGAGATATGGCTGGTAGAGGAAGAGCCACAGAAGTAAGCCTTCTGCCACCCCCACCCTCATCTTTTTACCCAGGCTGCGGGTAGGGCCATGCATGAGTTGGAACAGGGATTTTCTGGCCTCACCCATCTGGATAGCCCCATCTCTCCAGAAGTACCTGACCTGCAGCTGCCAGTTTGCTGAGTTTTTGCATCACTTCACAGTGGCCAGTGGGAAAGGTGTGTCGGGTCTCATTTTGCAGGGGAGGAAACTGAAGTGCAGACACCTCAGCAGTCTGCTGTGAGCGGCCAGATGCTGGCGAGCCTCCCAGGACCTCTACATGAAGGATACATGGGGCTGAGGAAGGGTCAGCATGGCGCCCAACTTATTCTGTGGCTGGCCTGTCTCCTATTAGGAGGCGGAGCCAGCTGCAATAGAAAAGCTGACTATAGGATGCTCAGAATCCAAGCGTCCTGCCCTCCACTGACCAGGGAGTCTCTACTGGCCGCCTGGCCCTGTCCATGGTTCTGGCCAGGCTGGCCTTAGTAGCTCTGTAGTAGCACTGCTTGCCCAGAGCCCAGTCTCTGGGCTCCCTTCCCCCAGGCCAGTGGAGTGCTGGATGCCCCAAAGCAAACCTTTTGAGGGATGGTAACAACTGGAGGGTCTATTTGGCCAGGCCTGGTGTGGTCTGATAAGCATAGCCCACATCCCGGAAAAGGTGAGTGTGAATGAGTGAATAGTGGAGATCTGATTGCAGACTGCCCATCCCTACTTTGCACTCACCTCTAGAAGCCTTTCCATGCTCATAAAAGCTCTGCATCAGACCTCATTCTACTGATCTGGAGACTGGTTACCCCTTGGAATCCCTGCACAGAGAACCATTTGCCCCCAGCCCCAGGCCCAATCCAGCACAGACCCCCTCCCTTCATCTTGAAGATTTGCTTGGCTGAGGTGTCCTCACCATTCAGGGTTTTGCCTATCAGGCTCAAGACTTGTGCCCCCAGGGTCCTTCCCTGCCAAAATGGTACTGTCTGGGAGCTGGCATTTGGGATGTGGGGTCTCTCTGCGGGTGTGTTCTTGACAGGCCCAGAATGAAAATTTATAAGAATAGAGAAAAAAACCACATTCTCAACAAAAGATGCTGAGATGAATGGCACAGTACATGCAAAATATGACTGTGAAGGCAGACTTTACACTCCCCACCGATGGCGAGTAACCAATGGGCTGGGGATCCGGCTCGGCTGGTAATGCCTGCCTAGGTTAGGCGGCCCTCACATTGATCCCCATCAGCGGCAGAAAGCCTGCAATCTAACACTTGGGAGGCAGAGACAGGAGAAGGTAGTTGTCAGCAACACAGTGAGTCCAGAGCCAGCCTGGGCTACATAAAAGCCTGCCTCAAAAAAACCAAATAGGGCTGGGATGTAGCCCTGTGGGTAGGATGCTTGCCTAGAGAGCATGAAGCCCTGAGTTTAATCCCCAGAACTGCATAAATCCGAGCATAGTGGCACCCAGGAGGTAGAGGCGGGGAGGTGTGGGGGGGGGGAGGAGGAAGCAGGAGTCAGAAGTTCAAGGCCATTCCTGGCTTCGCAGCAAGTTTGAAGGCAGCCTGGGGTCCAAAAAAGAAAACTCATACGAACTTTCGAGCACGAAAGACATTTTAGACCTGTCACCTAAGGCAGGATCCGTGGCAGAAAAATGTGATAAACTGGACTTCAAATGAAAAGCCTCTGTTCTGTTGTGTGAAATGATGATCTTCACTTCATAATAAGAGTACTTGCGACTCACTGTAGCCAAAGCCAAGCAGTTTGTTTACAAACCTGTAAAAATCAGGAATCAACCTAGAGAAAAGGGGGAAAAGGTTGTTGTGCTGATCTGCACAAAACAGTGTTTTTATTTTTGGTTTTTGTTTGTTTTGTTGTGGTGGTGGTTGTTCTTTTGTTTTGTTTTGTTTTGTTTTGTTTTGTTTTAAAGCCCAAATCCTATTTTCTACTCTCTGAAGTCCTCATTGGCTGAGTTTTCAGGGAGGTTCAATCTTCCCAATGTCTAGTATAGCCCCCACAGAACGCAAAGACTTAGCTAATGTATATTCTGGGGCTTGAGATTCCCTCCTTTCCTGAGACATGGGCTCAGTCATACAGGTGACTGCCTGTAACTTTTCAACCCTAGAATGAATTGAGAGCCTTTGAACAAGTGGGCTCCACCCACCAGCTAGGGAAGACAGGGGGCTAGGTGCCTCCTGCTTCTTTGTGATTCTCTAATGAGCTCTAAACACATCTCACAGTGAGAACGGACCAGAAGGATTTATTCCTTACACCTGTGAAGGATGCTGTGACGAGAATAGACAAGCCACAGTCTGCAAGGCTCTATGCGTAGAGTGTCTGGGAGAACACTGCTACCTTAAACACAGCAGGGATTCTTAGAACTCCAAAAGAAGCAACTCACCTGATTAGAAGCAGGTGAACATCCCAACATGGAGAAGACAGAGCTAGACAGACTATGAGGATATAGAGAAAAAGACGTTCAGACCACAGGCCCTGCGGGGACCGCCACTGCAGCCCACACCCAGAGAATACACCTTTGTGTATCGAGAAAGATAAGAACGGGCACACTAGCAGCAGCAAGTGCTGCTGAGGGAAGAGCAGGGCTGCTCATTGGCTGATGGCAGGAGTGGAAAAAAAAAGCAAAAAACTCAAATTCACAGACACACACACACACACACACACATTCACTCACATACATACACACATACAAACAAAACAAAAGAAACCTGGGACCTCGGGCATAGAAGGCAGATTAGCAGGCTTTTTGTTTTGTTTTGTTTTGTTTTGTTTTGTTTTATAAATCTGCAATCTTCTAGCTCACTCCCAAGCAACCACACTTCTTTATAGTTAACCCCATGAAGCAAATATTTATCTGTCCACATAAAAAGGTGAAGAGAGATATGCATAGCAGCCTTATTCATGACTGCCCAGACTTTTAAGCAATCAAGATGACCTTTAGTAGGGGAACTGATAAACTTTAGTGCATGAAGACGGAAGAATACTATACTGTTCAGTGGTAAAAACTTCAATGAATGTTGCTAGGGGGAACAAAGCAATCTAAACAGCAACATGCCACGATGCCAGTTATACAACATTTCCATACAAAGATCCCCAGGGATCGCACACCATCACATCAGGGACCCACCCTATAGGACTTGCCCTTGAGGACCTGTGTCCGACGACATCTGGGTTCCTCCACTGTAGGGTTAGGGATTTCCTCTCCCCTCCACTGTCCTTTCTCAGAAACTAGTAGCTAAGTTCTGACTACATGCAGCGCAGGCAAATGCTTAACATCCTGAAGCTGTGAACTTGTGTTTAAATCTCCATGGTGATAATAAACTCCTGGAGAGCTCCTTGGAGGCTGTGCAAGTACTTGGCTTCCCTTTAAGTCTCACTCATTGCATTTAGTGTCCTCCGTGGACTCTGCTCAAAGTCATTCTTATGGTGGGGTCTGCACACACCCCAGCACCCAGGAAGCTGCAGCAAGAAGGTTCTGAGTTTGAGGTCAGCCTAAGATGACAATTTTGTGCTAAACAAACAAACAAACAAACAAACGAAAAACAACTTACCTAGACCTCTTTATCTGTAAGTGAATTGGCATCAGGCACAGTCAAGTGACCCTATTCCTTGACCCCTGCAACTGCACACATCCATGAAAGCTGACCTGGGTCTGTTTGTCTGGACCTGAGATGACCTTCCAACACCATGGTGCTGCCGCATAGCAGCTGGCACTACAGTGCAGCTCTCAGTGGGCTTTCGTACAGTTCATCCCTCATCCCCAGCCCAGGCTGACCTTGACCTCTAGGCAATCCTCCTGCCTCAGCTTCCCAAGCGCTGGAATTGGGGACATGCCATCACCATGCCCAGCTAGACTTCTCCCTTTTCATCTGCACTCAGAGAAAGTTTAGGCCAAAGAATTTGACATGTCTTCAAAATGTCAATGAACCATTTGGGAAATATGAAACCGATTTAATGGTTTTCCCCAGGTCTTACTCAATTACAAATTTAATATTCTTGACATTTTCTTTTACTTCTAAGCAACCTCAGGGGCTCTTGAGCCTGGGGAGAGAGCCCCAGAAACATGGGTGTTGTCACAAAGGCACATGACAGGCACGGTGCAGGGTACCAGCTTCCGAACCGGGAAGGATGGAAACGGGAAGGCGGGGAGACATGGCAATTTCTGATGGCTGCCTGTGAGGGCATTGTGGACACAGGGTTAGGACTGCCTTGTTGCAAATGCTGGCTTTGTCACAGATGCCTTGTGACTGTAGCTGGATGGCGCCTCTCAGGGCCTCAGTTGTTTCATCTGTGGAGTTGAGTGCTAGCTCCTTTCTGGGGAGGCTCCCTGATACTCAGTTAGTCATGGGGATGGCTAGGAGATAAACTGCTAATCCTGAGATTCTCCAGAGAAAAACCAATTCCACCATTTTGGGCTAAATTTGAAGCAAGCTTATTAAATATTAAATACTGACCAAGAAATAAACTTTGGTCAGGACCATTCCTTGGAATTTCCTAGCTGAGTGGCCCCAAGACACATGTTACAATGGTTTATAAGACAAACCATCATACTTTCCACATGAGACTTTTGTTATATTCCAAAACTACAACTCCCAGTATCCCAGGAGGTTACCTGGTCCTTGGGACTTACAGGTTAATTCTGTATGTGTTTAAGGAGTTTCCAGAGGGGGTTGGTTGAGGTTGGAAGAGTCACCATAGATGTGGGTACCACTACTCCATAGATGGGCTTGCAGCCTGAGTGAAAAGGGGAAAGTGGCCTGCATTGCAGCATTCATCTCTCTCAGCTTCCTGATTGGAACTAACCATGCTTCTGCCACCATGCCTTTCCTGCAGTGATGGACTGTACTCTGCAACCATGGGCCAAGATAATGCTTCTTTTCTAGAGTTGTTTATGTTGGGTATTTGAGACAAGGAGCTATTGTCATTACTAATGACAGCATACCAACAGTAAGACTAGAACCCCACCAAGGGCCAGCCAGAATGCTGCTGGGGTCACGCTGGGGTCATATTGAGTTACTTTACAGACTGTGCCAACTGAGCCTGGTTTCAAAGTGGATATATGTACATAGCATAGACATTAAGGGGGGCTTCTAGATCAGTGGTCCTCAACCTTCCTAATGCTGTGACCCTTTAACACAGTTCCTTATGGTGTGGTGAGACCCCCAGTCATAAAATTATTTTCATTGCTATTTTATAACTGTAATTTTGCTACTGTTATGAGTCAGAACCTTAAATATTTTTGGAGATGGCATTTGTTAAAGTTGAGAACCACTTTTCTAGACTCTTCCCTGCCTTGTGGAAGTGCTGAGGCCTTCCAGCATCACCTTTGGCTTTGTAGTGGCACAGAAGGGAACAAGTCCTGCCGGAGCCCTAAACCACACAACACCAGGCAGATTCCTGGTGGCACTCTCTAGGAACTGTTCCTAGGTCTTCCAGAGAGACCTCAGACCTGGAGCAGACAGACTGAATTCTCACCCTGGCAGCGTGAGATAGCCACATACCTTCTATTGACATGTTTCCTTGCTATATAAGATGGAGAGAGGATCCTAGGATTTACTCCTTGGAAGGTGGCCCCTGGGAAGTGTGAAGAAAACATGACGCTGGCCCTGCATCAAAGCCTTAGGCTGCCCCTTTGCAGCCTGGGTGTGCGATCACACTTCCCTGGCCTTCCATTTCCTTTTTAAGGGAGAAAAGGAGACTGGAATGCTTATCACGGTGCCTGAGACAGGGTGGCCTCAGTCAGAGCCACACACATCCATGGCCACTCTGGGTATTAGCCAAGAACACCCAAAGCAAGCTTGAGGCTTCAAGAGCAGCTGGTTGACACCCGATACTGCCCATGGCACACACACACACACATATTTCCTCTGGAGCTAGCCCCAGTTGGCATGGCCTGTAACCTGCTAACTCAACACCCTGGTCCCAGCTATTCAAATCTCCTGGCCTAGCCCAAACTCTTACAGACATCACTGTCTGGGCCCAGACATGGTGGGCTGGAGAGCAGGCCTGGGCAGGGGGCAGGGCTGGGGGAGGGACAGGCCAACCCCCTCTAGTCTCCCAGGAGATGTCACAGGCTTAGCAGGGGCTGCTTGACACATGTCGGATAAAATAAGGGAAAATAAATAACAATGTTTATAAGAAGATTAGCAGGAAGGCAGGGAAATTTCTCTGGGGAGCCCTTGGCTGCATCTGGGAGTGACAGCCCCATCACCTTATCAGAGTCATAATGAGGTGCCAGGATTTGGGGTCATTAAAAATCCTCTCTGGCTGGGCTGTTCTCTCTCCATTGCCTTTGATGGAGGCCTGGTGGCTGCTTGGCCCCCTCCCCCACCTCCCTCCCATCCCCTCGGCTGTCCCCGCGTGCCTGGTTGTGGAGGTGAGATGTTGAGGTCCAGCCCGGTGGAAGTAATGCAGCAGGACATCCCAATTTGTGCCTGGGCCCTGCGGGCACAGAGCCCTTCTCCCGGTGCGGATTAGCCCTGTTTTATCTGGGCTCCTTCAGAGATGAACTCGGCATGGGGGACTCTGTGTAGGAGCATAAGCATGAATGACTCCAGGCTGCACCGTACAGAGGGGCCCTGCGGCCTGGGAGCACCATGCTTGGAAACCTTGGTCTGGAAGGGATGGTGGGCAGAGGTTGCCAAGTGTGGGGACAGAGCCAGGCTTTATACCTTGGCTGCACACTCTCTCCACCCTGCATTGGAGGGTTTGTGGGTCTGTGATTAAATGGAGGGAGCAGAGCGGAAGGAAAGTGTGGTGGGACTGTTGAAGACAGTGAGGATCAGTCACCAGGACAGACACTGGTGACCTGAGAAGTCAGGCCAGCAAGAGGGACAGATTCAAATACCAAGTCCACAAGTCATCACATACACATCCTCCCAAGCAGATGCCCTGAGCCCTCTCCATCCCCACTGATATTCTGAAGAAAGTGCTCTGCTCCCCTTGTCCCAAAGCTTATCTCCAAGGCACTGAAAATGCGTGTAGCCTATTGATTTTCTCAGCCACTCACTGGTCCCATGTCCCTCGAGGGGTAAGTTTGAGCAAGGAGAATTTTATTACAGTTCGACTCAAGAAACTGAGGCTGGCAGCAGCTGTATAGGAAGGCTCACTCAAGGCAGCACTGGTCCACACAGTGTCTTTATGTTCTGGGCAGATTTGGTCCTATCCTGGGAAGCCTAGGGTTGGCAGTACATCTGGGCTGGGTTCATTTCCTAATGCCCCTCTGCCAAGCACCTCTGATGAGTAAACAGCCTACCCAATTGAGTGCAATGGCCCCGTGTTGCATCTGACTGCTTAGAATATTTTGAGGTCTCTTTCAGCCAATAAAGGCCTTCTGGTCATCCTCACGACTAGCCACACTGAAGAATAAAAGGGACAGCTCTATTTCCAAGCAGGAAAGGCAATGATGACTGGGTGAGGTCATGTCTACCCATCACAGGTGTTCCCTCTCAAGCCCGCATCTCCTCCTTCTACTTCTGCGTCTTCAGCATCTCTCTCAACTGCTTCTGTTGAAAAGGATCTTAAATCATACAGCAGCTTTGGTTCAGTCTCCCCTCTGGAGTCAGGGTCACGGAGAGGTCAGGTGGAAGGAGTACAACTGATCCCAGCTTAGGGCGAAAGCCAGCCTTCTGACTTTCTCCATCGCTCCAGAAACACCCCACCCCTTTCAGTTGGGGCCGTGAATGAATGTCCCCTTGTGGCACTGCTGGCGCACATAGTGCTTCTGTGCTCTGAGCAGGTATGCGCTCCTGTTTGCTCAGCTTTGATATCCGAGGTTCAGACAGAGCCCAAGAAGAGAAGCCACTGTGGATGAAGCTGTGCCTTGGACTTTCCATAGATGCTTTGTGGCCACTCTGTGACAATCAAAGACCCTTTAGGCATCAGATCTGTACCTCAAATCACTGCGCAGCAGCAGCAGTAATCCAACCCCAGACAGCGCGTGTCCCTAGTTTCTTACCTACATGCAGCCTGAGCACTGGAGTCCGGGAGTTCCTGGAGTCTCACACCTGGATCTCAGATGTGAGGCGGGAGGGGCAGGTCAGGGTGAGAACGGTCAGGGGTGCTGGCACACTGCCAGGTCCTGCAGCTGCACTTGGGCTGGGTGCTGGGGAGTCTGTTGAGTACCCTGTCCCATCACAGACCAGGTGTGGAGCCCAGCACACAGGGTTCGATGGGCCATAGACTCCGACTGCAGAGTGGAGTTTTCTCTTTGCCCCTGTGACACCTAATGCCTGGGGCCCCTGTGGCCTAGGACTGACTGCCCAGCTTTCAGTTCTGGGTCTGGGCTCCATGCCGACTCCTGTGGCCATGAGGGGTTTCTGCGTCACTCTCACTGGCAGTGACAGAAGGACAGATTTAGCACATAATTTACTTCTGAAAAACAGTCGATTCAAGGCCACCTTTAGCATGCTGTCTTTCTCAATTGCCTGCCTCCAGCATTAACGCAGGAGCCCCTGATAATAGCAATAATAAATAATAGCGAGTATTTATGGGGCGCACCCTAGGTGGCGGCACTGCTGAGTGCTCTATTTCCAGCACCCCACTGGAAGCCAGGGACACTGTTGCCCCACTATTCACTGGAAGCCCCAAGTCTCACACCCGTCACTTCTCCTGAGCTGGCTTCCACCCAGGTCTGGAAGACTTCACTCCTCTTGGCTGCTGTGTGAAGTTTAGCCAGCCCCTAGAAACTGTTGCAGTAATTCTGTCATCTGGGGCTAGCCTGTGCTGCAGTGGGAGGTCCAGTGGGTCTTAGCTGTGGGAATGGATAGCTGCAGGCTGCCCAGTTACTGAAGGCCCCTCCTCCCTGCAGCCTGAGTCTCTCGGGTAGCCCCGCCCACATTGTTCCCCCCTCCCCCGTGGCTCAGCAATGAGTCACTTTCTGCACTGTGGGACTTTGATATCTGCCCAGGAGAGGCCAGACGACAAGTTCTATTCTATTGGCGGATCCAGAACTTGTTAGCTTATACAACACCCTAGCTGGCAGGGCAGACAGAGGTGGGTGGGGTGGACCCAGAAGCTCATGTGTAAAGGCTCCCAGAACTCTTTGATCTTTCAGGAGCACCGGGGAGATATTTGTTTTGATTGTTGTGTATGTGTGTGTGATGGGGTGGGGTGGGGTGTGTGTGTGTGTCTGAGGCTGGCTTCCTTGCAGCCCAGGACCTCTTCCTCTTTCTCTCAGAGAGGATCCTGGCCCCCTCTCTGAGGTCAGGGAGGGGAGAGGGGAAAGAAAAGAGCTAGCTTCAGGAAGCATTTGTTTTCTCTCAACAAAGCAAAGCATTTCGGTAGGCAAATGAGCTGGGGAGGGAAAATAAGTCACCGCTGGAGACCAGCATGATTAATGACCAAGGAAATGAGTGGCCAGAAAGACCGGGGCTGAGGGAAGCAGGACAATTGAGCATGAGCACGCACAGCTAAGCTCTGGAGGGGCACTCGCTTGGGTGGTGGACTGAGGTTGAGGAAGGAGGGACATGTCCCACTGAGCAGAGGCTTCTATTACAGGGAGGAGACTGGCTGATGAGAGCAGACACTCAGATGATGAGGGTTAAGGGGAGCAGGCGGGAGGACCCACAGGCGTTCAGGGGATGGGGACATGCTCCTCCCAAGCTGGTAACAACCACGAGTTCTCCTCTCACCGTGTCCCCTGCTGTCTATCATGTGCTGTCTAAGACAAAGGGCAGGAGGGAGATCACTGCACAGCTCCTAAGGTCTATGGCTTCCTTATCTCATCTGGTGTTGCCCCACCCAACCCAATCGAATTAGTCAAACCTTCCCTCCCCAACTGTGACCCGTCCTTTTCTAGATACGTTCATAGCTTATATTAAAGGGGACATGTAGTTCTAAATAAGACCCCTCGTCAGAGGCAATGCGTGAATGCTAAAGGGGTCAGGTTCTGCGGGTTTAGCCAGGCAGGCTGCTCTCAATTCTGACCCTGCCTGGGTCCCAGTGATGGTGTTTATACCCCCCCAAAGGCCAGGACCCATAGCTTGTGGGGCTTACAAATCAAGGGTCAGAGAAGGGCTGTGCTTGGCCCCAGCAACATAGTGTTTGTTTGTGCTGAATGGACAGGAGCTCCTAATTCTTGTCAAGGGTCCTTGTGTATCTTAGATCGAAGGCTGATGGGATGCTCAACCTTCCCCATACCCCCACGGAGGACCTCCTGTCTCCTTGACAAGTCCTTCTCAGACCTTGCTGATGGCATCTGCCTAATGGGTAGCTGCTATGAGTCCCTGTTAAAGGTGCCCTGCTTGACTTCAGTCTTGACCTTCACAAAAAGCCACACCCATCCCCCCGGGCACAGTCTTCTCTGATTCCAAGAGGTACCCTGACCAACACAGGGTTAAGTCCAGCAGCTCCTCCCTCTCTCCCTGTCCTGTGCATTCCTCTCCATGTGATGATGGGACGGGCTAAGAATAGGCTGGTTGCTTCTGGCTCTGCCGGGTTTTCTCTAGGGTGCCCCTAGCCTGGGTCCTGTGGCTTCTTCCCTCGCTCTGTGAGGCACAGGGCTGAGAACCTAAAACCTGTTTCTGCGCTTCAGACAGATTGTAAAAAGACAGGCCACTGTGGACAATGCTGTGCCTTGGGCTCTTTCCGTAGACCCTGCGTGGCTGCTCTGTGATATTTAAAGACCCTTTGGGCATCAGATCTGCACCTTAAACCACTGCACAGCTACAGCATTTGGGTCAGAGAGGGAAGAGAAATCTCAGGATCCAAGGATGTTCAGTTGAGGAGACAAGATTTGATGCAGGGCCTGGTCTTCTTACAGAGCCATCAAAAACCCCTCCTCCATCTTCCACCTTCCCAGCCTTCCCACAACCTTTCTTTGTTTTACTTAAAGGTCAGCCTTTGACCATTACACATGTAAACTGAGGCATTTATTGGTAAGATAAGTCACAGAAGGCTGCACAGCTGTAAGGGGCAATCTGTAAATACAGTCTACCTTCTTAGCTGTCCCCCCACCAGAAGACGACCTTGTTCTCCAAGCTGTCGATCAACTCCCACTTCCAGGGCTCAGGCTGAGGGCAAGAAGAGGTGCCATGGACTCCAGCAGCAATCCCTGTGGGCATATCCTGCCAGAACCTTGATCCCTGTTCCCCTAGCCTCCCCTCAGGGAGAGGGGGTGGCTCACGTGTCTGCTGGCCTCTCTGGCCTCCTTTGCTGCTGAGGCTTCAGCTCTGACTCCCAGCACCCCAGCTTTAGGTCGGCTCCATTCCAAGTTCTTTTATTAATTCCCTCACTGCAGCAAGAGCACTTTAATTAGCCTGGCCGATTTATCTATATAAATACAAACGGATGGCGGATAGTGCTCCGCAGTGGGGTGGGGAAGTGAAAGGGGAGCTGGACCAGCAGGTTGCCTAAGGCAGAGGAAGTGACAACCGAGCCTTCCCAACAACCAAAAATATGACTTTAATATCATGCGCACGTGTTCAGGCGGGCGTGTTCTGAGGAGTGCTGTCACTCTGTGGTGGGCACATGGTTTCAGAGCTGAGCTCTTCTGCTTTCCCATAAAGCCCTAGTCTCTTCTTCTAGAATGTGCATCAGTGAGTTCCCTCCTCTTCCTCAGGGTGACAACAGACAAATGACAAAGTGACCATGTTCAAAGCTGCCTATGGATTCCAGGACTCAAGGCGGCAGACAGGGTGACCACTCTGTCTTGCTTACGTGGACCTTAAAGGTAAAAGCCACTTCTTCAAACACTTGAAGTGGCTGGAGAGGGACAGGTGGGAGTGTAGACTCCACTCTTGACTGTCCCACTCTGCCATGTCCCTCTGTGCATCCAAGGGTGAGTTATTTTCCCACCTCATGCCTCAACTTACCCCTCTGCAATATGCATCATGGGTTGTGATGATCTCCCAGGCTCCAACATCTAAATAGACCTGTTGGGGCCCAGTGACACCTCATTAAAACCTCTCATAGCAGCAGGAGCTGATGTCCAGCAGAGCTGAAGCTGAGACAATGGTGGAAGGTAATTCGGGGATAACAGCTTGCTTATTTCAGCTGCTGGTATTTTATCATCACACCTAAACCTCCTGCTAGGCGCTTCCTCTTTATCCTCTTCCTCTGTCAAAAAAAGGTAGTGAGGTGCCTGTCTAGTTGGGGACACATGTGACAAGGGACCTGGGGATGGGCAGGTATGTATGGAGGGAGACTGTTGCTATTAGTCGGGGATGCAGACAGAGGAGGAGGCAGTTGGGAACAGGGGTCCAGGACAGCTGTCTGAAGAGAGGGGCCCTCAGTAGCCTTTAGCCCCTTCCAACAACTTGAGCTCTCCTCAACTAGCTCTTCATGCCAGGCCACAAGTTATCTCTGGAGGGAGCAGTGTTCTTGTCACAGGAGCCAGACAAGCAGCCTAGGCACAAAGATCTTTGTGGAGGAGATTTCTGAAGTGAGGCAGCAGGAAGCAGAGATAGGATGTGACGTCCCTTCTTGTTTTAGAAAGCTCACTACTTAACACTGCCTGTGGGTATACACATGCATGCACGCACACACACACACACACAACACACATATACCACCACCACACACACATACATACATACAGTAGCACACCGAACATGCACATACCACATCACACTATACGCACAAACACACCACATGACATATACACCTCATATCACACCACACACACACTACATATACACCACACATTTTACATACCTACATCATACCCCCCCAACACCCACTGCAGTAAGATCGTGGGACAGGCATCTCATTGCTGTAAATTCCATGTAGTGGCAAAAGCCATAGAAATGATGGTTCTCAAGGAGCTGTGTGTGTATGCAGAGGCGCCTTGCCTCTCCCCTTGTGTAACCCAGGGACTGGGCAGTCCCAGCCTAGAGGCTGCTAGATCAGAGATCTGTCTCATTGTTTCCAGATGGAGAACCTGGGCCAGTGCTCATGATGCCCAACAGTGCCTACCTGCGTGTGATGCCCACACCTCCAGGCTGCCTCCCTTCTACTTCATATGTCCATCCTTGCCTGAGGCCAGGCCCACTGAGAGATCAGTCCCCAAAACCCTGTGTGGCTCTCTAGATACAACAGGTTGGGCTGATTGTACCCAGTCGGTCTCAGGCCACTCATCCTTCCTTCTGGCTTCTATGGCCTCCGTGTCTCTACGGCCTTGCGGGTGAATGCAGTATGATGAACTGTGCTCTATCGCACTGTCCTAAGTCTCTATATGAAGGAGTCAGGGTGTAGTGGGACAAGCCTGGACATAGACCTGGGCCCCTGCTCTGTTGTCTCTTGTGAACTGGATCAGGCTCAGCTCTACTCTGGGGGCTCACCTTCCCAACGAAGAGCCTTATAGCTCAGCCCTGCAAGGCTCTTATCAGAACCTCCAAGGAACAAAGAGGGAAAGCTAAAATCACTGGCCCGGACCCAGCCAATTGGCTGGGGCAGACTCACCTAAGGGAATTCCTGGATTTGAACTCAGATTGTTCCTGAAACTCCCGAGGCTTCATTGGCCCTAGATAGGAGAGAATGATGTGGGTCAAGGTCAAGAGCCAGATACCCCAAGGGACAGCAGATGAATTAGCTTCATAACAGTGAGGCACCTTTCCAGTCACTTTCCAAGGGTAGAGGGGACTGTGCTCTTCCCCCACTGAGTAGGTCTCAGATCAAATGTACTCCCCTGACAAGCTGTCCCCAATACCTTGATTAGGAATGAATGCCCCATCCACATCCCGAGCCCCTCTCTGGCTTTCCACTGTCTTCATAGCACCCCTGTGTATCAGTCTTGTCTGCTAGGGTCTTTTGGTGGTGTCTGCTTCCTCCAGCTGGGGCAGACACTGTCCATCAGATCCCTGCTATAGCCTGGTGCTTGGCACCCTAGGGAGGTTTTAAGGGAATTGGGCAGGGCAAGGGGAGACTCTCAGGGTGCTGGGACACCTGGGGACTGGCCATTTCTGTTCTGTGACCTTGGGCCAGCCCTGCCTCTTCCTGTGCCTCCTTTTTCAGCCCATAGCTTCTGAGGAACTATGGGATGGGTCCTTGAAAAGATGGCCACCATCTTTTGCAGTGAAGGCTGGCCAATTGTCTGACAGCTGGAGCACCCTGGAAAACAGCTGGGCTTGTTAGGGCCAGAGATCAGGGGTTGGTGCCTCCTGTTTGTCAGCCTAGTGATCCACTGAGTTCTAAGACAATAGGGGAGCCAGGTGAGGTCATTCTGAGGAAGAAGAGTGGGTCAGATATGACTTTGGAACAATGAGAAAATGAAGGTGGCAGGAAGAAGCAGAGGGGGATAGGAAAGATGTGTGGGTCCGTCACTCATCAGCAGGATAGGTCCATCAAGTTGTCATTCCAGGGCCAACTCATCCTTCCTGTCATCTCTCAGCATTGTAACACCAGGAAAATCCCTCCACCCCAGCCCGAGGCCTCTACCTGGAAACCCAGGCTGCCAAAGCTCACTCACCCTTGCCCCACATTGTGCCTGTTCTGGGAGAGGAGGCACAGAAAAGAGACAGGGACTTGCCCAGGGTCACAGTACAGAAGTGGCCAGTCCCCAGGTGTCCCAGCACCCTGAGAAAGGGTCTTCCTGAGCCCTGCTCAATTGAAGGATGATGCATCACCATGCCAACAGCAGCCCTGCTCTCCAGCAGCCCAGCAGAGCCCTGCCTGGGTGTCACATCTATTTCTGGGCTTGTTGTCCAGGGCCTAGGGTCTGAGTGTCAGAACCTAAAAATAAAAAGACAGATTGTCCTCATTGGCTGTAATTACTGCCTAAAAAGACCTAGTGTGGAGAAAGAATGAGAAGGAAAAATCCCAAAGATGAGCATCAGTCACAGGCAGACAGATACCAGGAAGGAGGGGGTCTGGACACATCTCAGGGACCTCCTATCCCCAACCCCCTAGCTCACTGAGAAAGCATGTCCTGCCAGAGCCACTGGTCCCTTTGAGCTAGAGACAGACAAGCCATGTGGGGAGCCAGGGCCCATTCAGCTGTCCCAGCTGTAAAGCATCCAGAATCCCTAGCCTTCCCTAACAACTCAGCTTTCTTATCTGAGCAGCGAGACTACCTGTTTCCTTAACAGATGGATACCCAATGCCTCCTGGAGGCAGGTAGCCCTACCGGAAGCAGGAGGGCAAGTCTTCTGTCTATGGAAGCTACATCAGGCAGAAGAGGTGGAGTTGGGTGGGGTGGGTCAGGAGGGGAGAACCGTGGTGCTGCGCCTGTGACTGGAGGAAGTTCTGCAGATGGGTGGGGACAGACCTGATTGGGTGGGGACAGGCCATGCTCAGGAAGGAAGATGAGTATGCTCAGAGATAGCAAGAAGGAAGAAAAGCTCCTGTGTCTGGGGTCCTGGGGGCAAGTAGGACAGTTTTGCATAGTGTCCTCGGACCAGATCCTACAGAGCCTCATGGATATAGTTAAGCATCTGAATTTTATTCTAAAAATGATGGAAAGCCATTGGAGGGGTTAAGAATGAGGTCATGTGAGACTTGGGGTGTGATTCAGTTGGTAGAGAACTTGTGTAGTCTCTAGTTTAATCTCTAGCACTATACAAACTGGGCGAGACAGTGCATGCTTATAAATGCAGAACTCAGGAAACTGAGGCAGGGTGACCAGAAGTTCAAAGCCATCCCATGCCTCATAGTGAGTTTGAGGCCACTGTGAGCTAAAACAAACAAACAAACAAATGATTAAAAACAACAACAAAGGAAAGAATGGGATCATATGGCCCAATTGTAGCTTTAAGGTGGCATCTCTGGCCATTGTGCAACCAGAAAAGGGGAGGAGACTATTCTATTCTGACACCCAAGAGGTGACTGGCCTGGATAGGAGTGGTGCAGAGACAGGGGAGAAAGACAGGTACCAAGGATAAACCCCACGTCCAGACTGAGTAACGGGCTGGGTGTGCTGTCTCTGGGCTGGGCAAGGCTGGTTTCTTGTGCAGTGCTGGTGTGTAGAGCGTTTTGCTTTAACCATGGTGATTTCAGTCACCTCCGTGGTCACATGTCAGGCCAAGACACTGGGTAGGTACAGGCAATCCTCTTATGCTTTCTCCTCTTTCGGAGGTACAAAGTAACTCTCACTCAGCAGGAGCCAGACTTGAGGTCTTAGATTTCGATCTTTTCCTGAGCTGGCAGCATTCAGTGCCTTCCCCTCTCTGGATGTTGAGCAGTGGCAGTGGGTGAGCTACAGCTCCCAGCTAGTCACAGGGTGACGCTCATGGTGGCTGGACAGTTGAGCTGCAGTGAATAGCAAACTCATTTTCAACATGGTGCATCCAGTCTGCGATGCGACCATCAGGATGTAAGTCAAAGAGCTCTGTGCTATCAAAAGGAACTTAGAGCCAGCTCTGGCCACGGACACAATGGGAAACAACCAGCAAGGGCTGTGCTCAAACAACAGGGGACCAAGTGAGATGGTGGGAAAGAAAGAGGGGCTGTTATCAGTGCACCCCTCTCTCCCACTGAGTGCAAGTCACCAAGCTCTTCCTTGCTTTGGGTTCCCACTCTGCATGAGAGTATGCTCTGTCCTTCTTTTTCTCTGGAGGCAGGATTTAGCGATGGGGTGAGGAGAAGCCAAAGGAGGAAGTCCACTCTACTGTCTCAGTGTGAGTCCTCACTCCTGGAGTTATGCTAGGTCGCAGAACTAGGGCTAGGTCCTCTGTGAGCTGCCAGAGCTCTTGCACAGGGAGATCTCACATTTTTTTCAGCTCCCAGCCCCCACCTCCCAAGCCATGGAGTCCCACCCAGCTAGTCCAGCCAGACAACGATCAGGGCTTTCCCTCTGAGCTTACACTCCTATGCCCAAGTCCTTGCTGCTGGACACTGTCAAGAAGGCATGTTCTCAGACGCATTGACATTTATCAGTTTCTGCTGGCACAGATCTGCTGCTCTGGGCTGTCATACTTCCACAACAGTGTAAGCTTGTCCTCAGTGGAGCCATGAGGCTTCTAGAGCTAAGGGTGGATACCCTTAGCATATCTTGGAGAAGAAGCTGTGGCCCAGGACCCACAAATGCTATTGTTCAGACAAGTTCCCAGAGTGAAACACACCATGTAAAGATGTAATAATGACAGCAATGGAGGCCACCTCACCCCACACTACTGCACTTAGCAAGCTCCCTTACACAGGCTCTCACTTAACATCCCTGGAACCCACCCTGTTATTAGCTCCATGCCACAGAAGAATTGAGGAACCAGGAGGTTGCATCACTCAGTTCAGTCAGTCAGTAAACAATTCTCCTGGATTCTGAACCTCATCAGCTGGATTCTGTGATCACTGGCCCATGCTGCAAGGGCTCTGGGAGCCTGAACTGGGGGCCTCATTTTATTCCTCAGTACACACTATTTGGAAGAAACTGCTTCGTGCCAGCCTGGATACCAGTCCTGGAGCTTGCAGTGTTGACTCAGACTCTAGGTTACTAGGGTTTGTTGGTGGGGGCATTAGAGTCCAGAGGCCAAGACCCTGTAGGCTGGCAGTTAGAGAAGGAAGCCTGGGAATCTACTCTGCTCGCATTAGCTCACTGGTTAACCTTTAACTTGTCACTCCATGGGTCCTCCCCCTCTTCCCCTCCCCAGCCTGGCCACAGAAGCTGAGTTAATGGGCTGCTAGCTGGGATGGGGGGCTTGTTAAGAGCTCTGTGTGCAAGAGGCCCCATTAAAGCCATTATCTGTGGGCTGGGCAGAAGTCACTTTGCAAGTGGACTTGGAGTGACCACAGATGGGCACCCCACTGAGGTCTGTGGTTATAAGAAAAGACCACCCCCTCCGTCCCAAACATCTCTCACTCTAGGGTCTGCCCTCCATGACATATCTGAGGTCAACCTCTCTAGGCCGAGACTACAGTCCCACCAAACCAGCCAGCCCCTGCCAAGTGTCCAGCTTGTCTTGTCCATCCACTAATGTGCTCTAATGGGCCTATTTAGCAGCTCTGTCTGGACTGTCACCTTGACAGCTAATTGCTGATACTCCTGCAGCTCCAACTGCAGTCAGTGCTTGTGAGTGCCTCTGCAGCCTGGGAGGGTCAATTCACCCTGTTCCTGGCCTCCTACTGCAGACCGGAACAACAGGGTCCCTCTGAACTGAGGCTCCCGAGCCTGGAAGTTTAGGATAGACAGTCTTCTGGGGGACCTCGGCTCTAAGGTTCAAAGAACCAGAGAGCCCAGCCTCTAGGCACAGCAGGGACCATGAATTCATAGTTGTTCTCCATTCACTCCTACCATGCCATTCCCCAAGGACAGTGAGAAGACTGAATGAGACCCAGTCAGAGCGACTGAGCCAGGTAGAGCACACAAGGCCCAACAGCTTCAGCTCCCATGTTTGGAGAGGAAGTAGACATATCTACCTGAAAGTCACGCAGGAACCTCCAAGTCACCTTTCCCCAAGTGAGCACGGCTTTTCTTCATCCAGAGTTTGCAACTTCATGTTCCAGCGCTCTGTCCACTCAGGGCAGAATGCTGGGGCCCTTTCTGATACCCTTCCCTAAGTCAGGTCCTTAGGGGATGTTGGGACCCCACTACCTTTCTTTCTCCTGGTTATCATGCCAAGCACAAGTTTTCTCAGCTACACACTCCTGCAGTGGTGCACAGTACCACAGACCCAAACATGTAGCGACAGCACACCTCTCTCCCTTGGAAGCTGCACCGAAAGACACGCCCTCCTGACACACGACCTCACCATCTTCCCACGAATGAGTGCTGTCGTCTCCCCAGCCTTTCCCCAACTCCAGCCTCCCCTGACTTGCAGTCCCTCTCAATACACGCAGCATACAGAGCCACAGAAATCTCTCCCAAGTACCAGTCCTCTTGTGTCACTTGCTCCGTTGAGGACCTTCGCTCACGCGTGGCTGACTGCAGATGAAGTTCAAATGCCCCTCTGAGCCTTGAAGGTACGACAGCTTCCTCGCCTCCGTCTGCCTCTGACTCCAGGCTCCAATCCCATGGCACATCTCTTTTCTCTGGTTGGACCATGCCTTCTTTCACCTCCCCAAAGGTCTTTCATGTGCTGTTTCCTTTCCTTTGAATGATCAGGCATTGGGACTCAGTATTCACTAAGACCCTGATGCACTGTCAGAATGGAGCAATTGAAATTAACAGTAAGACCTGTCTGTTCAATGAACTGTGCATGCTGGATAAGAATGTAAAAGAACAGGGTGGTGATAGTGCACACCTTTAATCTCAGCACCCAGGAGGCAAAAGCAGGCGGAGCTCTGAGTTCGAGGCCAGCCTTGTCTACATAGTGAGGTCCAGGACAGAGTGAGTTCTACACAGAGAAGCCCTGCCTCAAAAACAAAGCAAAACAAGACTGTAAAAGAGGTGAAAGATAGACAGGGTTCCAGCAGTGCCCATCCCAGCTGTGAAGACTTGGACATGTGACCTCTGTGTACCCTTTTGCCCCAGATCAGATGGGAAACCAATGTTCCTCTTCTGGGGTGCTCATGGAGATTAAATAACGTGATGGGCTTCTGATGCAGCTGTGATGAGAATTGCCTGTCTGGGCCTCCCTCTTCCTCCTCATCCTGGCAGACTCTTGTCCCAGAAGCATGGCTGTCTCTTCAGAAAGGTAGCAGGGACTTGGGGTAGGCTGCCCATCAGAAAAGGTGCTGCCAGGCCATCAGTGAGCACACAGGCCCCACCTCACTTGTGTTGATGTGTCTGTGAGTAGTGGTCCTGTGGCTGGGAGTTACTACGCACCAACACCCTCTTCCTTCTTACAATGCTCACAGGTTGGGGGAGGCATTCTGACCTTCCAGAGGCCCCCAGGGAGGAGCTATCATGACCATTGACTGGGCCAGTACCCTCTTACATAGGTCAGGTTCTGCTACCCTTTCCTGCCAGCTGTGAGCTGAGCAAAACTGAAGGCCTTAAGTCTCATGTTCATCCATCACACATCTCAGAGGTCCAGAGAAACTGAGAGTCCTGCTCTATCCTGAAAGAGCAGGCTGGTATAGCTGTCTGAATATTTGACCCAAGTCCTTTTCCCCTGGTGAAGGGAGACGGGTCCAGAGGTGTCATGACTCCCCTAGGTCATGTTCTCCAAGCATCCTCTACTCATATGCTATCCAGTGTCTACATTCTGGGGCAAATTCACTCAATCTGAAGATTCTACTGGTTGGATACTCTGGCTCTATGGTCTAAAGCAGAATTAAGTCTGTGCTCTTCCATCTGACAGTCCAACCAGGGTTCTGTCCCCCAAACCACATCTCTAGGGCTCAGTCAACAGAACCAGACAAAGGACCACCCCGAGCAAGCCCCATGAGGCCACAGCACTCCTGTTCCCAGCTGAGCTTGAGCAGAATGCCCCTCCCTACACCTTGGCCAGTCCCTTTGGCTACCCCTCCCTTCTGTATGTTCCTCTGAGACAGAGCCGTCAGCTCATGTATTAATTATTAATTTGCCCCAGCCACATTAAGCTTTGCTAGCCTCTTGGCTTCTCCATCATTCTCCCTGGGGTTTGGCTTGCAGCTGGGTCCACAGAGGCTTGAGCAAAGTTCTGCCCTACAGATACCCCAACTATGTGAAGCCTGAATTGAGAGAGGGCCTATCTAGCTTTTCCCAGGGCACGTGGTCTTCAGCTGGTCACATGGCTCTTACTGTCTCTTTCTTCCTTTAAACATCCCCAGAGACTCACACAAATGCCCTACGAGCCAGAAGAGGTCAATTGAGTCTCCCAGGGTCACAAACCAGTGATTTAAAAAGCGGAGGTTGTATCCTGATGCCTCCAAACCAGCTCCACCCATCAGTCCAGTTTCCCAGTCCTGTCTGTGTCAACAGGATCAGGAAATACTCCACAGCCTTCCACTGGATGCTGTTTGCAGAGAGGTACAGTTGCCTAAGAAGGCTCTGAGAAGGTATGCAGCAGGAGAAACCTGTGCCACTGTGACTAGCTCGGGTACCCCAGGTCATTTGATGGTGAAACTGTTAGGACTTTGAGTTCTGCAAATCCCAGGTCTCACAGGACGCCAGAGAATTGTGGCCAGTTGAGCTGAGATTCTTCACCCTATTCTCTATACACAGGTGGAGCTGGACTGTGACTCTCAGGGGTGACTGATCAGGGAGTGAAGCTGAGATCCATGGCTATGGAACTTGAGGAAGTTAATCAGCTTGACGGGCAGTGTGGCAGGTAGAAAGTGCTAGAGCTTGGGGGGCCCACATCCTGGAGTTTCACTCAGCATGTGCTTTGCTAACCATAGTCGAGCTAATGCTCAGTTCATGAAGCTTGCTAACTCTCAACCACACACACTGTATTGCATATTTCCCATTGAAATGATTTACTTATTTTTTTAATTTAATATGTTTGTGTCTGCATGTATGCCTGTGTGTACCATGTGCATACCTGCAGAGGCCAAAGAGTGACTAGATCTCCTGAAACTGAAGTTGCAAGTGGTTGTGAGCTGCCATGTGGACGCTGGAACAGAACCCAGGTTTTCTGGAAGAACAGCCAGTGCTCTTAACCATTGATCCAACTTTCCAACCTCCATAATTCCTGTTTTCATAGCCAAGGAAACTGAGGCTCCGAAAGATTTATTTCTTACCCAACATTACAGTCTTTGGAACCTCTGTTAACCTGGCTCCGAAGCCTACATTGTGTTTCTTGCTTTTTTTTTTTTAATTTTTGAGACAGGATCTGGTGGTATAGCTCAAGCTGGCCTTGGCCTCCTGAATACTGGGATTATAGGCATGTACCATCACATCCAGCTTCAAAGCCCACACAGCCATTGTGGTGCACTCCTCCTAAGATAAATTGGTGGATCTCAGCTGGTCCTACTTCTCTTGTCAATGGACTAACAAGGATGAGTATTTCTCAGCTTATTCAGCAGAGAGACCCTGCCCAGAACACCATGGGACACTGGTAAATGAGAGATCACTGTTGCCCTTCCCCCCCCCCAAAATGCATCGAGTTTCTTGGGTGGGACTTTTGCAAGTGCTGGGAACATGGGTGCAGGTGGGTCCAGGAGTGGGGAAAATCATCTGTCTCTTGCTTTGGGTCCCTTTAGGACAGCCTCAGGTGAAGCGGGGCCCTACAGAATTCCTCAGGTTCGATTGCAGTAAATCTCACCAGAATCTACAGCCTGTAATGGCTTATAATTGTGGCTCGTAATTTAGCCAGTGCCTGGGTTGCAGACTTGCTCACTGTTCCTTCTTCTCCTTCCCTGCAGCTCACACAAGTCCCTGGTAAAGTAATAAATTGGGAATAAGGGGCACCCTGCTAACTAAATTTCACTTGTCAGCTTTAAGATCTCATGCTGGGTGTTAAGTTCACACAGATATCTTAAAGACTCTCTCTCTCTCTCTCTCTCTCTCTCTCTCTCTCCATATATATTGTATATTTATACTAATATATGCATTAGTATTTATAAATACAACACCCTGCCACTAGTGCAGGCCCCTCGGGTTAACCCCCTTTTCATCATGAACCTCATTTCCCCAGCCCAATATTGCTTTTAGCAGGGTAAGTCTCCATCCTCGCCAGCTCCCTCTTCCCAGGGTAGGACTTACCTGTGGTTTAGCACAGAGATCCTCTCTGGGCAGGGTGCAGGGCTAACATTTGCTCTAAGAAGCAGCCCTTTCTAGTGCACGGCACCTCAGAAAGGTGGGTCATTAGAAGGAGGCCTCCAGGCTGTTCCAAACCCAAACTCTTAGTGGGCCCCTCGGAGGCACCTTGCAGTGATGTCCAAGTAGGGCGCCAGAGCTGAAGAGAGCTTGAAGAGAGCTTGAAGAGAGCTGACTGAATCTTGGGAGAGACCAGAGACCTGACGCTGACCTGGCCAATGGCAAACTCCAGATCCACTGCCCCCTTGGCTCCTGCATTTGAGTATTTGAGCTTTCTTTGTGTATTTTGCTGTAAAATTAGATTCCAAAATTATTTGCTTTAGCTTTGTAACTTAGATCAAATGGAAAATGGTTTGGCCATTTCTGAACCTCCATTGCCCTGAGTAAGAGAGAGGCAATACCTGACAGAGAGAGGCCTATGTGGCATGTTAGGCATGAGGCCGGGCCTTGGAGGAGGAGAGACAGTGCCTATGGGACAGAGACTCCAGTGGTCAAGAACAGATGTCTCAGGGCCTGGAGGAGGGATGCTGGGTCCTGCCTGGGTCCCCCAGTAGCACACGACATAAGCTCATGCCTATGTGGGTAGGGAGAATGCATAATTTCTGTCATTTCTGGAATCCACAAAGTGTCAAGAGTGAATGAAGGATCTTCTAATTATTCAGACAGCCATAGGTGGACTGGGAAGCCACTAGTGGTTGCTGAGGGGGGTAGGTAGGAGTCAGTTGCCAGGGCTGTGGGCCAAAAAGGGATGCTGTGCTGCAGCATATAGACTCTGACCCATATGGACAGAACCCCAGCATCAGGACAGAGACAGAGAGCTAGTCTCTAAAGCTAGAGCCAGAGATCTGGGGCAGGGCAGGGTCTACAAAATAGGAGTTGGGTGCTGGAAGTTCTGTTTCTACCCTTAAAGAATAAGCAGAGACTCACACTTTTAATCCCAGCACTTGGGAGGCAGAGACACAAAGATCTCTGTGAGTTCAAGGCCAACCTGGTCTATGGATAGAGTTCTAGGGCTACACAGGACTATCCCTCCTCAGAAAACCAAACCAACCAACCAAACAAGAATACAGCCTGTAGCAGTGCTGTCCTCGAGCCTTGGTTTCTTCATCTGGCAGTGGAAATTCTTGTGGGTTGGAGACCAAACTCAGAAAACACAGCAAAGGGCTCCTATAACCATCGCAGGTGGGTAACAACTAGTCTGGGAGGCCACCAGAGTGGAGGACTCAAGCTCAGCCAGAGAGCCCATGCCTACTTCAGGGACTTGGTTTTTCCAGAAGAGCCTTGGAGCCTTTAGAGTGGTGTCTAAAGTCCTCTGGCCACCTCCCAGCCCTGTTTACTAACTGATTTGGATGAGTGGATTACCAAAGAGCCTTTGTTGAAAAGGGAGTGGAGAGCACAGAGGCACAGGCCTCTAAGTAAGGGTTTAGTGACATCATCCTGTTAAAAGTCCCTTAGCCCTGTTATCATCGTCACCACTTTTATTAGAGTTTCCTCTTGTGTCTGACAGGGTCTCATGCAGCCCATACTGGCCCTGAACTTACTTTGTAGCCTCGGATGACCTTGAATTCCTTAATCCTCCTGCCTCCACCACCTAAGTGTTAGAATTACATGCATGTGCCACTATGCCAGGCTTATGCACTGCTGGGGGTGGGACCCAGGACTTCATGCATGTTAGGTGAACACTCTACCAGCTGAGCTGCACTCTGTGTCTGAGATCTTCTCTTATGATGGCTGTCCCCACCATTCCTGTCTGATGGGTGCAAAAATGCAGACAGAAAAGTCAGGGCCCTGCTCAGTCCCACACAGCAAGGCACACATTTCTGAGGCTGTCAGCCTCACCTTGGAGTTCCCTCACATATGTCTTCTGTCTCTCCCTGAACAATGACAAAGATGAAATGTCTCCTCACTGACAGTTTAATAAATAATACTCACTGATACACGTCTCCCTCTGTTATGGACAGGGAAACTGAGGCACGGGACAAGGCTTTTTCGAGTAAAGCTGTGTCCTGTGTACACCCATGCCCAGCACTTTCCACACTCAGTACACTGCCCCCCCAGTTCTGTCTCCTTGCTAGCTGGGGGGAAAATGTGCACCACTAACTCCCAGAACAGATAATCTGCTGTGGAAACAATGTCTGTGGCTTTAATAATGGAGAAGACCAAACTGGTTTTGAATCAAAATTAATTGAATGACCCCTTATCCACACCCTCTATCTTACCCTCGCCAACCCCCTGGACAGGCAAGATGAAGAAAGACTCATCTTCTCGCTCACTGAGGCCATCTCGCCCAGCCCCCAGCCTCTAATCCCTTTAAACGTTTCAAAGAACACAGACAATGGGACAGAGGTTGTATGTGCCCCTCCTGTGCCCACCTCACCGGAGCGGATAAAAAGGAACTGGGGGACTCTAGGAGGCGGCGTTGGGGAGGTCACACCCCAAGGGACACACTCTGCAGGAAGCAGGCAGACTGTGGGCGGCTGGGAAATGCGTGCCGGAGAGCAGAAGTGGGCCGGGGGATGACAGGTTAGCAGACACAGAAATACCAGCCTGGGAGGAAGCAGGGAAGCAGCCTACTGAGGGGGTGGCACTGAGGGTGAGCATCTTAAAGAGCAGGGAAATGGGGCCCTCGAGAAGGCATGAGGCAAGCTCACCTTTCATTGAGCAATGCTTCCCGAAAAAGTTAACAGCTGCCAGGCATGCTGGCACATGGCTACCAGTTAAGAGGTAGTGCTAGGATAAGGAGTTCAAGATCATATGGTTCTTGGCAGCCCTCTCTGAGTTACTGGTTTCCTTTTCTTGCTTCTGCTAGGCTAGGCCTTTAAGACAGGCTTACGATTTTAGAGCTGAGCTTCATTCTGTCTGCCCACTGATGGGGTTGGTTTCTTATCCTGAATGTCCTTGGCTGTGTGGATTCCCTTTCCATTGATTGTCAAAGGTCCCCAACTGTCCTCATGTACCTGGTCTACCTCCGTCATCCACACCATCCCCTCAGCCTGCCTCACTCATCCATATCTGTCAGACTTGGATGTTTCCTATCTTGTATGTGGACCTCTTTCCTGCCCACAGCCTCTATTCACTCTTTTATTGTAATGTACCCACCAATAAGCATGTTTGTATCCAAGACCCTGGTAATTGGTGGTCTGTCTCTGGCCCCTGCACCCCAGGCTCTCTGTTTCCCTCCAACTATATCATCACTGTCTCCTGCATACTTTCTGTTGTTCCCTGCCTCCCCTTGGGGACTTGTCATGTCCTTACATTCCTGGAACACATCTGGGACTGATTTATTCTGTGCCCATGGTGAAGGCACTCTGTACAAGCCATGAGACTGGAGTCCAGCTGATAGAGGCCAAAGGGGACCCTGTGTGTGCAGGGCCATGGTAGAATGGTAAGGGCATGTGAGCAGGGAGCTGTCCCAGGGTCATTCTGTGCTCTTGGGGCCAGCAGACTTCTGCCATGAGCATCCATCTTTGTCCCCCCTCAAGGCTTACCTGTCCTCACTGTCACTAGCTTTAAGTTTTCATGCTGGCCAGCCTGCCTGGTCTGTATACTCTCTCTCTGTCTCTGTCTCTCTGTCTCTGTCTCTGTCTCTGTCTCTGTCTCTCTCTCTCTCTCTCTCTCTCTCTCTCTCTCTCTCACACACACACACACACATTATCGAGGGTCTGCATCTATCATATCCAGAATTCTGTCCCCTCCACAGATATACCATATCTGGAAACCTATTACCATACATGCACTCAGAAGAGATCCTCAACCCACACCTAAAACTCTGACCCCCCGCAGAAGCTTTCCATCCCCTGGGAGCCCCCTGGTGCCTTTGCTCCACTCCAGCACACTTGCTCTGGTTACTCTCCCTTCTCACTCTGGAGCTACATGCCCATTTCACTAACACCTTCTCCCTCTACACCAGCCACGTGAATCTGGCCACTACACTTACCCAGAGGCTCCTAAATTTCAAATCCAGAACACTTGGAATGCTACACTCCCCACAGTAGAAACCCTAGAAATCTGAGTTGCCTAGGTCTGCCTGCTTCCCACCAGACTGTGTGTGTGTGTGTGTCCTCCAACCTTCCTTCTTTCCTTCCCCTAGGAAAAGGCTTAGCGTTACATAGCCTGAGAGAGGGAGATACCCACAGGGAGAGATTGGACTCACTCCCAGTTTGGTAGTGGGTGACTTCTCTATACACAAAGCAAATATTTGCTTAATTTCTGAATTCTGAGCATGAGTCACGGAGCATTTCAGACAGGTCTGGGAGGGTGCCGATATTAGGACACATTAGCTTCTGGGTGCTGGAGAAGAGGTGCAAAAAGCAGGATCTGAGAGCTCCTGGAGGAAAGGGTTTTCCAGTTTCCAGCTTGTGACCTGCACGGGTGTTTGTGATCTACCTCCCTACCCTCACTGCCACCCCTATCCCTCTGCCCACCTTCCCCACCCACCAAAGACTCCTGTGGGAAAAACAAAGCCATGTCCTTGTCTGTGAGAAGCATGGGCTCAGCTCTTCTTGCTCAGAGAAAGGAAAGAAACCACAGCAATTAGGACAAGGCATGGGCTCTGAAAGGCAGGGGACAGAAGTGAGTGGCTGCTTCCATGTATCCTGAAGAAATGAATGTGTTTCTCTGCAAAGCCGAGGCCCCAGTGCTGCTGGGAAGAGTGATCTGTGAGAGACACCAAAGCCTACCTGCCAGCTCTGCAGCAGCAGGTTCCTATGTGTTTGGTACAGTGAGTCTTGGGTAGAATGATGAGGCTTCAGTGATCCTGTGCCAGAGCCGATGTGGGTGGGGGACAGAGGAACTCTGTAGAAGCCCAGCCAAGAGAAGAAAAGCCCCTGGGGCTTTGGGTGAAAGATGGGCAGAGGATGGGAGGAGTGGGCAGTCACACAGCATGCATGGAGGAGGAGCAAGCATGGCCAGTTGGCAAGAGGCCTTGTTAAAGAATTTGGCCTTATCACCTGAGGACAATGGGAGCCCTCCAGCCTACACACAGGGTCCGTTCACAGGCATAACTTGAAGATAGGGAGACACATTAGCAACTGGACTGCATTATGATATAGCAATGAGGGCCTGACTAAAGACCATGGAGAGTGATGGTATGATAACAGAGGAGTGAGCATAGTTCTGAACTGACCTTGGCTGTGGGGAGAGAATGACAGGAGAATTGAAGATGACTTGGAAGCTTTCAGCACAGGCAACTGAGTGAAAGGACAAATTCGGCAATTTGTTAAAAGATATGAATGAAAACTGCCGCATTCTGCGCTGGCCAAGCATGTGCAGCTTCCCCGTGATGTCTTGGTGCTACTCACACAGTTGCTTGGGCTGAACGCAGGGTGGCGTGGACCTCAGCCCTCTCTCCAAGTCCCAGGAGGAAGACATAGCTCTTTAGAAACTTGATGGGAGTGCCAAAGGGCCAAGAAGAGTCACAAGTGAGAGGCAGAACTTTTTTCCTTCTATCTACCATAGGTTAAAACAAACAAAACACTATTAAAAAGTTGACCACTAAAGCCTACAATCCCAGCACTGGAGGTGGAGGCAGGACGGACAGCAGTTCAAGATTTTCCTCATCTCCATAGAGAGTCGGAGGCTAGCCTGAGCGACAAGAGACCTTATCTCAAACTGAATAAGCAAAAATGTTAAACAATAAGAGAAACCACCTCTCCTTGGCAGAGTGTCAGGACCACGGACAGCAACACGCAGCGTATGACAAAGGGGAGTTTGTGGTGTGGTTGAACTAAAGATTTTGAGATGGGATAGTTGTCCTGGTCATCTGGGTGAGCCATAAATGCAATCATACATGTCTTTGTAATGGAGAGGGAGATTTGATGTGGATGAGAGAAGGCCATGTGGCCACTATGGAGCAGGGACTGGAATGATGAAGCCACAAGCCAAGGGATGCTTGTTGTTATCTTCCCCTACAGTGCCCAAGGAACTGTTGTCAACTGCTGGGTCTCAGCCCAGGGGTACCAATTGTGGAACTGTGAGAAGTTTGACAACCCTGTTGCTTTAGTGGTGTTTGATCACAGCCATGGGTGGAAGCTAGCACAGGCATGCATGGAAAAGTGATTGTGGATTGGAAACACAGAAGTCACTGCAGGATTAGATGTGAGGGGCAGGCTGGGGTTTTCTTATTGAACTGAGTGGATGACAGCTTCGCTTACTGACATGAGAAATGGGCTTCATGGAGAAGAATCCAAAGCCCCATTCTGGCCACATTAGACTGGAGAGGAGCATTCAGCATCGTTGCTGCCAAGAACAGTTCAGCCAGAAGAAACCCAATGCCAAGTGCCCCTTCAGGACCCTGTGAAAGCCACAGGGACAATGCCTCCTGGTTAAGCATTGAATAGTAACTAAATAAGATGCCCCAGTCCCTATCCAAGTGTTCTGAGCCTGAGGCATGCTGAGCGAGCACACACGTGTTCAGAGATCCCTCCTCAAGCCAACACTAGCACAAATCCTGCCAGGGGCGTCCCCAGGCAGTTCAGAAACAGCAGCCAGTGCCAGGAGTTTGCAGTGAATGCCAAGCCAGTTAACTTAGTGCGAGGAATGCAGAGATGCTAGAAAGAGAGAGAGAGAGAGAGAGAGAGAGAGAGAGACTGTATCTGCCCAGGGGATTAATAAAGGAGTGACATCAAGTGGGAAGTGAATGTGGAGTGGGTGGGTGCACACATTAAGGAGTCATGTGGGGAGCCAGAGAGCTGAGGGGTCAACTTACACAGCCTGTCAGCTGATGACAAGCACTCTCAAAGGCAGGAATGACAGCCACTGCCCATGCCAATCAGGGGCCTGTCAACTCTAAAGTCCAGAGCCAGACGGGTGCTTTGTTGAGCCCATGTCCTTCCTGAAAGCTGGAATGGCAAGGCTCTCCATGCCCCTGCCATCCCCATGTGCCTGATTTGGACAAGGGAATTGACGGTCCTAGGAAGCAACTTTGAGGAATCCAGAAGGTTCAAATGTCCCTGATGCAGAGATTGTAAAGCCCCAAGGGACGTGCATTCCACATTCATTTCTGGCTTTTG
The DNA here is from genome assembly GCF_030254825.1 of Meriones unguiculatus. Lineage (NCBI taxonomy): Eukaryota > Metazoa > Chordata > Mammalia > Rodentia > Muridae > Meriones > Meriones unguiculatus. Next base: position 24,846,188 of record NC_083363.1, read on the forward strand.
TTCTTCCCTTCACTGGACACATCTGGATGGAACCTCCTCCTTTGCTCTCATCTGTCTTCTGAAACCAGGAAGGAGTGGGAATGGGTGACCAGATGGGGAGAAGACTACTACAGGGCTGCCAGGATCTGCTGGCCACTGACTGGAGGTTTGGGTCTAAGTTAGATGTTTAGGAGGCCAGTGTGCCAAGAACAGGCAAAGATATGGCGTAGGGTAAGATAATGCCCTCTTTTCTCTGCATAGGTGGTAACCAGCAGGTTCTCCTTGCTCCTGATTAGCTGAGAACACTAAACCTCAGGAAAGGGAAGTCACCAGTCACTGAAGAGGGCCTTTTGCCCCTCTGTTCCAGCATCCTTCCCTTTATATCCTGCTGCTCAGGAGAAGCCATCCCGCCCTTCCTTCTTTCCTCCCTCCCTCTTTCCTTGCCTCCTCCTTTCCATCTGTGCTGACTTGTTTCATGTCAACTTGACACAAGATATAGTCATCTAAAAGGAGGGAACCTCTACTGAGAAAATGTCTCCCTAAGATCAGGCGATTGTCTTAATTAGTTATTGATGGGGAGGGCCCAGCCCACTGTGGGTGCTTCCATCCCTCAACTGGTGGTCCTGGCTCTACAAGAAAGTAGGCGGAGCAAGCCATGACAAGCAAGACAATAAGCAGCACTCCTCCATGGCCTCTGCATCAGCTCCTGCCTCCAGGTTCCTGTCCTGTTTGAGTTCCTGTCCTCATTTCCTTCAATGATCACAGCAATGTGGATGTGTAAGGTGAATAAACCCCTTACCTCAACAAGTGTGTTTTTTTTGGTCATGGTGTTTCATCACAGCAATAGCAACCCTAACTTGGACACCATCTATCCATCCATTCATTCTTTCCTCTCTCCCTCCCGTCGGTGTACCCATCCATCCATCCATCCATCCATCCATCCATCCATCCATCCTCACTCACGCATCCTCACTTCCCTGAGCCTGACAGGGAAGCTAGGAAGCTAAGCCTCTTGTATTGGTCCATAGTTTCAGGTTTGTGTGAAGCCATTTTATTAGCTCTTTCTTTTGTGATTTGTGTTTTTTTAGAAATCAGTGATGAAATCTATGTTGAACTCCAAGTCATAATTATTTATCTTTTTTTATAATGGGAGTTCAGAACTTTAGCACTTATGTTTTGATCGATGGTGCATCTGAACTTGTTGTGAGTGTGGTGTGAGGGAAGGCTTGGGATTGGTCTGGGATTTGGTGTGTGTGAGTGTGTGGTGTGTGTGTTGTGAAGTAAGGCTTGGAGTCTGTTTGCTTTTCCCTTTTCCTTGGGGGTCTTCCGTAAGTATTATTTCCTATGTATTATCTTAGCTCTCTTGTCACCATTGACTCCTTTTAGGTCAGTCATCTGCTTTGTGTTCTATGAACTTCCTGTCTGTTTTATTGGGTTAAATATATAAAATTGTGCCAATGCCGCACTGTCTTTCATATATCTTATTAGTAAGTCTTGAAATTTGATATAATAAAGTCTGAGACAGTTTTCTTAAAATTGGCCTGTTTGAAATCCTTTGTGCTTCCTTGTTGGTTGTGAGCAGGCATGCTGGTTCACAGTGCTGGGCTCTGAGTCTGCACACTGTTAGAGTTTCTGATTCATGGATTCGGCGTGACTCTCTGTTTACTTAGATCAGTTTTTAATTGCTGTGAGTAATAATTTGTAGTTTAAGTATACAGGAAATACACACATTTTATTACCTCTATTCTAAACTATTTCCTGAATTTCCTGCTATTATAAATGCCATTCCTAAATTTAAATTTCTAATTATTCATTTCCATGGCATAGAAATATACAATTGATTTTTTTCATATTAGCCTTGAATCTTGTTACCATGCCAACCTCACTAATCAATCCTAGTGGCTTTTTTCTGTTGATCCATTTGGATTTTCTTTATAGGAAGATGATAACTTTACAAGAGAGGGAGGGAGGAAGAGAGATAGAGAGAGAGAGAAAACACTCACCTTTAATAGCTTTTCTTTTCAACCTGTGAGGCTTTTATTTCTTTTTCTTCCCTGTTTGCACCAACTGGAGCTGCTCTTGAATTGTTCAGTTGAAGAAATCTTCACTTTATTTTTAATCTCAGGTGGAAACATGGTTTTCTATCATCAAGTTGTGATATTAATTCTCAGATTTCAGAGATGTCTTTACTAGGGTTCTGGATGCTACCATCTATTCTTAGTTTATGATGTGGTGGGTTTGTTTGGTTTTTCTTTAAATCATGAAGGAGTGGGAAATTTTCTCTAGTGCCACTGTGTGTGTGTATGTGTTTGTGTGTGCCCGGGCGCATGTGCACAAGTGCAGTTGAGTGCGTCTGTGTGCGCATGTGGAGGCCAGAGAAAGGCATTCTCCCCTATCACTCTCTGTCTTATTCTTTGAGGCAGGGTCTCTCCCTGAACTTGGAATTCATGGGGTTTTATTTCAGCTGGATTGGCAGCCAGTAGCCCCAGTGATCTTCCTGTGTGTGCTTTCCCCATGCCATCATGCAGAGGTTTCAGACACATGCAAGACCACTCTCATCTTGTTACATGTGTTCTGAGATACAAACTCAGACCCCACGATTATGCATCAACCCCTCTCAACCACTGAGCTCTCTTCAGCCCATCTAATACCTTTTCAATGTTTTTTTTTCTGTTTTTGCTTATTAAAATAAGATATATTGAATTTTGAATGTCAAACAATTGTGCATTCCTAAAAGAAAGTTCACTTAGTCACGAATTCATTTTCTCATATATTCCCTTATGTGGTTTATTATATCTTGCTGAGCCATCATGTTCTTTGCTGATGTGAATACTGACTGAAGCTTTCCCTTCCTACCATGGCCTTGGTTTGGGCATCAGGGTACCGTTTGCCCCATGTAAAGAATTAGGGCATTCCCCTCCCCCCTTCTCTGTGACTAACAACTTTCCATAGATTTGGTTCTGGCCTTAAGTGTTTTATACAACTAACCAAGGAAGCCATGTAAAACTAGATTTTTTTATAGAAAGGTCTTTAGTTTTTAATTTTTAATTTTTAAAAACCTAGACATGGGGATGGAAGGATATCTCAGCAGGTAAAGGTGCTTGCCACCAATCATGAGTTTGATCCCTGGAATCAACAATGGAAGGAGAAAACTGACTCCCCAAAGTTGTCCTCCATCCTCTGCATGTGCACAGTGGCCTGCATGTGCTCACACACATACAGTATAGTTTTTAAGTGTAATTAAAGAGAAAATAAAATCTAAATGTGGTCTCTAAAGTAAAAAATAAAGCTAATATGTTGCCTTTACTTCTTTCCAGTATGTGAATGGATTCTGGCCAGAGGAATAAGACAAGAAAAAAATAACGAAAGGTGGTCATATTAGAAAGTATGATGTAAAACCATTTCTGTTTTTATAATATATAAACTGATATATTAAGAAGACAATAAACATGTACACATACTCACAATGAAAGGTAATGAGTGATGTTGGGAAACATGTGCAATCTGAGATTCACATTTATACATTGATGGTGCTTCTGTGTCCTAGCAAAAAGCTACCAACAGATGAAATGAACAATTTGTGTATAAGAGTATCAAAAAGAATACAGTGTTTAGAAACAACTTGAATCAAGTGAAATATTTGCACACACACACTGACAGAATACTGTGTTTAAAAATACTGAAGAGCTGAATAAATGGAAAGGTATCCCGTATTCATGGATGAAATGCTCAATATTGTTGAAAGGATAAAGCTTCCCAGAGTGGACACTCTGCTTCTAAAAGACACCTGCAAATGTAGAAGACTCAAAATAGACAAAACAAAGCAGATCAAGAGAGACAATGATGAAAGAACCACCATTCTGATTTCGAAGGTTATGGTAGCACACAATTAAACACATTATAATTAGGACAGCATGGAACTGACCCAGAGATATACGTGCAAATCAATGGAAAGTAATTGAGAATCCAGAGCTAAATCTATATGTTTGCGGTCAACCAATTTGCAACAAAGATGCAGCCACCATTCAATGACGGGAAGAACAATTACTTCAATAAGAAGGACAGCTATGTAGTGACATGCCAAAGATGAAGGGGCAATCCTTCAAGCCACAGAGATTAGCTGATTTAATCTGAAATCTGAATGTGTGGGTGAATCTATAAAACTCTTGGGAAGAAACATGGGTATGACTCTTCTTAACCTTGGCTTAAGTAATGGTTCCTTAGCTATGACCTCAAAGCACAAATAATCAGATGAAACAACAGATGATGCATATTTCATCAAAGTGATGAAGTTGTGCATTGAAAGATGCTATAAAGAAAGGAAAAAGAAACTCCTGGGATAAGAAGGATTTTGCAAATCACAGATCTAGTAGTAAAGAGCTGTTACAACTCAAAAATAAAGAGGCACATAATTTTTATATTATTTATTTTTGAAGATTTTATTCTTAAGTGTGTGTGTGTGTGTGTGTGTGTGTGTGTATACACATGTTCCTGCAGAGGTGAGAAGAGGGTGTCAGAGTCCATGGAGATGGAGTTACAGGTGGTAATGGACTGTCTGTCATGGTTGCTCAGAACCGAACTCAAGTTCTCTGCAAGAGCAGCAAGCACTCTTTAACTGCTGAGCCATTTCTTCAGCCCCTCAATCTTCTAAGTAAGCAAAGGTTTCAACAGACATTTCTCCAAAGACACAAGTGGCTAGAAAGCACTAAGATGCTCAACATCGTTGGTCATTGGGAAATGCAAATGAAAGCCAGATGAGATGCCACTTCACACCTAAGATAGCTGCAAAATACAAAAGTATTGGGAGACATAAAGGAATTGAATTTTTTTGCTGTCATAATTTGTGAATTATTATTTTTTCATTATTTATTTACTTTACATCCTGATCACAGCTTCCTATCCTCCTCTCTTCTGAGCCCCTCTCCCCTCCCCTTCCTCGATTTCCCACTCCCTTTCTCCTCAGAGAGGGGAAGGCCGCACGTGTATACCAACCCACCTTGGCATATCAGGATGCAATAGGACTAGGTGCATCTCCTGCTGAGATTAGACAAGGCAACCCAGTTAGAGGAAAGGGATTCAAAGGCAAGCAACAGAGTCAGAGACAGCCCCTGCTCCAGTAGTTAGGGGACCCACATGAGGATCAAGCTGCACATCTGTTACATATGTGTAAGGGACATAGAACCATCCCATACATGCTCTTTGGTTGGTGGTTCAGTTTCTGTGGGCCCCTATGGGCCCAGGTTAGTTGATTCTGTGAGTTTTCTTCTGGTATCCTTTACCCCTCTGCCTTCTTCAATCCTTCATAACCCTCTTCCACAAGATTCCTGAGTTCTGCCTAATGTTTGGCTGTGTGTCTCTGCATCTGTTTCCATCAGTTGCTGGGTGAAGCCTCTCAGGGAACAGTTCTGCTAGGCTTCTGTCAGCAAGTATAACAGAGTATCGTTAATAGTGTTAGGGGTTGGTTTTCTCTCATAGGATGGGTCTCAAGTTGGGCTGTTGTTTGGCCACTCCCTCAATTTCTGCTCCATCTTTACCTTTGTACATCTTGTAGACAGGACATATTTTGGTTTGAAGATTTTGTGGGTTGGTTGGTGACCCCATACCTCTATTGGAAGTCTTGCCTGGTTATAGGAGGTGACCATTTCAGTTTCCATATTCACTGCTGCTAGGAGTCCTAGCTAGGGTCATCCTCATAGATTTCTAGGAGTTTCCCTTTCCCTAGGTTTCTGGCTCATCCTAGAGCTGCCCCACCACCATCAATTTCAGTTCTCTTTTCCCAGTCCTTTCCATACTTGATCCTCTCTCCTCCTTATCCTCTCTCCTATCCTGTTCCCTCCCTCCCTCCACCTCCAATGTCTTTTTAAATTTCCCCTTATGAGTAATATTTGAGCATCTTCCCCTGGCCCCTCCTTGTTGCTTAGCTTCTTTTGGGTCTGTGGATTGTAGGATGGTTATCTTATACTAAAGGCTAATATCCACTTATAAATGAGTACATATGATGTGTGTCTTACCCTGAATGCCTGAATGGCCTGGAATTCACTATGTAGATCAGGCTGGCCTTGAACTCATAGAGATTTGCCTTCCTCTACCCTCTGAGTACTGGGATTAAAGATGTGTGCCACCATCCTTGGCAGGAATGGAAATTCTTGTTTGTTGCTGATAAGAATGCAAAATGGTGTGGTTTTGGAACTCCACTTGTCAGTTCCCCAAGAAGTTAAACATAGGTACCAAGTGACACAGAAATTCTACTTGTAGGTACAAAAACAAGAGAAATAAAACATAGGCTTACAGTGGTTAAGAAATGTTGGTAGCAGCACTATTCACAATAATCAAAATATAGAAAAAATCTTTCTTGAGTAATGAGTGAGCAAAGGTGATAGATCCATGTGATGGAGCACATCAGCAAGGGTAGAGTATTGACATGTAGGTGGATCTTGAAGAAACTATACTAGATAATAAATAAGGACAGATAATAAATAAAGAGGACAGATAATAAATATTGCCATTCATTACACAATTCCATTCACATAGAGTGTTTAGCTTGTCCATGGTATAGAGAGTAGATTAGTTGGGTGGGGTGCTGAAGGAAGGAGGGAATTGAAAATGAGAGTTAATGGGTCTGGATTTCTTTTTGTGGTAACAGAAACGTTGAGGTTGGGTGGAATTCATGGTTGTGTGATCTTGGGTATGCTTAACACCATTGAAATGTGCATTTTAAAGTGGTGAATTTTATGTTATATGGAAATTTATTAATTTTACCCTAACAGAAAATAGACAACGAACTATTCTGAATTTCATTTCCTTGGAAGCAAAGAAGTCAAATGGTTTTGTGCGTTCGTTGCAATTGTTTTGTCCATTTTCACCCCAGTCATCAAATTTACTCACTGAAGCTTCTGTAGAACAGACTTAGGAGCCTCTCTTTCAGCACTGATTTAATCATGTCTGTCGTTCCTCTCTCTGATCTTTTCCTCATTATTATGCATAGTAGGTTTTAATTTTTTTATATTTTCAAAGTATAAGATTTTGTTCTTTTCCTTCCTCTTCTCTCTTCTCCCCCTCCTCTCTTCTCTCATCTTTTCTCTTCTCTCCTTTCTTCCCTCTCCTCTCCTCTTCTACATCCCCTCTATCACTGTTTCATGTTTAAAGGTTATCCTTTTGGCTCTTATGTTTCCTTCTATTTACTCTTGATTTAACACCTTTAATTCCTCAGAGTAAATTTACAAACTGACTTGAGGCTTGTCTCTAATGTAGTTGCTTAGTGTTACTCCTTTCTGCTTCGGCTTCCATCTTTCATGGGCATGAGTGCTTTGCCTGCAAGTATTTCTGTGCATCATGTGTGTGAGCTGCCATGTGGATGCTGGAAATTGAACTTGGGTTCTATGGAAGAGCAGCAAGTGCTCTGAGCTGCTAAGGCCTCTCTCCAGCCCCAAATGCTCTCATCTTGATATGGTCTGTCTTCATGCTCTTCCAGTGCAGAGATCAGCTTTCCCCCACGGCTTTTTCCTTTCACCCGTCATTTATTTAGGAGTACTGCATTTAATTACCAATCACTTGGGGGGAGGATTTTGCAGCGATCGTTCTGTTATTGATTTCAACTTTATTATGTCATGTTCACAAAATATACTTTCTGTGACTTTGATCCCCTTGGTTTTGTTTGATAGTCCAGAACATGCCTTAAAGAGAGCATGTGTTCTGCTGCTGTTGGATGTCAAGCTCCATAAATGTCAATCAGGTCAAGTTGATGGGTGCTATTGCTGGATTCTTCTCTATTCTCACTGATTTTCTGTGTCCCAGCAATTGCTGAGAGAAATGCTGCGATTTCCAACAATCACCATAGATTTGCCTACTTGCTTCTTGCCTCTATCTTTAGCTGTGCAATTCTACTGGAAGTGCTGGTACTCTGTGTATACATATTTCGGATTGGGACAGCTTCTTGATTACGTGGCCTATTTATTAGCATGAAGTGTCTCTCCAGCCCTGGCCACAGTCTTGATTCTGAAGTTGGAGTTTGTGTGGCATAGCCGCACTGCTGTTCTTTGGGTTAAGGTTCATACTGTAAATATTTGTCTATCTCTTGAGCTATGAGCCTTGCCTTTGACAGTGGAGCCTTCTCCACATATACTGTTTCTTTTCCACCAACTTTGCTGCACCTTCAGGTGTGAAATAGGATTCTTATGGATAACACAGAGCTGGGGCTTGCCTTTCTTTCCTAATGTTTCTAGCTCATAATTGAAGTAGTCAGACCCTTTTGTAACATTGTGTTATTTATATCATTGGTTGATTTATTTTGTATTTCATTTATATGTGAATACAAAGAGAAAGTATAGGAACACACATGCCAAAGTACATGTGTGGAGGTCAGAGGACAACCTCAGGTGCTGGGCCTTGGCTTCCGCCTTATTCTAGGGGTTTCATTGCAGTTGAGCATGTCAGGCTTACTGACTCAGGAATTTCCTGGAATTCTCCAGTCTCTGCCTCCCACCTCACAGTAGGAATGCTGGATTGCAGACACATGCTATCATCTAGCTTTATGTGGGCTCTGGGAACCCAAACTCATGTCCTCACACTGAGTGTAAGTGCTTTATCCACAGAGCCATCTCCCCAGCCCTGATGCCACTGATTGAAACTTACTGCATTACTATATTTTGATGTTTCCAGTATGGGGTTTCTGCCATTGTTTCCTTGAGTAGGTTGGTTTTTATTTTGTTTTGTTTTGTTTTAGTTTTTCTTAATTGCTCCAGTATTTTAAAAAACTAAAGCCCAGAGGAATCAACTCTTTCCAGGTTACATCATCAGGAGGAGGAGGCAACGAATATTTATAGAAAAATAGAGAAACCCAGGATTCAGTAAGGTAAAATTCACAGTGTCTACCATTTAACCAGAATTCATATTGTGGGGAGTAGTCAACCAGCAAAAACAGAGCCAGAGCTGACGGCTGTCAGGGACATTAAAACCACCATTATGCCTATATCCCTAGGGGTTAAAAAAAAGTTAAGTAAAGACAAGGATTTTTGTTTGGTTGTTTGTTTTGATTTTTAAAACAAGCCATCAGTATAGCTGTCACTAGTAGCCATCACTAGTAGCTGTTACTAGCCTAGAACTCACTATGTAGACCAGGCTGGTCTCAAATTCAGAGATCTCCAGCCACCGTCTCTGCCTCCTGTGTGCTGGGATTGAAGTCATGCACCACCATACCTACCCAAAGACACAGACGTTTTTTTCTTAAGAAGCTACCTGGAGTATCTAGAGTTGAATTGATAAAGTTTGAGATGAAATATCTCCGTGGTTTGGGCCAATGACATGGCTCAGTGGGTAACGTGGCTTGTCACCAAACCTTACCACCAGAGTGTAGCCTCAGGACTGACATAATAAAAGAAGAAAACCGACTCCCACAAGTTTTTCTTTCACTCCATATGCATGCCATGTTAACAAAAAAAAAAAATGTAAAAGAGTAAAAGGATGTGAAAAGGTTACACCATGGTGACATTAAATAGAAAGAAACCTAGAGCAACCATTTTCACACTGGAATCAGAGTTCAGAGCCAAGGATGCTAAGTGAGATAAAGTAACTTAAAATGAAAAGGGGGAGGCCGGGGTGTGGCTCCATTGGTACAGTGCTCAATAACATTTGTAAGGCCCGGGATTCTATTGCCACTATTGTATCCTGGGCTGTGGCACATTTCCACAATCCCAGCACTGGGGAGCAGGAGGCAGAGGGATCAGAAGTTTTCCTCGAGTTCTCTCAAAGCCAATCTGGGAGTCATGAGACTCTTTCTTTAAAAAAAAATGATAAAGGGGCTTATCAGTAAATGAGGAGAATAATGCTAAACATTGTACCCTTTACAGAAACTCAAAACTGTAAGAACACAAATGGGTGGACTAAACGGAGAAATAGGGAAATCTACAGCTATGGGTAGAATGGAGAAACAGTAACAGCCTTATCCATCAAATTGACCTAAATGACACAGAACCATCATCAAATCACAGCAGAATAACAGTTATCTGCAAGTTCGAGGTAATTTTTACTGAGATAAACAGCATCGTGGGACATTAAACAGGTGGTGGATCTACCATGCCTCAAGCCACACAAAATACTCTTTTTATCAGGATGTTACTTTACTAGAAGTCAGTGACAAGAGATGTATAGGGGGCTAAGGAGATGGCTCAGCATGGGAAGTGCTTGCCCTGTCTGTGGAAGAACTAAAGCTCAGATCCACAGGACCCAGGCAAATGCTGGGGGCTATGGCAGGTCACCTGTGGCCCCCGTTCAGGTAAGGTAGAGGTAAGGGGATCCCCAGAACAATGGCCATCTGGCAAGCTGGATCAGCAAGTTCAAGTGAGAGATGCTGCAAAAGGTGGAGAGTGATGAAGCAAGGCTCTGATGTCATCCTCTGCACCTGCACACGGGTAAACACACATATGTACATGTGCACACATGCAAGAAAGAAGATATATAGGAAATTTCCAAATATTTGGAAAACAAAATAAAACATTTCTCAATAACCTTTGGATCAAAGGGGAAATCAAAGGGAAATTTGACAAACTGAGATCCTTTCTTTTTCTTATTTTTCAAAGCGGATAGACTAAAAGATGAGACTGCTCCTCGGTGATGTTTCCCCGCTCTGCAGCTGGGCGCCATGTTGACAGGGATGGCTGGCTCCCTTCAGTCTGCCCAGTATGCTGTGCCTATCCTGTGCGAGCTGTGCACAGGCGTGTTTCCTCCCCTGGGTGACAACATAAGAACCACAGTTGTCATGACGCAGACCCTTGGACCCTCTCTCCACTGGGCTTGAAGCAGATCGACATCAGAAGGTGTTCAGGCCAACAGCTTAGTCACACACCACGTGAGCACAGTGCACATGCAGCCATTCCCTAGGACTGTCAGTTCAAGCACTATAGACAGAGAACTTGACACAGTGAATTCTGGGGATAAATTCAGGGTTTCATACTGAGCCTTTCTCACTACTCAGTTACCCCAGGCATTTATTTAACAACTAAAAACTAACACCTGTCTCTATATCCAAAGTTTTCCTTTCCACAAGGCCACACTGGATTGCAGCCCAGCAATCTCAGGCTCAACCATCCTCTTTAACTTAAACATCTCCTGTTGCCATGGCTGGGGATGTAGCTCACTTGGTAGAATACTTGCCTAGCATGTTTGATGTACCGGGTTTTTTCCCCTAGTACCACAAAAACCAGGCCCAGTGGCATACACCCATAATCCCAATGCTCAGGAAGTGGAGACACGAAAATCTGAAGTTCAAGACCATTCTCAGAGATGGCTCAGTGGTTAAGAGCACTTACTGCTCTTGCAGAGGACATATATGGAGACAAGACAGACAGACAGACACACACACACACACACACACTAAACAAACAAATATATTTTTTTAAACTTTAAAACATGATCATCTTCAGCTACGTAGTGAATTTGAAACCAACCTATGACAGATACACAAAACCCTATCTTAAAAAGTAAAGACCTTGTTCTTCTCAGAGACCCTATGGAGTCAAGTTGCAGCATATCAGTGGGGGCAAAAGTCAATATGCCAGTGACACACTTGCATCCATGGCCTTTTTCCTTAATAATCCAGACCAAAATCAGCAGGCAGTTCTGACAGAACACAGGGCATGCTCTGAAATACCTGAGCAAATGCAAAATATCAAGACCACTGTAGTGGGCTGAATAAGAATGGCCCCCGTAGGTTCATATATTTGACCCTTAGACATAGGGGAATGGCACTACTTTAGAAGGATTAGTAGGCGTGGCCTTGCTTTGAAGTTTCTAAAGCCCAAAACAGGCTGGGCAATGGTAGCTCACACTTTAATCCCAGCACTTGGGAGGCAGAGGCAGAAGCAGGCAGATCTCTGAGTTTGAGGCCAGCCTGGTCTACAGAGTGAGTTCCAGAACAGCCAGGACTACACAGAGAAACCCAGGATGGGAAAACCACACCCAAATCCCAAGCCAGGCTCAGTGTCACTCTCTCTTCCTGCTGCCTGCAGATCTGAATATAGAATTCTCAGGTACTTCTGCAGCACAATTTCTGCCTGTGCACTGCCATGCTTTTGTCTTATGACAGTGGTTCTCAACCTTCCTAGTGTTGCGACCCTTTAATACAGTTCCTTGTGCTATAGTGACCCCCAACCGTAAAATTATTTTTGTTTCTAATTCAATAACCATTATTTTACTACTGTTATGAATTGTAAATATTGTGCTTTCCTATGGTCTTAGACAACCTCTTTGAAGGGGTCGTGACCCACAGGTTGAGAACTATTTCTTTATAATGCTAGTGGACTAAGCCTCTGAAACTGTAAGCCAGCCCCAATGAAATGCTTTCTTCTTTAAGTGTTGCTGTAGTCATGGTGTCTCTTCACAGCAATAGAATACTAAGACAGCCACCAATGGAGGCCTATCTGAGAACACGCCCAGCCAAAAGGAACCTGAAGAAAAAAAAAAAGTCTCTGAGTGAAGAGTGTCATCCTGAATGGTGTCTCGCACTAGCAAAAGAACACTGGAGCAAAGCAAGACAGACTAAACAAAAGTGGGTTTCAGTGGACTAAAACTCATCAATATCATCAGTGAGCTAATTGTAGCAGCCTGTGTCATGTAAGATGCTAATAGCAGGGAAAGTGGTGCCAGGTTATGGGAACTCTGTGCTACTCAAATTTTCTTTAAATCTAAAACTGTTTTAAAAATACAGGCTATTGGGGAAAAGAAGAGAGTTTGACAGTATTTGATAGCATATGAGAATTCATGGGCTGCTGCTACTCAGCTTAAGGACGCAGGCAGCAATAAACACTTACAGCAGAGGAAAAGAGTGTTCTCAAATCAATACCTCCAAGCTACCACTTTGAGAAACCAGAAAAAGGAGAGCGAATAAAAGTAGGCAGAGGGGAGAAAGGTATTAAAGTAGAAATCTACGAAACCAACAACAGAAAAACAATGGAAAAAGGCAATGGAGCCAGAAGTTGATTCTTTTAAAAGATCAATAAAATTGCTAAACTCTGGCAAGTCTAGGGGGAGAAAAGAGGGTACACAAACGGCCAAAATCAGCTATCAGGGCAGTGTCGTCACAAATTCTAAAGGCATGGAAAGGGTAACTCGAGAAAATGAAGTCTCATGTTAATAACTTCTACAACTCAGGTGGAATGGACAAATGTCCCCTCTGACTGGAGGGGCTGGAGAGGTGGCACAGATGGCAGTGTGTACTGCTCTTGCAGAAGACCTGAGTTTGATCCCAGTGCCCAAGGCCAGTGGTTCACAACCACCTGTACCTCCATCCAGCTCCAGGGGATCTGACAGCCTCTTCTGGTCTCTGTGAAAATTGCACATGGGGGCAGATACACACATGCATACACACATTCACATACCCTTTTACACACACCCCTACGTTACACTACACTAAACATAATTTTAAAGATAAAAAAAAATTAAGTCATGTTAAAAACATCACCCAAGGAGACAACTCTCCAGAGCAGCCTGTGCTCATGAAAGAAAGTGAGGACCCTCCTCACATTCTAGAGAAAGTTCCAGACTACATTGCTCCACTATTGAATTCTACCAAGCAGCTATGGGCAAAACAAGGTCAGTTCAACAAGAACCCTTCCAGAAGACAGCAGAGGGCATGTTTCCCATTGAATTACCCTGCTCCCAAAATCAAAGCTGCCATTTTTCTTGGGTCTAGTTTCCTTTGTTTCTTTCTCTTTCTCTTGTTCTGTTTTCTTTATGTTTCTTCTGATTTTGGTTCATAAAGATACTCAGATCTGTACATTTACAATTTCATTTAAGTTGCAAAGGTTTTAAACATGATTTATTCAAAAATTTCCCTCTCTTTTTATGGTTCTTATGGCTTGAAAATGACCAACAGCTGTGTTTTTCCTGCATCTCCAGCACCCACACAATTGTTTCATTTTGTAGTTTTTTACAGTTATTTCTTCAAGGTCACTGCCTTCTCCCCACCTCTCCTCTTTTCATAATATCTAATCTTATTTAGTGTTATCCAAAACATTTAATTTCAGATACTAGGGTTTTTTTTTTTTTTATCTTTAACATTCTTTTTATAGCTTCGGTTTTTTTTTTTCTGTTTGGTGTGATTGTATTTTACTCTTTCTTTTTAAATACACTTATATTTTAGCATTCCTGTCTGAGAATTCCATTATCTCTTTCATACCTAGTCCATTTCTCTCCACCCAGCTTTTAGCTAAAACAGGTCCTGTTTTCCTGCTTCTTTGTACACCTGGCATGGTACAGCCCCTGAGAAGAGCTGTGTGCTAATTTGGACAATTTATACAATACTTTACATTAAAAGGGTACTTTTCTTTTTTTTCCCCTTCCTTTCTTCCTTCCTTCCTTCTTTCCTTCCTTCCTTCCTTCCTTCCTTTTCTCTTTCTTTCTTTCTTTCTTTCTTTCTTTCTTTCTCTCTCTCTCTTTTCTTTTCTTTTCTTTTCTTTTCTTTTCTTTTCTTTTCTTTTCTTTTCTTTGTGCAGCCCTGGCTGTCCTGGAACTCACTATATAGACCAGACTGGTCTCCACCTTAAGAGATCTGCCTGACTGTGCCTCACAAGTGCTGGGATTAAAGGCATGCCCAGCTTGAAGAGGTTACTTTTCAAATGTAATTAAATTTACTAATCATTTGGCTTTAAAAAAGGATGATTATACCAAATTATATAGGTCAAGGAAGTATCCAGCGTAATTACATAAATCTTTAAAAGTAAAGATGTCTGGGGCCAGAGAGGTGGCTCAGCAGTAAGAGCTCTTGTTCCTCTCATAGAGGACCTGGGTTAAGTTCCCAGCATCTGCATGGCAGTTCACAAGTACCTGTAAAATTTCCACTTCTAGGGAAATTCAATGCCCTCTTCTGTTCTCAGAGGGCAAGGCACCTGGATGCACAGAAATTTTCAGAGAATGTGAGAATATAGGGATATTCATATGTGAACAAGAGTGCCAGGGTCCCGAGAAGGGTCCTCTTGGGACTTTGGCTAATAACTGACCTGAGTAAGTATAAAAGAAAGCCATGTATGATCATAAAAAGAATGAATACAAGCATGAGAACTTCACAGGGCTGGGGATTGTTCCTGCCATATACAAGAATAATACATACACATATGCATAAATAATAGAAATAAGTCCTTTGTAAGTACAAATGTTGTGAAGGGAAGTTAGGGGTTTTGACATATGTTGAACTGATGTGTTATATATGTGATATATACTATATGGTGGATAACTTCTTTGAAGTTGGAGGGGACACCATGATGGAATGAGGGCAACCTCAAGGATCTGTGGCAGCTCTAGCTGGCAGCAACCAAGAGGAAATGAAAACCTCAGTGCTGCAGCATTAAGAAGTGCCTGGTAGTAGTGGACATCTTTATTCCCAGCACTTGGGAGGCAGAGGCAAGTGGATCTCTGTAAGTTCGAGGCCAGCCTGGTCTACAGAGTGAGCTCCAGGACAGCCAGGGCTACACAGAGAAACCTTGTCTTAAATCCTGTCTCCACCCCAAACACACACACACACACACACACACACACACACACACACACACACACACGCACACACACACACCTGAAGCTGAGCTTAGAAGATGATCGTGATGTGGCTGAGAATTCAGCAAACTAATGCCCAACTTCAGCCTGCTGAAACTAGAAGCAGAGCCCAACAGAGCAAGGCTGTGCTTAGAAATCCTTCTATAAGATGAAAAGTTAATGTTTCTTGAAGCTGCTAGCTTCGTGGTAATTTCTTGAGTCTGTAATCAAACGCTGGTGTGCCTGGTAGTTTCCACTTAGTTGCCAGTCATTATAAACTGTTTGCTTTTGGATGCTGGACCTTTGTGTATATAATCCCTTCACATAGTTCTCAGTTTGGTCCCCATTGCCATGTGGGTCCCTGTAGGATTTTTTCAAGCCCTGGTCCAGAATATCCTAAGTCAGTCCCACCACCAAGGTGACAGCCTTCTAGAGACTGTATGACAAAGTTTTCTGTCCTGGCGGAGGTTGGCAGGAACAATCCCCAGCCCTGTGGAGTTCTGGTGCCTACATTCATTCTTTTTCTGACCACACATGGCTTTCTTTTATACTTCCTCAGGTCAGTTATTAGCCAAAGTCCCAAGAGGACCCGTCTCTAGACCTTGGCGCTCTTGTTCACATATCCCCACATTTTTGAGCCACCTCCTCTCTCTGCACTGTGATCTGTGTCCTCAACTCAGAAAGGGAAGCTCTTGGGGCATTTTCAGTATTGAAACAAAGGTCCAAAGCCAGGCTGTCTCATGGTCTGACTCATACCATGCCAATTATAAAAGCTTGCATGGTGACATTTATTTTCAATGAGGACTGGAAATCATTACCCTGAAAATCTATTAAAATGCATGTTTGAGGATGGGGAGATGATGGTCAGTCATTATAAGTGCTTTTGCACTTATAATGTTTGAGTTTGAGTTTAGGCCCTCCAGCTCCTAGGTACAAGGTCAGACATGGTACAAGTTAGTAACCTATGTGTGTGTGTGGGGGGGAGCTACAGGTGATAAGGGTATTCCTGGGGTGCCCTGGCCATTAGTAAACTCTAGATTCAGTGAGATTGTTTCTTATAAAAACAAGATGGAGGGGAGCTGGAGAGATGGCTCAGAAGGTAGAAGCACTTGATGGCCCTTCTAGAGGACCCAGATTCAAAACTAGCACCCACACTACAGCTCGCAACTGACTGTAACTTCAAGATATGCTACACCTACACAGATATACATACAAACAAAAACACCAATGCACATAGAAAGAAAGAAAGAAAGAAAGAAAGAAAGAAAGAGAAAGAAAGAAAGAAAGAAAGAAAGAAAGAAAGAAAGAAAGAAATGTAAGATGCACACACATGAACACAAACAAAATGCTAATTCTCAGAGGGAGCCTACTGCTGGGTAGGCAATTAAATGTACCAGGCATTCTCTATCAGCTATGAAGAGCCTTAGCCATCTGCCCCAAGAACAGCATACAACTCTGATTTTTGAACTGAAGTTTGTGCGCTTTGAACTACTTTGCTTATTTTGTCTGACTTTGAGTTTGCCATTCCCAATTTATTTGCATCGGTATAGAATGTAGGTGCTTCAGAAATTCCATTCCCTTTAAAATGTGTGGAAGAATCCAACTAGTTCTTTTTATAAACTGTGAACACTTGCTTTTAGGATATTTATTACTAATTTCTCCTAAATAGTTTCTACAAACTCTTTGTTAATCTTCATTGATTACCCATAATGTCATAATCTTAGCATTAGGAAAAGGCACTGTGATTTCGGCTGGATCTGTTCCTGACCACTAACATAGTCTTATTCTACCTTTTATGATTAAATCAGAAACCTTTTCTATGTAAATCTTTACTTTTTACTTTGTTTGTGTGCTAAGAAAATCCATTCCATAATATTATCTTCCCTCAGCATAATGAACCCAGTAGGAGAATGAGTTGAAGGCAAAATAATAAAAATACAATCAAGTTTGGGATCTATTTGATCCTCAGATGCATCTCAAAGCCTCTGTTCTACCAGAGTTAACTCTCTCTCTCTCTGCTTCAGCTGCTAACCCTCTTGGATTGTTTAAGTCTGAATTTCCTTGTAACATTTGAAACAAATTACTTAATTCTTGAGTTGGTTAATCCAATGGTAGGCCATAGCCAATTACTATTTCTCATTAATTTTTGAAAATCATCAAGAGTTTGCAACTGATCTCTTCCAATCTGTACTATTTGTGGTTTAATTTTTTGGTTGACTTATTTTATAACTCAAATAGTTAATGGAATTTCCTTTCTGTATTTTTTCAGGAGTAACCCGTAACCCTCTGTATGACAGAATTATTTGTGTTTCCTCAAACATTTTCTCTAGATTATTTGAATCAGAACAAGCCAACAAAATATCATCCATGTATTGATAAATAATGGATTGAGGAAACTGACCAAGAAATATTTCTAGTGATGTTGCCCAAAATGTTGACATAAAGTTGGACATAAAGAAAAGACTTCCCAGTGGGAGTTTTTTCTAATAATTACTATTACAAGTAGGTACTGAAAAAGCAAATATTTCCCTATCATGCTCTTGCAAAGGGATTGAGAAAATGTGATTTTGTTTGTTTGTTTGTTTGGTTGGTTTTGGTTTTTCAAGACAGGATTTCTCCGTATAGCCTTGGCTTTCCCGGTCTTGCTTTGTAGACCAGGTTAGCCTCAAACTCAGGGAGATCTACCTGCCTCTGCTTTCATGAGTGCTGGGATTACAGGTCTGTGCCACTGTGCCAGGCTGAACAAACAATCTTTTAAATCAATTACTATCATAGGCCGTGACTTAGGTAATAAAGAAAGTAAAGGAATTCCAGGCTGTAACAGGCCCATAGGTTGAATTACTCTATTCACTCTTAAATCTGTTGCCATTCTCCATTTTCCGGATTTCTTTTATATTACAAATACAGGGAATTCCATAGCTGATGTACTCTTCTATATGTTGAACCTCCAGCTGCTCTTGAACCAGCTACTCAAGTGCCTGCAATTTCCTTAGTTAAGGACCATTGACCTACTCATATAGGCTTGTCTGTCAACTAATTTAAGAGTAGTGCCATTGGTATTTCAGCAATGTTCCCCACCTTATAAATTTGGAAGCTCAATTCCTGTGATATCCTGTGTTTGGATAATTGGCACAGCTTGAGATTGTTTTTGATGACAGATAGCAAAACCTTCCCCAGGAGCAGCTACCATTTTACCCCTAATTTCATCATGAGCTGTCTCTGGAATTGCAGATATATGAATCTGAGTGCCCCAATGTTATAAAAGATTCCTTCCCCATAAATTTATGGGGATGTCAACCACATAAGGTTTTTTTTTTTTTTTTTTTTTTTTTTTTTTTTGGCAGGGATTTCTCTGTGTAGCTTTGACTGTCCTGGACTCTCTTTGTAGACCAGGCTGGCCTTGCACTCAGAGATCTCTGCTTGCCTGTGCCTTCCAAGTGCTGGCATCACAGGGGTGTACCACCATACCCAGCAGCCACATAAGGTCTTAATTTTTCTGTTTGACCTTTTAGTTCCACACATTTAAACCATCACACACTTTGTTTTACTTGAGATAACTTTCCAATTCCTGAAAACTGTGTATAAATCTTTTGAAGTGGACATTCTGAATTCCAAGATTTTTTTTATGATAGTGACATCAGCTCCTGTATCCACCAAGCCTTCTATTTCAACACCATTTACTTGCAAGTTTAATTTCAGCTTCTGATTGTTGACCACTGTTTGCCAGACACATGTTTTCTAGTGCTTCCAAACCCTCCTGTTATTTCTGCTGGAGTGGCTCTGCCTTTAATGTTTGGAAACAGTAGCAGTGGAACAGTCCCATTACCTGAATTAGTTTGCATCTCTCTCTCTCCCAGGCCATAATTTTAATTTATCCTTTGAAATCCCCATCTATAATTCCTAAATACACAATGAATCCTTTCAAAGTCAGTACACTCCTTTCCAAGATCATCACTACTGTCCCTGAGGTCAAAGGACCATAAAAGCCAGTAGTTATGTTGTAACCTTGGATTTTGGGGATAGAGTAAGAGGTTTGTTTGTGGCCAAGTCTACAGTAGCATGCATGAGATCAGCAATACTTAGTTGCTGCTGCTTTTCTGCCTGCTTGTTATTTCCTGGCTGACAAGAAGAAAATGGCTTTTTTTTTTTTTTCCTGTAGGGCTAAAGCTGTTAGCTACCCCCTCCTCACCGTTCTGTTTCCTGACAGCAAGAAATCACCTTGGCTATCTCTCTTGGACCCATACTCCTTGGTCACATGGTATCCCTCGCCATACTGCCTGTACATCCTGGGAAGCCTAGATTTTCTCTCTGTTTGATATATAGGAAAACTATTGCTCCTAAAAAATTCGTTTACTTTTTCAGCAGAAAGTACCGTATTTCTCACAGTCAATGCACTAGGCATTTTGAGGTCTGAGCCCTTTAGTGTCTTGGTCACAGTCTCTTTGTAAATGACAAAGAAAGAAAGAAGAAAAGAGAAAGAGACATCATTATTATTAGACTCCTTCGTGCTGATTAGGGGTGTTGAGTTTCTTGGGGTGAAAGACTCCCAAGAGCCTATCTAGACGGGGAGACCCCGCTTCCCAAGGAACAGCGAGACCAGCCTTCGGATGCAAGCCGCAAGAGGTTTATTTTGATACACGGGTACCCGGGGCGACCAAGCCTATCGGAGGACTTGCGCACCTCTCGGTTGGAGTGACGGGTTTTTATAGGGCTCGGGAGCAGGAGGCGCGGTTACAGAAGCAAGAAGCATAGTTACAGGGGTCTGATTGGGTGGTTTGAACAAAGCCGTAGTTAAGTCACGTACCCAGAACAGGGAAGGCGGGAAGGCAGATTGTGAGTTGAGTCACGTACCCACCCGGAACCAGGAAGGCGGGAAAGAATGCAGCGAGGTAGCTCTCCCCTCAGGGAACTTACTGCTATACCGCGCCTACTCTACATAGTGTTAACAATCGCTGCTTATCTTTTGGTCTCTCAGGGGTAAGTTTGTTATTCACCATCAGGATTTTTGATTTTTTCTCATCTCTTTGCACATGATCACTTGACAAACCACAACACATTGCAACAACAGCAGCAGCAGAAGGAGGAGGAGAGTAGCAGCTGCCAATGCTCTTGGGGTTCTTGCATTTATCTACCCTCTCAAGAGTCCCCAGAATTCCAAATGTTACACATGCCCCTGCTAGAGCACAAGGCAAATCATAGTCAGCTGCAGTAGACAATCTGAAGTAGCCCCATACCCCACATTTGAGAAAAAAAACATAATCCTGTAACATTTCCATGTTTTTAAAGAAAGGACAAATTCTCACTATACAGGGCCCTCTTTTTCATTCCCCCTTTGCTCCTGCTGGAAGCTGCTGAGAGCAGTGCCTGCCTCTAGGACTCCCACTCTCATCCTAAGTGGGGCTCTGCCGCACTGCTGGGTAGGAGCAGCTAGAGCTACTGAAAGCAGCAGAGTGACAAGAGAGGTGGCTTCTGTGGGCCCTCTGGCCCCACTGAGATGTCTGCTGCACCCAGAAGGCTAGATTCGCACAACAGGAATGGTCTCAGGAGAAACCTTAGAATTGGCAAACTCATAGACATGCTTTGCCCAATGTATTTTTAGTATATGTCTGCATTTGCACATGCATGTACAGGAGTTTGTGTGTGCGTGCCCACAGGCGATAGCTAGAGGTCAATCTCAAGAACCCTCCTGAGACAGGGTCTCCCACAGGAACCCAGGGATTACCATTTTGGAACTAAAACGACTGGCCAGTGAGGCTCAGAGATCCCCTTTTCTCCATCTCCACAACAATGGGATTACAAGTGTGGACTGCAATGGAGAGAGAGAGAGAGAGAGAGAGAATTTCACATCAAGTACCCTAGTCCCTTCCTATTTTTATTTGTATGTCATTGGTTTGTTTTGCCTGCATGTGTGTCTGTGAGAGGGAAATGGATCCCCTGGAACTGGAGTTACAGACAGTTTATGAGCTGCCATATGGATGCTTGGAATTCAACCCTGGTTCTTTGGAAGAGCAGCCAGTGCTCTTAACCTCTAAGCCATCTCTCCAGCCCTGTTTTTTGTTTGTTTGTTTGCTTGCTTGCTTTTTTAACATGTGTTGGGGAATGAACACAGGTCACCATTCTTGCACATACCTCTCCTGGGACCCAACCTACCTCCAGCCTCTTGCTAGTGCAAGCTCAGCCAGGAGATGACTGTGAAGGTCCTGTCCCAGGCCCTCAGCAAGTTACAACAGAGCTGAGGGATCTACAGCCAGGGCTGCTGCTCTGGATGAGGGAAGGCTGCTCCATCTTGGCTCACCCTCCCTTCCAGGGACTGTGATTGAGGCGTGTGGTTCCCTTGGAAACAGTGCTCCTTGTCTCCTGGGGTCAGAATCACTTAATCTGTAGTTACTGCAATTTTGCTGCTAGTGGGGGGAGAGAGACCCCAAATACCTTCCACATCCCTAGCCATACTCATCATCATCACCATTTCCTGAAACATGCCGATCATCCCTCCTCATTCTCTCTCTCTCTCTCTCTCACACACACACCATGCGTGCACACTTTCTCCCGTGCTCAGACAGCTGTTAATGACTCTGTTTTCTAGCCCCCAACTGAAAAGGAACAATCACTTCCCTACCAATTACCTCTTCTCAGTGCCCAAGGTTTCCCAAGAATCAGAACCAGCACACCCTCGCTTTTCAAAGGCTACATTACAGTGAGATTAGGAGTGGGAAGGAGGGAACTGGCCAGGCAATCCATTTCCTTTGCTCTCTTCCTTTTAAAAGACTTCAGTGTGTACAGGAAAAATCAAGGGTGTGCTGGAGTGTGACTTTGGACAGAATGGCAGTTTAAATACTCAGCATTGTCCTCTGTCAGTGTCCCACACCATTCAAGAACCAGAAACCCTCTGAAGGGCTGCCGTGTGTCTGATTCCCTCTATGACTCCCTCAGACCCTGAGGTCCAGTGGTTTGGTGCTGAATAAAGGGTGTTGGGTCTCAAGAAGACAGAGATGAGCACTCTCAGAGCCGAGATGGCAAAAGCCCCACAGGTACGCTCTAGTTCTGACCATGGAAACAGCTGGCAAAGAGGAGGAAAAGGAAATGCTGTTAGTGTCAGTGAGGGTGAGAAGGACCCAAACACAGGATGGGAGATGA
The DNA here is from genome assembly GCF_030254825.1 of Meriones unguiculatus. Taxonomy (NCBI): domain Eukaryota; kingdom Metazoa; phylum Chordata; class Mammalia; order Rodentia; family Muridae; genus Meriones; species Meriones unguiculatus. The sequence continues at coordinate 24,868,820 of NC_083363.1, forward strand.
CACAGCCACCGCCAGGAAGCAGATGTTGAAGTGGACCCACAGTTTGAGTCCATGCCAAGGAAAAACACTTCACCCAAGCACTAAATCACAAATAAAGGCAATGAAGGGGCTTCTGGCCACACTTGGAGCCTGGAGTCCCTGGAGACTAGTAGTAGCAGAGATTAGGAGAGACAGAGAAAGGTGGAGCCCTCAAGACCTTTCCAGGTTCCCTGTCCATCGGAGTGTGTGAAGGACTCTGAGGAAGTACACAAATGGTGAGGGCAGGAATAGTCATGGAAACAGCTCTTTTCAAAAATGATGAAGCAGATATGTATCCCTGTAGGGAAGCCAAGGCTGCAGGTGCAAGCAGCTGTACTTTGTCCCCAGCCTCACCTGCCTGGCTGTGTCACACCTTCCCCCAGTCACTGTGTCAGCATGGCTCTCCCATCAGCCCCTAAGCCATCAGGAGGCTACTTCATTCTTTCGTGTGGGGAAGGGAAGGAAAGCATGCTGGGAGTGAGTGTATATGCATGTGCACAGGTACAACTGAAGGCCAGAGGACACTCTTAGTTGCCATTCTTCAGGCACTGTCCAACCTCCTTTTTGAAACTGGGTCTCTCGCTGTCCTAGAACTCACCAAGTAGGTTAGGCTGGTTGGCCAGTGAGTCCCAAGACTCTGCCTGTCTCCACCTCCCCTGGCGTGGGGTTAGAAACACAGGCCACCAAATCTGGCTGTTTTTGGAAGAGCTCTGGGAACTGGGACTCAGGACCACCTGCTTGCAAGACAAGCACTTTGCTGACTGAGGGATTTCCTCTCAGCCCCTACTTTGCTCTTTCTAATGGCTGAATAGTTTCATTTTCTAGATACGTGGCCGGGCAGCTAGGAACAAAGCCTTAATCTCTGTCTATACAATCTTGCAAGGAATATTCAGGACACATGTTTTTTGAGTTACATGGTCAAATCCCTAAAGGCCAATGAATATGCATTACAACTTTTGATGTATGTTATTAAATATTCTCTCAAATATATTGTAGCAATTTACACATTTAACAGCCACATAGGCAAGCGTGTTCCAAATCTTTGTCAGCATTAGGTTTCATCATTTTAATTTTTGCTAATCGCATGATCTACCGATTTAATCTCATTATTGTTTTGCATTAATCATGAGAGAAAGAGCATATTTTCTATGCTTGTTGGCCTCTTGTGTTTCCTGTCTCTAAAACCACCCATTCATTTTCTTTACTCGTTTCTCTTGGTTTGTATGCCTTTTTCCTACTGGTTTGCAAGACTTGTTTGTATAAATAGACAAAATGAGTCTCCTGACATGTTTGTGGCAGACACTTTTGTAATTGGCTGTTTCACTTTGGAGAGATTTTCTTTTTAAATAAATACATTTAAAATTGTATAGGGAGCCAAGAATAATTTTTTTTAATGTTTTCTGGACAGCTAGCTCTTTTAAACAACTTTGTCTTCTAACATGAGTAGGTTATCTTGGAAGCTTCTGAAAGAACTAGCCAAAATGTTTGTAGAGACCTAGAAATTTCTGAAGAGCAATGGCACTCACTGTAGGGGCAGAGGATGATAATACTGGCTCCTGTTTTCTTAAGAAAAAGATGATTCCAGCAATGCCACACTAAATTTATGCTAATGCCAAGCACAATTGTAGAGTGATCACACATCCCACAAGAGCAGAGGGGAAAGTCCTGGCAAGGCTACCCTGTCCCACTCCTATTTTGCTAGGCTCACAGGCCTCCAGACTTCCAGTAGACTTCCAGGTCAGCCTATAAGACTATAATGAGGACTTAGGGTTTATTTCTGGCAACTTGGGTCTTATGGCAGCTGGAGCAAAGACTCTCTTCCAGTATACACTTAAAAATCTGTAGACTGTTAATGTGCACAGGAGCCGGTTAAGATTTTCATTGAGCTCATGCTTTTCCTTTGTTGGTTCACTCGGAGATTCTAGAAGCAGCTAGCCAGCATTGTCATTTTCCATATTTTTCCACAAGTTGTCAAAAGTTTTCAGTACAGAGTCACTACCCCCCTTGGTCCCCATGATAACAAGGCCTTCAGATATTTCCAATCGTGGGCACTCAGGGTTCATCACGCTATTGGCAGAGTCTTTGGCAACTGTATGTATCAGCAAATTGGAAAGGCTGTTCCAATACTATAAAAATTCATCCTTACAATTCTGTTTCTCTAGAAACATTTGTGGCGCTACAGTCTGTATTAGTCAGTATTCTCTAAAGGAACAGAACTGAGAGAGAAAGAGAGAGAGAGAGACTGCAAGAGAGACTTATTAGTCTTACAGGCTATGGTCCAGGAAGTCCAATACATGGCTGTCTCAATATGGGAAGACTGAGGATCTGGTAACTGATCAGTCCATGAGGGTTGATGTCTTGAGTCCCAACAGATACTCTGGGGATTCTGTCATGCACAAGTCCCTGGCTGGCTAAATGACTGTTTTTTTTTTTTGTTTTTTTTAAATCTAGTAATAAGGCAGTACCAACCCAGGGGCCCTCTGGAGACTCCCGTGGCATTCTCTGAACTTGACCACATCTTGTTCAGTCATTTTTATCAGTGCACAGATGGTCACTTAACAGCTTATGTGGAGGACACGAGGCTGGTGGGAATGCTGATACCCTGTCAGGTTGGAACTGAGATAGGAGAAAACACAGACAGCTTGAGATGGGATACAGAGGGGAGATGTGAGAAAGAGTGTGAGTCAGGGGAGCTTGGGGGAGATGCAAGCTAAAAGCGGTAGTTTATACAGAAAAAGACATGCCAATTCAAGATGTGCCCGGCTGCCAAGAAAAGTCTCAGGTCCCCAGAGAGACCGGTTCTGCTGTGTTTGGCACTGCACTTGTTAGAAAGAACGGTTCCAAAAGGAAGATATGTGCTCAGAGAAGTTGGGGGGCATGATGCTGGACCCTAGCTGTGGTGGGTCAGGCCTGAGAACAGAAAGCAAACAAGTGATTTTGGCTAGGTGAGACCTAGCTGGCAGAGTTATAAAGAAGAAAACTGAGGCTCACAAGACTGTTCTAACCAGGGTGCTTCCCATCAGTGGGAGTGTCCAGTGAGGCTAGATACTGCCTGGTCACTTCCATTCTAGATGCCCCTGCTATAGCTCTGGAGTCTGTGCCTCTGAGAGTCCTGTTCAAGGTCATGTAGATCTTCCAAGGTCTCCAGGAAGACAGGTGCTTGTTGAGCTCACAGATGACCTCAATCCAGTGCCTAATATCCCATTCCTTCCTGGGTTCCTGGACTGGGTAAGATTGAGAACGTTCTCAGAGGCCATCCACTGCAACTGTCTTCATAGCACAATCCTAGAAATGGGGTCCAGGCTAGATGGAGGGGATAGTGGCAGTGGCAAGCTCAAGGTCATACAGCTACTGCATCCAACGTACTCACGCCATTGCCCTTCCCCATATGGGGCCATCCCACAGGGAAAGGACATCATTTGAGGAAACCCCTCATCCCACCTGGGGCAGAGAGAAGCATGAGGACTTTGACAAACCCATTGGAAGCTGTCCCTGACCCCACACAGGAACATCTATAGGCCCTCCCCTTCCGATGGATCTCCTAACCTCTCTTAGGTCTCTAGTGCTCCTGTATGACCAAATGAAACTTCTACCATGAAAGTCCTACCATGTATGTCCAACTGTGGCTGGCAGCTTCCATGCAGCCAATGACAGCTATGAAGGCACCTCAACATAAAATCGCAAAGTTAAATGTCGTGAAATAACTCAAGTACTCAAAGTTAAATAACTCAAGTACACAGCTCTCAAGTCTGAACTACTTTGTAGACACCACATCGTTATTTTTCTTTAGTGATTTAACTATTTTATTTTTTTCTGTGCATTGTCATTGTATCTATGTGAGGGTGTCTGATTCCTTGGAACTGGAGTTACAGACAGCTGTAACCTGCCATGTGGGTGCCAGGAATTGAACCAAGGTCCTCTGGAAGAACAGCTAGTGCTCTAAACTGCTGAGCCATCTCTCCAGCATCATCTCATCTGGATATCTTAAGCTCCAACACCCCTGATACTTTCTTGGATGGTTTGTTGCCTTCCCCTTCACATACAAATCCTGTCCCCCTTTATCCCCATCTGTGCTCTTTGACCACCCCACCCCATCCTTGGGATAACAAATGCATCCCAAAGCCTGTTACTAGTCTAGTCAGAGAAGTTTCAGTACCTGGAGCTGGGATCTCTGTTCAATCACTGAGCAGCTAAGAGGCAAGCCCAGCAGAGTCTGGGTCAGGGAGGCCCAGGGAAGCGGGGCTGGGAAGGAAGCTGACTTTCTTTTAAATTTTAACTTTTGTGTGTATGTGTGAGAGATGTGTGGTGTGTGGTGCGTGTGTGGAGTGTGTGTGGTGTGTGTGTCTGTGAAGTGTGTGTAGTATATGTATGTGTGTGTGTGGCGTGTGTGGCGTGTGTGCACATGTGGAGGTCCGAAGACAACCTTTAAGAGTCAGTTTTCTTCTGCTGCTATAGGTTCTAGGGACTGAACTCGGGTTATCAGGCTTGTCAGCAAGTATATTAATTGCTGAATCATTTTGCTAACTTGGAGCTGACTTCTGGAAGTCAGCTGGATTTCTGTCTTCCATCCTGGGTTTCCCTTTCCAGGGTGGAGAGGCCAAACCCTGTGACACACCTGCAGTGACAGGCTCCTCATAGCTTTCATAATTCACTTGCCAGAGAGTCTTCTGAATCACACACACTCAGTCTCCTGGGTCTCTGCATGGCTGTTGTTCCTCCCTGCCAGCTTTGGGTTAGAACCTTCCACCCCACAAGTTCTCCTGAGAGCTCCATGAGCTCCATTCTGTTGACTAGGGTCACTTCCTACCCTGCACTCAGTCTGCCCCAGCACATACCATCTTCAGTCACTTCCCACCACTGGTCACTTCCTGACACACTCAGCAGCTGAGCACCTGTCAGCTCAGGACCTAGTGGCCGGCTTTCCCTGTCTCTTCCCACCCCAGGGTCACCTGCTTCCTGTGCCACTTCTGATCTTCCTCTGCCGCTGTCCCCTAAGTCCAGGGTCCACTCACAGCTCAGGAGTCATTCCTCAGTGACCCCTGCCCCATCTGTTTGTCAGGGGACAAAGCAGGGATTCAAAATGGCTTCCTGAATCTGGTACCTCAGGCTTTTCTGAACTTGTTTTTTCCACACCGAATAAAGATGCTGTCAGGTGGTCTTTGCCTATTATATTCATTATTTTATAAACTTCTGCCTCCTCAAATCCAAATAAGTAGTCTATGTGTGTTAAATGACTGTAAGATATCACATCCAGATGGGACAAGAAAGAACCTTTCTCTTTCTTCCATCAGCTGCCGCTGCAGGTCACATAGCTTTGGATACCAGGCTCTTGCTGCCTAGGCATGGGCCAGCCCAGTACACCTACTAGAAACACTTTCAAAGATGCCTACTTCTCCTACAGAGATGGACTCACCACCTGGCAGACACAGATGAGGGAAACTGAGGCCAGAGTGAGATAGCTGTATGCCTATGGCCAGATTAATAATGCATGGAAGAGTCAGAACTTGGGGCCCTGAGCCCCAGGTGTGAGGTCATGCTACAGTTTCAAACCCAGAAGGATGGGTGTGAGAGGGGGATCACATGCTTCCAGGTGATGAGACACATATGCATGGCCTTGGGGTGCTTCACTGTGCCTATGCCTTTTCACTGGATGAAACATTGGGGTACATGAGCAACTCTCAACAAAAAACTTCAGGGTGATGCATGGTTCTGGGTAGTTTTATTAATCAATCTATACCCATGTAAATTCTAAGCGCTTCTGTAAAATACCATGAATGAGGCAGCTTAAAGGACAAATGTATTCTAGGCTAGAAGCTCAACATGGAGGTGCCAGTTACCTCATGAGAGCTTCTTCTGGTTTTAGCCAGCCACCTTCTCACCAGGTCCTCACCTGGCTTTTCATTAATGTGCATGCACATGAGGTGCTGAGCTCTAAGACATCAACTCTCATAAGGACTACAGTACTGGGGGATCAGTGCCTACCTTTCCTGACTCTATCTATGTTACCCAGTTTTTTTCCTCTGAGGACTTATCTGCAAGTGCCCGGGGTTCAGTCTATGACTGGGAAAACATTGACTAGAACAAGTTTATAATACAGTGGTGGTAGGGGTTTAAGTGAGAATGAAGTATTTTGCTAACGGCTTCCATTATTCTTGGGCTGCTCTATCTGTTATAATAACAGTATATTTGTTATAAGTTTTTAAACTCTAAAAAAATCCCACATATATGCAGGAGTCGGCTCTCTCTTTATCATATGGGTCCTGGGATTGAATTCAGTTCACTTTGCTTGATAGTAAGCGATTTACCTGCTGAGTCATGTCACCAGTCCAATTTGTAAAAATTTTAAGAATAAAAGCCACATTTACCTAAAAGAAGTGGGAAGGAGTCAGCAGAAGTCAGCCCCATCTGCCATTCCTGACATGGAGCTCAGCAGAAGTCACAGACATCTGTTGGATGTGTGGCCAGGCAGGGAAAGAAAGTTCTGATGTTTCCACACAGCCACAAACTGCTTACACAAATGTCCAGTTGGATTGGAAGGCCCTGGCTCCCACATCTGAAGGGTTGTTTGTTATCCCAGGCTGTCCCCTATCAGCTTGTTGTGCCTAGAATCGGGGTTAAGAAGGGCTCCCCCTTTATCTCTTTATCCCTCTTTCCCTTCTTTTCTCCCCCCTCCCTTCCTCCTTCTTTCTCCCCACGTTTGGCAGAGCAAACCACTTCATGCTATGTCTCTGCCCATCCTCTCAGGGCACAGCCAGCAACAGGCAGATTTCTGTAGTGGCCAACTTCCAGGGACATGAAGGGAAATCAATGTCCCTTCATCCAAGGTTGCAGACTTCACATCATTGAGATTTGAGCCATCCACAGCCCCTGTTCTCTTACACAGAAGTGGAATCAGATGCCCAAAGAGGAAAAAGCCATTTGCTGTGATAGCCACTTGACAGTCCCCAGCCCCATCCTTTCATACCCAAGCCCTGTTCTCTCTATCTCTGTCATAGGCTGTCCCAGGGCTTTGGGAAGAACTTCAGTGGAGCCAGGGACATGCAAGGTAATTCCTGCCACTGTCCCTCCCTTCCCCAACCCCCAGCAGCTGCCAGCAAGCTTGGCAGCTGGAGTCCTAGGGAGCAATGAATCCATCACTGGGGTCAAACACGGGGCCTGGGGTATGTGTTAAAACAAGAAAACCAATCAGAGTCGAAAATGAAAGGCAGCGGAGGTGTGAAGTGAGGAAGGAGACTGCCAGACAGGCACTGGCTGCTGCCCAGCTGCTCCAGGTCTTTGTGGGGCCCATGACAGTGCCCAGGTCCTCTGGGAAGCAGGTAGCTAGTGAGCATCATAGGCCCACCTCTCTCACCCTAAGCTTAGGGCTCTAATGACAAGAAAATGCCCCAGACATGAGATGTGTTAGTTGATTGACTCTCAAGCACCTATGTTGGGGCCATTGCTCATTCTGGAGTGGGCTAGAGCATCAGACCCAAAGAACAGGCTTCAAAACTCCTTCCTGGCATGCCTGTTATGGGGAAAGTACTAGACCCAGGGCACAGTGTTCTAACATTAACCAAGGACACTATTTGGGTCTAGCTGTGCAGAGGTCAGGTCCCCAGAGCTCCATGCATGGCTGAAGGGGGCAGCTAGAATACAGCTTAGCAGGGAAGAGACTGATGACATTCTTGAAGGTCTGGTGGCCAAGGGTGCAGCTATGAGCACAGGTGCCACCCACAGTAAAGACAAAACAGGAAGAGCCAAACAAAGAGGGCAAACACTGTGCCAAGGGGCTTTACTCCATGCTCTGACCGCGGGGTCCACCAAGAATAGGGGTGACATCAGGGACCTCTGATGCTGATGGAGCCAGCAGGATACTTGTTTCAGCCCTCATCCTTGCCCAGTTCAGACCTCCCAATAAGGGAGCAGAGCCAGGTTGCCCCATAATGACCATTAAGGTGACTGGTGTGTCTTAGAGGGAGAGAGGGGCCAGTCGGGCTGAATGCTGCTCTGCCTCTCTGTATGCAGCCACCTATGCTGACAAGCACAATTGCTCCACTGGCCTCAGACTCGCAGCAAAGCCCTGGAGAGTCAGGGTGGCTGCTCTATTAACACACAAACCGGTAGCCCAGCAGCTGCTGACACTGAGGTTAATTAAATCTATCTCCCCATCAATTCTCATTCAAGTACTATCGACAGCCATTAGATGGGTGACAGAGTGACAAGGAAACAGTAATAGACTTATCTTAACTCTCACACTGCATGGAGAGGGACCACCTTCCTGCCGAGTTCCCCCGCCGTCCCTGGGGAGAGCCTGGCTATGCTTGCCAGGCTATTCTCTACCCCACGCCTGCCAGTCAGCAGCCAGGCTTGCTCACCTTTGTTCTTTTTGCAAGTTTTTCTTGGGTATTTGTTCAGTGCCAAGTCTGATGGGCAGAGAAGTACGTGGCAGGACTTGGGGTATTCCCCTCTCTGCCCTCAAGCAAGCCTTTTCTCCACCAAACCAAATTCAGCCAAGGCTACCTCATCTCTGAGCCTGGCCCGTTGCCCTGACATACCTTGCTACACAGGCTCCAGCGGATAGAAAAATAGTCTTCCCACATACATTCACAATGCTAAGCCCGAGACTCTGTCATTTTGTCTTCACCTGGTCAAAGAGACTTTGCAGATGTGGTTTAGGATCTTGGATAAGCAGATTGTTTTAGATTACCCAGATGAGCCCAATAGGCTTGCACAATCCTAAGAGAGGACACTAGGCAAGCGACACATGTGGCATGAGATTTGACTATGAGCCCTGAGGTTCAGAAAGCCATTGGGAAAGAAAAGGAAACACTCTCCTCTGGGGTTTGGGAGAACCTGAGTGGTGTACCACTTTTGTTTTGGCCCAAGGAAACATACCTCAGACTCTGCCCTTAGAACTAGGAAGTCATCCATCAGTAGAGAATTGTAGCTTGAATAAAAATGGCCTCCATAGGTCCATAGGGAGTGGTACTATTAGGAGGTGTGGCCTTGTTGGAACAGGTGTAGCTTTGTTGGAGGAAGTGTGTCACTAGGGGGGTCTTAAGGTCCCAGATACTCAAGGCCCGTCCAATGTGGCATTCACTTCCTGTTGCCTGCTGATCCAGATGTAAAACTCCCAGCTCCTTCTCCAGCCATGTCTGCCTGCATGCTGCCATGCTTCCTGCCATGACGATATTGGACTAAACCTCTGAAACTGTGAGCCAGCCCCTAATTAAATGTTTTCTTTTTTAAGATTGCTTTTATAAATGTTTTCCCTTATAAGGTAATGCCGTCTCTCCACAGCAATAAAATCTTAACCAAGACAAGAGATATGTTTCAATAGAAAGTTAACCCATTCTTTCTCGTTCCGTGTTCAACCACTCCTTTCAAACCTCCTGGTCTTGTATGCACCGTGCCTGCCACTCCAACTTTCTCCCACGGGAACAGCCTGTGACCACAGTCTGAAGGAGGACTTCAGTCTCCCAAACCTTGTGCCCGGTGTCTGCCTCCTTGTTCCTTGGGTTTGAGAGTTTGAGGCACAGGAAATAGCCCAAGCAGGCATAAAGGTATGTACGAGCCAGCCATTTATTGGAGGCAGAAGTTATGCAGGTGATCAGAGCTCTGCGATTGACATGGCGAGCCATGGGCTGTCAGAGAAAGGCCATGCTGCTATGTGCCAGAACAATTACACTTGAAATTCTGAGGATGATGAAACAAGAATGGACCTCCAAGGCTGAAGGGGAAGCTCTTTGGCAATTCAGATTGAGTACAAGAGGCCATGAGAGGGGATTTGACTCCATGACTCTCTACTCCTGGGTCTATGAGGACTGCCCTATTCAGTGTTCTCTCCAGCCTTTACTGCAGTCAGAACTGGTACATGAGTTCTGTGCTGTGGCTATTAAGTTTTATTAGAGCCCTCAAGGTCAAGAAGAGAAATTTTCTCAAGCTGATCCCCACCCCAACAGACTTATGTGAGTGTTCAGGGAGTCCAAACAAGTAAAGCATCACTAGGGCGAATAGGAGGAAAGCCAGGTGCTCGCAGGCTAAAGCAAAAGATACTGAGTTCTTTTTCGTGAGATGTGTTTTTCATGTACCTGGGGCTCGCCTTGAACTCACCAAATAACCAAAGATGAAGATGACCTTGAATTCCTAATCTTGCTTCCACCTTCCAATCACTAGTATTATAGACATGTACCACCACACATGCCCTTTACGTGATCCCTAGACAAATCCCAAAGCTTCAGACATGCCAGGCAAGCATTCTACCAGCTGAGCCAAAGTCCTGGCTGCAATCTTGGCTTCTTAGTGCTCACACCACCCCAGCCCCAAAGCAGAGACAACCAGACTGATCTCTATTTCCACCCAGGTTTGAAGTAGAACTCAGCACTTTGAATGATGTAGAAAACAAGAATAGGCCTGGAGTCAAAGGTCTTAACCCTAGAATTTCTGGCAGGCTTCCTCCAAGTCAAAAGCAAGAAGCAGTTGTAATGCTGGGCCTGGTCACTCCTGCAGGCAGCATCTGCTCTTGAGATAAAGAATGGTGAGCCCAAGCCAAGAGGAAGTGGCACAAGCTTTTAATCCCAGCACTGGGAGGCAGAGGCAGGTGGATCTCTATGAGTCTAAGGCTAGCCTGGTCTACAGAGCTAGTTCCAAGACAGCCAAGGTTACACAAAGAAACCAAATCAAAAAACAAAAAAGAATGGCGAGGCCATGCCTCACTGGTGAAGCATGTCCATCAGAATCCTCCAACGGCTGCTCATGAGGACATCAGGATTGCAATGGGGAGCCAGGTTTCAAGGTCATAACTTTTTGTTACAACAAATCTCTACAGTCTTGGTGGCTTAACCTAGCACTTCCCACTTGTGGAGGGCAGAGCATGACACACAGGCCAAATGAGGCATACCTTGGAAAAGAAACTGGCTAAATCAAGGCCAAGGAACATATATCCAGAGCATTTTGTATCAGAGACTGCAAGAAGTTTATTCAAGGGCCCTAAAACCCATGCACCCAGGATCAGAGAATAAAGCTCATTCAGAAATATCTAGAAAGTCCTGGCCCAGAAGTTCTTAAAGGTTTCTCTGTGTCCCTTGCCTCCACATACCCTACAGTATAAGCTGTGAGACTACCCAGGAAGGATGGTTTTAAAGGCATGGATTCCTGTGCTGGGCTGTGGTGCATGCCTTTAATCCCAGCACTCGGGAGGCAGAAGCAGGCAAATCTCTGAATTCTACAGACTGAGTTCCAAGACAGACAGGGTTACACAGAGAAACCCTGTGTCGAAAAATCAAACAAGCAAAAACAAACAAATAAACAAAGAAACAAACAAAAAACATGGACTCCTACAAAGCCTCAAACTCAGGTGATACAGAAATAGCAGTGCAGGATAGTTAGAGTTACAATCAAAGAAAAACACTCCAGACACTTACTGTGACCCACCTTTCTACAAAAGCTCATGTTCCTCTTTTTCTAAGTTGCTCACTCAGGTTTAGCCAGTCCCTATTCCCTCCAGGGAGCGCCCCTAAGCCCAGCTGTCCTCAGTCTTGTTTTGATGTGACTTCCTGTCTATTTTTAACTTGGTCCAAATCCCATCACCTCCACCCCATCCTTCAGAGGACCGACACAAAATTAAAGAAGGACCTTTAATTATGATAAATCACTGTTGTATTTCCTTTCTCAGCTGAAGATGCAGCTGGGCAGGCTCCTTAATGGTAAGATGATCCAGGGCTCAGTGGTGCATGCCTGTAATCCCAGTGCTTGGGGAGGGAGAGGCAGGCAGATCTCTGTGAGTTAAAGGCCAGCCTGGTCTACAAAGCAAGTTCAGGACAGCCAACCCTACACAGAGAAACCCTGTCTCAAAAACCAAAAGGAAAAAAAGTAATGATCCAAGTTTGTCCCTGACAAAGCCTGCAGGCTCTGCTAACCTGAGTTTGTGGTGTTGAGTGTGGATTCCCTGGGTCTCAAGTTCACATTCAACAGGACCCTGCTGCAGGGAGTGACCTCATACTGAAGTCATCCCAGCCAGCACTGCAAGCTATTCCTTTGCCTGTTCAGAAATGGCTCAGAGACCAACTGCCCCTACTTCAGTGTCATCGCTATACCCCTACATAGAAGTGTTTTCTCTTTTGTGGCAAAGGCCTCTTGGGTAGCAGAAGCAAAATCTACCAAATAAGAACCTAGTTTGATAAATCAAGGGTAAGGAAGACACTAGGCTCCTGCCGTAAGTAGCAGATGCTGGATCCAGCAGTCTAAGTGGGCTTGCTGGGTGTGCCTGCCATGCCAGCCCCCTACAGGCAGCCCTGGGATGGAGGCTCCAGGAAAGTTCCCATCATTCCACAAAGCAGGTTGTTTTTGAGGTGAGCTTCACTGCAGAGGACTGTGGGTTCTTCCTGCTGTGGGTTCATTTGTTGTGTTCAATTGTACAAAGAAGGGGCTTATGCCAGGTTCAGTGCTGGATGGGAAACAACAAGGCTAAGCATCACTGAAACTCATAGGTGGATTTTCTTCTCTTAAACAAACCTGTCAGGAAAAGAAAGGTATGGATCCAGTTAGGACTCACCCCCTCCCATTACAAAGTAGGAGCCAAATGCATGTAAGTCATGTAAGCTGGCTGGCCTCCTGGATTCAAGGTCCTTTATCATGGGACCCACGGGCACTGTTGCCAAGTGAGTCTCCGTGGCTGTTAGTTCAGCCTTTGCACGTTGCCCACGCACACCTGGTAGTCTTCATGATGATGACCGTCCCTCGGCTTCTTGCCCCTTGGAACACAGTTCGGTGATCTATCTTTAACACACCTCCCAGCTAGTTCAAAAGCAGGGTCTATCACATTGTGTCCCCTATACCTATCCCATCACCTGTTACTTCTCGACATAGTACTTACAGATAACCCTGTCCCTTCTGCCACAGACAAGGCAAGATGGCTGGCACCCAGCATTATGTAAGGCCTATGGTCTCTAGCCATGCCTTCATAGACTCCTGTAGGAGGTGAGGCACATTTGACCCAGACCCCAATCTACTTCTAGCAGGTATGTATTTGGAGGTTTTGGGGGATCTTCCTATTGACTTTGGACTGCTTCTATTGTACAAGTCTCTCTCAAGTCTGTAACGACAAGGGCTCTAATTGCTGGCTCAGCCATCATGAAAGGGCTCATGGATGCCTTGAAGACCCTGCATAGTTTCTCCCAGGGCCTACTGATAAAGTACATGGAGAAACTCACATCTCACAGCTGATCATTAGAGTTTCTTACCTGGCTGAAGTCCATGAACCCTAACAAGAACACAAGGACCAGAGGAAGGGACACAGATGTCCCTTTTGATGAACAGGAGCCTGGAGGCTGAAGTCCTATTTCTGCCACAGATTCCCAACCTATGCATGGCAACCTCAACCTCAGAGGCCAGGAGGAACAGGCTCTGGTGTACAGCTGAGCACAAAAAAAGGACAGCTGGTCCTTTAAGGGCAAGTGGATTAGTCTCAGGCCTCCACCCAGGGAACTAAACAGCCTTAACCACCCTGTGGGCAGACTAGACTAACAGTACCATGCTCACAAAGTCTCCTCAGAATCTCCCCCCAGACACACACCCTGGAGAGACAAGTCAAATCCCCTGGGCTTGGACATTTTAAGCCGTAAGACCCATGGGTCCCACATGTCAATTTCAGAGCCACTCCATGGCCATGCCTGTTGTGTTACATGCTGATCATGCTAAATTCAGTGTCCTGATGTGACCTTGGCCAGCTGCAGAGCCACCACTGGCCAAATTCCTCATGTCTGTTCTCTGATGAGGTCTGCATGTTTATCCACGGCCTCCAACTGAAAGCTCAATATTCTTGACTTCAGATCGGGCTCAGCCTCTAACCCAAGTTCTGTTTTTGTTTTTGTTTTTTTAAAGATTTATTTATTTGTTATTTATACAGTATTCTGCCTGCATTTGTGTCTGCAGGCAAGAAGAGGGCATCAGATCTCATTATAGATGGCTATGAGCCACCATGTTGTTGCTGGGAATTGAACTCAGGACCTTTAGAAGAATAGCCAGTGTTCTTAAACCTCTGAGCCATCTCTCCAGCCACCCCACCCCGCAAGTTCTGGTTTAAATAGAGTACACTATTGCTATGAAGAACCTTCTCCAGATGTTCTGGAAACTCCCAATTGTCTCTCATTGCTGCCCAAGCTCTAGGCCAGCTTAGCCCCACTCATATCTTTGCTTGGTTTTGAAGAACACACATGGGTTGGAGAAAGGAAGCCCAGTCTGTCCTCCTCTTCACTCTTGGATCTGGCCATGGAGAAGTTTGTTTCTCTCAGGAAACAAGCCCTTCTCCCCACATTTCTGTTGTCCGTTGGGAGCCTCAGACTGAGAAGAGAGTTGCCCATTCCCATTTAGGGGGCTGAAAGTAGAAGCAATAACTTAGAAAGCTTTATTCAGATCTGCCTTCTGCTATGTCAAAGGACCTCCTCTAGACCCATGCTACTACAATGTTGTAAGATACCAAGCAGTCATTGTGACCAGCTCCCAGCAGGAGGTAGAACCCACAGTGTGCAGCAAAGAGGCCCAAAACTTCTCTCCAGACAAGGGCTGTCCTGGGAGCCTGTTTGTTTCTCAGACTGTCAGAATGTTAAGAAGCCATCTGTCACCAAGGACAGTCATCAGCAGGTCTCAGGGGACCATAAGACACCTAAGTGGACCCAGTTGTCCCAAGCAGGGTCTACAAAAGACCCCCTGTCTGGAGTCCACTGAGGCTCATCTCACTTTAGCCACTGTCACTCATTCATTCTGTTCCATGCAGACCTTAGAACTTCAGTACCCTCTGCCCCTTCCCCTCACTGCTCTCCTCCAATTGCTGCAGTTTAAGAAATACTACACAGGTCCAGCCAGTCAGATTCTCCTAGAAGTGGAAACCCTGGCACCTTGTCACCCACGCTCAACCACTGTCTTCCATGTGGATTATTTCAACTTAGTCTGAGCAAATTCTAGGACCAAAGCATGAGGACACTGGTAGAGGTCTCATCTCCCCAAATCACTCCAGGCCCATTCTGCTGTGTCCTGAGCCACCATTCTGGAAAGCTACAACAAAGCACCTTTTATTTGGGAGGAGATATATACTTGTGCAGCCCATCCTTTCCCTCTTTGTTATACAGGCAAGAGATCCTCAGGACTATGAGGATAAGAAAAGGATAGAGGGCCCAAGAATATACTGTGGACACAGGGACATCAGTCTATTCTCTCTTTTGGCATAGTAGTAACATCAAGACACCCTCTGATTGGTAGCTAAGATCAGCCACCACATGGAGCTCTCCCTGTCCCTGTCATTGGTATTCCCTGAACAGGTCAGTTGAAAGCCCAGCTCCTGGGGTACAGGAACTACCCAAGCCCACATCATTAGAAAGATGCAAGCCACCAGAAGTGATGCTCCATTTCTCTGCCAGCATAAGAGACTTCATCCTCATTCCTTGACAGACAGGGGACAGTCCAATTATGAGACTGCTACCTACCATGTGAGCAAGACCTGATGCCCAAGAAGCCAGCCCGTTCTTGAAGAGCAGTCCTGAGGTCTGGACCATCACAGAACAGGGCCGTCAGCAAGGTGACAGTCATGGCTAACACCACACACTCTTGGGGAACAACGGTCAGACCTCAAGAAGCTGGGTAGCCTCAGAGGCAACGTCATCAGAGCCAGGTTACCAGGGCATAGGCAAGAGGATGTCAAAGACAACCGAAGATCTCATAGCCTCTTGAGAAGAACAAAGATGTTCCTGGTGAAATGTCTCAGGGTGGCAGAGTTGAGATTGAAAGTACCAAAACACAGAAAGGAAACCAAGGCATAGTTCCAGGACCTGGGCACCTGTAAGAAACAGGCAGAGCAGCTGGAAACCTGTAGGGAAGGGGAAAAGGGAAGGAGAGATCACAGAGGATGTTGAGTCACCTGTTCCACACATTGTGATAAACTTGTGAAAATCCATGGTCCTGGGACCCCGTGGGTATAGCCAGAGACTACTCAGCATTGTTGTTTCTAACCAGAACTTCAGCTGGGCCATCCAGAACTGAGTAAAAACTGCTAGATCAAAGTTAGCTAAATGGCATGACCTTAGCAATCACTAGCCCCAACCAGTGGATCTGAGGACTGAGGATCTGTGTAGAGCCAGAAGCACCATTGTGCCACCAGGCCTGCCCCATCTCTATTCCACCCCCACGACCAATATCCAGGTACCCTTGAGCCCTGGTTCTCAGGCATAGGACACCTCCCAGGCCAGCTCAGGATTTCTCTGACTCATGCCTCTGTTGTAGCCCAGGGCTGTCATCACTTAGCACCTGTGATCTGTCACTCACTACCTCCAGCTCCCTAAAGACAATCCTTAAACTCTTTTCATACCTCCAGGCTATAGCAGATAGTTACTCCAGCAGATGGATATCAGGAAGTCTTTCTCAGGTTGGAAAGGTGAACAGACTCTTAAGTGACGTAGTTCATGGTAATAATCCTGAGGCATCTGGGACAGCACAGGGCTTCCTAAGTGGCCTTGACTATTGAGTGCAAGCAAAGTGAGGGAGAGGTCAGAACAGTTCCCAAGAATGCTATGGCTAACAGCAGGGACCTAGGCTACGTTTCTACCCGAGAACAAATGGGCATTTTCTGTGAACACACTGGCCCCAGCACCACCTCTACATAGAGAGAGCAAGAGAGACACACAATGTCAGAGTCAGCTTTGAGTCAGAAGTGATGCGGCTTCCACCACATCATGCTGAAGGTTGTTGGTGAAACCAACATTGCAAGGGGACTGGGAACAGTAGGCACAGATATATGGACACTGAGTATTGTTAAAATCAAGGTATATTTGAACACATGAACACGTGTCACAGCTACTATGTGTTGGAACAGAAACAAAAACCTTACCATACCGGCCAGTCCTGAGCAAAGTCAGCTCTTGGGGACCTTCCAAGAGCTGAAGGGGACCTTCCAAGGATGGCAATGGTAGTCTCATGCTCACAATAGCTGTTAGTTGGCTAGAAATACCAGAAGAGCAGAATCTTCTGGAAGCCAGCAGTTTTCATGAAAAAGCCTTTCATAAATTTCCTCTTTGGACACTGCTTACCAATACCAAGGTGAGACCTATCAGTGTGGTGTGCCAAGCCTAAGCAGTCTATGAGGAACACCACCTCAGCAGCCTCCAACATGGGGGACATCTGACTCAAAGCATCAGCACTTAAAGCTAAGGCCAACAGCCAGCCTTGGAGATCCCACAGGCAGAAGCCAGCCTGACAGAGGCCCCTGAAATACCTCCTCCCGAGCCTTGGCCTCACAAGCCATGGTGCCACACTGCTGCCCTTCACAGTTTTCATCTGGAATGTGGATCAGGTTGTCCATCCCCTCTGTAGTTACTGATGAACCCATGCTACCACGTGGACTTCCCACATGGCTGGGGGTGAGAACCAGCAGTTTTGCTCTGAGGACAACCTGTTGCAAAGTACTTGTCCCTAGGGGAGTCCTGTGGGAATCAACCAAGAAGACTGTAAATGCCAGAACTGCTGAAGAGCTCTTAGTAAAGAGAGGCTACCAGGTGTCAGCTGGGTCCTGGGGAGCAGGCTCCGTGTTCCGATTAGTTTAATTGTCTATTGACACATTTGGGGAGAGAGAAGGTCAACTGAACAATTACTTCCAATCAGATTGCCATATGGGCATATATGTGGGATATTTCTTGATTGCTAATTGATGAAGAAGGGCCCATCCCACTGTGGGTGGTGCTATTCCCTAGGCAGGTGGGCCCACTCTGTGTAAGAAAGCTAGCTAAGCATAATGCCAGCCAGTAGCATTTCTCCATAGTTTCTGCTTCAAATTCCTTCTTGCCTTGACTTCCCTCAGTGAGGGACTGTGACCTGGAAGTGTAAGCCAAACAAATTCTTTTCTCCCCAAAGATGCTTTTAGCCAGAGTTTTATCACATCAACAGAAATGAGACCAGAGCAGCTAGTGAAGGTACTCAAGCCAGCTCAAATGTGGCAAGCATGGCTCTGGCAGGCTTTGCACTTATCCCCAATTCCCTCTGCCTTGCTAAAAAACATTAGATCACATTCCTAAAGCTAGCCCCCAGGGTCTATCCCCTTATTTGGCCACTTCCTCTACAGGAAGCTGACTACCAAGATCCAGCTATCAAATTAGTGAAGTCCAATAGTCAAAAGCCCCCACTAGTTCACCTTATTAATCTGTCCAAAGAAAATTGAACACCTCATCCTAACACAGGGTTTCCCATTTTAACTTTGTAAGTGGCCTTTTTCCTGTACCTTGTTTTTCTCCTCTTTACACAGAGGCAGTCTTTTTGGCTTTTTGTTTTTAGAGACAGGGTTTCTCAGGCAGAATTCCAGGTAGCCCTGGCTGTCCTGGAACTTACTCTGTAGACCAGGCTGGCCTCAAACTCACAGAGATCTGCCTGCCTCTGCCTCCTAGGTGCTGGGATTAAAGGTATGTACCACTATTGCCCAGCCCAGAGGCAATCTTTTGTCCTCTGGGACAAATATTCATTTCTCTTCTCCTTTGTTCCTCTCTCCTTCCCCCTCATCCTCTAACTCCTGTCATTGTCTCTTATTACCTGCCCTCTGTACCTCTAGGGCAAATAAATCTTCTTTGTGCTGAGAACTTTGTCTTGTGGTCCCCAGCTAACATTTTCCCTTTCAGCTAGGCAGGATGTTTACATATAAAACAAACAGGTAGAATGTTTACTGGTAGAGCAACCCCAAAGGGGTGGAGAGGGAGTGCTCCCTCGAATACTTATGACTCACCATGTCTGCTGAGGTACATTTTGATGGGCCTAAACAGGAGCAGGAAATATATTTTTTCTTAATTTGGTTATCACTGTGTTTTCCAGAATGTATAACTCCATATCAAATATGTGTGAACCAAGACTCTTCATACTCATCGTAGAGATTTTCCTAGTGTAGACACCTTGACCCACACACTATTTAACGCATGCATCCTATCCCTTTTTGAGGACACATTCCTGTGTGGGTCCCATTTGCTTCAGTATTCCTTCAGCTTTCTGAAAGAATGACTCTTACTGCTGTGGAGGGCCATTGAAATCCAAGACAGGGGAAGTCCAGCCCACGTCCCTGTGAACAACACAACACACTAAAGAGGTCGCTAACCAGAATTATGCTGCGACCCAGTAGCTTTTTTTCTAGAAAAGAGAGTTGATTTCAGTAAGGTCTACCCCAGTATGTCCTAGTTTGCATATGTAAATTTAAAAGTCTATCAAGTGGTATTCTTCTAAATGAGCCTCCTATTTAGGAACTAGCAGATTTAGCAAGCCAGGAAAATGTATTTTACAAGATTTTAAAGGCATTCCCTTAAAGTCTAATAAGAGAATTAGCTTAAGACCATAAACTATTTGAAGTCTTACTTATTTCTAGATTACACTACAAAGTCAACATCATCTCAAATTCTTTTATTTAAATACAAACTTACTCTAAAGTCTATATAGAGAAAAAGGTCTACAAATGAGTAAGTCAACCACAAAGCAATGTGAAGGGGATTTGTCAGTAGGGGCCAGAGAGACAAAGCTAGTGAGGTCTGTGCACAAGGGTACACAAACCAGAGCAGCAGGGCCAAGATGCACACATGTGAAAACGGGACTCACAAATCTTGGTCCAAGGACAGAGTTGTTTAAGTAGGACAGGGAAGCCAGCTCACCACAGAGGGTAAAGGAAAGAACACTGACTACCACACCACTATATGTAAATCAGGCGTGGCAGCACACCTGAAATCCCAGAACTTGGAATGGAGAGGCAAGCGAATTGGAAGTTCAAAGTCATCCTCCATTACACAGCAAGTTAAGAGCCATCACTCCATGCATCTAATCATCTAAGGAAGCTTCTGAAGTTTCTTAGACATAGCCATTTTTTGTAAGAGCTTAGGTTTATTAAAAAAAAAACCTAAAAGAAGGGGATTGAAGTTATACATTATATAGCTGTGGGCTAGGAAAGAACTTTGTAAGACTAATGGCATAAACCCATAGAGCAGAGAAATGAATTTGATCAGAATAAACAAGTCGCTTCCATTGAGCTCAAAGTAAGGTTACAGAAGCCAGAATGACAGGTACTGTCTAAACTCAGTGAGGGGTCAGCAGCTATGACCCTCAATTAAATGCTTTTTTTTTTTTTTTTTTTTTTTTCATAAGAGTTGCTTTGGTCATGGTGTCTTTTCACAGCAATAGAGCAGTAACTAAGACACTCTGCCATTCAGTGTCTTTTTTGATGGTGCACACCTGTAATCCCAGTACTCAGGGAGGCAGAGGTAGGCAGAACTCTTGAGTTTGAGGCCAGCCTGGTCTACAAAGCAAGTCCAGGACAGCCAAGCTTCACAGAGAAACGCTGTTTTGAAAACAAACAAACCAAACCAAACCAAACAAACAAACAAAAACAACAACAACAACAACAACAAAAGAAAACGTTCTTTAAAATGAGACCAAGGAAAGCCAAGAGAAGAAAAGGCAAGATCAAAGCTATTCAAAGTGTTTCTTAAGAAAATGCTCTAAGTCAGAAATGCCAGTGGCACAATGGAATCTCTTCCTACCAATTAGGTGGCTGGGTGCTAGATAGCTGGATTATGTGGAATCTTAATAAGGATTTAGGGAGATAGGAATATGGGGGCCTTGCCCTGGGAATATGCCCTGGGCAGCTATTCCAGAGAACAACCTGGTATCAATTGTTAAGTTAAGCAATCTGACTCTTCTAAACAGTAGAAACCAAAATATTGGTCCTCTAAGCAGATAAGGCAAGGTTGTTTTCAGTGCAGTTTGTACTGAGAGATGGAGGCATCTGAGTGGACATGCCCAGAAGAGGAGCAAGGAAAGGCACAGTGAGATGACCTCTGTGGTGGTTTGAATAAAAATAGCTTCCATAGGCTCATATATTTGAATGCTTAGTCACCTAGGAGTGAGACTATTTGAAAGGATTAAAAGGATTAGGAGGTAAGGTCTTGTTGGAGGAGCAAGGACATTAGGCTCCCATGAACAGGATGAAGTCCCAAACCAGGTCTCAGCATGAGCCATGCTTTGCCCCATCTGTAGCTTCCTGTGAACTCCTTCAGGTGCCCCTTGGTTCACCTGAGCCTATCCATTCTATCATTTTCTATTACTGGGGGTGGGCTTTGAGGTTGCAAAAGCTATGCCAAGCTCAGGGTTTCTCTCTGTCTACCTAAGGATCAGGATGTAGCTCTCAGCTACTGTTCCAGCACTTGCTTGCATGGCATGTTCTCCAGTGTGGTGATAATGGACTAAATATCTGAAACTGGAGCCCTCAATTAAATGCTTTCTTTCATAAGAGTTGCCTTGGTCGTGGTGTCTTTTCACAGCAATAGAACATTACCTAAGAGAGCCTGCCATTCAGTGTCTTATACACCAGTTGGCCAACAAGCTATACACACACAAGTATGTGTCAGAAAGGGTCCATCTGGAAAGACATAGCACAACGAGTTAACATCTTATAAAATATTTCTTTCCCATTGGTTCCTAAGGGAGTTGTTGGCACCTGAGGGAATTCATAGAAAGCTACAGGTGGACAGTGACAAGAAATGACAAGACTGTCCTAACCCAAAGAAAGATGGCTATAGGTTGGAGAACCAGAAGACAGACAGGCACAAGAAAACCAGTTCAAAAGAAGCCTTCTGTGCTGTGGCACTATAAACCTCTCATACTACCATGTGGCCATCAAGTAGTTCCTCTAGATAACAGATATTCTGTGGGTCTCCATCTTGGACCTGCTTTCAGGCCAAGGTCCTGCCCACCTCAGTATAAACCACTACATGCTGAGTCAGGAGAAACCAAGCATACACGAACTGAGTTTGCTCACACTGACCAGCAAACCTACATGCCAGCTTGAGAAGGCATCATAATTAGGAATCTTGCAGTTCAGGACTCAGGTAGCCTCAGCTGGAGGAGATGGTCCTATACCCAGTTGGACATTAGGCTCCCATGAAGAGGATGAAGTCCCAAACCAGGTCTCAGCATGAGCCATGCTTTGCCCCATCACTTCCTGTCACTGCCCATCTGTAGCTTCCTGTCAACTCCTTCAGGTGCCCTTTGGTTCACCTGAGCCTATCCATTCTATCCCTGAGTGCCAACACCAGATTCCACCGTAGTAGCCTTTATGTCCTGTTCCCAGGGATTGAAGTAGATCCTGGGCTTGTCACTTCTTCCCAGGTACAGCCTGCCCACACCTCTGGGTGGTATGACTAGTTCAGTTTTAGAGAGGACAGAGCTACGTGAGAGTAGTCTAGGACTCTCTGGCATTGACTGCCACTGATGCTTCCATGGTGAGTGACTATGCACTGACTTTCAGGAAGTCTGTTTATCTCTGCTGCCACGAGAAGTCCAAGTTCTACCACAGGTACATTTTCTGCTGCTTATACGGATCTCATGTCCCTCATGAGCCTAGGACAGCAGAGCCAAATTTCAAAGTCTGAGCATTCAATGTCCTTACTAGATCTGTGAGTCTGACTCAGTGGAACCCAAGGCCTGGGACACAGGAAGGAGTGGACTAGACTGAGACAGCAAGAGCAGAAGGCAGTCCCAGCAGGATGCTCAAAGGGTTATCTCACTCCCACAAGCTGAAAGTAGGGACTTAGGGAGGCATGTGCCATATCCACCTCTAATACAGGCTTCATTCTTTGTCTACAGAAATTTTTACATGGGATCTCGGACCCTGACTAAAAGGGAACAGATCCATGGTCTAAAGGAGAGCAGAGTCTTATCAGAACCAAAGCTTTCTTGGAAAATCACTGGGCCTATGCTCAGCTAAGCAAGAAGAATCAAGCCGACAACAATCTCCATGTGAACAGCGCAGCTACAACTTGTCACCTTGGTTGCTGACCTTGGAAGTGTCAGGTAGAAGAGATGAAGGAAGGAGAATCAGGAGGGCTGGAGAGATGGCTAAGTGGTTAACAGCCCTGGCTGCTATTGTAGAGGACCCATGTCCTGTTCCCAGCACCCGCGTGGCAGCTTCATAACTATCTATAATTCCAGTTCCAGGGTTCTGGCCTCTGCAGACACAAGGCATGCATGCCGTGCACAAACACACTAGATATAAACATTCATACATGTAAAATAAAGAAAGGGGAGTCAACTCTACAAGACAAACACTGGATACAAGGAAGAGCAAAGAAGCATGCCCGGATTCTGAAAATAACCACTCTTGGAGGGAGACCCAGAACAGAGAAAACCTTCACAGTGGAAAAACTCCACAGTGCTGTAGGTCCCACAAGTGAATCTGGTCAGGGGCAGTCTTTAACCACTGAATGCCAGGAATCATCACTTCCAAGAGAGGCCTGTGGCCAGCTTCCTGACCATCCCTTTAGTCATAGATAGCAAAGCAGGTGAGGCAGGTGAGGCAGTCTACAGACAGGATGGTGTTTACAAACATGCTTAGTCCATCGTGGAGGCCAGCATTGAGATGGCAAAGCAAGTCGGTCTGTTCCTCCCCAACTCTAAAGAAGCTCACAGCATTACTACTTGTAAGCAAGTCGCCTGTCACATACTATGGTGGTTTGAGGAACTGCATAGGTGAACGAGATCTGCGGCTAGGTCCAATATGTACATCTATTTCTTTCATTGCAATAGAGTATGTGCATTGGCAATGCCTTTAACAAATGCTTGTGGGTATCATTTCAAGAATTCATCACATGGGAGAGGCATTTCTGTTGTGGATCTCCTGAGAGAGTAGGAACGATTGGTATTTGTAGTTGTACATGGATAAAGGCGATCTGGGGTGGTATGTTCCATATGAAGACAGCTACCGTCCCTCTCTTTCATAATAATAGTAGTGCATGTGCAGCGTTGAGGAGCCCATAGCCATTAATTCCTGAAATATTCATGTTCATTTATCCTGTTCTAGAAACATCTTTCCCATAGGAAGTGTCATCTATGGCTCCTGCGAGAACAGCCAGCACCTCTAGAGAAAGATCAGGGATGCTCTTTAAACCATCACACATGGAAATCTCCACATGAACACAAAAATAGATGGACATCTCCCAGGGCATATGGAGCAACAGCAGACAGTACAACAACCACAGATTTCAAAAGAGATTCCCCCGGGTCAGGGCTACCAGCCTCAGGGATAGACGCAGGAGAACATGAGAGCCTCCAGTTAGACATGACTACACCCCCCCCTGGCCAGGCTGAACCAATGACAATCTCAGTAGTCTTACCAAGAGGGCTGAGAGCGTGGAAATAGAGCCATCTCAGACCAGCCCTAGAGTTCAAGACAAAACCCAAGAAAACAGGGACACTGTCCAGGGAGATCAGAGATGTGGCAGGAAGGGCCCCTAAGTGGAGACATAGTCAGAACACAGAGCTCCCCAACAGGGAAATGAGGCTGAGAACTGTAGAGTCCTAATTGTTTGAGAAAAGCTAACAACAAACCAGAAGGAAGGAGTAGGTCTGTCACCCCATGACTTCTCTAGAGATGGCTACACCACTGGCCACCATGGGCCTTGACTCCTAGGATACTCTACGTGTTCTGAAGGACAGGAAGGTCTGATACCACTGAAGGTCATTGAAGGGCTCCTAGGGAACAATCCATAGAACTAAAGAGCTTGCTGAGAAATCACACATTTTGAACTTAATAGATGATAGACCAATCTCATGCCATCTAGCTACCATGAGTCACAGGCTGGTAACCTAGGGAGAGGAGAGAATGGGCTTATACTAGATGAGAACACTATAGTCAAGCTCCTGGTCTGCCCCAGCAATGAGACTCAGCTTCCCCTGCTACAGCTACAGGGAGAAAGGGGACTACTAAGACCATGAGTGATCAAGTCTTCCAAAAGAAAACAATCTGGTGTCTTGGACAATCTTCTGGAGGTACACCTTGTGTGTGGCTTCTACCTTAGCTAGTAAGTTCTCAGCCCCTGCTCCTCCGGTTGGCTCCCATGTGAACCCTGGACCTGGTCTGTAGCCACAGACTCATCCTCAGGCTTGGCTACACAGGACCAGAAAGTGTCAGCCTCAAACTCAGCTGACTCTCGGGCTCTACACCACCACAAAGTTCTCACAAGTTAGCAGGGTACCACACATCTGTAATCCCAGAACTCTGGGAGGCAGAGGCAGGCAGATCTCTGTGAGTTCAAGGCTAACGTGGTCTACAAAGTGAGTCTAGGACAGCTAAGGCTGCAAAGAGAAACCCTGTCTCGAAAACCAAACCAAACCAAACCAAACCAAACCAAAACAAAACAAAACAAAACAAAACAAAACAAAACAAAACAAAACAAAAGTTTCCACAAGGCTCCAGGCTGTCTTGGCTTGGTCTGAAGACACTGCTGTGACTAGCAATTGTTGGAGACACCTGGGATCTAGTATCCCAAGACCTGGGATGGTCTTGTTCTTCCAGGCACAAATAAATAAACCTTCTCCCAGCCAGAATTCCCCAGTAGACCCCTAAAAGGAAGACTAAAGTTGAGGTGGACTAGGAAGAGGTTGTAACACTGGGCCAGAATTTCTTCCATAACTAAGTGGAACCTCAGAAGCCTCACAGCCAGTAACATACAAGACTAATCAACAAGGAGACCCACTCCAACTGAGAGATACATCACAGATAACTCTGCTCCCACCCATGTTTGAGAAGGGATAGGAGTGAGAATGGAGGCACATGCCTTGCCTTCTCTGGTTTAGTCTAGAAGGACAATTAAACTATAATCCTACAAGACAAAACGGAGTCCAGAGATAGGACCAAGATGCCCCTTTATTGGGAATAGGAAAGTTGGACAGTCAGGGATAAATAAATCTCAGAATCGCAGGCCAACTTTGAGGAGATATGAGATTGTTAAGATTCCACAAACAAGAGGACATCTCTACCTCTAGGAAATGACAGGCAGGGCACCTGAAGGACAATCTGATGTCTTTCTTCCTACATGTGCTGGGCAATAGAGAAATGCTTTGGCCATCTAGTAGCTAGAATACTTTATCTCTGGGCATGAAGCCCAGGGAGCAACAAGGCCAGACAAAGACAGAAAATGGAGGAAAAAATCCATCTGGAAGGATTCCTAGCTGGAAGCAAAGCCAGGTATCAATTGTCAACTGCTGGAGACACTATGATCTATGATCCCTATGTCACAAAGATTATCTGGTCTACCTAGGCTCCAGTGAGTAACCCATCTCTCAGCCAGGTGCCTCACGCCTCAAGCTCCACTCTGGCAGAAGCTAAGTACCAATGGCTGGTTGTAAGTGATATGAACTCAGTGACTGGCACTTTCCTAATTACCAGCTGCCTTCAAGGCCCAACAGGCTCCTGGAGACCTTTCCCTTTACAGAAATAGTTACTGTCCCTGTGGCATGCCCTACTGTTAAGCTGATGATGATCTCTTATACCAACAGGTCTCAGCTTTGTACCTGGACCAGGTCCCAGAGGCTTCAGATTGAGACTTTGAAGCCAAGGAGAAGAATTTCAAAGCTGATCTGAACTCAGCAGAGATAACTAAAGTGAAGGCCTTGCAGGTGCTTGGAGGCAGTTGATGGGGCCAGAGAAGGTAGGGCCCAGGCCTGGCCCAAGTGCGGATACTAGGAATGTCAACCTCTCTGAGGCCACTTCCACACGGGATCTGGTGGAAAGCAGCAATGCTACGCAGAAAAACCACAGATGGACTTCCAGGACCTGAAGAGGGCAAAGCTGGTCAGGGATGAGCTTCCAGAAGAGGAGACATTACCATGCCACACCAAGGCAAGTTCATTGGAAGCTTTGGTGACAAAGAGCAAGGGAAAATGGTGAGCCAGGAAGACAGGGGTAATCCTGAAGCACATCATACTTTCTAATGTTGTCTATACAACTGACCAACCTGACCCCCTGCCATTTTCTAGGGTTGTGTCACCAAAGCCAAGGATATCAGACAAGACAAGTTGTAGAATTAGCACCACAGACCAGAGTTAGGCTGAGGCTGGACAGTTAACTGAGCCTCAGTGTGGCCTCTGGCTGGAGCAGAAGTCTAACAGCCCTTGCTGTACCTGTATTTGAAATTATAGCTTTACACAGGAAATCAAGTTAACTTGATGTCCTTAGGGTGAGCTGGAGTCCTCATGATAAGAAATCAGACTACAGGCATGTTTGAGCCAGTAGCAGTTAGGGTGATATTTCTCTACAAGAAAATAAGGCCTTGGCTAAAATTCTCTCTGAAGCTAGGCTGGAAGCCTGAGGCAGAGCCTCCTCACAGCCTTTCAGGAAGCTGCCTTCGAATCTGCCTCTGCCCTCTAGAACAGAGATGCCAGTCTTCTCAGGCCACTTCATGCAACTGTGGTTTATGGTGCTCGATGTCACCTCCACCAATTTAACATGTGCAGGAAAAGACTGGTACACAGAGCTTGACTGTGATAGCAGGGTCAAGCTCCGCTCCCACCTTCCTCTCTCAAAGAATGTCTGGGGAAGACCCCTGAGGCTAGAATACTAGAGAACCCAGACCTGACTTTGAGTCATTTGATAGTTGAAGTGGGGCCTAACTTAGGATTCACGTTCAAAGGTCAATAAGATGGCCTATAAGGACCTAAGAGAGACTTCCCTGGAGTCAACAAATCCTGGACTCAGCCAAGGAAAGAACAGAGCCTAGGCTCTAACTCTGCCATGACAGGCTCCAGCTGTCATGGCTCTTTCCTCTAAGAACCCCAGGATGCAGGATCAGGCAGAAGCAGAAAGGCCAACTCTTACAAAAACAAGACAGAAGAATCTTTACAGCCTTCAGTCAAGACAGAGCAAAATAAAGAGCCAGGACATGAGCCATGAGAATGTCATAACTGATCCACGGGGCTTCTGTCATCTCTGAGATGATCTCAGCACAGAACAAGGGTGAAGACCAGCCTGTCTGGTCTTGGAAATATATAGGACCAGGTTTCATATAAAGCATCAGATTCAAGAACAGATGAGAGGAAGGTCCTAGCAGGATTCATCTCTATACACAAATGACCATTGTATGAAAACATGAGGCCTCCAGCATGAACTCAGGCCCAAGTGTCTTACCTCACAGCTTCCATGGGTGTCCCAGCTGTAGTTGTCTGGGCTGCAAGGATAAGACCTTCAGTGTCTCCAGAACCAATCCAGAGACACCTATGTGAGGACCAGAGTTTTCAGGGCTGCCCTGGAATTGCTACAGAGGCTCTGAGACCATTGCGGGCTGTGTACAGAAAGGTCAAGTGTACACTTTCCTTCTTGAGGAGTCATGTAATCACGCCGGGTTCTGGTTGTAGGAGGGGTTGGGATTAGATATAAAAGAAATACCCACTAATACTGGCAGAGGAGAGCTCACTGAGGTGTCTGATGTAGCTGACTTGGGAGACAGTCCACTGCCACTTTTCCCTTAGCCCTCCAGGCCGCCGAGTAAGAAAAGCCAAAGCTACTTCCAAGGATATGCATCTGACTAGAAGCTGAAGATTGGAAATCTAGTCCAGCCTATTTTATAAGGGGCCACCAGGCTATGGGACCATTGGCCATGAAGCACATTCTCATTGCACTTCTAGCCTACAGAGGAGTCGATTCTTGGCTGAGAGAGCCTGACCACAAACATAGATATTCTAAGAACATGGAGTCAAACTTAGCCGTAGTAGCACCTTGAGCCTAATGGGGCAAAAGTCTCAACCACATAACCTAAGGCACAAGAATGGGGCCTGTGGACCTATCTATTAAATAAAGAGTGCCACTGACAGTCACAGGAGGGACCACGGTAAGAAACTGCACACTCTCTGGTCTCGATCACATGCTAGCCCCCCCCCCAGGGGCTGCTTCAAATTCTCTGCTACCAGCCAACCAGGGAGATGGATCTATATGTGTCTCCTGTCAGCTGACCTGCAATAAAGCTTTTTCTTGTTTCAAAAACCAGTACCACCATAGGGGCTGGAGAGATGGTTCAGAGGTTGAGTCCTGGCTGTTCTTCTAAAGGCCCTGAGTTCAAGTCCCAGCAACCACATGGTGACTCACAACCAGCTATAATGTGAGCTGATGCCCTCTTCTGGCATGCAGGCACACATGCAGGAAGAACATTGCATAAATAATAAATAAATCTCAAAAACAAAGCAAAACAAAACAGTACCACAGTAACAGGCATCCAGCCCTCACTCTGAATCATAGGCATAGTACCTACAACTGGTTCTTGAAAACCCCAGATGCCTCACCCTCTGCTCACTGCTGAAAGCTGCCATGAAGAGATCAAAGGCACCTACCTGGCTGTGGTAGGTAGACCTCACTGAAGCCGTTAGATCTCTGTTTCAGCAATAAGGCTATGAGCTGACCCCACTCCACCTCTTTCTCAGCACTTGCAAGCATAGGACTGCCTGATTGACAGAAGTAACTGTCTCAGGTGGGAGAGCCCAATACAGGCCACAGCCCAGGAAACACTGCTGAAGACGAGCACCAGACCAAAGACCCACAGTGTGGTCAGGGATTCTACCCTAATCTCATAGCACCTGGGTAGAGTGGCACTTAAGCAAAGAAAAGAGGTTCATGAGGAAAGTAGTCAAGTAGTCAGTCAGAGCCTAGGGAGCCTTGCTGACAGAGATCCAGCAGGGCAGCAAGTTCAGCTCAATCTAGCCATGTGCTACAGAGCCCAGTACAGCTTCCACCTACACTCTACACCCAGATCATCCCAATCAGAGGCCCAGCATGTAGCCCAGGCTGGAACTGCACACTCCCCTAAGGTTCTCAGCAGCTACACACCCCCACAGCCAGATTCCAGCATCAATTAGCACCATACCTTGCAGTACCTTCCAAGGTCATCCTCTTATGCAAAATGATCACAGACAATGCAGAATAATTCTTTCAAGTCTGCCAATACCAAGGTCTGGTGCAACTAGGGGAGTATGAACTGAATTGAAAGAGAATTGACTATCTGGGCAGTGGTGGCCTTTAATTCCAGCACTCACAAGAGTGGCAGCCAGATCTCTGCTGCCACTCTGTGAGTTCAAGTCCACCCTGGTCTACAGAGCAAGTTCCAGGACAGCCAAGGCTACACAGAGAGCCCTGTCATGAAAAATCAAAGAGAAAAGGAGAGAGAGACAGAGGACATATAGGCCATTGATCAGTTAGGTCCAATTAAATTAAAGAGCAGGCATGTTCTCCTATGATGAAGCTAAGTCTGAAAACACAGCAACATTCAAGCAACTGCTTATATTTTCTTCTGAAGACATTCTGAGACCAGAGCCGCACTCTAGGGAGAGAAAACAGTTCAGAACCTGCCTAACTCTGCAGGCTTCTCCTTCACCTTCAGCAGGCTTGGAGACTGAGTTGTTCTCCAGGCCTTTGCTGGCTGTTCAGTGTGAACAGAAGACCAAGCAACTATCTCATGACCTCCCTGATGGCTAGAGTACACCTGACCTCAAGAAGCAAGATAAGAGGGCTGCTTTCTAAGGAGCCAATGGGGTTTCAATGGCTGCTTCAACCCTGGCCACTGTGTGGCCTTCACAGGTGGGGATTATTTTGAGTAGAAGCAGGATATCCATAAGGAGCTGACACATGATGTGTTAGAGGTCAGTGGCAATGCTGTGCCACCTCCCTACTAGAGAGGAAACAAAGACAAGAGCCATCCAGTGGACCTGAGTTTCAATAGAAGCATGTTCTATGCCTTACCTGGCAAGTTGTCCCTTCCCTGTAGCCATGATGTCACTGGCTTCACTCAGGACAGATCTCAGAGGTCAACAAAGGGAAGTAACAGTGTGTTGTTTCTCAAATGTGATTAGAGTCCAAGAAACCGATAGCTTTCAAAAATGCCCCAAGATACCAGGTAAGGCATAGCTTGAGGCAGGCAAGAACTTCCAGAGTGAAGAATGGACCCCTTAGGAACACACAGGACCACTGGCCTCCTGGTTTCCACCCTTATCACTCTCTTTTTTCCTGGGCACAGGTATGCAGGTGCCATTCTTCCTGGGCTCTGGGCTCTGAGGCCCCAGCAGTGGCTACTGCTTTGTAAATAAGCACAGAGGAGCCATAAAGAAGGAAAATGTCTCTCAAACTGTACTCAGCCCTTCAGCCCCATTAGAACTGCCCCCTCTGGAGTAGGGAAGAGTCTAGGGAACCCTCAGAGAGCTTCACTATGACTTGGTAGAGATTTTCATTCTTCAAAAATGTTCTTAAGAACTGTTCAACTGGCACACGCGTTAGAACTGTGTTACGGTGGTGGTGTTGAAAATACATTGAGATGGGTGTGCATATTCCTGAAATTTCCTGTTCTTAACAGCTAAACTCACATCCTTTAGCATTTCCCAAAGTTCACTTCCCTGCCTCAATCCCGGAACCTTCTGCCAAAGGATAACAAACCTCCTAAGCATGGCTTTGGACTCAACTTCCTTTGAAGTCACTCAGCTGCTCTGAGGCTTTACAGTTTCACTTTTAACACACAACATTGGAAAATGAGTCATCTCAGAAACAATAAGTTAGTCAGGCTTAAAGGCAATAAAGTGTTGCATGTTCAGCAGTACTGACTCATGTATCCTGTTGTAAGAGCACTGGCTGTCTTAATAATGCATCTCGGTGGCTAAGAATTTGTTCTTTCACCTCTCAGAATAATGGAGATATTCCTGGCTAGAATCCCAGCGCTTGTTGAGGGGCTCAGCCTCCTTCCACATGGTGACTCTGCCCTCCATTGGGTCCTTGATCTTCACTGTAGATAAGCAAGAGAACGAGATTTGGGAGGCTTTCAAGTAGGAGACATTTCTTGGCATAGTCAGTTGACTAGAACTTAGCACATGTCCAGGTCTGAATGTGAGGTAAGCGACAATACAGCTTAGCCTATGGCTTTAGGAGCCAGGACCAACATGTCCCTGGTATAGGAGTACCATTTTTTCTGATTTGCTTTAAGTTTATTTTTTTAGTCAGGATGTCGCTAACGAAGCCTCGGTTGGTCTCAAACTCACCAATATTCTGCCTCAGCCTCCCAAGTGTTGGCACCAGACCAGTCTCCTCCTTAGTACTCTAATTTTAAACACTGATATTGCAGAAGTAACCAGAGGTTGCCTTCTTTAAGCCTGATAGTATTATTCAGGGAAGGTTTGTCTCCTGCCCCAAAGCTGAAAATTACACTGCAGGAGCTATACAAGTTAGTGTCCACTAACTCACTGTGTGAGTTCATATAGAGGTACTCCATTTTGGGTGGAGTTTCTGCATATACAATGCCACATCTAGTCACTGCTGAATGGTGGTCTCCACAACATCTGCTGTAAAGAGATCCATTGCTGCAAACATAGCATTCTACTCTGCTTCAGCGGGCAAAAGCTGTAGTAACTAACACCAAATTTGTTGGGCCAAGGTGTAAGAAGAAAGTTGAGTTCTTTCTGGCTTAAAAAGATAGATGATCCTGCACCTAAGCTCAGGGAAGAGGAGGAAAGACTGTAAATGCCAGAGGAACGGAAGTTCACTGTGAGATTATGTCTCCTAGAAATGTCAGAGAAGCTACACGCATGTACTCTTACCATGTGGCTGCCTGAACAAGGGCTGAACCAGAACAGCACCAATAGACATGAAAAGAGAAAATCGCATGGGCCCCAAAGCCTAGACAAAGAACTACAGGCAACTAAGAAATGTTGAGAGTGGGGGAAATAGGCTCTCCCAGAGATGAACCTCACAGTTGGTTATTCAATACTAAGTGGTCAGCTCTAAGATCATATGCATTCAAGTAACATTATATAGGCTGAGCAGGTTATGTTTACTTATTTAGGAGTGTGTCTGTGTCCGTATAACAAAGACAAAAGAGAAATGAGACAATGAATTTGAGAGAAAGAGAGAGAAAAAAAAAAGATGCTGTGAGTTAGACCAAAAGTGGAGGACTTAGCTTTGAGAGAGGACAGAAGGGAAACTACAGAGAAGGAAAGCCATTTGGGCCTTATGGTTAATTCTAATGGGCCGCCTCCCCACTTCCTCTCAAGAGGAATGTTTTACTGTGAACAAGCCATCAGATACCCATTTTGCTAAAGTCATCTACCCGATGTCCATCCCGATGTATTGAATCCAGCCTCGGTTACACTGATTTAGCAGCCTCTAAAGGCTGACAAGCTACACACTTTTGTAAGCCACACAGATGCCCCCATTCAAGTCTCCCTAGCCCTTTCACGTGTGACCACCAAACCCCTGCCTCTCTGCACATTCACCTATGCTGTTTTTCTATCGAGTATCCAGCTCCTTGACACTCTATTATGGCACCTCTGACATCTCTGCTGTTAGCTGTAACTATTCTTCCTAGCTGGGACTTTCCTTCCTGACACCAGCTACGGAAGAACTTCTACTGTCCAGACCCTACTGTCGTTAGTCCAGTGGCCCAGAGGCACCATGAGCCAGGCTTGCCCAGTATTAAAATGATCCTATTTCCTGTGAGTCTGAAACTGAAGTGTCTCAAACACTCCCCAGCCCGCATGACTGTGCTTCTCCTGGCTGTGAGGCTGAATATTTGAGCCTGTCCCTGTGTCCTGTTTACCAGTCCCTGTGACAGCTGACATTCCATCTGCTTTCCCTCTCTCCATTGAATGTCACCGCTATGCTAACTGGTTTCCTCGCTTATGCTTAGCCCAAACTCAATCCCCAGGGCCTCATCTATTTTGCCAGAAAGATCATTAAAGCTTAATCCACCTGCTTGCTTCAGTGGCTGTGTATACCTAACTTGACCTTTAGCTCTCTGGAGTCTGCACATAAGAAAAACCAGTAGAAGCATCAAATAAGAGTTGGGATGTCATGCTGGAAGCTCACAAAGGCCTAAAGAACAGATATCATCGTGACCCAGACCACGGGAACCAGGGACCCACTGCCACAGTTTCCTTCCAACACACTAAGGAGGCCCAGATCCTAGAACATCCCTGCAGGCATGGACTCATCCTGGGTTGCCAGCAGGTACCAGCAGGTGCCAGCATCAAGTGCCTTGAGTTGGCAGAACCCAGTTATGTTTCTCCTAGAAATATGGGAGACAAGTTCTCCATCTTATTATAATATTGTCACTAGGCTGTAACATGGAAATAATTCTGTATATTTAGCTTAAGCATTCATCAAAAATGGTAGTGAAGTGTAGTCTCCACCACAGAGCAGAGACCCTCCCTCAGCATCTTATCTCAGCCAGGAAGGAAATCATCCCAGAAGGAAGTCTAAACCATAAGAAATAAAAAACAAGAACCCTGTCTTAGAACGGCCATCCGAAAGCAGAGCTAGGAGCCCTGTTTTGTTTGGTTTCATTTCCGGGTTATCTCACTCAGGATTAGCTGCCATTTAAATTTCACAGTATGTCTTATTTAAAACCTGTGCTTTTGAGTCGGGCGTGGTGGTGCACGCCTTTAATCCCAGCCTTCAGGAGGCAGAGGCAGGCAAATCTCTGTAAGTTCGAGGCCAACCTGGTCTACAAAGTCAGTCCAGGACAGCCAGGGCTACACAGAGAAACCCTGTCTCAAAAAAAACAAACAAACCAAACCAAAACAAAAACCTGTGCTGTTGAGTAACAAGTAGATGGAAGAAGAAAGGCTTCAAAACTAGCCCCATTCACCTTAGAGGGGTGAAAACACAGCACCAACTCTGCCAACCATGACCCTGTTCAGGTTTAGGATCTCTGCTCCAGAACATTTTTCCTGATCCCTTAGAAACGTGTGGTGTTGAAGACTACATCTCTTAATGGGACATCTCCAGGCTGGTGGTCAGAGTCTGGGTTTTGTCCTGAGATCCCTAGCTTTGTCTTTGGATTCCTAGGCTGTTTAACACCAGGACAGAGAGGACTATGGAAGTCTGAGATAGTCTCCATAATGGTGACAGAAAGTGAAGATGCTCCTATCATCTGTAACACCTCACTTCAATCGCATCTGATCACTGGCTAGTGATAGCAGCAGAGAGCCTTGTCACTGGCCCATTCTTAGTTGAGCCCATGGAGGCCCAAGGTACAGGATAAGCTCAAGCCACCAAAAAAGCTTCCAGATGGTGAATTCCAAAGACCTCATCTAACTCCAGGTCATCCTAGAGATGAGAGGGCTTTCCCGCCATCTCCTTAGCCTTCCATTTTTCTCTGTGTGTATGTACACTATCTTAATTTGGGTTTCATTGCTGTGAAGAGACACCATGACAATGGCAACTAGTATAAAGGAAAACATTTAATTGGGGCTGGTTTACAGTTTTGGAGGTTCAGTCCATTATCATCACTGCAGGAAGC
The DNA here is from genome assembly GCF_030254825.1 of Meriones unguiculatus. Classification (NCBI taxonomy): domain Eukaryota; kingdom Metazoa; phylum Chordata; class Mammalia; order Rodentia; family Muridae; genus Meriones; species Meriones unguiculatus. The sequence goes on from NC_083363.1 coordinate 24,903,922, forward strand.
ATGGCAGCGTGCAGGCAGACATGGGGCTGGAGGTGCTGAGAGTTCTACATCGTGATCCTCACACAGAAGAAGGAGCCTGTGTGCCACACTGAGTGTGGCTTGAGCATATCAGACTTCAACACCCACACAGTGACACACTTCCTCCAACAAGGCCATACCTCCTAATAGTGCCACTCCCTATGGCCAAGCATCCAAACACATGAGTCTAACGGGCCATTTCTATTCAAACCACCACATATGCCCAGACCCTATGTCTTTTTTCCATAACCTCCAAGTGAGAGACAGCTGCTGGCTGCCTCTCCCAGAGAGATGCCAAAGCAGCTCCCAAGGCTAAGGCTGAGCCTTGCCTTCTGAGAATTCTCTAGTGCAGCCTACACTGCACTGAGCTCAGGACTGTGCTACCCATCTTATCTTTATCCTCTGGGTGATGGGGTCTGCTAGACTCAGACAGCTGTTCTTTCATGACTCAGATAATCTCTTTCTAACAGAACACAGACTTCTGGGGTCCTGGACATCTTGGCAGAGCCAGAAACTTAAAAGGAAGAGAATGCAACTCACATTTGGGAAGAAGATGGTAAAAAACCTTCCAAGGTCATACAGCCTTGCCCACAAAACAGAGGGCACAAGAATCTCCCAGAAACATGCTGAGAGAGTCAGTAAATTATACATCAAGCTCTGCCCACCTTCTTCAGTGACCTCCTTGCTGTTTTTTGATATGCATCTACTCCTCATGACCAAAGTCCTCACAAAGCCACATTATTCAAAGCCTCATTCTCTAGTAAGTATTTGAGGGGCAAGGTTAGACCTGGTCTCCACATTGAAGATGCTGCTCTCCCCACCAGGATCACACCTAAAGAATGGGATGAAGAGCTGAAGGGGAAAAAATAAGAAGCCTTTGGGTTGGGGTTGGCTGACCCAGGGAAGGGACGGCTCTATCCCAGGCCAGCAGCAGCTTGACACAGCATGAATAGATGCAGGATCTTGATATCTCTGTCTCTCTAAATGTGCCATGAGGGACCCCTCTTCTAAACCACAGTAACAAAGGCCCCCCAGCCTTTATGAAAGCATCAGGCCCAGGCAGTCCAGAGAACAGAGGTGGGAAACTCAGCTGTTATTCCTTGACAAGGAAACCAGCATCTTACCAACTGTGCTCTGCAGAGCTGGCCAGTCACATCCTGATGCTGGCCTTCTCCACACCTCTGCCTGGCAGCTAGGGGAAAAACTGCCCCCAGGAAGCTATTTCCATATACCCTCTTTATGGGTGTTCTACCCTGTCACCTGGAGATGGATGGGTAGAACACCCATCCATCTTTAAGAGTTCAATCTTTAAGAGTTGAAGTCTGGCCTTCCCCACAGGCTTCAGTGGAGAGTAGCCAGCATCCATGGGAAGTAAGTGACTGGGAGCAAGCTAGGTCAAGGTGGCTCACTAGATCACAGAGGTAGCAACAGATGACAGGCTGGCTAGGGGGTAAGGGTAGCATTGGAACCCAGGGAAGCAGGAAGATGGGTGAGCAGAAGGTACAACTGATGTAGGAGAACTTACTTGCCTTCCTCAAAGTTGGGACTAACAAAATTCCCAGAGGAAGGGCAAGGCAGATGATGGAGAGGGGAGCTTAGATGGACAGAGTGGGTACATTTACTTTCCTCATTGCTAAGACAAAATGCATGACCAAGGTAACTTATGGAGAGTTTATTTTGGCTTATGATTTGAGGATCCAGTCCACCATGTTGAGGGGAGGCACAGACAGCAGCAGGAGCATGAGGGGACCTTGCATTCACAGTCAGGAAGCAGAGACAGGCTTGCATTTTCACACAGTCCAGAGCCATAGTCTACCAAGGCTCTTCCCATCTCAACCAATTTAATGTAGATAATCCCTCATCACCACACCCAAGGGCTTGTCTCTTCCACGATCCTGTCAAACTAATCATTAACATTAATCATCACCACTACCATCCAGAGGACAGTTGTGCCCAAAGATAGAAGCCAGGTAAAATACAGGCCAGAGACAAGAAAATCCCCATGCTCTAGGAAGCCGGCTTGGAGAGACTGTACCTCTTTGTGAGGAGTGGTGAGAAGCTGGGATATGGTGGAAGAGCTCAGCAGCCCTCGGGAAGGGGGAGGAGCCTGCCTATTGACAGCAGGCCTGCATCCAGAAAGCAGAGCTAAGAAGGGCAGCAATGCAGCCTCTTAAGAGAGTTACAGAGGCAAGATGTATCCCAGCAACAGAATCACATCTCTGCTACACCCTACCCCTGCTTCTTCCCTGCTCTGTGACCCAAGGCCACATACATCTGTAGCCTCACCTCTACAGATGACATTCAACTGACACCTGTAGTTGACATCTACTTGGTGTCAGGTCTCTTCAAAGGAGCTCCCTGCTGTGCTAGACTAGGGACTTTGATATCAAGTGGGATCCTCCATCATTGTCTCAGGAGTCATGTGACTGTAATGGTTAGCCTGCTTCCCAACATCCTCGCTATTGCTGACTCCCAGGGAACTCTTCAAGGACCAGGCTCTGGACCTCCCCAACAGGCATTTTGGAATAGGGCCCACACACCAGAACTAGGTGGCCTCAGGGGTTCAAAGGCTACCAAGAGATTTCACAGTGCCTACAATTATTCCGCATGAAGCCAAACCATGGCTTAAAGGCCCGGAATATTCTCCTCCAAGGAAGGCTTTGGTTCCAGTGTTAGACCTAAGTATGTGAACCTGGGCTGGGACCATTTCTGGAATCCTTGCCCTGATATCTACTATAGCTGTCAGCCCTCTGGAAGCTGGTGGGAGGTTGCCAGGGGCTTTGCTTCAGCATCCAAAGCCAACACTGTCTCTATCTCTAGCTAACCTCTAACTATCCAAGATCACCCAGCCCAGCATATAGACAGGCAGGCTGCCAAAGGCACTCAGACTTTAGACTCACAGCCTCATCCTATCTCCCAGTTCCTGTTTCACAAACTGTCAGCCTCCTTCCTAGGCCATACCAGAGGCTACCAGAATGCCAGCTTCCTTCTTTTTCTTCTCCAGCCTGATCCTGGAGCTGGCTGTGCCCCACTAGCTTCTTTCCCATCCCTGACCACTGGATAACCTCATGATGAGGACAAGTGGTCTTTTCACTAGCCCCAAAGCCACAGCTAGTCAACACTTTGTTGAGGTGACATCAAGTATCAGATCCTTACTCCCATCAGTCCTCAGCATTCACTTGTCACAGAGTCTCCCCCAGCCCAAGCTGGGCAGGACTATTTCCCTAACCAAATCAGTTCTCTTTGCTCATGGACAAGAAGTTCAAGAGGCACACTGGCTCACCCAAATGTAGATTACTTCAGCCTCTCACTGGGGACTTGCTTTAGTCAGAGATTTGGATAGAGAGACACATCCTCCAAGGCAGGAGGGCTGGCAGAAGGTGGGTGGGTAAGCAGGCAGTGGGCAGCAGGTAGGCAGGCAGGGCTCTGCAGGAAGGTTTTTACAGACAGCTGCGCCTGCCTTCCTCTCGACCAGTTGTCCTGGGCCCTATGGTGACACTAGAATCACCTGGAGGCTTAACACATGATTGCTGGGCCTTGGCCCTGGAGACACTGATTAGTTATGTCTGGACAGGACCTACAAAACGCTCTCCCAAGTGTTCCCAGGCAGCACCCAGCATGCTAGTGTGTGTCCAGCATGTTGAGAGCTACTGTTCTTGATTCTCCAGAGCTGTCTGGCCAAATGGCTTTAGCATTGGGGGAAGGGTGGTGGTCTTCCAGGTTTGTTCATATTTTACTATTTTATTTTACATTTTGTATTCAGTGTGTGTGTGTGTGTGTGTGTGTGTGTGTGTGTGTGTGTGTGCGTGCCTGTGTGTATATTGTGCCTTGGTACTTGTGGAGCCAGAGAACAACTTATGGGAGTCGGTTCTCTCCTTCCAGCTTGTGGTTCCAGAGAACAAAGACAGCTTGTCAGGCACCTTTAGCCTTGGAGCCACCTCGACAGCCCAATTTAATTTTTTCTGAAACAGGGTCTCATGTGTCCCAGGTTGACTTCAAATCACAATGTAGCTGAGGATGATCTTGAACTTCTGATCCTCCTGCCTCCACAACCCTAATATATGCACCACCACACGGGTTTATGCAGGACTGGGGATAAAACCAGGGCCTTGTGTGTGCTGAGCAAGCATTCTACCAGCTGAGCAATACCCCAGCCCATTATTTTGTTTTTAATTGACACTATAACTGTACGTATCTGCAGGGTGTACATGATGTTTAAGGCATGAATATATACACTGCAGTGATCAAATCAGGAGAGTTAGCATATCTGCCACTCAGGCACCCACTGAGTCTTTGTGGTGGTAACATTTTTAAATCCCCTCTTGCAGATTAATTTTTTTATACAGCATTGTTAACTATAGCCACCTACAGGACACCTGTGTGCTTGGCCCCAGCCTCTGGCACTGCCCTTCTCCCTCTGCTTCAATATGTGCAGCTTTGTTCAGTTGCACAAACGAGTAAGAGTAAGTGCTATGGTTGGTCCCTAAGACAGCAGTGCTGCTGTTCTTGTCAGTGGAAAAACAATGCTCGGTGCTTCCTGGATCACAGTCCCTGTGATAGAGAAGCAAGGTACAAGAGGGTGCAAGCATGGCCTATGCTTTCACTGTGAACTCAAGAGATTGGGTTCTAGGCCCAGCCCTTGGCTCCCTGGAGAAATCAGTGTCCTCCTAGATAGATTCCTGGAATCTAGTCTTGCTTCAGTGCTGTGGTGGGGCCACCATCCCCAGTTCTGCCAACACTGAGTAGATGTCAAGGTCTGTGCTAACAGGGTGAAGTCAAAGCCAAGGCCCCGTACTCAGCGAGGGTGTGCTGCCTGGCAGGGAGTGGCAGGGTGGCCAATTGGGGATCTACAAAGAGATGAACGACCACCAAGAGTTGTGGGTGGATGATGGCTCTCTGTGGTTCCTCCTAGACCAGACTAATGAGAAGATAAATGGCCGGTGGGGAAGGTTGCCTCAGCCGTTATGGGGAAGTGGGTCTCTCAGTCTGGTCTTGCTGTTTGTGTAGATAGGGGTTAACAAGAGTCTCAAGGGATATGATGCCTGAAGGCCCAGGCATCACTTATCCTTGGTGACTCTGGAAGCAGTTGCCTGGCTCAGGAGGAAACATTTCTAAAGAGCACCTCAGCAAGGATCTGGGAAGATGGAGCCCCTACTGGAGAGGATGTAGTGAGAGACAGATCAGGGATAAGGTAAGGTGAACTGTGTTTTGAAGAAACTCAAGCAAAACCGAGGAGGGTGGGGCAGGGAAAGAGTGTTCATGGTCAATGGGAAGCCATTAAAGGTCTTTGAGGAAGGGCATGGTATGATAAAGCTGAGGACCAACTTCAACAGCCAATGCTTCCTCCTGCTTCTTAAATTTTATATTTCAAACCTGACAAAAAGCTGGGGCCATCATTCTCATTCTAGAGCAATGTTTCTCAATCTGTGGGTCTCAACCCCTTTAGGTGTCAAAAGAGGTTTTCACAGGACTCACATATCAGCTATCCTGGGTATCAGATCTTTACATAACAATTCATGATAGTATCAAAGTTACAGTAATGAAGTAGCAATGGAAGAATTTTATGGTTGGGGGTCACTGCAACATGAGGAACTGTATTAAAGGGTCTCAGCATTACAGAACCACTTCTCTAGAAAATTCGGGGTTAGGAGAAATTCTGGTAGAGAGGAAAGGGAGTTGGGGTGCCCTGTGCTAAGAAATTAAAGGAACAATAACTCACAGAGCTGGCTCTTGCCTCTTTGAGACAATCGAGTGTTCACTGCATGGCCTTGGGTCAAAACATGGCTCCTTCTACCTGCCAGGAATGCAGACAGCGAGGAGGCATGCACCAAAAAAAAAAAAAAAAAAAAAAAAGCAGAACCAAGTATAATGTTGAGCCCAGTGGGGCAGGAGGTGTTGAGGAGCTGGGGAATTGGATGATGGGAAGAACATGTGAACAAGATCACTTCCTGTTAAGTCCCAAACCTGGGCCAAAGCGCCAGGGCAGGTGGAGCAAGCACATCCATTTTTCATGCACCAAGCTCAAATGTGAGAAATGGGTCGCAGGGGTGATGTGGAGCAGAGAACAGATGAAACATTGATAAAGAGCCAGGTTAATATTTCAGGAAGGGCTGGGCCACAGGTGTGCAAGAGAGAGGCGCGTCGCCTAGATATGGTGAATCAGAAAGGAAGCGACTGTGTGTGTGTTTTAAAGGGAAGCTGCCAGAGAACTAAGGGGCCCAAGTGGCCCGGATTCTGGCCAAGATTTGTCCTGCTCTGTGTCTGGGCCCCATCATTAATTCATCTGCTTTTTGAGGTTAGGCTACAACTAGACCCTGACTTGGGTTATTCACGCACGGCTCTGATCAGGTGGATGCCGTAGACTAGCCTAAAGATGATAAGGAAGAAGAGCTGCGGTAAGCGTGAGACTCCAGTGACTCACAGCTTCCTGCTGGCTCCCAGGCCCAGCTTAGCCTGAGAAGCTGGACTTCCCCATGCTCAGTCCTAGGCGTCTCCCCCAGGGGCTGCTGAGTTGCAGCTTCCTCCTGGGAGTCCCATTCTCTTCTGGGAAGTAGGAGTGCTGGTACATGGCACCGTTCTCAGGACCAGGGTGTGTGACTTTCAGCTTTCTGTGGACATTGCAGGGTGTGTTGCTCAGGGTGGGGAGGGACAAGTTTAGGAGTACCCTGGAGCTTAAGGCTGGGGCCTCACCGGGGTCTGTACACTCTTGGGAAGCTTTGCTCATATGGCCCCCTTGGACTGCAGCCTGCAGTCCAGAGCCTCTTTGGCTCCAGGGGGCAGAGACCCAATCACTAGGTTCCCTGAATCCAGAACAAATTCTAGGCCACTCTGTGCTCACTAAGAAATTCCTTTCTTAGGAAAACACAGACAGCAACCTGTGTGGGGAGTCTAAGTGGTGGCAGGGGCAGGTAGCCTACAGAAGGGTTTGCTTGAGGCACGCCTCAGAGACAGCTGCAGATTTTTCTTCCACTCTGATTTTAGTTTTTATTTATTTATATTGAAAATCATTTTCATCAAGATATTCTCAACACAGTTTCCCTTCCCGAATCTTCTCCAAATCTACTCCATCTCCCCAAGCATCTAACTCCACGCCTTCTTTTCTTTCTCTTTAGAAAACAACCAGGCAAATAAAACAAACCAGAATTGTTTTTATAAAAAAAGAAAGAAAGAAAGAAAAAAAGTATAAAACAAGAAACACACATACAATTCACAATACCCATAAAAACACAAAAATCAGGGGGCTGGAGAGATCACTCATTGGTTAAGAGTACTTGTTGGTCTTCTAGAGGGCCAGGGTTCAATTCCCAGCACCCACAACCATCCATAACTCAAGTTCCGGGAGCTCCAATGCCATCTTCTGACTTTAGTTGGCACCAGGCATGCACATGATGCACAGATATATATTCAGGCAAAACACTGATGTACATAATACAAACAAAAACTGAAATACCACAAAACCAGAAACCTTAATATACAAGCAAAGGACCAGTACAATAAAAAGACACAGAGCAATATGAGACAAAAAGATGATCTACAAAAATACCATTGAGTTCATCCGTGTTGACCACCTACTGCTGGATATGGAACCTGCCCTTAAGGATTCAACATAAATTTTAAAATAAAGCTTTTACATTGAAAAGCTACATCTGAAGTGAGTATGGCTCCATGAGTGGGACCCATGAGCTGCTGTCTCCAGTTTAGACAGGGCATGAGGCCCCTCTCTCCTATAGCCTCACACAGCCAGCCCCACTCACAGCACAATCCCTGCCTGTCCTCTACAGTCAGCCCCTTTCCAAGGAAGCTTACATGACAGCCTAGTACCTGAATAAACCCCAGACTTTTGTCCAGCCCTGGCAGCATGCAAAGTGCTCCCCCAGCTTCCTCCATAGAGTAGAGCCTTCGGGGAGCAGAGCAGGCAAGGCCACTGGCTCACAGGTGAGGTGGTGGGATTTACGTGCCTATAGCAGGGCTGAGCTTGTGGGTGCTTTGTGCCTGGAGGTGGAGTGTTTAAAAGGAGAGGCAGGAGCTGGTTGGCCCTGTTGGAGTCCTGCTTGGTCCCACAGAAGAAGCTCTCGCCACTGTACTAGAGTTTGGCCTGCTCTACTCTTCTCCTGAGCCCTGGGAGTCCTGTTAGGGGAGCTGCTGGGGGGCTAGACCTGGTTCCTTGTACATTAGGAGTAACACAATTGTGCTCAGAGCTGTAGAACATTATCGTGTGTACATTATTGATAGCGATTCTATCCTGCCAGCAATGAATTATTGACAGGCCAGAAACATGGCTGGTGAGGGGCTCCAGAGCAGCCAGGGCCCTGGGAGGGGAGGGGGTAGCAGTGCCTCAAAACTATGGGAAGGTGTGTGCTTTAGCCGGGAGTACCCAGGGCCAAAGAAATGTAAACATGAGTGTTTCTCTCAGCCTCTTACCCTCCTCCATGTTTCCTTGCCCAGTCTTCTCCCTTTTTCTTTCCCTACCCACTCAGCCCAAGTCCCACCCTCCCTCCTTTTTCCTGCTCCTCATTTGTGGGTGTGGAAGATGGCCACTGATGACTACCTCTGTGGACTAGCAGCCATCCATTGAGGCTTGGGGCAACTCTAAGTGCCCAGATACCCAGGGGCAGGGGTTACCAGATACACAGAGAGGCCTGATTTAGCAAGGTTGTTGAGACATCTGTCATCAGTCAGTGGAGGTAGCCAGAATCCCTATTATCATAGGCATGGATGACACTCTGGTCATTTTATTTTTCTTTGTTTAGTTTTGTTATTATTGTTGTTACTTGGCTTTTTTTGTTTGTTTGTTTGTTTGGTTGGTTGGTTGCTTTGCTTTGGTTTTTTGAGAAAGGGTTTCTCTGTGTAGCCTGGCTGCCCTGTAACTCACTCTGTAGACCAAGCTGGCCTTGAGCTCACAGAGATCTGCGTGCTTCTGCCTCCCAAGTGATGGGATTAAGGTGTGCAACACCAATACCCATCTCCCCTTTATCTTTTGAGACAGGATTTCATGTAGCACAGGCTAGCCTCAAATTTCTGATCTAGCTTAGGATGACCTTGAGTTCCTGCCTCCACTTCTCAGGTGCTGTGATCACAAGTATTCACCATACCCAGTCTCACTGAGCTCTTAATAAGTGCCAAGAATTTACATATTTTCTCTTAGTTTTTCTAGCAAGGCCAGGGGAGACGCATTATGCTCAGAGGCATGGATTGATGAGGTGTTTGTTCAGGGTCACAAGTTCTGAGACAGGGTTCCAGCCCAGAGAGTCAGGCCCCAGCTGTGTGCGTGCATGCGTGTGTGTGTGTGTGTGTGTGTGTGTGTGTGTGTGTGTTCAGACAGGGTGTCACGTAGTCCAGCTGGCCTCAAACTTTCTTTGTAGCCAAGGATGATCTTGAACTGCTCCTCCTGCCACCTGAGTTGTGGCACCACACCTGCCATTCCTGGATGGTAGAGCCCAAGACTTGATGCATTCTATACAGTACAGACTGTATGCGCTATGTCTGCAGTCCCTGCCTGCACTTGACCAGCACACTGGCTGGATGAGTAGTTGTCCCCCAGTGGGGAGATTAGGAGCTGGTTTTATTTGCCTTTTTTTTCTCCCTTATCTCTATTTTCCAAATTTTCTACAATGAATATGCATTGCTTTTGTAATCAGAAAAAAACACACATAGCAAATTATATTTTTAATAGCATTTTTTTCTCCTCCAGGGTCCCTGGATGGCTCTAACTAACCTCTCCTATCACCAGGACCACCTCTTTTGGCAGCCCAGCTCTGTCTCAGGCAGGAGGGGGAGAGGCATGTCCTCCCTGCAGTTAGAGGTTGTCACCATGGTGGTGCCACCTTCTCTCTTCACCTGGTCCAAGCTGAGAGCTATGACCAAGACATCAGAGGGGCAGATCTCTCCCATCTCTGCTAGGGCTGGCTGTTTCCTTTGCCTCCTCAGGGAATGGGCATCCCACCCTACCTCTATCTGCATACAGCAGCTGGACTGGCAGCTGGGCTAAGGCCAGACTAGTCCTGTAGAAGGGACTCTTGTGTGCTATTTCCAGCACCCTTTCCTCTGTCTCCTGCTGCCAGGTTGCCCTGGGCTCAGCAGCATTCCCTCACAGGGCTGCTCTAAGCTCATTCCGAAAAGCCCAGGAGAGAAATTGCTTGGTGCTTCTCTGTTGCTGGTTCTCCTGAACAGAGTAGAGCAAGCAGGACCCAGAACCCACGATAGGAGTCTTACTGAGAGAGGCTGTGTGCTGCCTCAGGCTGTCAGTGGTGAACAGAAGACACCCTGCCCTCCATACTCACATCTATGTCCCCAGCCTCTGTCATAAGGCTGATGTCAAGGATTCCGGGTGTTACCAAGGAATGGTGTTTCCTGTCTCACAAAGGCAACTGGCCTAGGTGGTCTTGAAGTATTGTCTAAATTCACTATGAATGTGTGTGAGTGCATGTTCATAGGCACACACACACACAGAGAAAGAGAGAAGAAGAAGAAGAAGGAGAAGAAGAAGAAGAAGGAGAAGAAGAAGAAGAAGAAGAAGGAGAAGAAGAAGAAGAAGAAGAAGAAGAAGAAGAAGAAGAAGAAGAAGAAGAAGAAGAAGAAGAAGAAGAAGAAGAAGAAGGAGAGAGAGAGAGAACATTCAGAGGACCAGATAAGCCAAATTACAATGCATCCCTCCTATAGAATGCCACTGCTGCCCCTCCCCCTTCTCCTTCCTCTCTTCCATTTTCCTCTCCTGTCCACCCCTTCCTCTCCCCTCCCTCTTCCCTCTTCTCTTTCCCTTCTTTCCTTCCTGGGTCCCTCTTCTCCTGCTTTTATCCCTCCTTTTGCCTCTCCCTTTCCTCCTTTACCCTTCAAGAGACAAACATCTTGATATATTGTCCAGTCTGCTCTCAAACTGCTGGGCCCAAGGAAGCCCTTTACTTCAGATTCCCAAATGGCTGGGGTGACAGACAGGGCCGGCTTTCCATGGTATATCACACAGGTGTTCCCACACAGTAGGATGCTAGAGTGCTCTGCACAGTAACTTGAATAACACTGTTGTCATGATACGAAGTGCGCACATGGTGCGCACATCCGGTTTAGTTTTAAAATGAGACATTTCAGTCATGTTGGTGTAAATCGACCTGCCTGTGTGATCTTAGGGACTTACTGAGAAATGTCCCCCAAATGCTTAGTATAGGAAGTGAGATAGCAGCAACAGCTAGGGAAGGTCAGGCCAGGGACAAATGGACATACCTTGGTTGGTCTGTATGAGGCCTTTTCTGCCCATAAACAACAAAACTATAAAAACGGACTGAATGGTGAGGCACTGAAGACCTATCAGCTATGCATCAGGGGTGGAGCAAGGCTGTGGCTGATTGCATTTGCAGGAAGTCCTGTCCAGCAGTGTCGTGCTCTACTAAGCGTCTTAAGAACAGATGGCCCTGGGGCATCTGGACAAGCCTGGCCTTGGTTCTGGGAAAGTTGTACTACTCATTCAGTACCCTGGGACATCTCTAGGGTGGCCTCCCTCTCTGGACCCTTCAGTCAGGTTTCCACTCTTCCCTGGATCTGCCCTGAGAGACACATCTCAAGCATGCTCTTCTGGGGGAATATCTTTGAATTGATATGTGTTGGGCTGGTACAAGGTGTCTGTTTCCTCATCTTAGTGTGGTCGCATACACATTTCTGAAAGCATGGGAGATGAAGGACTCACGAATAGACCTGGGAAGAGGTGGCCCTGTCCCATCTGAAAATGCATCTGTAGTCAGGCTGTAGTGGTGCACATCTTTAATCCCAGCACTCCGGGAGGCAGAGGCAGGCAGGTCTCTGAGTTTGAGGGGTCTACAAAATGAGTCCAGGACAGCCAAGGTTACACAGAGAAACCATGCCTTGAAAAACAAAAACAAACAAACAAACAAAAAACGAATGAAAGAAAGAAAATGCACATTTAACTCTCTTGTTTTTGCAATGCCTGGTGAGTTCTAGGAACCATTGGCTGGCAGCAGCTGCAGGGGACCCACAGAGAGTGAGTATTTCCCCCAAAAGGTTGAGGACATTGATCCATTTGACAGCCAGGCTCACAGGACACCCTCCAAGTTCATAGGACTGAAAAAGAAGAGACCTCCCAAAGCCAGGAGTGAGAGACAGGGGGCCAGTGTTTCTTTGGATGGGCAATCAATAGAGGAGGGACTAGGGACGAGAAAAGTCCTGTGATTCAAGGGGTCTCAGTTCCCACTGGACTGAAGATGTCCAAGGTATGACCAAGTGACTGCCCCTGGGCTGTTAGGGGCAATACAGGTGTGTGTTAGGTTGTGTAACTCACCCCAACTATCTCTTCAAAGGTCACTAGGCAATCTTATTGAGTGTGTGGGGAAACTGAGGCTCTGAGAGCTTGGAGGACCCAGAACTGGAGTGGAAGTTGCAGAGCTGCTGAAGTAGTGCCCTGCCCTGGAAGGGCCAGCCACTAAGCTGGTATTTTCTGGCACCCGGCTACTCTGTCCTCAGCCCCTAAGGGGTTCAGATCTCTGAAGATGGAGAACAAGACTAAGGAGATCTCACACACAAGCCAGCTGTAACAACCATGTGGTTGTCTGTTTGCAGGCTTGGCCTGATGCCAAAGGGAGGGGCAAATAGAGGACAGGGGCTGAGACCTGGGCAAATGGAGGGATAGGCTGTCCATGCTGTTGATGGACAAGTCCCCATGAGCTGCAGGGACAGGAAATAGCACAGGCCACAGAGAGAGACAGACTATTAGGCAGAGACACATCTGGCCCAATTCCTCCCACAGAGAATGACAAACCAAGGTTCTTATGGGAATGAGACCCATGAGGATGTAAGGTCTGAAGACGGCCCTGAGGACCAAGGACACTTGGGAAGCTGTCTGTGAGAAGAGGCTGAAGGTGGTAGCCAAGGACCTTAGCAAAGGTGGAGTGGAGTGGGGGCATGTTGCCAAAACAACAGCCATGGCCATTAATGGCTATTAAGCACCTGATACAGGACTGGAGTCATGAGGGACCCCAGTTTCCCATTCTATTTAATTTAACTCATTTAAAATTAAAAACAGATACTTGATTCACTTATTAGAAAACTTTTTAATATGTTTGGAAGAATGTGAATACTTTATTGAGGTAAATTTTATGAAATCTAAACACTGATCAAATAATTCTAATGAAATGATAGTGTCCAAATTGCAATGAGGTTTCAAGGACAGCACCAAAGGAATATAATAACCAGGAATCGTTTTTATATTGATCACGTGTTGAAATAAATTATATTTGGAACATGGTAAAAATTTACCCAAATTAACGCCACCTTAAAATTCTCTTTGCTTTTAATAATGTGACCACTAGGAAATGTAAACTTGGAGCTGAAGAGATGACATGTAAGCATGAGGAGTTTGATCCCCAGAACCCACTTAAAAAGCTGGGCATGGTTGGTGTCCTGTGCTTTGCAATCCCAGCGTTAGGGAAGTAGAGACAGGCATATCCCTGGGGCTTGCTGGCAGCCAGCCTAGTCTTCTCAATGAGCCCACTGAGAGACCCTGTCTCAAGAAAACAAGGTGGACCTCACCAGAGCTTGTCCTGTGGCCTCGTCATGCACATGTACACACATGCCTGTCCACCCACACATGCATATACACATGAACCACACACACACACACACACACACACACAACTATAAAAATTGTCTAGATAGGTGGCTTCCAAGAAACAACTTCCAACTATCACCTCCCTCTGGTGTCTGCTTTGGTTTTGTTGGGCTCTGACCTTTTCTTGATTATTTTCTTGTTTCTCTTCATGTCTGGTTTGCCTTGCATATATTTCATAACAAGCACATGTATGTTCATGCTTGAGATCAAACCATGAATGTTCTACCTTACATTGTCCATGATTCATTTCATCACCTGTTTGCTGATTCTTTTTCCCAGTCTTTGTAGGGTTTGTCATATGCTGGAACTATTTCCTCATTCTAAAGCATCCCTAATACCGCTGATAAGAAAGATCATGTGTCACTAGCGTTGTATTTACTACTCAGCAGTGCTGAAGATCTAATACTGGCTTTCACTGTCTCCTTAGAGTATGCATTAAGTGGCTCCTGTGGATGTGACCCTAGTCACCTATAGTCACGATTCCAAGGGCATGTAGCAACAACAGGAGGGGAAAGAATGCTTTGATTCTAAGCTTAGACGTATACTTTATTCAACTGAGTGGTGGTCTTTAATCCCAGCACTCAAGAGGCATATACAGAATGATCTCTGAGTTCAAGGTCATCCTACAGAACAAGTTCAGGACATCCAGGGCTACACACAGGGCTAAACTCTGTCAAAAGAAAAAAAATGTATACCTAGAATTAAGGGATGCAATGTAAGGGGTCTGTTTTCAGGTTCTGATGTCTCATTCCCTCTGATGTCTACAAGCCTCAGACCCAGAGAATTCCTGTGTGTGGTGTGGCATGAAGACCGAGCCTCAATCCCTTTAACCTAGGACCAGCACATGCACAGGACAGAGGTCACCGCCTGCCCACCCCTCCGCACTTCTTGACACCTTGGTAGCCTGCCTGTGGCTGGATGTTGGAGGAGGCACCTAGGAAAGCACAAAGCTGGAAAGTTCCACAGATGTGACCCATGTCACACCTGTCAGCTCTGATACTGCAGAATGGGGACACAGCCCAGTGAAAGACAACCCAGTTGAAACTGGATATGTCTGCATTCAGGTTACCAGCTCTAAAGCTCTAAAACCTGCCTGGAACTGCCCAGATCTTCCCAGTGAAGGGAGGCTAGTCCAGTCCATCTTAGGCTAGGAGAGAAACCTGATTGGCTGGCCTGGCCTTTTGCATTCTCTCTCTCTCTCTCTCTCTCTCTCTCTCTCTCTCTCTCTCTTTCCTTCTTTCTCTCTCTCTCTCTGGATTCTCCTTGCTTGGTTTCATGGAGCAGCTTCTACCACAGCTCTTGAAGTCACCTTTGAGCTGGTCATTGTCACAAAGAGAAAACCCAGGGACAAAGTTCTACATGAGTCCCTTATCTCAGATCCAGTGTCCATCAGACCTCTTTGGGGGGGGGGGATAAGTTCCATGGTGCCATCACATCTAGACATGTGAAGTTAGGCTGGGTGACTTCACAGGTGACTTCACAGGCCAGCAAAGGATTCAAACATTCTCCTTCCTGTTTCCCTTCAAACACTCCTGTTTGAACACAGCCCAAAGTGGGGTGCGGATGTAGCTCATCAGAAGAGTGCTGCCTGGTACAAGGAAAGGTCCTGGGTCCCCTCCCTAGCACTAAAAACACAAAACCAAAACAAACCATAATGGGAAAAAAAAAAGGACAAAAACCAAAAAAAAAAAAAAAAAAAAAAAAAATAGAATAAACCCATTTCATCAGTGCATTCAGTCAACAACCTCTACCTTGAAGCATACTAACATTTCTTCTTTAACTTCTATTGTGGGTACTGAGTATACCCAACCCCCACAGACCAAGTTCTTTTTATAGAAGATCCCAGACCACCCAGCCCTCCATGCCTGAGTCATCCCAGGGACACTGCACATGCTGCTTGTGCAGCCTCATGGAAGAGCACCCCTGTCTCTTCCATATTTGCAAAGCCTCCAACCACTCACATTCCTGGTCCATGCTCACTGTGGTCCCCAGCCTTTTACCTGTCAGTGGTGAGATTTTTTTCTTTAAAGAGGCCACACTGTATAAACCAGCTTGCCTGAAGGAGGTGAATGGGGAAGGAGTCCCTTGCCTAGCTGTCCTTCTGTAGCCACTTCTGGGCTGTTGCTGGGAGAAGCTCAGGGCTCCCTGGAATACAGTTTGCAAATTACTGTGCTCAAAAAAACCCAAGAGTCAGAAAAGCTGTGGGACATAGGCTGCCATCTTGCTATGTAACAAGAGGTGCACGGTCTTGTCCAAATAAGGGCATACATATGGATAGATCTGGAGGTGATTACAGTCCTTCCAGAGAGGACAGTCGCTATTTACAGAAGCAGGACAGCGACTCCACCATTCCCAAAACAGGTCGCTCAGGAGGCTACACATTCCTTCAGGTGGTTATCTTCTAGGAAATGAGTCACTACATGCCAGAAAGATGTCAGTCCCACTGAGACATTAACTGTCCCCACTTGCAGAGACTCACACCTATATATGACAAGGTCTGAGCAAAAGAGAGAGTCCAAAGGAGCCAAGGGCACGCAGAGATACAGCACAACTTTATACACCATGAAAAGGTGTGGGATAGACAAGTGGGGAATGGTGAACTACAGCTCTTGTTACAGTGATGTAGCTGCCTTTCAGTCATCCATGCTGATAGGAACCCTTTACTCATGCTCCTGTAAGTAACTCCAATGAACTCTGGTTCACCAACTTGGACTTTGATGGTATTGTTACTTTGGTCTATTGTCATTTCCCTATCTGGGAATAGTGGACATTTGTTCATATCTCCCTAAGCTAGTGCAGCACAGTAGCCACCATGCCTGACTTAGCCATACTTTAGAGTCTTTCATTATATGTTCTGTTTATCATGAAGCCCTGAAGGCAAGAAAAAAGTCCAAGAACCATCCAGTCTCTCATTTCACAGTCAGGAAAGCTGAGACCCAGAAGGGAGAAACAGCGGCAGCTTGGTAACCTTCTACTGCAATTTATTCTCATTGCTGTACATGTTGGCTTAAGTGTAGTTCCTGCCAGGCATCGTCACGCCTTCCTCATTGCCTGGAAAGACCTGGCAGAAGATGTACTAACACAGCACAGGACCCAGCACACAGCAGAGCTTAGTGGACAGCACTACCATGAGTACCAGGGCTGATTCACCTGCCTGAGTCACACCGGCAGCTAGGCCTCCTGGGGCCCTGTTCTCTGTGTCCAAGCATCAGCAATTTTCAAAGCAGTACTGGAAGAGGGGGAAATAAATGATGGTTACACAGTCACTAGCAGGTACCTGAGGATGTACTGTCTTCATAGCTGAACCTTTGTTTTCCCATGTGCTTTTTCTGCAGTTGGTCAATGGAGAAATAGTGACTGTTCAATAGGAAAAGACCAGACCAGCCCCAGAACTCTATCATCAACAAGAAGAGGATGTGTTTGTGCAGCCAGAACACAGTGTCTGACAGCATGAAGAGGCCGCAGGACAGAGGCCAGAAGCCCATGGTGGCAATAGACAGTATGACCCAGGGCATGGAAAGAGCTAGGCTTTGGGTCTCAGACATATATATCACATGACGCAGCTGAGTTATCCAACCAGTAGCAGGTCATCTGACCTCCAGGAGCCTCAGGGTCTAAGTCGATCTTGGAGCATCCTCCTGGTAAAAGAGGGTGTCTTACTCAGGGTTTTGTTGCTATGAAGAGACACCATGACCACAGCAACTCTTATAAAGGAAAATACTGTGGCTGGCTTACAGTTCAGCGGTTTAGTCCATTGTCATCATGGTGGGAAGCATGGCAGCAGGCAGACAGACATGGTACTGGAGAAGCAGCTGAGAGTTTTATTTCTGGATCCACAGGCAGCGGGAAATGACTGCCACACTAAGCATGGCTTGAGTACTTGAGACCTCAAAGCCCACCCCCTAGTGACATACTTAAGCCACACCTACTCCAACAAGTCCACACCTCCTAATAGTGCCACTCCCTATGGGTCTATGAGGACCATTTTTACTCAAACTACCACAGAGGAATTAGGAAAAATACCATAGTGACAGGTACACTAGCTATGGCCCAGGGAGGATACAGGAATGTATGCTTCCCTGTAGGTACAGATGCCCTGCGGGAGGGCCAGAGGTGATTGTTTAGAGAGTAAGAGTAGGACAGGATTGGGGGATGATGGGGCCAAAAAGGAAGAGAGGGATCTTGGAGCTGCTTTTCTGAAAAAGCCTGGTGCAACCCAGGGCAGGAGCACTCAGGTGAGGAGGCTCAGAGAAGGCAGTAAAGCACTTGTATGTGGCAGCATAGGAGGGCCAATATGAGTAACTTTTTCAGGGTTGACAAGAGGGCTAAGCACTTGCTGGCAAGTCTGACCACCTGAGTTCACTCCTCGGGAGAGATAGGAGAGAACAGACTCTTTGGAAGTTGTCCTCTGACCTGGACACATGCATAGTGGCACAAGTACCCACACGTGCTCCCACAATCAATATAGTATTTTAAAAAATCAATCAATCAATCAATAAAATAAATTTTAACAAATAAAGAAGTAACATTTCTAGGGATGGGACAGATGATTCAGTCAGTACAGTGCTTGGCATGCATGCGTGAGGACCTAGGTTTAATCTCCCAGAACTCACATGATAGAGCTGAGTGTGCGAGTATACACTTAGAAGCCTACCAGTGCTTGATGAGGTCCCAGGCCTACCCTAACATGGTATACATACTCAGTGGCTTAAACAGACATACTACATCACAGTTTAGGAAGCTCAAAGTCTACACTCAAGGCCAGGCTGTGTTCCCGACAAGTCTCCAAATCATGCTGGCCTCTTTCCCAGCCTCTCTATTAGCCAACTTCATTGGTGATGGCAGTCTGTTGGCCTTTGATGGAGCATCCTGACTGTTCACCTTCATCCATGTGTCTTCACACTGCCTTCCTTGTATGCAGCTGTGTCCAGGTTTGCCATGTTTGTAGGGACACAGTCACATTGGATCAGAGCCAGCCAATGACCTCATCTAAACATGGATGAAACTGTACAGACCTGTTTCCAAATAAGGTGACAATCCAAAGCAAGGGATTCAGTGTGCCTCTTGGGGTGGGGTAGGGGAGCAGAACATAGGTTTGAGGAAAATGTCAGCTGTCCACCTCAGCATGTATGACTTCAAATGATGACGTTGATGCAGAACAAGTAAAAACGATGGGGAAAATAAAGACCCTACAAGGCCCTTTGGCGCCAAGAGATAGAACTAAAGAGGCCTTGTCAGGAAAGGGAGAGTTCTGTTTTGGAAGGATGTAGTAACTGCCATTTAGGGGAGGGTCCTGTCCCAGCGGTCACTATGATGGCCACAGTGCCCACTCCCCATTCCTCATGAACAAGCATGAAAGGCAACATCACCTATTTCAATGTGCAAACTGAGTATGGATGGCGAAGTCTTGATCAAAGCTGCATAGCTATCAAGCAAAGGAGGCCTGTCATCCCAGCTCAGGCTGCTAAGACGGGGGGAACCACAAATTCAAGGTCATCCTGAGGTACAGAGTGAATTAAAGGCTGGTCTGGGAACTTAGTGAGACTTTGCTAAAATAAAATGTAAATAAAAGGACTGGAGATATAGCCCAGCAGTAGAGCCTCTGCCTAGAATCCACCAGTGAGGAGCTGGGGGTATGGCTCAGCGGTAGTGCGCTTGTCTGGCAATTTTGAGACTCTGGGTTCAGTTCTCAGTGGCAAAAATAAATAAATAAATTAATCAAATTACAAAGTCAGAAGAACCAGACAGAATGAAAACCCTGGCCCCACGACCTCTGTATTACCTGTTAAACTACACAGCTTTTGAGAAAGACAGTGGCAACATGCTGGACTTTCCCCAGCGCTGGCTTTAAGGTGCTGTCAGAAAGAAAAAGGGGGTTGACAAATGTGATATCATTAGCATCCATTGTTGGTTTTAAAGAGTCCTCAGCACACAAGGACTGGGGTAGTGTGTTTTTCACATGTAAAAAAGGGCACTAAGATACCTTCATTTTACCAATTGAGTGGGGAAGGTTGAGCGACAGAACAGGAGTAGCTGAGGGTGCTCACTCTTAGCACTTTTTTTTTTTTTTTACATTTTATTTTATTTTGTGTATATGGGAAAGGGTGTACACATGCCCTGTGTGCATGTCCTCCAGTGTGAAGGTCAGAAAATAGCCTTCAGGGGTCAGTTTTCTTCTTCCAGCACGTGAGTTCTGGGACCTGAACTCAGGACCTCAGGCTTGACAACAAGCACCTTTACCTGCTGAGTCCTCTCATCAGCCTGGTGCTCAGCTATTCAGGTTTTAGCCAGGTCCTTCAGGCAAGTGAAGGACCAGAGAGGCAACCAAACTGACAAGAAGTAAATAAAGCCCTCTCTACTAAAAATGACACACTTCTCTGTGCAAAAAAGAAATCTGATGAATCGA
Organism: Meriones unguiculatus; assembly: GCF_030254825.1. Lineage (NCBI taxonomy): Eukaryota > Metazoa > Chordata > Mammalia > Rodentia > Muridae > Meriones > Meriones unguiculatus. The sequence continues at coordinate 24,923,955 of NC_083363.1, forward strand.
CAGGAAATCTAAAGGAATTAATGTTTCACAATGTTGCAGAAGAATCAATGTTGCTAAGTCAATTGTGTTTCTGCATACTGACAACAAACAGCTGAAATTTTTAAAAATTTAAGTAGCCTGTGCCATAGCACTGAAATATAAGGTATGTAGAACTAAATCTGACAAAAGAGGTGACATTTCTGAACAGACCATATATAACGTTGCTGATACAAATTAAACACCTAATATCGTTAAGATACATATCTCAGACTTGATGTAGAAATGGAAGGCAATCATAGTCCCAGCAGGCTTCTTAGCTGATATCCACAGGCTGTCTTGAAATTTACAGGGAAATAGCACAGGGTCTGGAGTAGTCAGACCCCTTACAAAAGAAGAACCAAGCTGGAAACCTAATGCTGCAAGATTTCAAGATCGATTAACAAGGCAGCGCAATAAAAACAAAGCAGAGTAGGGTAAAGACAGATGGATGAAGAGGCAAGGTGTCACCCCACACATGGGTGCAGAACAGAGTTCTAATCTGGATGCAAGGACAGAATGGTCTCTTCAACAAATTATGCCAGGATGATTGGATCTTTAAAGACAAAAAAAAAAAAAAAAAAAAAAAGAGGAGGATGGAGAGAAAGAGTTGGGGAGACAGAGGACAAGGAGGACGAGGAAGAGAGAGGCCCATAACTTAGAGCCTTGTGCAATGTTCAAAAAAATGTAACACAGGGGTTAAGAGTACTGGCTGCTCTTCCAGAGGACCCGAGTTCAATGCCTAGCACCCACATGGTGGCTCACAATTGTCTATAACTCCAGTTCTTCTACCTCCTCAGGCACCAGACAGATACATAACATGGGCAAAACACTCATACACATAAAAATTAAAGCAAACACAGTAACTCAGAATGGATCACTGACCCAAATGTTAAACCCACAGCTATACATTTTCTAGAAGAAAAAACACATTTTCATGGAATTTTGTTTTCCCTAGTACAAACCTGAAGTTTGTACAAAATACCCGAGGTCTGGCTAGATTATAAATAATAGAAAATAGAAATACATGTCTTATAGTTCTGGAGAATGAAGAGTTCAAGGTCACATGCAGTGTGTGGGCAGTGTCATAGTTAACTTTTTTTTTTTTCTTTTTTGCACCTGGTAGAAACAATAATGCTCTGTCCTCACTTGGTAGAAGAGATGGAAGAGACAAGAAGGCCAAGATAATTCTCTGGAGGACAGAGCCCTGCTGACCTAATGCCTTAAGGCCTGTTACCTTCTAAACTCCTGCATAGCCTTCTGATGCCATTGCCTTGGAGACTAGACTTCAGAATATGAACATTAGAGGGGTGCAAACGTTATAAACACCTTCCACCTTGGATCTAGAGCAGGTGAAAATGGCCATTCCTGGCTCTTCTACCCAAGTGATTTTAGACAACAGAAAGCAAGAAAAAGAAATATCCTGCAAGATGATTGGGAAGGAACAGAAAATGCCTTATTTAATTCAAAGGCAATCAATTGTGTATGTCTGGCATAGAGAGCAAGGAAAGGCAAGGGAAGTCCTGAATGAATGTATATTCTCAACGTGACAAGAGTGGCAAAGCCCACTCATATGAGGCTCAGAAGGATGGCAAAGCCTTCTGGTCCAAGTGCAAATGTTGACAATGTGTGTAGTAAACATCCATCATAGCTTTCCGTCCCCAGATGCTAACTGCACGAAGACTGTTCCCCAACAGAGACTGCTCCTGCCGATTAGCTAAACCTGCCTCATTGTTTGCTTGTGCCAATCCTTCCTCCTTGTTCAGTTGTATGCAATAGCCCTGCCTCCCTGCCAGCCTGTGTAAAATAAATACTCAGAGCTTCTGAGGTACTCCATCAGAGAGCGCAGTCTACCAGGTCCCACTTTGCTAAGTCTCTCTGTGTCTGTCTTGTCTTTATTCCCTCCATGCCTTACTCAGGTCAGTCTCTAGAGCCAAGCTGGGTGTGGCAGTGTGGAATTCAAAGCACTTAAGAATGAAATGACCAGCACTGTTTAGCTGCCACAGTCAGATGAAGGGTCTACAAGCTCAACAAATAGAATTAATTGTATTCCACACACAATTAGGGCATAAAATTTAAAACATTTTGCTAGCATAAACATTAAAATATATTAATAATTGTAACAGAAATCTCTGTCCCGAGTTATAAAGCAACTCTGAAAAGAATATAAGAAACTAAAGAGAGGGGCTGTTTGTGTCTGGGACACTGGGTGCTAATATGTAATGTTAATAAATTGATGTCTATGTTCAATGCTATCTTACTGGAGTACCCAAAGTTATTTTTTGTTGATAATAATATTAATGTTTCTGGGCTCTGAAAAACAGCTGACATTCCTCCTCCCCTTTTTTTCCTGCAACCTCAGCTCCTTGTGTGATTGCATGAAGTAGCATTTGGGGTCGTCAGTTGAAGGCATTCATTGAAATTCTCAATGGACCCCCAGAATTAAAGTTCAGCTCAGGTGGGAGAGATCCAGAAAGAAGAGAAACAGATCTGAGGAACCTAGTCTAGTTGAATAGGGCCCAGTCTAGGAAATTTCCATTTGGGAAAGAGTCAAAGGTCCTCTGATTTTGGGCAGGTGATTAAGCAGAGACCTGATGCCTGCTAAAGACTCGGGGGCTAGCCATAGGGGTAACAACCAGCCAGAATCCCAGTACCTCAGGACATAACCCATCTTGTAAAAGCCTGGTACCTTTCCATGTGCCGCTTCTAAGGCAATTAATTAAGCCACAGCCCAGGTGCAGGCCCTGTCTACCTAGGGAAGCTCTGAGCTCAGCTGGCTCTGGGTCCAGGACAGACCTTCCATCACAGCTAAGCTGCCAGCCAGCATCTTCCCTTCCTTGTTCCAGCCCCTTTGTCTGCCCTACAGGACCCAAGTTGGAATGAATCCAAATTTCAGAGTTCCTCACTGAGGCAGACAGGCCCACCCTTCATTCTGGTCATGGGATCCATTACGTGCCAGTGAATGAGAGTCTTGAGACCAGCCCCATGACCTTACTGGGCTGAAAGGCCGATAAGATCTCTAATCTAGTCTTCCAGGGGCCTCCACATGTGATTTTTAGATGTTCTATGTTAATAAATAATAAAGCCTGATGGTCATGGGAAAGGCACTTGAGGTACACAAGCAGCATCATGAATTATGTTTTCCTGAGATGTGCATTAAAATACCACATGTGAGCTGTTAAGATGGCTCATCCAGTAAAGATGATTGCTGCGAAAGCCAGGTAGCCCAAGTTCCATATCCAGAACCCAAATAAAAGGTGGAAAGAGGGAACCTACCTTCAAAGTTGTCCTCTGACCTCCACCTGTGTCCCCTGCCACAATAATAAATAAAATTTAAAACTTATAAAACATGGCATATAAAATCCATACGGGTCATGATTGTCTATCTTATGGAGGTCACATACTTTTTCATGATTAGGAACCCATTACGATACAAGTGTTACTCATTTGAGGGCTGGAAATATGGCTTATCTGGAAAAGGTACTTGCCACCAAGCTTGAAGCCTTGAGTTCCGTTCCTGGAACCCAACACAGTAGAAGAGAAATCCAGCTCCTACAGGCATAGGTTGTAATGCGGGAGTGGGAGTGGGGATGCACACAGGAAAGAGATAAAAAAGTGTTACATGGTCATGAATAATGCCCATTTTGTTACATGATATCAAACCATCAGACAATTGTTCCTTCCTTTAACATGTTGTGACATAAGTTTGTTACATATTTTGCATTGTATATGGACATCATATTAATGGACTTATCTTTTTAGCACAGGAAAAACAATTAAATTGAGGAATTATCATCTTGCCATTGACCATGGACTCTATATACTAAGCAATGTCTTTGACTGATTTATATTTAGACAAGTGCACATTCCATTTATATTAAGATTCATTTTTACTGTAAAAACTTAACAAGCTGATTCCAAGAAAAACAGGAATTTAGACTATTAAAATAATATTGAAAGCTGCAAACAGGGTAAGAAACCTGAAGATGAACTCTAGACCTCTGTAAGACCAACAAGATGGCTCTTGCCTCCAAGCCTGAAGACCTGATATTGATCCCCAGGGTCTACAAGAAGAGAACTAACTCTTCTTGAGTACCAACCAACTCCAATTCCTCTGACTTCCACACATGGGTCATAGAACATGTGCCTCCCCCACTAAATGGATAAACAAATAAATAAATCTAATTAAGAAATCATAATCTACAATAACACATAGGAGTGTGGTATTAGGGTGGAGTAAGGTACCACTCTTGAAAGTCCAGAACAGAGCATAGTTCACTGGTTTGGATCAAAGTGTCCACAGAAACTCAATGGGGGAGGAAAATCTTTCCAAAAGATGGCTCTGGAGTCTCTGGCTAATCATGTGGAGCAAAGGCCACCTTGCCCTGTTCATGAAGGTCAATTTGGACTGCATCACACACTTAAACCTAACGCTGATTACCTAAAAGAAAACACAGGAGACACAAACTACCAAGATCACAAAAGAAGCATAAAGAACTGATCTCTACCAAACTAAAAATTAGAAGTAGTCAGAGGTGGAAGCAGAAGGATCAGGGGTTCAAGGCTAGTCTTGGCTTTGTAAGACCCTTTCTTTCTCAAAAAAGAAAAATGCTGAAACACTGGTGTTTTGAAAAACAAAAGACTCGTATCACCTCTAGCTGACACAGGTTTTGTATGCAGGGTATTTAAGGAACTCCTGCAAATCCGAAAGACAATAAACCCAATAGAAATGAGGCAATAGATTACAACAGACCCTTCATTAGAAAAATTGTATCAAGTGGCTGATAAGCACAAGGAAATGCACCCAACCTCAGCTCAGCAACCAGTGGGGAAGTAGCAGCTAAAGCTAAGTTGACATCACTTTCCTCTGCTGGCTAACAGGGAGGGATAGTTGGCTATACCAAATGTTGACAAGGGTGCGGGGCAACTGGGCTCTCACACACGGATGATAGGGGTATAAAATGGCAGTGACTTTTTAAATTTTTTACCAATTTTATTTTGTTTTTAAAAATTTATGGGGGATATGGAAGGATGACTCAGTGGTTAAGAGCACTGACTGCTCTTCCAGAGGACCTGGGTTTAATTCCCAGCACCCACATGGCAGCCCACAACCATCTATAACTGCAGTTCCAGGGGATCTGACTCTCTCTTCTGACCTCCATAGCATGCACACACATGCTACACAGACATACATGCAGATGAAACATTCTTACGTATAAAAATAAAAATTTAAAAACTTTTAAATGATGTTGTGTGTGTGCCATATGTTTGCAGATGCAAGTGGAGGTCAGAAGAAGGTGCCAGATCCCCTAGAGCTGGAGTGGGTGTGAGCTGCCCAATGTAAACGCTGGGAACTGAACCCAGGTCCTCTGCACTGTCAGCAAGTGCGTTTACTGCTGAGCTACCTCTCCAACACTTTGGCAGTGTTCTAGAAAGCTAAATATATACTCACCCGCTGACCCAACCATTTTCCCCATAGATATTCACTGCAGAGAAATGAGAACATATGTCTACAAAAAAATTGTATTTGCTCAAGAATATTTGCAGCAGCTTTGTGTGTGCTAGACTGAATTGGGAAACAATCCAAACGTCTACAGCTAAATGAACAGGAGAAAAAGAAGAAGAAAAGGAAAGGAAAGGAAGGAAGGAAGGAAGGAAGGAAGGAAGGAAGGAAGGAAAGAGTAAAAGAGAAAAAGATGAGGTGCACTCTAATAATTAATATGGCTAAGAAATAACAAAACATGAACTTGGGTGTAGGTGCTATCTGGGGATAGCTCAGGGTCACCTGCTATCTTCCACAGCTTGAGTGTGGTTGGGAAGGGGTTGGGGTTCTCTGAGAGAGTGGAGGTAGGTATTCCTGTCCTGATTGGGTTCTTAGTCCTAGGTGCTTGTCCAGATTCCACAGAACTTCACATTTAAGATCTGCATTTTCCTGTGTGTAAATTACACCTCAACTGTATTTTTAAGAGAGAAGGGGGTGGGAGTCGGCCCTGCCAGGAAAGACCTGAACCTGGTTATAATGGTTTTTTGACCCTTCTTTGACCTTGGCCTTCTGCACCCTTCTGAACCTTCGGGTTCAGTGAGCATCCACACTCAGCAGCATCTCTCCATATCTTTTTTGTTTTGATTATTTTATTTTATGTATATGGGTGTTTTGCCTGCATACATGTATGTGTACTGTGTGCATGCCTGGTGGCTGTAGAGGCCAGACTAGAGCGCTGGGTTCCCAGGTACTGGAGTTACAGCCAGTTGTGAGCTGCCATGTGGGTGCTGGGAATTGAACCTGAATCCTCAGAAAGAGTATCCTGTGTTCCTAGCCACTGAGCCATCTCTTTCCATCCCTGTCTTTTTAGATCTTAATTTCCACACAGTTCCTTGAGTGATGGGACTATCTTTGGTCAGTGGCCACTGGAAAATTTTTTTTTTTATAGATACCTTCATTTGCAGCCCAAGTTTTTACTTGTTGAAAATATCTTATCACACAATTTGTCATTTCAAAGAAATGAGTAAGTTCTGGAAAGCAGAGCCATGCTCAGAGGGAGCATAAACAGACACATATAACGACAGTGCAATCCTTCTTAAACATGCCAACCAGCATACCCATTTCAGAACAGCCCATCCACAGCCATGGATGAAAGCTAGACAGGGCCAAACCCACAGTCCAGGGTTGAAGAGATCTTGTGACAAATGAGCAAAGCTGAGGGAATTCTAAATATTCAGAAGCAGATGCACTGACTACATAACTTCCAATGAGAACAGATTCCAGTGCTGACAAAAGATGGGGAGCTTCCTCAGGGTTAGAGTTCAGAAAGGAGGGGTTTCACTATGTCTCCCCTTCTCTCTCTCTCTGGCATAATTTATTTTCTCTAAAATGTACTTAAAGTCACTAAACTGTTCGCTTATCATAGTGAGGCTTTTTAATGTATGTTTTTAGCAAAATGAAAAGTAAAATGGTCTCTGCTGCCAGCACATCCCAAGGGACTGTTCTCTACAGGAGGCTCTCCTTCTCCCCGCCCTTCCAGAAAGTGCCTGTGAATCAGCTCAGAATGGCTCCCACTGGAGGATGTGTCTGGTGCTTGTCCTGAAAAAGACAGTCCCTTATCTTCAGTGCTGGCTCAGTCTTCAAGAGAACCAATGACAGTACTGGGAACTCAACTGCAAGGAACATGGCAATGGAGGTTGTCTCTGCTCCAAGTCTCTTGCCTTTAGTTTAAGCTACAGCTATACCTTTGGTGACTGCCCATCTGCCTCAGTGCAAACCATACAAAACCACACTCCTCCAAGAAAGCTACATTTTGCAAAGAAGTCAATTTAAATATGAACCTTATAATGGATTATTGCCTTCTCTGAAAAGGATAGGCATTGCACTTAATTTGATAAACCATCTTTTATTTCGTGAACAATATTGGAAGTGTCATATAAGCAATACTGAAATTGGACATATTTGGCAGAGCAGAAGGAAGCTGTATTCCAAGAGCTGAATTCTTTTCTTTTTTTTAAAGATACATTTATTTATTATGTATCCAATGTTCTGTCTGTATGTAGACCTGAATGCCAGAAGAGGGCACCAGATCTCATTATAGATGGTTGTGAGCCACCATGTGGTTGCTGAAAATTGGACTCATGACCTCTGGTAGAGCAGCCAGTGCTCTTAACCTCTGAGCCATCTCTCCAGCCCCTAAGCTGAATTCTTATAGTTTTGAAATATAGCATAAGGTTACTCTAGATGGTTTTCTTAAATAAGGTATCTCACTGTTTACCTGAATGCATTGAAATTGGAATGTCTCAATAGTCAACTGTGAGAAAGCAGAAAAGGTCTGGTGTCTTTTTTTTTTTTTTTCTTTTAATAACTCCCACTCATGACTTATGAGAACCTGATGGACAGGGATGTTCATGAGAACACAGTATGTCCACAACAGAGACCTCAGGTAAGTCCTTTTCATTTGGGAATTTTACTTTACTTTCCATTAAAAAAAAAAAAAAAGATTTAAAAGATCGTTTTTATCAATGTGAGTATGTGTGTACCTGCTTACTTGTATGTGCCCATAGAGGACATAAGATCATCCTGGAACTGGAGTTCAAGCAGTTGCGAGCTGCCTGGTGTGGCTTTTGAGAACTGAACCCGGGTCTTCGCAGTAAGTACTCTTAACTGCTGAGAATAATTTTTTTCTCTTGGCATGCCTTTAACTTCAGCACTTGGGAGGCAGAGGCAGGTGGATCTCTGTGATCAAGGCCATTCTGGTCTACAGAGTGAGTTCTAAGATAGCTGGGACTATTCTCTCTCTCTCTCTCTCACTCTCTCTCTCTTTGTGTGTGTGTGTGTGTGTGTGTGTGTGTGTGTGTGTAGAGTTAGAGGAAAACCTCACCATCCAACTTATTTGAGGCAGTCTCTTGTTACATACACAGGGCTAGCTGGTCCTTGAGCTTCCAGGATTCTCCTGTCTCTGCCTCCATCTTGTCCCAGGAATGCCGATTTACAGATGTAGACTACACATCTGGCTTTAAGTGGGGATGCAAATGCAGATCTTCATGCCCTCATCTCAAGTACTTTACCCATTGAGCTGTCTTCCAGCTCCTTGGTTTCCATTTTAATGTGCTCACAATTAACATCTATCACCAAGAACAACCTAGCTGACTATTTGGGAAAGCATGTCCTAAATCAGAACATAGGGTTTTTCACAACCCTTCGAATTGTGTCAGGGATCATGAGCTCTGGAACCAGCTGCCTGGGTTTGAGCCTAAATAGGCTCATTTAAATCTCAGTTTTTCTGCTTTTAAAGTGGGGATGATCATGGCTCCCCATCTTGCTCATTACAGTGATTGGAGTCATGTGATGCTTCTGGCTGGATGCTTCTGGATGCTTTGCATGCTATCAAATGCATTCATCAGCCAGTGTCCTTGTTTTGTAAATGATGACCACTTCTGAGCACACCAGTCAATGCCTTGCTCACAGTTGTGTGCTGAGGAGTTCATGGAGACTTCGAACTCAGCATCCAAACCCCAGTTCAGCACCTCTCCCCAGCCTATACCCTCTCATCATCTCACCATTTCTCCAAGTCACCAAAGTTGTGGACAAAGTACAGGAGACTTCTTTCTCCTTCTATGTATTCTCCAGGTACACTCCCTTTATCCCTGAGACAAGGTCCTCTTGTTCTAAGACCACTCAGTGGTCACTTCCTTCACTGTCCATCCTCTCTCAGATTTTTGTGCCATACAACCCTAAAGATGCTCCCTGGCATAGTACCCATGAGGCCTTCTTCAGTCAGTCAGCAACTGCGACTCCCTGCTGCCTCCCTATCTCAGCTCTAGCACACGGGGCCAACCATGGCTGGGATGGCCCCTTCCAGGCTTTTCCTTCCGCTGATGTCTGGTCACAGGCTCTGGAACCAGTTGCCTGGATGTGAGCCTAACTAAGTGGTGTCATTTAGGTCTCAGCTTTCCCCAACCCTCCACTTCTGCCTCTCATTTTTCTGCCTCAGGGCCTTTATCACTGTCATTTAATACCTAGAATCCCTCCTCATTAATTTTCATTTCCCATATTTACAGCTTCGTTTTTACCCCTGGGTGTATCTCTCAGCACCTTGACTTTAGGACAGCGAACCCACCTAGGCTGTGTCAAGGCATTCTTGCTCATAACCAGTGCCCGCTGTACAAGCTGAAGTGTGGATAGGAAACATCAGAACGCCCTTTCGGAGATGATTGTGAATGCGTGTTAGACATAACAAAGGGGACTGCCTAAGGGACACGGGGAAGCTGTCTGTATTATACTATAAACTTTTCTGCAAATCAAAATCTTCACTAAAATAAAGTTTACTTTCATAAATTATCAATAAAAGAATGCTGAAGCCCAGCATGGCACTTGCCTTTAATCCCAACAATTGGGCAGTAAGACCAAAAAGATCAGGATACCCAGTCTCAAAATAAAACAAACTAGAGACAGTGGCTCCATGCTGGTTTTCCTCCTGCCTGGGGGCTGTCTCCTTTCAGCCCATGAAATCAGGAGAGGCTCCAGACAAGAAGTGTACTTGGAATGGCACTGTGCAGAGCTCACACACCCTGGGGACCAGCAGGGAGCTAGTTCAACTTTAATTCCAGAGAACAAAGGCTGTATACCTCTTTGGGGAGTGGGTAGGGGCTTCAAGAATAGGTGTACATAATTGGTTGGAACTAGGCACTTCAAGCATGCTTGGTTTGCATTAAACAGCACACTCCTATCACATGAATGGAAACTCAGTACCTAATCATAATATAGGCATGGGAAGGGGAGAGCTAGCAGGGAGCTGTGTCAGAGTCACATATCAAACGTGGTTAGGGGTGTCTGTGTCTAAAGACACTCTCCAGGTGAAGTCAGGCAGAGCAGGAGGTCCTCTGGGAAAGAGGAAGTCCTGCCTTTAACGCCAAGCTCAGAATGGCTGTGCTAACTAGTCGAACTACAACCTCACTCAGCAGGGTGCCCCCAAGAGCGCCACACAACTTTTAGGAGTCAGTGCTCTCCTCCCACCCTGTGGGATCCTGGGAATGAACTCAGGTCTGTCAAGCATGGGAGCAAGTGACTGAGCCATGCCACCAGCCATATTTGTTCATGTATCGTGTGTGGTATATGTGCTCATGTGTGTGCACTTGTGTGTGCATGGGTGTGGAGGTCATTAGGTGTCTTCCTTAACTGCTCTCCATCTTGTGTTCTGAGAGGGGAACTCTCAATGAACCTGGAGATGATCCATTGTGTAGACTGTCTAGACAGGGAGCCCCAGGGATGCTCTAGCACCCAGGGTCTAGAATCCTCCAGAAGCACAGGGATTTCAGGACTCGCAGAGCCCTGCTTTTTACTGGGTGTTCTGGATCTGAACACAGGCCTTCTTGGTTTTGCACCAAGTGCTTTACTGGCTGAACCATCTCTCCAGTCCCCTTATCTCAGTTTTTTAAAAAGTTGAGTTTCAGCTTGAGACCCACTCTGTTAGGGTGGGACTCTCCATTGCCCTTCCCTTGATCTCGGTCAACTTACTTATCTGGGTCTCATTGCCTTCATCTGTAAATGGGGTCCCCGTAGCACCTGCCTTGTACATGGTTACATCTGAAGGACTTAGGCCAGGGTCAGCTTTGGCTCTGCTAATATTGCAAACTGAGGACCTCAATTACTGCAGCTTACAAATGTCTAGGGGTCCTTCTGCCCCAGAGTAATCAGGAAAGGCCTCTTGAACTTAGCTCTCAAATCTTCCCACTCAAGATCCCGCATACTCCCAAGGAACAGAAATCTCTCTTGGGGAGGGTCCCAGAAGGGTGGACCCGGGACAGTTCCACAACCTATTCTGCCTTGCAGAGCTTACTGCGGCGCTGAGGAGGTTGAGGCCGCAGTGCGCCGCCTTGTGGTACCTGAGAGCATGGCCGAGGCTAGAGACGCCACGTACAAGCTGCCAGCCGCTCTTGCAGGGAGCCCCAAAGGCTGCTTTCAAATCATAATTGTTTTGAAATAGGTAGCTGTTATTCAGCTAGATTAGAGTATGTGTGCACATTCCCTTTGGTCCTGAGAAGTGGTTATTATTTTCCTTTTACAGCGGAGGGGACTGATGCCTGGAAAGGGTAACTGAATGGCTTGAGATCTCCCAGCAGGTAAGAACAGTGGAGAGTGGGATGGGGGAGGGCATAGGGACAGGAGTCTAGGAGTTACATCCATCAGCTCGTTCCAGTCCTACATACTATCCTGTTTGAAAGATTTGAGAGTGGTTCCAGAAGCATCTGCAGCTTCTATTTAGGGTCAACATTGGCCCAAGCTTTCAAGCAGTTATAACCCAACAAAGTCTGCCCTGCCTCTAGCCTCAAACATACCCAGCCCCTCCCCCCCAGCCCCAAATCCCCATAGGCATTCAAGACTTAGAGGTGGGGCCTTGGGGCTCCTTCTCATAAGCCTTGGGTCAGTAACCTCTCATTTTCTCTTGCCTGAAAGCATCCTACAATGTTCAGGAAACAGCATTAACGATGCCATGATAAATAGGAAAAACAGACACCAACTTTGGCATTCCAGTGCCCTTGCTCTTGCTTAACTAGAAGCAGCTCCCACCTAGACTGAGACCATGGCACAGGGTGTGGAGACACTTCTGGAAATTTCTGTACAACTTCTCTACTGTGTAACGCCTAGGGCTGAGGGCCTTGCACATGGGAGGGCAGTGGTCATTCTCAGTTGAGGGCCAAGATGAGGTTGCCTGGGATACAAGGGGGGCTCTCTGCAGGTGTCTGGGAAAGTCATCTTCCAGAGATTAACAGACAGAGGAGCCCAGGGGAGATGTGGAAGATTCCCTCAAGAGAGACAGACCTCTGGGAACAGATGTTAAGATTAGAGAGACTACTGTGGTGGTGCACGCCTTTAATCCCAGCACTTGGGAGGCAGAGGCAGTCAAATCTTTGTGAGTTCAAGGCCAGTTTGATCTACAAAGTTAGTTTAGGACAGCCAAGACTACACACAGAGAAACCCTGTCTCAGAAAACAAACAAACAAACAAACAAAAAAAACCCCACCAAAAAACAAAACAAAACAAAAAAACAAACAAAATATATAATTGGAGAGATTGTGTGGTGATGAAAAACAAAGGGAAGCGAAAAGGACACATGAGTCTTGAAAGAGAATATAGCTCTAATTGTTATGTAGTTTCAACCCTGTTGTAAATTTATGCATTATTTATTTATTTTTGTGTGGTGGATAAGTGAATAAAAAATGTAATTGACAGTCAAAGGGCAGAACCTGAAGGAAACTCTATGGCCTCAGAATGGCCATTCTAAGTACAGAGATGTTTGCTTAGATAGCTAGAGCTGGGATGCTTTTCTTTGTGAGTTAATTAGAATAATGTGATTTTGCTTTTGTAGAGAGAGATTCCAGACTGAAGGGTAGAAAAAGGCTAGGTAGGAGGGAGGAAAATGCTTGTTATCCCCCATCCCTCTCTCCCTAGCAGGAATTGAGTAACTTTTAAAGAAAAACCTCTAATATCCCATCAAGGAAGAGTGACCCTGCAAAGTTTACTGAGCTCTCAGGCATAGCCCCGCGTCCTGTGCCTCAGGTCTGAGCATGAGATGTGAGTGTTGGTACCCATGCACCCACGTGTGTTTCCTGCCAGTCTTTAAATATCCAAATACTTGTTTGTCTTTCCAGTCGGACGTCAGTGTGTATGCCTGGAGGTGTGTTTGGGGTTTTTAATCTCATAGGCTTTGGTCTGTGGGTGTTTTTCTAGGTGGATGTCTATTTGTACATAGGGTGTCTCAGGAAAGGTCGTCATGCACCTGTGTGTCTCCATTGTATACTTACTTGTAGGTTCGTTTGCAGGTTTGTGTTCAGGGGTGTGTATGGTTGCATGCTTGTAGTCTGGGATGGGTGGAGCTGACTGGGTGTGATCAGCCACCTTTGCTCTAGCTGTTCCAGGCCGGAATAAAAATAACCCATTTACCTTTGCCCACGGAAACCAAGTCCTGCCTTGGGCGTTCACTCCTCCCATAGTCACCCTCCTGGCCCTGGGTGGCCAGCCATGATGTGGGGCATCGCCTACATCCACTGCCGCCTATAGACTTCCGGTCTTCAGTATGTGGAGCTGGGATAGAGGGGGTGTCTAGAAGTCCTGCTTTCATGGCCCCCTCCCCCGCCAACAGAGCCAGGACGGGTCTTCTTGCTTCTCTGCCCTCACCCTACTGACCTTCTGGCCACCACCTACGGCTCCCAAAGCCTTTCTTCTCCAATCTAGGAATAACTCGGGAAGACTTGATTCTTTTGAAATCCCTACCACTACCACCAACTTCAGAGCCTGTCTAGGTTGCTGTCTTCCTGAAGAAGCAAGCTGCCTCCATAGTCGAAAACTTCCACTTCTGCAAAGAGGAAACCCTGCTTACGTGGTCAGGGCTAGGCGGCAGCAGGGAGACACTTGGTATCTGTCAGTCCTTTCTCAAAGCAAATCTAGGCCTGAGGGAATTACTGAGGAGACTCCAAGTGCTCCTCCAACCCCCCCCCCCCAATGTCTCACTAAGTAGCCCTGGCCTCATACTCACAGAGATCCTCCTGCTTCTGCCTCTTGAGTGCTGGGATTAAAGGTGTGCTCCACCATGCTCACCAGAGGGCTTTTTCAGTCTCATCTTCCCTTCACCCCTTCACTCAGAGCTGTGTCATCTTTACATCTCTGTGCCCCAGTTCTCTCCCTTACAAATCCAGAGCATATGGTACCTACTCCAGAGAGTTGTGGAATTAGCTGAAATGATGCCCATTAATGGGCTGCCATCTGATTCACAAATATCCCCCAAGCCTCATCTGGTCACATAAGCTTGTGGGCCCACCTTTGGATGATGAGGACTTCCCCTAAAGAATCTTGGGAATCGAGGCCACCATTTATACCTCACTTTCTTTCTATCTCCTACATTCTCTTCCTCCATTCCCTTTGAGACAGCTAAAGCATTACTCCCCATTGCACAGGTGACAGTGATAAAGACAGTTAAGCAGCTCCTTCAGGGTCACAAGTCTAAAGAGCAGAATCAAGTTTACACTGAGCTAAACACAGCAGCAGGCCCCACCCCACACACCTTCCTTTATCACTTGGGTAAGTTTACTGTATCCTAGGATGAGACATCCTTCTGGAGCCCATGTAAAGAGTTCTGTCTTAAGTCATGTAGAAAAGTAGAACCAATCATGATTCTAACTCATACCCAAATATCCACAAATGTAACTACCCCCAGCCGTCCCCTTCCTCTGCCCGAGCTCCACCAGGACATCGGTGTTCGAGATTTTACTTAAACCTCCCCACCCGTTTGAGACAGAATCAAAAGACAAAAGCGAAAGCTGATTTATATCCAAGCTGAGAAGAGCACGAATGTTTATTTTCTTTATTTTTGGAAAGAAAATTCGGTTGACTTCGCTTTCAGCACACCGGTTTTCTAGTGCTCTGGAGCCTACGTGCTTCAAGGATTCCCTCTGATTGGCCCCAGTTCGGGCGCGCCTACACAGTGGTAGGGTACCCCCTTCACTGGGCCCCGTGACCCCGCCTCCGCCGCCCAGGCCCCGCCTCATAGCGCGTGAGGCCCCGCCCCGGCCCGCTGACTCTAGGGCGAGCGCACCGCGGCGCTGGGCATTGTGGCCGGCGGCGGGGCGGGCGACGGCGCCGAGCCGCGGGGAGCGGCAGGGCGCGGAGAGGAGCGCGCACCCCACTCGGACAGACTTCGCGGCGCGGCCGCTGCGAGCGCCGCTGAGCGCACTCCGTAGGGATCGCGCAACTTCGGAGCTGGGCGCGGACGGCGCTCGCAGCTGGGGAGCTCGGAAAGGGCGCACCGGAGCCGGGAGCCCCAGCGGCGTCCGACTCCCGGAGCGCTCCGAACAGCCGGGTGGCCTCCCGGCGCAGCGTAGCTGCCGCTGCGCCCACAGAAGGCACGGGCTGGCGCTGCCGGGTGTCTGTGAGGACGGCGAGGCGAAGGCGAAGGCGGCGAGGCTGGGGCCCGGGAAAGAACCCCGAGGGAGAGGCGCCCCGGCCGGGCGACAGGAGCATGAGGGCCCGGAGCGGGGCTCGGGGCGCGCTGCTGCTGGCGCTGCTGCTCTGCTGGGACCCGACACTGAGCCTAGCAGGTAGGAGCGCGAGGGTGTGGGACACGGGGATGCGGACCTGAAGCGTCCCAGTGTCCAACAGCAAGTTCGGGTGGTTCTTGGCGGAGTCGCTGCGCTCCGTGAGCGCAGTGGACGCGCCCAAGTTAAAAGGCAGCTTCGGTGCTCGGGAGAGGGGGCAAGTCGTTGCCTCCTGGGATGCCATGTAAACCCGAAGCTCCCTGCTCCTGCCTCCAAGGGATATTAGCTTGCTCTTGGAATGGGGTCTGATTCACTTCCAAGTGACCCCTGATTACCACTGAAAAACCGTCGCTACCAGGGCCAGGTGTGTGTGTGCGCCTCGGTTTCCCTGCAACTTAAGTCTGAGTCCGGGCTCCTGTGGGCTGTGCGCGCAGCAATTCTGCGGGTCACAGGGAGAGCCAGAGACTGCAGATCCCTGGAAGCGCTTGTTTCACTCAGCCTTTGGGGAGCGGAGGCCCTGAGGCTTTGGCTACTGAAGGGGGAAGGGCCGAGTCCTGCACAGCCTGCTCCCCCGAAGTGCTGCTCAGGCGGGTTTGGAAGGGTTTGGTGGTTGTTGGATTGTTTCTGGGTTAGTAGAGAGTGGAGGGATGTAATGTCCCCTGTCGGCTTTCCCAATTTTAAATGGGTTATTCTTCTCAATGTCCGGGGAATAGACCAGTGAAATCGCCTCTGCAGCACACCTGGGCCTTGCAAGATACCTTAAGAGGGTTTGGTGGACTCCTAAGTTTTTAAGGTCTGCAGTCCTCCTCACTCACCGCGATCGTGGAAGTAAGTGTCCTGCAGCAGCTCGGTTAGGCGTTGCAAAGTGGGCTGCGTCTTCCTTGGAAGGAAAAAGTACACACTAGCGCCAACCTCTCTGGTACCCAAGCAGGTGAACTGCTGTTAGGGTGACTTGACACCCGGGGCTGGGTGGGAGCCTGGAGGGACACACTGAACAAAGACCCCTCTAAGCAAAGGCTGAGAATGGGGCAAGAAAACTGTAACAGTGCATGAGCTGACACATATCTCCCCACCCCACCTTCCTCAGCAACGATGACATCCACCTTCCCCTCCTCCCCACCTTTCTTCAAGAGCTAAAGGGCCCTCCTCTGGAATTAGTGATTCCCACGGCCAGAGCTTGCTTTTAGCACATCCCCCACTTTTTATTTTTCCCCAAGCCTTGTGCTGTAAAGTTACAACACTCAATCATTTGATCCAAGTTAATTATGATTTGGGCAGACTGGGGTATTTAACGCAGTGTTTGAAGGTAATGATGGGGAAGGGGGGAGGTCTTGTTTTAAAGGGTGCAGTTAGATGTGGGAGGTGCTGGATTGGGTGTTAGTTTCTGTTTAAGGTGTCTGGGGGTGATTGGAGGGTAGAGTGAAGTCTTTGGAAATGGCACATGGGCCAGGTTGCATCTTGGGAAACATTTTCTTTTTCATATATATCAGCTGAGTAGTGGGATCCGGAATAGATGGGAAGATTTCTGGGGGTGGGACTCCATTTGGAGAAAAATGGGACTGGTGGGTCTGGAGTTCGCTGGGTGGGTGGGCTGGACCAGGAATGCAGGAGATGGCCTGCGTTTTCTGCTTAACAAAGCATTCAGTTTCTTTCCCGGAAGAAACCCCAGGCCCAGGGCTTTGATGGATTTGGGCACGAATGGTGCCCAGTCAGAAATGGCCTCTAATACCCAGCTTTGATTTCTCACAAGTGAGCAGAAGCGGTGTTGGAATTGTGCTCATTACATAGCACGGTGGGAGCCGCCTGCCCACCAGCCTGGAGAAGGGCCAGCTGCTGGGGTCTGCCTGCAGCCTGCCTTTGCCCAGAATATGCTGCCCTTAGGAACCTGCCTTCTGGAGGGAGAGCATGCCTCTTCCTCCCACACTGCCTGGTTCCTCCAGTGCCACAGGTATGAGGCATCTTTCCACCAGAATGCTCTTAGGGTTTTTGCAGTGGCTCCCTCCTGATCCCATTTCCCTGATGGGAAGAAGTGAGGCCAGAACACAAGCTTCCCCCACATCTTGCCTTCGCTTCACGTGGATTTCAGGCCAGTATGCTGGGCTTCTTTATGTTAGGTAGGCCAACTTCAGCTATGGGGACAGGCATTCTACCTTGCTGTGATGGGATGTCTGTTGCTGAGGCAAGAGAGAGATTACAGGGAAGGCTCCAAAGTACAGCCCTCCTTTCTCCCGAGGATATGGCAGTAAGAAGACACCAGCTAGCAAGTGACTGGCAGGGAGAGGCCACTTCAAAAGCACTAGCAGCTTTGCTGTGGGAGTCTCCTTCTACCCCACGCCACCTCATCCAGCCATCCCAAGGCCTCTGGCTGGGACGGAAGGAGCTGAGTGCTGTTGATCAGTCTTTTAAAGGTGCAATTAAAGTGGGAGTTTTCCTAGTGTCTGAGCTGGTGCCGCTTGTGTGGCTTGTTTTGAGTCTCACCCTCAACTCCCCCTGTGCAGCACCAAGCACCCAACCTCACCTAAACAAATGGAAAATCAAGCGTCTTAATGGGCTTTCTCATTAAAGTGGAAGAACTGCACGAGAGGAATTTCTCCTGTAATCTTTCCGCTCTGGCCCACCCCCTTCCCCTCACAATGGGGAATTCCATAGGACCTAACAGCTCCCCTGTTTTTAACTGCTGGAGCTTCGGAAGGTGTTTGGAGTTGCCCAAGGTCACAGTAGAGCTCAGGAGAGTCAGGGTTTGAACTCAGGGCTCAAGGGTCTGCCTCAGCTAGTGTTTCAGGCTCCTTCATGCCTCCACCCTCACCTGCGGGCTGTCCAGCTTCCCCCCCACTGTGTGTGTGTGTGTGTGTGTGTGTGTGTGTCAGGATGCTAAATGAAACTGAGGCATCACCTAGGTTGGACTTGTAACAGGAATGGGAAAAGAGGGTTGATTGGGGAGTATGAATCCTGCTCAACAGAACATAGTGGGTGGGGAATGAGGCCCCAAGACCAGGTAGAAGCTCACCAATGACACCAATCCCAGGCACTGGTCCATAGCTAAGCTCCATGGCCTACAGGGTCAAATGGCAGTCACTTAGAGGGCCACATTTATTTGTAGAGTGGGGGACACTTTGGGAATCCATGTTTCTGCCGCTGTTTGGTTATGGAATGGTAGTATGACCCCCATTCCTGACTGCCAGGGCTAGGATGAGGTTTAGAACCCCAACATCCTTTTCCTGAGCACCATGTCTAGGGTGCCTATGGGCTGCCCTGGACTTTGGGCGACAAGCACAGTGAGCTATATCCCTTCATCCCAGGCAAGGTTGGTGTTACTGAGTGAAAAGAACTAAACTCCCTGGGGCTGGCCAGCCACTGTACTATGCTGGGGACTGTGAGTAGGGTTTTGGGTAGAAAGGAGACATACTGGAGCTCTGAGTTATACAGGAAAGGGCAAGGAGTTGGGTACTGGGCTGCGACTTGAGGTTGGGCCCAGAGAAACTGCTGCCTAGGCAGATGGCCCCCAGGGAGAAGGGAGGGGAAAGGCTGTTGCCAGGCCTGAGCTGGCACTTCTCCTGGCATCCTTCTCCACCTCTCTACCAGCTTCCTAAACAGCTTCCACAAATGGAGTCATTAAAGCTGTGAAGGCAGAATGAACCCAAACAAGTGCGGGCTGTGCTTTTCCCTCTCTCTTTTAAAGGAAATTTAAAATACCATAATGAGAATCATTCAGGGAGAAGCCTGTGTCCGAGCTCGGAGAACCCCGCTCCCCGCTGGATTGGCCGGGATCTGACGCCTGGGCTGGAGCGCCACCTCCTGCCCTTTTAGAGCCTGAACGCGCACGGCGCCTGGGATTCCTCCGCCACTCCCGCCCCCCTACCTCCCCCCCAGCCCGGGCGATTTTGGTGTGCAGCCCTTCCAAAGCCTTTTGGGAGAAGACTGGTACTCTGAAGCCGGCTGCCGGCTGTTCCCAGGGAGTTCGTTGACAGGCCAAATCTGAATGGTAGGATCTGAAAGCTGTGGATCAGAACGGAACTCCGCTGCCGCCCGCGGGCAGACAAGCCCAGGCTGAGCTCCCTAAGCCACAGGTCCCCACCCCCCACGCGCCTTCCTCTGGCTCCTGGTCTTCCCGAGGCTAATGGCAGGGAAAACATTTGCTGAAGTGCAGGCATAAATCAGCTGTCTGCCCCCTCCCTCCTTTTGTTTCCTTTTCCCTCCCAAAGCTCTGGGCTGCTGGGAGCTCCTGTTTGCCCCCTTTCCTACAAAGCCGCCTGATTAGCGGCTCCGGAGCTTGGGGGTTGGATTCAGTACAGTCACCTGGTGCTGCCAAGCACCGACCACACTGCACCAAAGCCATTCCTGTTCCCTGTGTCCACCTTTCTCCCTAGCCAATCTAAACTGGTCAGGATCTGCCCAGCCCCAGGAGGTCAAAGTTGTCGCCTAACAGTTGAGCACTGTGTCCCTCTCCTTTCTGATGCCTTTCTTTCCCAGCTCCCCCAAGCTGCCCCCAGCGCATCACAACTTCCCCAGCTCCAGCAAGGCGGGCCTGTGGGTGTGAGATTGTGCGCTGAGGAGTGTTTGTGAGAATGTGCGGTGGGAAGGTGGCAGGTGGAATAGTTTTCGGGGGAGGGGAGGAAGTGGATGTTATGTCGATCTTAGATGTGTGTGTGTGAGAGAGAGGAAAGAAAGAGGTGTGTAGGAGGGCCAGAGTGTGCTGTGGTTTCCACCTTTTGTAGAGGAGGGTGTGGCATGTGTGCATCTGTGTGTGGATGTTTGAGCACGTTGGGGGTGTGCAATGTCATATGGGTGTGGTTGCATTTTGTTTGGGTACAAATAGGTATGTGTGATGTATTGACCCTGAGTCATGAAAGGCCTGGGAAGCTCCATCCATTGTATCTTGTTGGGGATTCCTCTTCAGGACAGGACCTGCCATTTGCCCTGCAGCGCTGGAAGCCCTCATGCCATGTTGCTGTGTGAAGCAGGGTCTGGCCTGGGTGCTAGGGAAAGCTGGGACCAGAAAGCTGAGGATGAAGTCTTGTGCCCAAGAGGGACCAAGAAAAGTTATTTGTCGATAGCCAAGGAACAAGGGCTGAAGACTAGAGTCCTGCTCTCCTCCTCCGGGCCCAGCTCAGCCAGAGCATGGTTGTGGGGGTTTGCCCTCACATTAGCTGTGGCTCCTGCACCCCATCTTCCTCTGGGAGGTCTCTGAAGTTTTCTGGGGAAGGAGTTTGCAGAGCTTGCATGTGTGGCTCTCTGCATCTTGGGAGGTGTGGCACACACACACGGCACATGTTGATCCTCCCCATTGCTCTTACTGCTGCCTTGGTTAGTTGTGCCCATGCTAAGGACTGCCTCCATTCTAACTCTCAGATGAGATGTGATGCTTGGGGATGGGAGACTCACACCCCAACCTGCGTGCGTGGCACTTGACAGTTTACAGAACCCTTTTCTATATGGACTTCTTATGCCTGTGAGAAGAACCCACGTGGGAAGTGGTTGCTCTCCTGGAAACCTGAAGAGGCAGGCTGGGCCCAGATCAGTCATAGGGGCCCTAACCTTGGCTCCCAAAGAGGTCACAGTCTATAGGGGGACCCCAATGTCCATTCCAAAAATGTTAAATGGATGCTGCAGGAAGGCAACAGAGGAGGGCATAGCAGAGAAATTCTCAAACCCTGGGGTCTTCGGTGGTGTGCAAGCTGCCAGAGCTTCACTCCCAGCCTCCCATCCAGGTTTCAGGGGGAGCCTTGAGGATGCTCCATCCGGTGCCACTGGCTTATGATAGACCCTGGGGCGGGAGTTTGAAATAGAAAGATTTCTTATATCGCTGTCTCTCTGTGTCTCTTGAAAATGAGTGGAGCCTAGGAAGTAGGGATGGAATCCTTTTTCAAATATTAAAAGAGAATTCCCTGCCTGTTGCCCTTGCCCCAAAAGCCTCATTCCTTACATATGCCCTCCCTAGGGTCTTAGCTGCCAGCTAGGGGCCCTGGTGTGACCAATTGGGTTTCTGAGGAGGTTAACGTAGTACCTCACTGTCATTTACTGCCTCACCTAACTGCCATGCCTCAGTTCTCTCATCTGTGACATAGGGCTGGTAATGTCCTCATAGGATTGTTTTGCAGGTCTATGAGCTGGTGCTCAACTCATATGTACTGGTGTAGAGTAAGGAAGACTTTTGTGGGATTCCTAGTTTATAGCAGTCTCTCACTGTTAGCAAGAGAAGGGAGGTCTGGAGAAGGCAGGAGGCTCAGGGCTTAGTGGTCCAGCCCCTCTGGCCTTGAACGTAAGATTGGGTCTTATTATTCCTCTGCTATATGACCCTGGATGATCTCCTTTCCCTCTCTGGGTTAAGGTTGGTTGATCTCACTCCCTATCTGTGTTTGGAGTCTGGAAGAGGTAGAAGGCAGATAGATCTTTAAGGGGTTTCCTGGTTAGCAGTTAGCAGCAGACCGAGGTAGCCCAGACCCAGAACCACTTCACTTCATTTGTGTTTATAGAGGCTCATCCGGAAAGTCAATTTATTGACTGGAATGCCTGTGCGTGCATTATGCAGCACCGGGTCTTAGTTGGTCTGTCTCTGTCTCTCTTTCTGTCTCTGTTTGCCTGTCTATAAATTACCTTCTAGGACTTATGTTCACTTTGCCTGCTCCATAAACATCTTTTCTTCAAAGACTGAGAGACCTGGGTACTGGGGTGGGGGTGGGGATGCTCAGGAGACTGAAGGAGGAAAGGGACCCTATCAAGGCTTACAGGGTCTACAGAGATTCTAGTGAGACAGGCCCCATTCATTCTCGTCATTTTCAGGAGTAAGGGAGACTGATTTCAGGGCATAGGTAAGGATTCCTGGCACACACTGGACATAGGAACCCCTAGCCTGGCCCTACACTTGATACAGGGGCCTATCTTTTCATGGCCACTGCTGTCATTACCATCAGAATTAGGAACCACAGTGTTGGGAGCATGGGGTCAGGAAAAGCTTCCTTGACTCTCCCTTGAAGGATCAGCAGTTTGGGCTATGGAGAGGAGGGAAGGCCTGTACTGGAGGGAAGGGCACCTCTACAGACCCACAGGAAAGGCCCTGGTTATGCTGTAGATTCATGTCTGAAAGAGAAGACTTCTGAGGCCTGGGGTCTCTGCTCAGCACTGAGGAAAAAGGCTAGGGCTTTGGAGCTAACAGGGTGTGATTTCACTCAGTTCCTGGGCCAGGTAGCTTAGCCTCTAGGTGCTCTGGGTTCCCTGGTAAGCCGTGTGACATCATCTGACATCTGGTCCTCTGAAGACCTTTGCCTTCCTGATTTGCCTTGCTTTACTCTTTTGGGCCCGCCTCTGGTGGGGGGATGGGCCTTGCTCTCCTGTGTGACTCTGGGAGAACAAGGGACAGCCCCTGGTGGAAGCATCTTCCTTGACGGGAGAGCTGGGGGCAGGGTGGCAGGGAAGAAGATATCTTTCTGCTTTTGGTTCCCATCCTGCTGCCTGGTCTCTCAGAGGCATCTCCAGCTCTGTTCACCCACTAGTCAGCAATCCCCAGAGGCCCTGTGTGGCGCCCGGAGGCATTACTGGCTACAAGAGATGGAGCTGAAGTAAAGCGGCTGGTAATGCTATCAGAGGCGCCCAGCCGCCCAGCCTGGGGCCTCGGCACCTAGCTTGAGACACAGAGCTCATAATAAGTTGAGTCAGAAATGCCAGGAAAGTTGCTCCAAGCCCCTGCAAGTTGTTTTGTGACATAAAAGGGCAGAGGCAGAGCCACCAGTGACCCAGAGTGAGCTCAGAGGGAACAGCACCATGCCTGTGTCCCTCCTTTCCTTGTCCCAGAGACTGGGAGGTGTGATGAATTAAAATGGCCAGGAGATGGGGACAGGACTGTCAGCAGTGATGCTAAGTGACTGTGGAGCCTGTGTCTGGTTTTACTCCCTGATTTGTCCTAGGACCACACAGTGTCAGGTGTTCAATAGCTGCAAAGTGAGACAGCAAGGAAGCGATGTGCAGGCGCCACTGGCCAGGAGGGAGCTTGACCCGGTGCCTGTCTGCCTGGATGAGTAACTGGAGAGTGGGCGGTTCCTGGTCCTTTGCTCACCACCTCCCCTCTGCCTTGCCTCTGTCTCTTTTCTCCTCTAGTCTTGCTTCTTTCACCAAAATCAGGCACAGTAAGTACTAAGTTAAGTACTCAGTGGCCAGGGCCCTTGGCTAAGAAAGAATTAGTCCTGTAAATCTAATAAAGTCACAAGGAATTAGTCTAGGTGTCCTGGTCCCTGCTGTGTGGGGAGTAGATAACACACAAGGCACATGCAGGGCTCTAAAGTGCTTGCATTTGGTCAGGTGTGGTGACACATATCTGTAACCCTGGGGCTCAGGAGGCAGAACCAAGAGTACCATAAGTTCAAGGCCAGTTTAGTCTATATAGCCAGTTCCAGTTCACCAAGGGCTGCATAGTGAGACTGTTTCAAAATTAAACTTGTATCCGATTTGCATGCCCAAGCCCACTGGTCACTGCTTGTAGCCCCTTTCAAGAACATTGGCTCTGCTGCCTGCAGCAGGTGTAGAGTGAGCAGCATGTGGGGAGGCGCAAGGCCAGCGGCTGAGTCCAGGCCCAGCCCTCCACAGCAATGGCTCCTAGCTTCTTGGCACTAGTGGGGCCTGGTGAGGATAGCAGATTTGGCTGCAGGGTCAGCCTGCTCAAGGCTGTCTGTTGCATATTTCTCACTAATATTCAAGAGCATTCCTAGGAGATAAATATCCCCAGGCCCTTGGCTGAGGCAGCAAGACTCCTGGCTCAGCTACCACCCTCACAGCTGGATACCCACTGGCCCTTGCCAGGAGTCACAAGCTGATCTGAACTTCTGTCTGGCAGCTTAAGCAGCCAGGTCTGCTGGGCACATTGACCCCTGCTGCAAATTTCATCTGGCCTCACATTTCCTCGCTTGCCAGTTTTGGTTGGTCTGCTCTCCCTTCCCTTCCTACTCCTCTTCTTCCCTCTCCTTCCCTCTCTTTTCTCTTCTCCACATCCCCCCCCCCCACACACACAGAGGAACAGCAGAAAGAACCTTGGGAGAAATTGGAAGCCTGATTTTAATCTCAGTCCCAAAGCTGACCTGCTGGGTAGCATTAAGCAGTGTCTTCCTCTAGTCAAATAAGGAGGGTCTACCATCGAAAACACAGGTTCAAGTCCCAGCTCCATGTCTAAGTGCAGTTCCCTGAACCTGGGGTTCTCCTATCTTAAAGTGATAGACCTGGAGATTGTTGGAAAGGCAGAGTGGGATAGACAGGACCATTGAAGAGGGAGCCTACCCTAAACCCCTGCTCACCTTTCTTCTTCCTAGAAAGTACTGCTTGACAGGCTATATCTAAGACCTAAGGTGGAGCAGGGCTCAGTGGCACAAGTTTGTAATCCCTGCACTCAGGGAGGCAGAAGCAGGCAGATCACTGTGAGTTTGAGACCAGCCTGGTCTACAAAGGAAGTCCAGGGCAGCCAAAGTTTCAGAGAGAAACCCTGTCTCAAAACAAACAAACAAACAAACAAACAAACACCCAACAAGACCTTAAGTTAGAAGGGATCATCCTAGGGAGTTTGTGAAGCCATCTTGGATAAGGCCTAAATTGGTCCTTGAAGTGACTTGTACATCTTAGGGGTTATCAGTGGGAGAGGCTGTATTATTTGAAAATTTTCCAGGAGCTTGGAAGCTTTGGCCCAAAGGTCAAGGCACTGTGTAACCCACTGATAACAGAACTCCAGCACTCTGGCTCAATGCACCAGGAAAAGAAACAAAAGTAACGGAGTTAGACAAAGCTTAACAAGTCAACAGCTTCTGCAACTCCCAGAGGTTCTGTGCTTTGGAAACTTGTCTGATCCTCCAAACGCTGTGACCCAGGGGCTGCACTACTCAAAAAGTGTGACAGCAAGGGGAGAACCATGTCACCTTCTTCCATGGCAGAACCTGCCTGCTAGTGAGTAGGCCCTGGCTTCTCACTGGCCTGGCTGAGCCATGACTACTGATCTGAATGACGAATGTTTGGGCCACTTTCCACACATCACCATGCCCCCGTACCCTGGCATGTGCCTTGTGCTCATCAGTATAGGAGACCGGGTGCCATGTCAGGGCAGGTTAGTGTCAGCTCCGGCTTGGATTGGCACGTGAGCCAGCACACCATCTGTTGTGTGCGGTAGAGTTATGTAAGCCCCTGCCGGCCACTGGTTCTTAGAAAATGGGCAGGCAGGCCTGTGCAGTTTTGTTCCCTTCTGGTCCACTATGGACAGGCCACAGCAATCGCAGGCTGTCCAGAGCCTGAGACAGAGGGCCAAGGTTGAGGGTGCTGAGGTTGGGAGGTGAGGGTCCATGTGTATTCCAAGAGATACACAGAACGTTCTCTGAGTGCACACCTGGCTGCTGGACAACACCTTACCAACCCAGTGCTGAGCCTATAGAGGTGACACAGGGCCCCTTCACCCTCTCCTGCTTCCTGCCTTGGGTCAGATGCAGAACATTTGTAAATTATTCTACATCTCAAACAAAGAATGCATTTTCTTGGGGGCTCTGGAATCCCTGAGATCCTTTAGTTGCCAGTGGTGTGCTGTTGTCCAGGTGGATTTGCCATTTGCCCTGTTTCCTCATCTGAGACGTGGGAATAATGTAACCTGCTTTCAAACAGCCCACGTAGGGCTGAATCAGATCGTTCATATGGAGGTCAGAGAAGACATCCCTTAGTTGTGCTTATTATGATCACGGTCTGGTTCCACTCTCTTTTATTTTTTATGTGTGTACAGTGTATTTGTGTGTGTGGTATATGTGCATGTGAGGACTGGTGCAGCTGCTAACATGCATGTGCATTCAGAGGCCAGAGGAAGATGCTGGATGCTTAGTAAGATTACTTGTAGAGTGATGGGCACTGAGTGAACCAAAGGACTTGGAGATGTCCTCTGAAGCCTCCTTGCCAGCCTCAGACAGCCCTTAGCCATTTAAGTATGGCCAGGGGAAGCATGTTTACTAGGGTGTAGTAGCCACAGGAATATGGCAGCAGCATCTGGGAAATACAAACAAGGCTAAGCGACCTTAATGTGCCCGTGGAGCGGGGCCTGGTAAGCCAGGGGCATAGAGCCCCTGGAGGAGCATGCTGAAGCCTGAGAATCTTGCGTGGTGGTCAGTGAGTGTTTTGACACTTGACGGTGCAGCCCACCCTGCCCTGGATCCTTTGGCCTTACAGAGGAAGGGCCAGGGCTGAGAGTCGGCCTCTTCTGAGGGGTCACCGGCAGCAGCATTGGGTAACCAGTCTCCCTGCTTCCAACTTGGCCGCTGTACCAGAGTGCTTGTCCACTGCCAGGATGCCCTGGTGTATGCTGGAAAAGGAAACCAAACAAAATCCCTAGGTGCTGTAGTCCTTTCTTGTCCCTTCCCCAGACTTCTTTTCCAAGGCTCTTTCTGGAGAATTCTTGTGTTTAGGGGCCAGATCTTAGGGACAGAAAACAGCCGACTCGCCACAGAGCACACAAAGGTGCCCTTTGTACCTGAGTAAGCCAGCGTGAGAATCACTGCATGTTGTCCACACATGTCCTGAGGCAGAGGTGTGGGGAGATGTCCCGCTGCACACCTCCCAAAGCTTGTGTTTTCACCCCCAGTGTTTCTCCATGCCTTGTGTATGTGTGAATTCCTGTGTGTGAAGTTGTACATGTGTGGGGAGACCAGAAGACAGTCTGGGGTGTCATTCCTCAGGTATCAGCCATCTCTTTTTGAGACGGGGTCTTTCATTGGTGTGGAACACAGTTGGTAGATTAAAGTCAGCTGTCTCTTAGAAGCAGCCTGTCTCTGCCTCCTCAGTGCTAGGTTTACAAGCGTGTGCCACCATGCCTAGTTTTTTTTTTTTTAAAATGAGTTTTGGAGAGCAAACTCAAGGCAAGCATTCTACTGACTGAGCAGGACCCACCCTTTGCTCTAGGCTCAGAGAGGGAAGCCACTGGTCTCCAAGTATCCAGCAGAGCCAAGGCCAATAGGCTGGCTTCTAGGCTTTCCCCCTAAGGTAGTAATCAGGGATGACTCTTTGCAAGCCTGTTGCCAAGCTAGAAATTGATTTCACTTGCCTGTCCACTGGGTGACCCAGCCTGCTTCTTTTGAGCAGGAACATCTAAAGGCACCCATCTGCCTGGGTACATGGGGCACCTACTTCAACTCAACCATGTTTTATTCTTTTTCTTGATGTAACTGAAGGGTGGACAGCTGGGACCTATGTTCCTGACGAGACTCCAGATCCCACTGTACTTGTTGGAGTACCATTCTTTCTGGGCTTTGGTGGTTTTGAAAGTGTGAGAAGAAAGGCCATCCTACCTTCACAACCTGGGGGAGCCATGGAGGTACGCTGGGTGTGTCCCAGGCTTGTGCTATGGTCAGAACAGGTTGTTTACACAGAGAGCAACTGAGTGACAGTGGCTTGGTGTGGGGTTTGTTGCAAGGGGTGTTGTTGCTGAAGACTCTTGAGAAGGGCAGCAAGCTAGAATTGTCCCCTTAACCCTTTCAAAGCAGAGACGCTATATCCAAGCAGTCCACTTTTCTCTGAGCCTCAGTTACCCTACCTGTTAGACTCGGATCCCTTCTTTCTTTTTGTTAAACACTTTCTAATGTCCCCATAAGCCCAGTAGTCTGTAGAATTTCCCGAGGGGTAGAGAGCAACTGTCATGCCCATTGGCTTTGAGTATTTTATGTCCAGCTAGGTGCCATTTGAACATGGCAGGGAATCACCACAGGTACCCTGTGAAATGTAAGTGGTGCCCATTGGAGGGTTGGATTCCAGAGCTCATGGAGAGAGAAGAGCCCTTGTTGGCACATAAGGAAAACTGCTCCAGTGTGGAATACTGGGACCCCAAGCTTGACCTGACTGACTTCTTTTTGTCATATGTCAGCTCAATTGTCCCCCTCAAAGCTCCTTCTTAAACATCGGTCCACACTTGCTATCATGTGTGTGTACACAGACATTCTCTGATTCTCCATAAGGGCAGGGCTTTGTCCCTCAGGAATGTGTTCCAATGCTCAGAACAGTGTCCCACACAGAGTGGGCCCTAGTGAACAGTTGCTGGCTAAATGTGTCATGGAAGCATCAGCTAGAGGGTGCACAAGTTCACACACCCTGGCATTCTCCACCTGGGTTTACAGCTCTAAGTCTGGCTTAGACATTGGTTGTTTTCAGGGCCCCCAGGTGATTCTAACTTGTGATTCCCCAGCCTTATCTGAACAGTGGAATCCTGGGGCATCCAAATCCATTCAGAGATTCCAGCTTCAGTGGTTGTAGACCTGGGTGCTGGGCCTTTCAGAACTCCTGTGTGGTTCTATTGCACAGAGAAGGCAAAAGGCTAAGATCAGGTATGCTCTGGGCTCTCATGTCCCACCCAAATTTTGCCTTTCTGGGGATGCCTTGTGACCTTAGGCTATTCTTTTGTTCCACAGGGCAAACAGTTCCCTGGTGGGGTAACCTTCTTGCCAAACTCAACTGGAAAACTGTCTGCCTCTCCCAAATAAATGACAGCGTGTTGTCCAGGGCTGTGTTACACCTCTCCCAGCACTCCTCAGAAATGCTGATGGCTCTGGGCACCAGCACCCCCAGCACCTCCATCTTTCTGGCAAGACAGCTTGAGCTATGTTAGAAGCTGTCTTTTCTCCCCTGATAGCACGCAGTTTAAATAAGATCTTCATTTACCAGAAGTTCACACCACAGCTCATGTGTTATATGAGAAGCAGTAATCTCACGTTTGTCGGGGAATGCTGTTCAGGGGTGTGATGGAGATGGAGAGGGCGGGGTATGGGAGGAGAAGCCATCACAGAGAGGCTCTGTGATGTGTGAGGAAGGAGGGACTCATGGAATCCAAGCTGGCAGCCCAGCCCCAGCCCTGGCAGTGCCAGGCTCCTCTTGGCTCTGCGTGGGACTGCTGGGGGAGGTGCCATGGCTCTGGGAGCTGACCTCAGGCTGCTGGAAGGCTTGGAGCCGGATGGGCGCATGATGTCACCACCACTTCCGCCAGTTGGCACTCCCAGCGATGCACTGGGTCATTTACATGTCTTCAGTCAGTTAGGAAGGGACTCTTGGTGAGGATTTATTGGTTGCCGCTGCCGTCTTTAGAAGGCTTTGCTAGAATCCTAATAAGGAGGGCACTTGGTCACTAGGGGCAGACATAAGCCCACATTCTGAGTCTTTTCTGGGCACATCACCAGCCACATAGAAATGAATAAGCAAATTCTAGTTGCAGGGTGTCTTCCAGTTTTCTGTAGTCTTCTAGCCGGGGTAAGAGGTAGGTAGCATGACCCTGCTTGTGCAGAGAAAACTGAGGTACTGGGGATTTGAGCACTTTAGAGGCAAGGCTGCAGTCTTACACCAGGATTTGGGCTAACTCAGCCTACACCTGCCTGGCAGGTTGCTATCACATCTCTGAATGTGGTCTGGAATCTTTTCTCTCCCAGAGTATCAGTTTATTCTATGACCTTGAGCTAGGATGATGCCTCATTTTCTCCCAGAGTAAACCAAGAGTGGGCTTTGATTGTCTTTTAGAAGAGTAAAGCCCTTCAGCCTTTCCTTGCAGGTTTTCAAGTACGCTCCACACTAAGGAGAGGGTCCTGTGGTCACAGCGTCCGCGGTCCAGGCTGATGCACCTATAATAAATATCAAGCTGACAGTTGTTAAGCCGCATCCCCAACCTCTGAATAAATAAAAAGCTGCCTAGAATAACAGCCCGGAAAATGCTGGAGGTTCCTGCTAGATCTCTCAGTGTCCCTTCCACTGGCCAAACCTGTTTGCCTGGACTCCCACCCACTCCCATTGTCTCACCTCCTCTAAGACTCCCCAGGTCCTTGTCCATCACTTCAACCCCAAGGGCAGCCTTCAACGTCAAGGCCTGGCTTTTGTTCATGGCTTTGTGGTCTGTCCATTGCTCCTTACTCCTCCAGCTGCTGCCAGAGCAGATAGTGGGGACCAGCTCTATAGCTGACAGCTGAGGGACAGGCCAGCCAGGCCTTCCTGAGGCTGGGGGTGGGGCATGGAGATGTCCTATGGCTCCCTCTCAGTGATATAAACCAACTATTGCTCCTGGCTGAGGTCACCAGGTAGAACCAGGGCTCACAGATGACCCAAGGATGCCTCAGAACTGTTTGATGTTCTGTGAGTGATGTGTGTGAGTTATCTGTGACTCTTGGCTTTTCTGTTAGTTCAGGTTGTCAGGGGCTATTAAGTCCAGTGTAGAGCCATGGAATGGTAAAGATGGGAAAGAGCTAGTGAACTGGAAAGCCCATTGTGTAGCTAAGGATACTGAAACCTTGGGCAGTGGGTGCGTCAGGATACATGTTCAGGGTTCGCAGTGGTAGATCCTGGATTTGAACCTGGGACATGGGGCCTTAACCCTGACATGAGGAAAAGGCTCAGGAATGTCCTGGCCTGCGAATCCATCACAGGGAAACAGTGCCTACCAGAAATCCTCCTTCTATTCTAGAGCCAGCTGCAGCTGGGGTTTCACTGATAGTGTTCCAGGGACCGTGATGCTTCTTCATGGCTTTCTTGGGGCTGCTGGGTCCTGCCTTTGTGTAGTGTTTTCCTCATGGTCTGTGTGTGTTGGGTTGGGGGAGGGGACTGGGGTGAGTCTTCTAGAACTTTGGGCAGGACTCGCCTGGGGTTTCTGGGGTACAGGAGTGCAGCTAGTCAGAGGACCTAGCTAGTCTGGTGACTCAGACAAGCCTGCCAGTTAGGGACTGCTTGTTCTGGTTGTTGAGAACCTTGGTCCCTCTCCCTTCTTGGCTGGGGGGAGGTGAGAGTTTAGAGCTAGGGGAGGTTGCAGGATGTGGCATCTAGTCCTTTCCGGGTAGGCCACATTCCTGCCTGTCTGGGCCAGAAAGCCCTCCACCCCCCACGTCTGTCCCCTAGGACCCAGGCAGGTCCCCTCTGCCCTCCCAGGCTGTAGATGCACATGCAGCCTCCCACAGGCCTCTTGCACCACTGTGCTGCCTCTGACATTCCGCCCCAGCAGATAAGGATCCTGTCTGGCGCCTGGGTGCTTTTTTCCTCCTTCTTTCCAAATCTGTCCCCTGATTATCTGCAGACAGCCCCTCTCCAGGGTGCCACCAGGGACTGTGTTGAGAGCTCAGAGCAAGACAGAGGTGGGACCAGTTGGCAGCCACCACCATCCCTTCCCCCACCCCCCAGCCCCGCACCCATCTGTGTCTTTGCTGAGCTCCAGAGGGAGGTTTAGCCCCAAGCCTAGGACTGGTTTCCTAAGGGTAGGACTGACTGGCTTTCACTGAGAGGCTTGTATACAAACTAGAGGCTGGGCCAGAACAGGGCAAGATGGAGATAGAGGGTGGGGTCACTTCTGTGGTCAAGCACTCATCAGCATTGGGCCTGGATAGTGCCCAGAGGGGATGTGGTAGAGATTGCAGCCAGCCAGACATCCACATCCTGTGGGAGCAGCTGTCCTGGGAAGGGCTCAGGACACTGGGGACGAGGAGAGGTTGTGCCAGAGGGCTCCCAGAGCCCAGCCAGAGACTCTGGGGAGTGGTCTCCCAAGATAGATGCCCTGGCTTCTGACTTCAACCAGAAGCCCCAAACTTAGAACCCCACTTCCTAACCCCAGAGCTTCTGTCTCACAGGCATTCTACAGAGAATCTACTATCCATTCACTATAGAAGGGAGCACTATGCCCACTGGGAAGCCAGCATTATGGTCTACTGTCTCCTGGTACCTGCATCACAAGCCCTGCCTCTGTTCTGGCCATGTCTTGTTACTTATGTTCTCTGTGATTTGGGGCATATTCAGTCTCTGGATCTCTTGTTTCTGCTGTAAACTGAGGATGTCTTCTGGAAGGGACAGGAGGAAACAGACACCACTTTTCCTGACCCTTCCAGTTTCCCAGAGTGGTTAGAGTGGACACCCAGAAATATGAGTCCAGCCCATGACACAGCTCCAGCCAGGACACTGCACCCCCGCCCCCAGTATAGGGCAGAGCCTATGAGGAGGTGAAAGCTGTTGCACTGAGCTCTCTGCTTGTGCAGGCTTTCCCCAAGACTCTCCATCTTCCCTGCCCCCAGCCTCCCTAGCCCCTAAAACACCCGCTGGGGGAGGGGGAAACTCATCGACATCATCTTTTATGGCTTCCTGGACCTGGAGCCAGAAGGCTGAGAATCTGTTAGTGTGGGCTGGGTTCCTCCCGAGTGCTGCCCTCCCCCACTTTCAGCTCATAAATATAAAGTCTAGGGCCAGGAGGAACTGTCCTTAAGCTGCCATCAGAGCCCCCGCTTAGTAAAGTACCTTTTGGAGACAGGGCTCCTTCCTGGCCATGGCCATGGCCTCTTTGTTGTGTGCTCTGGGTCTCCCACATTTGTTTTGACTTCTGTGCAAAGGAAGACCACTGCCATCTTCTTTGGGAAGATGAATGGGGAGGTCCAGGCCCAGAGGTTCCTCGAGTTTGAGGGAAAGACCACAGGGCTGACAACCATAAGCTCCTGTTTTCATCATTTTTCTCTGTGCCCAAACTGCCCAAACCACATCCAAGAAGCTGCCAGAATTCCACTTAAAATAAGAGAAAGAGTTCATCTACAGCCAGGTGGTGGTGGTGCATGCCTTTAATCTCAGAATTTGGGAAGCCAAGGCAGGCGGATCTCTGAGTTTGAGACCAGCCTATTCTATAGAAAGAGTCCCAGGACAGTCAGGACTACAGAGAGAAACCCTGGAGACACACACACACACACACACACACACACACACACACACAGCCTGTCCATCTTTCACATCTTGACAGCTGTGGAATTAGGGTCTTTATGGCCCAGAGCTGAAGCCTTACGGAGGTAGGGGGGGATATGTGGGTAGGGCTCTAGGACTATCAGAGTGAGTGTAAAGGAAGGCCAGGAACCCGGTGTGGGTTGGACAGTGGACTAACCAGGAATTGGTTAGTCCTTTTGGGTGTGAGCAAATATACCTTGGGACCAAATGCATGTTCTGTCAGAGACCTGTCTTAGTTGTCACAAGCTCTGACAACTGGTTGGCTTCAAGTTGCCCCTCCCATCTCTTAGCTCTCAGGACAAGTTACTAAACCCATCTGAGCCTTATTTTATATCATGCAGCGGAATCCAAAGCATCCTGCCATGTAACATTTCCACAAAGTTCAGGGAGCCCTGTGGCTTGGTGCTCCTCCTGCAGCCTGGATCTGAATCTCACTCTTCCCTCTTAATGATCCTGCCCTCAGGTAGCCACAGTTCTCTGGCCTGTAAAATGGGTAGTTGAGCTCTAAGGTGGGTTGGAGTGAATTAATTGAAGGCCCTTAACACAGGGCCTACTTCATTCTGAGCACGTTAGTGGAAGAACAGCGGCTTCACAGGCCTGTTTCTTATGGGATAAGCGGTGTGCAGTGACTGGGCTGGAGTTCTCTTGACTCCATCCTCAGACTGAGACCCCTGTCTGGAAGCTGGAAGTGTCTTTACAGGGGAGGAATGGTGTGAGCTGGTATGCCAGTACTTATCTTGAGTTCTTTTTTTTTTTTTTCTGTGGCCTGTCAGAAGGTTGGAGTGGGGGTGGGGCAGTGGGAGCAGTGGGAGCAGGCTGTAATCTGAGCTGGGAGATGTGAGGAGGTAGAGGAGAGGCCCTATCTTTCCAGAGGAGTGCAGGAGTGGGAAGGCAGTGCCTGGTTAACATCCAGATAAACAGCTACTGTCACTGATCCATCCCCCCTCCCAGATAGGAATCTGGGGCATCTGAATAAATAACAGTGTGGAAACAGGAAAGCCAGTCCCGAAGGGGGACTTGCTTCCTGTTAGGACCCTAGCCTTTTTCCATGAGGTGGAGTGCCAGGCACTGGTCGCTTGTGAAACTAATGAGTAGACTGTTTCAGGAGAGCCAGGCAAAATCCACCAGGACCCGCTATGGGTTTCACAGGGATACCTGGGGGTAGGGCTAGAGTTGGTCTGTGAGGGTCATTGGCCAGACCTGCTGTTCTGTCTCCCCTCAATGCTGAATATCCTATCATTTCAGCTTGTTCTTGCCCACAGGGCTCATGGCAATCTTCCTGGATGTTCAGGCTCTTCCATGCTTCCTCCCAGGCTTTGGAGGGGAGTGTCTGGGCCTCCGGTGCTCCTCTCTCATCCATGAGCTGTGGAGGGAGAGCAAGGACAGGTTTGAGGTGCCCTTTGCAAGTCATCCTAAGCACACCCTCTACTTCCAGGCCACCTGCAACCTGCGGAAGGTTGGCTATTCTCCTAGCACTGGCCAATTTGTCTTCCCCAGGACATTCCTCGAGGCCGGCTGATGGGTAGCAGGCAGCTCTAGGAATAGTGGCCAGGATTCAAGGAGAATTATTTCCCATACAAGAAACTGCATGAGACAATGGCTTCACCCTTAGGAAAGCCTAGTTCCTCGGAAGCTATTTCTGCAAGCATAGGAACTACCATGGAAATGAGTGAGGTGGGTGGACAAGATAGTTGTGTTACAGCAGGTCTGAGCAGGTAAGGGCTGCATATGCAGGTCTCATGCAGGTCCCTGTGTGTGTGTGTGTGTGTGTGTGTGTGTGTGTTAGTTGGTACCAGATGGCTTCTGGGTGACTTGAAGCTCTGGTTCCTTGGGTCATTTTCCTAAATTTCTGTCCTGTGTTCTCCATGTGATGAAGTGTAGGTCTGGGAGCTGGAGAGTTGGCCCAGTGGTTAAGAACACTTGTTATTGTGGTGAAAGACCCAGGTTTGATTCCCAGCGCTCATTCGGAGGCTCACCACCTCCTCGGGCACCATTCGCACATGTGGTACACAGGCTCACATGCAGGCAAACCACCCTGACACATA
This sequence comes from Meriones unguiculatus, assembly GCF_030254825.1. Taxonomy (NCBI): domain Eukaryota; kingdom Metazoa; phylum Chordata; class Mammalia; order Rodentia; family Muridae; genus Meriones; species Meriones unguiculatus. The sequence continues at coordinate 24,959,240 of NC_083363.1, forward strand.
AAATAATAATAAATAAGATTGTAGGTCTGGGCTGGATACTCAACATGAGCCTTGTGTGTGTAAGCCATGAGGCCTGTCCACTGGGAACTGCTAGTTCTTGGGCCGACTGGCCTGGAGCTTAGGTTAAAAACAGGCTTAGGCAAGTGAGAGAGATGAATGGTAGGCTCTGCCCCTCCTCCAACTCTGTACCCCTGTGTTTTCCTCAGAAGCTCTACCTGGAGCAGTAGCCCTAGAGATCATGAGCCACACTCCACAGGCAGCGGAATGGAATGCAGCCTTGCTCTCCTGCCAGGGCACAACTATGGGGGTTTGGGGTAACTTAGCCTGCTGTTGGTGTCATGCTCAAATTGCTACCTCTGACTATTACCCCTCCTTAACTCCAGGCCCCCAAAAAGGACACGTGGACTCCTCACCAGTGCAGTCTCCCCATTTCTCCAGGAAAGGGTCCTTAAGACTCAGAGGGAAGGTAGCTAGTAGCCCAGCCGTAGAGGTTGGTGCCATGGCCTGTGGTAGGCCTAGGCTGTGACATGGGGCCAACAGGTCTGGAAGTTGTGGATGCTAGGACCTGGGAGGTCTAGTCTCCCGTCATCTTTTCTGCACCCACAGGCCCATGCAGTGACTTCTTTTTTAGTTTTTTTTGACTTCTCTTTTGGTTTTCTGTTTGTTTGTTGTTTTCTGAGACAGTTTTTCTGTGGAGCCCTGACTGACCAGGCTGGCCTCCAACTCACAGAGATCTGCCTGCCTCTGCCTCCCAAATGTTGGAATTAAAGACATGCACCACCACTGACTGGCCCTATGCAGAGTATGACGGCATCATGCCCTCCTGTATCCTCTACTACCTCACTACTTCTCAGCCTGATGTCTTAGAGACCAGGGGGAGGAAGGGGCTGGGAGAGAGCAGAGATGTGTGTGCATGCTATTCCACCCCCCACTTTTTTTTTTTTTTTTTTTTTTTTTAGGACAAGGTTTCTTTGTATAACAACCCTGACTGTCCTGGATTCACTTTATAAACCAGGCTGGTCTCGAACTCACAGAGATCCACCTGCCTCTGCTGTCTGAGTGCTGAGATTGAAAGCCTGCACCACCACGTGGCCTCTCTTGCTTTCTGTGCTCTTCCAGTACCTAGGTCCATGGGCCAACAAGGTGGCTTTTGTGAGGAATCCCGCCTAGAGGGCAAGTTTTGGATGACCCTCTCTGAAGCTAGCAAGTTGAGGTTTTGTCTAATTTTAGATCTGGTGTGTCTTTGAGTCTATCAAAAGGCCTCATGTGTGCCAGGTCCTGTTCTGGGCACTCTGCCTGTATGGAAGCAAAAACTAGGATCCTCAAGCTGCAGATGAGGCAACAGGGGAGTCGATCAACCAGCTAGGGTTTTGCATCTTGTCTCCTTGCGTAGATGTGATTCTCTTCCATTGGAGGACAGATGGTCCAAGCAGTTCCAAGAAGCACAGTGGGTCACCCAAGCAAGGCAGCCCCTGGAAGGACTATGCACCCTTTGCTGGTGTCCTACTAAAGCCCCACCTGTTGCAGAGGCTTTGAAGGCCTCAGATGCAGGGTGTTCTCACGTGCAGCTCAGCCCTGTGGGTCTGAGAACAGCCAGCTTTTGCGTCATGGAACCTGGTATCATATCAGGTAGAGAGAGGGCACAGAGGCGGAAGTGTGCCATTCAGGCTTATCTCCCTTTGTTCCTGTGCAAGGATGGTCTGGACTAGAACTAGCAGTGTTCCCTGGCAGGGAGACAGCAGGTCTTCTTGTCCTGACCAATCCCTAGGAGATCTCTAAATTACAGGCTGGTAGAGCTGTGGGGGAACTTCCTGTTAGCAGTTCGGAGGCAGTGGGGGGAGTTCTGTGAGTTCAGTGCCACCCAAGGGCACAGGGTCACAGTGGTGCCTCCAGGCTACTAGGTGGGGGTAAGGCCAGGTTTGTTGTGATTTCAAACTCCGGAGTTAGGCCACTGTGCCCCTTACCCTGGGCAGCACAGTAGATGTGACACCACTTGAAGGGATAAATAATCACCCAATGGTGGTGACAGACTTGCATGCACCCTGGCACTCAGAGGATGTGGTAGCCCCACCTGTCAGTCTGCTTGGCTGAGGCTCACAGCCCTTCTTAATTAGCTACCCTAGTAGCTCCCAGCAGAATAGCGAGGGGCTTTTCCTTCCAGGCTTCAGCTTCCTGCATGCCCCATGTCACCAGGGTATGCCGGTCTCATTTGTTCAGATGAGGAAGCTGAGGCACTTTGGAGTCCTATAGGCTGGTTCTGCCCAGGGAGGTTGAGCAATAGGTAGGAAGCACCTGCAGGGGGTGAGGGTGGGGGTTTACAGCTACCCTGCAGGACCTTCCTCTTTGGAAGGGCAAGAGAGCATCCTCATTTGCACTCTGAAACAGGGTAGTGGGTGGGTAGGGGTGGACACAGTTCACAGCAGAAGCTCTTTGCAGCTAAAAGATGGTTGGCCCTGGGGTTCAAAGGCACTTGTATGGTGCCGTCCCCAGCTAGACCATCATGTCCTCTCAGAGGCTGTGTCCCAGCAGGCCAGAAGTCTTCGCTGCCCTGTGTGCTATACCTGCCTGTTCTCTGGACCCCTGGGTCTTGATGTGGGGTAAGTGGCATTCAGAGTCTCCCAGATACAGGAAGTATCTCATTGCACCCCCTACATATGATACTTCACCACACAGAAATGGTGCAGGGTGCCTTGTGTAAAATCCAGCCTGCCTCTGGTCTCCATAGACCAGTGTGAATGATGTTCCTGTCTGCAACCTAAGCCTGTGCCTGCTGCAAGAGGGTTGCTTCCTGCTCTGGGACTTCTCAACTATACGGCAACATCCTAGTCCTAGTCCTGGATGCTGGGGTATGGACTTAACTTCCCCAGGATGTTCTCATGGGCACCAGTAAGGAGCATTGCTCAGAGCTGCTATTAACAAAGGAGGGAACAGATCCAGAGGAGCCTGAAGAATTGTCCTAGGCCTCCCTCTGCTTAGAAAAAAACAGGGTAGTCCCAGCTCTTTTGTCACACCCAGACTCTAGCTTTCCTAGAACAACAGAGGGGATCAGGTAAAAGGCTAACACTCGAGTCACATAAACACAGCAGCCTCCTGGAGAAGAGGAAGGAGGGAAGGATGCTGAGCACAAAGATATATCTGCTTCTGAATGCACCTTTTCCACCATTTTATGAGCTGGGTCCTACCAGGTTCCTATGACTGACTGCATGGGCTTATATGGATGCTTATGTTCATGTGTTTGTGTTGTGAGCTGGGCCACAGGCTTGGCATGCTGGCGTGGCAGTGTGTAGCTACGGGTGACCACTGTACACAGACTTCCGGCTCCTGCTTGCCCCTCCCCTACCAGCTTCCCACCACTTCCCTGTTCTCCAGCAGCCAGATGTCTCCCAGATGTTTCTTGCTTCCTGCTTGGCTCCGTGCAATGGATGTGCATGTTTATTTTGGGCAGCCCACTAAATAATAACCATTTTAAGAAAAGCTTTTCATAACCTTGTTCCCACGAGTCAGAGTTCAGGAAATAATCCTAAGTCTATTCACTATTGTCCTCCAACTCCTTTCTCATCGACCTCCCTTCCCCCGCCCTTGGGGACTACTTTTGAAAAGAATTCTTTTTATACGAGATGGTGTATGTGTTGTCTGTGACTTCAGCTCTCTGGGAAGCTGGAGTTGGTACTTGGGAAAAGTGGAGGGAAGCTGGGGTTCATCTGGGACATCCTTAGAACATAACATCTCTGTCATTGTCACCTGGAAGCTTGTTCACAGTGTGAAGCCCCAGGGCTGCTCAGAATCAAGCCAGAGGCTCCCAGGAGTTCCTACCTCCCTTCAACTTTAGAGCTCAGCCCTGCCTGGTGGATGGAACTTGAGTCCAGTGGGACAGAGCCCGGCATCATAGCCTGAGTGTAGGAAGCTCTTGAGAACACAGAAGCTTGCGGGTTTGAGTTGCCCTTCTGGGTGGTCCGGAGGAAGAGGCAGTCTAGCTGCCTCTGATGATAAAGGACAAGAGGGCTATATTGGGTATAGGTATCCAGAGTTGAAGCCTTCTTATCCCTGATCAAGGCAGCAGGCTGGGTACCATATCAGCCTGGCCACACAACCTGGAAAAGAAGACCTAGTCTCTACTAGCCTTTTTGCCCACCCCCAGCTGTCCTCTAAGAAAGGTCTCACACACCCTCCCTCTCAGTTGAGGGGTCCTTGGCTCTGTAGGGATGCCATGAGTTGTAGTCTGTCCCTATGTGGCCTGGATGGTGGCCCTGGCTCCTATTAAATAGAACAAATAGTGTAGCCTCTAGGGCTGTTCTGTAAATGATCTGATGCCCTGTGTATGCCTGGGGCTTATCCCCTGGCTCTCAGGGAGTTCTGCAAGTGGCTTAGGTGAGATAGTGAATGTCTTAAGGATAGACCCAAGTTGGACCTTTACTAGCTGACAGCTTAGCTGGGGAAATCAGGCTCCCACCAGAAAAGGTTAGGTAAAAACCAGACTCTAAGCAGTCATGGTGATGTGCACTGGTAATTCCAGAATTTGGGAGACTGATGCAGGAGGATCAGGAGCTGGAGACAAGACTGGACTACAAAAACTAAACAAGAAAGATAGAGTAGGGTATCCTGACTAGGGGCTTGGAGATAGAAGGGTGTCCTGTGCCCCGTAGAATGGTTTGAGGGGGCATGGAGAGGTCCCAGCAAGCTGGAGGGCCCCAGGGAAGAGTATCACTGAGGCTTCTCAAAGGAGGAGGGTGGCTTGGTGGCTGTGTAACCCAGGGGCAGGTGAGTTAAGAGTAGGATGGGAATCACCCCTGCTGGGTTGGCAAGAGAGCCTTCCTAAGAGGGGCAGAATGCTCTGTTAGAAGGGGTGCTCCCTTCTGCACTGAGGAGCAGCCAGGCGACATACACATTATCTATCAGGAATCACTGGGTAATCAACTGAGGAGGGAAGAACAGCTACATGGATGAATGACTGACTGATGGTCATCCTGTCAGCCACCACCTTTCTGATCCTGCCCTCTCCCTCTCGGATCATGCAGCCACAGCAGAGTCCACGGTGGCATGAGTCCGGCCCATAGGGGAACAGTGAGCATTCTGCAGCTTCCCTCCAGCCAGAGTCATCCCCATTCCCTTGCCCATCCCCCGTCTGACCAGGGACCTGTCTGATCCTGCCTCTGCTACTCAGAGAGCACTGGCGCCAGCAATGTCTGGGCTGAGCCTTTGCTTGGATTCCAGCATGAACCCAATGTGAGCATCATTGGCCTTGACCATCCACCAGTGGCATGTTCAGGCCTGGCAGGTTGTCCACAAAGCCGGTCACTGGACAGTAATTGAGCCTCAGCCATTTGGCAGAGGTTCCCGGAGACAATCAGGGTAGTTAAGGGACATCCCTGTCCCAAAGCAGAGAAGTCACAGAGATGGCAGGAGTGCCAAAGAGGAAACACCCCAGACATCGGGAATGGCGGTGTGGAGTGGCGCAGCACCATGGGCACTGAATGAGCAAACGGCACTCATAGAGTTCTCAGCCACTGGATGAGCTGGAGAGGAAAGGTGTCAACAGTCCTGCCTCAACTCACTGAGGGCTGTACCATTGGCCAAGCTGTGGATATTGTGAGCGCTTTCCGGTGGCCTCGCCCTGCCCCCAGAACTTTCTGTATTCTACCTGGCATATACTCCCCAGCCAAGGCCATGCTGACTCAAGGACCTGAGTGTAGGCTTTTCCCATCTTTACACCCCTGTGTCCTGGTCAGGGCATGAGCAATGAATGGCTGCATTTCCAGATTGGAACCTTACACACTTCACATGCAGCAGGTCTGGGGAAAGTCTCTCCTCTACCTAGGTGTACCTGGGATGCAGGGTTCTCTGGTGATGGAGGGCTCCCAGTGACTTGGAGGTCTTATTCTGTCCTGTGGACCCTTGGGAGGCCCATCTCAAGCCTTCAGGGAAAGGATGGGGAACTCCTTTCAGGGTATGGCCAGCTACCCTGGCTGTCTTCTCCTCACTGGAGTAATGCAGAGCCCCAGCTTCTAGCTCCAGCTCTCAGTTTCTGGGGTAGGGTCATCCGGAGGCTTCCCCAGAGCCTGCATCCAAGGAACTGGAGTCAGTACACCCCCTTACCACCACCACCACAGCCCTAGGGGAGGCAACCTTGCCTCTGGCCCAGCAGTGCTTACCCAAGCAGGAATGTTCTCCTGGGAGGCTACATGGCCTGGAGGAAGGCTGTGTAGACAGAGCTGGGAGGAGTCCCAGAGCAGAAGGCTAGAAGCTGGTAAGAGGACAGAGGAGGGGCACTTTTCCTATTCCCCCTGAGCTGGCACTTTTTTTTTTCCTATGGGTGTTAAACTCAGCTCTTCCTTCCTTTTTCTCCTTTTCCTGACTACCTGCTAAATAATTTAAATTTGGGGCCTAAAGGACTTCAATTATCCTTTAATTTACATTAGTAATTTATGCATTAGGCAGAATGGACATGAGGTTCATGTAACAGCCCCCAGTAGACCTGTGGAGATCCGCTGATCTCCATAGTCCAAAGAATCTCAGCACTTTTTTCTCTGCAGCTTACGGTCTTTGTTTTAGAAGTGGCTTCCTTGTATGCATGTTGACATGAGCTGGAGCTGGGGGCACTCACCAGTGGACAGGGAGGCAGTCTGTAATCATGTAAACACTCATTGCAGGCAGATACGCAGAGACAAGGGTTTCAGGGTCCTCCCTAGTGTATACACCCTAACAGAAAGACATAATTGCTCACCCCATTGGATATACCATCTGCACGCATGCATCTGTGTGCCACCTCTCTTATTTCCTCAGGTGATGAATATACACATTTGTCCTTTGCACCTGGTGTCCCCACTTTACTACTTCTGGTGGGGGCCACTGGGCCCCATGAGCTATTCTGTGGGCAGGCATTCAGTTCCTCCTTGCATAGCTCTGCATAGGCACCTGACCTTAGGACTGAATGTACCATGACTGTAGGATGGTGGCCACATGTCCAGCTTGCTCATTTGGCATGGGCTGACATCACATGTGAGCTCCACCTAGGCTTCTCAGGCATGCTGCCAGCTTGGGCCTTGGCACTAGAGCCTGGCACAGCCTGAGCTCTTGCCCTGACATAACAGTGCTGTCAAAGGGACCACAGTTGGGATTGTTGGCTCCTGCCTGCCTCCAGAATCTTGCCAGCTTCCCCTGCACCAGCTTGGAAGTGCCCTTGACTTTCCAGGCTTGAGGACAATAGTGACAGAGAGCGATGACCTCACAAGAGCCTGCTTGAGACGTTTCCCTGTCCTTGTAGACAGGCATGGTGGTTCCATTCTATCTAGGCAAGGCTCTTGGATCTGGGGCTGTCCCTGCGGAGTTGCTTCCCAGCTGTCATTCTGTACTCAGGAGAGCCTCTGGCAGAATCTAGGCTCCCTCACAGTCCACAGGGAGGGTGAAGGCTGGTAGCTAGTGGGCAACACAGTCATCTGCCGAGTGGATAGTCCACATTACAGAGATGAAGGACTTGAGCTGCAGGGTTGTATACTTGGGAATCTGGCCATGGTTCCCAGTGCACATGGGGTTTGGCTTTCACCCTGCTGCCCAGATAGAGTTCAGAAGCATTCCAAGTTTCAACATAACCAGGTACAAAGTGTAGGGACTACAGGTGCCCATTTCCCTATCCCCTGGGGAGTCTCTTGTGGTGCCAGCCCCCCCCCCCAAAGCCCAGAGTTGAATCTGCTGAGTCTGAGCCAGCAGCTTGCTGAGGGCTTCTTACCATATAGGAGCCCCAGTCACTATTCCTCAGGATGCTTTTGGAGGGTAAGTACCAGCAAGGCATATACATCAGAGCCATCCTGGGAGGACCCAACCATTGCCTCAAAACCTGCCTACCCTTTCTCCCAGTCTTGAGTGGAGCATCTGAGTGTTTCCTGGAGTCCCAGCCTAGCTCCTGTCTCTGAGCCCAGCCTCCCTGGACTCATGCAGCCTGTGCCTCTAGGCCAAGGGTAATAGTGGCCTAAATGGCTCATGTCAGAAAGTCCAAGGCTGGTGTATTGCCTGTTGCCTGGTGTGTTGAGCTGAGAGTTCTAAGGCCACATTTGGACCTGTTTGTAAAGGTCATCATCACTTAGTGACGTCTGCTTTAGGGTGGGAACTGTCATAGATCCAGGACCAAATCACAAAGTCTTGTTATCACTTCATAGGTTATCCCTGACTCCTTTTCACCTTAAAACCCTTACACATCTCCTCGCACATCCAACTAGGGGACATTACTTATGATGGGTAGCAGTAACTGCTAGTGCCACACCGGGAGGCAGGTCTCCAGGCACACCTGTTAGGGATTGTTAGAGTAAGGGTTAGCCTGGAGAATGTCTGTGAGGGACTGTCTGGATTACATGAACTGATAGAGAAAGACCCATCTTAATGGTGGGTGGACCCATTCGCCACTGAGGAGACCTTGGGTTGTATAAAATGGAGAGGGTAAGCTTAAGCACCAGCATGCATTTATTTATTACCTTATTCTGGTTGTAGATATGACATAAGGGGGTAGGAGAGTGGGATGGAGAAGGGCCACTGGAAAGCGGGAGACCTTAGGGGACCTCAGAGTGTAAAGCAACTTCCCTCATTATCCTGCTCAGCTCTTTGTCCTTATTCTTGAGACAGGGTCTTATGTATCCCAAGCTGGTCTCGAGCTTCTCATTTTTTTTTTCTGCCTCTGCTTCTCTAGTGCTGGATGATAGGCCTGTACCACTAGGTTTATGGGATGCTGGGGATCGAACCTAGGACTTGGTGTATGTAAGGCAGGTATTACATCAGCTGAACAAAGCCCCATGTTCCTTTGCAGCTCAACCTGTGCTCTCTGCTTCTCATGGCCACTCAACTCACTACAGACTCCTTAGAATAGTCCAAAGCCTGGCTCATGCTGGCTTGAGAATAAGCACTGCCATGTTCCTGCTTCTTTCACCAAATCCTGGTCACAGCTGCCCTAGCCGCTCTATGCTGATGACCCCACAGCAAAGCTGGTGCCAGTGTCCACCTTCTCCAGAGTTTGGTACACTGTTCTTCCCCCAACACCATGCCCAAGAGATCCTGATGCAAGGAACAGCAACAGCCGCTCCCCAGGAATGAAGCTTTCCTGCTGCCTCCTCCCCTTATATTGCTCCGTAAGTTCTTGCAGCAGGCCCAAGCATTCTGCAGACAAGGCTGGTACAGATGTCACTGTTCTTCGTTACTGTTGAGGTCTAAGCTAAGGAGGGCAGTGGATATGCATGAGTGTGTGTACATGTGTGCATATGCTGTGTCCAGCTGGTTCCAGGACAACCCAAGGCCTCACCTACTCCCTGGGGCTCTACCAAGCTCCCTGGCACCTGGCTGAAAGCATTTCCAGGGTGCCAGAGTAACTGCTTTCCCCAGGGGCTGCCTAGGGGAGGAGAGATGGAACAGCTGGGTAGAGCATGAGTATAGGGATACAGTGGGTAGAAGCATAGGAACTTAGAGATGCTGTCTCATAGATGTCCCCTAGGAAGTGTTCGGGAAGCACCTGCCCAAAGTAGGGATTACAGGATGGATCCACTCCTAGCTGTATGTATGTCTGTACGTATGTATGTCTTCCTGCTGTCATGACACAGCTGCTCCATCCGTTCTCTGGCCAGGTCCACACTTCCTGGCAATGCAATTCCCTAGTTCAGTAGATAGGAAAACTGATGCTGAGAGAGGGCAGTGATTTGCTCAAGGTCATACAGTCAGTTAATCATATCTTTGGGACTGGGCTCCAAAATGTGAGTCTTAGTTCAATGCTTTCTTCACTATAGCAGGTGGCTATGTAAATTGATGCAAATATTATGCAAATTTGAGTGGCTTCTTACACCCAACACCAGGGGAGTAGAGTGTCCTGGTAGAGCTGATGGAGGAGGGCTGGGATTTTCTCTTTCACAGATTATCAGATCTCACAAAGCCTGAGAAGACCTGGGTCCCACCAGTCTGCTGATCAGGGGGCCACTGCTAGGTGCCATGTCCTGCTGCTGCTGTTGCTGTTGCTGCTGCTGCTGGGATTATGGGGTCAACAATGCCAGGAAATAGCCAGAGGAAGCCTCTGGGATGGGCCCCTAGAGTCTGCTCAATGGCGTGGGCCCAGCCAGGGGAGATTTTTCTCACGGAGTCCTCAGACCCCCTAGGTCCCCATCAAATAAGCTGACCTGAATGAAAAGGAGATTTATTTCCTGGCGTTGGAGTGAGCTTTGTTCCTTGCCCCTCACTTTCCTCCTACCTAGAAAACAATGTGGGTCACCAGAGATACTTTCCTGTGGAACAGGTGCATAGGTTGGGATAGCTGCAGCCCCTGAGCTCCCGCCCCCAGGCTGCCCACGCTGCCACTCACTGGGTAAGCTACGCTTAGACTGTATGCCTAAGGGTCACTTCCCAGACTCTCCAGGTCCTTTGAAACAACACTAGACTCTGTTGTTCTCACAAGTATCTGGGAGTCCAGGAAGAGGTTTATTTGCTTGTTTGTTTATGTTGTTTAGATAACTGTTGTCGCATTTCCCCTAACTGATGGGAAAAGTTCTGAAAAACAATCACTCATAATCCCACCCAGACCTGACTCCTCCTTGCCTGTTCTTACATTTCCTCTCAGGCACATGCCCGGGTTTGTTTTATGGTTTAATCATGTACTTAGTATCGCTCTGATCTCCTCAGGTAACATTCCCCCACCTCCCCGCCCCCGGGACTGTCCTTGAATAATTGCACGGCTTCATAGCTCGTCCTGTCAGACCCGAGCACAGGCTTTGCACGCCATAGGGGTTCTTTACTGCACTCTGCTAAATAACGCCACGGCGAACGTCTTCCCGCTCACGGCTACTGGAGTCCCTTGGGAGAGTTTCCCACAAGTGAAATTGTAGGTGAAAAGTCATGCCCTACTTTATATGCCCTGTCAGGTTGCTTTGTGGATTTGGGGTGAGAGTCACCTGCTGGCTTCATTCTCAGAAGTCCCAGCAGATGGGCACAGGCAGTGGCAGAATCTTCTCTACTCACCGTGCCTCACCTATCGGGGAGGAGGGTAGAGGAGGGACTTGGGGGCTCTCACCTTCAGAACCCCTAGAAGCTGCAGCCTGTAAGGACCAGCTTCCCTGAGCAGGCCACTCCTCGTTGCTAATTAGCGCCATCCATCTGCAGTCAGATCTGGACCAAGCGGAAGCCCTTTAAAGTAATTTGCTCTTTTAATATTACCCCTGTGATCTCCTTTAATTTCCTCAACCAAACTTTGTACACGGAGGAGGCCAGAGGCTCTGCGCCCAGCTAGCAGTCTGAATTTCACCCTTCCCGAAGGCACGTTTGACTTCTAGAAGTTCTGCCGAGGCTTCCTTCACTCCTGGCAGCCTGTACCCCAAAACAAAAGTGCCCTCTCTTCCATGCTGCAAAAGGAGAAGTGTGGAGTGAAAGAGGTAGCTGTAAATAGGGACAAGGCTCAAATTTCCGGGATCACATTCTTTTCTATGAAAGAGAGGTTTTTCTTCTGTGAGCTTGCTGTAATCATCACCCCATCTTCAGGTCTCCATGACTCGATCCGTTCCCAACCTTGGCTCTTCCCCCCTTTCCCCTGGGTAGCCAGGTGTCATCGTGAAGAAGTTTGAACTGTTGTGATCACAAGGGCCTCCTCAGAAGTGGCTAGGTGAGTCACGGATGCCAGCAGCACCCATACAACTGGTCCCTCAGCAGAGCCACAGGCAGCACAGCCACAGCTTCTCCAGGAAGGGAGCTACAGCCGAGCCAGCAGCATTGGTGGTGGTGCAGGAAGAGATTTATGGTCATCTTACACCCCTGTGCCTGCAATTGCCTAATGGAAGCTCACACAGAGAGAAATAACTCTGCCAGGAATGGCTCTAGTGACAGGGGCATCCACCACAGGTTAAGAGTGGGATGGGGAGCATAGAGGACTCAGACAGCAGCTGGAGCCCAGTCCAGAAAGCGTGGAGAGAGAGCAGATGGAGACCAGTGGGGATGCTTGTGTGGCCTTGCCTGGCATTCCTCAGACTAGGTTCCTCAGGCATCCAGTGGAGAGCCAAGAGGTGAACTCAGACTTGAAGTCCCAGATGCTCAGTGGCACCCCAGCCTGTGTGTCTAGGAGGTAAGCTTTGGTGAGCATAGACTATTTCAGTGTCTCATCTGACCCTTCATTGACAGGTGGAAAAGCAAGGCTGAAAGAGGGTCAGGACTTGTCCAAAGTCACACACCACTGAACACAGTCCTGGCCCCCTGCCTCTCTGCTGAGTAGCAGGAGCACTCCAGCCAGCATGGGGTAAGGGAACAGAGAAGATGTGCATGGAGAAGACAAGAGGACATTGGACAGTTGTGTAGGGAGTGTTGGGATAGTTAAGGGTGACAAGGGATGAGGGGGGTTGGGAAGGGGCCAGTGTCTGGGATAGTGTCCTTTTGAGGCTAGTTGAGGAGGACACTGGAATCCCACAACCAAGCAAGCAGCTCCCTCATTAGCTGGAGCAGCCTGTGGTTTCTCTATCAGGCACTGAGGAGCAAGCAAGAAGGGGCTAGACCCTAGATAACACCATATGCCTTTCTTCTGTGATGAGAAAATGAGCAGAGTCTCTGTCCCCACCCCACCCCCACCTGCTAAATGGAATGATTGTGTTATCTCATCGGAAAGGTAGGAGGCTGGGGCCGAGCTTTCTAAGCCCGAGTGAACAAATGGTGATGGTGGATAAGATTCTAAGGGCCAGCTGTGTTCCTGGACTCCTTCCCTCAAAGACCTCTGAACCAGTTACCTAGGTGGCCAGTGTCCCCATGCTGGACCCCACTGAGAGGTGACAGCACCCAGGGCCACCCGCCTAGGCTCTGGCTTCCCTCCTTAAGAGCCCAGCGGACTGTGAGCCTCACGCCAGGTGCTCTTTAGAGGTGTGTGTAGGTTGGGGAAGTGTTGCTTCTGGCTGGGGGCCCAACAGCCACCTGGGAGCTGACAACAATGTGTGCCTGTTGCAAGGCTAAGAGGTGACTATGGCCAGGTGTGCAGGAAACTCTGCCAGGTCACCTGCTCTCAGTGGCTCCCACAAAATACTGAATGCCTGCTCTGCGTTAGTGCCTTGCTGATGGGCCCATGGAGATACACCCACTTAGTAGACAAGAAAATAAAGGCCAGAATCTTAAACAAAGTGTCCTAGAAAAGCAATTGGAAACCTCTCTCCACACATACCACCTTTCAAGACAGGGTTTCTCTGTGTAGCCTTGGCTGTCTTGGACTCACTTTGTAGACCAGGCTGACCTTGAACTCACAGATATCCACCTGCCTCTGCCTCCCTAGTGTTGGGATTAAAGGCATGCAAGGCATCAAGCCCAGCTAATTGGGAACTTTTTTGAGCATCCTTTTTATGCCAGTCATCTAGCTAGTAACACCAAGTGTGATTGGGCTTATTCTACCTCCATGTCTAGGAACTCTGTCTTACAGATGAAGAGTAAGGAAGGCCCAGAGAGGAAAAGTCACTCACCTGAAACCCCACGCTATTGAAGCTAAGGTCCTGTCCTGTGTGTTGGTCCCTTTTTCCTATGGGCAAGGCCTCCCTCACTATCCCTGGGTGGGATAGGTGTCCCCACCAGAAGGAAGTAAATTGCAACTGCACCTAATTAGATTGCTGTATTTTAGCAGCAGAGCCAGACTTCCACCTCTTGGTGAGGCTGAAGGTGCCCACATAAACTGCTTTGTGCTTGTCTCTGTCCACCTACTGCTGTGCCAAGATGAGGAAGGCTTGCAAATCAGGTCAGAGTTTGGTTGTCTCTCCCAGTCTTGTTTTTAAGGGTCAAGGCCGCGGCTGCCCGTCCAAACCTCCCCCCTACCTTGGCAACCTGGCATTTTCCCCAACAGCTGCAACACTTTCCCTAGAACCTCTACTCCTAGCACTTAGGTCTTAGGACAAGCCATGAGTTTAACACTTACTTTTTTGAGGTCTGGAGTGGGGAAAGACTTTGCCAGAAGTCAAATAGCATGGACATGGGATCTCTCAGGTAATTCTTCCCAGACCTCAACAAGGAAAAGGCAAAAGGAGCCAAGGGTGGTTTTGTACCCTGTTCTCCCTGCCCTGTCTCCCAGTCACCAAGGTCCTTACACCTATGTGGCTGTTTCTCTTGAGCTTGGTTTGCAGCCCTGCAGAGCACCTGAGTGATAGGCAAAGATCCTCCTACCAGAAAATGGAGCATTCAAAGCCCCTCTCTCTCCACTCTGTCTAAGAATGACTGCTACCTCCCTATCTAAAGAGGAGCTTGGGCCTCAAGGTGTAGGCCTGTGGGCGTCTTGTAAACCAGATGTCACTAGAGTTCTACAGGGTGACCTGGGATAAGTGGCCATCGTGGGCGAGGTAGAGATGAGTCAATGAAGTAAAAGAGATAATTAGAAGAATTAAAATGACTAATCCCAGGCTTGGACAGCCCTTTACAAGTTATAAAGTACTTTTGCATTCATGAGAATGTAGTGTTCAACTATTTAAGACCATGGATGAGACTGAGGAGCCTAAAAGGCTCAGCCCCACAGCTAGATAGAAAAGTCTGGGGAAGTCTTAGCAGTGTCCTGCTCAGTCCTGTCCTGGTTACTCTCATACCATGACTCTGTTTACCTTAGCAGTGGCCTGGGAGTCTCAACGTGACTCCCATTTTATAGAGGAGGAAATAAGGGCACAGAGACCTAAGACTAATGACACAGGTGGATGGGGCAAGGTGGGGCAAGCTCAGGTCCTGTCCACTCATTTGGGACAGACAGCAAGGCAAGCAGTTCCCAAGGAGGAAGCCATTGTTTGCTGGGAACAACACCTAGGACAGCACAGCTTGGGGTTTGAGCTGAGACCTCTGAGAAACAAGGCAGTGGCCCAGAGGAACTTTTGTCATTGTCTCTGCTGGTAGGGACATGCAGGAGCAGGGCTCTGTGGCCCAGCACAGGAATTTCACTGCCCTTGCCTCTGTCATGAGGGGCTTCTTGGCTCCACTAGCTTCATCAACACTGTTCTCACCTCCAAGATCCAGAGCTCTGCATGGAAAACACACTGTAGAATCCAGTGCTCCATGCCAGAGGCCACAGTCTGAGGAGACATGGGGGTTCTGGGCCCCCTGCCCAAGCCCCACAGAGGAGGTGGAAGCTGCCTGAGGTCAGAGAGCAGGCTAGGCCTAGACTATATAGGCCTCTGATTGCACAGGGTGTGGCTAAAAGTCCCTGTGGCTGGCTGCCCTGTTTCCTAATTAAAGTGTCCTTCTGAAAATACCCTCCAGTCCTGGCTTAGCAAAAGGGAGGCAGTTACCTTCCCTGGTCTCAGGAGCTCTTTGTCTTCCATGCAGTGCCTGTATGCTCAGGACCTAAGCTGTGAGAGTGAGGCTGAGGCTGGCAGAGCTGTGTCCAGCCTGTCCAGTCTCATTCCTCTGGGACAACTCTTATAGACGCTTGAAGCCACAGGTAATAGGCACCCTTTCTCTAGAGTTAGAGGTTCTACTAAAGAAGCTCTGAGAGGTTTCCAGGCAGAGTGGGGGAGGAGAGGCATCTTAGAATCTGGGTCACTGTGGGTCACCTGTGGCAAGTAGGTAATGGTTAATGGCCTGGGAGAGAAGCCCACGAAGAAACTATGGAAGGGAGGGGACCATGGGAACCAGAGCAGAGATGCCAGCTGCTGTGAAAAAGCTGCCTTTGGGTCTGCATCAGGAAGTCCCATATTCACAGGGTGGCAGGCTAACCAAGCATGGAGTCTGGTTACTAAGGAAGTCAAGTCACCCAGTTCCAGTTGGTGGGAGGGAGGGAGGGTGGGGAACCAGTCAAATCAGGGCTAGTGGAATCTCTTCTTCATCGGTTGATTGTTTGTAGTCCACGGCACTCATGCACTGTCCAGATATGCCACTATTAGTGATGTCTGTCATGCCTGGGGGTGTGCCAAACAGAAATGAATTTACCCCTGGAATGACTTTCTCCATCCACACTAACATCTCGGGGCCAACAAGGCTCAAGATGGTGTAGAATAGACCCTGTGATGAAGGGATACCAGCAGAAACCTGAGGTTGGGATTCTAATCCCTGGATCAAATCCTGTGTCTGGTCTTGAACATGCTAAACAAGGTGCCCTGCCACCTAGCAACATCCTGGCCCAAGTTCTTCCTTTTTTAAAGAGGGAGATTCCAGTGGGCCTCCCAGACACCAGCTGCAAACTGCACTTTGCCCTGTACCACTGCCATCAGGGTCCTAGGGTAGAGGCCCCAGCCAAGGATCTGCCCTTAGTAACTATGTGATTGAGACTGACTTGAGCCCTGACCCTTAGCTAAGTAAATAGGTGTGTTGTGTTATCTTGGGGTTGTTGTCCAGAGCCTATGACTCTGGGCCTAGCTGAGAGCCACATGGATGTCTTAGTTGGTGTCCTTGTGTGTCTGACCTCTCTACCTTGGATGGGAATGTTGGCGTGGGTGGGTAGGGGTGAGGCAGTCATAATTTCAAAGCAGTACAGGCCGGGACTCTCAGTTCTCAACTCTCCCAAGACCGCAGCCCCCAGCCTGAGCTGGCTTCTCCATCAACTCTTCATCCCTCCCTTAAACCAGCCCCATAAAAAGGGAACAGGCGGGCCGGGAGTCCCGCTGCAGACTTTGTAATGTGGCTTGGAGGCGGCCCCTGCGCCTTCTAACCAGGCTGTAATTACGGCTGGCACCAGACACCCCCTCATTACCAGGGCCTGCAAGGAGTACTCTAATTACAGCATGCAGGCCCGGCTGGAGTGGCTGCAGGGCCAGGCCACAGAAGCGGCCTGCCTCCACAGGGAGGAACCCTGAGCTGGCTGGGGGTGGGGGCTATCCTTGGCCTTGGGTACCCTCCTCAAGGCTCCTTATTTCTCTTGTCTGTGTGGGAAGGTGAGGCCTCCAGAGCAGAGTCCAGAGCAGAGTTCAGGGACTTCAGTTCTTCACGAAAGAAGCACTTCTTAAGTGTCTACAATATCCAAACATGTCTGGGGATGTGGCTCGGTTGAGAGGGCTGCCTGGCATGCGCAAAGACCTAGCTTTGTTCCCAGCACCACGTAAAACAGGTGTGGAGGTGCAGGCTGATAATCCTAGTGCTCAGGATGAAGAGGCAAAATGTTTAGAAACTCCATGTCATCCTTGTCTACATAGTGAATTCCAGGCCACCTAGGGCCTCAAAAAATGAAAGATGTCTGTCTGTTTATCTATCTGTCTGTCTATCTGTCTGTCTGTCTGTCAGGCTGACTCAGAGGCACAGCAGTAGACAAAGAAGCGCCTTCATGCTACCAGACTTTGAATATGAAAGCTTGTGAGGCCAGGCTGCTTGCAAGTAACCCGAAGAGGTTCCTGTCCCAAGCCTGAAGAGCCTTTCAGTTGTCCCAGTCAGTCTCCTGGGATCCTGAACTTCAGCTGGCACAGCAGGGTCTCCAGGGCTCTGACACAGGGTCTTTAGATTGCTCAGCACACACACATGGTCAGATGTGCTATATGTTGAATGCACTGTGTTCTCTGGGACCCTGGGGTCTAGAGGGGCCTGGATGTGAACAAGGAAGCATGCCAGTGCTCCTAAGCTCGAGGGTGTCACTTGGGCAGGAAAGAAAGACAATTCAGAGGAAGGGCAGGACCTTGGTGGCAGTGGAGGGGTGTTGGTGGTGGTGCAGGGCTTGCAGCCAGAACAGGACAATAAGGAGGAGACTTGCAGGTGAGCCCTGAGGAGGGAGCCAGGAGTCACCAGGTAAAGAACAGCAAGACCATAAGGCAGCCTCTCTCCTCCATATGGTGTCAAGGTCAGACTCAGGCATCCCCTGGTGGAAGCAATAGAATCTCTGCACATCGCCCATACAGCAATGGCTTAGGAATCTATAGATAGATGCACTGTCTAGAATCAGCTCTGCCACAGTACAGTGTGGCGCTCATACACTCTCTCTGAGCTGTGGCTACCACATCAGTTCCTCGCTCTGCCCTGACCCTGAAGACTGCAAGTCCTGTGTCCACCAATGCCATCTCTTGGGAATGGCAAGAGGACTGAGAAGGACCAGAGAGCTGGGGCTGGGAGCTCAAGGCTGACCATTCTATGAGTTTTAAGAGTGGCTGGGAGGAAACAGGCACAAAGGGAATTGTCCTGAGCTCCAGGCACTCCTCAGCTACCAGCTGAGAACAATTGGGGAGGAAAAGCAAGGCCTTTTTGTCCAGGGCCAGGGCCGAGACAGTGACCAGTGACGTGTCTGGGAAAATGCTGGAAGTTGTCAGCTAAAATTAGCCACCTTACAAAACCTCTGCATCAAGGGCAACCCGGCGCTTCTATTGTTTTGAACTTTGGATCCCAGGGGACTTGGGGAGCTGGTGGCCATTCCTCTCCCGGATGATACAAGCCACTCTTGAGCCTCACAAATGTCCAGTAACGGAACCAGATGATAGACTGCCTGAGAGGGAATGTGCTGAGCTATGAAAGGCCACAGCCTCCAGTCAACCTATTTGAGACATTCTCCCTTTCCCAGTGACACTGACTGTGTCCTGTGCTTAATGAGGGGCAGGTGTTGAACTGGGAGGAAGTTAAGGACAGTTTAAAACACATATAGCTCTCTGTTCCTTCTAGGGGAAGCAGCCTAAGGGGCACTGATTGCTCTTTGCTGGTCGTACATCTACTGCCAGCATTGGACACCTGGGTTTGACTCTCAACTCTGCCATCTAGTAACCATGTGACTTACAGCAACTTTAGGTAAAGTGCAGTGATGGTTCACATTGCAAGGTTATGGAAGCAATTTAAGATACTACATATGACTTAGACATTAATGAGGATGGTAGTAGAGATGTGGGGCTCCTAGACTCAAATCTGCTGAAGTTGCCTGGTGCCACTCTGAATGCCTCCTTTTGTGTCCATGTTGCATCATCACCGGACGTCCTACAGTGTGACATCTACTTAATGCAGATGCATTTTCCCTAGGAGAACAGGGAATTTGTACAAGAGCAGAGGGAAGAGAGCTGGTACCATGTAGCAATGTCATTCTTTTGGTTCCTTGTGAAAAGTCTCCTAACAACTGTCACAGGAGTTGACCACAATTGATCTGAGTTGACCCCACACGATACCAAAGGGCTTTAAAAATTCATGTAGTAGAGGGACTCAGGTTTGGGTACTCACACTCCTATGGACATGGGCAAGTAACTGAATGCCCCTGTGCCCACCGCCCACCTTCAAGGACTGGTGGAGGGACTGTTGACCAGTGATTGTTGGGTGTGGAGCCTAGGAATAGCTCTGCTTCCCAAACTCTGTGGCCATCAATCCCGTCGTCAGTGGTGTTGATAACCATGGAAGCCCTCCTACCACCCCCCACCCCCAGCTAAGGGGACTGGGAAGTCAGAGATGGATCCAATGACTTTCTGTCCCCTGGGGCCTTAGAAAGGCCAAGCAGGGAGCTATTATGATCTGAGACCCCTGGTCCCCTTTTGCAGGAAGGGGCAGAGAAGGCCATTATCCAGAGTGACAGTCAGAGGCATAGCCTTCCCGAGGGTCGAGCTCTCACCATGCAGCCAGCAGTCTACTGCTCCAAGTCCCTCTGGGGTTCCTAGCAGGTCTCTGCCCCAGCATGTTTCTGGTGGCTCCTCCAAGACCCCAGGGAATTGGCTCTCCTCTTCCATGCTTCCTCCCCATGGGGAAGTTCTTGGGTTCCTTTTCTGCCCAGCCTGTGGCTCTAGCTCCCTGGGACTCAAGCACTCCTCTGTCTTCGTGCCCTAGTGTTCTGTCACGCTTCAGTCCCCAACTGCCTCAGAGGTTGGTACAGTGCCACTACATTCACTCTACAGATAAGTAAAGTGAGGCCTCAGAGGGTAAGGCAGCTGGCCCAGAGTCACTCAGTGGTCTAGCAGCTGGTCAGGGACTGTTCAAGTGTTTTTCTTCCTTCCTTCCTTTTTTTCACCTAAGAACTCCATGGGTAGGAACTAACGAAGAGCCTATTATGTCTCATGCTTATGCCATGGGGTCATCAGGGATGGGGGCCAGCTCCCTGAAGTGACAGTGGGTCCTGTGACCTGGAGTGCAGTTCCTTGGACTCTTGCTATCACCCCCTGCCCTCCTGCCCTTTCACCTTCCACCTGCAGCTCACTTGGAAAACCAGGTGAGCAGGCCCAGCCCTGAGCCAAGGAGGCCTGATGATTACATCAGCAGGCACAAACAGGCGGGTGGAACAGGGACCTGTGTCCCATGGGGGCTGGCAACAGTTCCATCTGCCCCACGGACTCTGTTTCATTCCCTTCTTCCAGCTTGCATCAGCCTTTTACAGCTCCGTGTCATCACAGAGCAGGCCAGGCAGAGGCAGGAGTTTGCCTTGGGACCCTGGAAACCTGAGGCTGTCTATCAATATATTAGCCTAAGGCAGGCATGAATGCATGCCTGAAATCCCAGCGTTTGGGAGGCAGGAGGATTGCTGCAAGTCCAAAGCCAGCCTGGGACACATAGGAAGACCCCTGTCCAAAACAAAACAAAACAAAACAAAACAAAACAAAACAAAAATACTGTTAGGCACTACCCTGACACCCCTTTGAGACCCACCTATCTTTCTTCTAGAAATAAGAGATTGGAAATCCATAATAAGAGAAGTCAGCAGCTGACAAGGCAGCCCCATTTGGGGGGAGGGGTTAGACTTCTAAATTTGATAAGCCCAAACATCTTGAAGTTGGCAGAGCAAATTAAAATGATCCCATTTCCCAGATGGGAAAATCAAAGCTCTGTGAGAAGTGGACCCTCCAAGGACAGCCATGATTCAGCCATAGCTTCTAGACCAAGAAGGGCATGGGATGGTGGAGCCTGGAGATGAGACATTGCTAACAGTTGTGGGGCATAAGTAGTTGATGCCTGCTGCATGGAGGAAGAGAAGGAGGAGGAGGTGGAGAGGCCATGCCCATGCATGTTTGAAGTTCTCAAATAGTAAAAATTAGTTTAAAAACACCAGAAACCAAACTAACCAACCAACCAAACAAACAAACAAAAACCCAAACCATCAGCTACAATTGTAGAAATGGGGTAGTTTTTATTTTCATATTTATTTTCCCCAAACCGTTTGTTTGTTTGTTTTTGTTTCTCGAGACAAGGTTTCTCTCTGTAGCCTTGGCTGTCTTGGACTCGCTTTGTAGACCAGGCTGGCCTAACAGAACTCACAGAGATGCCTTTGTGCTAGTATTACAGGCATGCTTCACCGCCATGCCTGGCCCCCAAACCATTCTTAATGTCAATGGTGTGATCACTTGCTAATCAAAGCAGACCCAGGAAAGTTTCTATTAAAGGTTTTAATTTACTTATTTCTATGGTGTCAGGGATTGAACCCAGGGCTTTATGCATGCTAGGCAGGTGCTCTACTGATGAGCTTTGACCTTGACCCAAAGGAAAGATTGTTAAAATAAAGTCACTGTTGTATCCCTGGGTCTCTAATGCTCTTCTGTGGTGTGATCTAAGACCAAAACATAACCTCTTTCATCTGTTTCAGAGGACCATGACCAGATGATCTCTGAGAATCCAGGTTTCCAAAGGGGCCCTGCCACCCTGATTCCAAAGAGGCTGGTCAGCACAGCCAGAGAAAAGCCTGTCTCCCCAGTGGGTCCAGCTACACAGACAGGGCCCCAGGCCCTTAAACAGTTTGCTTTAGAGTGACTTAGCTTTAGGGCCTGTACATCAAGGACACTGTAGTATGAGCTAGAATGGGTAGTGAGGCCATTGGAAATGAGATGGCTTCCCAAGAGCCAGGAACCTGACATTCCAAAGAGGCCCTAAGATCAGGGAGGGGTGTCCTGGGGCTGGAAATGGCCTAGATGGCTTTAGAGCAGGAAGGCTGAGTGAGTATCTAAAGTGGGATTAGGGAAGCTGTTGGAGGGATAGTTGAGGACTCTCAAGACCACCCCAGCTGGGAACAGAGTGGATCCAGGGGTCAAAGAAAAAGCCTCAAGTCCAATGGGGTTAGGACTAGCGGGGCCTGCAGGCTGGGAGGCTGCAGGAAGGAGGCATGTTTGCCATGCCCATCTGAAGAATCAGGTGGTTGGGTACCCACAGCATCTGGGTCCACCCAGGACCAGGCGCTGGGTTGGAGGGTAAAAGAAGAGAGTACCGGGAACATGCTTCCCACCTTGTCCCCGTGCGCAGCTGAGTGTTCAGAGTTTGAAATTGCAAGTCAACAAATAAGACAGGGCAGGGAGGTTGGCATCATCTGAGAAGGGAGAGCAGCATTTAGCATAGTGTCCCCAAGGATGAAACCTCTGTCCTGGAGCATGGGAGGGGTCAGGCCAAGAGGAAGGGAACAGGGCTTGAGGTCTTGCCTCTGAGGCGACAGACAGCTATCACCTATGGCCCATAGGATTATTAATAGGGTTGAATGGCAAGAATGCTATGTATCTTGGTAGCTGTGATCTTGGTTGCATCCTCTGATGTTTTTTTTGTTGTTGTTTTTGTTTTGTTTTGTTTTGTTTTTTTTGAGCCTCAGTTTCTGGCCCTATAAAATGGAGACCCAACACAGGCTTGTTGCATGCCTACTGTGTGTGGTGCCACAAAGGTTTTTTTTAATGCTGTAAATGGGATCAAAGGTCATTTTCTGGAAGAGGGTGGATGAGAGGCCTTGGTCCCCTTAAACCTGGAGAGGAGGAAGCAAAACTGTCTTCAGGGCTCTGTCCTCACCAAGGCTGACACTGACCCCAGGGTTCAGGGAGGGCTGGCAGTATAGCTTCTCCCAGTGACTCAGGGACTGTGTTACCTCCACTCTGTAACTAGCATGAACCTTGGAGAGAGACCTCACAGGAGCATCTGGACTCCCCTCAGGTTGCAAGTTCCTGCCCCATTGGCCGGCTTGGCAATGCTAATCCCTGTGGCCATCATAGGAAATGACATCATGGGCACGGAAGGGTTTGTGCAGGGTGTGGGAACAGGGCTGGGTGAGAGGCCTTCTTTGTTAGGAGCAACTTGGTGTCCTCCAAGCTGGCCAGCCCCCATTTGTCATCAGTAACGGGCATTGTAACTGCCTCTGAGGGAGACTGCAGCCTGAACCCCACAGGAGCCAGGCCCAGATGGAGGCAATGCTTTGTGTCTAAGGAGGGGCCCAGCCTGTGGGGTTCGTGTTTTTAAAACATAATAATAAGTTGGCTTGTCTCCTCTAGCTCTGCCCACTCCCCACCGAGCGCAGCAGCCTGCAGTGAATGGGAGAGATTTTCCATGCAGTGGGAGTCAGGGCTGGGAGAATTAGCTGGTGTCCAGAAGCTGAAGAGCCACTGTGATTACTAATGATAAATGTACTCAGCGTGGGGTGGCCCTGCGCGCACCTCCCTTACCCCATCCTCCCTTCCCTGGACACATGGCCTGCTGTACCTTAGATAGATGCCTAGAACTGTGCCAGGGTCCCTCAGACCCAGAGACAAAGGCCAGTGATGGAGGTGCCAAGATCCTTCCTACCAAGCTACAGCTTTGTGCTTGGACCTCCATCCTGGGAGCAAAGTCTGGTAGGTGTTTATATTCTGATGTGGGGTGCTGGGCATGTGCCTGCGTCCTGCCGCAGCTGCGCATCTTTCTGAACCATTGTCCCTGAGCCAGAGACAGAACTCTGATCTGGCTGTATGATGTCAGTTGCACCCCGTTTCTGAGCTGGTAACACACAGGACTCCAGACCAACTTTCTTCAAGGGGTTCAGGTGACAGTGGACCAAGAGGCCTGAGAAGCTCAGGTCTCCAGATCCTCCCACAGGCCAGCCAAAGCCGGAGAACATTCTCCACCTTCCACACAGAGTGCAGCGCCACTGTTTTCAAGGCACAGTTTCATCTGGTTCCTTGTGTGCCTTCTTGGCAGCACCCTAAAGTTAGCAGGCAAGGATTGAGGCCCAAGAGGCAAACCACCTTCTCAGATCTCCTGGTTCACACTAAGGATTTGAACTAGATCAGGGGGCTTTGGGCAACCTGCCCACTCCTGCCCAGCCCAAGCCTGGGGTCTAGGTCACTACAGGGAAGCAAAGCTACTTTCCTTTCGTAAAGGTGACAAGCATGCTTGAGCAACTGGGGTTTGTGGAATGTGCCTGTAATTCAAACACTCAGGTGGCTAGGGCAAGAGGATCACCGATTTGAGGGTACTAGCCTGGTCTACAGAGTGAGATATTTTAAAGGGAGAGCCCAGGCACGCCTTTACTCCCAGCACCGAGGAGGCAGAGGCAGGCAGATCTCTGTTAGTTTGAGGCCAGCTTGGTCTACAGAATGAAGTCCAGGACAGAGAGGGCTACAAAGAGAAACCCTGTCTCAAAAAACAAAACGAAATAGAGAGAGGGAAGGAAGGAAAAGTGCTTGGGCTGGGACCTCTGGGAAGCTGGTCCCTTTTTGGTCTTCTGCCTCTTACCTACTCTACTGCCTTAGGTCCTTGAATCTTTGGAGCTTGTATCTTAACTGCTCGCACAGCTCCTGGGGAGAAATCTGTGGACTGGAAAATCTTGCCATGCCCACTGTCCTTCTCCAGCAGGTACCCTGACATGACACTGAGGTCCCTTGGAAGAGCCTGTGCATCCCTGTCCTCCAGAACAGTCACTGAAACTGCTAAGGAGCCACAGAGCTCTAAGAGACAGTACCTGCCAGGCCTATTAGCTCCACACCTGCCTGTGTTTCCAAGAGAATAGGGACCTTATCACTAGGGGGACAATAGGATGGAGGGTGGACTCAAACTTGGCCTTAGAGACAGGAGACAAAAGAGAGTGAGAATCTGGGGGCTGAGACCTCCAGAGGTGGGTTGGCTGTGTGACCTCCAAGATAAGTGTCATGGTTGGGAGCCTCAGAGACCAGGAGGCTGTGCGACCTGCAAGGTTAGTGTTGTTATTGGAACAGCCTGCCAGTGGCATTTGTGGGCTCTCATTCTGTAGGGACAGGATGCTAGGAGAGGCTTGGGTGCTGCATACCTGTGATCCCAGCACCTGGGAGGTGGATCTCAGGAGGACCTAGAGTTCAAGATCATTCTTACCTACCAAGTGTGAGCCTAGCCTGTGCTTGATGCTAGGTTACATCTCTGGCAGAACAGCCCCTGTACGATAGACTAGGACCCCTGACCTAGTGTTGATATATATATATGGGGAAACAGTAACACATAACACACACACAGAGATATGGGGAAACAGTAGTAGCAGAAGCTGTGATCCAGTTCACTGTTTCAACACTTACATTAGCTGGCTCTCTTTCAGTTGGCTATGTCACTGCAAAGCTGGGCTTTGGATATCAGAAAATAAGGACTCTGTGACTAATAGTAAGAGGGGTGGTGTCCACTCTGCTCTGAGAACTTGAGCTGTGCTCAGCTGGTGCACACATGTCACCCTGTTAGTAAGTTGTTGAAATGGGATAATAATAAGGGTTTGTGTGCATGTGCGCACCATGGGCGTGTATGCATATGTGTGTGTGTGTGTGTGTGTGTGTGTGTGTGTCTGTGTGTGTGTGTCTGTGTGTTGGAAGGTAGGATCCATAGATCCATGCGTGAGAAATAACATTAAGTATTTGTTTCTCTGAGCCTGGGTTACCACACTTTAGATAATAATGTCCAGATTCCCTTTCCCCACAAATATCATTTTTCTTCATGGGTGAATACAATTCCACTTGTGTATACATGTTCTACATTCTCATTATCCGTGCATTGATGGGCATCTGTGCCAGTTCCATTTCCTTGCTATTATGAGCAGAGCAGTGATGAGCATGGATATGACATTATACTAGGTATCTTTCCAAGTGGCAACTAAGCTTTTAAGAATTCTTACCGAACTCCTTCACTCTAGATTATTTAATGAATTCATCACTTGTTGGGAATTCTTTGTGGCCTTGTGATACCATTAAAACAGACTGATCTACTAACAACTAGAATGAGCAGGTGGCTGTGTTGAGGGTGATCATGAGGTGTATCTAGGGACTACGAAATATCCTCCAAGTAGGGCCAGGCAGAACAGACCCCAGGAACCCCAAGTAGTTCATCCTTGGCTGGTACCTGGTTGAAGCCACCATACCTGAACTCCTGATGTGCCATGACTGGGGTGGGGGTGGGGTGGGATCTTGAGTAACTCCATCAGCCTCTCTGAGCCTCAATTTCTCCTATAAAATGAGGACAACAGAACACATAGAGGGTTGTTGCAAGAATTCAATAACTCACCAGCTCAGTGCTTGTGTAGGCATTTGGCAATGAGCACCTACCAAGGGCCGGGCCCCCTTTCAGGCCATCATGTGTTCCTCAAAGCACACTGTCTGGGTCACATTGAAGATGGGTTTGCATCCTATTGGCCAGCTTCTCCCTTACCCATGAAAGCCAGTATCTTTTGCCCAGGTCTTTTCTCCCAAAACTACCCCAGTCTTAGGAGAGTCTCCTGGTGCACAGAGAGAAAGAACAGACACGTTTTAAAAATCTGCTCACGGGGAATCTGTGCCCCCTGCTCCACTGCCCTCAGGGGGGGATTCCGTAGGGTCACATACAGCCTTTTGACCTGAAGGGCAAGGGCATAATCCCTGGTTAGGCCTCCCAGGACCCCACTGCCTCTACAGGCACATGGCTGGGGGAAGGCACTGTGCCCACCCACACATGCCACCCTGCACTTGATCCAGCTTTCCCAGGAGTGGTGCGCACAGCCCCCACTGCTTGTCCTGAGCTGCCGCCTGATTGTTCTGCATTTGTGATGTAGAGCCAATTTTCCTAAGTGAATTGTGACCAATCATAAGCCTGGCCTGCTTTCCTCCCTTCCTGTTTTTCTCACCTCCCAAGGTGCTGTTCTTTCCAGGGACACAGGCGGTTCCATCAGGCCTTGTGGGGGAGGAGGTAGCCACCCTCTTAGCTTTGCTGTGTTCTCTGAAGGGTCTCCTCTGTCCTGCTAAGGGTGTGAGCCTGGAAAGAGGCTGGCTGCAGGATGCTCAGAGCCCTGGGTTTGGCACAACTTCCCCTCCCCCATCCCCCACACCACACCCTGAGGGTCCTTGGATGCCACTATGTCTCCAGTCTGGCTAGCTGGAGCTGGAGAGGGCAGTGGTGGCTTCAGGGCAGAGATGGCCTGGTTTGTGCTTTAACCTCAGCCTGTTCCTTTTTGAGGCTTCGCGGTGGGAAATGGCTGAGGCCAGGCAGAGCCAGGGCAGGAAACTCGGGCAGGCCCAGTGTGGGTGTCCTTGCCTCTGGTCTCCCTGTTTTCTTCAGATAGAAGAAAGAAGGGACCACTAACATCCCAGGACTGGCCAGGCCCACAAAGTCTGTCTGGTCTGGCCTCTGAAACGCAAAGTGGGATGGGGAGGCTGCCGGCTCAGGAGACCTTGTATGGGTGATGGTGCGGTTCCCAAGGTGAGAGGTGTCCGGCTACACTTCATGGTACTTCTTTCCTCCCCCACAGGCGTTGACTCAGGTGGCCAGGTGCTCCCAGACTCCTTCCCGTCAGCACCTGCCGAGCAGCTGCCCCACTTCCTGCAGGAGCCACAGGACGCCT
The DNA here is from genome assembly GCF_030254825.1 of Meriones unguiculatus. NCBI lineage: Eukaryota > Metazoa > Chordata > Mammalia > Rodentia > Muridae > Meriones > Meriones unguiculatus. Next base: position 24,986,598 of record NC_083363.1, read on the forward strand.
ACATTGTGAAGAACAAGCCGGTGGAGCTGCGCTGCCGTGCCTTCCCCGCCACACAGATCTACTTTAAGTGCAATGGTGAATGGGTCAGCCAGAACGACCACGTCACACAGGAGAGCCTGGATGAGGCCACAGGTGAGGCCAGCCCTGCCTGGGCTTCTCAGAGACACCACCCGCCATGATGCCCCTCTAAGCCTCAGTGTCCCCTCAGTTCTCTGCATATTGACTACAACCCGCAGCAGGGGCTCGCCCACCCTCCCACACCCTGGCCAGTCTTGCAGTTGTGCACCAGGCTAGGTTCAACACTGTTTGTGTTCTTCCATAGCTTTCTGTGCGGGGAAAATGGTGCCGTTTTTCAGTTACGTTCCTGATGTGATTGCTTGGCAGAAGTTGTTCTTGCTATTAAAGAAAAGGTTCACACATGTTCAGTGGCCCTTGTCAATACGATTGGGAACAGAAGTGTTTCAGATTTCAGAATTTTTTGGACTTTGAACTTGTCCAGATTATGATTCAGATAGTGCCTCCCCCCCCCAACTAAGAAAAGGAAAGAAAGAAAAAAGAAGTAACATTTAAAATACCTTAAAACCTGCAGTTTCTGCACCATTCTGTCCGTGCTTGTTTTTGGTTGTGGAGTAGTGTCTCGTGATGAAGACTTATCTCAGTTACTCTGGAGGCCGAGGCAGGAGAATCATAGGTTTAAATTTATTTTGCAACACTGTCTCAAAATAAAAAATGAGAAGAGGGCTTGGGATTGATAGAGTGATTCAGTACTTGCAAAGGTTCAATTCCCTACGTGGCAAAAAGATATAATATAATATAATACAATATAATATAATATAATGTAAAATAAAGTATAAAATTGGCTGGCAAAATGGCTTGAAAGATGCCAGAGTTCAGTATCTGGTCCCATGTAGTAGGAGAATGGATTCCAGGAAACCGTCCTCTGACTTCCACATGTGCTGTGGCACACTTGTGCCCACACCTACAGGCACACATTTAAATTAACATTTCACTGCTCCGTGGTGGCACACACCTGTAATCCCAGCACTCAGGAGGCAGAGGCAGGTGGGTCTGCGTTAGAGGACAGCCTGGTCTGTATAGTGAATTTCAGGACAGTTGGGGCTACACAGAAAGCTCTGTCTTGAAAAACAAATAAGATAAAAATAGTAAAGTTTCATTTGGGGAAGTGTTTTAGATTGCAGATTGAGGGTGCTCTGTCCTGTAAATGCTGCATGAATGGCTGAATAAATGGTCTTGTAATGCAGCCCAAGGAAGGAAGGACAGGGACTGAACTTTGGGATTGGGGGGAGGCACAAGGACCCTTCCTGCTGAGTTGCAGTTCACCCTGTTGCCAGGCAGAGGCTCAGCTCTAAACATGTCTCACAGGCAGGCAAGCACCAGTGTCCCTGGATCAGTGAGGGTGCCTGTCACCAGGCCCTGTCTCTGTGGGAGCCTTGGGTGCAATGTCTTTCCCAGAATGTAGGATTAGGAAGAGACCGAGCACAGATGCCCCCAACCTAAGGGAGCCCAACAACCTGAGCTGAGGGCTCTGCCCTGGCAGCCAGGCTGGATTTTCCTTCTCTTGATCATGTCTGTGGTTCTCTTCTTTGTCTGTGTCTGTATCTCTCCTACTTTCCTTTATTCTGACCACCCCTGACCTTTTTTCTCCTTCAGTTTCTGTTTTGCCTTGAAATGCCCTGATCTCAGGCCCACCCAGATAGAAGTAAAGCCACACCCCAGATTTAACCACTGCTGAGTGTCACCCCTGAAGTTCAGTTGGAGGTGTGAGCATGGTACTGGGGTTCTAAATAAAAGACTTGAAAGTTCATTCTCTTCTAAAGTCTGATTAATAACAGAATTAGACACAAGACAGAGCAAGCCCAACGGAACAGTCAGTATGGTAGGCCTGGGGAATGTTCATAGATCCGGATGGAAACCAGGGGTCTTCTGTAGGAGAGCCACAGGCTTGGGTAGAAGGGAGGTGCTGCCTTTCCTCCACTGAGGCCCAGTCTTCTCCCTCCCAGGCTTGCGGGTGAGAGAGGTACAGATTGAGGTGTCAAGGCAGCAGGTGGAGGAGCTCTTCGGGCTGGAGGACTACTGGTGCCAGTGCGTGGCGTGGAGCTCCTCAGGAACTACCAAGAGTCGCCGAGCCTACATCCGAATTGCCTGTATGCCACCCGATTGCCCCACCCCATCTCCTTGTCGTCGGCAGAGAAATACCCCCCATAGCGTGTGCATGCCAGACCACATGAGCTTCTGGACCCAGAGGCTAGGCCTCTAAGGAGGCTTGAGGGTTTCTGGCAGCCCTTGCCATCCAGGAAAGGAAGCTGGAAGCTATGAGGCAAGGTCCCAGAGACAGGGAGGGGACCCTGTTTTCCCCAGGTGAAGGCAGCCTGTAAACAGTTCCTTGAGTGTACACTGCCCTCTAGTGGCCACAGTGGCACTTCGCTCCCATCCAGCACTCACTTGATACCCTTGGAACTCTTCTCAGACCTGCGCAAGAACTTTGACCAGGAGCCTCTGGCTAAGGAGGTACCCTTGGATCATGAGGTCCTTCTGCAGTGCCGCCCACCAGAGGGAGTGCCTGTGGCTGAGGTGAGGAGGGCTTGGCCAGCCAGATAAGGTTCTGCCTCTTTTTGAACCCCACTCACACCCAGCCCTCTACAGGTGCAGACTCACAGGAAGGGGACCCGGGGGCTCCATGGGCAGGCCCCAGTTCTGAGACCACACTTATAGATACTACTGGGTTTCGGTGTATGTATCCAGGTGTTCACTCCATCAGCTAAAGATCAACTTCCTGTTTCCTCACCCATACCCTACACTGGTCTAGGAATTTAAGGAGGACACGTAGCCTTGCACCAAAGGACTGGCCTTTCACTCAGAGCTCAGCTGTTGAGCTCCCAAACTTTGTACTGGTCACCTGGGCTCTTCTACTTTTGTCCTCCTGGACATTGGGTATAGTGGGCTCCTGAGTGATAGTTGCCATCTGCAGTGTGGACAAGGCCACCCTTTAGAGGTGGGAAGGATGGGGTGACCACCTAGGTTATGACTGCTAGTGAGTAGTGGAGCTGAGGAATGAACCCAGAGTCCTGCTGCAGGAGCTGCAGCTTTTAGGAACTTAGGGTGGGGCAGATGATAACATAGCAGCCTATGCATGCTTGGTACTTCTGAGCCCAGCATGTCACATTCACCCCAGCCCTATGGGGTGGGTACTGTTCAGGTTCCATCTTACGGTTGGTAAAGTTGAGGCCCTGAGTCTCCCAAGATCTCACCTGGTAAATGATGTCCCCGCAGTGGTGCTGGAACCTGTTGCTGCTAGGTGTGAACTCAGGCATAGGCATGGCCATAGGCAGGACCAGTTATTCCAGTTGTGCTTGGACCCCTCCTTCCCTCTGCAGGAGGCCCATCCCTAGTGTTAGCAGGCAGACAATGAGCCCTCACTGGCCCCCTCCACAGGTGGAATGGCTCAAGAATGAAGATGTCATCGACCCCACTCAGGACACCAACTTCCTGCTCACCATTGACCACAACCTCATCATCCGCCAGGCTCGCCTGTCGGACACAGCCAATTACACCTGTGTGGCCAAGAACATTGTGGCCAAGCGCCGGAGCACCACAGCCACGCTCATCGTATACGGTGTGGGCGGGTGCTTGCTGGGATGTGCTGTGGGTATATCGGGTGCCCTCTCTGGTGGGAGCTCTCCAGTGCTATGGGGAGGCCTGAAGCCATGCATCCTTCCTACCCTATCCTCCAGGAGGTCAGTGTGCCCCCTGAACTGTATGGAGGGGCCATCCAGGAAGATAAGTGGTTAAGTCAGGTACTCTGGGTCCTCAGCCAGGAACATTCTCTATTTCTCAGGACCCTTTGCCCCCTGCCCCCCCAAAAAAAGACCCAGTTCTCCTGAGTTAGGCCCAAGGCACAGTCACAGCCAGACATCTGACATTTGTCCCAGTAGAGGTAAAGGTGTTATTATTTCTCTAGGCCCCAGGATGGAGGGAAAACCACCGTGGAGGTGACTAGAATGTAGTAGTGAGTCCAATCCTGAGATTCAGTTCCAGGCCAAATCTCAGGTACCCCACCACACACTGGGTAACCCGGTTAAGTGCCAGCCCTCTAGCAACTTCCTTTGCCACTGTACAATAGGCCAGGATCAGACAGTGACTTCCTGGGCCCTCTCAGTGCTCATAGTGGCATCTCAGTGCCCAGCCCCATAGGTGAATGGTTTCCCCAGAGTGGCTGGGTCAGTGAAGGTGGGTGATGGGCTGGAAATACCTGGAGGAAGCCAGCTCCATTCTAACCATGTGCTGGCCCTCCCCTACAGTGAATGGCGGCTGGTCCAGCTGGGCAGAGTGGTCACCCTGCTCTAACCGCTGCGGCCGGGGCTGGCAGAAGCGTACACGGACCTGTACCAACCCAGCCCCACTCAATGGAGGTGCCTTCTGCGAGGGACAGGCCTTCCAGAAGACAGCCTGCACCACTGTGTGCCCAGGTAGGAGCCACAAGCCCACCCAGGCTCTCCTGCCCGTGGGATGTGTGTAGAGTTGGGGCGGCACCTTCCCTCCAGCAGCAGGGCGTACAGAACCAGTCCGCAGTTTATGGTTCTGTCCCAGGCTGCTGGGGACATGGGGTCAGAGTCAGTGAGCTGCAGCTGGATAGGGCTGAGCCTCGCTTCAAGAGCTGTCAGGGTCCCAGAGAGCTCTCTGTGTATATCTGTTGAGATGCCTGTTGGCCACAGCCCCTCATCCTGTTAGCCTCCTTCCTGACTGTCTTGCCCCTTCTCTGGGTTAATCTGCTCCCTTGTGCCTGTCCTATGGTTGTATATCTGCTGTTTCCTTACCAGGTTTTGGTCTCTGTGTGGGGTAACCTTGAACATCTTTGTTCTTGTCCACTGAGTCCAGCTAATTGCCTCTAGCCTGTGGCTGTGTGGATATGGTGTTGGTTTGCTTATTAGCATGTATGTAGCCTGTGGGCGCATGCGTGTGCGTGTGTTTTTGTAACTGCTTCTGTGTTGTCGTTTGAGCACACAACTGTGTGTACATGCATGTACTGTGCTCCCACAGTGGATGGAGCATGGACCGAGTGGAGCAAGTGGTCGGCCTGCAGCACAGAGTGTGCGCACTGGCGCAGCCGTGAGTGCATGGCGCCTCCGCCCCAAAATGGAGGCCGTGACTGCAGTGGAACGCTACTCGACTCCAAGAACTGTACCGACGGGCTGTGCGTGCAGAGTGAGTGCTCTGGAGTCAGGTGACAGACCCCTCTGCCCCTGCCCAGCCTTGGGCCACTGTGCCCACCCTGAGCAGAGCAGCCCATTGGGCCTCTGTCTGGCTCCGACATCCGTCATCTCACCCATACCATGCCCGCATCTCCTTTTCTACCATCCTTTTTCTGTCACCCATGTCATTATCTTTCCCTTTATTTCCCTTGACAGATAAGAGAACTCTAAACGACCCTAAAAGCCACCGTAAGTCCCATTTCATGACTGTCCTCTTTCCTCTCTTGACCCCTGGCTTTCCTTCGCTGGCTTTCCATGGGTGTGGGGTGCAAGGCAGAAAGAGTTGACATTACTTTGTCCCCGTACAACCCCAGAGGATCCCTGCACCTCATGCATGTTGCCACACTTCTGTCACACAGAGGCAAGCAGACTCTTGGCTGACAGAAAGGCCCCAGGATTCCCCCTCCTCCCGCAATGCAGAATAGGAAACTCAGCCTCAGAGAAAGAAAGAAATTTGTCCAAGTACAAACCAGGAAGTAGCAGAGCCAGGACTTGAACCCAAATTATTATTATTATTATTATTTATTTATTTATTATTTTTTTGTTTTTGTTTTTTCAAGACAGGGTTTCTCTGTGTATCCCTGGCTGTCCTGGAACTTGCTTTGTAGATCAGGCTAACCTCAAACTCACAGAGATCTGCCCACTGGCCTCTGCCTCCGAGTGCTGGGATTAAAGGGGTGCGTTAGCACCACCTGGTGAACCTAAATATTTTTGTGGCCAAAGCGGATAGTCTTAATCTTTGTTTTTCCTCCCTGGGACATTCCAGGAGACAGTATCATGCCTGTCCCCCTCTGTGCCCCACACTGCACCCCTAGCAGCTTGGCTACACCTCCCAATCCCTCATTCCTAGGATGAGACAGGTGCTGCTGCCCTGAGTCAGCTCCCAAGGGACTTTCCTGTCCCAAGAGCGCTTGCTGCTGTGACACTGAAAACAATATCAGGGCAATACAGCCCCTCCTTCAGACCAGCCTGTGGTAATTAAAGAACAATTTCAGAGCATTCTGGAATCATAAAATCTTCAACTCCACTCACTGGGAGGCCAGGCCCATGGCTGTTTTAGAGTGTATAAATCACCAAGCAAGTGGCCCCTTTGCGAATGAGGACGGTAGAGTGTGGAGCCTCCAGAGAGGTGGGGGCCAGCCCAGAGGAAGAGTCTGTAGCAGCTTCCCGGTTCCCAGAATGCTCTGGGGGAGCTCTAATGAGGATTGTTGAGGAAAGGTAGAAAGGTAGTGTAGAGCAGTTTTCCAGAGCAGGAAGTCATGGCCTTCTATGCTACAAGGCATGGGTGTGAGGCGTGGGTGTGAGCTCACCCAAAGGTGCAGAAGGCAAGCGCAGGCTACCTCTCCCAGAGTTCCCTGTTTTTAATGAAGCACAGGTGCTTTTTGGGAGCTCCCGAAAGAAGTGAGATCAAAGAGCAGCTATGCCTCCATTTTGGTTGTGCCTGAGCTGGCTGGTGTGATAGTCACTCTACAGGTGACTTTTAAAATTCATATTTCACTTAATTAAAACTAAATTCATTAAAAAAAACACACACACAACTTTTCAGTTGCGTCGGCCACATTTTAGTTTTCAGTAGCCACGCGGGTCTACTTAGGCACACAGGGATGATGTAGACTGGATATGCCCATCCTTCTAGAATGATCTATGGACCCTGCCTCCCTCTGACCTTTCCACACATGCCTGGCAATGAGTAGTTATTTGCAACTGCTGCTCCCTGCCAGAGGAAGGAGGTAGAACCCTGGTGGGCCTCCTCTAGTCCCATCTTTCTTTTCGCCGATCTGCTCACCCCCTGTCCATCCATGGCTTTGCCTCGCACCCCACTCCTTCCATCCTCTGCACCTCCCATTTACTGTGTAGCCGAGGAGACTACTTCAGAAAGTTTTGGGACACTGGGGTCCTTGGTCATATGGAAATTACTGAAGGCTTGGAGAGATGCTTTATCATTTAGGTGGAATTTTGTGCCCTCACGTTTTTGAGCCTCACACCCTTGGCTCCTCAGCAATGAGCCGTGACTGAGCTTGTGAATCAGACCTATTGGTTCTGTCACCTTCAACACTATACAAGAGGGTGGGAAGTAGGGCCTAACTTCGGGAATTTTGTGACAATTTACTGAGGAAGAGGTAGTCTGAGACGGTTACAAGATTAGCTGTCTCACTCACCAGGCTAAGCTTAGAATCTAGGTTTTTTTTTTCCCTTGGGACCCCAAAGGGCCCCCTCCTCACTTAACCTCACTGCTCCTACAGTCCTAGAACCCTCAGGAGATGTGGCACTGTATGCAGGCCTTGTGGTGGCCATCTTTGTTGTGGTGGCGGTTTTCATGGCTGTGGGTGTGGTCGTGTACCGAAGAAACTGCCGGGACTTTGACACAGACATCACAGATTCTTCTGCCGCCCTCACTGGTGGCTTCCACCCTGTCAACTTCAAGACTGCAAGGCCTAGTAAGGACATGGAGAAGACTGGGTAACAGGAATGGTTGGGGGACTCTAGAGAAGTGTAGCTGTCACCAGAGCTGGGGTCCTGACAGCCCCCCTAGGGTACTTCCCCATTTGCCCCAAAGTTCCCTGTGGGAGGTGGCAGTTGAGCCTTTTGTGGCTAGACATGTGGGTGGACAAAAGGCCTGGAGAGAACAGAGTGGGTGGAACCAGTGCAGTGAGGGGAGGGGAAGGTGATTCTGACCATCACATCCACCCCTGCAGGCAACCCGCAGCTCCTCCACCCGTCTGCCCCTCCAGACCTGACAGCCAGTGCTGGCATCTACCGTGGGCCTGTGTATGCCCTGCAGGACTCAGCGGACAAGATCCCTATGACTAATTCACCTCTGCTGGATCCTTTGCCCAGCCTCAAGATCAAGGTCTATAACTCCAGCACCACTGGCTCTGGATCTGGCCTGGCTGATGGAACTGACCTGCTGGGTGTCTTACCTCCTGGCACATATCCAGGCGATTTCTCCAGGGACACGCACTTCCTACACCTGCGTAGTGCCAGCCTTGGTTCCCAACAGCTCCTGGGCCTGCCCCGAGACCCCAGCAGCAGCGTCAGTGGCACCTTTGGCTGCCTGGGAGGGAGGCTGAGCATTCCCGGCACAGGTAGGCCCCTGATTCTATTGCTCAGATTGGAAAGTGAAACTCGGGGCAGATTATATAGAGAAGTCTTGTAGAATACCTGAGATCATGCTTGTCTGGGTCTCTCTAGTCCAGGGAAGCATTGGATCAACAACTTGGAAGGGCCTCACCTCCCTTGTCAGGGTGGGAGACTGGATCTTACCATTAGAGCCCCACAGAGCTGTCCTAGTTTTGAGTCGCAGAAGGTCCAGGGTGCCCATCTTAACTTGTCAAAGTAACAGCTGGCAGCTTTCCAGGGACCTGTTCTGAGCTAGCATGAAACTAGCACTGAGGCCTTCTGACCCCCAGCCTGACCCTTCACCCCATCGTTGTTAGAGGTCCCTGTATCTGTTCAACTCCTCTTCCCCCAGTCACGAGTCTCTCAACTTGGCTACCTCCTCTTCCCACTTCTGATGACCTCTCTTTCTCCCTAGGAGTCAGCCTGTTGGTACCAAATGGAGCCATTCCTCAGGGCAAGTTCTATGAAATGTATCTATTTATCAACAAGGCTGAAAGCACCCTGTGAGTACACACTCCAGCCCTGGCAGTGCCTCCTCCTAATCTTGCCCACACTGGGCACAGGTGTTTCCATTTGCCTCTCAGAGCTTGGTCACAATGTCCAGGGTCCCCCAGAGAAAGCATATTCTAATGGGTAAAACCTAGCTGCAGCCAACCCTCCTTATGTAAAGGATTTGTAAGCAACTGTATAGCTTATGTCCCACTGCTGTGGCAAATGCTTAGTAAGTGCCTAAGGAGGTGGGCTTAATTTGGGCTCACCAGGGTGAGAGCCCCTCCAGGTCACAGGGACATGAAGCATCCGTAATCAGGAACCAGTGAGTCATGAGTTCTGTAGGGTTTCCTTGGCCTTTCCTTTCTTTTCATTCAGTCCGAGTCCCCAGCCTTCAAGTTGTGCTGCCCACATTCAGAGTGGATCTTCCCGCCTACATAAGCCTCTCTGGGAACATAGACAGACATGTCAGGGGTGCATTTCCTCTGTGACCCCAAATCCAGTGAAATTGAAGTGAAGATTATCACAGCTCTGAGAAGAGCTGAGCAGCTCAGTTCAAACATGGGCACAGAAAGTAAACAAGTGGCTTGTGCGCTCATGCACATGCACACACCTCCGCACACTAAATGGCTTGTTGTTGGTCTTTTCGAGATAGGGTCTCACTCTGTAGCTCTGGCCTTTCCTGGAACTCACTCTTTAGACCAGTCTGGCCTCACACTCAGAGATCCGCCTGCCTCCAAGCGCTGGGATTAAAGGCAGGTGCCACTAAGCCTGGCCTCAAATTATGTGTGTGTGTATATATGTGTGTGTGTGTGTATGTTCTGTTTTTGTTTTGTTTTAAAGAAAGAAAAGAAAAAAAATAGTGTTGTATAAAACCTTAGACTTTTGAGGCTGTGTAAAGCTTTGGTTGACAGCAAAAACCTAGAATCTACTTCTTGGTTTATGCCATTTCCCTCCTTCCCATCCCTGGAGCTCTGGCTGTCCCAATGCATGAGGGGCAGAGACTTGCCTTGGCACAGGGCCTGGGTAGAGTTGGGGTTCTCCAGGAATAGAATGGGCCTGCTGAATGGTCTTTGTTCACTCTGCCCCCGCCCCAGCCCACTTTCAGAAGGGATGCAGACAGTATTGAGCCCCTCAGTGACCTGTGGACCCACAGGCCTCCTCCTGTGCCGCCCTGTCATCCTCACTGTGCCCCACTGTGCTGAAGTCATCGCTGGAGACTGGATCTTTCAGCTCAAGACCCAGGCCCATCAGGGCCACTGGGAGGTGAGGTGCTGGGTGGAATAGCTGTCTCTCAGAATGCCCGCCCCCCCCCCGATTGATCCCAGCTCAGGTGACAACATCCTCTTCGTCCTCTGCAGGAGGTGGTAACCTTGGATGAGGAGACTCTGAACACCCCATGCTACTGCCAGCTGGAGGCAAAGTCCTGCCACATCCTGTTGGACCAGCTGGGCACCTATGTGTTCACGGGCGAATCCTACTCCCGCTCTGCAGTCAAGAGGCTCCAGCTGGCTATCTTTGCCCCAGCCCTCTGCACCTCCCTGGAGTATAGCCTCAGGGTCTACTGTCTGGAGGACACGCCTGTAGCACTGAAGGTGGGAGCATGTCGGGGCACTGCAGGGGCATCAGCACAGCCCATCAGTTGCTAACACCCCTCCCCAGGTGCGTGGTCTCTGCTAGGCTTCTTTCTGCCAGTCACCGGCCAGTCACCCTTATTTTCATCAAACATCAGAACAATACTAGACTCTCAGACAGGGACAGAAGCCACAGCTCCTGGCTCTGGGCTGGAGGTGGAAGAAAAGCAGGGAAATCTCTTTGAGGAGGCTAAAAAAGCAGAACTCATACCTAAGCCCTGGATGGCAACTTGTCACTCTGGGTAGAGAAAAAGGGCATCCCAGACCAGCAGAGTGACTTTCTGCCAAGATGGGTGTGCGGCTTAGCAATTTGAACATTGTGAACAGTGTCAGGAGTGTGTATGTGTAACTGTGTAAGCGAGAGAGAGGGCTGGCTTAGAGAGATGAACAGCCGCTTAGTAAGCGTGGACCATGCCTAGTAATTGGAATGCTGTCCAGGGGCAAGGGGCCTAGCTATGACAGATACCTGTTCATAGGTATTCTGTAGAATACCCTGCAGCTATGGTATGTGTGTGTGTGCATGTGTGTAGTGAGCAGGAGAATTGGTGAACAAGAGGCAGAGGTCAGTTGGGAAGCTGGAGCTAAGCTAACCCCCAGGCAGCAGGCAGTGGCCAGGGCCAGGAGATGAGGCTGGACCTTGTGGTTGCCTAGTAGGATGGACAGACTACAACAGATGGGATGAGCAAGGATAGCCTGGGCTTCTAGCAGACGCAAAGAAAAGGCAGTGGAGACCAGAAGTAAGGGAGAGGCAGGGGTAGATGAGAAGATGATGGGCAGAGATGGAGGGAGCTATTATTAGCTGATATGGGGCCCAATGCAGGCACCACTTGTTGTACATACTTCAAAGCCACTGTCCCTTTCTTTCCCAACCCAGGTCCTCAGTCTCATCCTAGCACAATACTAGAGGACATAGAGAGTTGGCACTCTTCTCCATTCTTCCTGCCTCATGGTTCTTTCTGAAAGACTGATGCTTCCTCCCTGCTCTGAGTTGTGGACTCTCCTAGTCACTCTGTCCCTGAGTCTCATGCGCTTTCTCAGTCTGCATGCTGGAGACTGATGCAACATAGATGAAAAAGGCCCTGTGGGAAAATTAGCATCTCTTGTGTACCACTATGACATTCCAAGAGGCCTCCAAAAAGGGGGCGAGCACTGCTGGGAATTTCCTGCAGCTGGATCTGGTGGCACTGGTATTTGTTAGTGCTCATCTTGGCCAGAGGGTGGTGTGAAGATCAACAGGGAAGTTGTCACATTCTGGCCCGATTGCATTCTTTACTTGTTCAAGCTCCATCTATTCACCCATAAATGAGCAGATCTATTCACCTGCTACTGTCCACCACTCAGTATGGTGATATACTTACAGGATGCCCATCTAGCTGTTATCCATCTCTTTACTCATGTATTTTTCATTCAATATTCTTCTGTTCATCCACCTACCCATATGTATATCTATTTATCTGTTTACCCACCTAATCCATCCATCCATCCATCCATCCATCCATCCATCCATCCATCCATCCATCCGTGCATCTTTGTATTTACCTATCCACGTATTTAGCCATTGTACATCTAATCCATCCAAGTATCTAATTCTTCTTCCAGTTCTCCTTTTACCTACACATATGTTCTCTATGTGTATTTGTCTATTTCTCTGTCCACCCATGTATCATCCATCCAGTTTATAGATTATCTATTTATCTACTTTTCCATCCCATCAGTTCATCTGTCTGTCTAAATAAATCTATAGCAATTTATAAATCCATTCATGTATCCCATCCATCCATCTATCCAGTTATCCGTTCATCTGTTTGTCTGTCCACTTATCTATTCCATTGGTCTATCTGTCTGTCTGTCTATCTATCTATCTATCTATCTATCTATCTATCTATCTATCTTCCACCCATTTTTCATTCATCCACTGGTGTACCTGCCCATCCATTCATCTAAAATACCTTCTTAACTAGATCAGATGGGTCTGGCCCCAGACCACCGAATTGTAGTATAAAGGGCCCCAAGGCCAAGGGTAACAAGTCCCTTCCACTGGCCCACCCACAGGAGGTGCTGGAGCTGGAGCGGACTCTGGGTGGCTACTTGGTGGAGGAGCCCAAGCCTTTGCTCTTTAAGGACAGTTACCACAACCTGCGCTTCTCCCTCCATGACATCCCCCATGCCCATTGGAGGAGCAAGCTACTGGCCAAATACCAGGTGAGCACTGGGGAGGGTTGGGATGGGAGATGAGAACACAGCTCAATCCTTTGTAGTGAAGCCCTGCTTCCCAGGTCTGTCTTTTCTGCTATCCCTGTCTCCCCACTCTATATTCTCCATGTTCCCAGCCAATCCTGAATTCTGTGCCACTGACAACCACATTCTCAGCCTCTTTCACCTTCCCATACACTAATGTTCATGCTCATCACCTCCACATTACTCTCCAGGCCCTTTATAAATGCAAGTTGTTGGTCTGGGGCCAGTCCCATCTGAACAAATGCAAGCCCACAGACTGATTGTGGTCATTTAAGGTACTCAAATCCCTCTGCTCCATCTTGCAGCATATGCCGCCATTAAGGGCCAAGGTGTTCCAGCTTGTGTATACACGCACATTCAAACTTCTGTCTTCCCTTCTCACACAGGCTCAGTTCTCAACTCCCTCCCAGAAACAAGATGTCAGCACCACTTAGCTAGCTAGCTTTCCCTACTCTGAACATTTCACAGAGAGACTTGCATTGTTCCAGAGGCCCAGCCCTCCCTAAGGCTGGTCCCTATCCACGTCTCATGAATGCCCAGTCTCACCTGTAGCCCTGACCACCTCTCCTGCAGGAGATCCCCTTCTACCATGTCTGGAACGGCAGCCAGAAAGCCCTGCACTGCACTTTCACCCTGGAGAGGCACAGCCTGGCTTCCACCGAGTTCACCTGTAAAGTCTGCGTGCGGCAGGTGGAAGGGGAAGGCCAGATTTTCCAGCTGCACACCACACTGGCTGAGGTGAGGGTCAGTGATGCCCCAGGAGGCTGAGGCTTGGGCACACAGCACCTCACTCCTCAGCATCTCCTGGAAAAACCCCTCTCCTTCACCTTCCAAATCACATCAGGAAGGGACCAGGATACCATGAGTGAGCAACTGTCGCTCACTGAGCACTGTTCATATGACATATATTACCATTCCAAGTTGTCATGCCCATGGGGAGAGGGTTATGATGGTCCTGTAATGGTCCCCATGTAGAAGGTAAGAGTCTCAAGGACTGGGGCTGTAGCTCACTTGGTAAAATACTTATGTAGCACACAGGGTGCCTTTGGGTCCATCACCAAATAAGCCAGGTGTGATGCTACACATCTGTAATTCCAGCCCTTGAGATGAGGAGGCAGGAAGATCAGAAGAAATTCAAGATTGTCCTTAGCTACACTGTGAGGATAGCTTGGGCTACATGAGACCTCATCTCAAAAAAACAAACAAACAAAAAACAGAAGGTCTTAGGAAGGGTAGTATCAATATACTATACATGGCCACTAGGCAAGGCTGTCTTTGAACCTGGTAAGGACTGGCCAGATTCTCCCAACCACTAAATCCAAACCGGGCCATAGATAAAGTGCAGAGTCCTTAGGTGACCAGCCTCATAGAAAGCACTCCACACAGGTCTTGAGGCAGCTCTGCCCAGGCAGGTCACCTGACCTCTTAGACTGTTTTCTACTTACAGCAAAGCTGTCCTCCTGGGCTAGGTCCTGGCGGTGACTCCTGGGGCATTCTATCCCAAGACCAAGTCAGCATGTGCCCATGACAAATCCCAAGCAAGATCACACCTGGCATGAGGCATTGAGCAACCCTTGCCCTCCAAAAGCAGGCAGCTAGAGAGAACCCAGAGGAGACACTGATAAGTATAGGACCCAGGGCATCATGGGTACGAGGCAAGCACTCTATCAATTAAGCTACAGCCTCAGTTTTTGAGCCCCTATCCAGGCAGGGAGACTGGATGAGCTCCTGTCTAGCACAGTGGTTATTTCACTATCCTTCCAGACACCCGCTGGCTCCCTGGATGCCCTGTGTTCTGCCCCAAGCAATGCTGTCACCACCCAACTGGGACCCTATGCCTTCAAGATACCACTGTCCATCCGCCAGAAGATCTGTAATAGCCTTGATGCTCCTAACTCACGGGGCAATGACTGGAGGCTGTTGGCACAGAAGCTATCCATGGACCGGTGAGTATCCCAAGCCATAGTCACCTCCATTGCCCTGTCTTCAAGGTCTGACAGGGTAGTGGGATGCGTATCCCAGCAGAGCAAGGCCAGTTCCCAGCCCAGTTTCCTTGTGCCATTGTCTGTGACAAATCCACAGCTGGGTTTGTATGCACTGAGTCTGAGATCACTGTCCCTCTCAGAGATCTGGCCTGTGAGCCAGGTGGGCTTTAAGTGATTGCCACCACTCTCTAAGCTCTGTTCTTCCACAGAGTGGGAAAATGCCTCCTTGACTATACCAGGGGCAGGCCCAGCCCTGACACCCGGTAGATGTGGTCATCATCAGGGCTGAATGCCAGATACGCATGGTAACTGTTAAATGGTCACTTACTAGAAATTCTTATCCACCAGCCTTGAGCAGGTATAAAGGTGGCTCAGTTAAGTGCTTGCTTCATAAGCTTGAGGACCTGAGTCCACCTCCCAAGACCCATGGGGAAATATAATCCTAGCACTGGGGAGCTAGACAGGACGATCCCTGGCATTTGCTAGCAAGCCAGGCTAGCTGAATAAATGAGCTCCAGGCCAATAAGAAACCCTGTCTCAAATGAGGTGGATGGTATTGCTAAGAATGACGCATGAGATAATCTTCTGACCTATCCACACACGCACACACACAGACACATGAACACGCAGAGACTAAGAATTTTTAAAAAGACATCCAGTTACTAGTAATGGGAGGAGCTTACAGAGATGGCTACAGACTCTGCTCCAACCCTAGAGGGGCTTGTGCAGCAGGATCGGGCCCAGAACAAAAGTGAGTGTCAGCAAAGAGTGTGGAAGGTCTCTCAGGGTCCCATCATCTGTTGGTGATGATGATGAACAAGATGAGGGTGCTTTGAGTGAGCCTGGGCCGCACCAGCATTGTGACAACTCTTCCTCACTATGGAGTTTCATCCTGCAGTTCAGAGGAGCAAAGACGGAGCTCGGGCCCACAGTTTCAGAGGCTTCGACTCCTGCACGGCTTTGGCCATTGCTGTGCATAGAAGCAAAGCTGACCCTTGTGGCTGGAGGCTATGATGGAGGAGAGTCACTCCAGAAGCGGGATGGAAGGGCCAGGGCGAGACACGCCCCAGTGACCATTCTCCCCCCACTGTGCCCCACCTTCCCTAGGCCCACCCCTTGGCAACAATCTGTTTGGATGTCACATGTGTGTGTTTAGGATGTGTGTGTATGCAGCACGCTCTGCATGGAACATGTGTGGAGGTCAGAGGACAACCTCGGGTGTGACACTTCACCCTCCACCCTGTTTAAGACAGGGTCTCTCTGCTCTTCTGCCCTGTGTGCCAAGATAGCTAGCCAGGAGCTTCCAGGAACTCTCCTGTCTCTGCCTCCCATCTCCCCGAAGTGGAGTCCTCAAGGAACACTGGGATTGGAGACATTTGTGCTATGCATATGGCTTTCATGTTGGCTCCAGCGATGTGAACTCCCTTTTACCCACAGAACTATCTTGCCAGCCCTTACTCAGATTCTGAGCCCTCCATGGGTTTATCTGTTGGTGAAGGCAGACGCTCATGATGCAGGCACCTGCTCAGAGTCCCACCTCTAAACCCTGCTTGTAGGAGATTGGGAGATGGGATGAGTCTTAGACAGTGCACTGACTTGCGTAGGGTTGCATAGCCTACAACTGGGGGACATGGATTCAGACCCAAGGCTGTGAGTCTTCCCAACTCGCAGGCTGATCATGTCAGGGAAGCCAACATTTCTCTTTCCTCTCCATAGGTACCTGAATTACTTCGCCACCAAAGCTAGTCCCACAGGCGTAATCTTAGACCTCTGGGAAGCTCGGCAGCAAGATGACGGGGACCTCAACAGCCTGGCCAGTGCCTTGGAGGAGATGGGCAAGAGCGAGATGCTGGTAGCTATGGCCACTGATGGGGACTGTTGAGTGCCTGTGACCAACAGGCCTGCAGGGACCAGTAGGAGACAGTGCAAGAAGGCCTGGCAGCCTCTCCATGGGGATATCCAGCCTCTGCCTTCCCTGGCTCACAGCTGGAATGGTCCCTCACCCACCCTCCCTGCTGCAACCTTCAGACCACCACCAGCCTTAGAAAATCTCTGTGCTCTGCTGCCGAGAGCCCGGGATCCTCTGTCCCACTGTTTCCCTGGCTCACCCTGGGGTGTGCTGAGGCCTCCAGAGCAGCTGAAGGCCAGAGGCGTTTCCCCCACAACAACTCCACCTTGAGTCCGGTGACTTTGGGGGCCCACAGCGTCCTCAGCTAGGAACCTCTCTCCTATCTCTGGTCCTTTGATAAGTCATGTTCAGATCAGACAAACTGCTTTCTACTGTCCACAGTGAATGAAAGAGAGAAAGAAAGAAAGAAAGAAAGAAAGAAAGAAAGAAGGAAGGAAGGAAGGAAGAAAGAAAACAGGAACTTCAGAAGTCTGTGACTCAGGCAATGAGTACGCAAAAAAAAAAAAAAAAAAAAAAAGAGGAAAAAAACGTAAGGGAAGAAAAAACCCAGTTTCTTAGGAAACGCAAATGATTTATTATCCAGATACTTGGATAGGTCCTTTTTAAGAAAAAAAGAAAAAGAAAAAAAAAAAAAAAAAAGGAAAGAAAGAAAAGAAAAAGAGACTTTTATTCTTGAGTGTGGTCAAGAGTGGGTATGCTTGTGATTTGGGCCATAGATGAGTGCAGTCATAGCCACATGTGTGCACAAGTGCATGCAGGAATAGGTGTGATCAGTAAGAGAATGCACAGGGAAATGCTTTGCTCTGACAAGGCCTCAGTTTCCTCAACTGTGCTGTTTTAGCCATGGCACTGAGTTCTAAAATTACAAGCAGAGGCTGGGGCCTGGCTGTTCTCCCACTCTCTAGAGCCCTGGGTAGATGCCCTTCTGTGTCCTTGGGTTTCGGAGAGTCAAAATGAGGCCCAGTCCAGCTGTGACCCAGGGAGACTGTTCAGGTCTATCTTACTCTGGTGATTCCTGGCCTAGAGATGTGGCCCAGAGGTGAGGCTCTTACTGAGAGGGAGGAGGTCCTCCAGGGATGGCTTTGTGTCTAGGCTGGCACTCGCCAGTCTACACCCCTGCACCTCTAGTCCTCGGTTTACCCGCTCATCCTCCTGCTGGGGTCAGGAGATATGAAGGTAGCCATTTTAAGTAGTTATACCTACTCTTGGCCACAGCCTATTCTGGGATGTTCCACAGGGCCACAGGTGGAAGGGATGAATCCTTGTCCCGTTAGCCCACAGGCAGTGACAGAGACCAGGACCTCACTGTAGGTGCAGAGGTCCTATTGAAGGGGTACTGACCCCAGAGTCAGGCTTGCCCTAAAACTTCCCTGAACTGCCATTGAGACTAGCCTGGTCATGTCCTGAGCTTTGAAAGTTAGGGCCTCTGAGAAGGAGCAGGTTTCATGGTCACAGACCCAGCAAGCCCTGGTTTTCCTGCCACCGCTCCTGAGGTGGGCCTCTGAGACGGAGACGGAGGTGTCCCTCAGCTTTTTCTGCCAAAGATGCCCATTCTTGTGGGCATAATCTTGCTGGTCACCATTAGCCCATGTGCAGAAGGGACGACCAGAACCAAGTTGTAGCTGTGCTTTGTGACTTCAGGCACGACTGTGTTCTCCAGGCTTCAGTGTCCTTTTTATTCTGGGACGCTCCATGAGGTCACTTGGGTTCCCATACTTTTCAGGGCTTCAGATGGGAATCAAGTAGGGAAAAGCTGATTATGGTCTGCATGCTCTCCTTCGCCCATCCTCAGAAACCTGCCTGTCTGGGCCCTGACAGGAGTACTCAGTGGGTCCCAGTTTACAGCCTGACTTTTAGAAGGTGTCAGCATCTGGGGCAGAGAGGCTGCAGCTGGATCCTGGGGTAGGGCTCAATTGGACAGTTTGGTAGCAACAGCCTAGGGGGTGTCTGCCCACTCTGGGCTGAGCCGGGGCTGTTTGGGTTGGGTTTCCCACTCCTGCCTCCAGTGAGATGGAGCCTCCCCTTCCCATCCCTGACCAGCTTGGTGTTGCCCCCGGTTCTGCAGGGTATTTGTATGTCATCATGGGTATATGTGTGTTTGCCAGTGTGTGTGTGTGTGTGTGTTTACGAAGACTCGTGTGTATACCTGTGCTTTTCAACTTGGCCACATCAGGGCACCCCTCCCAGGACTCACACACCTGTCCCCCACATGTGGACATGGCCTCTGCCCAGACTTGTGCCACTGGAGGTGGGCATGCCTGTTTGCTGTCCCCAGTCACAGGGTCAGTCAGTGTATCTCTTATGTGCCTCTCCTGCCCTCTATCAATGGGGCCCAGGCTTCTGAGCTCTGGGCAGACACCTCCTGAGGGATGGGGACCCTCCTCATCCCTGGATCTTCCAGGGCCCTCTGGTCCCCATCTTGAAGCTCCCAGGCATCTGAGTCAGCCCCTTCCACCTACCCTCAGAGGGAGCTTGGATGCAGGGGTGTGAACATGGCTCTGTGTCTGTGGGGATAGCCCCAGCCCCACCCTTTCATTCTGTAAACAACCTGTAAATAGCCTTTAGCATTTCTCTTGTAAGGAGATTAATTTTTATGAAATAAATTATATTTCCTAGTCTAATAAAAAAAAATCCAGGTCCTGGTCTCATGTGTTCTTGGTGTCTTTTAGTGTCTGTTGGGACTGACTATCTGTGTTTCCCATATTTCCACAGCAGTGCGGAGCTCCGACCTTTGATCCTGCTCAACAACCTCATCCCATAGAAGGGAAAATAGGTCAAGAGGGCAATGGGTTTCCTGACAGTTGCACAGCAAGTTAGGTCCCCTTGATCTCTCTCCTTGTTCACCAGCCAGGGCTTCAAGCAGAGTATAGGGGGGAGGGAAGATGGAGTAAGATGGGTAGCCACTTGCCTTCACCCTCAGTAGGGTGTGCCCCAGCTGAGGCTGAGTGGTCAGCTGGGTGCTGTACAGGTAGGACAAGAGTGACAGGAGCACGCTAGGAGTTTGTGGTTGGGGACCAGGCGCAGCTCAGCGGTTTACACCACAGACAAACACCACTGCTGCGAGGGTGGGTGCAGCTTTCCCACGCAGATGACAGACAGCATTGCATGTGCTGCAGGAGTCCCCCAGCTGGTGAATCAACGGACCTGTGTCAGTTTTCCTGCAGATGGACAACTCTGGGTGGAGATGTGTACATTGTAATTTTCATGACTTGACTATTTGAACTGGTTCCCGTAACCAGGCCTCGATTTGCAAATTGGGTCTGGTTGGCACTTCCCGGTTCCCAAGCTGTGTTGTCTCCAGTCTTTGGTTTTTCAAGATAGGGTTTCTTGGGACTGGAGAGATGGCTCAGTATTTAAGAGCACTGTCTGCTTTTCCAGAGGTCCTGAATTCAATTCTCAGCAACCACATGGTGGTTCACAATCATCTATACTGGGATCTGATGCCCTCTGCTGGCATGCAGGTGTTCATGCAGCTAGAGCACTCATGCATAAAATAAATAAATCTTTTAAAAAAGAAAAGACAGGGTTTCTGTGTGTAGCCTTTACCTCCCTGAGTACTGGGGTTACTGGCGTGTGACACTAAGCCTAGCTCAGTCTCTGGGGTTTTTAGTGAAAGTCCTTGGTCCGGTTATGGAGGATCACAATGCCCACCACATGTTTAAGGGTCTGAAACTTATGTTAATACAGGGTAACTCCAGCCATGAGTCTTCTAGGCCTCAAAGGTGAGGCTCCTATGGGCCTTGCCAGCTCTAGTTCCCCAGCACCTGTGGCTGGCTCTAGGACCATCTTTTAGTGTGGAGAGCAAGCAAGGCAGGTCTGAGGTGAGAAGTTATCAAAGCAAAGGGAAGTCCATGGGTCCTCTGGGTGTCCATGGTCTAATAGGGAGACGAGGCACATAGTGTGTGCATACATACCCACTTGGCCTGCTTTCACTACCTGGGCAGCCAAGACCTCAGACAGCCACATTCTTTCCTGCTCCAGTGAAGGTCTTTGGTCTGAAAATTCAAGAGGAATTTACTATCTGGCAGGCAGGTGGACATATCCGGGGGGCTCAGGGAGTGAGCCCCAACCCACCGTTAACTCTATGTCACAGAAGCTGGCCTCAGAACTTGATACCTAGACTGAGGTTAAGGCTGTCGTGCCTCCAGAAACAAGGGAAACAGCAGTAGCAGGAGATGAGTGGCAGCAGGTCTTTATCTCTTAGCAGCCGGGCTCCACCTTGGCAAAACTGCAACAGATGCTCATCTCTATGGTCTCCGCCACCAAGCCCCAGTAGACCAGAGGCGGTAGGGCTTGGTATGGACTTTAGCCTGAAGGAGAGGTTCTCCGGCCTCCAGGAACACCTGGCCCTGGGTACTCAGGCTAAGTCACTTCTGGCCAACTCGCCACAGGAGCAATAAAAGCCTAACCACCAGATGGCGCCCTAAGGCCGATACAGTTCGAGCCAAGAAGGCTCTTGCTCAAAAGCTCCCCGGTGCCTGATTGACAGGCACCCAGGGGCCCTGGCCTGCTTTTTGTTGTTGTTTCTTGTTTGTTTGTTGTTTTTTTAAAGGCAGCTCAGGTGCGCCATCCTCTGGTCTGAAATGGAAATAGTAGCGAGACTTAGAGCTGTAGAACAGAAATCAACATTGGAAGCAAATGGTGGAGAATTAACATTCATAAAATGAAAAGAAAACCAACTTGAAATTCCAGACTCTGGGAAAAGATTTTTTTTTTTAAATGTATTTAGGGGCTGAAGAGATGGCTCAGTGGTTAAGAGCACTGACAGCTCTTTCAGAGAACCTGGGTTCAATTCCCAGCACCCACATGGCAGCTCACAATTGTCTTTAATTCCACAGACATACATGCAGGCAAAAAGACAAAGTAGCAGCGATCGTTAAGACTATGTAGAGTAGGTGCGGTATAGCAGTCAGTAAATTCCCTGAGGGGAGAGCTACCTCGCTGCGTTCTTTCCCCACCCACTAGAGATACAGTTGCTAGGAAACTGGGCCCTCCCCCTAGGGAGGGACACCTGGTCATTAATGGTCTGGGAACCTTCCTATAGCCAATTGATTCAAAATGTAGCACCTTGACCAATAGATGCTTGCCAGGCAGGAATTGCCCCTGCCTTGGGCATGCTGGGATGGACCAGAATCTATAAATCACCCAACTAACCTGCGGCGGGGCACTCAGCTCCCACCGCTTCTGCCGTGGGGCTGTGTAGGCCCAAGCTGCAGCTTGTAATTTACAATAAAAAGATCCTCATGTGTTTTGCAACGGAGTCGATTCCTGGAGATCTTTTGGGGGCTCGAGAACTGGGTATAACACAGGCAAAACACCAATGCACATAAAATTTAAAAATGATATATTTTAAAAGATTTTTTTAAAAAATAAATGTGTATACATGTATAGTATCAACGTGTCTGAGAGAGCACACACACCGCAGTGTGTAGGTCAGAGGACAGCTTTTTGGGGCTGTTCTCTCCATCACCTCTTACACAGATTCCCAAACTTCCCCCTGAGTTATCTGTGGACCCTGGAAGCTATCCCTCCAAAGGCGAACAGACTGACCTTGACAGAAACAGAAATGATTGCCGGGGAGACAAGCATGGGGAGGGGTTGGATAGGGACAGTGGAAAGAGCACCTGGATAGAAATAACAGCGGCTCAAGTGAGTTCTCAAATACTGTAGAGTTAAACAGCAACAGAGCGGCGACACAGACCTGGCAGAGGTGGTAGCACTGAAGGGTTTGGGGATCTCTAATAACAGTTTCTCAGTTTGCTGAAATTTCCTTTCAAGATGACCTGGCCATTCCTCCAGCTGGAGACGAAGATTATGCAGGTGTGGTAGAGGGCAACCGTAATCGCAGCACGGGAGGATTTAGAGTTCGAAGCCGTTCTTGGCCATGTATTGAGTCGGAGGTCTGTTAGAAGACCCTGCAGTTTAAGATCGCAGTCCTGCCCTGCCAGGACAGCTCTGAGCAGCTTGGGGTGGAATCGCCCCACCCTGGCTCACGCGACTCCACTTCCGGATCCGCCCGCACATTCCGAGCCTGCCTTCCTTTCCCTGTCTACTTTCCGGGGTTTGGGCACTCAGAGAGATGCAACCCTCCCACAGGGACGGCTGCCACAGCCAGGGTCCACCACACTGCCAAGGCACACGCACCGGGATGGAGAGGGACCTGCCCAGCGGGCACCGACGCTGGGGGGCGGGTGGTGTCGGGGCGGGTGGGCCTTTCCCTCCCCCAGGCCACACGTGGTGGGCACCTGAGCGGCAAGGGCCCGCCAGACCGTGGACACAATTCCTTTAGGCAGACTGACTGCAGATCTTTGTTGCCTGGCAGCTCAGCTAAAACACGGAGCTGCAAAACCTGAATGACAAGAACGATGGGCGGAGTTTTGCTTCTACAGCCTAAGATGCAACTCACCCAAAACTTAGAATTTTCATGCTTCTTTGAATTTCGTTTAAATGTTTCTTTTTCCCTAATAACAGGAATAACTAAAAGAAATTTGTTTAAATTTTCTAGTAACAAAAATAACTTTTTTTTTTGTTTAAATGTTTGCTTTTTCCTAATAACAGAAATGTTGTTTAGTGTCTTCTGCGTTTTTCTACAATATAGATTTCAATACAGATTACAAACAATGACAATGCTGACATGCCTACAATTTATCTCCTTTTGTAAACAGAAAATTATTTTATATTTCAGAGAATCATCTTGGATCCACCGCTCATAGGTCAAACCGACTACATCAACAGCTATATAAAACTAACATTTTAACATTTCCCTTTTATTTTCCAATATATCTAATGTGTTATTACAATATAAAATCACTACAAAAATTAATTGGAAGAGCTATTTTCCCTCTTTTATTTTTTATTATTTTAGTCTTCAATTAATAGAGATAAGACCATTTACTCAAGCCAGTTTATTTTTCACAAACTGTTACTGTCTATTCCAGAAAAAAATTGTATATTGCCATCATGTCATTTCTCATAATAACACACCCTAGTCGTCAACAATCTCCAAACTAATGTATTTCCTTTGTAAAAGCGAAATTAATCCCAGGGACTTAGTTTCTAACACTTCCGTGTCTTGTGTAATCAATTTTCTTCTTCTGCTGTAAAGGAGAAATAACCTCTGCATAAACATCCCTGCCAGGGTTCCGCACCTCCGCTGCTACTATTTCACAGGCCCATCTCCTCCCTGGACCTTGGACCTGATGGGACCGTGGGAACAGCCATTGTCCAGACATACCAACTGGCTGGAGACTTTAGGGACAACCTTGACCATCCCCACATCCCTGAATCCCTCCATTGACAGATGAACTCTCTCGCTTGGATTATGTTTCAAAACAGAAGAGCACTAGACTTAATAACTGCCTAAATGGGGGGGAGTTTGCATGGTTTTGCATGGTATGTTGCTTTTGTGTGAGGGAGTCAAATGTTGTTAAGACTAACATTAAAACCCTCAAAAAAAAACTTGTAGTAACCTGCTCTCAAGATTTCAACCCACTGAACAATTAAATTGGTTCAATAAACCCTGTTGTCCTAGCTTCTACCCCTTACTAGCCCCCTATTTATGTTATGTTTTGTTTTGATGCCTGCTCCTTGCCTTATAGAGTTTCTCACCCTGGACCCCTCCAGTACAGGCTCGGGAAAACCATGATGACATTTCTCCCTTATAAAATAAACAGAGGGTGATGTTGGAAGACCCTGATATTTAAGGTCACAGACCTGCCGTGTCGAGACAGCTCTCCTGAGCTTGGCACAGAATGGAGGACTCCCTTTTCCAGCAGGGGGATTGTTCCTTCTGTGTGGAGTTATTTGAAGAGTGTCCCTAAGCAGGACCCTAACCCCTGAAGGAAGTCACACATCCCAGGCCAAAATGCAGGTTCAATTTCCTTTCTCCTCATAAGAACCTGCCTGACAAGTATCTGGAATTCCTGGTATGTCAATAAAGCTGGCACATCAAGCCTTAGCCAATAATATAGGCCTATCCTGGAACCCTCCACCCGCTCCCCAAGAACTATATGGCCTTTGTTCACCAAATAAAGCTGAGCTGTCCCCCTGAAGCTGGTCCCGGAAGTCACGTCATCATACACAAGAGCATTTGAACCCTGTTCCCCCCATCTCTGCTCCCCTCCCCCTCATGCCTGATGATCCCCAGGGGGAAGGGAGGGTCACAGAGGTCAGCCTCCAGATAATCCACCTTGGATAATTCCTGGGTCACAAAAAGATGCTCACCCTCAGAGACCATCACCATAATGCAACAAAGCCTAAGAAGTCACAACAAGAAGCTGCTTGTGCTGTGGTCAGGGACTCCAGCTCAGGTCCCAAGGACAGCCAACACCACCAGTCAGACACACAAACAGGTAAGGGAGGCAATTGGAAGCTCAGCCTATTCTAAAAGCTGCAGAAACCACAGGGCAGAGACTGTTGTGCAGCCTACACGCCACTGTGGTATGATAAACCCTGTACACCGCAGCTTGTAAAAGGCGTTCACTTTAAGCCTTAGCGAGCAGAAGAGAAGACCTTCTGCGGTACAGGTAGTGCTCAGTTTTGTGATGGTTAATATAGAGTCTCATCTTGACAGATGAGACAAGTGTGTGGGCTGTTTGTGAAGGCTCATTGATAATTGAAGCGAAGGAAGGCCATCAGAATATGATTAGCAGTGTCCCATGAACTGGGGTCTCTGGCCAGGCAGCATTCATTTCACTCTGCCCCTGATCAGATGTGCCGTGTGACCAACTGCCTCACACTTATCCTGCCATGATGGACTGTGAGCCATCAAACTGTGAGCCAAGAAAGGCCCTCCAGTAAGTTCCTTCTGCCCAGTACTTTTTGTTTGTTTGTTTGTTTGTTTGTTTGGCTTGTTTTTTTTTTCAAGACAGGGTTTCTCTGTGTAGCCTTGGTTATCCTGTACTTGCTTTGTAGACTAGGCTGGCCTCGAACTCACAGAGCTCTGCCTGTCTCTGCCTCCCTAGTGCTGGGATTACCGGTGTGCACAACTGTGTCCATCTTGCTCAGTATCTTAGAACAGCTTATCTTAGCACAGGCTGCTTGGCCAGGATATGGGTGGTGTGGTTGTTATCATGCGCACTCATTCACATACAGATCTCTATGTGAATTATAATTCCATGTGAAGCTGGAGCATGAGAGACCAGAAAACAACATAGGGAATGGGATGGAGAGTGTGAGAAAGAGAAAGGTCAGTGGGTCTAGGAGGCTTGAGAAAAAAAAATAGGGGTAGGTTCTGGGGTGGGGTAAGGGAGTAGGCCCTTGGGAGAGCAGCAGAGAGAGGACCAGACTAAGAAGGCAGTGATAAGGGAACTTTCTCATTGCAAATGCAGAATGCAGAATTGGGACAGGGTGAACACCCCTAGTTGGTGATTTTGATCTTTTCTGTAAAGTGGGGCAGAGGGCAGACCGTTCCAGTGGGATGTGGTTCTGGAGCTTGAAGCAGGTGAAGGAGAAGCTGTGGTGTGTGGGGGATGCTAGGAAGGCCTGGCTTGGTTTTGTGGTCATGGATTCTAGTGGATCCACACGACTGCTGGTGGCTCTCCAGAGACACTCTTAAACTGGGTCAAAGTGAGCTGCCCAGGGCACCAGGAAAGCAGAGATAGGGGTGTTTATGGTGTTATTAAGACCTTGGTTTCTAAGCAGACTCAGGTCAAAAGTAAAGGGGTATCCCACCTGTGGAGCAGGGACAGAGGTCTTAAGAACCAGATGCCCCTAAAGGTCAGAACTTTCTGAGGGAGCTGATGAACCAACACATATCAAGCAGAGGTGACTGTGAGGGATTTGGTTTAAAACTAGTTATTGTAGCAATATTAGAAGTGCGAGTGTCCTGTCAGGGACCTCTGCAACCCTGAAGAAAATCAGACTGGTGAGCCTAAACCAGGAGCTTTGCAGTGGCAGGAAATGACCACAAGATGGCAGCATCTACCGGTACACCATGATGGACACGCTTGAGTCAGCCAGGCTTACTCCCAAGAAGGTACTCCCTGCACCTGAGGGAAGGAGGATGGAGCACGTGGGAAGACCCTGTCCTTTTTGTTTTGTTTTTAGGACAAGAAAAGCTTTGAAAATGTATACACAATTTCTTTTGTGAATTTAAAATTTTAATAATTTTATTAATTTTTAAAGAATTTTATAGACTGTATTTGATCATACTCCCCCTCAATTCTCCCCCCACCCAGCTTCACTCCAACTTCCTGTCTACCCAACTTGTACTCTCTGGCTCCTGTGTGCTCTCGTGTGTGTGTGTGTGTGTGTGTGTGTGTGTGTGTGTGAAAGAGAGAGAGAGAGAGAGAGAGAGAGAGAGAGAGAGAGAGAGAGAGATTTGTGTTGTATAAATTCTCTTGGGTGTGTTGCCTGCCCTGGAGAGTGGTCAACCTACCAGGGGTCACACTCTTAAAGAAAACTGACTCTTCCTCTCCTGGCAGCTATCAAAATGGCAATAGCTCTTCCCGTAGGGGTGGAATTTCCTGCCCGCCTTCCCCTCCATGCTGGGATTTGTCTGGCTTAACTTTGCTCTGGTCTTATGCATGCTATCATAACCCCTGTGAGTTCCTATGTGCAGCTCCCTGTTGTGCCCCCAAGCAGTGTGTCCTCAAAGTCACTCACTACCTCTAACTTTTTTTTTCTTTTTTTTAAGTTTTTTATTTAACTTTTATTAATTACACCTCTGACTTTTATAATAGCCCCACCTCTTTCAGTGATCTCTGAGTATCAGAGGGAAGGGTATGATACAGACTTCCCACCCTCTCTTATTCTCTGCATTGACCGGTTGTGGGAAGAGACCATACAGCTGAAAAACAAAGCAAAACAAAACAGAGACTCTATGCGTAATGATCACTGTTCATTGTCAACTGCACAGAAATTAGAATCCTAGCAAGTGGGCCTCTGGCCATGTTTTGTGATGCATTATTTAACCACACTCATTGAGGTGCCCGCTATGAGCAGCACCATTCCTTACCCAGGGAAATCTTGAACCATATAAAGATGGAGAAAGCAGGCTGAGCACAAGCCTGCATACATGCATGTCTCTCTGCTGAATTCAGATGTAATGCAATGTGCTGCTTCATGCTCATGCTGCCTTGACTTTCCTGCAGAGATGGACAGTAAGAGGACCTGTGAGCTAAAACAAGCCCTTTCTCCCTCAAGGTGCCCAAAGTGTTTTAGCACAGGAACAGAAAAGTAAATTAAGAGATCTGGCAAGAACAGAAAAAGGAGAGCTTGTAGACCTCAAGTCTTGGTAGATGAGGGACCAAATACTTTTTTATGGGCCCACTCAACCTTTCCATCACTGCCTCTATGGGCTGGTTTTTTGTTAACTTGAAGCAAGCTAGAGTCATCTGGGAAAAGGGAACCTGAGCTGAGAAAATTCCTCCATTAGACTGGCCTGTAGTCTCTGGAGCATTTTCTCCATTAATGGTTGGCCCACTGGGGACAATACCATGCCTCGTAGGTGGTCCTGGGTTGTATTAAAAGCAAGCTGAGCAAACCAGAAGGCAACTCCTGCTTCCAGGAGTTCCTGCCTCTTGAGTTTCTGCCGTGGCTTCATACAGACTGTGTGACTGGGGCCTGTAAGCCATTCCTTCACACATTGTTTTTGGTCATGGTGTTTATCACAGCAATAGAAAGTAAACTAAGACAGTCTCCTGCATTCCCCTCTGTGCTGGCTAGTTTTATGTCAACTTGGCATAAGCTAGAGTTATCTGAAGGGAGGGAGTTTCGATTGAGAAAAGGCCTCCAAAAGATCCAGTCCTGAGGCATTTTTAAAATTAATGATTGATGGGGGAGGTCCCAGCTTATTTGTGTTCTGAGTTCTATAAGAAAGCGGGCTGAGCAAGTCATGAGGAGCAACCAGTTAGCAGCACCCCTCCTTGGCTCCGCATCAGCTCCTCCCTCCTGGTCCCCGCCCTGTTTGAGTTCCTGTCACAACTTCCTTGATGATGAACTGTGATGTGGAAGCAGAAGCCAAACAAGCCATTTCCTCCCCAGGTTGCTCTGGTCATGCTGTTTTATGGTTTGTCACAGTGATGATAACCCTAACTAAGACACCCCACTCTCTTCTTCTCATCTCTCTCCTCCTCTTCCCTTTTCCTCAGGCAAGTAAGAACAAAGAGGTCAGAATGTTACAAATTTAACCCTTGGTCTGACAATACTTTTGCCTCAGTAGCAATTGTCATAGTCACTCCTCAGCTGCAATGTCCAAGGCACCCCAGCTTCACCCCAGGAGTGTAAGCCCTCAGAGCAGAAACTATGGCTACCCTATGCACAGACACTAATGGGGCAAGGACAGGCTATCCCAAACTAGGACAGCAGGAGACCAGAACCAGCCACACCAAATAATGCCCCTTTCTCAATAAGGGTTACTTTGAGAAGCTGAAGACACATGGCATACTGGATAGTTTTATGTCAACGTGACACAAGCTACAGTCATCTGAGAAGGGGGAGCCCCAACTGAGAAAATGCCTACATAAGATTAGGTTGTAGGCAAGCCTGTGGGGTATTTTCTCAGTTAGTAAATGTTGGGGAAGGCCCAGCCCACTGTGGGTGGTGCTAGCCCTAGGCTGCTGGGTCCTACAAGAAAGCTGGCTGAGCAAGCCAGTAAGCAGTGCCCCTCTGTAGCCTCTGCATCAGCTCCTGCCTCCGGGTTCCTGCCCTGCTTGAGTTCTTGTCCTGCCTTCCCTGTCAATGAACTGTGATGTGGAAGTGCAAGCCAAATAAACCCGTTTCCCCTACAAGTTGCTTTGGTGATGGTGTTTCATCACAGCAATAGTGACCCTCCCTAAGACACGTGGTAAGAAAAGCTGCCCTTTGGCAGCTGTAAGGAAGCCTCTGTGTGGAAGAGTGTCCCTCGCCATTCTCAGTGGGCTGGTTAGTTTTTGTCAACTTGATACAAACCCAGAAAGATCTGTAAAGAGGGACTCTTGAGGAATGGCCACCATCAGATTGGCTTGCCGAGCATTTTCTTGATTAATGATTGATGTGGAGAGCCCAGTCCACTCTGGGTGGTGCCACCCCCTGGCAGGTGGTTTTCAGTTGTATAAGAAATAAGACTGCACCAGGCAGTGGTGGCATATGCCTTTAATCCCAGCACTCAGGAGTCATAGGAAGGTGGAACTCTGAGTTCAAGGCCAGCCTGGTTTACAGAGTTACAGGACAGCCAAGGCTACACAGAGAAACTCTGTCTTGAAAAACCACACACACACACACACACACACACACACACACACAAACACACAGAGAGAGAGAGAGAGAGAGAGAGAGAGAGAGAGAGAGAGAGAGGACAGAGACAGAGAGAGATGAGCAAGCTACTGAGAGCAAGTCCTGTAAGCCTCAGTTTCTTCCTGGTGTCTGCTTTAGTTCTTGCTTCCAGCTTCCTGTCTTTAGTTTCTGCTCTGATTCCCCTCATTGAAGCCCTGAGATGAAATTAACCCCTTCCTCCTCAAGTTGGTTTTACTCAGCATTTTATCACAGCAGATGACACAGGGAGATAAGGAGAACTGCTCAGGCTACCCTCTTGTTTGGTATGTGAGTATGCATGTGTGATGTGTGTATATACGTGTATATTTGTGTGTGTGCATGGGTGCATATATATAGAGATGAGTGTTCATGTAAGTGTGCGTGTGTGTGTCTGTGCTGCACATTATTAAAGGCCTATTGTTTTTTGTCTGTCTTTGGCGTTAGGGATCCTTTGCCAAGTAGGAATCATGAAGCATAGAGAAAATTCTGGTCCCCCCACACACACTTATTAAAAGACCCCTGTTTGGCTCACTAAACTCAGGCTCCAGTGGGACTGGCCCACACCAGCCTTGCTTGTGCTCACCCTTTCACTGGTCCAGACCAGGACAGCAGCCAACTCCTTTCCTCAGTTGATCTGTAAGGCGACCACAGACATGTACCCCACCTCCTCAGCCCCGCCAGGCTCTCAAGCATCCTGGGGTGGCAGAAGCTCACTGTGTAGTTGACGTGGGCCTGAACCCCAGATCCTCTCAAGTGCGGTGGTAGGTGAGCCTCCCCATGTCCACGGCCCCTGCAGGGCAGTGGAGGAAGTCTTCCTCCAGGTCGCCCAGCTGGTGAGGGCACGGGTGGAAAGAGCACCCGGAAGACTTTTGTCACTCTCGTGAGTTTCCTTCAGTTCCCCACTATTTTTTTTCTTCAAAAAGAAAACAAAGCAAACCAAAGCAGGTCTGCTCCTTAGTCCTCACTCTGCCGAGTTCTCTTCTGCAGGTTTGGCATCTTAATTGCCCCTTCACACGCTCACCTGAATGAGCCCACGAGTTGGCCTCGCTCGCACTACCACTACCATCAAATAGCTCTCTACCACCTAGGCTGGGAGGCCAAGATCAGTCTTGAGGGGTGCATCCTGCTCTGGAAGTATTGGAGGGATCAGAGAGTGGTGGGACACCCCAGGGAATGAGGCTTGGGGAAGAATTCTCCCAGCGCTCAGGCAGTAAGTAATAACAGGGAGGCGGGGTAGGAACTGGCCCCAGCCTCACTTCCTGCATGCACTTTGCGAATGGACGTCTGCAGTTGCTGCTGTGCGCCAGGCGGGGGCGTGTGTTTTGGCGGGGGGAGGCCTGCTAGGAGGCGTCAACAAACCCGGAAGCGCTGGGCGGGGCGGGGAAAGCTGAGAAGGGGGGCGGGGCTGGGAGGGCAAGGGCGGAGCCCGGCCTGGCTAAGCCCCTGCCGCAGTGGCCCGGAGCCCCGGACCCGGTGAAGGTAGCAGCGGCATCGACAGTAAGTGCGGGCGCGGTGGCCCCCATGCTTGGCTGGGTCTCCCCCTCCTGAGGCTGACCCTGGCCTCTCCTTCTCACTTTCTGGTCCTACTGTAGGGACAGGACAGCTCGAAGGATCCAGAAGGCTTTGTGGGTCCAGATCCGGTGCCACAGCTGTCTCTGCGGAGAGGACTTGCCGCAGCAGCCTACTGTCAGGCTGGCTCTTCATCCCTGGTCCGCGCCAGTGAGGCGCAAGGACTGGTCAGGCATCTTCTCAGTCCCCAGCCTCCCACCCTTTCCAGCTCCGACTGGCCCTTAACCCAGCACTCCAGGAAGGGGCAGGGGAAGCCTGGCCTGGGGAAGCTCTCTCCTGCTTTCTTTGTCTTTCTCTATTCATCCAAAGCCACAGCTACCTTTTATAAAGAGTAATAAGGCTTCGCTCAGTCCGTTGCACCGCCCGTGACCCAGTTAGAAAGGATCCCTGGCGACTTTAGATGCCTGGTCAAGGCTGAATGGTCCTTGATGAATAGACAGAGCAGCTGAGAAGGGGCTCCTGCCCTGTGTGGGTCTGGGTGACCCACGCTGGGCTGGGCCCTGCACCCAGCCTCCTAGCCTGAACTTCTGGGAACAGCTCCTTGCCAGTTCTCTGGTAACCTCTGTTGTTCATGGTTATCTTTTATATTAAAAAAAAATTTAAGTGTATATATGTGTGCCTTTGTGTGGGTATGTACAAGTTTTTTCAGGTGCCCTAGAGCTGTAGTTACAGGTATTTGCAATATTTGCCTTGGTGCTGGGAACTGAACTCAGGTCCTTTGAAAGAACAGCGAGTGCTCTTAACTGATGAGACATCTATCCAGCTCCTGTTACATTTTTTTTTTTCAATAATAATTTTAAGCGTGCATGCATGTGCATACCTCCATGCATGCCCTGTCTGGCTAGATGGTCATCTTTGATTTTCATGTGAGTTAAGGGTATCGAGGGGGCCCTGCCCAGCCAGACAGAACACTGTAGGACTTGCTGCCTGCCTGCTCTGTGGCACAGCTGCAGCAGTAGTCTGGGGTGATGTCTGGGCCTTGCAGTGTTCATTCAGCAGAGCTGATGAGGATCAGTCCCCTTGGGGCTTCTCTGCTCATAGCTTCTTGCTACGGGATGCCTTCAAAAGGGAGATCTGCAGGGATTTGGAACCAGCAGACAGAATCACATTCCCAGTCTATCCCTGGGGGATGGGGATGGGGAATCCCTAGTAGGCCCCCAGACAGCTTGATTGTATTATTTCATGCCACAGTGACCTAGACAAGTGGCTTGATTTTTCTTATTGTTTTATTTCTTTATTTCTTTTTTGTTGTGGCCTGATCTTTCTGAGCCTGAGATTTCTCATCTGTGGTTAGTCCCTAACACCTGGCTGTCGTGGCTCAGGCACTGGATGTAACTGTGGTATTCTGAGGTGCTCCAGTTGTTTCTTTGTGAGGTAGGGTCTCTCTTAGTCCAGGTTAGCTCTTGGACACTCTGTGTAGCAGAGGCTGACCTTGAATATTGATCTTCCTGCCTCTACCTCCAGAGTACTACTGGGTTACAGGTACACACAAGCCTAACTGGCCTAACTTGATGGAACAGCTAACACACACTGTTCATATTCAAGAGGCACAAAAATAAGAATTAGTAGTGAAACTACCTTCACTATCCCAGCCTCCTTCCAAAGAGAGCCACTGTTGGAAGACCCCTGTTTGTCTTCCAAAATACATTGAGCACAAAAGTATGTGTGTTTCCTGCTACTTCACACAAATAGTGTGTTCTACACTTTTGTATAAAGTAGAAGAGTTGGGTGCTTGTCCCTTGCCCATCAAGGGTTCCTAAGTAACTGCATTAGCCCAGGCTTTCCCTTCTTCAATGCTTGCTTCAGTCCACACCTGCAGTGATACTCACACTGCCTGCCCCATACTTATGCATTGCCTCTGTTGTCCTTGCAGAATGGAGATGACCTCTGAGGTCCCTAAGTTCTGATAGCCTGTCTTTATTCTAGTTTGATTTTTGTCTTTCTTCCTAATCCAGAAACCCTCCAACCAGACTTTGGGGACAGGGTAGACCCAGCATGGACTAGAGGTTTCTTCGAGTATTAGTCAGTCCCCAGCCTTGATGCCTGCTCACCTGCCCTGTCTGTGTCTTTCTCTTCTCCAACAGTGGCTTTTGATTCTGAGGACAATGTGTACCACAGCTCAAATGCTATCTACAGAGCCTCAAGCAGTCCTCAAAAAGCTGACCAGGAAGCCCTGCTGGGGAAACAACTAGACTACCCAGCCCCCGGCCTGCAGAGGCCAGAGGACAGATTCAATGGCGCCTACATCATCTTCTTCAGCCTGGGGATTGGGGGCCTACTGCCCTGGAACTTTTTTGTCACTGCCAAGGAGTACTGGGCATTTAAACTCCGAAACTGCTCCAGCCTGGCCTCGGGGAAGGACTCTGAGGACACAGACATCCTGGTAAGAGCTGTTTCCCTCATAGAAGGAGCAGGCAGTGTGGAGCCAGGCCATCTTTAGGGGTACTGGAGGGAGGGCTTTTATATGCCGAGAACGTGGGTGCTGATGCAGAGGCTGTGTGGGCACTGGGCCCTCGGCCCTGCATTGTATGGTACTCAGGCTGAATCTCATTCCTCCTGAGGCCAT
This sequence comes from Meriones unguiculatus, assembly GCF_030254825.1. Classification (NCBI taxonomy): domain Eukaryota; kingdom Metazoa; phylum Chordata; class Mammalia; order Rodentia; family Muridae; genus Meriones; species Meriones unguiculatus. Next base: position 25,020,611 of record NC_083363.1, read on the forward strand.
TGTCTGCTGGAGGAGGATGAGCATGATGGTTCTCTGTGCTATGCGACGGTGCATGCAAGAACACAGAATCCTTGCCCCCAGAAATCTGAAGGTGTGACTCTAGCAGCTGGAAATTACAGAAAACTCCAACCAGCTGTGGCTGAAGCAAGGGAAGGTCATTTCCCCGTCACGTCCAACTTTGGGCAGGCGGGTTGCTTCGCCACATGTGGTTCTCACGCCCAAGGTCACCTCATTGTCCAAGGTGGCTGCTGAAGCTCCAGCTGTTATGGCTTCTGGAGGAAGGGGAAGGACAATGCCTGTTGCTTGTAAGGACACTTCCTAGAGGTTGCACCATCCTTCTCTTCACATTTTGTTGTGCCAAATTCAATCATGTGACTCTATCAACTACAGAGAAGGCTGGGAAATGTAGTCTTTTTGTGTGTCCTGGAGCTTAAAACCAAGGCTTTACACATGTTAACATGCCCTGCACATACCTCACACACATACACACACCACACATATACACACATGCCACACACAGCACATACATATGTATATACACACATCACACCACACACACACCACACATATATACACCCCCCATATACACACATATATACACCTCCTCACATACACACACATACCACATTCACACCACACACATACATACACACCATACACACAGATACACACTGACACACACAGACAGACACACCACACACATACCACACACATAAAGACACCAACAGATACACACACCACACAGACACACATACCACACAGACACACACACCACACAGACACAGACAGACACACACACACAGACAGACACACCACACACAGACAGACACACACACCACATACACAGACACACACACCACACAGACACACATACCATATGCACATAGATACAGACACACACCACACACACAGACACAGACACACACACAGATATACACACCACAAACACACACCACACACACACAGACATAGACACACACAGACACACATACACACACACCCCACACAGATACACACAGGCAGACACAGACAGACACACACACTACACACATACACACACACACACAGATAGACACACACACACACACTCAAAGCTTTCAAATACAGTCATTTAAGCAGAGTCTTGTGATACCCCAGCTAACTGGAGGCCAGGTGGCTAGGGGAGGCGGAGTGTACCAGTCTGTTCCTGGTGGCTGGGAGCAAAGTACCACAGACCAGGTGAGTGACGGTTGCTCTGAGGAAAGGGAGATCATGCTGGCTCTTGGTGATAGTCCTAGGATGAGAGGCTGTGTCTGGTGTGGCTTTCTAATTAGTGACATCTTCAAGTGGCACAAGGCTTCTTGTGATGAGGGAAGATGAGCATGTGTTTGTGTGAGCCTGGTCCCCTCCGTCTTCTCATAAAGCTACCAGGATTCAGCTGTGGGGCTCCATCGTGACTCATCACTATCTCCTCTAGACAGCAGAGCTGGCTTCAGTTTCTATCCTCTTAATCCCTCTCAGTGGGGAGTGTGTAAAGGAAAGTTTGGGGGACACTCAGACCATATGCTAACCATGATCCATTCAGGTCACTGTGATCCTGAGCAGGTGGGCAGGAATCATCACTCCAGGCCATCAGAGTCCTTTGTCTTATTTCTCTGCCCTGAGGATCCAGATCATCTGTAAGTCACCACAGCGACTTTCCCTCCGTGATGGCAGCGGCCATGGTGTGCCCTAAGGAAAGCCACACCATCACAGGGACGAAAAGGCCTAGTAAGGGAGGAGGGCTCAAAGGAGCCCAAATGAACATGGTAAAGGGTGTGTCGAGAGTGGCATTGGGGCCTGGGAGGCCTGGCTCTTCTCACAGAGGCAGAACCAGCTCTTAGGCATGTCAACACAGGAGGCTGACACTGCTGAGTTATTCTCCCCCCGTGGGTCCCTCAGGGACAGGAGGGGATGTGCTAGCAGACCCCAGATGACCCAGTGGCTCCAGACGTAGCTTCCTTCTTTTTCTTTGGGAGCCCCTGAGTCCTTGACCAGCTCTCCAGAACATGGCTTAGTTTTGTGTCACACAGTGAATGAGTTCTCTGTAAGCATCACTCCAGGACTCCACCCAGCACATGCTTGAATCACTGGCTGCCACTTTCAGAACTACCCATGTAGCTAAAATCCAGGGGACATTGGCCTTCTCTAAGATTTCACATGACTACTGCATATCCCTCCCACACTCATGTGGTTCTGATGTGATCTAGCTAAAGTCCAGGGGACATTGGCCTTCTCTAAGATTTCATATGATTACTGCATACTCTCACCCCACTCACGTGGTTCTGATGTGTGGGAGGGGGCCTTTTCTGCATGCCTATGGATTCCTGGTGGCTCCAGGAACTGGAGCAGGGGCTGTCACTGCACATGTTACCTGAAGAGATCCTAGGGGCAGACCACAGTGGCTTAGAGTCCTGCTGCCCCGATGTGGGACTGTGGGATGGGCAACAGCCTGAGGATTTGCTGGTGACAGGCCCCATTCCACCCAGATCCTGAGTCAGGGCCTGTGTCTTCACGTGGGTGGCTGACGGGCATAGGAAGCCCCCCCCCCCGGGTGTGTCCTCTTTTGGCTCTGCACCCTCTCTATGTTCTATCCTGCCCTCCTAGGGTGGCTGTGGCAATGAGGTCCATTCTTACACAACACAGGCTACAACCTTCCCCCCCCCCCAGATGTTGTGTAAATAGCATCTCTGGCATCCTTTGGGACTGGCCCCACTTTTTTATGGGCTAGTGACACTAGTCATCCAGCTTTCTGCAGGCCGTGGTGACTGATACAGCTCACTGGGCTTTCTCTGTCCATCTGTCTGTCTCCCCAGGCCAGGGCTAGGCTGTGTGTGCACCTGTCCTACCCTCCTCTGTCCATCCTCAGGCCTGTTTGCCAGAGAAGGGCCAGGGTGCTTGCAGTCCTTCGCAGCTGCAGGCACTCAGCGTTCCAGGTCCTGCTATGATACTTTATTGCTGCTCTCAAGCACTGGCAGGTGCAGGCATAGTACCTGCCTGCTACTCGCAGCTCCTGGCTCTTGGCATCAGAGATGAGAGACCTGTCACCCCTCGATTCATGGGCCAGGCTGGGGAAGCAAGCATGCTGGGGCTTTTCTGCATTGGATGGGGCTGTTTTTCTTTGCTGCCTCATTTGTGCCACCCGTTGCCACCCATCTCTCCCCATCTTGCTGATAGCCCTACTCTGCCCCTTGTCCTGAGGGCCACTGAGAGAGGAGGGCAGACAGCCTGTTCCTCTTCAGCCTTCCTCCAGTGTGCTGCTAGGATGGAGGAATTTGGCCCAATAGGAATGTTGACAGCCCCTTCCCATTAAGTCACCTTCAGGGCTATCTCCCACCCCAGGCTCATTTCCTTCTGCCCACAGCAGGTCTGGAGATGGTTTAGAAAACCTTGCCGCTTTTCCTGCCCACTTCTCTTTGTTCTCTGGAATAAAAACCTCAGATAAAGCTTGTAGGGTCGGGGTGGGAGGGTTGGGGTCGGGTTTGGGTGTGGGTGTGGGATAGGGTTGGAGGAGCTGGGTTTGGGGGAGTTGGGGGTAGCCAACTGGGACCAAAACCATCAGCACAAATAGAATAATTGACGTGTAAGGATAGCTTGGGGTCTTGGGGGTGGTGGAGTGGGGGTAGGGAAGTAGAGGTGGTGGTGGTGCTGTGAGGGCTCTGGTTTTCTAGGCCCTCCAGGCAAGCCCAGGTGACACAGCCCTGAAAGATCTGAGTAACCTCTTTTGAGACAGAAAGGCAGAAGCTCTGACAGGTGAAGTAACATGCCCAAGATCACACAGCAAGGGAGGGCTGGGGAGAGAATTGCAATGGGAAATTTGGGTGGGTAGATGATCACAAAACTGAATACCTCCTGAGAGTGGTGTGTAGGAGGCTGCTGTAGGGGTGTGGCCAGGCTGCCTTCTCTTCTGACTTGCAAAACCCAGGGACCTGAACTCTGCGCTGAGGCTCCACTCCTGGTTGCAGGCCATCAGGATCCTTTACTAACATCCCCAGCAGGACCTTTTAGCTGCTCTCAGCAATTGCTGCAGGCTAGATGAACTGTCCTAGGCCAAGAACAGCAAAGTCAGTCCCCCTCTGCCCCAGATGGGAGAGCAACAGCTCAAGTCTATGGGTGTTCCCTGGGAACCCCTAGGCGCCTTCTAGGTCACAGGTTCACATTTGCATCCTCAGAGCCCCAGTACTTCTCCATCAGGGTCTCATTATAAAACCCAGGGTGTCGAGCCAAGCTTTGGTGAGCATGGCCCAGACTCCCCATATAGCAAAGGATGTAGGATCCAGATGACCTGGAGGATTGCCTTCCCACTGCTCTGTCAGCCCTCAGGTCATACACTGGTAACCACCTGATTAGTGCTTGACCCATGGTAATATGTCACAGGGATGTGTGGCACCGATTATAGTGTGGTTTAGGAGGAACATTTATCCTGATGGAAGGGAAGGCTTTGCTGTAGGGAAGCAGATATGGGGTCATCTTGTCGTACCTTTCAGATGGGTTGGGTTGGCATAAATGTTAAATGAGGCTTCTCCCTAGGGAAGGCCAGGTTTTTACCTGGCTCAGCAGGTGGGGGAACTTATGAAGCCCACTCCAGTATTTACAGCCAACTGGTCCTTCTGTCATCGCCTAGCCACAGGATAGACTGCATGTGAGCTGCCCCTATAATTAAGGGCAGATACCCACTCCAGGCAAGAAGGGTTAAAAGGAACCAGGATGAGCTGGCTGCTAAAAGAGGAACTGGAAGATGGCTTGTCAGAGGGCTTGTTGGAGATCTGACTGTTACCAAGTCTCTGCTGTGCTGCCTGTACCCACCCACCATTCACATAATACCCTGATGAATTAATGTTTTGTCCCCAGTTTCCATACAGGAAAATTGAGGCTCCCAGGTTTGAGGCAACCAGCCCAAGGTGTTTGCTAGCAAGTGGCAGAACTGAGATTTAGACCAAGCCAGAGGCCAGCAGAGCCCCCTGCCCTCATCACCGTGTTTGACTATCCCTATCCTAACACAGTGGAGTCACTAGGGAGCTGCTACAAACCACCCACCCAACCAGTTCTGACTCACTTGGGTGCACACATGCCCAGTTTTGTAGACAAGGTTCACCCAAAGCCAGGGAAGAACCAAGATCAAAGTCATATGGCACTCAGTGGGGTGAAAGGCAACTATGATTACATGGGTTGTGGTTATAATGCCAGAGACTTCAGGGAGCCTTCGTAAAGGACTTCCTGCAGTGTATGTCAAACCTAGCAGTGGGTGGGAAGCCTCTTTCTTGCTCGGAGAACTAGAACAGCCCTACCCGGAAGTCCAAGAAATGACCTCTGCTATAGCAGAGAGCCTGGGAGTCAAGAGCAAGGGTGCTGGTTGCTAGGGCTGGGTGCTGGATGTTGGGTGCTGGGCTGAAGGCCGGAGGACAGGGGCTGGGTGCTGAGAGGCTTGGGTAATGTAAGTGCTTTGAGTTAGTTGATTCTTCAGTGTGTCTGTGTTGTCTCTGAGCCAGGGATGGCTTTGGATCTCTTTGCCCTGTCCCTGGGAGAAGGGACTGGAATCCTAGTAAGTGTGGCTTGGAAGAGGGCTCCATAGTTCTCCTGTTCCCAGGACTTAAGGATGGAAGCAGTGGTGGTGTCTATGGAGCCTCAGGATAGGTGTCATCTGAGAGGGTTACAAAGAAGATCATAGGAAGACCTGAGAAGGGAAGGGGCCTCCTGGCCTTTTGTCTTCTACAAACCTTTGAAGGCTTAGATTGGCCTGGGAAACTCCCGGGCTTTGTGAAGAAGTGGGAAGAGCCTGGGGTCATTTGTGTTATAAATTCTCTGCACCTGGGAGAAGGCAGAGCCAGTGCAGCCTCCTGGAGTCATAGGACAGCTGGAAAAGCCCAGTCACATCCCTACCTGTTATGTGACAAGGATAAGAACTGCTTTGTGGCCCTAGGTCTCTGTGCCAGTGGCATATACATAGTGCCCTGAAACCACAAGGGAAGAAGGCCTGATATTTTTACATGGTTCCTGAGGCCTTTACTGACTCTGGGCCACAGCAGCACCTTTACCAAGCCTTTTTGCATACGGGCACCAAGTCAACCACTAATTCCGGTGTTTAGCAGGCCTTCATAAGGCATCATCTCCTGGTTCTGTATAGACAGTTCCGCAGGTAGCATCACCCAGGATGAACAGATGCAGGAATCCACTCCCAGTAACATGACATATGTACATGACAACTGGGACTAGGCCTAGGACCCTGTATGTCATCCCTGCTCTTACCTCCTGTGTATGCAGTTTTAAATGTTTCCAATTCTTTTTGGCTATAATATTAACTATACCTGGCAAATCCAGTGTCTGCAACATAGCTGCATTTTCAGGAATTGGTGTCTACATATGAAAATGTAAAAAGCCCATCAGCCTATTGTGGAGGTTAGGCCTGTACATAATCTCAGTTGTTCAGGAGGCAGAGGCAAGTTCAAGGCCAGTCTTGGTAACTTAGTGAGACCTGTCTTAAGAAGAAGAAGAAGAAGGAGAAGGAGAAGGAGAAGGAGAAGGAGAAGGAGAAGAAGAAGAAGAAGAAGAAGAAGAAGAAGAAGAAGAAGAAGAAGAAGAAGAAGAAGAAGAAGACGACTGAGGAATGAATGTAATGAATGTAGTGATAGAATATTTGCCTTGAGTATGAAAGGTCCTAGGTTCAGTCCCCAGTAAAACATGGGTTAAGCGATTGAGTGAATAAAGCCCTTTTCTGCATGCAGGTGTGAGAAAGCAGTGTATAGCAGAGCCAATGGTGTAAGCCAAGCAGGATGGAAATAGTATGCCCTTGGATTTGACCCTGGGCCAGTGTCCTTGGAGACTTTGGGAGTAGATATGGGATATGGGAGTGGATATAGACAGCCTGCTGGGGTGTTTACTAAATTAACAAGAGTAGGATTATATCGTTGGAGCTGATAAAGAGGTGGCTCAGAGGTTAAGAACACTGACTGCTCTTGCAGAGGATCCAAGTTCAATTCTCAGCACCAACGTTGTAGCTCACAACTACTTGTAAGTCCAATTCCAGGGGTTCTAATGCCCTCTTCTGGCCTCTTTATGCATGGATACCAGGCATGCATAATGGTGCTCTCTCTCTCTCATAAATATGTTTTTCTTTTTTTAAGAGAAAAAGAGGGAGGCCAGAGGAGAGGGCCCCAGGAAATGGTACAACTTACCTGTGGTAAAAAATAAAAAAAGGCAGGTGGCAGCAGGGTGGGGGTGGTGCAGCACTCAAAGAGAAAGAGGCAGGCAGGTTGATGTGAGTTCAAGGCCAGTGTGGTCTACAAAGTGAATCCAGGACAGCCAAGATTATACAGAGGAGCCCTGTCTTGAAAAACCAAAGAGAGAGAGAGGGAGGGAAACAAGACAGAGAGAGAGAGAGAGAGAGAGAGAGAGAGAGAGAGAGAGAGAGAGAGAAGAAAGACAGGTTGCAAAAGAAAAATAGATGGAACTCTAGCCTGGACCCCTCCCTTTACTTCCTAGCCTGTCAGGGGCTGTAGCCTGTGATGTAAGAAGCCTCCTGCCATTGTGAGGTGTGAGGACCATGTGTCCTCTGCTCGCAGAGGAGCCGGGTAGAGGTGTGAAGGAATGTGCTGGTGTGTGCTCAGTCGAATAGGGCCTCAGCCCACATCAGTGTTAGGGTGCCTGGTATATACTTGTTCCCAGCCCTATCCTGCAGACTTGCCTCTCAAGGTACTGATGTGGCTAGCTGCCAGGGGAGCCAGACCTGCAAGACTATCCCCAGTATAGGGACACTAGTGTCCTAGAGACTGGCAGATTTTAGCGGGACAAGGATTTCTTTCTAAATAAAAAAGAGGTAGACTGTTTGGTCATGAGCTTTTTAAAAGTCAAATCCCTAATAATGGTGCTAGCTCTCTCCCTTACACACACTCAAAAATGAATTAAGGAACCTGCCTGAACCCTGCTGCTCCTCAAAAAGCGGTAACAGTGGCCAGTGGGCTGCAAGGGACTCTAGCTATCTGCTATCCAGTGTGGGTAGACAGGCATCAGGCATAAGGGTCAGTTGCCACCTCCCCGCTAGCTACCCATCCCTTGGCTTGTGTGGATGGCTGCTGTAAGCCATTTGTAAAACCCAGAGCCAAAAGTGAGTCATTGTTTAAGTTCCTTTATCTACCATCTGCTGCTAACCACAGTCCAGCCAGCATGTGGTTCCCAGTAACACCTGCGATGGCTCCCTCTTCTGTTCCAGCTCTTGCACTTCACTTGTAGCACTGAGATACAGCTCTGGTCACCTCTGTAGCATTCATTCCCTTTATTTATCTCCCACCTCTCACCACCCCGGCCCCACTTGTCCCGCCACCCAGGCCCTCCATCTCTTCCTCCTCCCCCCGGCTCTCTGTCTGTCTTCAATTTTATTTCTTTCTACATATTCTTTAGACTCCAGAGACAGTCTCCCCAGAATGCTAGAAGGTAGGCTGGGCCCCAGTGGTCGGTGTCTTTTTAATGTGGTTGATCATTGTGAGAAAGCTGAGAGCAAAGCTGATTAGAGGCTTTGCACAAACTCAAAGTACTTTTCGTAAGGGAAGTCCCTGGCTGAGAAAGTTGTGCAGGGGCAGTGAAGGGCCTGGCTTTCCACTAGATTGTCACGTGTATATATGTGTGTGTGTGTGTTTGTATCTGTGTGAATATGTCTGTGTGAGTATGTGTGCATGTGTGTATACGCCTGTCTGTGAGTGAGTGTTTGCCTGTGTATGTGTGTATGTATGTGTATGAATATGAGTATGTTTGTGTGTGTCTGTGTCAGTGTGTGTGCATGTGTATGTTTGTGTGCCTGTGTGAGTGTGTTTGTGTGTGTGTTTGTGTTGTCTGTCTTTATGTGAATGTGCGTGTGTGTGTGTGTGTGTGTGAATCCAGTCACAACCTGTCACTTTGGTGCCACATGAATTTTCAGAGAAGTTTGTTGCCACAATGGAAATGCTGTGCATGTAGGAGGAAGCACCTGGCATGGGTAGTAGAGAGAGACCCTGAACTGCCATGTGGCATGGTCCTTGTCCCTCAGTGATGCATGGGGCCCACCTAGGGCCTTGTGGAGACATGGCTTAAGAGGAAGAGAGACAGAAAGACTTGGACACTTATCATGACTGTCGCTGGTGTGTGTGTGTGTGTGTGTGTGTGTGTGTGTGTGTGTGTTTCTCTGGCCCTTCCTTCTGTGGGCCCCCAGAGCCACTGTTTGTCTGGCTGGTTCCCCTGTAGGAGGAATAGAAAGAGGAACAGCAAAGATGCTGGTTTGTCCTAATGGGGCCTAGGGAAGGGTTGGCAGAGGTGGGGTACTGGCAGAAAGAACACTGCTGTTTTACTCCTTAGCCTAGGGCAGAGAGACCCTAGTTTGGGAGAGCTGGCCTCTGTTTCTGTGTTACACCCTTTTGGTAAATGGGGGCTTCATGTCCATGTCCTTTAATCCCAGGACAGCCTAGTCTACAAAGTGAGTCCAGGACAGCCAAGAGTACACAGAAAAACCCTGTTGAGAGAGAGAGAGAGAGAGAGAGAGAGAGAGAGAGAGAGAGAGAGAGAGAGAATTAAAAAAAGAAAAAAGAAAAAACAAAAAGTAAAGAGCTGATGGCTGGAGGGATGACTCGGTTGATAAAGTGCCTGCTGTGCAAGCATGAGGCCCTGAGTTTAGGTTCCCAGCACCCACATCAAAGAGCTCGCAGGAGCAGTGTATGTGTTTAACTGCTTCAGAGGGAATAGGAACTTGCTGGCCACAGTCTAGTCCAAGCAATGAGCTTTGGGTGACACTGGCTCAAAGAATAAAATAGAGAACAATGGAAGAGAACACCTGGCATTGACCTCTGATCTCCACATTCACAAATACACATCTGTAAAAATACATACAATCTATGTGTATACATGCACAAAATGAGAAGAGACCATGCTGGCCGTAAAATCATCCTATGGAGACCAGAGACCAAACATGTCAGGCTTCCCAGGCTCCAGGATGCTCAATAAAGCTGCCATCTCAGGCAGGAATGACAGGAGGGACCACATCACCATGCTTACAGAAAGGTGGGGGCTATACTTGGTCCTAGGACTACCCCTAGTCCACCTGTGTTGTTTGTACAGGCCTGGGCACCAATCAAGTTGTATAGGGCTGGAAAAGATTCGGTAGATGTTTCTCACTAATTCAACAGCCTATCAAACTGGGAGGCTGTAGCCAAGGCTCCAGGGAATAACATTCCTAACACCCTGAAGCTTCAGGAGACTTTGGACCCTTGGCATTCCTGGGACTACCTCCACGCCCCCCACCCTTGTGTGCACACTCTCTTTTAATGTGTACCCCATATTTTGGACGGGACACTCACCTTCATTCTAGTCATAACCAAGACATCTTTTTCAAATCAGGGATCACCCCAGGGTTCTAAGACTACCCCAGGGTCAGAGGACAGCTCTTGGACCCACTGTGGAAGGTATGATGCATGATACCAGAAGCCTGGCGATGGAGACCCCCTGGCTGAGGAGGTCCTGGGGACCCTACACAGGATGGCCAAGGAGGAAGGCAGACCGAGCTCTCTACAGGAAGGGTGGACCCAAGGCTTTCTAGGAGTCCTGGGAAGAAGGAAGTAAGGACCTGGTGGGGGGAGGGGTATTGAGGTTGAAGTTTTTTTTTTTTTTTTTTCAAGTTCTTAACCCACAGAGAAGGAAGAGCCAGTCCCAGTGGAAAGAGAAAGTGCAGCTGATTCAGGCAGTCTTGTGCAAGGACACAACCAGCACAGGCTAAGGAAGAGCCCCCTTTTTAGGGGGAGGAGGGATAGTGCTTCCTTCTGGCAGACAGGTGAAGATGAGTGCTCCCTTTGGTGCGAAGGGAAGAGGGAGTGCTCTTGACTCTATGCAGACAGGGAAAGAAGACCAGGGAGTGTTGCAGGAACTATAAAGTATGAACAAGGACAGAGGGCTAGAGAGGCCTTGCTCTTCGGAGAACAAGATAGTTCTCAATTCACCTTGACCTGAAGATGGCCCAAGGGCTCAAGGGATTCAGGGCTGAGGAAACCATCCGATGGGGGTTCCTCATCCTTAGTGACCTGTGGTGGCTAGTCTGGCTGGCTGGAGTTTTTTGAGGCTCTCCTATCTGATTCCAACTTCACTTTGTTCTTCCCTTGGGACTTCTATTCCCTTCTCCCCATGTCCCAGGCCCATGTCCCCTACATGGGAACTAGGGTACACAGGAAGCCACTGCCTCCCCTCTGTTTACCTCTCACCTTATTCTGACTAGAGTGGACTGTATCAGGATGAGGGTACATCTTTAACATCCCAGGCCATGGAACCATACAGCCGAAGGCATGAGCCTGCCTGGCCGATCGTTCTTGGTTGCAGCCTGCTCACTGCTGCTAATTTCATGGCCCTGTGATCCAGGTAACGCTCTGCTGCCCTGAGCTACCGCCCCCGGGCTGGAATCACTTTTCTTACCCTGCAGGGGCCCTGCTGCCTCCTTCCTCCACTGCAGACTGGAGGTGGGGGCCACACGGAACTGTTCAGTGACTGTAGCTTCAGACTCGCAGGCTGCTGCAGCTCGTGACTAATGTCCTCTGCTTATATCAAAGGGCCCTAATGGCATTCCGAGGAGAGAAAGCTTACCAAGGCCTGCCAGAGATAAACAGGCCCACTTCAGGCTCTCCCTACCCAGAGAGACCTCTTTACCTGGACCCTGAGCCCAGAATCACATTCTTCCAGAAGAGCTGCTTAGCACGGGGCCTCACAGTGAGGTAGCTGGAGAAAGTTCTCTGCTGGAAAATGGCCTCACATCTGGCTGGCTGGCTCCGCTCAGCTTTTGAATTTCATCTGAAACGTGGTTCTGTGGTTTCTAGTTTTCACACCGGAGCACAGTAGATGAAAATGGCTTTCCTTATTACACTGCTAGTGAAACACAGACCCCCTTCCCTTGTCAGGAGAGGCCTGTCCACACTCAGAGGCCATTGGGAGGCTGCTGGTACCAGGCACCCCTCAGCCAAGCTTTGTCCATAGCCTGGGATCTCTCCTAAACCTACCTGGGAGGCTTTTGGGGGGGCTGACACCATCAGGAAGAAGCTTGGAAATCCTCCCACGGATGCTCACCATGCTGCCTTTGGTTTGTTATTCTTTTATAGTGCTGGGCACGGAGCACAGGGCTTCACCTATGTCTGGCATGCACTCTGCCATTGAGCCATGCCCCAGCCCAGCTGTCCTCTTTAAAGTGATCTCTGCTTCACCACTGACCATGTCCATCCATTCCTTGTAGCCAATTGAGGAAAGAGTTTTCTTCTTCTTCTTCTTCTTTCTTTCTTTCTTTCTTTCTTTCTTTCTTTCTTTCTTTCTTTCTTTCTTTCTTTTTTTTTATAACTGTATAGAGCTATTGGCCTGTGTGAATGCCCTGGGAAAGAGGAGAGACAATTCCTACATTCCCTCACTCCTGGTCACCCTGCAGACAGAGAGGCGAAGTATTTAAACCCCAACATTTACAGCCTTGGGACAGGAGCAGAAGAGTATGACAGTGCCCACAGGAAGAAACATGGCTTGCATAGAAAGGCTGCAAGAGCTAACTTGGAAGTCTCCTCTCAGCCACTGAGGCAGGTGACACACTGTGGCCGTGATGGAGTGCAACTTGTGGGGATTACAGAGTAAAATGGTAGGTGTCCCCACACGTCCAATGATGCCACCAAGCATCAGGAACACATCTCTGAAACTTTCCTACAGTGTTTCGATGTGAAGCTCAGTGGACAACTTTGAATGACAGCCCCTTTGCCTTCTACCTTGTTCATCTCTGAATATGCCAGGCTAGCTGGCCCATGAGAATTCTGGCTCTACCTCTGTCTCCCATCTCCCCGCCTGAACCTTGGGATTATAGACATGTGCACCTGACCCAGCTTTACCTGGGTTCTGGGTTGTACCACTTTTGTTTTGTTTTGTCACCTCTAACCAATGTGGAATCATCTAAGAAGAGGAATCTCAATTGAGAAAATGCCTCCATTAGATTTCACATAAGCAAGCCCGTGGGGACATTTTTCTTAATTAATGATTGGTGTGACAGGGTCCAGACGCCAGTGTCACCCCTGTGTAGCTGGTCCTGGATGATATAAGGAAGCAGCCTGAGTCAGCTATGAGGAGAAACAAGCCAGTAAGCAGAGGTCCTCTATGTATGGCCTGTCAGGTCCTGTCTCTGGTTTCTGCCATGATGTTCCCCAGTAATGGAGGGTGACCTGAGCATTGATTGAACCCTTTTTCCCCCCAAGTTGCTTTTGGCTATGGTGTTTATCACAGCAATAGTAACCCTAAGACATGGGCATTTACCCACTGAGCCATCCTCCTCATTCCAGCCTTGGGCTTCTTCTTCGCAAAATGGAGCCTATTCCAAACCTGCCTTGTACTGAATGATTGTAATAAGAACAAAGAGCTGTGTGGGAGTTTCACTGTTCCAATGTTCTTCGTGGCATTCAGCTGCCCACTCTAGTCACCACAGGTGTTAAGGTAGTCTTTGACGTCATTGCCCTGAGCCCAAGTCTATAGGATGCAGACAACCCAGGGAAGTGATGGTGGGCATGAAACAAGATAAGGCTTCCCAGGGTGGAACTCTGCCTCTTGCTTCCTCAGAGCTGCATCTCGCTTCACACTGACTTTGGCCACTCAGGGTGGGACTGATGTACCCCCAGACATTAGCACCCTTGGGGAATGGCTGTCAGGAATCCTAGTAGTGTACCCCGCTAAGGGCAGCAAGTTCTCAGGTTGGCTCCCAAAGGAAACATGGCAAGGTAGCATCACCTCATGCTGAGGCACTTTTGTTCATGCATGTGCACAAATGCACTGTCTTGTGTGTACTGCACATGGTCAGGGGATACCAGCAAAAATGAGTTAAAAGAAAAGGTGCTGTTGGCATGGACAGTGGCTTCCTAGCCTTGTCTAGAGTGATTCAGAGCTTGTGCCTGGGGCCCATGCTGCTAAGGTGGAAAAGCATGTTTGTGGAGGCTCCTGCCCTTCTGCATTGTCACTGTCTTCTGCCTGCTATTCCATGAGGCCCACCTGGCCTTTGGGTCTTCAGGAGGCTGTATAAATAGCCCCACCATTGAGCAGCTCAACAGGGCTTAGACAAAGCTTGGCCTCCATCAGGAGCCAGAGGGAGGAGCAAGGAAGTGAGACAGGCATAGAGAATAAACACAGGCTTCAGGACCCTAGAACTGGCCACAGCTTAGCAACAAATACAGCTACCACCCAAATACGTGACTGTCTCCCCAGAAGTCATGGGAGCTCTACCACATTTCAGAACCCCAGTTAGGACAGGAAGAGACAAACCCTTCAATCTGTGAGCACCTTTTCATTTTCTACCTCTTCACTGGTCGGAGCATTGATTCAACCCTCACCCCCAATACCCTTCTGGGAATGTTACTAGGCTCTTTGCACAGCAGACAGTATATAGGCCTGGTGGGCCGGGGTAGCACTTATTTTAAGTGTCATTTCCTGAAATCAGTGCATTTCCACAGAGATGTCAAGGTGAGGCTGGAGGGACCAGTGTTCCCAGAAAGCAGACCTTTGTTCCCCAGAGGGCGAGTGCAGGCCAGAGGTCTGCCCATGAGAATCCCGGCTCTGTCAGAAAGGCTGGGTTCTCTCTAATGAGGCTAAACTGTTGGAGGGTCAGTTCCAAGCTCACGTGGGTTTCTGACAGAACCCAGTACCTGGTGGCCAGACAACCGACAGCTTCTGTTCTTGCAGGAGACCAGCCTCAGCAACTTGAGGTTACCTGCAGATCATTGATGTGTGGTGTTCCCCAGAAGGCCCAGAAGACTGTCTCCTCAAAGTCAGCTGAGGAGAAGTTAAACATCATTTGGTATTGGTTGTCACTCAGTTACATATGCCTGTCACATTTGCTTACTTCTCTCGCCTAGAAGTCCATGAGCTATGAATGGAGCATACCAGGCAGTGAATGTCCCTGGGGAAGGTTATGCAGCCATCATACATGGCTGCCACCAGGCTTGGCCTATAATCCCAGATACTTAGGAGGCTGAGATAGGATCAAAAATTCAAGGTTTGCTTGGACTGTGGGCTGAATTCAAAGACAGCCTGGGTAACTTGGTAAAACTGTGTCTCAAAATAAAGAGGACTATAGCTCAATGGTAGATTATTTGCTGACAAGTGTGAAGCTCTAGCTTCATTCCCTAATTGCGTGCGCGCGCGCGCGCGCGCGCACACACACACACACACACACACACACACACACACTCAGTCACACATACTCACAGAAGACACTCAGTTACACACAAAACACACATTTACACACACACTCAGCCACACTCTCTCATACACAGTTTCTCTTACACAGTGAAACTACCCTATCTTTGAATCAAGACGTATTTTTTTAAATATTTGCATGAGAGGTGCCAAGTCCACCTTATATCACTGTCTGAGCTCTAGTCCCTGTTTGTAGAGTGGCCTGAGTCCCTTCTCCCCCTTGGCTTGTTCTTCATAAAGTAGAGAAATGAGCTTAGTCAACAGTGCAGGACTCAGAGTATCCTGCAGTTGTTGGTGCTGAAAAATCGTTCCAACTTTAAAAGGCACAGCCTTCATCTTGGCTGTGTGCAAACCAGAACATTCAGTTACTTGGAAAATCACCGTCCCTAAAGTACCCAGGGACTTTGAGCCTGGTTGGAAAAGAGCAAAACAGGGTTCTCACCTCCTGTGGCCACAGTTCCAGGTCTGACTAGGGGATGAGGGAGCCTGTCAAGGGCAGGGGGAGCTGTTTCCTCTAGCCCTTATCTGGCCTTTGTTCCTCAGTCTTTTCTTTCCCTCTTCTGCCTGTCTGGCCTCGCGTGGACTCAGCCAGTGTGTCAAGAGGTAATTGACTGACTGCCCAGCCCAGGGCAGGCTCTGCTGAGCCCATCAGGGCAGGGACAATGAGGGGCCAGCTCAGAGGCAGAAGGCTATTTCTGAGACTCACGGCTGATGAACTTTGATTAATTTTAAGGCTGTCACCTTATAGTCAGGGTGCCCCTTCCAAAGAGCACAAAGCCCTCTGCAGCATCAAAGGGACCTCAGAGGGTCTGCACTCCAGACCAGGAGGTGCACAGGACATTTCTGCCTGTGTCTTTGTTCTGTGCCCTCTGTCAAGGCCTGATTGCAGCCTCACTGCCCCAGGACCTCTCCTCGAACCCATGCAGTTTGCACGCTCTCCATTTTCTCCCACCTCCTCCCTGGAACTCCTTGAGACTCATCTCTCTTCTGGTTTGCCAAACAGCAGCAACTGTAAAAACCTAGCAGGAATTCTCACAGCTCTTTGGGTTTGGAGTTGTGAAAAAGCCTTCACACTCCTTCTGTTACTCCCAGTGGGACACACTGAGTTCCTGGGGGGTGGGGAGGAGCAGAAGTACATCTTGGTCTCCTTGATGCTACAGAATAAGGGCTTTATGCACGCACATACAAACATGCACTCATGTGTGCTGGCTGTTTGTTGCACTCGGCCCCTGTGATCTGTTTCTTTGGTTTTATGTTGCATTTCTTCAGCACTCCAGAGTGGAATACTCAGATGCTACTCTGCGTTTGCTGAGAGTTAAATGTGTAATCCAGTTAAATCCCTCCTGCTTGTTCTACACCTGAATGCTTACTTAGTAAGCCCTTACTACAGCTCAAAGCTCATTTGGGCTTCATGATCAAAGCAAGGCATTCAGCCCTTGGCCAGCTTTCCTCCCTTCCTCCTTGCCTCCCTCCCTCTTTCTTTTTCTTCATTCTTTCTGCTCTCCCTCCTTCCCTTCCTTCTTCTATTTCTTTCCCTCCCTCCTTCCCTCTCTTCCATCATTTTTTCTTCTTTCCTTTCTCCCATTCTCCTTCCCTCCCTTTCTTTATTTCCTTCCCTCCCTCCATCTTTTCTTCCTTTTTCTCCTTCTTCTCCCACCCTTCCTCCATAATCCACCTCCTTCTTCTCGCTCTGTAGTACTGGGGGATAGAAGCCAGGGTCTTCCCATGAAGGCCATGGAGCCTCCCTTCTGCCTCCCTGCCACAGTTTGCTATGGTTGTTTTAAAAGATGAGTATGCCTAGAGATAGTGACAACATGATTAAGTATCTTTTAATGAGTGGGCAATTGTTGGGGTGTTAAGAGCTGCATCCAGTTTGTACTAGGCCAGGCTGTAACCCTGAGTTCCAGCCTGGTGTGTCTGGGCAGGTCCCTCATCCTGCTGGGGTGAATTGTCTCCACCTCCATGGCTTATCGAAGAGATGTTTACCTTTGTGGTTTTGACCCGTAGTAGCTCTGTGGGAGCTGAGTCTCCCATAAACTCAAGGTGTGGAAATGTCTAAATGGTGTATTCTGTCAAAGGGCCAACAAGTTTAATAGGATGGGACTTCCCATTTTAGATATATATTGAGCTTCACTCCCATTATCCAGTGTGTGGCTAGGGCCAGCGGAGCACTGGGAGTGTGGGCTTCCCAAGAGCCGAGGACAATGTCAGAGTGTAGCACAGCTGTCATTGGCTGCTGTTGGTTGAGTGACTGAGTGAGTGTTAGGCTGGCAATAGGGGTGGGATCACATGGAGTTGGGTGGACTTACCCATGGCTACTAGGTATTTGGGGACAGTGAAAGCAGCTTTCCTCCAAAGCCCTCTCACCCTTGAGTGACAAGCAGCCTCCTCCCTTGTGTGTTTCTAGAACTACTTTGAGAGCTACCTGGCGGTTGCCTCCACTGTACCCTCTTTGCTGTGCCTTGTGGCCAACTTCCTGCTTGTCAACAGGTAGGTCACCATCCTCCCTTGCTTGACCTTCACCCCTGCCTCCTCTGTTCTCCCCCGGTCTACAGTGGGAGTTTTCTGCTTAAATGTTGGTTCCCCTAATTGAAGTCAGGCAGTTCACCTTGCCTTGCAGTTGCAGTTTGCAGCTTGGAGCAGGCGCCTGGGCACTCCAGTCAGAGGTCAGTGCTCATTATTTATGGCCACTTACAGTGACAGTCAGGTAATGGCCGTCCCCCTTTGGGAGGCCGGTAGGGCTACAGACCTTGCAGCCAGGACACAGTGTGTGGAGCAAGCCCTGAGGGAGCTGTTCTTGCACATGTTCTGAGAGCAGCCAGATGCTCACAGCACTCTCTGAACTGTCCTACCTCAGGAAGCAGTCAGCTTGCCACTCTGTAATATGCTGACAATACCAGCTGAAGGATGAATCTCCTACTCAGAGTGGCATCTCATAGGTAATGATTGGGAAAGGCTTCTGGGTAACACAATGGAGGAAGGAATTATTTGAGAGATAAGTAAGTTGGTATGGTTCATAGAGTCCACTGGCTGCCCCTTCCTGTCCAGACTCAGTTTGGCTTGACAGTGGTAACGGTGCTAGTACCTCAGTCTGCATTTTCCTGAAGCTGCCTGTAGACAATTCCCATGGGCTCACCATAGCCCACAATCCTGGGCTTCACTTGGAACCTTAGATCCCTGGTGGCAAATTTATTCAGCTCTGGTCACTTAGGAGTAAGTCCTGGGTCTCCAGGAGTTACTACAAAGCACTCTAAGGCAGATCTGGTCTCAGCAAGGTTGCTGGGGTTGATTAGTAATGTCTGCTCTAGGGCACAGGAGGAAAGAGCAGAATGTATGCTGTGTGCTAAACCTGTGTATAGAGCAGTCTTTCTAAACCCATCATAGCACAGGGCACAGTAGCATAGTAGATCCCAAAGCACAATGGCTTGCAACCATAACAGTAATTGGTTTCTCTCAGTTTCTGGGCTTCAGGAGTCAGCCAGGCTCAGCTGGAACATGCTGATGTAGTCAGGCAGCACTGGGGCAGGAGATGCTCATCCTTTCCTTCCTCCCTGCCTCTCTCTCATTGGCTTGCTCACATGGGGTCAGAGACTGTTCTCATTTTGGTTGAAGAGTAAATGTTCCATAGAACCAGGGACAAGCCCACACAATGTCACTTTTGCCACATTCAACTGGTCAAGGCTGTTGTAAAACCTCCTCCTCTTCAAGGGGATAGAGACCCCCATTTCCCCATGGAGGGAGTGTCAAAGAACCAAAGTGTTTGAGAAAGAGGGATGAACTCAGCCTTGCCTAGGCCCCTAGGGCTACCTACAGAGGCCTCCCTCCCAGATACCTAGTCTTCAGACATCCACCCTTTTGGGGTACAAATGATATGGGAAAATTTGGAGGTGTCTTTGAGTTCAACAGAACCTTTCTGCATTCTTGGTGAGTGCAGGTGGAGGTAGGGCAGGAAAAGGCTGCAGAAAACTCAAAGGCCACCCTTAAGGCCACCCAAGCCAGTCGCTTTTGGGTTCTTGTGTTGCTAATAAGGTGAAATTTACATGCCACAGAGGATATATTTTAGAAAGTTACAGATAAGTGAACAGTAGCTTTGGGAAGAAGACAGCGTCAGTTCAGCAGGAGGAATACCAGGAAATAAGGATTACGGAAGTTGCAGGTGTGGGATCCTATGAAGGACTTCCGGGGAGTGGAATGAAATGATGTGTCCAGCTGGTTCATCCAAGAGGTATTCCCGTATCTCTTTTTTGTTTCAGTCGAATCTTCAAGTATAGCTTCTGCTCAAGGCTAAGAGATAACAAGGGACCAAGAACCAATTTGACCTCTCCTAGCATTACTGACCTCCAGCAAGGACCCCTGCCCTGCCTGACCAGGGTCTAGCTATTGTTCTCAAGGCCAAGAGCTGACTTGGGTGTGCTCTCAGCACTGTCAGCCACTGAAGATAGGATAGTTCTTCACAGTGTCCGGAGGAGAGGAAGGGTACCAGAAGAAGGCAAGAAAGACAAGAACACTTGCTGTGGCAGGCAGGCCCGTCCCACCACCCTCTGCACTTCCAGGCCTTGTGACTTTTCTGTATTCGATTGCTCTGTGGCCTTGTCATTTGCCTAGCTGGGACAGCTCATTTACCTGTGGACATGAATTCCTATTTCCTTTAGATCCAAGCCACCACCTGACAAGGGGGTAATATATATCTATTACCCCTTCACTGCATCTCTCTGTGTGTGCAGTGACTTAAGAGGTTTAGAGTGACATCTTATTTTTTCTGGTCACAGATATGCCACAGTGGAGCTACGTGCCTTTATGTTTTTCTCAGTGGCCATGGAACCAGAAACTGGCCAAGTTCTGAGGTCAGCAGGAGCAGTGAAAGTCCCTCTTAGGACCTTGGAGTATATGACGTCTAGTTGCAATATCCAGTCAACCAATCAGTGGCCTTGCTTAAAGGACCCCCCCACCTCACATGACTGCCACAGGTCCCTTGGCCCCTGAGGCTAGAGTGAGGATTTATTTCTAGAGGAATCAGCTCATCTTGTGTGCACTTGAAACCTGGGCTATCAGTAGGCCCTTAGGGCCTAGCTTTGTAGCCCCTTGGGTCAGGCCTCAGGCTGCTAGGCAGTGGGAGGGTCATTAGGAGAAGGCTGGGCAGGTAGGAGTTTCACAGGTTCCCTAGTCCAGGCTATAGGCAATGTTTGAGGGCCGTGGGGAAGACAGTGCTCCAGCCTCTATGTTGCCAGCTGCCAAGGACAGTTTAGGGCAAAGCTGTTTTTTATTTAATGTGGAAGATTGAAATGTCTTTTTCCCTCCCTCCTGGAGCACCCTGGCTTCTCTGACTGGCTCATCCATAATCGCCAAGTGTTTTATTATGTTAAATTCACAGCTTTATAAATACAGATGAGCCAGATTTACATTTTGGAGACTTGGGAAGAAATCAGTCCCCTGGGGTCCTGGACTCTCATAGCAAGGGAGTGAAGCAGGGATGGGCTGCTCTCCTCCCACATCATCAGGGTGGTATAGACTTTTAGCTTGCCTGTTACTAGAGTAGAACACCATGCAAACCAGCGCTTGCCTTAACTTCCCTATACTCCCAGGAGCTTCCATCACAAGCCATGCTTCCTGCAGGGGGGAGAGCAGTATGCCCCACAGTGTCTGTAGGGCTGGCCTTCAACATCATGTTTTTCAGCCTCAGAACACTGACAATAGCTCCCATGGGGTTTCTGAGGGCCTGAGGCTCTGCTGGAGGGTGCTTAGGTATCAAGGAGAAAACAGGTAGGAAGAAGCCCTGGGCAGGTGAGGGAGAGTCACAAGCAGTATAATGGGTGCTTTTCCCGCCCCCTCCTCCAAAGAAGAAGCCAATTCCTGCCAAAGCCCCAGGCACCCCACAGGACCTCATCACCATAACTGCAAGGAAATGGCTAGAAGTTGAGGAAGGCATGCAGTTACACCTCCTCCTTCCTTGGTCAGTCTCTTCCTTCAGCAGTCCTCACCAGGAAACCATGAAGACATCTTGGTGCTTGTCCCTAGGTGTTGCCAAGTGGATTTCTTCAGTAGGACCTTCATATCACCTAGGCCAGCTTCATTTTGGAGATGAGGAGGAAAGGTGCAGAAAGAGTGACTGTTTGACTGAGGTCACACAGCAAGTCCTTGACAAAGCCAGGCAGTGTGTCCCTGTCTCCTATCTTGTGGGTGGATAAATGGCTTCTCATGCCATGAAGGTGGGGTTCTCTGGGACAGATAAGTGTATAGGGTCACCTTGAACATCAAGTCTGAGGCTTAGCTACAAGCCTTCTGGGTACATCAGGGTTCATTTATCATAATAGCTCTTGTTGGCTCCTGGGGTCCAACCAGTTCACCTGGCCTCCCTCTAGCCCTACCTTGCCTAAAGCCTCTGCAGAGTCTAAGAAGAGGCACCCCAGTGTGGCATTCTAGTGGTTCTTGAGGCTTGTGGTTTCTCAGAAGCAGGCCCCCAAACACGGAAAGTTCAAGAGCATGTAGTAAATTTTGGGGTGAATGTGGAAAGAGCAAGAAAGAAGCCAGGAGAGGAGGTTTTGTCACCCCGACCCACAGAGAGCCACCCCCAGAGAGGGAGCTAAGATGAGTATCCACCAATCTCAACAGCCATTGGCTGTAGGCTGCTGTTGGGAAATGTCAGTGGTCCAGCCAAACCCTGGGCCACAGTCTGGAGTCTGAGGCATTGTTACCTTGCCTGGAACCCCGATGTCTCTGTGTTAGTGGATACACTCACTCAATCTTGTCTCTTCCAAGGACATGCACGTTCTTTTCCTTAAGGCCCCTCAGCTGTGCCTGGAAATGCCAGCCTCCTGCCAGAGCACCTAGTACTGGGGTGCACCATGTCCTGCTACTCTGTCCTGTACACCTTTGCTCCAGAAATACAGCCGGTGCCCAGTGCCTGTGTGTAAGACAGTCACCTCATCAGGACACAGGGTCACAGAAGAGCCTGGGCTGGGGCTAAGCTCTCCCAGCTTCAATCCCAGCATCCAGGGACTCCCTCTGTGTCCTTCCTTCCCTTTACAAAGGTGAGGCAGCCCCACTCTTCCCTCAACCCTGAACTCCCTCTCAAGATCCAGAAGTAGCATCAGCCAGGGGCAGGAGCTCCTTGTAATAACACTTTCTTCTCTCCATGCAAATTGCTTCACACCAGGCTGTGTACACAGACCTGTCTTTTTCTACCTTCAGTACTGTTTTAATCCAGAAAACATCTCTGTATCTACTCTGGCTTTCTCTCTGCCCCCACTTTCTCTCTGGTTAATAGGAAACAGAACTGAACATCCGAATAGGCTTAAAGGATATTCTAATCTGATGATTTGAACAGCCTTGGGTTGCTGCTCTCTCTGTTAGGGTGGAGAGATGCACAACCATCCTTGATGGCCCCTATCACTGCCCTTCTCCCTGGTCAGTGGGGTGAGGAGGTGCAGGGTAGTATTTTAATGGAATGCATGGGGTCCTGGCACTGGGCCATCAGGGTGTGGTCTCAGCAGCTGCCATCCTAGCTAAGATAATTCTCTGAGAGCTCCTGGGCTCATAGCTGAGTGACCTTAACCTTTCTGAGCCCAGGTTCCTTATCTATGAACAGGGATTGAGGGCATCTCATAGTCACAGAGGGAGCTGAGTGAGGTTGACGTAGGAAATGTTAGAATCTCACAGGGCTGGGGTTGGGAGTGAGCCAGGCTGGGAGTGTGGAGAACATTAGAATCTCACAGAGCCAGATTGAGGTAGACTGTTGAGAACAATTGGAGGAAAATTGGGTACACACCAAGTTCTGTGACATCAATGATGGTGATCCTCTTCCCTCCCCCACCTGCCAAATTTGGAGAAGGAAGCTGGGTTGGTTGTGCAGTTCAGACACTAAAAGCATCCCACAGGAGGGCAGTGATGTAGCTTGTGAGGTCTTGTCTGGTGTCCTGGCCTCGAGCCTCACAGGTTGGTGATAGCGGCAGTGTCTACTGACCCTGCACAGGGTTCTGCTCTTTGTGCTCTGTAAAGATTCCTAGAGCCTCTACCTTCCCCTGTTAGTAGACAGATACTCCCTGTGCAGTAGCTAGGCCCCAAGTCTCTTTTCAGATGTCATAGGGCAGGCAGATTTCAAGGCAATGCCTCACAGTGTCAGTGAACAGTCCCCATGGCTCACCAGCATGACCCATGTAGAGGCCTGAGGGGAGTCTAACCGCCCCCCCCATACTGCTTCTTGTCTCCCCAGAATCCAGGTGCATGTGCGTGTTTTGGCCTCACTGTCGGTCTCACTGGCCATCTTCGTGGTTATGATTGCGCTGGTGAAAGTGGATACTTCCTCTTGGACCCGAGGCTTCTTCAGTGTTACCATCGTGTGTATGGCCATCGTGAGTGGCTCCTCCACTATCTTCAATAGCAGCGTGTATGGCCTGACAGGCTTGTTCCCCATGAGGAATGCCCAGGCATTGATATCAGGTGAGATCCCACCGTGATCGGGAGCCACAGTGGTCTTTCCAGAAAAGGAAACATGTCCTGGGTCCACTTTAGTTTCTTAGTATCACCAAGCAAAACACCCCAGTCTTGGTAGCTGAGAGCTATTCATTCTGCTAAGTCTGCAGCTTGGACAGAAGATCAAAACAAACAAACAAAGAAAAAAAACAAAACCAAAAAGCCAAAAAGCTGGCTTTCCACTCAGTGTTCACAGGGGTGGATTGACTGAGGCCTCAGGCCTTGGTGGCATTGCATGTGGACCTCACCATAGTTTCCAGGGCTATCTTGTGGCCTAGGCCTAGGCTATGTGCAGAGTGAGCATTGGGGAAGACCCAGGCAGCACTTCATTTTGATGTAGCTATGGAAACCACAGGGGGAACAACTTTCACAGCCCTTAGCTCACCTAGACGCCAGATGAGTCTCTGTGGCTCCATGGATGGTGATAGAAGTCTTGGCAGCAGAATGGGTAGGTGGGAGGTCAGATCAGAGCCTTGATGGAAATACCCTCTGCCTTCAAACTGTCATTTCTGAGACCAGCCTTCCTTCCTTTCCTTCCTTCCCATCTTGCCTCCTGCCTACTTGTCCCTTTTTCTTTCCTTTAATGCTTCCTTTCCCTTCCCCCTCTTTTTCCTCCCCTGTCTCTTTTCTGTCTTTCTTTCCTTTCCAGTTTTTCCACCCTGTGCCAGGGGAGGAAAGATGAACCACACAGTGTCCTATCAGAGTCAATAGCCTAGTGCCTAAGCTGCGGTGCCCCCACACTGTGCCATGCTGTGACTTGCTCGGACTCTGACTCCCATGGGGCATCTCTCTAGCTGAAGTCTGAAAGCGGATGCTAAGCCTGTTATGGGGACCTTGGCTGTTTTTTCTCTCACCCAGATGGCACCACAAGGTAAACAGAGCTGGGTCCGTTAGCATCTGCTTTATGTGGAAGACCACTGTCCCCTAAAGCAAGCCTGGAGGCTGCTCTTCTTTGTGTTCCCCTGTATCTCTGGTGTCTATCTGAGGAGAACTGCACAGTGTGCAGGACTGTGCCCATTAGTTAGTATGCCAGGTAGGATGTGGCAGGGATGACAAGTACCTTGACAAGCGCATATCCCCTCCCCGCTCCGTACCGGTGCCAGACATCACTAATAGATCCCTATCTTTCCTCCTGAGCCTCTAATTCCCTCTCAAGCCAGCACTTGAGGCAATTACTCTCCGCGGATCAGAGTCTAGATATGAGCTCCGTCTCTTTGCCATTTTTGATATAGGATTAGGCTTTGCCTCTCTCCCAGGAAACCCTTGGGCCTAAAATAAAATAAAAATGAACTTGTCATTGAGTTTTCTGAGTACAGTCAACATGCTCCTGGCATTGCTTCAAGAAAGGCAGGTCTGGGCTGAGAGGAATGGCCATCAAACACTAATCCCTCCGTCACTACTGGCCTCAGAAAGAGGCTCTTATCCCCTCATCTCCCCCTCCCCATCCTGTTGATGCTTTTCAACACATCTTTAGCCCTGCTGAATACCTGAAAGAGGGGCAAGTGGCCCCTCTTGTCCACCTGTAGATCTCTAGAGAAGAGTGTCTCCTGGGAATTATTTTTGAAAGTCTACTTTTGGAAAAGTTGGGGAGCCAGGTATGTGTATGGGGGAGCACACACACACCTATGACCCCAGTACTTCACAGACTGAGACAGGAAGAATGTGAGCATTGGGTCAGGTTGGGCTACATAGTGAGACCCTGTCTCAAAGAATAAAAAGAGTAGGTGAAATTGGGACTTAGATGTCAGCTCTGGAGGGTAACATGTGTGGCCCTCATTGGTGCCAGGCCAACACTCTGGGCTAGCTGAAGTGCCTCAGTTCCCAGTGGCCCCAGCCTTCTTTGCTTTTTGTTGTTGTTGTTGTTCAGAGGAGCCCATCTGTGAATTCTGTGCATGTTGGCATCTGAGGAACAATTCATTTGTTTTGTGCTGGTGTTTTTTTTTTTTTTTTCAAAGCCCTCATTTACATGTATTTCCATAACTGATGAGATAGTGGGAGTCATGAAGGATGAGCTCCCGGAGGCCCGGTTTGTGGCTGCCGATAATATTGTAGATTCAAGTTGGAAGGGAGAGGGGATCAGTGGGCAGGACTGTTAAGATCTCTTCCTCCGGCGGCCACCGGGATCGGCTCTCTGAGCTAACCCTACTTCTTCCAGAGCACCCAGGTGGGGATTAAGGCTTCTCAGAAGTAGGCACCCCCCTGGCACCCCCCTCTATTGCTGCTGCTTTGATGTGGGAAAGATGGAAGTAGCCAAATAGCTAATTGGGAATCTGAAGTTTTATTCAACATTCAGCTCCTGTCTGCGTCAGACTCTGTTTAACATGTAATAATCCTTTTAATCCTTATAGCAGTCCTAAGGGGTGGGCACTCCCTCTTACAGATGAGCAAGCTAAGGACAAGAGAGGTCAAGAGGCTCGTCAGGTATCACACAGCCTAAAGTGGTAGAACAGGGATTGTATTCTTATTCAAGCATGAGCCCCTTGGGTCATGCTTGCTCTCAGGTGGTAGCTTCCAGCCCCTTTCAGGCTGGTAGAACCTATTTGGGAGAAGTTGGGAGAATTGTCTGTTGGGGCCAAAGGCAGCTCCTGCAGTGTGGGAGAGGCAGCGAGGTGGATAGAAACACTTGCCCCTGTCCAAAGCTCTGTAACTCAGGCTGGAGGGGGTTCTATGCAACTCTCCTGGCTCCCCACTCTAGCTCCGTCCACCCCCAGCTCCAATCTCCAACCTCCTGCCCAGCTTCAGATACTGTGAGGTGAGCACCAAGGTGTTTTCAGTGCTGGTGGGTTGGCTTCTGGGTCCCCGTGCCTTCCTGAGCCCATTGTGATGTTCTTGTGGCATTCCCTTGCTCTCTACAGGAGGAGCCATGGGAGGGACAGTCAGTGCTGTGGCCTCGCTGGTGGACCTGGCAGCATCCAGTGACGTGCGGGACAGCGCCCTAGCCTTCTTCCTCACAGCAGCAGTCTTCCTTGGGCTCTGTGTAGGGCTCTTCCTACTGCTGCCCCAGCTGGAGTATGCCAGGTGAGGTTCCTCTGCCCTGCCCTCCTCATCTGGTGGTCATTTGATTGGATTGTAGGGCCCTGATTGGCTTGCCTGTCCCCAGGACTGTGAGGGCTGAAGTGCACAGGGATTTTGTTGGATGAGGGGCATCCCTCAGTTGCTCATTAAGTTGATCTTGGGTGGGAAAAGCTGGCTCTGACTACACCTCTAAACTGGTATTGCCTGCAAGCTCCAGGTCAGGAAAGACTGTGCAGTGGAAGTGGACTTGAGCATGAAAAATAAGGCATAATGGTTCCCAACCACTGAACACACCCCACTCTCATTCCCTGCACTGGCCATACTGCAGGCCTGAGCCACCACACTCTGCTTACCCTTTTACATTCCTGAATGTCTTTACCAAAACCTCCCCTTTCCAACACAAAATAAAACGTGGCCAAGGCCTTTACTCTGTGCAGTGATCAGGGTGGTTTCCTGCCCCTGCTCATGGTATGGTCACCACCTTTGATCCAGGGACTGGAGTCCAGCCTGGCAAGCTGGCCAGGAACAACACAGGCCACACCTCCAACAACCTACCCCTTCATGTTATGTTGTGGGATCCTGGGCCAAGAGGTTCCCAGGGCTTGGGCTTTCCCTGCTGGGATTCTGAGGGCTATTCTGAATACCCACAGTTGTTATGAAGATTCTGGGGTCTACCCTTCTGTGTCCCTGAAGTTCAGTTTCATAGTGACCCACTAACCGTGTCACTGTCCTTCTGCAGGTACTACATGAGGCCAGTTACCCCTGCCCACGTGTTTTCTGGTGAAGACAACCTATCACAGGACACTCCCAGCACCTCCTCAGTGGCTCCTGCATCCAGAGTGGTACACACGCCACCCCTCAGGCCCATTCTGAAGAAGACGGCTGGCCTTGGGTTCTGTACTGTTTTCCTTTACTTTGTCACTGCCCTCATCTTTCCTGCCATCTGCACCAACATCCAGTCCATACATAAGGGCACTGGCTCTCCATGGACCTCCAAGTTCTTTGTGCCACTCACTGTCTTCCTCCTTTTCAACTTTGCTGACCTCTGTGGCCGACAGGTCACAGCTTGGATCCAGGTGCCAGGTCCTAGGAGCAAGGTGCTCCCCGGATTGGCACTCTTGCGTGTCTGCCTCGTGCCCTTCTTCCTGCTCTGTAACTACCAGCCACGCTCACACCTGACTGTGGTGCTTTTCCAGTCTGACATCTACCCTGTGCTCTTCACCTGCCTCTTGGGGTTCAGCAATGGCTACCTCAGTACTCTGGTGCTCATCTATGGCCCCAAGATTGTACCCCGGGAGCTGGCTGAGGCCACCAGTGTAGTGATGACTTTCTATATTTCTGTGGGCTTGTTGCTGGGCTCAGCTTGTGCAGCCCTGCTTGAACACTTTATCTAGGAGGGGGAAGCAGGGATGTGGGTACTGTGTGAGGCTTGGGCCCTTGGGAGATGCGCAGGGTGAGCAGTCTCCGATGCTGTGGGCTGGCCTCTCATTTGGTGCAGAGCTGAGCCCACTCAGGCTGCCTTTCTCTCAGACTGCTTGGGAGCCACATCCTAGCAACATCTTGTGCAGGGAGACATTCCAGACACAGCCCAGCATGGTGCCTCATACCTATAATCTCGGCATTTAAGAGGCTGAGCTGGAGGACTGCTGTGAATTTGAGGCCAGCCTGGCTGGATAGTAGAACCTTATCTCAAAAAATAAGCTAAAACAAAAACCCTGAGACATCCCAAACACTTCAAACACTCCAGAGCCCTTTGAAGGGTGTGGTTATTGGTGGAATATAGCTCGACCGATAGCTTACTTGTTCAGCATCCTTGAAGGCCTGGCTCCCATGCACAGCATAAACTGGACATGTTTAGTGAAAGCCTGTAATCCTATCACTTGAGAGGTAGAAGCAGGAGGATCAGAAGTTCAAGGTCATCTTCAGCTACATAGGGAGTTTGAGGCCAATCTGGGCTACAAGAGACAGTGTCTCAAAAAAAAGAAAGTACAGTTGTAAAGATGGGAGTGGTAATGTTACCTTTATAGCTAATAAATACCCTATGTCTAACTTGTGTTGTTACAAGGCCAGAACCCAGCCTTTCTAACTGACAGCAAGGTGGGAGAGAATCTTCAGGGTTCCCTATTCTGAAAGAGGCTCCTGGATTTGAGATCCCCTCTCAAATGGCCAGTACTCAGAACAGGGCCCAAACGTGCTGATCCTTCAGCTCTGTGGGTGGGAGGAGGCCAAACAGCTGAAAAGCTCCACAAGGCAGGCTTCCCAAGCCTTCCTACCTAAGGCCTGGGCTCCTGAAGTCTCCCTGTATCAGGGACTGGATGTGGTAGGCCTGGTCTTCAGATGAGGACCAGGTGTCCCAATGACCCGGGACCTATTTAGGACAGGGGGAAGTCTTTTTAACAGTCATGTTTACAGCCTGTTGGAACGCTTGGTTCAAGGGCATAATAAATACTGGGGTTCTCAGTGTGAACTTTGTTGGTGTTTCCATCAATTGAGGTCTTAGCAAGAGGCAATATGTTAAGACTGGGTGATTTGGAGGGATGTAGGGACAGGTACAAGAGACCCTAGGGCTTGGGGTGTGGCACCTTTCCTTGTTGCTGTAACAAAATACCTGACTAACACAGCTTAAGGAAGGAAAGGTTTCTTCTGGCTTACAGTCTAAGAGGGGTCACCGCCCTCTGTTGCCGAGGTGGGAAAGGCACAGCAGTGGATGTGAAAGTGGCTGATCACAGTGTATACCCAGTTGAGGATCTCAGTCCATGGGACGGTGCTGTGCTGCCCACATTCACATGGGTCTTCCTCTCTCAGCTATCATTCTCTGGAAACATCCGAGCAGACAAGCAGGTTTCCATGGTGATTCTAAATCCAGTCTCATAGACAATGGAGATTAACCATCATACTATTCAGAAACCGGTAAGACTGAGGCCCTTCCACGCTTAGCCCGAAGAGGGAGATCAGCAAGCCTTTCTAGAGTGTATACATGTGACCTTATTTGGGGTGAGCAGGGGCAGGTCTAGACAGCAGTGACCTCAGAAGAGAGGCAGAGACTTCCTCCTCCACCCACTCACCCTCCATTTGCCACTGAGGATTATACAGCCCCCAGGAAGGGAGGAAGCAGGTAAGCTGAGGGTGAGGTGTTATTCAGCAGGGCTAGCTGTCACCTCTGTGGTCATAGGTTTCCAGATGTCAGGGCAGTGCTGGCACTTGCTTTGCAATTTGGGGTGGCTTTGTTCTGCTTCCGTTCCCAACAGTTGTAATTGTAATTATTTCAGAAACTCCATTGCCCCACCCAGTACGCCACGGCCCCTCATACATATGTGTGACACAGATACCAAGTTCACAAAAGCTTCTGAGAGATTATTCTTCTGGGAGAAGGACTAGCTTGGGGATTGAGAAACTTCTCCAGACCCTTCTCAGGATTCCTGCAAAGAGAGGAGCCCAGCACATGGCTACCCTCTGAGCCGAGAGCTGGTGGAGGAGCCTGGGCTGGAAGATCCTGCAGATGCTGATTAAGCGAGAGGTGGTGTAATCTCTCCTGTGGCGTCAGCTTATGCTCCCTACCCTCATCTGCTTCACACTCCCGCTCCGGCTGAAGGATGGGAGAAGACACCCTTGAGAGGTATTCTAAACTTGAACATAGTAAAAACAAAACAAACAGACAAAAAGCAAAGGAAAAAAAATGTATTATCAACCCCCAGTGTAATGCTGTAGATGGTCTCAGGTGTGTGTCTAGGGGTGACTCATCCCAGCCTTGGGTGTGCTGTGTGGGCACACATTTCTTTAATGTGTCTCATTAAAGAAAAACAGTTCTCTCTCTCTCTGTGTATGTGTGTGAGGCAGGGAGTGGTGGACTGCTCTCACATGCTCTGGTGAAGAGGGGAAGGGGTGGCTCTCCAGGACAAAAGTAGCATCAGAATGTACTGGAAGGCGGTAGCAGCTATGGTTTGGTAGCATCCAGAGAGAGGGACAAATCTGAGCTCACCTGGGTTATAGAGGAGAAGCGCCTGCTCAGCCGCAAGGTTATCTCCTTTTGACTCACCTGAGTGGTTCTATTACCAAAGAGCCATACCTCTCAGAAGGGAGCAGGAAAGGAAAGAACAATTCCAGGTAGGGGCAGAGACAGGACTTGAGGCTGTGAGCAGCACATGGATTTAGTTTGCCCTGCTCCCAGTCTGGAGTTTTCTGAGCTCAGTGACCTTGTGGAGTGCAAGATCCTTTGCCTTGAGCTGTAAGGCTCAGGGAGGTTAAATGACCTTCCCAGGGTCACTCAGCTACTAAATAGCACAGATAGAAATCACACCTAGTTCTTCCTAGACTCATGAAGTTCTTACCCACCCTCCTTCCTTATTCTGGTTCAGCCTCAAGTTTCCCTGTGGTTCTGGTTTTGTGTTACTATGAAGCTCAGCTTAGTTTCAGGGTCAAGATTCTTCTGCCTCAGCTTCCTGATCACGAGGCTTAACTGCCTGTTTCACCATGCCTGCCTTTTTCTCCTCGGTTCTTTACGTACGCTGCTCTTTTCTGTTTCCTGCCATCTGCATGTATTGCTCAGAATCCTGGCCTGGTGCTGGTTAAATTAAACTGAGAGGTGAGCTGGATTAGAGCCCTGCTGACCAGGGCCACTTCAATCCTGCTTCAGCCCAGAGCACAACCTCTTTACTTCTCACTAGGCAAAGGATCTGGGATTGCTACGGCCCTGCTCCTTCTGCTCCCATGTGCCCTTCCTCCCCTTATACCAGCTATGGCCATGACTCCAGCATGGGCAGTGGGGCATGGAACACAGTGTGGGTGTCAATAAGTCTTACTCCCACTGGAATGCAAGTCAACCTTCCCATGTCTTGATTCCTTGTCTTTAAAGGAAGGACAACAGTCAGTCCCAAGACTATGACAGTTCCTGCTTCCCACCCACACGTGGTGGACATCCCAGCACACGCTACAGGCACTGTAGGCAGGTACACAGCCCTCTGCTCCCACTTCAGCCTCAGCCACGTGGTAGCTATAAAAGTAGTCTTGACCTCAGATAGTGACGACAACCTGGGCTGCCCTGAGCTTGACTCCAAACGGTGGCAGTGATGCTATGTCCTCAGCCCGTGGCAAACTTGGTTTTCTTCCACTTCTTGCTGCTTGGTCAGCTTGTTGCAATGTCCAGCAACTTCCCTCTGATTGACCATCCCCTGCCCGGTGCTCAGTACTCACCCTTGCCTTGCTCCAGGCCTTGCTAGCAGCTATCTATGCCAATACCTGCAATTCTGGGTCTACCTCCCAGACACACCCAGCCCTGAGTCAGGAGAGCTGGGGATGGAGAGGGAAGACACAGGAGCTGAGTTGCTGCTCACTCTGACCCTCAAAAAGACAAGCTACCTCATTCATGATGCTAAAGCCTAAGCTCGAGAAATGGTTGCCCCCACCAAGAGCACAGATATCCTTAAAAAGAAACCAAACCAAACAACAGCAAACAGGTGTCCCAGCTAGGTCAAGAGCTTGAGCCATTGTCCAGCCACTGGTGTGGATTTGCACTCTCTCCTCTTCTGGCCACTTTCCTGTCCCCCTCCTGTTTCTTCATCTGTCACTGTGATTGGACACATTCACATTGTGCACAGCCTCTTGCACAGCCACTGTGGGGTGATGGTCACACACAGAACATGTCAGAATAGCCCCTGGTCTGTGCTGACTTATATATGGAAACCCTAACCCCATATTTAATGGTATCAGGAAGTTAGGTCTCTCAAAGGTGATCTTACAGTGATGGTTGGGTTCTCATGAATGGGGTCAGTGGCCTTAAGAAAGAAGTCCAAGAGAGCTCCCATCCCTTCCAATGAGAACCAAGTAAGAAGATGGTCATCAATGAAGTAGAGAGAAGACACCAGGATTAAATGTCTCATGCCTTGGTGTCGGAATCCCTGGCCTCTGGAACTATAAGACATATCTTTCTTTTGTTTTGAAGGCACTAAGTCCATGCCATGGTTTTATCTTTTTTTTTTTAATTTATGTATTATTTATACAGTATTCTGCCTGCCTGTGTAGACCAGAAGAGGGCACCAGATCTCATTATAGATGATTGTGAGCCACCAGGTGGTTACTGGGAATTGAACTCAGGGCCTCTGGAAGAGCAGAGTGCTCTTAACTGCTGAGCCATCTCCCCAGCTCCAGTTTGTTTGTTTTTTATGTGAGGAGGCAGAGACAGAAATCAGCACAGAGTGCTTTTATTTTGGGCTCTGGGTTGCTGAGGCACAGCACAAGGGCAAACAAGGACCCGAGGTCAATAACCCAAGCCTCCCCCAGCACATTTGTAATCCAAGCACAAAGGAGGCAGAAACAGGCAGGTCCTTGGGGTTCACAGGCCAACCAACCTACCCTACATGGCAAGTTCCAGGCCAGTGAATGACTGTGTCTCTCAAAAGGACAGTGATGGTATCTGAGGAAGCTCTGGAGGTTGTGTTCTGCTCCATGTGCATACATGCTCACAGGACCCACACAAGTTTTATGCACATACACATATACACAGGAACCAGGCTTGGGGTAGAGGCAACAAGGGTTTTGTGAGACATAGTAGAAAAATCATATATTGCCACAAACACATCTTTAAAAGTAATTCTGGTGAGGGTTGGGGGGGGGGAAGAGAAGGGGGCTATGTTACAGGAGCCTGAATATTAGAGAATTCCCGTTTGATATTGATGTAGTGATGAATATCACAAAAGGCTAAAACTCATGGCTGAGGTGGGAGCACACTGCTGAGCAGTGAGGATAATGATGTGGCTCTGAGGTCTATGAGGCCCAGGGACTAGAATGTAGTGGTTTGAATGACAATGTCCCCCATAGGTTAAGATATTTAAATACTTGGTCCCCATTTAGTGTTTCTGTTTGGGAATGTTTAGGAGGTACGTCCTTGCTGGAGAAAGTATGCCACTGGAAGCAGAACATTCTAGAATCCTGGGCTTCACATGTCTTTCCTGCCTCATTCTAAGACCCACATCTAGGTCTTAATCTGGGATTCCTGGGTGGGGTGAGGAACCTCTGTGGTTGTAGGCCACAGTGTATTTGCCTCCCTTGGGGATAGGAGTCAGGGTTTTCACCAGATCATAGAAGAGTCAGTGATGGAGGATGGTGTCAGTGCACCTGGGCTCCAAGCTTGAGTAGCCTATGCTATGTACATGGGATCCTGCTCAGGAATGACTTCTTGGGGGCTGGAGAGATGGCTCAGTGGATAAGAGCAGCTGGTGCTTGACCTTGGACAAGCCTCTAGCTTTGGTTGCTTGTATGCCTGTTTCCATGACTTCCTGTGAAGATTGAACTGACCCACACGTAGCTGGTCACCCAGGCTAGAGGGTCACTTGCCTTCATCAGCACTTGTTCTACAAGGAGGAACAATGAAGACAAGACAGTAATCCAGGTCTAGAACCTTGGTGGGCAGCTGTCATCACAGGAGAGCGAGTCTGCTCTCTGCTCTCAGAGATAGGAGGACGCCCTGTACGGAAGCTAGAGGGTGAAGCAAATCTCTTCAAGGTTTCAGTTCTGGTCAAACACTGAAAGCCGGTCACATCCCACACAATTCAGGAAGCAGCTCTGGCATAAGGCAGAAGCTATGCATCTGAAAGAGCCTGATAGGTGCCCCTGTGGCATCTTCCTGTGGCCTTCCAGTCACCTGTCTGGTACAATGTCTGAGAAACAGAGGAATTGTCAATCATTGAGTCACACTCAGAGCAAGCATTAGCATAGAGACTTGAGAGGAGCCAAAGTGGAGACTGAGGCATGCATTTTTATGCATCAGAGGCAGCTGAGGTTGAAGGGGACCAGATCGTTGCCATTTCTACAGCAGCAGGTCTCATGAGAATCCTCTGAAACACTTGCTAGGATGCAGAGGGCTTAATCCACCCTCAGGGCCCCGTCTCACAGCACAGGTGGGATGACAAGTTCCCAGGTGTCACTAGTGTTGCCTGTAGGAGGACCACCATACTCTGAAAGATGGATGAGGGGCTGTCAGGAGCTTGCCCCTGGCCCAGGAGGAAGCAAAGACTTCATCTGCTTCTGTTCTGGCTGAGGGCTCATCTGGAAAGTCCTTGAAAGAACCCATGCGCTATGGGCTCAGCCAGCCTTCTGCAGACGTGCTCACAGACTCTGGGGTGGCCTTTGCCTTTCGAGTGCCATGTTTGCTCTGCCTCTCCATGTTCCCTGATCCACAGCTTTCCTCCTTCATTGCATCCTTCCACCTGTTCCCCCCTCACCTGAGACCTGAGGGAGGGGAGTGAGGAAGGGAGGACTGAGGGGCAAGTCTAGATGCAGATCTGTGATCTCACTCCTGGCAGGCATTGCTGGAACCTGGGTGGGGTGCAGGGCCACCTCTTGCTGCGAGAGGGTCACACCTCCTACCTGCTCCCTGGGGCTCATTAGCTGCTGAGGTAAGGCTCAGTGTTTCTAGTTTTGCTGAGTCTTTTCTGAGACTCAAAAAGGGAAATGAGCCATTGCCACTCAGCAAACACTCTTTGAAACAGAAACTGAACCTTCTGCAGTTTCTAATAACATCCCATGAACTAAAAATGCAGAAGTCTGGCCTCTCTTCTTCAAAGTCCCCTTTCTGAAAAGAGATGTCTGGAGCTAGCTTTCTGCTTACCAAGCTCCCAGAGATGAAATGGGAAGGGTTAGGTGTCCCCAACTTCAGTGACTGGCCTCTTGGGCTGTGTGAGGAGGTAGGAAAAGTCTCAACTCCTTGTTTTTTTTTTTTGTTTGTTTGTTTTTTTTTTTGTTTGTTTTTTGTTTTTTGTTTTCCCTCACTCCTCACACTTTATCCTATTGGGTAAAGGTCAGCAGCCACTGCAGTTCTGGAAATGTGGGCTAGCTTCAAACTGGGGAACTCTAGAAGAGTCACTGACGTCTCTGTGGATCTTGGATTATTAGTCTCGCATGCCTTAGAATTCTGATCATGTCAGAACAAACCACAGTTTGTAAGGCTTTCCTAGCTTGGGTTGTGTTCATGGGGGCCATGGCTTCATCATCATCACTTTCTCTGGATTTGGACTCAGCTAGGAGACGCACCTCTGGGCATGTCTGTGGGGATGATTTGAGAAAGGCTTAAGTGAGGAGGGAGGACCCCTCCTGAGTGTGGGCGATGCCATCTCCTGTGCCGTAGCCTGGATAAAAAGGGGAAAGAGAGCTGACTACAGATGCAGTGTGCTAGCTGCTGCATACTCTAGCTGCCATCCCCTCCTCACGGGGAGGGATTGTATCTCCTCAAGCCAGAAGCCAACATCAACACTTGTTCAACTTGCTTTCTTTGTCAAGCATTTGATCACAGCAATAGAAAAATAAAACTAAATAAGCCCTTAGAGCCTTTTATATCTTGTCCCCTAGACAGAGTTGTAGGACCAAAGGGACCTGATAGCCTGGAGCCCACACCCCTCTACTTGCTGGAGCATGCTCTAGGGGCCTGGGATGCCTGGATCTCTTGCCAAAGTTGTGAACCTGTGATGATGGACAGAGCAGGCCTTGCCCTATACTTAGGCCCCTATGGAAGGGCTGTACTGGGCGCACCCCAGGCACACGGGAGAGCCTTGGGATGGTGGAATAGGTTGGGACACCAATGTATATACCTAGGGGACCTTCCTAGAGGCATAGATGAGCAAAGCTCTGATGCATATAAGGTGGTATGGGGTTAAGTGAGAGGTCTGTGATGGACTCACTAAGGTGCATCCCATAATTCTCACTAGTTGCATGGGCCTAAAAGAATCACTGGAGAACTGGAATATCCAATGGCCATACTGGCCGCTATTTCTCTACATGGAAAGACAGTTTGTCATTTTGCCCGAGTGACTGCAGGCAGAGGCTTAAACCCATAACCATAGCACAGAGATGATGGTTAGTTTTCCAGTGTCTCAATTCTAATTACCTGCAGGAGAAACACTTAGCCTCCTGCTCTAGTTTATCAAACCATCCTTAAAGCTCCATGTTCTTCTCTCACTTCTCCGAGGTAGTCTTTCACTGGCTGATGATACTGCTAGCTATTTTCTGGGATCTGCCTGTCTCTGCCTCCCCAGTGTTGGCACTATAAACGCACAGACATGGTACCAGCTTTTTGTTTGTTTCTAGACAGGGTTTCTCTGTGCAGCTCTGGATGTCCTAGGGTTTGCTCTGTAGACCAGGCTGGCCTTAAACTCAATGAGATCATCTCTGCCTCAGTCTCCTGAGCGCTGGGAGTAAAAGTGTATGTAACTCAAGTTCTCATGGTACAATAAAGCACTTTACTAACTGACCCATCTCTCCAGCCTATCTTCTTTCTTTTTAAGGGAGTAAACCCAGGTTCAGGATTTTGCCCACTAGAACTGAAAATAGTGTTACAAATCCTTCTAAAGCTTTTTGCTCTCTGTTTATGACAGGGGATATTGATCTTCTATTAACGATACACAGGGATTTTAACAGTTATTTCATTGTGGGAGGCATGTGATCCTCAGCTACACGCATGTGTGTATCAGAGGACAACTTAGGTAGATTAGTTCTCACATTCCATTATTTAGGTTCTGGCAAGCTCCCACCAAGCCATCTCTCCAGCCCACATACACAGGTTTGTTTGTTTTTATAAACAGTAAATGTAAGTAAAACAATGGAGCAGAAATATTCACTTACAAATGTAAGTGGGTCTTTCCCACTTATTAAAGATTATGTACGAGGTAGATTTCGTGGCAGATACCATTCACAGGAGACCCAGGCAAGAGGCTCCAACCCTGAGTTTCAGGTATCAAGGAAGACCATGCTGTTGTCTTCCCTGCACACTTTAGAGCAGTAAGTTGGATTCTGCTGCTTCTGGATTTAGGGCACTAGGAGTCATTCTGTAGTTGAAGTTTTCACAGATAAGAACTGTGGCTGTCGAAGCTTATTTTTGTCATGTGTAATGGGGGATCCTCCTGCCCTCCCCTAAGGTTGCTTGTTGCAGCTGGGCCATGCACACACCCTCACAGGTGTGTATGGCAAGAAACTGGCAGTTGGTGCCTCCCCCCATCACCTGGCTGAAGAGGGAAATCAGCGCTATCCCTGGGCTTTCAGAATGCTCAAAGGTAGGTCCTGCCTCCAGGACGCCACCAGCCTGGCCTTGTGGGAGGAAAGGGATAGAAAGGGTTACTTTGTCTGTCAGTGGGACACCCAAAGGTACACTTTGCTGAACGCTGACCCTAGTGCCCTGCATGAAAAGAGGTCTTAGCCCTTGCCCTCTGTGACACTAAGTGTACAATTATTTTCTGTTTGACTCTCTGTGGTTTTATTTTGGTTTCTGTTGTTTTTGCAGTATTGATAGAACCCAGGGCCTTTTGTATGGCAAACACTACCACTGAGCTACATTCCCAGCCATGCCTCTGCTTTATTTTTTTATTTTTATATTACATGGAACACACTATAGCCCAGGCCAGCCTCAAACCCAATCTTCCTACCTCTGTTCCCAGGTGCTGGAATTACAGGCAAGTGCATTTTGTTTTAAACTTTTACCATGGAAAACTTGAAGCATTTCCAAAAGAAAAATAACGAGTTCCATGTACTTGTGACCCAGCCTCAACCAACAGTTGATTCTGCACTCCCACCCCTTGCTATGGAGCCCCCCCCCTTTTTTTTTTGCTTCTGTAAATATTTTGTTATGTATAACCTTTAAAAAAAAAGTCAGGCCTCATAAGACATACACTTACATGCATGCCATGAATACATTTGTCCAAACTCACAGAACACAGTACCACCCAGAGTGCTGGAGCTGTCAGCCATGGACTTGGTGATAATGATGTGTCACCACAGCACCATTAGCCACGGCAAATGTGTCACTCTGGTAGTGGATATTGATAGGAGGGCACCATGTGGCCATGGTTGGGGTGCGAGGCTAGAGATACTGGTAAGTCTCTGTATTTGCAATTTTGCTATAACCCCAAGACAACTCTTAAAATTGTCCTGAACTTGAAAATTAGCAACACTTTCATGATACATGATTACAATGTGTGTCTCCTCCACTAGTCTGGGAGTGTCTCTAGAGCTCTTGGCTCTATGTTGGCACCCAGGAGAGTGGCTGAGAACCAGTAAGCCACCGTAGTCACAGGATAGGGAGGCGAATGAATGAATGAGTGAGTGGACGAAGAGCTGAGGGCCCGCTCCACTCTCTGCAACTGCCGGCTTGTCAACACTTGGCTTGGCCACTGCCCCCTGGTCCCTAGGATCTCTCATTCTGGAGATGAGCCGGACCTGTCTGCTGTGCTGCCCACCTGCATCTTACACTCACAGCAAGTGGCTAATCCTCTCCCATGGCTGCAGCCAGCTCCCCCTGCGAGGCTAATTCCACCTTCCCACTTAATCATCATACTTAGCACTTTCAATGAGGGCTTTTCATCTCCGAGCCCCACGCAGGCATTAGCTGATTACTGTAATCTGTTTGACTCCCAAGGCATCCGCCAGGAAGTCCGGGAAAGGACCCAGAGCCCCCTCTCTGTTTCAGAAGCTCAGTTTTCTCTCCTATAAACTTGGGGTGTGATAGCTAACTGACATAAGCGGTGGTATCAAATGGAATCTGAAAAGGACCAAGCATTGTCCCCTAGTAACCAACAAGCCCACAGCAGGGTTTGAATACAGCTTCCTCCACTTAATGTTTTCTGAGCCTCAATTTTTTTTTAATAAAATGAAAACAGTGCCCACTTCAGAGTTTGCTGAAGGGCCTGGGTGACACGCCATATGTGTGTGATGCGCACACTCCATGCAGGGCTCCAGCGAAGCCCAGTGTCCATTCTTGCAGGGAGTTAAGTGAAGATGCAAGAGGCTGAGATGTGAGACAAGACACCAGCTCCTTTTTTCCACCTTTGTTTCCCCAAGTGTAGGATGGGAGGAAAGACACCCATTGTGCCCCTCATGAAAGCCTCAGCAGCTAGCCCTGGTCCATCCTGTGCCCAGGGCACTGGTAAGGACAGGTACCAGGTGCAAGATAGCTCTTAGTCTGGATGGGTTGGCATTTATTTTTGTCTATTTGTTATTGAGACAGGATCTCATGTAGCCCAGGCTGGCTTCCAACTCACTAGGTAGCCAAGGCTGTCCTTGAACCTGTGATCCTTCTGCCTTCACTTCCCAGGTGCGGGACAGCCTTCCCCAGGTTTGTAGTGCCGAGGATAGAACCTAGTACTTTGTGTGCTAGGCAAGCCCTGCACCCCAGCTCAGGACTGTGCCATCGGTGGAGGACTTTCCAGAGCTTTTTCTTACAGCCAGAGGGAGGGGGGAGCAGAAGTTATACCCCATTTTACAAAGGAGGAAACTTAGGTTCATGCAGAGAAACACAATACCTAAAAAGACCTGAAGCTGGGGCTGTCCCCATCCCAGTCTGCATGT
Source organism: Meriones unguiculatus (assembly GCF_030254825.1). Taxonomy (NCBI): domain Eukaryota; kingdom Metazoa; phylum Chordata; class Mammalia; order Rodentia; family Muridae; genus Meriones; species Meriones unguiculatus. Next base: position 25,060,640 of record NC_083363.1, read on the forward strand.
TTTTGGGGAAAGGAGAGGTGGGCTCCTGCCTCAGCTGACCCTCTAATCCTTGCTGCGGGGAGTCTACAGTTGCTCCTTCCTATCACTGGGCCTGGAGTGGGCCGGAGCACAGGACACCTGGTTCTGGTATTCTGGAATTTCAATTGCAGTTGGTTCCTGCCAGCTGCTGTGGTTGCAGACTGCAAATCTGAGGAGATCTGAACTTACCGTGTCCAGGAGGCTTCAGTGTGAGCTGAGAGGGAATTCTAGGTGGAGAAGGGATCCTCCTCTAAACACTGCCTGGACCTCATCTGGGAGCACTGTCCACCAACCACAGCCCCCAGCTAGTACACAGTCTGCAGCCAGAGTGTGAGTCATAGCGGTGTCTGGAACATTCTTAGGGCACTCCTGGAAGCCAGGCTCTTATTTGGTTGATGGAAGAGAGTAAGTAAGTAAACGAGTCATCAATCCCTTTTCTAGATGAGCAGCTGAGTGTACACAGGTTGTTTAACTTTGATTGGCACGGCTGCAGTGTAAAGTCGGACCAATCTGTCCTCTCTGCTACGCGGTGTCACAAGAGTAGTATGTAGAGACAGACTAAATGCGGCTGGAATCAGGGGACCTGGTGATTAGGGAAGAGGGTGAGGGACAGGCGGTGCTGGGAACAGCAGAAGGGCGTGGTTTTGGTCTAGGTTTCTGTGGAATTTCTTTTCTTCTATTAACTTCCTTATAAGTCAGCTCTCCGCCCAGCCTTTAGAAGGCATGCTGTACTAAGATCAGCCTCTAGATGGCGCCATGCACTGCAGATCTGGATGCCTCCAGGGACTGGGAGCCTGGGGCAATCTCTTCCAGGTGTACGAGACAACCAACTGGCACTAGGTCTTGGTGTTTCCTAAGTTTTCCGGATGCCTCTGTAAAACAGCTTACTTCCCTATCCCCACCCCAAAGTCAGGAGATCCTCTGGGGGGGGGGGAGAGATTTGGGAACCCCAGCTACCTCCTGATTCTTGGCCTTGACTAGCTTGTACAATTAAGGGTTTTTTTTTTTTGTTTTTTTTTCTTCTTTTTTAGTGTTGGAGATTGAGCTGGGACCTACCAAGAAGCCGCAGCCTCGGCCTTTTTGTTGTTTTGCTAAATTGCCTAGCATTACTTGGTGGTCTTCTTGCCTTAGCCTCTTGAGTGGCAGAGATCACAGGCCTGTACCACCAGGCCGTTGCTATAGAGCCCGTTCCTTCCCTGTAGAGTGCGGGTGTTTTCTTCCCAGCCATCGGGAGGATCGCATAGGATTTCCATGGAGCTCCTGGCCCATGCAGTGACCTCCAGCCAGGAACTGTCAGGGTGCTTCCCACGGACAGTGGCTGTCTACCATGTCATGTCTGCATGGCTGCTAGCTCTTCCTAGCTTTGTCCAAAGATGGTGGCCCATCTTCCTGTGCTTACCCATCATGCTCAACCTCTCCTGCTCACCCACGTGTACCTCATACTGGCTCACAGAGGACAGAGAATTGTTGTTCAGGGAAGACGGCGCGCCTCACTACCTAGCCTCAAACTCCTGCCTCTACCACTCCCTAGCATCTCGCTTACGCTCCTTAGTGCCTGTGATGTGCCCTCACGCCATGCTCAGCCTCCTGGAAGCTGTTTTGGGAGACATGCTGGAGCAGCTCTGGCCGGGTAAATGGGAGCCAGAAGAGGTGTATGTGCTTGCCATCCTGGGCAAGGCAGTTGGGAGCCTGTATGGTTCCCAGGAAGTTACCCTGGTTCTTACCCTTGGGAGCTGTCCCATGATCATTGAAGGCATCTGGGGCCACTGAACCTCTACTTCATTTATATGCCCAGTTAATCAGCACCAGGCCTCAGTGAACTCATCAGTGAAATGGGGTCAATAGTATCAGTCCCAGCACTGTAGAGTTGTTGAGGGGACTGAATGAGTTTGTGAATGCAAACAACTCTTAACCTTTCATGAGAAGACACTGAAAGTATGAGATGATTTGAGACCCTCTGAGCAGGAAAGACCCTGGACCTTGCACCCCATGCTTCTTGATGATGTTGGGCTTGGGTGAGTGTGTGACTTGTTTAGGAAGGGTCCTTCAGGTGGAGTGGGGCAGAGTCAGACTGAACTGTCTCTGAGCCCCATTCATCTAGTGCGTTGCAGCCACACTTTGCTTCCTGTAACTGGTTCTTGTTCTCTTTGCAACCTGATCAAAATGGAAGTGGCTTTTATCTGAGGCAGTGTGATTCAGTATGGCCTGGAGGAGGCTGGGCTGCGGGAGGGCACACTTTTTTCTTGTTTTTGTGTTTTGTTTTATTTCAGCTATCCTGGGGGCTAAACCTTAAACCTTCTCATGCTAGGTAAAGATTGATCATTGAGCTAACACCAGCTCTTTTTTAAATTTTACTTTGAGATGGGATAAGTTACCAAGGCTAGTTACTCATTTGGCAGCCCAGGCTGGCTTTTGGACTTGTGATCCTCCTGCCTCAGCTTCCCAAACAGCTGAGATTACAGGTGTATTCTGCTACATCCAGCACACCGCTCTCTTACAAAGGGCGCTAGGTTTTTCTGTGTATGAGCAATGAGGCTAGGGTGAGGGTCCAAGCTTGACAAGAGCGGGCCTTGTTCATTGTCCCCACAGGCTCCGCCTTGTCCCTGCCCTGTGGCTCACACCACGACCAGCTCCACAGCATTTGATCTGCACAGCCACCCAGGACCTATGTCTGGAGGGTCCTGGCAGGTTGATGTTTAATCATAGCTGTCCTTCCCTGTGATACATGCAGACATACAAGGGGACAGATTCTTTGTGTGACACTGGGGACAAAGCCACTGTACATATTTTGAGAGGAAAAAAACCAAACCAAACAAAAGAAAATTCTAAGATGATGTGTATGTTATGACTGTGTTTATAAACAGCCATTCCTTAATATTTCAGGACATGTTCCTGTGTGTGTGTGTGTGTGTGTGTGTGTGTGTGTGTGTGTTTAAGCACTTCATGATCCTACTCCCTCTCTGCTGGCTACTTAGCAATCCTTTCAATTACTGTCCCTTCAGGGAGAGAAGGAGACAAGAGAATTGTTGAGTTACTGGTTAGATCATATAGTTGCCTTTTAAACAATGTCTTAGATAATGCAGGGACCTCTAAAGACCCCAAATCTTGCACTCACTTCCCGAACAACATTCTATAGTCACATGACCTCTTGTTCTTGATGTTAAACATTAGTTTTCTTGACTTTTACATCCAAGATCATTTTGTTTACCAGAATCTCTGTCTGTGTTTCTCCCATTTCCTTTCTGAACATCATGCTTCCATCTGGGACCCCTTTCCTTCTGCCTGAAGCATAGCCTTTATATTTAACTTTCAAATCTGAGCTATTTGTTGGTTCAAAAGTCAAAAGGACAGGAGTGTGCCATGATCCATTTTTCCCTCCCGTCCCTGCTCCCAGCTAAAGATGGAATATTTCCATATACACATAGAACATTCTCTGGAAAGGAACACACTGATTTGAGAACAGCAGTTTGTGTATGTGATCTGAAGTGTTGGTGTGGGAATATATTCCTGTAAAGAGACAATGAGCCTGGCCCAGGCTTGGCAGCTGAGAGAGCTGGTCTTTTCAGACTCACAGCATCACACTCTGTGTTCAGTGCATAGGCCTCTCTATCTCATACTCCCTGAGACCAGAAGATGCAGAGTTCCCCAGTCATGGTTACAGTTTCATGAGGACTTGCTGTGTGTGCTGAATACTGCTTTGCACCCCTCCCTCTCAGTTCCCTCCATCCTCACATCAGCTTTTTCACCATATCACCATTTTACAGATGGGGCAGAAGAGATAAGAGAAGAAAAAGTCAGCCCCATCTCATGTCAACTTAATGGGATCCAAAATCACCCAGGAAACACGTCTTCATGTCTGAGGGAGTTTCTGGTGAGGTCGATCAAGATGGAAGGTCTGCCCTAAATGTGAATGGCACCATCTCATGGGCTGGGGTCTTGTGCAGAATGGAGAGGAGAAAGTGAGCTTGGCATCAGCACTCACCTCTTTGCTTCCTGCCTGAGGTTGCAACCTGATCCTCTGTCTCGTATTTCTGCCCCCATGACTTCCTCATCATGATGGATGGTACCTTCAACCCATGAGCTGATGCACAGCCTTCCTTCTAGTTTGGAATTTTGTCACAACAATGAAAGAAATCATTATTACCCCCTCCCGATTCCAGGCTATATGTTTATCAGCTGAATTTTATAGATGAGGAGCCCAAGGGTTAGGCTGTATATTCAAAGTCAGAATCAGAGGCCAGAACAAGAACTCACATCCATGGTTCTGAAGGTCAGAATCCATCCTCCTTACCCAGGGGCTTGCCCATGGGAGAGCTTTCAGGAGTGTGGGGAAGGCAGCTCAGGATGGTTGTAGCTGAAGTTCTGTTCCCATGGCAACCCCACCATCTCACCTTCAGGAGTGTCTAAAGGCCAATGAGGGGAAGACCACTGCCCACAGAGGAAGAGCCTGGAGTCAGACAGCCTGAGTGCAGAGTAATCCAGACTGTGACTCTCATGAAATTAGTTCAGTAGCCTCAGGCAAGTTGCTTTTCAGTTCCCATGCTGCCTCAGTTCCCTTACCCATCAGTGTCTTTATTTGGTAAGGAGTGAATGAGAAAACCCACACACAACACTGGGAGTTATGCCTGGCCAAAATCTGCTCTCAGTCATTACTGTTATTTGCTGTGTGACTTGGTATAGATACTGTCCGTCTCTGGGCTTCAGGCTTTCTACCTGTGAGTACATTCTCGGGTTTGGGATGAAACTCATGGTCATGAGTGGGGTTTTTCCTTCTGATGCCCTGTCAGTAATTAGCTGGCCAGAGTCCAAGCCTTCTCCATCTATCCCAGTTTTCTATGTAACAGGCTTCCCCCATTGCACAGAGGTGGCTGTGGCCCTGGGCTTGCAGAACTAGGCATGTGTGCATTTCCTCAGAGTGAGTCTGGCCTGTGTTCTTGGTGTTGATGTCTTCCAGCCTGGCATACTGGGCTATGCACAGACAGATGAGGTACCTTCTGGGGTGCAGGGATGGGAATAAGGGTTCCAGCTACTCCTGGCAGAGGCACGGGTCTAGGTTTTAAAGCCCTCGGAGAAGAATCATGTATGAGGTAGCCAAGGTGGAGCTGGGGGCCCCCAGACCCACTTCCTTTCTATGAGTGCCCCAGGGCAGTTGGTGCCAATCCTAGCCACCAAGCACCATTCCATGCTCCTGAATAATTCATGACCTCGTGTGCCAATCCGTGCCAGCTTTAATTAGCTTCTAACTTTTTATCATTCATTTCGCTATGAACACCTTATAAATAAATGATGGGCCGGGGAACAGGAGTGGGGCAGAATGAGGGGGAAAGAGCCCATCTCCCGGGCCACATAAGGGATGGGGAGCCTCTAGGGCTGGGCCCAGGGAACCCCACATCTGAGGGGCCTCCTAGGGGCCAGTGTGCTGCAGCTGGTTGCCCCGCCCTCTGTGGCACCCTCCCAAACCTGCTTCTTTGAGAGCTGAGTTGCTACAGCTGCGCCAGGCTCTGTGGGCCCACAAAGCCAGCACAGGCTCACACGTGTCTGTTTTATGGTGGCAGGGGCCCCAAGAGAGGGACACAGTCTGGAGACCCAACAGGAAACAGCAAATGGGGTCTTGCCAACTGAGGGATGAACGGTGTGTGTGTAGCGGGGTAGAGCTGGGGGGGGAGAACTGTCTGTGGTGAGGTGGAGGGGGAAGTGGTGACAGAGGAGACCCAGAGGAGCGGTGGCTGCAAGCATTCATGATAATGGTGGCCCCAAGCAGAGGAGGGCTGTTGTGCATTTTTTTTAATTGAGTGTTTTCATACAGATTTTTGCTTTTTACCTGAATGACAGTCTAGGGTGGTGGTCAGAGGGCCTGGAGGCTCCTCTACTCATGTGCTGTTGGGGAAACTTAAGGCTCAAGCAAGATGCCTAAAGCCCAGGTCCACTGTGCTAGGTCAGCAGGATTTGCACCCTCTACTCTGTCCCTCTCCTCCAGGGGCAGCTGAGCGGCACGCCAAAGTCCATCCCATCCAGAGTCTCAATGGAGTAGACTCTGAAACAACAGATTTTGGCTCCTCCTTTCTTCCCCCATCCTTCCAGTGTCTCTTATTTTGTGTCTTCCTTTCCCTCTTCTCCTCTTTCTCCCCTTCCTTTCCTTCTTCTCCTCAGCCCTTCCTGTCCTCCTCCACCTTTTCCCCATGCCCACTCATTCTTCTTTGCCTTCCTCCCTCCTCTCCTCTGCTGAAAGAGTGCCAGCAAGCCTCCTGAGAGGCAATAGGCTGGGGATGGAGCTGTGGCAGTACGTGTTCGTAGAATGAAGAAGCTCCATTTTTGATCCCTAATAAAGGAAAATAACGTCTGGATGGGATATGTCTCTTTCTCCAGGAAGCCAGCCGGAGCCACCTGGAGCAGTGCATTCTGTTTCCCTTCGCTGGCCCAGAGTCTAGCTGGAGCTGTTGCAGATGGGAGAGATGGCCATGTGAGAAGCCTGGGCAAGGTGGCCAGGTGTGGGGCGGCCGGCATGGCCTTTTCATCTTTGGTTTTTTTCCACCTGAATTTTGAAAACAGAGAGGCCAGGTCACTTGAGGCCACATTTTTCATGATCATTAGGACACTGTCCAGGCAGGGTGCTTGTGCCGAGTTCTCCTTCCAAGCTCTGAGTTTCCTATAAACACCTTGCTCTACCTGTGATTGCATCATCTGTAGAACTTCAAGATGCTGCCCTATGCCAGGGTGAACAGTTGTCCTTGTCCCCCTGGGGAGAGCCCACATGCTCACTCCAGGCCTTTTTCCTGGAACCTGGACGTCTTTCCAGGCTGTACTCAATTCGTGATGCTCCTGCTTCAGGCTTCTGAGGGTCTGGATTATAGACGTCACCACTTAGACTCAACTGTTCCCTTTCCCCACATCCCTAGCCCAGAGTTTGTGGCACTTCTCACTGCCATTGAGCTCAGGGTTCCTCCTCCGTGCTTTGGCTCCCAGATCTTCCACTGTAGGCAGATGTTAGCCTTGAGTCTGTTAACTTACTCAAGACCGAAGCCTGACTTTCTTGGGATAGGGCGGGCACATGTTGGCTGCTTGGGAAATAAAGGTAAGTGCCAAAGAGGTCCTATGAGCAGAAGTGCAACATCAAACTTCTAAAAGGATGATGGTTTTTTGGAGCTCAATTGTATTTTATTTGCATGTAAATTGGCCACAGACAGTTTGGGAAGTCACAGTTGAAAATGAGATTGAAGGGGCTTGGGGGTATATGGCTTAGTGACAGAGCACATGCTAAGGCCCCAGGTTCAGTCTGCAGTACTACAGGTGAGATGGCAACTACTCAGAAAGGTTTAGTTGTGGAGATGTGGAGTGAAGAGCTTGAGGCCACTGAGGTCCATTGTTCCATCTCACAGCAGCCAGCTGATCAGACATTGAAACCTGGGTTCCCTGACACTGACTCATCAAAAGCCGAGGACACCCAAGAGCATCACCCCAGCTTAACTGCTCAGTGGCCTGCCTGGCTCTACTCTGCCAGTGCACTGACCCCTCATGCCCACTGTAGTTCATTGTAGGGGGGCAGGGTCTTCTGCTCTCCTCAGAGAGGCTGCCTCTTGAAAGCCCCCTCATGCTTGAGCTGGGAACATGACGTCTTCTAGACACCCTTGTCATGGCCTCTGTCATCCATTGTGTGAGTGTATACATTCATGTGCATGTATATACATACATGTGTTTTGTTGTCAGACACCTGAGCATCTACAGCCCCAGAGGTGTGCTTGTTCCCCACCCCCCTTGAAGAGCTGGAGAGAAAGGGTTTGGATTTGCCAGCCATGCAGCATGTGGCATGAAGGGAGTCCTGAACAGAGAGGCTTGTCTGCACATTTATTAATGTTAATAAAACTTTATTTACAAAATATAGTGATGGGACAGATTGGGTGGGCAGGCAGCCATTTGATCCTTGTAACGTGGGGTTACATCATTTGACAATTATTGTTATCTATGTGTATGCATCTGTGTGTGGATTTGTGTATATGTATGCTGGTACCTGTGGATGTCAGAAGAGGGCACTGGATCTCATGGAGCTGGAGTTACAGGAGGCTGTGAGTCACCCAATGTCTGATGTGGGTTCTGGGAACAGAACTCTGGTCATCTTCAAGAGCAGCAAGTGTTTGTAGCCACTCAGGCACCGCTCAGCTCTGGCAAATATCATCAGTGAAGCAGTCTCTCCCGGTGGCCCACAGTCTCCCTTTTCCCAGCTGCAAGTTGGATCAGATCTAGCCACTTCCCACCCCGCGCCCCCCAGATCTGCTTTGAATTGAATCATTACCCTTAGGATGCAGACGAACCCCTGGCTGGGAATATGGGCTGTGGCAGATCACTTTCCAGCGAGCATGTGCAGGGGCTTGACCAGCAGCCGCAGAACAACAAAACCCCAGATGAAGGCCGGCGCCCACCACACAGCCCCCACCCTCACGGTGTTCTGTCCCTCACTGCTGTGTATGCCAGCGTCTCCGACCTTCCTACACACACTAGCTCTTCCCCACTACCATGCATTGGCACGTGCTGTTTCTCCTGCCTGGCACTCCGCCTTCTACACTGCACACGGAGACTGCCTCTCCCCTCCTTCCCAGGTGCCGGCGGCCAGCTCTTCTTCGCCACACCTCTGTGTTCCTGCAAGCACTTGCTGCTGCTTCCTGGGGCTTTCTCCTTGACTCTTTGGGAGAGTCATGGAGGTGTCACGATTCTGTCTGTTTTGTTATGTGTTTGGTGTGCTTCCCGGAACTCGTTTCTCTTTAGAGGCTTTCCCTGAGGCACAGGGCCATACTCAGCCTATTTCAGAAGACAGCACTTGGTAGCCAATATGAATGAGTGAGTGAGTGAGTGAATGAATGAATGAATGAATGGATGGATGCTAAAGACCTGGAACCAGATTTAGAGTTACTAAACCTGGATCTAGTTTCTAACACCAGAAGCAGTCTGGTTGCAGAGCCGAAGGGGCGGGCGCAGCTGGGCCCATAGTGGTCGCGAGGCAGGCAGATGCTGGGAGCCCAGAGGTGGCCAGCAGCACCAAGAACCAGAGGAACCTTTCAGCGACTTCGGGAGCAGAAAGGGGGCGCTTAAAGCCAACAGATGCTGCGGCCTCACCTAGGCCGTGCACCTTCCTGCTTCCCGCGAGCGTGGCAGCCCTAGGCCTCGGCTCGGAGCAGAAGGGTGGCTGTGGTTGGGTCCCTTTGCGAGATCGTGGACACGCAGGCACGGCTCGGGCACACACCCAAGGCTCGCCTCTGCGGTCTCCCTCCTGCCCCTTGGGGGACTCCACGGGCTGCCATAGCAGCCGGTGCCATGGCATCCGCAGGGGACAGCTCTGCCGGCGCAGGCACCGGTCCATCTGGGCGCCCTGCTGGGGTCAGGCCGCTGCCTGGCTTGCGACCCGGCACGAGAACCCGGGCGCGGCGTGCGGCGCGCGGGCGCGGGCGGGCGGAGCTCCGGCGCGGCGAGGGGAGGGAGGCGCGTCGGGAGGCGGGGACTGGCACGGGGCCGCGCGGGGCGGAGGAGCGAGGGAAAGTTGATCGCGGACTTCAGCGGTGGCTGCGGCTGGTAGAAGCCACGATGCACGGCCCGGGGACACGTCCCACAGCTGCCCGGCGCTGAGCTGCACAGCCAAGAGCGGGCCCCGGGAATGGAGCGCGCTGGTCCCGAGTCCCCGGCCGTGTGGGGCGAACCTCTTCTGATCTTGCTGCGCTTCTGAAGTTGCAGCCAGCAAGCAGTCAGCGGGAATCGGGCGGCCCGAGTGGATCCCGGAGCGGCCTCCGCGCCAGCAGCGAGACGCAGCGGTGGCCGAGACTGGAGCAGGTGGCCCGCAGAGACAGAGCCGGTGGCGAGCAGATCCCGAGGCGCGGCACCCAGCCGCTCCACCCGCGCACACGGTACCAGGAGCCTCGCGCCGCCCTTCTCTCCCCATCCCCTCGCCTTCTCCCAAGCCGATCGCCCGCGGCGTGCCGCCAAAGTTAGAGCCGTGGGGCGGCGACCTCAGCCGGCAGAGCCACTCGTCCCCGGCGTGGTCGTCGCGCGGCGGGCGCTCGTCTCTCCCCGCACTGTCCCGCGCCCCTTTCCAGCCCGCGGCTGCGGCCGGACGCGCGGCAACTTTGATTCCCGGGAACTCCAGTTCCCTGCTTGTTGGCCTTGGCAAGACGCGCACCACCCGGAGCTCCGTGTCGGGACTGTGACCGTCGCGGTCCCCGCTCTTCACGCCTCCGAGGGGGTCTGGGTCTAGCTATGGGAGGAGAAGGTGTTTGGAAGCGTCCCGTTCTCCGGAGCGCAGGGTCCCTATCGGGAGCGGGAGGCGGGTGTGGCAGCCCCACCGCAGGTGGGCAGCCGCACTGGAGAACCTGGAGTCGCCTAGTTCTCTCTCCCCACTCCCGCCACCTCTCCAGGCCCACGGGCGACCCCAGGGATTCCTGCCACCGTGCCAGTAGTGGCAGCTCTGGGCAAAAGCGTCCCTAGCAGCGCTGGGAGCCGCGTGTCACTTGCGCTTCTCTTCCGCGGCCCGGCCCGGAGCTGGCCCGCCTTGCTTGTTGTCTGCTCGTCCTCGGAACTGACCCTGGGAGCACTACCCTCTTTGTCTCCTCAGGTCAGGCCGGGTTGCGTGCAGATCCCGCGCTTTTTAGGGTGGTGGCCGGCCATCTGCCCGGCATTCATTCCTTCTTGCCCAGAGCGAGCACGGAGAGTCAATGCCTTCGAGAGGCTAGCGGAGATCCAGTGCCCTTGGCCACTGAAACCCCAGCCCCAGCCCTGCTGTGGTCACACCTTGGTAGAAATTAGCCTTGCAGGAGTAGTAACACGCCCACACAATCCGGAAAGCGGACACACCCATTCTGCACACTTGGCCAGCTCATCCAGAACAGACCTTGACCCTTACCCCTCATCCATCCCTTAGCAAGTGCCTGCCTCCCCAATCGGGATTTTCAAATAACCTGGAGGGGCATGAAGATTATTTGCGGGCCTGCACGAGCCAAATCCTTGCCCTGAGAAGAATCACGCTGTGAGTGGGGGTGGGCTTGCAGAGCATGGCTGGGGCCAGGTGCGAGGTGGTGATGAGTCAGCCCACTGTGGCAGAAGCTGCTGGAAGGAACGAACGCTTGGCTCCTGGTGCAGGGGTAGGCGCAATGCGGCCAGCACCTATGGGGGTGGTAGGACCAGATGTCACTCTGCCAAGGAGGGGCGGACAAGGGGCACCTTGGTCATAGGAATAGCAGAGGACTACCTGGCAGAGAGAGCACGCGGTGTCTGCACAGGCACTGACCAAGTCACTGGTGTGAACAGGGCTTTTGCTCAGGTACCGGAGGCAAGCTTTGAGGGTGGCATTCTGGCCTTGGCTGTGCCCCAGTAGCCACATCTGTCTCTGCTTTCCCAGCTCCGTCAGTTGCCCCCCCCCAGCTGCTCAATGAATGGCTGTGTGGAGGTTATGGCCACAGACAATTGGGGGTTATCTCCCAGTGACTCTCCTTCCTCACAAACCACCTCGCCTGTTTTTCCACCAAGTGTGCTTCATTCCTTCCAATTCGGTATTATAAAGGCCACTTTGCCAAAGTGTGGGTTCAAAATGCTTCACCTAGAAGGTGAAGGCCTTAGGGGAACCTTGCTACCCAAGGGTGACCTGTGGAGCAGCATCTGCGTCATGGAGGAACCTGTTAAAAGTATAGATCCCCTATACATCAGCTCAACTTCCACCAGACCAGGCCTTGAATTTTCTAAGACCCTCGAGTGCTTGGTTTGCTGTTAAGTCTGTGTTGTGGTGCCCAGAACCTTCTAGGGCATAGGAATCAAATATGGGTGAAGCTCTGTCCTGGAAACCTGCGTCGGGTTGGGCAGCCCTGGGGTGTACCTACGGATGCGACAGAAGTGTCTGTGTCTGGAGGGCTTTGGGCGGATATAGAGGGCAGTCTGGATCTCTGTGCAGCAGACTATATCACTCTGTGTTTGCTGCGGCCAGGTGGAGGTGGGCAGATTCCCGAAACTGGATGTGCAGGCTCCACCTCTAAGATTTCTGGGGGTGGATGGACGCTGCCGGTGTCACTTCTTAGGGAGTGGCCACCAAGAAGGGTCTGCTTCAGAGCCCATTGTGGGGAAGCACACAGAAGGAAGGATTCCGACCTGGCGTTGTTTTCACTGCCTTTGACACCTCACCTCTGCTGCCCTGGGAAGGTCTCCAGCACCAAGATGCCAGGCTGGTGGTGGGCATGTGCTTCCCAGATCTTGCCCTGAAAACTGGCTGAAACTGGGGTCAAAAACCTGGTAGGGCTAATGGAGTCACAGGTGACAGCACCCCAGCCCTGTCTTTGCTATGCCAGTCTCCGCCAGGAGGAGTGCAGCTCTGCCATTGTTTTATATGTTTTATAGGTGCCTGGGAGGTCACCAATTGGCACAGACATAGGCCTACAGGAGCAGGACAATTAAAGTGCTGGTGACTCCCCATCTATCCCCAAACCAGCTGATTCCAGGGCGTAATGGTCTTACGGTATTCTTGGGCTCTCAGGTTGAAGAGAGTTGATGTTCTCAAGTATAAAGGTGGTTTTTAAAAAATGAACTCAATTGCCTTTGAACTGGTTTGTTTCTTATTCAATTATAGATGTTTTACAGCCTTCACCCTACTCCCATGGCCCAGAACTAAAATCTGGGCTTCTGGTGGTACTGGGTCAACCCTATTTGTCCATTAGTAGTGGGTGAACAAGGTCAAGGTGGACCACACAGGATGGAACAATTCAGGATTGGCGCATTTGGCCTCTGGTGGAAGAGACCATGCTTCTGCAGGTCATGTGGGTGATTCTGACATGGCAGTTGCCTCCTCCTCCAGAAGCCTTCCTGACTTGGGGTAGAGCTGTGAGTGGGAGGTAGGCTGCCTCTTCCAGCCATATCTCTCTCTCTCTTTTCCCCTTCTGTCCACCTCCTCTCTTCTCTCCCTCCTCTCTCTCTCCTCTTCCTTTCCTTCTCTCTTGCTGTCTTTCCTCGGTGCTTTCCACTGGCCTGCGTTTCTCTGGCCTCTGGCTATGTGATTTCCTTGTGAGAACACAGGTCCTGTGTCCTCTGCCCCTGCCCAGGGCTGCTGCTCAGGTTGTGAATGGCCAGCAGTGTGGTGTGCACTGGCTAAATTGATTGTCCTTCAGCCTTCTCTCGTCTTAGTGTTTGCTGGGCCCATAACTGGATTTGGCTGCTCATGTTAGCTTTTTGGGACGGGTGGCTAAAGGCACCCGTCTGCTGAGCCTGGATGCTGCTCTTTAAGCTGAGATCACCAGCTCCCACACTTCACGGGTCCAGGATGCAGATAACAGCAGTGTGGGGAACTGGCCATGGGGTTACAAATGCCTCTAATCCCAGTTCTTAGGAGGCTGAGGTAGGAAAATTGCAAGTTTAAGGCCAGAGTGTGCTGCATACATAGAAAGTTTCTGTTTCATATAATATAAACAAAGAAACAGAATGGGGAGGCTGGTACGCTTTGAGGACAAAGGTACTTGCTACCAAACCTGTTGTAACCCACAAGGTGGAAGGAGAGAACCACAAAAGTGGTTGCATGTTTGCACAAGTGTGAATACACACACAGACACACTAAATACATGTAAAAAACATTTAAAAATACACTTAAAAAACAAGTAAAGCAAAGACAAATATGAGACAATAGGAGTGGTGAGGTTGGAAGAGCACAGGGACCTTTTAAGAACAGCTAGTTGAAGATATAGCTCAGTTGGCAGAGTGCTTGCCTAGCAGGCCCAAGACCCTGGGTTTGATCCCCAGCACCTTATAAGGCTTGGTGGTGCACAGCCCTCAGGAGAAGGCCAGAAGATCAGGTGTTCAAGGTCATCCTCAAATATGTAGGAGTTCAAGGTCAGCTGGCCTTCAGGATACTCTGTCTCAAAAGAAAAAGAGAAAGGCCTCCGCAGGCAAGAGGCAGCTTTGTAAGAGCGCAAGAATAATGCTTCTCTTGGGGCACAGTGACTGGGACACAGAAGGTGCACCTAAGGGGCTGGAACTTTCTAGAACTTGATCTGAAAATCTGCAGCAGTGGTGAACTGTACATATGTACATACATACATACATACATACACACACACATGTTTGTTGTTGCAAAAAAGCCAATTCAGAAAATATGAGAATGTTTATGGACCATCTTCATTTGAATTTGCTATGGGAGTAGCTTTGTGGAGTCCCACAGGGCAGAAAATGCCTCCCTCCAACCTCCACCCCCAGCGTCAGACTGGCATATTTAAGAAGTAGCCACAAGGAGCCGGCTTCTAGGCTTTCACTATGGAATCTGATCCGGCTCAGCTAGGTGGAGTGGGGCAGGCATTGCTGCTTCTCATGTGGTCTCTATGGATGGGCCTCAGGTCTTTGCTCCTGGGCTCTGTCATTGGCTCAATTGGTAACCTGTGGCCTTGGGTTGTGCTGTGCAGCTCAAGACTGGCATTCGTATTTTTGTGTATTCTGAACCCTGCTTAAGTGTGGGCTGGGGCGGTGATGAGAATGCACAGATCTCATGAGTTTTAGGCACGAAGCTGCAGCAGCGCTGTGCTCCTGGGTTCTGAAGGCCTGGTATGGTATTCAACCTTGCTCAGATATGGCTTTCTCATCTGTACAGTGGGAATAATTTCCAGCTGCCCGTAGACTTGCTGTGAGCATCAATGAGGTACAAATTACGAGAAGGCTAGCTTCTGATGTACATAGAACAACTAGTTTATTTTTACCCCCTTTGTTGTGACTTGACTGGATGAGACACGATCATAGAGATGAAATGGACCTTGACTCTCATAGCTTGGTGACCTAAGGAGCTCACGAATTGAGTACCTGATGATGTACTTGTGCGTATGTACATGTGTGTGTGTGTGTGTGTGTGTGAGTGTGTGTACATGTACCTGTGTGTGTGGTCTCAGAGTTTTTCACTTGGACTTACACTCCTAAGGTTAGTCCTGCAGTTTCACAGTGAAGTCTGGACCTTGGGCCATCTGATTAGAACTGTTAACATTGTGTCAATGTATGTAACAGAGGGTGATGGGTAGGAGCTGAGAGCTACAGGTAACATTGTGTCTCTGTGTAGCTGAGCATAATGGGTAGGAGCTGAGAGTTGCCCTTGACCCCAGTCCTCAGACATGCTGCTCTGAAACTACACAGCCCAGGCTGGCCTTGAGCATCTAATCTCCCTGCCTCCACCTTTTAACTGCTGGAGTTACAGGGGTATGCTGCCCTGCCCTGCTTCACTTAACTGTTCTTCCTATCCAGGACAGCAATGGCTTTCACGGGGGGGGGGGGGGGGGCTGTGCACCAGGAGATGGCGGGCCGATGCCTTGCAGGGTTCCTCCACTCCTCCTACCCTACTCTGCACCCTTCTGGAGTCCCAACTCTGTGACTTCACCCAGGGTCTGCAGTTCCCTGTTGATGGGAGCGAGCCTGCCTCTCTCAGCTTCCCACCATGCCTACGACCTCCTGGCCAGTTTTGCCACTCAGGTTTGTGGTCTGGACTGAGGAGCTGAAGCATTCATTCCAGGCACCAGCTACTCCTGCCATTTTATAGGTGGGAAGACTGAGCGCGAGGTCAAGCAGTGAGATGAACTGCGGCATTTACATGAAGCTGGGCTTGGCCAGTGGCCAACTGAGGGTGAGGCCTGTTTCTCTCACTCTGGTGGGCCCGTTATCACAGTCCCCCTCCCCTGAACTTCTCACACCATTTTGGAAGACTGGGCATTTCAGCATTGCACTCACTTCCTGCCGGTACTCCCGCTGGCCCTTGTCTCCTCAGGCAGGCTGTTAACTGTATTGCCTTCCTCCTTAAAGGCCATCTTCCATTTGGAGAGGACCTGAGATGCCATTTGTGACAAGGGCCTGTGTGCCACCTTGATTGTCTGTTTCTGAAAGAATGCTGTAATTTGGGAGCTAGTGAAAGCTAGAGAGAGAAGGAGGTAGAGGAAGATGCACAGACAGGGAAGGGGAGAGAGGAAACAGAGGTGGCAGCTGGGACCCTGCCTGGGTCCACCTGTGTCACATCCTCAGGGACATGAACTTTGCCTTGCCTCTCAAAGAGCACAGCCCAAGGTCAACAGTGTCTTTTGATTTATCTACATTTTTTTTCTGTTCTTCACCAGTAGAGAGAGAGGTGGTATCCCTCCCTCCCCAGGCTTGTTCAGGTCTTCATCCGGAGCTCCCAGGGTGCCCTGACCTTGGGAAGTTGGTGCCTCCCTATTTACTGTGACCAGGAGAGTCCTGAGATCATTTCCAGGAAGTCTGAGACTCCTTTGCTCTGTGGTGGGGTCTGGACTGTGTCTTAGTGATGGATGCACTGGTGGGCTGCATCTAGAAAGCCAGTGGAAGCTTCCAGATTGTCCTCAGGGTTCTGTAAGTCCTCTTTCCCCTGGTTGGGAGGCATCCACTCAGGTCCCTAGTTCCAGGTACATACCAGCTCTCTCTCATTTTGGAGGCCTCTAAGTATACACCCACAGCAGCCCTGCCCAGGCCACAGGCACCACTGTCTACTGCCTATTAACCATTTTGATGAAGTTAAAAAGAGGGTTGGGGATATGCCCCAGAGGTTAGAGGGCAGGGCTCTATCCTCAGGGCCACACAAGGTAGGCACGGTGGCTCGCACCTGCAATCTCAGCACTTGGGAGGCAGAGGCAGGAAGATCTGAAGTTCAACAACAGCTTCAGCTACTTGGTGTACTCAAGACGAGCCTGAGACACTTAAGATCCTGTCACACAAAAAAGAAAAGAAAGAAGAAGAAGAAGAAGAAGAAGAAGAAGAAGAAGAAGAAAATAAAACAAGAAGAAGAAGAAGAAGAAGAAGAAGAAGAAAAAGAAGAAGAAGAAGAAGAAGAAGAAGAAGAAGAAGAAGAAGGATAAAAAGAAAAGAAAAAATAGGTGGCAGTTTTGATAGTGAATTTTATGTCTACAGGATCCCCAGATGTTACCGTTTAATCGTGCTGGCTTTCTAGTAGCATCCTGTCCCTGTGGCTCTTAGGCAAGCCAAAAAGCAATGTTCCTTCATGGCCTCTGCTTTAGTTTCCTGCCTCCAGGTTCCTTCCCCGACTTTCCTTCAGGATGGACTACAAGCTGTAGGATGGAATAACCACACACCCCCAGGCTGCTTTTGGTCCTGGTGTTCATCACAGCAGTAGAAGAAAGCAATAGAAAGCAATGGGAGTGTTGGGTATTGGGTGGCCTGGGAAGCTGAGAGGTTGGCGGCAGCATGGAGCATTTGTGGGGGAGGTCTGTCCTCTCAGACAGAGGTCTGATATGTCAGGGCTTGAGTGCTGAGGTATCTTGGTGAGGAAAGCACTTAGCAGAGGAGAAGGCCCTCCTCCTTCCCTCCCTCCCTTTTCTCTCTTGGACTTGGGGCTGGAGTAGATCCTGGAGTTCTACAGAAGTCATTGTGTGCAGAGGTACGGTGCCAGGTAAATGGCAGTTCCCCCTGCCTGTGCTTCTTCTGGGTTCAGCACTGGCCTGAGGGGGCAGGGCATACGACCACAGCGTTACCTATTTTCCACAGATGGGAGATGGGATGCACAGACAGGTTGAGCACTTCGTCCACAGCCACACGGCTAGCAGGTACCGAGACACAGCTAGCAGGTACCGAGACATATTTGAGCCAAGGCTCTGGAACATTACCACTATTGAGAACAGAGCCAAGTCCCTGGCCATGTAGATGGAAGCATATCAGAAGGGACAAAAGATCCATTCTGGGACCATGGGGAGGCTGGAGCTGGTATCTTGTCACCCTCTTTCTTGCTGTCATGCTGAGGTGGGATATTGAAATATCATCAGTTTCTGTAGAGAATTTAAGAGAGCCAAGAGGGAGAATGGTGGCCAAGACAGCCCTAGGGGTGAGCCAGGTGGCTATCTCAGAGGCTACAGGCAGAGTCACCTCCTCATGACATCTCCGAGCTGTCTGTAAGGTAAGGATTGGGGTAGGAGCAGGAGCTGCTGTTGTTCTGTGTCCACCCTCCACCATGGCCTCTGCTGTGGAACCGGCTGGCTCATGGCTGGCTCATGGCTGGCTCATGGCTGCCTCATGGCTGCCTCAGCATTCATGGCTATGCTGGTTTGTCCACAGATGTTCTCGGGCTGGCCTGGCTCTCACCTCAAGTAAGTGTACTGCACACGCCTGGTGGATGGCTTGATGTTGTGGGCAGTGCACAGTGACTGTGAGCCGGTGAAGTACATGGGATGCCACCTGCCCCCGACATGCTGAGATATTAGTGACAGGCCTGCTGCTGACACAAAACCTAATTCTTAGGACCCTCACTTTTCATCTGAGAAACTGGAAAACCAAAACAAACTCCCCAAACCCGAAAGTGGCTAACTGTCCTGATCTGGGGACTAGGACTCTCTCAAGAGACAAGTGCTTGACAGTAGTGACTTGTGCATTCCCTGAGAGGTCAGTCTGTCATTTTTATTGAGCACAACCGATTCAGTGAGCAATATGCAACCGGCTGCCTCAGCATAACCACCTCCCCACCGAAAGAACAGTGTCTTCCCCATGGCTCCATGCCTCACTTTATGCCCTGTCATTTTGACAACTATCTTCCCAGAAGGCATATATGGCAACAAATATTTATTAAGTACCACTTGTTTGTAGGAAACTACATGCGCACACAAAATAGGAATGGGCCAGACATGCTGGTTTATACCTATAGTCGGAGCACAGGACTGCAAATGCAAGCCAGCCAGGGTTATAGGAGAGACCCTGTTTCAAAAGCAAACAATCAACACAGGTAACAGAAATAGAAACACTATGGTCCTGGTCTGGGTCCTGGGGACTTATTTGGAATCCTGTGTTTGGGACAGTTCTCCCCTTCCTCTCTTCTTCTCTCTCTCTCTCACCTTTCTCTGCATGTATGTATGGTGTAGCTCTTTTTGGAGGTTTTAGTGTCCTGTGGTTGACTCAGCTAAAAGTCCCCTTTTGTCCTTCTTCTCTGACCCCAGAGATCCCACCTCACCTAAAGTATCCTGGAAGCTGTTCCAGGAAGGAAAGGGCAGGGTGTGAGGTGTGAAGGTGGGGTGCTGCAAGCTAGACCAGCATGGCTGACCTGCCAACCCAGGTCCGGTTGCCTGAGGGCTATTGGAAATTAGAGCTTGGCCGGAAGAAGGGAGCCCATGAATAATACAGCGGGAGGGAGGCTGTTAACTGGGTGACCTGGTTGTACCTGCATGCTTCACAGTTTCCGTGGGAGCCACCATGCAGGACCAGGGTGTCAGAAGCAAGGCAGAGACTGGGGAAGGAAGGACAAAACCCCCCATTCCAAGTGTGTTAACCTCTCAGGAGCCCTCTTCTCTGTTCATGCGTCTCTGTGTGTCTTCCTTCCTGTGTGCCTTGGCTGAAATGACCTGGGTGGGGAGCAGAGAGCTCCCAGCCAGTGGCTGGAGTGGGACCAGGTGCTCTAGAATCCACTTTTACCTCTATTCTCAGTCCTGTCAGTAGCCCAGGACTGAACCTGGGGAAGCTCTGACACCCTTATCCCCAGGTTTGGCAAGAGACATCTCCCCACATCTCCATAGCATCTCAGCCTGCACCACTAGGCTTAGGACCTAGCTCCACTGACTGGGGCCTACCACATAGCCCCTCATCTTAGAACTAGGCTTTTAAGGACAATACAACTCCAGTGGCTTCAACTTCTTGGGAGAGACAGCAGATGCTTGGCTTTGGTGAGTATGAGTGGGCATCATGAACCCAGTTTTATCTGTGTGCCCATCTAACCCAGGGGATTGTGTCAATCTGGAAGGCAGACTCCCAAATCCAATCCTTGCTCATCCACTGTGAGTGACCAAGAAAGCTCACTAAACACTCTGTTATGTTTTCTGGTCTGAAAAATGCAAACATCAATGCCCAATTCAGAGAACTCTTGGGAGGACAAAATTACATACGTCATGTAAAATGCTTAGAAAAAGCACCTGCTACACGGAGAACATACACTATTTCTATTGTCCTGATACTGGGCTCTGGGGTGTCACAGGTTTACATGCTGCCTGGGGCTCCTTTTTACCCATGAGAAAGGCTCCTTGAATTGGAGAGGGGCTTGTCCTGGAGGGCGAGGCCCCTTCCTTTTGCCCTAGCTGAGGAAAGCGTCACGGTTTATCTGGTGAAGGGCCAGAGGGGAGACGGGGCATGTCTGTGTTTAGAGTGTCCGTATTGGTGCCAAGCAAAGCAGGGCTTTTCCAGTTTTTTAGCTGCTGTGAAACACAGAAAAGTGTGAGAACCATAGATGTAGTCTGAGCCCCACAAAGCAACCAGTTCCTCATCAGTACCACACCCACCTCAAAACCTGATCACTAGAGGCCCCTTCTCCAACTATCCCTCCAAGTTCTGACTATTCTGATTTCTTTTTTTTTCCCCTATTCTGACTTCTAATGCCACATTCATTTTGATTGAGTTTTTATAGTGCTGGATTTGAACCCAGAGCCTCACTTAAGACAAGATCTCCACATAGCTACAGCCCAGCTTATCTTCAAACTTAGATAAATGCCATCGTGAAGTGTGCTGGCTCCGATTTCTAATGCATTGTGCTTGTTGGTGAGATTTTTCTTGTATGTACCAGCCTGCTTCTGTTTCTCCTCAGTGTGACAGTGATCCAATTTGACGATTCTAGTGTGGATGGCTAACAATTTGAACTGAGCTATCACAAAAAAAGGGAGAAAGGATCATTGTGAACATGTGTGTGCCTGTGTGTGTGCACATGAATACATGTACACATGTATATTTTGGAACAGACTTATTCTTTTACTATCCTTAAGCAAATACGAACCTATGGCTTGGCTCTGATAACTCTTTAGACACGGACTTGGTACATGATAGTGTGATTCCCTCAGTTTTATTTCTCTTTAAGACTGCTCTTTATTTTTGTCTCTGTGCATTTCCATATAACTATTAGAAGCAGCTTTAAACATTCCACAAAAGCCCTGCTGAGATTTTGATTGCAACTGCATTGAGGAAAATCGACATCTTTGCAATATTGAGTTTTCCAATCCATTAACAAGATGCACCTCACCATTTGTCCATGTCTTAATACATTTCTTTCAGGAATGTGTTCAAAAGTCCGTAGCATCTCACTTCTTTTGTAAGATTTATTTCTATGTGTTTTATATTTTTAAGTATTACTGTAAGTGATATTTTCTAATATCTAATTACCTATTTGTCATAGGAGTATGATTGATTAAAAAGTATCGATTAAAAAGTAAGCCTGTATCTTACAAACTTTGCTAAATTTCTTTATTAATTCTGAGAGTTTATTTACGGGCTTTTAATATAACTTAGGACCATGTTTTCTGCAGAAATAAGGTTTTTATATCATGTTCTTGGAGACTCTTTTCTTGTCTTATTGCGATGGCAGAGGCTTTCGGCGTAAGTTTGGATGGCATTTCACTTCACTTCTAGTAGGATAAAGCTTTTATTCTTTGCTATTGTGGTAATTGCTTTTTTGTTGATGCCATTTATAAAATTAAGATTTTCCTTATATCCCTCTCTCCAGTTATAGTAAAATGCATATAACACAAAATTTGCCACTTAGCAGCTGGAGAGATGACTCTTTAGTTAAGAGCACTTGCTGCTCTTCCGGAGGACCTGAGTTTGGCTTCCAAGATCAGCCAGGAGGTTACAACTGCGTGTAACTCCAGTTCCAGGGGATCTGGCATACTTTGCTGACCTCCTTGGGCACTATAATTGCATACATATGCCCCCCACATGCACACACATAATTAAAAATAAAATCTTAAAAATATTGCTATTGAACTCATGTTTAACTTACTTCTCAGTGGTGGTGAGTGTATTTGCAGAGTTGTGCCACCCTACATCTTCAAAACTGTCTCATTGTGCTAAACAGAAACTCCATGACTATGACAAACTAACTCCCAATTCTTCCTCTCTGCTCCTGGTAGCACCTATTGTATTTTTTGTTGCCATGAACTGGCTTATTCAGGGTGTCTTGTGTGTTTGGCTTTCTTCACTGAGTCATACCTTCTACGTTCCAAACACAATTCCTTCTTACGGCTGAGTAATATTCTGGTGCGTATGCATCATGTTCTGTTTCCTGTCTCCAACCTCTAAAAATGCTGCTGTGAACACTGGCATGTGCATATTATTTGGGTCCCTGCTCTCAGCATACATGTAGGAATGGAATTAGAAATATTATGGCAATTCTGGTGAGCTTTTTGAGGTCTCAACATTAGTTTCCCTCAGCAACTGTTCCCCTTTATATCTTCCCCTGCAATATTCCTCAATGATCTTACCAACACTTACTCTTTGTTTTTTTATAGTAGCCATATCCCACTGATAGTGCCCTGTGGCTTTGATTGGCATCCCCTCAATGCCAGCCATGTTGTGCATCCCTTCTCGGGAACTGGCCATTTGTGTTTTCTGTTCAGTTTTGAATGGAGTTGTCCAGTTTTGAATGGAGCTGTTTGTTGTTTTTGAGTTGTAGAAGTTTTCTGTATTTTGGCTCTAAATACCTTATCAGATAGATGAGTTAAGAATATATATATATATATATTTATTTTGAGAGTTCATTTTCCCTATGCGGAGAGACTCCTCTGATGCACAGAGATCTTTAGTTTAATGAAGTCTAAGTATCTTTCTTGCTCTATCATTATCTGGGCTTTGGTGTCATAGCCAAGAAGTTGCTGCTGTATCCAATGTCATGAAGAAGTTTAAAGATTTGCTTTTTTATTTTTCTTAAAGATTTATTTATTATGAATACACTGTTCTGCCTGCATGTATGCCTACATGCCAGAGGAGGGCACCAGATCTCATTATCTGATGGTTGTGAGCCACCATGTGGTTGCTGGGAATTGAACTCAGGACCGTTAGAAGAGCAGCCATGCTCTTACCTCTGATCCATCCCTCTAGCCTGAGATTTTTTTTTTGTGATGACTATTCTTGGCTGGCAACTTGAACATCTGCAGTTAACTAAAATCCAGCCAGCTGGGTACAGCTCAATTAAATCATTTGAAGCAGGACGACCCGCTTTTAATCTAGATCTTTTGAGGTGGGAAGATACACCTTTAATCCAGATTTTTGAGGCAGGAAGATCCATCTTTAATCTGGGACCATACTCTTCTGGTGGCCGCCTATTCAAAGGACGTGGAAGAAGGAGGTACTTGCTCTTTGCCTGCCTGCTTTCTCTTTTGCTGGCAAGTCTATTCCTTCACTGACATTAGAGCTTACCTTGGGATTCTGGCAGATGCTGAAGACCAGCTGAAGCATCCAGCCTCATGGACTGAACAGATACTGGATTCTTGGTCTTTCTGTTGGTAGACAGCCATTGCTGGACTAGTTGGTCCATGGTCAGTAAGCCTATCTGTCTGCCTATCTCCCTATATCTATTATATCTATCTATCTATCTATCTATCTATCTATCTATCTATCTATCTATCTACCTTAATTCTGTTCCACTTGAGAACCCTAATATAGTTCACAAGTTTATTTCCCTCTTTGTTCCCTTTTGGGTTCATCTTTGCACACAGAAGTAATCTTGACTCTTCTGCATGTGGTCAATTTTACCAGCTTTGTTTGTCCTTTCCTGCTTCACTGTCTTGGTATCTGTCACAAAACCAAGTGACATTTTATGGTTTGTTTCTAGACTACATGCTATTCCATTAGTCTGTGTGTTTTTTCTTCTGTCAGGACATATGTTTTGATTACTGTAGCTTTGTAGTCAGTTTTAAAGTTGGGGAGGATGAGTGCTCCAAGCAGTTCTATTTTCCGGCATGCTTTGAGGGTTTTTTTTTTTTTTTTTTTTGCATAAAACCTTATGATGGAATTTTCAATTTCTGTGAATAGTACCACTGGGAATTTTCTTCTCGGCAGGGTCTCACTATGAAGCCACGGCTGACCTTATGATCTTCCTGCCTCAGCCTCCTGTGTATGGGAATTAGAGGCATGGGCATCTATGCCCAGCCCCCTTTGGGATTTCAATGGCACTGCAGTCAATCTGTGCACTGGTTTAGGTAGTATTGGCAGTATCCCAACAGCACTGAGTTCTTGGGATGATTGTAGGATAGCTTTATGCTTACTAACCTACTCACCTTAGTTTCTTCCAGTTTTACAGTCATTGGTATTCATTTGTCCAAGTTAGACTTCATCCTTTTTGGTGCTATCATAAGTGGAATTGCTTCTCCTACTTCTTTTCCTATTTCTTTCATCATCTTTCTTAGAAATTCAGCTATTTTTTTATGTGTTGTGTCACATCCTGCAACTTCTCTGAATTTGTTTATTCCTTCTGATAGACTTTCATAAGCTCTTAGGTCCTGACTCTTGGCTCCTGTTGTGTATTTACTGCCATACTCTTTGAATTTGGATGAATTTCTTGTGTTTCTCTTTGTTGCCCAATTGTGTTATCTAGAGCTTGGAAAAATGATTGGCATTTATGTGTGTGGATATTTGCATATGTGCCTGTGAGAACACACAGAAGTTAAAAGGTGTTGGGTCCCCTGGAGCTGGGATTAGAGGTGGCTGTGACCTGCCTGATGTGCGCACTGAGAACTGAATTGGGGTCTCCTGCAAGAGCAAGGAGACCTAAAAGCTGAGCCATCTCTCTTGCCTCTTAGCAGGAACCTTTACTGGTTGGGTTGAGTGGAGTGGCAGTAGCAGGCACCTTTGCTTTGTTGCTACTCTCAGAGGAAAAGCTCTCAGTCCTTCCCTCTTGAACACAACATTAGCTAAAGATCTTCTCCATGTGTGGCATCTTTGTTCCTTTTGCTAAGAACTTTTTGTTTCTTTTGTTTTTGAGACAGGGTCTCAATATATAACTCTGGCTGGTTTGGAACTCAGTATGGATGTCTTGAACTCACAGAGGTTCACCTGCTTCTTCCTCCTGAGTGCTGGGATTAGAGTTATGCACTACCACGCCTGGCTTGTATAGGATTCTATCAAGTGAACTATTGTGTATATTGCCACACTGATATAAAATTTCTTCTTTCCTCTGACAGTGTAGAAAATTATAATGTTGGATTTTCATAAGTTAGCTTATCTTTCATTTCTGAAATAAATGTGCGCACACACGTGCACACATACACAACATAAACATATACAATACATACACAAAAACACAGGCAGACACACACACACACACACACACACACACACTCTCTACAAGCTCCAGCAGTTTTGGTTGGCAATGCCCTGAATGACAATGCAATTTGCCATGTTGGGTTTGATTTTATTTCCAGATGTGCTCCTGGACTTCCCTTTCTTGTGATTTGACTTTCTTTATCAGATTACAGTATCAAATTCCACTGGTTTTGATCCACCAGGGAATTGTTCCTGCTTTTTCCTGTTTTCCTGGGAACTCTGGAAAGGTTTGCACTCTGTGTCCTTACCAGTTGAGTAGTTCAATGGAGCAGCTGTGTGGGCTCAGGCTTCTTGATGGGAAGATATACACTGTAGTGTCCAGTTCTTAGTTTTGTAGGGTTATTTGCATTTTAATATTTTGTGTGTCAGTTTTAGTAAACTGTATTTTATGAGGATTTTTATCATTTACTACTTTTCAAGTCAGTTGGCAACAAAAAACCTCATTATCCTCTTATTTTATTGATTTATTTAGTGTAAATACATGTCTATGTGCATGTGAGTATGCATGCATGTGTGTGTGATTGTGTGCATACCTCTGTGTGGCTGTGGAGGACAGAGGACAGCCTCTCTTCTTCCACCTTGTGGGTCCAGAATATCATTTTATTTACCTATGTATGTATGTATGTATGTATGTATGT
Source organism: Meriones unguiculatus (assembly GCF_030254825.1). Lineage (NCBI taxonomy): Eukaryota > Metazoa > Chordata > Mammalia > Rodentia > Muridae > Meriones > Meriones unguiculatus. The sequence continues at coordinate 25,086,355 of NC_083363.1, forward strand.
ATGTATCTGTCTGTCTATCTATCTATCTATCTATCTATCTATCTATCTATCTATCTATCTATCTATCTATCTATCTATCTATCTAAAGTGTACAGGCATTTTGCATGTATGTAGATCAATGCACTGTGTGCATGCATGGTACCTGCGGAGGTCAGATGAGGGTGTTTGATATCCTGGAACTTACAGATGGTTGTGAACCTCTAAGTAGGTACTGGGAATAGATCCCAATACTCATAACTGCTGAGACATCTCTGTGAATAGAATGTAGTTATTTTGATCCATACTTATCACCGTGTACAAAACTCAAGTCCCAGAGGATCAAAGACCTCAATATAAAACTGGATGCACTAAATCTAATAGAAGAGAAAGTGGGGAAGAGCCTTGAACACATTAGTATAGGAGAGAACTTCCTGAACAAAACACCAACAGCTCAGGCACTAAGATAAATGGGACCTCATGAAACTGAAAAGCTTCTGTAAGGCAAAGGACACAGTCAATAGAACAAGATGGCTGCCTACAGAATGGGAAAAGATCTTCACCAACTGTACATCCAACAGAGGACTAATATGTAACATATATAAAGAACTCAAGAAATGACTCAAATGACCAACTTAAAAAAAAACAAACAAAAAAGACAAATGACCCAATTAAAAATGTGGTACAGAACTGAACACTGTATTTTCAACAGAGGAATCTCTAGTGGCCAAGAAGCACTTAAAGAAATACTCAACATCATTAGTCATTAGGGAAATGCAAATCAAAATGACTCTGAAATTCTATCTTATACCCATCCAGAATGGCTAAGATCAAAAACCCAGTTGATGGCACATGCTAGCAAGGATGTGGAGCAAGGGGGAGTTTGCTGGTGGGAGTGCAAACTTGTACAACCACTTGGTAAATCAATCTGGCAGTTTCTCAGAAAATTTGGAGTAGTTCTACCTCCGGACCCAGCTATACCACTCCTGGGCTCCACCATACCACAAAGACACTTGCTCAACCATTTTCATAGCATCTTTATTTGTAATAGCCAGGAACTGGAAACAACCTACGTGTCCCTCAACCAAAGAATGGATAAAGAAAATGTGGCACTTTTTTCTTCATTATGTTTCTTGTTTCATTGTTGGTTTTTGTTGTTGTTTCTTTTTGTTTGTTTTGTTATTTTTTATCTAATTATTTTTCAGACCTTGACTTTAAATTATTATGTTATTCATTTTTAGATATTTTTTTGAGACAGGTTTGGGGCTCTTTACATATACGAGGCTGACCTGGAACTCACAGAGATCCACCTGTCTCTTTGCCTGTGGGGCACTGGGATTAAAAGCATGTATCACTATGCCTGGCTTTCAGCTTTGGAATTTATTGTGTAGTTTTTATTTCTTTGGTAAGCCTATCCATCTGTTTGGTCACTTATTTTTGCAATATATTGTCACGATACTTTTTAACTTAATTTCTGTAATCTCCTGCTTTTCTTTGGCCTGAATGTGATGCCACTGATAACTCTGTGACTTTGAAGTCATCTGTGTGACAGTTTGGAGCAGGAGGGGGCTGAATATCCTTTCAGAGAGGACTCATGGATCACCTGGCAGATGGTAGGTGGGCCAGACATCTTTCTCTAGCCAAGGCCTAACTGACTCAAGGCTGGGTCCATGTCTTTATTGCTGGATCCATACCCTACAAGCAACACTCTAGGGTCACCCAGTGGGAAGTTTGGAGTCCTAACTATAGCCAGTCTCTTTTGGTGTTCCGTTTCGTCAGTAAGGGGAGTCAGCTGGAATTGCACTCTGGAAACTCACCTACTTTCTGTTTGCTCCTCAGCTTCTCCTGTCTATGGCTTAGGAAGTGGCAGACACTAGGCTGAGTGTCTTCTTCTTGTTGCAGTCTGCCCCTCACAGTGCTGGATCTTTACATGTGGCTTCCTTGTTAGGCCCCAGCTCACATTGATTGCCCAAGCTCAGACAGCCAACACTGTGCTGGCTCCTCCATCCTCAGTCTTTCTAAGTGGAGAAGAGACCGTGGGGTTTCTTGGTGAATGAGTGAGTGAGCTTGCTCGGACCCTTCTTCCTCCCTGCATCTGTGCCTTCCTGTCCCCACACCTTGTTGTTCTGATAGCACACTAGGCCTTTGAGAAGATTTTTAAGAAATCTCTGTTTTCTATTGTCATGAAGATCATCAGTCTGTCCTAAGTACTGAACCATGTCCTGACTGAGGACCTCCCTAGGGCTTACATCCCAGTCTGTTACTGCTGCAGTAACACCATGTGCATGACTTTTCCTCTCCTAGTCTTGCTCTGCTCATCTGTGAATGGCCAGAATTACATCCGCCTTACCAGGTGGTTGTGAGAACTAATAATCAAAGAATGCTGGCCATGCAGAGTATGCACTCAAAGAACGGTTGCCACCACTGTTACTATCTTCACATCACCTTTACCATCACCCTCAACACCATCTCCATTACTACCATTACCACATCATCATCATCATCACCAGCATTGCCACTGCTATCACCATCATCATCATTACCATTATCACCACTTTCGTTTTTCTGGTTGTGGAATTAATAAGACTGTCAGGGTGTTAAGGACCCTGTGGGGGAGCTTGTGAGGCTACGGGCTAGTCTTTCTCCACCTTCCCGTCTTGCCCTGCAGAGATGCTCACCTGACTCACACCCTCTCCCACTGTTCTCTTCATCTCCTCCTTCTCTGAGATGGTCCCAGGGCTGCTTTTGTTCCCTGAATGCATGATGGATGATGTAGTGACCTCAAACTTGAAGAGGCAACCCTGGCCTCCTGTTCTACCTCTTGCCTGTCACTCATGACTTCACCCTTCCCAGTCGGCCACCAAGGGAATGGCTCTGACAGTTCCAAGCCATTTAATGTGGACTTACAGACATATTTCCCTACAGAGAGTCCCTTGTCAATAATACAGGGCAAGGCAAGGGAGGGCTGTTAGCATTAAAGCCGTTCTGGAAGGCTCACACAGCTTTGAGCTTTCCCAGTTGCTTCTTCAATATTTTGGGATATGCAGAAAGGCCGGCAGACTTGAGCAGTGAGTCCTCTGACCCACCTTCAGGTCCTTCAGCTTAGGAGTCTCCATTTCTTCTCACACATCTCATCTGTTTGAGGTGCAGCCACTGTCTGTGGATATACTTTATGCTTTAGTGTGAGTGAAAGTTTGCATTACTTCTAAACAAGTGTGTTATGTGTCATTGAGTTTCATCTCACTTACTTTGAAAATCAGAACTGAGGACCTGAGACTCAATTCAGACACAGGAATAGATCTTTAGGGGACAGTGAGGGACCACTGTAAAGGAATGAACCGAAATGGTTGTACTGGAAACACCTGAAGTGCCACTGGGGTGAAAGTCACCCTTGCCCACCAGGCCACAGAAATGGTAGTCCTGGCACCTGCAGAGCCTCAAGCCATTTGCTTGAGACTGGGACTCATAGAGAGCTTGTTAAGTGAATGGGTGACTTGCTCCAAGAGTTGAGAGTTAGTGGTGTGACTGTGGAGATCAGACGTCCAAAAGAGGGCAGAAGCACCTAGAAGGCAGAGTGGGGTGTATTAGGAGAGGAGATTGGTCATTTTGGGTGTCTCTTTTGAGACACCAAATAACCTATTTTAAAAAACTAATTAATTAACTAACTAATTAATTAATTAGCCAAATTACCCATTTTATTGTTCAAGTTTAATTATTGATTGTGTGCGCTGCCTGCCCTCTTTATGTAGGTGTGTGCATGTACATGCAGAAGCTAGACATAAGTGTTGGATATCTCCCTCAGTTACACTCTTTTTTTCTGTGTATGTACATGTGATGTGCACATGTGCGTATGAGTATGTGTGATATGTGCAAGTGTGTGGGTGTGCAGCATATGCATAGCACTTCTAGAGGTCATAGGAAGTCATTAGTGTTCGCATCTATCAGTGTCTCCTTATTCCTTTGAGGCAGTGTCTCTCCCTGAACCTAGAACTTTTTCTTTTTTGAGTAAGTTATCAGCCAGCCTGCCCCTCAAATCTATCTGTCTCTGTCCCTGACTCCTGCTGGTGTTGCAAGTGACAGGGACAATGCCTTCTTGCCACATGGGTGCTACATGCTACACAAGTTCTCTGCCCACAAAGACACTTCTCTAGCCTCTCCACCTTATGTTTTGGGACAGGCTCTCTGAATTTTGTTGCTAGTTGGCCAGTGAGCTCTAGGATCTTCCAGCCTATCAAGTCTCTGTGACAGATGCTGGGATTTGAACTTGACTCCTCATCCTTGTGTGGGAGGCACTTTATCAACTGAGCAATCTCCTCAGCACTTAAATTTATCTTTGAATAGTAAGTGGGGCACATGTAATACTCAAAAGTCTCCAAAAGGAATTTTAGAGAGACACAAAATCTTGGCTTCTCAAGTCCTCTCCACTATGTGTGCCTGTGCACACATGCATACACACACAGATGACAACAATAATAATGGTATTAATGGTAATGATGACAATGATGATGGAGATGTTTAACTATGACAACTGATGATTATAGTGATGATGATGGATGATGATGATCACAGTGATGATGATAGCATTACAATGGTGATGATGGTGTTGGTGATGATGACAATGATGATGGTGATGATCATGCTGACAACAGTGGTGATGGTGAATGACAATAGTGATGGTGACAATGCTATATGACAATAATGATGACAAGAGTGATGATGTGACAATGATGATGACAAAAATCATGACAATGGTTGTGATGATGGTAACAAGGGTACTACTTCTAGAGTTCCATGTGAGCATGATCATGTGTGTCCTGTGAAGGACAGGGTACACGCTGCCTCATTTGGTCCCCTAACAACCCTCTTCTATTTCAGAGACAAGAGAAACTGAGGCACAGAACAATACAGCTGCCCACTCAGGCTCATACAGCTGGTGGAAAATAGGATGTGTGCCATGTGAGTCTGACTGTTTATCTCAGCCTCTTGATCTTTTGTTCTCTGTAGATCCTGGTGCCGCCTCTTTCTAGAAGTTTCCTCAGAGCATGTGTAATGAACTTAAAGAATAGCAGGATAGCTGGAATGGGGCTGAGCCCCCTGTCCTAGAAGACATTAAAAAAGACATCTGCAAGGATCTCCAGAGATAGCTCGGTTTCCTTTGTGGTCTCTGCTTCTCCCTACCTATGGGTCATCTTCTCTTCTCTCTGTAGTAGTCTCTAGGTCCTTATCCCTCTCAGCACCTTATGAGAAGAAGAAGGACTTCCCACCCTCCACCCTCACAAGGGTAGTAGTGTACAGAGTGGGTAGTGGGCACCACTAAGCTACAGAGCAGGGGGCTGTCCAGCCAAGAACAGTCTTACCGTGTTCCTGACTGGTCCCCTGCCCTGCTGCCTCTTTACATTCGTCTCTCCCTACCTCCATTCTCCCCACCAAGCTCAGCTCAAAGAGCACCTTTATGCCTGGGGAGGTGGGCAGGGGCACATGAGAAAAAGCCAAGTGAAATTCCTCACTGGGAACAAATCTCATTTTCCAGAAAGTCTTGACAAAATGAGGCATTAAATTACAATATTTTGGAGAGCATCGTAATTCTATTGCAGACAGCCCTTCATCATGGCATCTGAAAGCTGAGAAAATACAAAACTCATTAGATTAAAATAAACCACCTACTGCTCAGGAGAAAAGCTTATTTATCAATATCAATTTACTTATGATTACTCTGGCCTGCAATTTGTTATTTTTAAGAATTATGATTTGTGTATTGCTTATACACATGTGAATTTTTTTTTTAAATTGAGCATTTAAAAAAATGCTTGTCCTTAGCAAAGGTTAGAAAGTGGTTTCAGGGTGGCAGGGAAAAATTCATAAATATAAAGAGGCAGGAGGCATAACATGGTGAGGTGTGTGTAAGGAGCTGTGTGGTGCTGATGTGACCACCTCTTGGACCTTCAATCACATCTGGTATACCTCTACGAACAGGAAGCCCGCTACCTACTCAGGAACATAGTCCATCCTTTGATAGCTAAGCTAATGAAGATGACTTTCCTGTTAATGAACGAAAAGTTGCTTTTAAAGACTGACTGTCTTCACAAAAACTGGGGTGCTCTGCCCACACTAGCTGATCCTCAGGCTCAAATCCACCCCAGTGGGGCTCAATTTTTGCATCTGTGAAATGGACATGTCATCTGTCCATTTTTTAAAGTACCTGCTGTCTCTTGGGGTACTTTAAAAAATAGTGGCAGCATGAGAAGTCCTCATGTTATACATTTGCCTTGCTTTTTACATTTTTATTGCCATAAAACACACCTTGACCATTTTGGTCGTCTTAAGTATATAGTTCTGTGACACTGAATGCCTTTGGACAGTACCATGACCATCTACCATCTGGAACTTTCCATTATGTGTAGCTGAAACTGTGCCCTATTCTGCCTTCCCCAGTACCTGGTATCATCCTTAAACGTTCTGTGAACTTGATTGGCTCAAGCAGCTCGTATGAGAGGGTCATATGGCCAGAAGTTCTGTGGTCTGCCTCGTTCCCCCCTAGCACAATGTCTTGAACTTCCCCCTGCTTTAGTGTGGGCAAGATTTTCACACCCTTCAGATTAGTGGTTCTCAACCTTCCCAGTGCTGTGATCCTTTAACACAGTTCCTCATGGTGTGGTGACCCCCCACCCTAAAATTATTTCATTGCTATTTCATAACTGTAATTTTGCTACTGTTATGGATCTTAATGTCAATATCTGATGTGCAGAAAGAATATCGGATATGTGACCCCTTTGGGGGTTGTGACCTACAAGTTGAGAACCACTGCTTTAGATTAAAAAAATTAGTGTGTGTGTGCGTGTACGCTCACGTGTGAGCATGATACATGTGTGTGCACAAGTGAGCCACAGCATGTGTGTGGAGGTCAGAGGACAACTTTGTGGAGTTGGTTCCCTCCTTCAATCTTTATGTAGGCCCTGGGGAGAGAACTTAAGTCTCCAGGCTTGCTCGGTAAGTACCCTTCCCTGCTGAGCCATCTAGTTGGCCCAGATTTCCCATCTTGAGGGTGAAGATTCTCCCACTGAACACATGTGCTACATTTAGCTTATCTATATGGTCACAAACAGTGGGAATTTGGTGGGTCCAACCTTTTGGCCACTGAGATAATGCTGTTCTCAAAACTAGTGTGTACAAATGTCCATCTAAGTTTGGGACCAGCCATGATGATGGCTAAGAGGAGAACTGAGCCTGCTGAGCTGAAGATGGGGATGTGATGATCCAAGGGAAGGAGGAATGTGGCACTAACTGCATGAATGGAGACAAATTTTCTCAGATGAGAAAGGCTAAGGCAGGAGCCTCAGAGAAGACATGAAATGGCCATGCCTTTGAATGGGAGCTCATGCTCATGGGCAGATGGCTACCGGGAGAAGGTAAACACTGATTGCAGGGCAGTGAGGCTTTGTTGGTACAACAGCCCTGCATTGCTCACTCATCCCCATGTTGGGACAGATGCCTGTGATAATGTAGGAAGGATGAGGGACGGTGAGGATCCCCTTCCAGGATCCAGGATGGCACCAGGTATCACCAGGGCTGTTCCTGGAGAGCAGGGCTGGATATGTAAGGTGAGGTCAGAGGTGCTCCAAGGAGTGAAACAGCCCAGCCCAGGACACCAGTGATTGGCATGGGAGGTGTCAGCAAGGTGCCAGGCCTGGTGAGACTGCAGCCTGCTAGCCTTGGCTGAAGCAGGGGAGAGGAGGAAACTGAACTTGACTGACTCTGTTCTTGCTTTTATACCTTCATGATGATGACGGTCAGGAACCTCAGGTGTCTTTCTAGAATAGGCAGAAAGAGTAATAGCCTTGTGGAGTCCTGACTAAAAGAGTGTAGCTTAGGCTGCAGTCCTTAGAGCAGTGGTTCTCAACCTGTGGCTCACGATCCCTAGAGGTCTGAATGACCCTTCCACAGAGATTGGATATCAGATATATCCTGCATATCAAATATTTACATTACAATTCAAAATTACAGCAGCAAAATTACAATTATGAAGTAGCAATGAGAATAATTCCCAATATGAGGAACTGTATTAAGGGACAGCAGCATTAGGAAGGAAGCTTGAGAAACACTGCTTTAGAGTGTTCTTGGCAGTAGCTGTACAATAATGCAGCTCTTAAGTCCCGACGCCTAGTGTGTGTAGATTTAGGAGTGAGAATCTACCATGGCTTTCTTTGTCGAAATGAAATGTTAAAACACAATCTCTGAGGCTATCATTAGAGCACTGGTTCAGTTACATTGTACCCTGTGCTGGCTTGTCTTATGTCAACTTGACACAAGCTAGAGTTGCCTGAAAGAAGAGAACCTTAACTGAGAAAAAGCCTCCATAAGATCCAGCTGTAGGCAAGCCTGTAGGGCATTTTCTTAATTGATGTGGGAGGGTGCAGCCCTTTGTGGGTGGTGCCATCCCTGGGCTGGTTGTCCTGGGTGAGAAAGCAGGCTGAACAAGCCATGAGGAGCACGCCAGTCCTCTGCATCAGCTTCTGCCTTCAGGGTGCTTCCCTGTTTGAGTTCCTGTCCTGACTTCCCTCAGTGATAGAGCATTACCTGGAAGTGCAAGCTGAAATAAACTCTTTTCTCCCCAAGTTGCTTCTCCCCAAGTTGCTTTGATCATGGTGTTTCATCACAGCAATAGCAACCCTAACTAGAACACCTCCTTACACTGAGATATCCCTTAGCTGCTGAAAAGCATGAGGTGGGCATCCTCCAGGGAAACTGCACCTATAGTCTCAGCTATTGGGAAGGCTGAGGTGGGAGAACCAAGAGAGTTCTGAAGTTCAAAGCCAGGCTGAGCATGAAAGCAAGGCACCTTCTCTAAATCGTCCATCCATCTACCCATCCACCCATCCAGCTTTCATCCATCTACTCATCATCCACCTATCCACTCACCCATCCATCCATCCACCCACCCACTCACCCATCCACCCATCCACCCACCCACTCACCCATCCACCCAGCAACCATCCAGCCACTCATCCATCCATCCACCCGCCCACTCATCTACCCACCCACCCATCCATCCAGCTATCCACCCAGCCATCTATCCAATCCTCCATCAATCAATTCATACACCTACTCATCTATCATCCATCCTTCTACCCTCTTGTCCATCCATCCATTGTTGTAGTAAATAAAAAATGATGAGTTGGGCTAGATAATGTTTATTATTATTTGCCCTATGATTATCATGGCAGTGTTATTTAACCTGCTATCACAAATAATAAGACACAGACCCCTGTTAGATTTTATAATTGCCTTATTTACCTTGGGCTAGGAAGATATGCCTAGCTACGCTGACTGAATCACCTCAGCCTCCATCCAATGGCATCCTCCTTAATCATCCTATCTTTCATCCATAATCTTATAAAGACTTGCTTTTATTCTTCATCTGGGCCTTTTGGCGCCATTATTGGAGTCCTTCCTCTTGGTCCCACCTGTTTTTTTCTCCACACTAACCTATCATGTCATCCTCCTTCCTCCTCTATTCCAGTCCATCTCTGTTTTGGCATTGGATGGGGGCTGTTTTGCATGGATGGTGAAGATACTGAGACAGTGTAAGTGAAATATCTGCCTGGCCCAAGGTAAATAAGGCAATTATAAATCTAACAGGGGTCTGTGCCTTATTATTGTTATAGCTGGTTAATTAATACTGCTGTGATAATCTTAAGGCTAATAATAAACATTATATAGCCCAACAATCTTTTTTTTTCTTTTTGAAATTTTATTATTTATTTTTTTTCAATGCAGTTTATTCAGGAACCTTGAACAATCATCGGACCCTGGGGAAAGCCAGCCCACAGCTTATATAGCCTCTGGGTAGCCAACCCCAGCGTGCCATGTGGGCAATGCAGATAGGTCCACATACATGGAAGCAAGCCAGATCCTCAGCCTTAGCCAAATGTGGACCAACAATCTTTTTTTATTTACTACAACAACACATCCATCCATCCATCCATCCCTCCCTCCATCCCTCCACTCTTCCATCTATGTACCCATCCATCCATCCAGGAATAGAATATGAACACTATGCATTTTATTTGTTTGTTTTGTTTGTTTGTTTGTTTTTACTGAGTGTGTATATGTACGTGTGTGTAACATGTAACACCAGATATCAACTTCAGGTGCCATTTCTCAGATCTTGTCCACTTTGGTTTTTATGTTTGTTTGTTTTGAGACAGGATCTCTCATTGTCCCTGAGTTCACTAATTTGGCTATCTGGCTGGGCAGTGAGACCCAGGGATCCTCATGTGTCTTCCTTTGCAGTGCCGAGATTGCAAGCGTATGTCACCAGGCCTTGCTTTGTGAAAAGAAATGTGGTTCTGGGGGTTGAATTCAGGTCCTCATGCTTGCATGGAAAACACTTTACTGACTAAGCCATATCCTTAGCCCCTAGGTATTTAAAAAAATGTTGTCTTTGTGCTATGGCATGAATGTGAAGTTCAAAGGACAACCCTTTGGAGTAGGTTCTGTGCCCCCACCATGGGATCCGGGATTGAACTCAGGTTGCCCAGTATTTTTACACTGTGAGCTCACAGGCCTCCTCTTTGTTTTGTTAAGAGGGGGAGGGATTTGTTGCTGTTTAACTTCTTGAGTTCTTTATATATTATGAATATTAGCCCTCTGTCAGGTACAGGGTGGGTGATACAGTTTTCCCAATCTGTAGTCGTTTTGTTCTGACGACAATGTCCTTTGCTTTACAGAAGCTTTTCAATTTCATGAGGTCCCATTTATTGATTGTTGCTCTTAGAGCCTGTGCTGTTGGTGTTCTGTTCAGAAAGTTGTCTACAAATCAAGTAATCAAATTAAAAAATGGAGTACAGAGTTAAACAGAGAATTCTTAATAGAGGAATATCGAATGGCGGAGAAACACTTAAAGAAATGCTCAGCGTCCTTAGTCATAAGGGAAATGCAAATCAAAACGACCCTAAGATTTCACCTTACACCCATCAGAATGGCTAAGATCAAAAACTCAAGTGATGACACATGCTGGAGAGGTTGTGGAGAAAGGGGAACCCTCCTCCACTGCTGGTGGGAATGTAAACTTGTACAACCACTCTGGAAAGCAATCTGGTGCTTCCTCAGACAACTAGGAATAGCCCTTCCTCAAGATCCAGCTATACCACTCCTAGGCATATACCCCAAAGAGGCTCAAGTACACAATAAGGACATTTGCTCAACCATGTTCATAGCAGCCTTATTTGTAATAGCCAGAAGCTGGAAACAGCTCAGATGCCCCTCAGTGGAGGAATGGATACAGAAATTGTGGTACATCTACACAGTGGAATATTACTCAGCAATAAAAAACAGGGAAATCATGAAATTTGCAGGTAAATGCTGGGATCTGGAAAAGATCATCCTGAGTGAGCTATCCCAGAAGCAGAAGATGCACACAGTATATACTCACTCATATAGACATATAATATAGGATAAACCTACTAAAATCTGTACACCTAAAGAAACTAATCAAGAGGGAGGACTCTTGCTAAAATGCTCAATCCCTATCCAGAAAGGCAAAGAGGATGGACATCAGAAGAAGGAGAAAAGAGGGAACAAGTCAGGAGCCTGATACAGAGGACCTCTGAAAGGCTCTGCCCTGCAGACTATCAATGCAGATGCTTGATAGACTTGCAGATTTATAGGCAACCTTTGGGCAGAGTGCAGGGAATCTTATGAAAGAAGTGGGAAACAGTGAGATCTGGAGAGGACAGGAACTCCACAAGGAGAGCAACAGAACCAAAAAATCTGAGCACAGGAGTCTTTCCTGAGACTGATAATCCAACCAAAAACTATGCATGGAGATAACCTAAGACTCCTGCACAGATGTAGCCCATGGCAGTTCAGTATCCAAGTGGATTCCATTGTAAGAGGAATAGGGACTGTCTCTGACATGAACTGATTGGCCTGCTCTTTAATTACTTCCCCCTGAGGGGGGAGCAGCATTACCAGGCCACAGAAGAAGACAATGCAGCCACTCCTGATGAGACCTAATTGACTAGGATCAGAAGGAAGGAAAAGAAATCCTCCCCTATCAGTGGACTTAGGGAGGGGCATGCATGCAGAGGGTGGAGGAAGGGAGGGAACAACAGGGGGGATAAAAAGTGAATAAAATGTAATTAATAAAGAATTAAAAAAGAAAAAAAAGGGGAGGGATGCATATGCCATGTCCTTCTCAGGCAATACTTCAGGAAGAACTTTCCTAGCAGGCAGGACTTTCCTGCTCTGTCCCTTTTTTTCTTAGTTATTCATCATGTTTGTAGAGTGCTTGCAAAAAGGATATAATGTATATTTTGCCCAATGAGCTTTGACAAAGGGTAGGAAGAGGCCTCAAAGCCTTTTTAATAAGATGCTAGGCCAATGTTACACCCTCTTTTGGGGTCTCAGGTCATACCACCCCCCCCCCGCTGGTTCCCCAGCCTCTCCAATGTCTCTTGATGAGAGTTTTGGGCAAGGTACAAGGTCAGAATGGCCCTAGGGTGGTTGTGTCCCTCCTTTTTATTGTGGACTTTGAAGTATGGTCATTAGTGACAGGCAGTGGCTTGTCCATGAGTGGTCTAATGGTGTCATCAGCAGGCACTGTGCATGCACAAGCTTCTTGGTGTGTGGTGACGTGACTAACCCCCATATTGTGTTTGATTTGGGCAGCATGTTGCCATTCAAAGTTGAGTGCATTTGATTTTATGGGAATTCACAACAGTTCCAACTAAATCGTGACACCCTGCTGTGAAAATCTTTCCCTCCTGGGAAAGCAAAACGCTTCTCAGACATCCCCTCTGCCCTTTTCCTCCCCCTGTTCTGCTAGCCTTTCCCCCTGCTTGCTGGGATAAGGAGATTCTTCCTCTTGTCAAAAGTGCTCCTTCACTTTTTGTTGGGGTGGAGTGGGGGGGGGCATGGGAGCTGCAGGTAGCGGTCACCCTGCTTGGGAATCAGGTCTGTTTCCCAAAAGGTGGGGGTATGGTCAACTGCCATCTCAGAGAGAAGCAGCTAGTCTGGAGAACCAGGCTGCAGTGGGCTTCCTTTCGTATTTTGAGGGCCTGTGGGTATGTGAAAAGATCTCTTTGGATTAGCAAGGAATGTGGCTTGCTCCAGCCTGGACAATGGAGTGAGGCAGGATACGAAAAGCTTTAGGGTCAGGCTGGGGACCCCATCTGAACAATAAGCATTTTGTGGGCACTCTCCTTGAAAGTTACAGAGTCCAGCCTGTGTGTGTGTGTGTGTATGTGTGTGTGTGTATATACATGTGTGTGCTTATATGCTTATATGCACACAACTGTATAAGTATACGCATGTGGTATGTTAACAACACATGAACCAATGCTTTTTTCCTCTATTAGTTTTCAGCAGGGGACATGCTATGTTGCAGACCTGGGTCTTGTCACTGAGGCCCGGTGTTAGTGTTCTGCACTTATGTATGTTCTGCTGTTGGGACGTGGCATGTCCTCCTAACCACTTCACCCCAAAACACTATGGCTGGGATTACCGTAGGTGGAGAGGTGCAGACTGCTGTGACTCTCTGAGTCACGGTTACAGTTGGCTTTTTGACACTGTGACAAAAACTAGACTGAAACAACTTAAAAGAAGAAGCGCTAATTTTGAATCAGGTCCTCAGAGGATTTGGCCCATGGCTACTTTGCCCCATGTGCCTGGCAGAACATTTTGGCAGAGGGATGGAGCCTGTTCTTCACCTCTTAGTGGCAAGAAAGAGAAAAAAAGACATAGGAAAAGTCTAGGTTAAGATATAGCCCTCAGGGGAGAACCCACCCTTCCAGCCCACACCTATGACCTTCTTCATCCAGCTAAGCCCTGCCTCCTCCTTTTTGCCATCCAATAAGAGTCCATCTTACCATCTTAAGAGTCCATGGAAGGATGAATCCATGGATCATGTCACAGTTGGCCATGTTGGAGACTTCTCCACACATCTCCATCCTGGCCTCAGGGCTCCAGCCAGCTACCTGCTCAGCACTGGTCCTCAATAGCTGGACCCACCTCAGCAGGCCCATTCTGTGTGCTGGTTCTTGCCCCTCAGTGGTTTCCCCGCAGCCTCTTTTGCCTTGGGTCTTCACTTTTCCGGTGCTTGGGCCAGAGTTGTGTGCTTGCTTTTTCCTGGCAGAAGTATGTCATCTCCTTTCTGCTTTTGCTGGGATTGTGCCAGATATCATACCTGGGCACCCAAATTAGCTCTGGCCTGCATCACTAGTTCCCTCCATCCCAATCAGCCTCCATCCCACCCTTGTGTGCATCTTCTACTCAGCAGCTGAGGTGCTGTTTCAGAACCTAAGCCAGCAGTGCTCAAGATTCTCAAGATGTCCAAGATGGCTCTCTTACCTCCTTTCCTTCATCTCCTCCATTGTCTTCCATTGTGTGCTCTATTCAGCCATGTTAAGCACGTTCCTGCCCCAGGATATTTGCACAAGCTGTTGCCCAAACCTTTCCCCTTCAGATGTCCTCATGGCACATTCTTCTACCTTCTCATGCACCCATGTATGTCAGTGACTCTCAAAGTGTTGCCTTGTTCTTTCCTCTCTTCTCCTTCTTCCTGCTCTCAACACAGCCCTCCGCCTCCCCAACTCTGGTTGAGCTGATGCCTCCCCTGGAGCATCAGCTTCCCCCAGGCAGAGTCTGGACCTTGTTCTTTCCTGCATTCTGAGTCTGGCACAAAGCCTAGTACATAGTAGGTCACTTTAGGACAGGCATGCACAGTGTCCCCTCTGCCAGCCCTCTTCTTGGTCTGTTGGGTGGGCCAGAGTTTGGGATCAAAATCTGAAACACTGGCTTGCTCAATGGATGCAGATTCTTGCCCACTTACCCTCCATTTAACGAAAGACATGTCTGAGCTCACGACATCTGAGGTCTGAGACTGGGAGTGACTATGCCGGCCTTCAGAATGGTGTTTAACTTCAGACATGACCACTTAGTAGCTGTGTGAGCTTAGGCAAGTTGTACAACCTCTCTGAACCCCAACATGCATACCATATACATGAACATTAGCATCACGAATCTTAGGCATCCGTGTAGTTCTCTTGGGTACGTTGGGATCCTCTATGTTGGTGTCCCCGGGTAGTAGCAGTATGTACCACTTATTTGATACCTAGCATGTCTACAGCCGTGTTCTGGCCCATGTTCACACATAGAGCTTGGTGGGAGGTTGGCGTGAGGACTGGTGGCCAGAATGTTTTAGGGCCTAGCTCTGTGTCTCCTTGGCAGTAGAGATATTTGAGAAGTTTCTGGAAGGTTTCCTGTGTTGGTAAAGGATTGTTAAGCCAGGCACCTGTAAGATTTGGGGGTGGCTGCCTGTAACCCTGCATGTATGTTCCTGGCAACTTGCAGGCCTAGGCAGGAAGCCTGGTGTGAAGGATGTGTCTGTTTTCTGAATTGATGTAGAGAGGAGAGGGTACACTGACCACATGTCTAGGGTAGAAACCTACAGCCTGTGGTAGAGAAAGGCACCAGGCTAGGCTGGGTGAAAAGAGGAAGGGCCAGGAGGCTGGGTAGCAGCTGTTGTTCAGAGCACTGCAAGGTTAGGCTTTTGGAGGTTGGGGAGGTCCCTGCCACTCCTGCCACAGGCAAGGCAGTATCCATCAAAACAGCCATTAGCGAGTTAGGCCTCTGCCTCTGCACACTGCCTGTGGCCTCGATGATCTTGGGCCATCTCATCTGCAAAACATGCAGAGCCAAAGAGGAAAGAGGTCTGGGGCTTCAGGGACCACCAAGGACCAGTATGGACCAGTTCCAGACAGGCTCCTTGCCTTCACCCTTTGAAAGCTATGAGGTTAGGGTGTGGCCCATCATCTCATACTAGAGATAGAGACTGAGAATGGAAACCTTCACAGTATGGGCTATGTTTAGTCTCCCTTGATTGACAGCTGGGTCACTGAGCCAGTCTGGTGGCCTGTGAAGAGAAAGAGATGAACAGACATCTTG
Organism: Meriones unguiculatus; assembly: GCF_030254825.1. NCBI lineage: Eukaryota > Metazoa > Chordata > Mammalia > Rodentia > Muridae > Meriones > Meriones unguiculatus. The sequence goes on from NC_083363.1 coordinate 25,102,276, forward strand.
AGAGGTAGGTTGGAGCCTCAAATGCTGCAATGACCTTGATCTGGCCCTGTGGGATGGGGCTTGTGTCACTCAGGCCTGTGAACTGTGTCAGATGCTCCTACTGGACAGAAACTCTTCCTTGCTAATCACAGGTGCTCTTGCAGGGAGGGGCTGCCTTCTCATATGTAAGGGAACCAGTTTGGGGTCGTAGTGTGTCCTTGTAAACTCAGCCCTCTGGAGGTAGAGGTAGGTTTGTGGGTTCATGGTCAACTTCAGCTATAGAGCAAGTCTATCTTGAAAGAACAAACCAGAAAAGGGCTGGGAAGAGAGTCCAGAGGGTGAAATGAGAGGACCTGAGTTCACAACCCTGGTATCCAGGGAGTAGCTGGATAGGGCAGCATGCACCTGCAATCCCTGTGTTGGAGGCACTGTGGGGGAAAGACAGGCAAATTCCGGGGGCATGCAGCCCAACAGGGAGGAGCTCCTGGTTCGGCGAGAGATCCTGTCTCAAACAGTAAAGTGGAGAGCGACTAAAAAAGACACCAGTTGTTAAATTCTGGCTTCCATATACTCACACATGTGCAACCTCCCCCCCCCACACACAAAGAAACTACATGTAAGGAAAGGGAGTCAGAGTATGGTGTGTGTCAAACCATCCTGACTCTTCACTCTGGGGTTAATTTTCCTAGTCCCAATTTTATCATCTGTAGAATGGAGACAAGAATAATTTCTTGTTGAGATATTTGGGAAGACTGAGTAAAGGGAACATCAGTAAAAAAGCCCTGGCTGGTGGAATCTTTTAATGACTGTTCCTTCTCTTCCTTCCTTTCTTCCGGTGTGCACCACAAACTTCCTGCAGCTCCCAGCAGCATGGAGTGAATTCCCCAGCTATTTCTGGGTGATGCTTCTAACAGATGTTTAATTCTCCTAACATCTGGTTTGGTAAGGCAGATTTCCGTTCTTCCTAAAGACAGTCACTCACTGCAAGGCGTCAGATTGTCACTCAATTGCTCTGTGCCTTGGTTTCTCCAATTGTAAATCAGGGATAATGTACTCGATGCTGGCTGGCCTCTCTTTGGGATCTGATAGGATAATCTGCAATAACAGATGGAAAGTGGTTCGAACGTTTAGAAAAATGCACCGTGCTCAACCTCACTGGTAGTTAGGGGAATGCAAATGAGAGTGAGGATGGCATGTCGTTCTTCACACGTCCAATTGGCAGCTGTTTAAAAAAGGAATCACTTGCAGGTGGGCACCTGGACCTTGCCGCACACTGCAGGAGAGACTGTGTATTCGTGCCACTATTCCCAGAAGGGCATCTGGTGACATCCGATGAAGGCTGACATACATGCTTGAGGTTTGTGCTTAATTGACCTGGATGCCCTGGCTGGAGGACCACACCAAAAAGCAGATTCCTGACATAGGCACACAGAGGGAAAAACCTACAATAGCCTTGCCTGTGGGGTAAGAATCCAGATGCATGCCAGAGGGTGACAGCTCTCTCTCTCTATTGTAAGAAAGTCCGCTAGACTATTTTAGCTCCTAAAGAAAAGGAGGCAGTTCTAAGCCACATAGGCTTGGAGGGTCATCTGTGGGTGTCACGATGGCAGAAAAACAAATGACTTTTAAAATTTAATTTTAAAGAAAGTTTTTTTTTTGCCCCCCCCCCCCCGAGCTGGATATGAAGCCCAGGTCCTTTCACATGCTAGCTAGGTGCTTTACCACTGAGCCAAGTCTACCTCCTCAGTGACAGATTCTAGGCAGGCTCTTTACTGAGCCACATCCCTGTCCCCTTACTGGAAGATTCTAGGCAAGGGCTGAACCATTGTGCTATAAACCCTCAGCCCATCACTGGTGGATTCTGGGTAGACCTTGTACCTCTGAGCCACACCCCAGCCTCTGACTAGTGGATTCTAGGCAAGCTCTCTACCACACCCCTGGCCTGCAAGTTGCTGCAAAGGTCAGCAGCAGGCACAGAGATCCAAGAAAGTAAGGGGCAGGGACACACTGAGAAACAAAGAGAGTCATGGGAGGCCCGCCAGGCCAGTGCCAACACTGCTTGTTGGATGGATCATGTTTGGTTTACAAAGTGCCTCTTAGGAACCGAATTATCTACCAATATTTAGGAATCCGATTCATATAAAAAGCCAACTTCCAGAGTTTTTACTAAATCAGAAGCTCTGGCCATGCTGGACTCAGTCCTTCTCCCACTCGACTGAGCCATCAGCAACTGTTGCTGAAAGCAACTGCTTTCAGATGGGAGTGCGTGGCTTTCGCGCAGCTGAACACCCGTCTACCAAGCCAGCTGTTGTCTCCCTTCCATCTCCTGCTCACCCTGTGACGTTTCAGTCATGAGCCCCTGTGGTGGGCTGTTAACATGGGGACTCACAGGGGTGGAAATGCTGAGGAGCGACAAGGCCATGTGAAGTGCAGCTAAGAAGCACTTCCTCTTCCCATGGCCACTCACATATCTAATTACCGTGTTTTAAGTGTGCACAGGGACACTTAAAGTGTGCACAAGACTGCTCCGGGGACCGGTGTACATCGTTGGCTGTAATACCTACGGTAGTCACCTCACTGTCTACTCTCTGCTGAGAGGGAGAAATTGTCCCTTCCAGGGCTGAATGTATTGGCCAGAGATGTGGAAGTTTCCCCACAAAGTCCTGTCAAGGGCCAGTCAAGTCCCCATCTCCCAGTCAGTCATGGGTGGCAGAGATGAACGATCTGCTTGTGTACAGCTATTGACTACACATACTGGTGGAAATCCCTGAGTAAGGTGTTGTGTGGCTGACAGCTGTCTCTTGAGCCAGGGATGGGGGAGGCCTCTGAACAAGATATCCAGTGTGTATTTACTGAAGACTGATGGGTGCCAGCCATGTCCCATAGTCCCAGACTCACTTTGTGGAGAGATGGATGTAGGCTACAGGGAGGTCTTCATGAGTCCCTGAAAGTGGAGGGACCATGACCTTGCAGTAATATGTGGGAAGGAGTGGCCTTCCCCCAGCCTCCTTCAGGGACAGGGCCTTCCTCACTGAGCCCAATCTTTCCAGAATTCAGCTCCAGGATCCACAGAGATTTGCTGTGGTTTCTCTGTGTGCCTCTTTAGACACCATGTCCTGAGTTTTCCTCTCACCCTCCTGGGTTAGGAGATAATATGATGAACTTGAAGTGGAATGAGGGAGAGTGCTGCTGGAGGTTGGGCGGCTTGATGAGCTGGCCAGGCCCTGTCTTTCTGGTTAACACCACACTTGACTCCATCCCCAAGCTGGCTGTACTGCGCTGCTCTGTGGGATATGGGTTCAGAGGGCAGAGGCAGCAGTCCACTCTTTCAGACACTGAGCCCTCCCTGAATATGCCCCCAGCAAGCCCTCTGTGCCTGCTCCAAGCTTTGCCTGTCACATAAGTCCTGGCAAAGCCTAAGTACTCTCAGACCACTGCAATATATCCAGACCTGGACAAGGTTGAGGGTGGGTGGCCCAGACCCTCTTGTCACGAGAGCTGTTGCCTCTTCTCTCCTTCCCAGTTTGTGCTCTTCTGGGGCTGCAGAAGCAGGGTTCTGGGAGTTCTAGGAGTTTACATCTCACCTGTTTTCTTTGTTTGTATCTCCAGGAGCCATGAGGTGCCCCCCTGTCACTTGCTGTGCTGTGCTCTGTCTTCTCATGCTGGTGTCTGGGTCCTGGGGTAAGTGCCACTTCTCTTTGCTAACACCAGCCAGCTCTTGGGAGGCCAGCAGCCTCACTTCATGCTCTAGGCCCCAGAGACCATGTTTTGCCATGTGACTAAAGACACACTTCCCTCTCTAGGCCTCAGTCACCTCCTGCAGCTTGCACAGGGCTGAAAATACTGGCTGTCCCCAGAGCCCCAATCCCATGGCACCATGCAGGAGTCTTGAGAAATTCTTAGGTTCCATGATCTGTGCCCATGAACTTTCCTTCTCCTGGGCTGTGGAGAGTGGCCACAATTCTGTTCAGTTTCATAGCTATGCTTTGAGTACCCACTGTGTTATGCTACCACTAGGAAGGAAAGGCAGTGACTCACAGGCAAAGGGCTCGATCCAGTTGGGAAAGAGTATGCAGGGTTGAAGGTAATAAGGTGCAGGGCAGGATGGGTGCTTAGGGACATTTCTGGTTCTAGAGAAGTCCTTCAGAAGACAAGAGTCATTGGGTTGCGTGTGGGAGCCGCCTGACCAGAAGAAGAAGCTGTTCATTTTGCCTTTGAGGACTAATAGTCATTTTAGAATAGCTGGGGGAAGGGGAAAAGGCATCCTGGAAAGGGGTGTGAGGAAGGTGGTGGGAATTTCTGTGGAGAGTCTGAGTGCAGGTGATAGTCCAGAGCTGTCCTTCTTGTAGGAACCTCCCCTTCCTTAGTGCCACTAGTGTCCACCAAGAAGGCCTGGACACACTGTCTTTGCCTCTGGGCAGCAGATAGGAAAGAACAGGGAGGCTTCACTGAAGGAAGGCCAGGGCCATTGGCATGCCATGCAGTGTTCCCCAGGGCCAAGCTGTCCTCAGAGAATGGCTTTGACACCACGTGCCTGGCGACACAGGCAAGCACATTCCCATGGGCCCCTGTCTACTGCTTCACTCCAGGGAGCCAAAGGACTCTGGGGGATGTTGCTGCCTCCCACTAGGTCCTGCTGGAGTTTCACTAGCATCCTGCCCTGAAGGCGGTCTCCTCTCTTCATCCCTATTCCCTACTGGAATGCCCCTAACAATGGGGAGCTCATTCCCATCCAAGCTGCTTGGGACTCACAGCCCAGGCTCACAGACTTTCAGAGACAGAGTGGACACAGTCTCAGAACCTTTCACAGAGAAGAGCCTGGTGCCCAGGCTCATTCAACCCCAGTTGTTTTTTTTCTTTTATCAGATGACCCTGGTTTGCCCCATGCAGGAGGCCTTTGGGCTTGCTAGATGACAGAAGTCATCTAGGACATCAGGATACTTGTCTCTGCCTCTCCTGGGACTCTGAGCTTAGATGCTAGTGCCCTTTCGCTGTTTTGTTGCACCAGCTGTTTGTCCATTAAAAACCACACGTGTAACTAACTGCTCATTGGGTTTGTCCCCGCTTGATCAGGGACAGCTGCCTCCCTTGAGCGCTCAGACTGTTCAGGTGTTCTGTATGCACACTGCACTCTCAGCCCATGGGTTCCCCTGGGCAGGCTTCTGAATCTCCCTGGGGTGCACTTTCTTTGTAGTTCGGGAGCAATGCAGGTTGATCCCATGAATAAATGTGACAACAAGTGTCCTCCGACTGGTACATTGGATACTGGATGAACACTTGCTCGATGCTCACCCTTTCGTTAGCAGCACTTATCTTTCCCTGGAGGGAACAAATTGGGGCACAGGAAATAGAGAGGCATACCAAGTCTTCTGAAGCTGCCCAGCAAATTCTGTGGCAAAGCATAGGTGAGCTGTCTGCATACTGGCTAGCTTTGCCATCTGTGCTTGCTAAGTGGCCTGAATCACTCCTTTAGTGTGGTGAGTGGCTGGTGCCTGACCTCGGAGGCTAGAAAATGTGTGCCTTTCCCTATCCCTTGCTGTTCATCTTCTTAAGCTAGCCTTCTGTGGTTTCCAGACTAGGTCACATGATCCTCCCCTATTGGGGACCATGCTCTCCAGAACTGTTTCTCCATCCCTGGGAGGCAGAGGTGAGATAGGTGCTCAACAATGTTCTACCCTCTCATTCTGTCATGTCTCTGCCATGGCCTTCTGTCCCTTCCCCCACCCATTTTTTCCATAGACTCTCTGGGCTCTCTGATTAGATAGAGACCCAAGCAACTCCTCTCTAACTCCCTTCTGGCTGGTGTCCTGGGTGCTGGGTATGAGGGACTTCAGGCACAGAGCGGGGCCTGTCAAGGTTCCTGGAGCCACATGGCAGCTCCCACAGCAGTGATCTTTTGCAGTTGGTCAGGCCTTTTTGTCCTAAGGCTTGAAAGTGATGCCTGGAACATCTCTCTGTGTCCTTTGTCTGTTGCTCATTCCTCTTCCCAGGGTAGGACTGGAGGACTCTGGTATTCTCTGGGTCCAAACTTAGTGTTGAAAGAGCCCCCATTACCACACAGAAGCCAGCAAGCGTGGATCCAGACTGACAAATTCAAATCTGGCTCTTCCACTGATGTGTCATCTACCCAGCCCATGATTCTGAGCCCATTATCCTTTCCAGCCTCATGAGCCAAGGGACCTAGCCACGAGGACAACCTGCGTTTTGCTCTGTGCCTCCGGCCTCTGCTTGACTTTGTGACTCGTGCAGTGCACGTGGTGCTTGGTACTGTGGCCACTCCTCAGAGGCCTCCCTTTATGACCTGGCCCTCTGCCACCCCCACATCATCCTAGCACAGGGTTTGGAAGACTGGACCCCACAACCGGACTCCCTGCCCATTTATGAAAATCAGGACATCAGCTGACAGGGGTGGATGGGGAGAGGGCAGAGGTGCTAAAAGTGCTGAGGACAAAGGTAAGGAAGCAGGCCCTGGCTGAGATGGAGAGCATGCCTTTGGATCCTAAAGCCAGAATCCCTTTTCCTTCTACAACTCAACTACTGTTCCTCCTCTGTCTTAGTCAGGGTTTCTGTTGCTGTGACAAAACACATGACAGAAAGCAAGCTGGGGAGGAAAGGGTTATTCAGAGGCTTATACTTCCAGATCATAGTCCATCTTTGCAGGAAGTCAGGACCGGAACTCAAGAAGAGGCATGGAGGATGTTGCTTACTGGCTTGCTCTTCATGGCTTGCTTAGCCCACTTTCTCATAGGACCACCAGCCCAGGGATGACACCACCCACAATGGACTGCCCCCCCCCATTCTAATTAGGAAAATACCTGTGGCAGGTATTCAGCTCTAAAGTCTCTGCTCAGCTTCTTGTGTGGAGATCCTGTCCCTGGGAACCATGAGGTCCTACAGAGAAAATTTAGAAATAAATCAAGCTGCTTCAGGCAAGTTTTTTTTTTCCCCATCACTAATTTCCACCTATAATCCTAGCCCACTATTACATTCTTGGGCTGCTCAGGGCCTTTGCTTTCATAAATAAAAAAAAAAAACCCGAAGCCTCAGAATCTTTCCCTTCTGTACAGCACTTTTTTTGAAAAAATTAACACTAGCTACCACTTATTAAGTGCTCACTGTGTCAAACATGGCACCAAACACCTTATCTCTGTAGTCTCATCCAATCCCCCGGTTAGCCGTGTTGTAAATCCCTGTTGTGTGCCACTGAGCACACAAGTAAACTGAGCTATGCGAAGGCCTTGTGCCTAGAAGTTTCAAAGAAGTAGAGGTGCCATTTCACCAGCTCTTCCCGAGACTGCTGCTGAGAGCGTGGACATGTGCACAGGTGAAAATGTACATTGGAGATGGTTCAGGGAGGGCCTCCTGGAAGAAGAGACATGAAAATGAGCTGAGGCATGAAACTGAGCAAGTGATGTGGAGAAGCCAGCAGTCCTGGCCAGGAAGAGTGAGTCCAGAGTGTCCGAGGACCAGAAACAGGTGTAGTCTGGCTGCCTAAGCAGAAGGAGAGCGATCCCATGCTTCTGTATGTTCCCAGCCCTGTCCCTGGTTCCAGTGTCTCACTCTTCTGGGAGTCTGCCATGAGTTTAAGGGAGCCCAGGTGAGTAGAAGAAAAGAGGGTGGGCGAGCTGCCTCTGCACCTTCCAAGACCCACGAAGCTCCCTGTAAGAGCTCACGAAGCTCCCTGTAAGAGCTCCTGTAGCTGGGAATGCACCCTGGAACCTGACCTGCTCCTGCAGTTTTTAGTGACTTCGGGGAAAGTGCCCTCTCTGCCTCCTGAAGGAGGAAATGGAGAACTGGAGAGGCCAGTTTTGGGGGAGACTTGCTAGGGGCTTTGTGGTCAGTCCCCCCCAGGATATACACGTCACCTGGCTCTTCCCAGCCCCCACCACAAGAGGTGCTGTCAGAGTGCACCATGGTTAATAGGACAGGTTTTGATGTCTGGGCACCGGTATAGCCTGAGCTACGCCTCATTTCATATCTGCCTTTCTGTTACTAGAGTGAGGTGAAATGAGTAGTTAGCACGGAGAATCAGATCCATAGGTAGGCGCTGTGACAACTGTCATTGTTATTATTCTTCCTATGACAAATGTGCTCTGGATGCTTTTTAAGCACCAGGCCCAGTTATGGGTGTCAGAGTTACCATGAGCAACTAAGCCCTTGACCTTCTAGAGTCCACAAAAGTTCTACCTCAAACTGCACTGCCCAGTAGGAAACCCACGGCCCATGGGTGTAAGCTTGAGATTTGCAGGAGCTATACCTAAAAGTAAAAAGAGATGGTGGAATTCATTTTAATAATGTTTTATTTTTTTCAAAGATATCCCAAATAATATTTCTTTCTTTTTTTAATTGGTGTTTTTCTGCATGTGTGTTTGTGTTAGGGTGTCAAATCCCCTGGAACTGGAGTTATAGACACCTTTGAGCTACCATGTGGGTGCTGGGAATTGAACCTGTGTCCTCTGGAAGAGCAGCCAGTACTCTTAATCATTGAGCCATCTCTCTGGCACCCCCCAATAATATTTCAATGTGTCGTTGTTGATATTAAACAGTAGTAGGATGGTACCCACAAAGTCTGGGGGAGGGTCAAAGCTTTAGCAGTCCTATGTCGATGGGTGAGCGCTCAGCAGCCACTGTGGCCTGCCTGCCTGTCTTGAGAAGCTGAGGGGGTAAGCATTCAGTACCACTGCAGCCCACTCTGTATCATCTTGTAGGATACATAAAGCTGGCTGGGGCTACCAGGCTGATGCACTTGTCCTCTGACTTGCAGGCCAGGTGAACCGACTACCTTTCTTCACCAATCACTTCTTCGACACATACCTGCTCATCAGTGAAGACACACCTGTGGGTGAGTTGGTACCTGGACTGGTGGGAGTGTGGGTGGCACGAGATGATGCCCCTTTGGTAGGTGGAAAGGGTCTTGGCAGCTGAGACCACCTTCAGCTTTGGAATTTTCCTGTGCTATTCATCTGCCTGTTGTTTGGATGCCTCTAGGGACAGGAACCTCACTACCCCTCATAGTGGCCCATTTAAACTGAGCTGTATTCTAAATAACATGGTTTACCATTGCCCCCAGTGCTGGTTTCCCAGTCTAGACTGGTTTTATCTTGTATAATGGTTCATTTCTGTCTGTTCCAAGCTTTTGTGGCTACTTAAAGATGGCCACTGGTGTCTTTGTTTTCTGGCCCTCTGTACTTCTTCTGGGAAGACATAACTTCCTGTAATGAACCTGCTGGGTTTTGTTCTTAGGCATAAGTGACTTTGCGTATCCAGTGTCCCTCTTGGAGGCTGATCCAGTTACCTCATCACAGGCCTGTTGTGTCAGGCTTCCTGGTGTGGCTCAAACAACTGTAGCTTGGAGATTTGTGCTTACAGCTCTGAGGTCCCAGCTCAGCTCCAGGAACCACAATCTAGCAAATGAGCTTGGATTTTGGGCACTCATCTGTAGACATGCCAATGGTTGCCAAAGGCTTAGCCCCCTTCCACAGAGTGGGGAGACATTATTTATGAGTGCCTTGGGGTCCTGCTGAGTTACTTGCTCTCCTCAGAGCTTGGTGGGGAAGTCTGTTGTCTTTGGATTTGTCACACATTGTATTATTTTGAGGATTTATCCATGTGGCATGTCCCTCATGTTGTTCTAGTGTGGGGTTCCTATTGCTGTGATGAAACACCATGACTGAAACAAGTTGGGGAGGAAAGGGTGTATTTGGCGTACACTTCCATGTTGTAGTTCATCATCAAGGAAGTCAGGACAGGAACTCAAGTTGGACAGGAACCTGGAAGCAGAAACTGATGCAGAGGCCATGGAGGGGTGCTGCTTACATACTTGCTGCCCATGGCTTGCCCAACCTGCTTTCTCATAGAGAGCCAGGACCACCATCCTGGGCACTACCCACAATGGGCAGGGCCCTAGCCCATCAATCCTGAATTAAGAAAATATCCTATAGGCTTTCCTGGAGCCAGATCTTATGGCGGCATTTTCTCAATTGAAGTTGCCTTCTTCAAGATAACTTTAGCTTGTGTCAAGTTGACATAAAACTATCCAGCACAGGCCAGCATGAGCAAGACAGTGTAGAGTCTAGAACAATTGTTCTCAGCCTTCCTAATGCTGTGATCCATTAACACAGTTCCTTATGTTGTGGTGACTCCCCAGTCATAAAATTGTTTTTGTTGTTACTTCATAACTATAATTTTTCCACTTTTATGAGTCATAATGCAAGTATCTGTGTTTTTATGATGGTTGTAGGTGACCCCTGTGAAAAGATCATTTGACCTCTATATGGGTCAGTGATCCACAGGTTGAGAACTGCTGCTCTAGAACCTGTATATAGTCCTGGCACGTTCAAGCTTTTGGCATTGCAGAGTGACCTCAGCATCTACAAAGTTAAAGCTTCACAACCATGTGCTTGAGTCACATAAATAAAATCAAAGGCAAAAATAACCTGTGAACACTTTAAGGAAGTTTTATGTTTTGTGTTGAGCTGCATTCACAACTGTCCTTGGTTGCATGTGGCCACGTGGGGACCATGCACTGCAGACTGGACATGCCTGGGAGCAAATGCAGCTTCAGTGTGGATCACCCTTAGGACTTCTGTTCCCTTTTCAGTCTTGTCATTCCTCGTGTGTCAGCCATACTTGACGGTTGCCTCTGTGGGCACAGAGGGGTGTCAGGCAGATGAATAAAGAAATCAGGGCTCTGGGTGACAGGGACTGAGTGAATGTCTGTTGTATCCCCCAGGATGATAAAAGGAGGTGGCAGAGAAGTGGGAGGAGAGGTCCCTTCGCATACTGTTTCTGTGGCTGGTATTTGAACATGCTCATTTCATCCAAACCAAAGGAGGTTGTCCTCTGTGGTGTAGGGTATGTATTGATGCAGCTGACAGCAGGGACAGAGGTGGGACCAGCTACTAACTGACTGTTGCTGTTGCTGGCAGGAAAAGGCAAATGGACCTCCTGAGGGAGCAGGGCTGGCTGCATCTCACCTGTCACTCAACAGGCCCCTTGCTCATTTGGCATACTCAGAGGCCCACTGTGCAAGGAAGGTGGCAGTGGGCACAACTTGACCAGTGCTGTTTGTGAGGTATTCAAGGCTGGAGGCCCACCAGGCGCTGTTCAGCTAGCCTAGGTACTGTTACCTTTGGCTGGAGCCCCGGCTTGTTTCACTGGAGCCCCTCAAAGGCTACACTTGGCAGCCACAGCAGAGATGGCTGTCTAGTGCTGTGGGATTGATGCTGGCGCTGTACAGGGCGAGGAGGGACAGCTCTGCCCCTTTCTCTTGGGAAGAGGCCCAGCTTTCCGGCTTTCCCCTTTCTTTTGCAGCAGGGCTCTAACCTAGACGTCAGAAGCCAAGCTTTTGGTCGTTTCTGTGTGACACTGAGCACAGAGCCACACTCCTCTCATTCTCTATTTCTTACCTTGTCAGTGAGGAGATATTGGAAAGGTGGGCCGATAGGCTGTGGTCTGGGCAGCCTGGCTGTGCCTGTTTCTAGGCTCTCTGATGAGGCGGACCTGGAGTCTCCTGTAGTGTTTTGGCACTCATATGGCCCTGACCTGTTCACAGAGTAGATGCCTATGGATGTGGTAGGCATGTGTTCAGGGGTGCTTAGCTTCTATGTGGAAGGGGAAGCATCCCAGGGACTTGACTTCAAGGACTGATTGCCTCTAACTACCTCCTCTCTTAATCTGTATGCCAGTTGTCTGAACATTGGGGAAGGACTGTCTCCTCACTAGGCTCATGGGAAATTCACTTGAAACACCACAACCCCTAATCTTCTGTACCCTGTATGTAACTCTGTATGGCCCAGTGATGGTGACTGGAGCTTGCAAGAGACTGCAAAAAACACAAAGAAGCTGGCTCTGATGTACAGGACAGTGCCAGAGCCCAAACCAGGCCGAATGTTTCAGATCATTCACTGCCAGCGCTGGGGGAAGCCAGGCTGGCAGCTATGCTGGCCTTTGCTATGTGGCTTTGGCTTGACTCATCACTGGGTTCCCCCTGATGATGGGGCTTGTGATCCCACAAAATTCCTCCATGGGATAAGTTAGAAACAAACTCTCTCTCCTATATTGATAAGAAACCTGCCTACCTAGAACTTTTGCCCTCTGGTCTAATTCTATTTGCTGGAGCCTTCAAAAAAAAAAAAAAAAACAAAACAAAACAAAAAAAACAAAAACAAAAACAAAACAAAACAAAAAAAAAAAACAATGATAATGGAATGTACATGACGTAGGTAGAAATTGCTCTTGTAACAGCCACACGTACTAAATCTCAAGGCGGTGCCCTAAGTGTTTTTATTTATCAATTCATTTTAAAAAAACAACAAAAAAGCAAAAAGCCTCCCTTTAGGGTATTAGAGATAGGGCTTGGCAAAGGGCACATTCATGGTATAGTTTCTGGGAAGGCAAGCTCCAGGATTAGAGATAGGCTGCTACCTGCTGGGCTTTTTATCCGCTGGCCTCAGTTTCCTGTGGCATGTGGTAGGGGTGTGGGGTGGGAGGGCAGAATGTGGAGCCCACCTGCTGTTGCTGTCTCTCCCATTGTAGGCTCCTAGTCCCTCTGCTTGTGTTTTTCAAAGACAGTCTCCTAGCCAGAGAAGACAGGATCCAAATGAAGTCATTAAGTAGATCAGCCTTTCTCTGGCCTGTCCATTTCTCACAGCAGGACTCCTGTATACATGTGTCCTACTATAGATATGAGCAGGCAGAGCAGGAAAGGACAGGTCTATGGTTCCATTTCTGGTCAGGCTGGTGCTCATCACACATACCCTGGACTGACTATGGGCCATGGACAGATCCCAGATACATGTAGCATGAAATGGTTTCTGACTCCAGCTCGCCTTAAAAGTCTACCTTAGATACCTCCATACCAATGGAGCTAAGATTGACAATGAGCTGAGTCTGGTGGCTCAGGCTCATCATCCCAGTACTTGGGAAGCTGAGGCAGGAGGATATCAAATTCAAGGCCAGCTTGGGCTACATATCAGGATCCTGTTCAAAGAACAAAAGAAATTAGGATCACCAACCCCCTCTGTGTGGCTGAATTTGTGGCTAATTCTTTGTCTTTGTGAGCCTCTCCCCTCCTCACAGGTTGCTCTCCTCCATCTCTGCTACTCCCTACATATCAGCTCCACCTCTCCACATTGGAAGATCTAGGACTCAGTTCTGGTATCACTTTTCAAATCCACTCTCCCATTGTTTTTTGTCCAGTCTTGGCCCCCTTCCCGGGTCCCTTCAGTTAGAGTGGCAGGCTTTTTTCTGTGCCTGGTTACCCTCTCTATGACAAGCATGGTTGTTGATTTCTTGGATTATGGATGCTTACAGGTGGTCAGGGTTACTTCCATGTCCCCCAGCCCTGAGCCCAGTGCCACACATATGCCAAGAATTTGGGATTGCTTGGGTAATGCTTGGTGTCATCAAGCCAGTGGGAGACTCTTCCAAGGCTGAGGACTGGCTCCCTCATGGAGTCTCAGGCCATAGCCCCCTGACAGAGTATGTCAGGAGGAGGAGGTGCTGCTGATAGTGGAGATAGTGGTTCAGTGAGAGTGGGCCCAGGAGAGCCTTTCCCCAGAAGGCACAGACGCTAAACGTGCCTGTGCGTTTGAATGGCTCAACCCCCGCCATGCAAGGATGGTGATTTTATCATCCCAGATGCCTGCTGGAGCTGCATGTAGCATATTTGCTAGAAACCCTCAGGGGCATAAAGCACAGCTAGCCCAGGGAGGGAATCAGCAAGGCTTGAAAATACCCAACTTACCCAGCTCCTGGTGGGGTCTAGAGGGAGTGGAGCCATATGTATTGGTTACCACCTTTAAACCTCAGGTCCTAGAGTGCGTGGTGTCTCCATCTTATAAATACCCATAGCCCAAAGCTTCCCAAGAAAGGAGTAAAATTGTCTGTCACAGCCCACCTGCCCTCTCCCCATAGACACCTGCTCTTCAGCCATATCCACCTGCTCAGAACCCAGAACAGCATAATCTTCTCTATTGCCGAGCTTCGGTAGAGACCATTCCCTCAGCTCAAGTGCTGGTTCCTTTCCCTCCCTGGCAAGTTCCTGCTTACTGCCCAGGTCACCACTCCTAGAGGACCCCAGCCAGCCACCCCCACGCTTGTTACCTTTGTTATTGGCTCCTGTTCAGCACCTCACAACTTGTGTCCCAGCTCTTCGTGTGTAACCCCCACAGGGCTATTAATTTTTAATATTAATTTTATTAATATCGGCATTACGATTAATGATTGTTTTAGTATTTAGGTATGGTATGAGATTGTGGAGTGGTGACATTAGCTGTGGTTTATTGACTTCTGGCCTCCTGCAGTCTCTTGTTAAGCACTTTAGATGTGTGGCCCCCCATGGATTCACCACGACCCCCCTAGATGGGCTGTTATCTCTGCTTTGCAGCTGCAGAACATGAGCTTTTCCCCAAGTGAGAGGCCCAGCTCAGAGTGGGTTGGGGATGCCAGCGAGTAAGAGAATGGATGAGTGAGTGAATGAATGGCTACTGAGCATCTGGCCAGCTCCTTTCCCTTGGTGCCTCATCCCTCCATTTGTCACCAGGGTGGATTTGCATGGAGCTGATTTTCCCCAGGCAGACCCTCAGCACCCCCCAAAGTGTCTTGAGTCACAGCAAAGGTGATAATGCCCACGCTAATCACCTACACGAGAAAATTAGTCTTGTCAGGAGCCATTAAGGTGGGAGCTCGGGAGGCATTAGGATGGAGCGGGCCCAGGCGGCGCCTGGCACTGCTGCCAGTTGGCACTGATTAATTTTTCTGCAAACTCCATCAATGCCCAGCTGTTTTGTCTGGACCTGGGGAAAGCAATTTTCAGGTGGGCAGACCCTGCTGCAGCGGTCTTACACACGGAGGAGCTTAGGCCTGCCTGCCACTCTTGACATCTCCCAGAGAGTGCTGGGAGAGGAGGGAGGTGATGGGGGCTGTGCAGCCAGAGAGTATTCTGAGACAGGATGGGCCTTTAGGACCAGTAGTGTGAAGGGGCTTTCCCTCCTTGCTGGGCCTCCTCCCAATGGCTCTCTAAAGGGAAAGACATTCTCAGGAGAGAGAGGGCAGCCACAGGGAGACCATTCTTTCTTTTTCCTGCCCAGACAGTTCCTGAGGACTGACAGGGGCCTTAGTAGGGCTGTGGGCTCTCTCAGCGAGGGCCGTTGAGTGAGCTGCTGTAGCTGCAGGATAGAAGACATGGATGTGAGGGGTTGCTAGGGGTCTTTACTGTTTGTGGGGTATGTGCTGTACCTGACTCTAGCCTGCCTACTGACCATTAAAACAGAGGCAGTGACCCTGTAGGTAACAAAAACAATCAATAGACTAGGGTAGGTAAGGGGGAGGGGGTGGAGGGGAGGCTCAGCGTTGTTGCTGACAGGAAGATTGGAGATCACTTATGTTGGGGCTAAGAGCTTGGATTCCTCAAGTTCACCCTCATCTCACCCAAGGGATTCTTAGAGGGCCTATGATGAACCTAGGATCCTCTTAAGGGACAGTCCTGTAACCATTGCTTCAGTCAACACAGTCCCATTTACAGATGGAGAAAGTGAGGCCTGGATGCTGTCGTGTGTGAGGATCTTTGTGGGCACCATCCAGGAAGCCACCATGACTGTCTATGACACAGGAAGTCTCCAGGCTTCTCAAGACTGACAGCAGCCACTGGGCCCGGTCTGACAGAAGGCAGAAAATCTGTCTAGGTAGGCACAACCGTTACAGTGAATTTCAGCATCCTTGGCCCAGGGAGTCCCATACAACTGGCCGAGCCCAAGGCATTTCTGTAGGGGGAAAGAGCCAAAACCACAGAGGAGACTAGGGACAGTGCCACATAGAGAGACAGGGACATTTTATTTTATTTTTATTATTTATTTATTTATTTTGGGGTTTATATTGACATAGAAACTCAGGCTGGTTTTGAGCTTACAACAGTTCTCCTGGTTCTTCTTCCAGGTTTGAGCCACCATATCTGGCTTCAGAGGACTACTTTATATCATATTGGTGTGTGGTCTTAGGACACCCCAAGATCATGTTATCATCAGGAGACCATTACCCCAGTGATGGGAATACTCGCTTATGTTAATAGCTGTACTTTTTATTATCTATCCATTTAAATCTATATCCTATATATAAATAATATATTATTTTTTTGCTGACCTGAAACTTACTCTGTAGACCAGTCTGGCCTTGAACACTTAGAGCTTTGCCTGCATCTGCTTCCCAAGTGCTGGAATTAAAGGCATATATTACCATGCCTCGATGCTTTTTTTTTTTTCTTAACTTTTTATTTTGTCATTATATTAAGCACAGAAGAAAGCTGCTGGAAAAGTTCAGAGAGTTCTCATCATCCAGTTTCTCTTGCCATTAACATCTTGCACAAATATGATACAATTATGGAAACCAGGAACATTGCTGTGATGTTGTTAACGATAAAGAGTGTTTACATTTTACCAGCTTCCCCATAAAAAGAATATTTCCTCTTTTCCTGCAGGCAATATGATTTATCTTAAATTTGTGTTTTTTGCTGTGGTTAATATTTGAGCAAACTGAATCTTATCCAGGAGCCTTGGGTATCTGTACACACACACACACACACACACACACACACACACACACACATGTATACATACACACACACACAATGTATATTTATTCAACTTTTCCTTGGGTGCCTTCTATTTGTTGGGTGCTCTGAGGTTTGTAACAGATAGACACACATCCCTGTCCCAAAGGAGGGAGCTAGTGAGAGGGAATAGATTGGCATGGAGAGAAAATATCTAGTCTCACATGTTAGTGCTAAGGAAGAGTAATGGTCTTTGATGGAAGTTCAGGCCAGGCCCAGGCAATGGCCCTACTAACCTGTACTGTGTCTATTCTTAACCCAGCCCCAGAGGTCATGGTGAACTCCCAGCAGAGGTGCCTCACTGTCTTCTACAAGGTTCACATTCAAGAATGACACAGTTGAGCTACAGAAAAATATTCACAAAAATAAATCTTATAATGTTCTTAGTACATTTGCAATTTCATATTGGGATATGTTCCTAGCTATCCATAGACCACAGATTGATAGAGTACACCCTTGCAAGGGCCTCCTTCAGGGAAGTTTGGAAGCTATCATTCTGGTCAGTTATATTTCAACAATGGAGAAATAGACAGGAGAGGACAGAGCTTGACCCAGGTCTCTGGGGGTCACTGGTTGGTCCAGGTTGCAGCCTTCCCTGCCAATGCAAAGAAAACTAGGCCTGGGGGAATTGCAATGGCCTGAGCAGTAGGATCAGCTTGGCTTAGTACTTGCACTTTGCAAAAAGGGCTCCAGAGCAATTGCCTCCCTGCCTTGGAGGCTGAGTGCTTGAGCAGAGGCAGTTGGGGTTACCTACAGGCTCTTGTGGTCAGTAGTAAGGGAGGAAGAAGACAAAGTCCTATCTGTGCTGGTGACCAGACCTTGAAACCTAGGAGCCAAGGTCCTGGGGTCTTTTGATTCCTCGAAGGATGTCCCTCTTCCTCCTGGGAGGTGTGGGTGAGTGGTAGAGACTGAAGGAAGGCCTGCCACCCCAAGAGGCTTTCCTCTTCCCCAGGGCAGCACAGACTTTCCACAGAGGCAATGGGGCAAGATCACTGGCCTCACAGGGACCTTGAGGGTGCAGCTACTCCGAACAGGCTCTAGGCCAGCACACCTGAAGCTGGTGGACACCTGGCTGTGCACTGCCCATTGATACATGGGGGGAGGGAGGCTCAAGGGAGGGGACAGGTGTTTTGGATGCAGCCATAATAACGCTAATGATAACGATGACGGCCACCTGTCGTGTGGGCAGATTGTGAGTGGCACACACTGAACACCTGTGCCGAGCTGTGCTGGGGTGACGGCAAGGGACACAGATCACAGATGACTGGGGAAATGGCAGCTATCTCTTATTACACATGGTGTTGTCTAGAAATATACTTCTCTCCTGGCTTTGTATAGCAAGCCTAGAGTGTCGGACTCATCTATTTTGTAGATGAAGAGGCAGAGGCTTAGAGAAGTTAATGTACCCAAGGTCACATGGCTTGTGCAGGATGGAGTTGGACTTGACTCTGGTGTTGCCAGAGCCCCCAGGCATGTGCACTTAAACCACAGATTCTGCATGTGGGTTTTGGGTTTTAAGGATCCCTGGTTTAGAAGGGTAGAAATCCACTACCCCATAGTAACTAGCTAGCTCATGCAAGCGAGCCATGAGCTTCAGAGTGATGCTAATGTCCTAAGAAGGGAGGAATTTATCCAGGGGGTCAGGGCCAGAGAAGGTGTCTCAGGAGAGGTTGCAGTGAGGAGTTTCTTGGGCCTGATCCACTGAAGCCACAGGATGGGTAACCTCAGAAGGTGAGCAGACAAGCTGGGCCAACAGGGCCAACAGGGCCAGTTGGGCATTAGTTGGGAGAATTGGGCTTTTGTGGTCAAAAAAGAAAAACAACTGCAGTGACTGCTTAGTACTTGAGTCTCAGGTAGGTAGCCTACAGGACCTCACCAAGAGTGACAGGAGCCCACACTATTGTGTTGGTTTGAACAGATGTGGAAACCTGGTAGGTGCCCACAGGCCCTCAGCTAATAGCAGCAGGAGTTGGGGTTCTACTTTCCTCTCTGCTGCCCAGCAGGATTGGTGGGATCATCTCTGAGCCTGTCACCCAAGAGTGAGGCTTGGTGGCTGAGTGAGTGTAGGGCCATTCCCCCAGGGAGAGCCTTGCACAGCCTCTTGACTCTGGCACTGTCCTTATAGTGATGTGAACTCAGGGGCTTTTGCTTTCTTGGCTGTCAGGCCTTCAGACCCTGGGAAGGCATATGTCCTTGTTGACAATACAGCTCCAAGTCAGCCATACTTCTGAATAATGGCCCAGGAGAGAATAGCCTTGTTAGGTTATAGGCCTTGAGTCTCTCTTTGGGAGTGATGGCTGGAGACAAGCCTGGCTTTTAGGGTGAGAATGAGCTGAGCTTGCAGAGGGCTGGGAACACTCAGGCTCCAGGGAACTGGCAGAGGTATAATTTACAGGAGCTGAAGCCCTCCAGCTGGCTGCCAAGACCCAGGCAGGCAGAGCCGACTTTGAACTTGTCATCAATGCTATCATCCCTACAGTGCTTTATGAGTCTCTGGGGACACATGCCTGACAGTCAGCCCTTGACCAGCAGCAAGCCAGGAAAGCTGTCCCCAAAGAGCCTTTGCCCTCTTCTCCTTCCAGACCTGAGCACTGTATACCAAGCCCCAGGGCTTGGATTCAAAAGCTACTTCTTATTAGCTGTGTGACCACAAACAAGGTCCTTACCCTCTCTGAGCCTCATTTTCCCCATCTGGAAATTAGAAAGATCTCAGTTCTTTGACAGGCTCACAACGAACTTAACAAGAAGCTTTGGAAATAAAAAGAGCTTTGCTTGTTGAGGTGGGTACTGTTTTAACTGAGACATTTGCCTTTCGGAGCCCCCTTCCCTGCAGTGCAGCTTTAGGAAGGTGGACTGTGCTATGGGCTACTTTTCTTTCTGACTCAGTTTATTAGAAAACGTGGGTCATGTTTCCACTGGTTCTTTTCTTAGATACCTAGAAGGCTTTGACACACAGGGAGGACTTATATGGAATAATAATAACGCCCATTATTCCTGCTGTCCTTTCCCAAATAGTGAGTCACAGCTACGTGTAGGAATGCTAGCTCGAGGCCAAGGCCCACTGTTTTGGCTTCATGAATGATTCTTTCAAGGGATGTTTTCACTGCCCAATCGAGAGAGACCTGAGGTTCCTGGCAAGACCAGGGAAGCCCTCAAAACAACTGCCTGCCAACTTAAGTTTGTTGCAGTGTATGTGGGGGAAGTAGTTCTGTGTCTCCCCTGGCAGTGAGATTCACCCCAGCTTATCCCTCCTCACCTGCGACCCCCTGTCATTTGCAGTCACCAGTGCCCAGCGCTCTAGATTCCCTCGTCACATTACAGCTATCTAGGCCCACAGACCGAGGCCCGTCCTGGAATCTGTTCTGCTGACCTCAGTGATGTCCGGTCCTTGTGGCCTGCCATTCCTGGGGGCAGATGTCACCTCCCTTCTCCCTCCCAGCCATGTCCAGGCTCTGTGATAAGAACCTTTGCCATGCCTTGTTCATTCTCTCCTCACAACACTCTGTGGGAGAGGTGGCTATGAGCCTACATTATAGATGAGAAACTGAGGCTAGAGCACTTGTCCACACAAGTCAGTGAGTGACTGAACTATACAGGCCGGCTCTCTCTCCTTACTTGACCAGCTCTCTGCAGTCTTTGGTAGAAGTAAGAGGATGCTCCAGCTCCCTTGTAGGAAGGCACTCACCCTGCCCCGAGCTGTGGACTATTCCTCACTCTCCTTCATGCCACAATAGACGGAGGTAACAAGGGCCCCAAGTTTTGGTCCCCTCTGCCCTTGGTATATGGAGAGGCATGCCTCATGTTACAATACTGCCGGGAATTCTTTCCCTGGGCTATTGAGCAGCTGGACCATGTGCAGTGGATGGAGTTAATCTCCTTTGACAATTGAGTTAGCTCTTGGACAGGTAATTCAAGATGCATATGTGGTACTGTTGAATGAGATTGGGGGGTTGCTTTCGGCATTGGGACTACTCTGCTATGCCTCTGTGAGCTCTTGGGAGAAACTGCACTGTGGATAACTCAGGCTTGACAGACAGGAACCATCTGTCTCTTATGGTCTCTGGTAGGTAGAACCAGTGAGGCCTGTGTATCCTGCTTGTACGACCTGAGCCAGCAAGCTGCTTCTAGTGTCTTTAAGTGTGATGGCTGCTTACTCCTCCCAGCTCCACTTCTCACCTGTGCTGTTCCAAAGGCAGGGCAGCGTTCAGTGGCCTCTGGCCTCTGGCTGCCATGGAGTAAGCAGGCCAGAGCCTGCAGATATATTTGTGACTTCTGATACTTCTGGGTAGACAATACCTCTGAAGGTTGGTGCATCCCCTGGAAGATCAGAGATTCTGACATGCAGAGACTCAGGATACCATTGGGGGGAGGCGGCATGAGGGTAAGGGGACAAAGCCAATTCAGCCATGGTCACCTGACTACATTCTCCAATCAACCACAGCTCCTGAACCCCACACAGTCCACTGCATTTGGGGGGACTGTCAGGGTCTAGGCAGGGAAGAGAGAAAGTTGTGACCTTGTTGAGGGAAGACACTGTAGCAGCACATGCTAAGCATTGCATGGCTTCCTTTGCTGCCCAGTGTTCCTGTGAACAGGCACGGGCATGGCCATAGTGGGGCTGGTGCTGTGAGCAATGACTTCAGAGTTTGTTCAAGCACACTAACAAACTCATCCAGCCTGCCACAGATGTCTGCTAGATGCCTCTTCTGAGGATAAGGTGGGTAGGAAGGGAATGGCCTACAAACACAGGAGCATGGTATGGGTGTAGTGCTTCTCACAGCAAGAGTCCAGAGACAGTCAGAGACCCTAGGGGGATCGTGCTGGGATTGAACCAGCCTCCTGTCGTCTGTGGCAGTTCAGGTCCTCTCCTTAACCCACAGTCTTTCCCATGCCTTCCCACAGGACAGAATGTGGTCTGGGGCTAAAAGCCACCCTTGCGGTGGCATTTCAGTAGTGTTGATCCCCATCCTTTGGTCCAAAGACCACACCTCTTTCCACCTGTTTGCTCTAGAGGTTATCAACCTACAACCCCTAGTTTTTGACCAGAAGGTCTGGGTGGATCTGAGAACCTGTGTTCTCAGCACATTCTTAGCTAATGCTGCTGATAGGTGGAGGGGGTGCAGACCTCACTTGGGACTGCTGTGCTGGCCATGTTCCTCCTTAGAGTGGCAGAGTCCTGCCTTGTCCAGCTTGGGTGACTCCCAGCCCCAGGCAGTATCTGGCCTTAGAGCAGTGATTCTCAACCTGTGGGTTGTCACCCCTTTGGAGGTTGAATGATCCTTTCACAGAGGTGGCCTGGGACCATTGGGAAACACAGATATTTACGTTACAATTTATAACAGTAGCAAAATTACAGTTATGAAATAGCAATGAAGGTAATTTTATGGTTGGGGGTTACCACAACATGAAGAACTGTGTTAAAGGGTCACAGCCTTGGAGCGCTGTATGTGCTCCCTGGAGCCTTGCAGGCCTCCTGCGTGGAACACAGATTGTTCTCACTTCACCTCAGCTGATGTCCCTCCTAGGTGCCAGGTACATCCGCGAAGAGGCATGCTGGAGAGATGAGTGTATGATGGCTGGCACCATGTGCCCCCGCCCCGCCCCGTGTGTTTACAGAGAGGTCACACCGCAGTCCGTAATCACTCCTGACAGCTTTCATTAAAAGCACAGGGGCAATTTATAGCCAATTAAGCTGCAGAGAGCCGCTTCCTTCTTCAGATGCTCCCATGGACACCTGTCACTGAGGGAGTCACAAGGAATCTGTGGAGTGTGTGGAAGTGGGATGTTATGTGGGGGTGGCTTTTGAAGCTAGGGAACCCCATCCTCTTGAGTCCCTGGCCACAGCTCCTGGCTAAGCACTCTGTGTTGCTTTCAGCCATGGGCTGTGGAGAAGGTGCTTGAGCCTGCTTGTGTCCCCGGGGAGCAGCTACTTTGCTCCCGGAGCCTCAGTCTTCTTGTGCAGTGACAGTGGTTAGTGTAGTTTACAGAGTGTTATGATGCCGCAGTGAAATAATGAATTTGATGTGCTGAGTGGCTGGGATGGTTGTCCTTGTCCCGGGGGGAGATGCCCCCTCTCCCATGCTACAGACCAGAGGCCGTGAAGATGGCAACTGTGCCAGGTCTTCCCTGGCCTCACATAGCCTCTCACTTTCTCTGTAAGAGGAGATAAGGTGTGTGTAGGCTCTTCCAGACAGGGCCTCTGACCTCAGAGCCACGATCCCAGGATGAACAGCCTCTTTTTTTCCCCTAAAGTTTAAATTTGAAGAATAAATATGCCCAACACTGACTCCATGAAAGATGGAAACAGCTCACTTAGAAGCTGTGCTCATGCTCTTGGTTCAGCGCATCTATGCTGTGGGCTGGAGAAATCAGGCAACAGCAGGGCATTGCCTTTCAGCCTCTGAATGTAAATATCTGGGTCTGTTTGAGAAGTAGCATATTCTGAAATTAGATCAGGAGCTGTATATAAAAAACAGACTGCCTGGGACCCCTGAAGGGGCTTATTCCTGCCTCAGCCTGGTGCCCTCATTCAGGGTGCTGCTGACATATGGACGATGACACATGATATGCGACACATGCCCAGCACAGGTCCTGGCATGGTGTCAAGGCTTCTAAATCACAGCTCCATCGCCCCCCACCCACTTCCTGGCAGAAAATGATGCCTTTTCCTCTTCTGAAATATATTCTGCCTAGCTCTATGCTCATTAAAGGAATGGTGGAGAGTGAGGACAGGACTACCCCCTGCTGTCCTACCCTTCTCACCCGGGTAGGCTCCCTTCTCAGTATCTGTGCTTACAGCTGAGAGGGTGAGGAGCATGGAAGGTTTGTGGAGAATGAAGCTGCTCTCACCTCCCTCTCTCCTGCCTCTTTCCTCTGCCATAGATTTAGATACTGACAGTCTGCAGGGAGCTCTAGAGGGTCTGCTAGAGAGGAACCTCAAAGCCAAATGTACCTTTACATTAGCTGCCCTGTTTTGAGTTAGGCCTGCCAGCTCCCCATTTACTGTTCCTCCACTCAAAGCCCTGCTCTGTCATGCACAGATTGGTAACCCATCAGGTGGGTATTTATGTTCCTGTGAGCAGGTTAGGAGCAACAGACTTGCCGGAGTCAAGAACTGTGGGAGCAGCACTGAAGTCTGGCCTAGAGACAGGGACCAAGAGGGTCAGATGGTCACATTCCCACTAGACTGCTCTTTCGTCTGGGTACTCAGGCTCTGGAGACCCCCAGATGTCTGTGATGAGTACTAGTCTCATGGGTATGCAATTCTGTCCCAGTCCTACTGTGCCACAGCCTTCCAAAAGCTCCCCTGGGAGGTACTGAGTGGACCAAATGCTTGGGTATGGAAGGAGCAGAGGGTTTGGCATTACAGGCTTCCCTCATGGGTGAGTAACTCACTGTTGACCTGGCCATGTATGCTCATGCGTCCCTCACTGGTAGCAGCTATCTCCTCTTGCCAGTTAAAATAAAAAGCAATGATAGAAAAAGAAGTCACTTAGAGTCCCCTTGTATCCTAACACTCCTAAATTCAAGTCCCCTTTCCTCCATTTCTTCTGTGTCTTGTAGAGTCACAGGAGCTGTCATTACGGAGGGTCACCATATTAATTACTTTTCTTGTTGTTACAATAGCATGTCTGGCTCAAACAACTTGAGGAAGGAAGAATTTATTCTGGTTCGCTGTTTAAAGAGATTTGGTCCCTCACGACAGGAAAGTGTGATGGCAGGAGCCTGAGGAAGGTGGCCACACTGTGTCGGGAAGCAGAGAGAGAGGAGTGGACAGTGCTCACTAAATTCATCCTTCCCATTTATCAGGAATCTCAGCCCACTGGACGATGCCGCCTTCAGGCTGACTGTTACGTTAACCCAGTCTAGGAACTCCATGCAGACACACCCAGGGACTTGTTTCTTAAGTGATTTTAGATCCTTGTCAAGTTGACAGCAGTATTAACCGTCATAGCTATATCAGTGCCAAGCCTTTATATCCCTCTTCTCACCCAACCTTCATGACCCCTGTGCGCATGGATGCTAGAGTTGGCCTCTGTGTGTTTGGCACGAAAACTCTGAGCACATGGAGAGAGGTGACACTGCAGGTGTCAATCAATCAGCTCTCCCTACTGCAAGGATGCCTCAAATAATCACATTGAGCCTGAAACAGGCTTATTTAAGATTTTATTTATTTACTTATGTTTATGTGTGTGGGTGTTTTGCCTGCATGTGTGTCTGTGTATCATGTGTATGCAGTATCCTTGGATGCCAGAAAAGGCTATCATACACCCTGGAACTTGAGTTACTAAAGGTTGGGAGTTGGCATGTGGGTACTGAGAATCAAGCCCAGGTCCTCTGGATGAGCAGCCAGTGCTCTTAACCATTGAGCTAATCCTCCCCCCGCCCAACCCCAAATAGGTTCATTTTGACTCACAGCAGATGGCAGTTCTACTCTGTGGTCAGTTGCCCCTGTGGCCTGTGGTGAGGCAGCATGTCACTGCTGGAAGCATGTGTTGGACTAAAGATGGTCATCTCATGGCCAGAGAGGGCCAGAGAAGAGGAAAGGGCTTGGGGTTCTGTATTTCCCATGAGGGCACATCACTGTAATGACTTCCTGAAGGTTCCACACTTCCTAACAGCCCTGCAGGCAGGAGACATGCATGTGTACCACTGAGGAAAGTTCCTGATTTAAACTACAGCAAGGAGCCACTGCTGGCCACACGTGACTATTTATAAGCAAATTGATCACAGTGAAATAGAAAACCTGAGAAAATCCACTTTCTTGTTTCCACTGGCCACCTTTCAAGTTCTCAGTCACCACTTGGGTCCTGTGGCGACTGTGTCAGACAGTGTACACGTGGTGTTTCCATTACCACGGACACTTGGGCATGGGGTGTCTGGTTTTGAAATAAGAGCCTGAAACCTGGCAGTATGCCAGAATCTGGAGGACAGTTGACCCTTGCAGGAACACTCAGACTCTTGCTACCATTCTCTGGGTCTGACTATCCTCCCTCTGGCTCTAAAGACAAAGAAAAATTTTCTGCTCGTGGTGTGGGAAGAAGCAGCACAACCTAGATAAAGGCCAAGAGGCTGAGTGGCCTGGGGGATAAAGACAAAGGGCAGCTGCATGAGCCTCCGATGCCCAGCCAGCGGTTCAGAGCAGCTGTGGAGGAGGCGTTCGCCCTCAGCCCAGGTCAGTCCTGCTGGTTGTGGATTTTTACAGCTGTTTACCTGATGTTCCATCCAGGAATGAAATAACTCTCTCCACGGCCGCTATGAATTCTCTGCTGCCCTGGGAAAGGCAGCTGCTGTGATGGGAACATTGTCTGCAGTCCTGTCAGGTAGCCACTGTGAGTGACAGGCGGAGGAAGCAAGCCGCTGAAAGCCATTACCCTCGCACTTCAGTGCAGTTGGAAAAATAGTCATAAATTAGTGCTGGGTGCTGAACGAAAGGAGAGGAAAAAACACAAAAAAGGAAAAAAAACCCGCCTCCCCAAAAGTCATCATTTTCCTCCTGAGGGAGGAGGAGTGGATGGCACAGGAGGTGGTAGTTGGATGTGTCACCTAGCCTTGCTGGTCAGCTGGTTTGACCATGTTGGCAGATCAAATCAAGGCCAGTGAGATGGTCTGGGAAAGCCAGAGGACCAAGTTCCGCTCACCTCTCAGGGCTGCCCCTTGAAGATGAAGCACCCGCCGTTGTGTGAACACAGAGCTGCGTCCCCACCTATGTGTGTGCTAATGTGTTTTTGCAAGGTGGTCCCGCTGCCAAGCACACATCCGTCCCCCAATGTTGCATCAAATCAAATCATGCTGCCAAGCACACATCCGTCCCCCAATGTTGCATCAAATCAAATCATAGCCCAGGCAGCACTTCTCTATCTAAGAGCCCCAGGTGAAGCGCCTGAGCCTGACTAGACTGCTCGTGTGTGTGTGTGTGTGTGTGTGTGTGTGTGTGTGTACATGCATGTGAGTGCACATACTCAGGGCTGCCGACCACCTTGAAGGCTGCTGTTTCTGAGGAGGCAGAAATTGGAGGGAGGAAGAGGCCAGCTCTGTGAGATGCTCCTTACTTCTAGGCCACAGGCTTCAGATCTTCAGGGCGGCCATGAATAGGGGCCAGGTACAAGGTAGACGGGTCCAAGCTCCTTTGGAGTTCCCAGAGTTCCCAGGTGGAGGGTAGGCTTGACCAGCACGTAATAAGCACCTGTGTAGGCTCAGCATGTTAAGTATGTAAACAAAACTGTGTGAACTTGAACCACAGCAATCTGTGGTGAATCCTGTAGCTGTCAGACCTTAAAGAAATCTGTTTAAAACAGATTGATGGGTTCCATCCCTGGGATTTGGTGGGTTCAGTTTTGGCAGGTGTTAGATGGGGCATTATGGAGGTTTGCATTTCTGCTGTGGTCTGGGTGATGTAGATGCTAAGATGCTATTTGCGCAAAGACCCCACATTCAGAACCACTGATGGTACAGTGAATTAGATGGTTCTTCAGTGAATTCCAGCACCTCTGAGGCCAGGCAGGTAGGTTGTACAGTGTGATAGTTAGAGCATGGTTGCCGACTGCATGGGCCCAAAGACTGTCTCTGCTATCTACCTGCAGTGTGTCCTTAGCCTCTGCATGGCTGGCCTTCCTCTTCAGGGAGCTGGGAGAGGAAGACCATCTAAGCCTAGGGCCAGAATGGAAATTTGACGTGTTTAATTAACAAAGCTTAGAAGAGCCACGAGGTGGTGGTACACACCTTTAATCCCAGCACTCGGGAGGCAGAGGCAGGCAGAGCTCTGTTAGTTTGTGGCCAGCCTGGTTTACAGAGTGAGTTCTAGAACAGCCAAAGCTACACACAGAGAAGTTCTGTTTCGAAAAACAAAAACAACAGCAAAAAAAAAAAAAAAAAAAAAAATGCTTAGAAGAGATGGCTTCAGTGTTTGGACGGCTGTAGTTATGTCCACTTTGCAGGTGAGTGGACAAAGCTTTAGAGGTCACACTACACACTGGGTGACACCCTGTGCCCAACCCCAAAGCTCATCACTTCCTCTTTGTTTGTGTCTTGCTTGGCCTTGTGTCCTGTCTAGTGGTAAGCTGCCTTCCCTTCCTGGAAATGTGTATGAGTTGGGGGTAGACCTTATTTCTTCCCTCTCAGAGAAAAAAAAAAAAAAGTGAGGTAGACAAATTCCATAGGTCACGCTGGCCCTCTACCACTTCTCTTTCCTCAGCTCTGCAGTGAAGCCTAGGCTACCACCTGTGCTACTTTAAAGCCAAACGTAAGGCTTGTCTGTAGTGTCTTGGATGG
The DNA here is from genome assembly GCF_030254825.1 of Meriones unguiculatus. Classification (NCBI taxonomy): domain Eukaryota; kingdom Metazoa; phylum Chordata; class Mammalia; order Rodentia; family Muridae; genus Meriones; species Meriones unguiculatus. The sequence continues at coordinate 25,130,132 of NC_083363.1, forward strand.
GGGAGAAAAGCCTGGGAGCTGGCTAGTCATGCACACACATGGGGACCCAGGGGCCCATGCACATGGCACATCCACATGCACACATGTTCCTGTGCACACTGCGCTCACTCAGAGCCTCCGTAACCCCACTGTCTTTCAGTGGCCCTTTGAAAAGAGCAGGTTTTCTTTGTAATGAGAGAAGCATAGTCACATTGATGAGCTGAAGGGTCTGGTACCCAAGATGCCTGTTCTCCATGTCTGGATGGTCCTATAGATAGGCGTCTGAGCGCAGGTTCTTTCATTGGGTAATATGCATCTTGGGTCTTGACTGTGTTCCCCTCAGGGATCCTAAGGAACTGCACAAACACTGACAGCATTTGTTGGTGTTCTGCCCCATTCCTGGGTTCTGGGCATCTCACTTCTCAGCTAACTGAACCACTGAGGCTCGATATGGGCTGCAATATGGTAAGCTAAGAAGGGTAAGGCAGGCACAGGCAGAGAGACCCCAAGGGCAAGGAACCAGAGAACAATAGAGCACAGTAGTTAGACCACATATAATAAGGCCAAAACCAGGCTGTGGGGCTCCTTGCCCAGTTGCCAACCAATTCTGCTTGCCTGCCTGTCTCCTCTCTGTCTCCTCTCCTCCTTTGCTTGCTGTGCCTGGCCTTGGTGTGAGCCAAGAATGTTCTCAGTGCAGAGCCTGTGCACTTGCCGGTCCTTCTGCCTAGAACTTTCCCCTGGAGTTTGCGGAGAACCCACTCCCAGTTCCCTCCATCCAGCTCTAGAGAGCAGGGACTTTTTCTCTGCCATGCTGTGACCCAGGTGCCCAGCTGAAGGCTTGGTACTCAAGAAGCTTTCTTAATGGATATTTATTGAATAATAAGAAAAGATAAATGTTAAAAGTAGATAGAAAGAGTAGAAATGGCAGCACTTGGGTAGGGAGTACTTTAAGGCCCAGATTCTTGAACTGTAGGTTAAAATCCACTCGCACTCCACATAAATGAATATGGTGGTTGTGGAGAAAAAAAGGAATCAGCAAATGGTAAACGTTTTCTGAAAACTCAATGACCAAAAATGAATCCAGAATGAAACACATTGTTTTGTGTTCTGTCATGCGATGTCACTGAAGCCTTGGGTATGAGCACTCAACATAAACACTCTGCACTGGGCATGCCATCACACCACGGTGTCAATGAATGTTGCCCAGAACACCTCGCTCAGATCCGAGACTACGACACGATGGGAACTAGTGTTTGCCCTTTGCAGGCAAAGCCTTCTGCTTTTATAGAAACCTAGCAGATTTAATTATGGGAAGTAGAGGCTTTTCTTATTTTCTAACCATTATTCTTCAGCATGCAAGTATCAAATTAGTAGGCCTTTGGATTGCATTGTGCTAGAATATTATGATTTTAAAAAAGGCTGGAGAGATGGCTCAGAGGTTAAGAGCACTGGCTGCTCTTCCAGAGGTTCTGAGTTCAATTCCCAGCAACCACACGGTGGCTCACAACCATCTATAGTGAGATCTGGTGCCCTCTCCTGGCCTGCAGGAGTACATGCAGATGACTGTATAAATAATAAATAAATAAATCTTTAAAAAAAATTGCTCTCAAAGTTGCTGTAGGCACTAGTTTTTGAACTCTGCTTTATTTAGGGGTCCCTTAAGCTTCTAACTCCCTTCCAATCCCCTAACTGTAGGTAGAAGAGAAAGAAGGTTAGAAGGGAGAGGGGACATAGACCTCTTTAGACTTGGTTCTGGATGGCTTGGGTCGTCAGGTTCTTTGGGAAAACAGCAGTCTCAGTCGCCAGGATGTCTAGCAGTCCAGCAACAGCAAACAGCAAATGCAGCAGCAGGGTGAACAAGCAGCCCTCTTCTTCCTCCATATGTCTCCTCACAGCCCCTTTCTCTCTGTCTGGGCTCTGGTATTAATATTTTCCCAGAGTCCCCCAAAACTCTATTAACTCCAGCTGGCAAAGACCATGCCACTCTCTGAACCACATAAAGCTGTTATCAGCTGTGGATAAACTAAGGCAGTCCCATATTCCATATTTGGGATTAAAATAAAAACATATTTATATAACATAACTGAGTTTTTAAGAAAACCAAAATTTCCACTGCAAGCTGCAGTCTTGGGTCTCATAGAAAATTATTCAGTGAATTCTGGGTTGGGATTGGGACATAATTTTCAATAAATTTGGAAATGGCTCTAAACGTACTGCCATTTTGTGCTCTAAGTTTATGTGACGTGACATTTCCTGCACTGATGATCGGGAAAACAAAATATCAGTGAATCTAAAAAACACTGAAGATACCCTATGGCCTATAGCACCAAATATTCAGCCAATATTGAATTATTTTTGTAAAAAAATAAACAAGTACATCCTCTTGTTAGAAGGGCAAAATTGCTTTCATCTTCAGTAAGTGTTGATATTAAATGTTTTTCAACAAATTGCTTGAAAAACTTATTTATGATTTATTATCTGTAAGCATTTGTACAGCACTTTATATACCTACAAGTTTATATACCTATATGTTTGAAGTAGTGTAAGAATTTATTGTGTAAAATGAGGTCCTGGGTTCAAGAAAGCATGCACTGAGGAGTGAGAGGGCAGTTGTGAGCCCAGGGGAGAGTGGCTGAGCAGCAGGCCCAGCTGGAGGAGAGGGTTTGAGAATTACAGCAGAAAGTAGAGGGCTGCTGCGTGGGAGCCCTCAGGCCAAACCCCTAACCTCTAGGCTTGAGTCTAGCTAGGTACGATGAGCGGTATGTGTGGATAGCAAACACAGCATCTTTGACACAGCCCCTTCATGGTACTTCTTTTTTTCTAAAGTTTTAGTGGCTCCCACTGTCCAGACATGCTTTCCAAGCCCCTTAGCCATTGGCTCAGGCCAACTATGGCAGACCATGGTCCTTGGAGATATGTCTGGGCAGCCCATGTGGATGCTCAGTTCCCCTAAAAAGAGCTGTGGCCCCTGCTTTCTCAGGGTGGTCAGAGTGTTCTTGCCCCCAGCTGACATGGCTGTTTACCTCATCCCTCACAGGTGTCCTCTCCTAAGTCCTTCCTTAGCACAGACCTCTGCCTAGGAATGCTCCTTTGTAGGATCCTTACACCCTCTCTGGGTTGATGGTAACTTTTACTTTTTTACTAGAATATTGGGTCTGAGGACATCAGACCTGTGCTCTGAGGTAAACAGACAGCTTTATCTCAGTGCTATCCTTGCTACCCACAGGGCCGAGGGAGATACAATAGCCTCTTGATACCCAGGAGTCCCAAGACACCTGGCTTATACTTCCTGACTCAGCCCCTCTGATACTCCCTCTCCCTCTGCTACCTTCTAACTTTCTTTATTTCCATTCAAGTAAAAACAATGTTTCTACTGTAATATTATTGAAACTAAATAAGTCAGTGGATATGACAAATACATTTTGACACTTGCATATATGTCCTTGAAGTCACCACCACATTCAAGACAGTGAGCTCATTGGTCACCCCTAGGATGTCTCTTGTTCCTTTCCTTTCTTCCCCCATCAGGTGACCCCTGCACACCTCCAATACTGCAAGTTGGTTTGTTTCCCCGGAAGTTCAGTAGGTGGCGGGCTATCTACGGAATAATTGAATAATTATTTTGAGATTCGGTCATACTGTTGGGTATGTCAACAGTTCATCCCCACTGGGGTGTTAGGGATTCCAACTCAGGTCCTCATGCTTGCAGGGCAGATACTTACCTGAATCATCTCCTTAGCCCTATCTTTCCCCTCCCTCTCCTCCTTCTCTTCCCCCTTCCTTTACCTCTTCTCCTCTTCTTTTTCATTGAGACAAGGTTTCATGTAGCTTAGCCTGCAGCCCAACCTGGCCTTGAACTTGCCCTGTGTTTGAAAATGACTTTAAAGTCCTGTCCCTCCTACCTCTACCTCATGAATACAGGAATTGTCATTATGTGCCACCATGCCTGGTGACTTTTGGATTTCTCCCAATCCAGGGCTTCTTGAAATAAAGCCACCTATGTAATTTGTACACATGAGGCTCAAATCCTTCAGTTGGGGACATCAAGGGAATAGTCTGCAGGCTGGCAGTGAATGGCAGGCAGGGCAGAATGGCAGTGCCAGGAACTCCTTGTGCCCTGTGCCTGGCCCCTTTATCTATTAAGCCTGCTGAGTGGTAAAAGCTCAGTGGCCCCAGGTGGTGGGATAATAGCATCTTTAATTGTTCTCTGAATGAGATTAACTTCTTATCTGACAGTTTGACATCTTTACTGTTATTAATGCCCAAATAATGCATTGTTATTTTTATAAACTCCATGGTGGCAAACATATTTTACTTTATTTGGATTAAAAATAGATATTTTTGTTACTTCTCATTACCCCAGGCTGGGTCCCTGGCTAGGGAAATGTGGACTGGGTAAAGAGAAGCCACATCCGCCTGTCACCTCCCAAGTGGCCTAAGGAGGTAGGCCCTAGAGCTAGTCACTAGGTAACCACACAGCTGAGGCCTCAGTGAGCAGTGAGCAGTGAGCAGTGAGCTGTGAGTTCCAGGTTATCTATGTCCGCCTGGGAAGGTGTGTTACCTCCTGGGTGCTCCCGGCCCTGAACGTTGTTCTAGAGGAGTCTGGAAACTTTGTCCTGGGCAGTTTGCAGAGTGGTGCTTGACCTACTGACCTCAAGTTGAATTCAGCATAGACACAACATGAAATGGTCAGGGAAGGAAAAGAGGAACACACTGAAAGAAGCGAAGTATCCCTGCGTAATCATATGCTCCCCTGCACACATTCATTGATGTGCAATTGTGTACTAGATGCTGAGTGGACATGGAGTTCTGCCTCTCGGTCACCTATGCTAGAGGAGGTCCAGGGGAGAGTGGGGCAGTACTGGGGTCAAAGAGCACAAGTTAAAGTGTCAGAAAACCTGGGTCTGAATCCAGATGTCTCAGCACAAGTTAGGCATCTGCTCTGAGCCTCAGCTTCTCTTGTCTGTGAAGTGGAGAGTAATGTATCGCTTTCCACAAGTCCATGTAAACACAGCGGCTCTGCTGCCTGAGGCTCAACAGAGCCAAAACGGTGTCAGTGGTAATTATTGTAGTGCCACCTGCTCAGAAGCTCTGGTGGGGGTAGGGCCCTGTGGAATGACTGCTGAAGCTGGGGAGGGGCAGTGTCAGAAAGCTGCAGGAGAGAGCACTACCAACCCCATGACTCTTCACCTGCTGCCAGGCCCCCTGGTACCTCCACTTACCCCATCGTTAGCCGGGCTGTCAAGGTCGATAATGCCTCTGCCTTGGAAATCTGGTGCCGACGTCTTTATCAAAGCCAATATTAATTTTCACTAATTAGGAGCTGCCGCTAATGAGTGTCACAGCTAATTTAGCTCATCAGTAACCCAGGAACAGCACTGTTCTTGGGCCAGGCTCTCGAGTCCAGGATGGTAGTGCCCGCCACCTCCCCTGTTCCCTGGCCTCAGTGCAGGAGCCGCCAGCTGCCAGTGTTTCTGGTCCTTGGAGCTGCCCTGGCTGGCTTGCTCTGCAGAGGGCCTGGTGGCCTTTACCTCCAGAAACTGCCTTTCAAGGAGGGATCAGTGTATGGGTTCTGAGCTCCCTAGAGGATTCCTTCTCATTAGGACCATATCCCCACAGAGCGGCTGGTTGCATCCTATTGCCTCCTCTGCTTCCGTGAGGAAGCCTTTGGAGCCTTTCCCCCTTGAGTCAGGACTCCCTGGACACATGTATGGGAGCTGATCATAGGCCGGTATGAGTAGTGATGGGGAGCCTGGGTTCTGTCAACTCAAGGCCATTATTAGGCGTGTGCCTCAGTTTCCTGGAGAAAGTAGCACGATGTCTTGGGAAATCAAGATAGCAAAACAAAGCCATGTGTAAGCTGTCATCCTTTCCACCGTGCTTCAATGGTCTTCATTGCTAGGCTTGCTCTCTTAGATTCTAGCCCTTTGAGGGAATCGACCTGAAAACTTCTCTCCCAGTTTCCTGTGCTGGACTGTGGCTAGAGCTGACACAGAGTCAAGAACCCGGGCTGCCACGCCTGGCTCACTGTGAGGCCAGGAGTACTTGAGTGAATGAACAAACCTGGACTCTCTTCTCTCCTCTCTGTTTCCCTGTCCACAGACTGAGGTCTCCCCCACCTCCTCTCTCCCAGGATCCCAGGAGATTCTGAGTAAATAGTGGGTGAACAGGTGGGCCTCTACCCCTTACAAGAAAGACTGAGTTGGTGACTCATGGCCCATAGGCCACTACTAGTTCCCATTACCTGTTCCTTGGTCTGGGATCAGGTGCTGGTCTGAGCCATCTAGGCTTCAAAGGCCACTTTGCTGGGCAGTCACTCCCTACTGCCTTTCTACTTCCATTGACACAAAGAAGCCTGGACCAGGGAAGTCAGCGCTCAGACACTCCAGGGTCTCCACTTCCCTGACCTTACAAAGGCAGGCCACATGAGGAGGGAACTCTACTTGTGGGAGGACTCCCATCTCTGTCCTCTTGGTCTGCCCTGGACTTGGGAAAGGGAGGGCTTCCGAGGGCTGGGCAGACGAGGAGTCTTTTTTTTTTTTTTTTTGTACTTATCACCTCCAAAAAGCGACCTTCAGGCCGAGCCAAGTTTGGGGGAAGTGCCTTCAGGCGTGACAGATTTGACTATAAATCTTCTGCATTAATGCCCGGTTCCCAAGGTCTGTCATTCTGTATACCACGTGACAAGTACAAACTGTGCAGGGCCCATCAGTCACCTGTGGGTCCCCACCCCCATTGGCTTTGTCTGAGGCAGTGGAAGGCTCAGGACAGGCTGTGAAAGAAAAGGATCAGGCAAACTGCTGATACCAGGAAGTGGGATGCCCGTCAGGATCTCAGGTAGAGGCTGGACAAACAGGATGCCTTTCTGTGCCTGGATCCTGGAGGCGCGTGGGGAGGAATATAGCCCTCAGGTTAGAAGTCTAGAGAAAGCTCTGGCATCTCCACCTCTTACTTGTCTCCAGCCTACTGTGTTGCTCAGTTGGGCTGGCTGCCCTCTCTAGGCCTCAGTATCTAACAGTGTAGTAAGTGTTTGAGATGATTTCCAAGACCATACCTCTCAGGCTCCCTGTAACCTTCCAGCTGCAATACAGACCCTTGGAGGCTAGTCTCTTGACAGGACTACAACCAGATGGGACAGTATGTTGAAGATGCACCAACTGAGTGACCAACATCTTCTTCCCTTTATATGAAAGTGCAGGGTACTGGAATTGCTGGCTGGATCTTTGACAAACGGGTGATATTTATGCAGATACACACCAAAACAGGGAACCTGTATCCTTGCTCTTTGCTCCTGGCCCCCAGAAATATCAAGTGGAGGACTCCATTGACATGAGGATTGTATGTAGAAGGGTGTGTGAAAATCTCTGCTTCAGCCCTCTCCTTGTATTGACAATGAACTCAGTACTCAAAGAGGAGAAGACATGACTGAGGTCACAACACTAGGTTGGAAGCTAAGAGGGAGATGAGACCTCTGCTCTTGCTTACTACTTAGGTTCCCAAGCCTCTGTCTTTGGTCCCCTCCCTACATCCTGCACAACCTTTCTCTGGCCTCTTGTCTTCTGTAGCCTCACTTCATCTGCCATATACATGAACCAACTTGAGAGATTGCTTTATCTTTCCCCAGAGTTGTGCACGTCATCTGTCTCCCAGGCCTTGGCACCAGGAACCTCAAACCCAGGTTCAAACACAAATCTGTACTTCTCTCCAGATTCTAAAATTTACTACCTGCTAAGCCAGAACTTGGCAGGCCAACATTTCTGTCCTTATGCCTTCTTACAAAGCCACTAGATTTTCTGTTTCTGTTTCTGTTTCCAAGATGTCTCTCAAACAGTCCTTCCCCTTTTCTACTTAACTCTTACCATCTCTACTTAGCGTGGAACTGGCAAATTCCAACACTCAAATCACTTTTAAAAAATATTCTGTGCCTGGGCAGACACCACTAGTCAATCGTGGTGCCACTTCTCTTCTGTGCACAGTGTCCCAGGCAGCTACTATCAGTCTTTCAGAATGGGTGCACAGCATAAAAGTGACCTTCTAGCTGGGGCCCATAGTTGAGATCCAGCTGTAAGGCATTTTCTCAATTATCTGTCAATGGAGAGGGCCCAGCCCATGGTGGGTGGTACCATCCCTGGGCTGGTGGTCCTGAGTTCTGTAATAAAGCAGGCTGAGCAAGCCAGGGGAAGCAAGCCAGTAGCAGCACCCCTCCATGGCCTCTGCATCAGCTCCTACCTCCAGGTTCCAGCCCGGCTAGAGTTTCTATCCTGACTTGCTTTTTCTCCAGCTTGCTTTTTGGCCATGGTGTTTCATCACGGCAATAGAAACCCTAATTAAGACAAGCAGGTACCAGCATAGTAGGGTGTTGCTGTGACAGGCCCAACCGTGTTTGGGGGAGGATTGTGGAAGGACTTTGGAATTTTGGGCTAGAAAAGCCATTGGGTGTTGAGAGCTCGGCGGGCTGTTCTGCAGGAGCTTGGAAGATAATGTTGAGAGAAGTGCAGAAAATGGAGGCCTGGCTTGTGAAATTTCAGAGGGGAGATTAAAGACTCTAGCAGGGCTGTTACTGTGATTTAAGATTCTGTGATTCTGGTTAGCTGGGGCTGAACAATCAGCTGTGATTAACAAGATACCAGAACTACTGAAGTGAAACTTTTATGCTACTGGGGCAATTGAAGCTGGTTGGCTTGAGCTAAGAAATTAGAGGTGATTGAGAAGAGACCAGCATCACTGAGGTGAAAGCTTTGTTCCAGAGGCAGCCAATGGTAAAGCCATGAAGGGGTCATGGAGAGCAACTGAGGCTTGGCCAGGAGAAGCCATTGGTGGAGGTGCAGCCTCAGTGTCAGTTGAAGGGCCAGACTGCAGGGGTCATATGGAGAAGCTGAGGCTTGGCACAGTGAGTAGAGCCTATGAGAGGCTATTGGTGAAAATGCTCCCAGTTGCAGCAGAAGACCTCATAGTTTAGGAGATGCCAGTACCATGGGATGACCACCAAGAACAGCAGTGGAGTGGAGTTAGCGAGATCCTAGAAGACAAGATGTGTGTAGTACCAAGAGCAGAGCAGAAGTGACTCAAGCTCTTTGGAGGAGCCCAGAAGATTATGTGTGGATCCCAGTCATTGGACACTGAATTATTTAAACTGTAGGAGTTTAGTTTTGCTTGGCTCAGATTGTGACAGTACCGTGGCTCTTCCTTCTTGAAGAAAGTATTTAATTTAATTTTGATTTTTACAGGTGCCCACAGCTCAAAGTCCTTGAAGTTTTAAAAGATATTTTGGATTTTTTTAAAAGAGAAATTGGATACTTTAAAGACATTGAAATTTAATGTGTTTTAATATAAAAGACTCTGGAACTTTTAAAGTTATTTATGTTTTTAATGTGAGATCTTGGGGATGAATAAGAAAGGAAGAATTGTGGCTTAATAATGATATGTTTGTGTTAAGCTGATAAGGGGTCAGTTTTCCTGGCTGGTTTTGTGTGTCAACTTGACACACTCGACACTTCCTCAGAGAGCAAGGAGCCTCGTTTGAGAAAATGCCTCCATGAGATTCAGCTGTAAGGCATTTTCTTAATTAGTGATCAAGAGGGTCAAGAGGCTGGAGGTCCCAGCCCATATTGGGTGGTGTCATCCCTGGGCTGGTGGTCCTGAGTTTTATAAGACAGCAGGCTGAGCAGGCCAGGGGAAGCAAGCCAGTAAGCAGCACCCCTCCATGGCCTCTGCATCAGCTCTTGCCTTCAGGTTCCAGCCCTGCTTGAGTTCCTGCACTGACTTCCCCCAATAGTGGACTATGATCTGGAAGTGTGAGCCAAATAAACCCTTTCCTCCCCAACTCGCTCTTTGGTCATGGTGTTTTGTCACAGCACTAAAAATCCCAACTAAGACACCTAGTGACCTGAGTTTGATTTCAGGAACCCATGTGAAGATAGAGAGAACTGTCTCTATGAAGTTTCCCTCTCACCTCCACACTTGACATGTATGTTCCCCTATCATGTACACACACACACACACACACACACACACACACACACACACACAATTAAAAAAAAACTCAGAAAAAACTTAAGCCCACCTATGAAGCCTTCTTGTCCTAGCTCTGTCCTCTGCCTGTGAGCCCCTCGGTCTCCTGACTTGTGGCTGCATAGCTTGCCCTCCCACTCCTGCCAGTCTTGATACTCTTGAAGATATGCAGTTAGATAGGTCCTCATACCTGTCCTCACACCTCAGGGCCTTTGTACTTGCAGCTACTATCTATCAGAGATGCCTCCACCTTCCTCTGCCTCCTTGCCCTTTGATACTCTGTCTTTCAGGCCTCCTGTGAACTATCTTAGTCCCTGATTGTTTGCTTCCTTATGTCATCCAGCTTGTCACCACATCTTTTTGCAACTTCAATATTTCCCTAGGTGACCCTGTACAAGCAAGCAGTGTGTCTCTAAGCACTCTTCTGCAAGGAAAGTCTTTCAAATAAGTTAAACTCTTTATACCTGGGCTGGAGAAATGGATCAGTGGTTAGAAGCACAGACTGTTTCTGCAGAGGAGCCAAGTTTCTGCTGCCCACCCACAGAAGGCTGCTTACAATTATCTGTAACTCCAGTCACAAGGGGATCTGTCGCCCCCTTCTGGACTTCTTGGGCAGGTGCACTCACATGTGCTCATTTCCCCCCCTTCCCCTTTCCTCATATATACATTCACAAACAAACAAGTAAACAAACCCTTGTACATCTCAGACTGTGATGGACAGACAGGGTCTGGCCAATTCTGAAATGTCTACTGGCATTTTTCTTACTATCTTGGTTAAAAAATACTTGCCTTTTGTTGTTGGGGTTTTTTGTTTTTTTTGGGGGGAGGGTGTTTTGGTTTCGCTTTTGATTTTTCAAGACTAGGTTTCTCTGTGTAGCCTTGGCGGTCCTGGACTCACTTTGTAGATCAGGCTGGCTTTGAACTCACAGAGATCCACCTGTCTCTGCCTCATGAGTGCTGGGATTAAAGGCATGGGCCACTGTACCCAGCTTGGCCTCTTTTTAATGGCACCAGTCTGTCTGTTTAGCAGACAAAATTTCCTTGACCCTGATTTTTTTAAATTTTTTAATTTATTACAATTTATTCACTTTGTATCCCAGCTGTAGCTCCTCTCCTCTCCCCTCCCAATCCTGCCCTCCCTCCCTCTTGTCCTCCCATGCCCTTTCCCCAGTCCACTGATAGAGGAGGTCCTCCTCCTCTTCCATCTGACCCTAGCCTATCAGGTCTCATCAGGACTGGCTGCATTGTCTTCCTCTGTGGCCTCCTTGACCCTGATTTAAACCTATTTTTTTTTTCTGGGCAATCTACAAGTTTTTCAAAGCTTTCTGCTTTATGTGCTGCTCACGATTGCCAGTACAAACTGGGCTAAAAGTGGCAAAGAAAAAAAAAACAACAAGCCTGAATAATGGCATGCTTTGAAGTTTCCTTTGTCAAATTAATCAGTTTATCACCTTTAAACTCCACCACCCATAAAGTCTCAGGATGAAGAAAATAGATGTAGACAGGTTCTTTGCCACTATGGGGAATCTTCCTACCTGTGAGGGTGGGTTCTGGGAGAACAGTGGTGAACAAGACACTGGGTGTATTGAAGGAAAATCACGTCAACCAGACACCTGGCAAAGAAAGTAAGGCCCAGAGTGCTCCAAAGGCCGGTTGCCAGGGACAAGGCCCAGCTGAGGAGTGTAGGAGTGACATGTGAGTGAAATGACATCATTAGGGATGGCTCCCAGCCTCTGGTTTTGGGACCTGGTCAGGGAACAATGTCTTCTGGGGACCCTCTGTGAACAGGTGGGTGTGGGAATCTACTTTAGAGCCATCTAAGTTGTCTTTATGGAAATCCACAGGTGGGCTGCTTGGGAACTTTGACCTGGGATTGATATTGAGAAAGAGGGATCTTAGACCCCTAGGGAGCCCACACCAAACTCTTTCATTCTTCAGCTGTGGTCCCAAAGGAGGCCAGAGTTTGGCTTTGCATGTGGATGTACTGGCCTCTCCAGAGTAACCAGATCCACCCCAAAAGTCCTCTCAGAGTGGTACTCTGGTAAACATATATGTCTTGGGAAGCATGCAGTCTGTGCTAGAGGCTGAAGCATCAGAGAAGAGGTGAGGTTAACTGGTTGCTTGCGTGACGTGGTCAGTAGCAGGCAACCCAATGTCCGCAGCAACAGGGAAGGAATCAAAACTCAAAAGAGCATTTCATGGTTCCTCTTTTTGAGGTTTGGGTTAGATTAAATCTAAGCCAGGCTCTGGGCTACCATTTCCCTCCACCATGGCACCTCAACAAGTGGTCTGGTCATCACTAACCTGGGTCTAAACAGAGGCAGGAGGAAGCTTTAAGTCTGGGCTGGGAGGCTTCTTGAAGCCTCTGGCTACTTCATAGCCTCACCCTGAGTATCAGTCACAGGGTCTCTCTCCTGCTCCCTGTGCTGAGCATGGGAGGCCTTTGGAGTAGCCGGAGCCTAGCACTACATGTGGACTTTAACCTGCATGCAGCTCCCACCAACCCCCAGCACTGGCCTTTGTGCATCTTAGCTATTATGGGGTCAGCCTGTGCTGAAAGATGCCCAGATGTGCCCTGTAGGGGCAATGTTGGAAGCTGGGGGTGGGCTGCCTTTCCTACCCTCCCTCCACAGAGGAGCTGGAGCTAGGCAGGGCTGCAGGCTTAGATTTTCCAAAAACCTACTTTATTTAGGGTTCTTAAACACCTCTACCTTCCTTCCAACCCATTGACCAGAGGCAGGGGAGAAAAAAGGTTATTAGGAAAAGGGGGCTGTGGACCTTTTTAGACATAGTTCCTGGGGTGATTCCAGCAGTCCAGTCAAATAGCCAACACCAAACGGCAGCACGAATCAACAGCAACAGCACGATTCAGCAGAAACAGCAAGACTCCGCAGAATCGAAACGAGTCAGCAAAAGCAGCAAGCTCAGCCAGAGTGCCAGGAGAAGTTTTCTGGGTGTTTCTCTTTGCGAAGTGCAGTGTGAAAAAAATGAAGACTAGTGAAGAGACATGGACCATTGCAAAACGCACGTATCCAAAACCGTGTCTCCCTGTCTGTGGGGTTCTAGCTCTTCTCAGCGTCCACAGAAGGCTGTTTAAAAACCATGCCCCTTGTATGAGACAGCTTCCAGCAAAACGTCATGTACCCTCTTTTGGGTCTGTTTTCAGCCGACCAAGATCATTTGTCCTCTTTGAGTTTGTTTTCAACTGAGGATGAACTGAAAACATTTCCACATCCCACATTTGGGACCAAAACAAAACAAAACAAAACCACATAAAAGAAACCAAAACTTTCACTACACAGGGGCCTTCGAAATGGGGACCAGGCCATATCTTGGCACCCCCATTGTAAAGCTCACTCACATCTGTGTCTTTCTTACTAACAGCTGCTAAGCATCCAGGCACAAAGACCCCTGCCAGAGCCCTCCTCCCATCTTTTTAATCTCTTCCTTTTTCCTTCCTCATCTCCCCCCCCCTTGTACTTTCCTGTTTCTTCCAGTGTCAGTTTCTTCTTCATAGAATCCTTAACACAAAGGACTTCAATCCTGGAATCCCTTGCAGCTCTACCCCTCCCCACCTGTCCAGACAGCTTTCCCAAGATAGTCTATTAATACTCTCTTCTCTCTGCCACAGGCTCTTGAGAAACCTGTGCCCTGGAACAGAGTGGAGAACACAGGCTGAGAAGAGGCTTCTCTTCACAAAGGGACACAGATAGTCCCAGTGCTGGGACCACACTAGAGGCAGGGTGGCCGACAGGGGAGGACTTAAGGGTCTTGGATTCTTTGTTTATTTTGGTTGTCTTTCCTCCAAAGAGACTGAGTCCTTAGCAGGACTGGTGACAGGGAAAGATAAAATACCTTATGTGTGGAGAAAGTAGAGGGATTAGGTAGTAACAGGTACCTGAGCTGAGCAGATTACAACCTTTGAGCATTGCATTTGGCCCCAAGTTTTTCTGACAGTTAAATCTAAGGAGAGCTTCGTGGAAGTGTTTCCAGGCAACAGGAAATGTGCCATTCATCTACAGAGACAGCTTTCCCCCTGGGAGCATATCTCAAGCAGGAATTGATCCCCTGGGGCTCAGTACACAGGCCATCAATGAATGGGATCTTCATCGGCACTCACAGGAGCTATATACTTGTCCTGGGGTTGACCGGAGTAGGCCTTCTAACACTGCTTCACACTTTCCCAGTTGCCCACAGGCTGTTTCATTTTGGAGACCTCTTTCCATGCTGGGGTATCTCAGGATTCAGTGCTGCTTAGATGCTGAAGTTCTTGTGGCTAGCACAAGTGACCCATGCACTCATCTGTTCATCAGGACCTGACCAGCTGCCACAGACCCTCTGTTCCCAGGGAGCAGGCTGGGACACAGAGATGGCAGTAGCCTCATTTATCTACCACATGTGGTGTTTTAATACTTTAACAGGCAGTGTAGTTGTTGTGGACTGTACCAGCTGGCTCTCGGCCTCTCATCCCAGTTCTCTTTGCCATTCTCTCTTGCTCTGTTCCCAGCATCCTTCACTCAAACAGGCAAGCAGCACTCCTATTCATCCCTTGACACTGTCTCCCCAGCCCGCATGCTCACAGGGAGGGTGACCTTCATAACAACAGTGATGGAAAAGGAGAGATACCTACCCATTCTAGAACCTTCTCCATCCTGGCCGATTCCTGGGTTTACCCCTTTCTGTAGATTGGTTGATTTTATCTTCTCTAGGATGTTTTACATTCATCCTACATGTGAGGAAGTATGGTCAAGTTCTAACTCTGGGACCATGTAAAGCAAAAAAATTCTTGGTTAGTACATACATGCATATTGCTTGTCTTTGTGTTCTGCCGACTTGTAACACATACAGGCAAACACATCTTGTGTCCTCATGCACATATTCTCCTTCCCCATTGCCTCAGCTCCCAGAACAAGGTGCTGGCCCTTGTCCTTCAGCCCGAGTGATCCTATAAAATCCAGTTTGGGGATCATCCCCTTGTCCTCACACCTGTGGTTACAGTGTTCCAAAGGATGTACCTGGGGAGTGGGCAAGGACCCGAGGCTCCATGGCTCCATTACTCACAGGTGGGAGGACACAGGAACAGTTGGGTTGCTCTTAAACGTCTCTCCACGTTGTCCTCATTAATAACTGTAATGCCAGCATCACTCGCTCTTAAATAGCCTCATTTATCAACAAGCAATTTGCCGTGGCGAGGTGGCAGGGACACAGATAAGCAGACAGGGCTGGGGTGCTTGCAAGACACCTGCCAAGTATCTTTCTCTCTCCCCTTCCATCTCTCAGGGGAGTGGGAGGAAGGGGTAGCAAGCAGTAAGCTGGGGAGAGGCAATATTGGCTCCTCTGGGTGCAGAGGGCCTGGCTAGGGTGGGGCAAGGCAGTGTGACTGCTGGCTGGCTCCTGTTCCCCTGCGGAATTCACACGGTTACAGTAGGTTCTCTGTCTGAACTTCTGGAGAGCAGTCAACCAAGTATCTACATGTGAGGAAGCATGGTCAAGTTCTAATTCTGGGACCATAAAGCAAAAATTGCCTAATTGGAAAATACACACACATAGCCCTCTGCCACTTCCTGCTGATGCCCTTGGGGACAACTTGTGACCATGCCTGGCATCATCACCTGTAAGCATGGCTGTGGTAGCAGTCTTGTCTTGATTCTGATTTTACAAAGGCCATGTCTGAAGTTTTTCCCATGAGCCATCACCACAGTTTCTATGCTATACATTTTATCCTGCTCAGAATAGTCTCTTCTGTTCCCAGCTTCTTTATCAAAAATAGAGTTGACTTCTTGTGCACAGACAGATTTCTTATCTGTAATGGGAGCCTCACACACCCAAGTCCTTGCACACACATGAAAGCTGAGTCAGAAGTGTACTTAGGGGCAAATCAAGATTTTTTTTTTCAAGAGAGATCTGTGAGTTGGCAACTGCTGGAATGGATTGGTTTTCTGGATAAATGACTGTGCTGGCTCATTCTATGCCAACTTGACACAATCTAGAGTCATTTGGAACCTCAGCTGAAGACAATGCCTCCACCAGATTGGTCTATGGGCAAGTTTGTGGGACACTCTCTTGATTGATGATGGATGTGGGAGGGCCCAGTCCACTGTGGGCGGTGTTACTCCTCAGAAGCAGGTCCTGAGTTTATAGGAAAACAAGTTTTGCAAGCCATGGGGAGCAAGCCAATAAGCATCACTCCTCCATGGCCTCTGCTTTAGTTCCTGCCTCCTGGTTCCTGCCCTAGAATCCCTGGATGGTAGACTACAAGCTTTAACCTATTTAGTGAACCCTTAGAAACCCTAAGACAATGACTGTCAGGAACTCAGGCTTGCACTCCCATCCTCCCTGTGTCAACCTTTTGACCGTCTAACCTCAACTGCCATATCTGCAGGCAGATGCAGTGATATTTCAACTAGGGTATTTTGTGTGTGTGTGTTGGGGGGGAGCAGAACCCTTCGTCTAAATAAATCTTGCCTCCTGCCTCCATCCCAGCAGCCTCTCCTGCCACCTCATTGGCTGTGATATACTAGAAAGCTCGCCCACAGCCCCATCTATCTCCTGAGGCTGGGGGGTAGTCTCCCCCTGCCTAAAGGCTCCTACACTGTCTAACCAATGCAGAGGATCAGGGTGTGGCTGCTGGGCAGGGTCAGGCCTGGGGAATCCATGGCGTTCAGCTGGTATACTGTTCCCAAGATGTCCTGACTCCATGGCAGAGCCATGTAAAACAGGAGGTGTCATTTTGGTGTCTTATGCTGAACTTCTTGGGCCAAATTGGCAGCCAAGAAGCCACACTTAAGCCTGGTTCATCTTCCTAGAGGTGATAATGAAACAGAAAATTATTATAAAGTCAATATAACTGTAGAATGGGATATAATGCAGAATTTACATAACTTTTCAAAATAACCCTGAGCTCACTAAAGACCAGAGCCACATCTGTCCTGCCACTATTAGATGTTCAGTGAAAAACACCATGAATGAATGAATGAATGAATGAAAATGAATAAAATATTAAATGCAAGGCTTTGAATTAGCTTCACCTTTGGGCCTTTGTCACAGAGTTTTATGTCCCCTCCTCAAGGGACATTTTGTTAGGAAACACTAGATTAGCAGATTGTGTGGTAGAGACCCAGTGGTTCTGATACTACCAAGGAGAGAGAAGTGAAGAGGCTATGATTATCAAGGAAGGCTTCCCGGTGGAGGTGCCCAGAGTTGCAAGAGACAAGATGGACAAAAGGGTGAGTGCAGTGTTTTCATGGCATTGGCCAGGGGAGCACCAAGCAGGAGTGTGACTGAAGCAGAGGGGCAAAGGCTCGGGTGCAGGCCATGTGCTTTATAGCGATCTCTCTAACACTAAAGGTTCCCTCAGGCAATGCTTGCCAGCCTTCAGCAGAGTGGGGCATATGCCACAGTCTTCATTTTGTACCTGGGAACAGGCTCGGTACAGTCACCATCCCATAGTCATTGGGGATATGTCTACTCCAGCCATGACCTTGGGCCACATTTTAGACCTTCAAGAAAGATGCTTTGAGCTGGGTGTGGTGGCACATGCCTGTAATCCCAGCAACTTGGTAGGCAGAGGCAGGTGGATTGCTGAGAGTGTAAGGCCAGCCTGGTGTACAAAGCTAGGACAGCCAAGGCTACACAGAGAAACCCTGTTTCAAGAGAACAACAACAACAAAAAAAAGCTCTGAAACGTTTGGGGTATATCAGAGCAAGGGGACAAGGGTGAGTAGAAGTAGGGGTGGAGCCAGGACGCAACTACAACAAAAGTGTCAGCTGATCCTCTAGAGAGGTCTGGGATAGGGCAGGTCAAGTCAAGGCAAGGGGTTAGGTCTTCTGACCTTCCAGCCACTCACTGGGTGAGAAGGAGTGAACTGGGGTGAGAACTGTGATATGTGTTCCTTCCATGTTAGCAGAAGTAGCTTTCTGGCCCTAGATTAGCTGTGTCCCTCCCTGGGATGGTCCTTACTCTTTAATTATAGCAGATCCTCTAAGCCCAAGTTCATATGCCATATCTTGTGTCTCTAAAATCTGGCATCAGAGATAGTCAAGAGGAGGACAAGTAGACCACCACTCATAAAAAACATAGTGTGTATAAATATGCACACAACTGCGTGCGTGTGAATGCACACATTTTCATAGTCACTTATCTGTGCATAACAGAAACACGTCTCCAGAAAGATACTCATGAAACCACATGCAGCCGGTCTTAGGGGGCAAGACCTCAGGAAGCATCCAGTTAGGGTCCAGTGAGCAACCAAGGAAACAATTCTACCCATGTCTTGCTTGGTGAAGTTTCAGTTAGGGTTCCCATCGCTGTGAAGAGACTCCATAATCAAGGCAACTCTTATAAGGGCAAACATTTTCACTGGGGCTGGCTTACAGTTTCAGAAGTTCAGTCCATTGTCATCACTGGAGGAAGCATGGTAGCGTGCAGGCAGACTGGATGCTGGAGAAGCTGAGAGTTCTACATCTTGATCTGAAGGCAGCCAGGAAGAGACTGTTTTCCACCCTGGGCAGAGCCTGAGCATGGGAGACCTCAAAGCCAGCCTACGCAGGGATGTGCTTCCTCCAAGGCCACACCCCTGCCAATAAGGCCACTTTTCCTAACAGTGCCACTCCTTGTGGCCAAGAGTTGAAACACATGAATCTAAGGGGCCAAACCTACTCACACCAGTGAGTTTTCTGTGGTTGCTTACAGGAATGGTGGTTCGGGGCTGTTTACTGGGACCGGGAATCTTACTGGTGGCTACTCCACTGAAGAAGACCTCCCCACCCTCACCTCCAAGCAATTATTAATCACTTGTACATCCTTGAGGAGGGGAGGGGCCTAGTGCAGTCTTGCCTTGAGGATATTAGTGAGCCTGGTCTTGTGAAGCTCTCTTGCAGGTACCATGACTGTTCTTTTTCCAAAATGTCAACGGCCATGTTGTCCCTGGAAGGCAGCATGGCTCTACAATAACATGTTCTCATTAGTCTCTGGTGTGACTGTTCAGAGCCTTCCTCCAGATGGCAAGCATGAAGGTGGGCTCTGCTACTTCAGTTACCCTCGTGCCTGTGCCTTGCTGGCCCTGGCGATAGCTAGAGAGAGAGAGAGAGAGAGAGAGAGAGAGAGAGAGAGAGAGAGAGAACCCTGTCAGCCTCAGCTTGGCTCTCCATCCTCTTTTCCCACTCATATGAAAACAGCTTACTTTCTCTTTCTCTGCTTTTAAATGCTCTTTCTGGTCACTTGTGCACCAGCTCAGAGGCCTTGTAAATGGTCTGTCCTCTCAGGAGTCTTCCCCCACATAGTATTTGGCCTGGGTGTATATTGTGGCTTGATTGTGAAGTGTCCTCCGTAGGCACATGTGTGAACGCTTGGCCCCCAGCTGACAATGCTGTTTTGGAGGCTTTTAGGAGCTGGATCCTGGCTGGAGGAACCAGTCACTAGGGGCAGGCCTTGAAGCTCTTTAGCCTGGCCCTACGTTCTGTTCATGCCCTGTTTCCTGACTGTGAACACAATGTGACCAGCTGCCTCATGCTCCTGCCTACACACATTCTCCCTGTGATGGACCGTGTCTCTTCTTAAATAGCTCCTCCCTTAAGTAGTTTGATGTCAGGGATCTGGTAGCAAGCAGGACAAGGAACATAACTTATACAACCTTTCTCATTTTTCTTCCCAATTCATACCTTTGGTCTGATTTAGATTCCTCCATCACAGCACAGAATCAGAACTCAAGACTAATTGAGATCAGGGAGTGCCCCCCCCATTAAGGACCTTAAAAGAGTGTTTATTTTTACTTTATGTATATGAGTGTGTTGCATGTATTATGTACGTGCAGTGCCCGAGGAGTCGAAAAGGGGACATTGGACCCCTGGAACTGGAATTACTGTGAAGGGGCTAGAACCCCTGGTCCTCTGCAGGAGCAGCAAGTGCTCTTAACCCCTGAGCCATCTCTCCAGCCCCTCCCCTCCTATTCAGTACCTTGGTTGAGTCTCCCTGCCTGCCTTTTTTTTTTTTTTTTTTTTTTTTGTCTGACACACACGGAAGCCACACAACAGATGCTTCCTTCATGTTAATTGAGGAATGAATGACCAAGTAGGGAGAGAATGATGGGTAGATAAGCTGGTAAATGGAAGTTCATCATATCACAGAGGCCCAGTGACTTCCAACACTGTCTCAGCTACTGCTCGGGGAGCCAAGATTACAGGATAGAGGCTCATTAGGAGCAGCCCATGTTCATAAAAGCAGCTGTGAAATCTTATGCTATACTTTGAGAATGGTATTAATAATCAACAGTCGTTGGATGCAGACCTGTGCGTTAGATGCTCTTCACGTGCCTTGTGTGCCACCCTCATGGCAGGCTTGCCCACCCCTTTACAGGCAGAGAAATGGAGGACAAAGAGGCGAGGTAACTGGTGCAAGGTCACTCCCCATCTCAGTCTTGTTTGTGAATGCCTGAGACTGGGTCATCTAGAAAGGAAGTTTATTTCTCACAGTTCAGGAAGATGAGGAGTTCAAGATGGAGCATCTGCCTCTAGCAGGCTCTTCTCGCTGAGTCATAATATGGAAGAGTGTGTCCTGTCAGGATCAGTGTCCAAAGCAATGTGTCACATGGGATCAGTGTTAAGGATGTCACATGGCAGGAGGGTGTTCTCATAGCCAACACTTCCTGCATACACCTAACAGGCAGGGAAGATTGCTTTCTTAAGAGCCTATTCTTATGGGGGGTGGAATGTCACAGTGGGCACTGAATACCCTATGCTGCCTTCAAGTGGAGGACAGGGAGCTTTGAGGCAGCCACAGGCTTCAGGAGATGACTGAACAGGGAAGACATTCCAAGAGCAGGAACAGATGGAGCCGGGAGTACCAGGGTTAAAACTGTAGTGTATAGGTAGGGTTTTAGAGCAATGAGGAACCACAGAGAGATGAGGGTACTGAACTCCATCCGGATGTGTGTGGATGCCAAAGTGAAGACTGCCTCTAGACAGTCCTGTGTTCAGTGGCAAAAAGACCTCAGCCTCTCACTTCCCTTTCTCAGTCTCCTGTCCGGTTTCCATGATGTGGGGTCTTGGAGCTCATATCTTTATATGATGCTGGAAGAATGGAGATCCAATGGAAAAGGGTTCTGGAAATTATTCTCAGCCTAAGGACACAGGCTTTGTTTGTTTGTTTGTTTGTTTGTTTGTTTGTTTTGTTTTTGAGACAGGGTTTCTCTGTGTTGGACCTCACTTTGACAGGCTGGCCTCAATTTCACAGAGATCTACCTGCCTCTGCCTCCCGAGTACTAGGATTAAAGGCATGTGCCGCCATGCCGAACTGTGTTCCTAGCCTAAAACTGAAGCATGTATCATTTAAGAATGGCCAGTGAGCCGGACACCAGGCAGTTCAGGTGTTGGGAAAGAGGGTTCCTGTTCTCGTTTCTCAGCCCTCCCAGTGTACCATGAGGCTGTTCACTGGAATGTGTCTAAGAGAGAAGATAGAGATAGAGGTCTGGTGTGGCTTTTAGAATTACAGAAGTACAGTCCTGCAGCTCTCCTTGTCATGTCATTTTGTGATTATGTGACAATATATCACTGCATTCATTTGTTCATCCATTCTTTGATGGGATGAGCGGGGAAACACTGGCACATGGCTGGTCTGTGCTAAGCATTGCTCAAATCTTTGGGGATGCAGCAGAGTACAGGTACCACAGTGCCTGCCCTCAGGGTAGCACTGGAGGTTCAGGCTGAGAACTTTGTTGTAGAAGGGTCCTCACAGCCTGTCATGGCAACCAAGCAGTCCCTCTGGGGTAAAATCCATGCTATGCAATTGTAAAGACTTAAATTTGAACTCCTGGCTCCTAAGCTAGGCATTGGTAACCTCAACACTGGGGAACAGAGACAGGAAGAGCTTGCATCCCATCAAGGCAGTCTAGCTGAAATAACAAGCTTTGGATTCAGTGAGAGATTCTGTTTCAAAATTAAGTTAGAGAAACTATAGAGACAACAGCTTGGAGTCAACCTCTGACCTCCACATATGCCTGCCCAAGCAAGCATACCCTTCATACAAGCACACACGGTCTCATTAAACATACCCCACAGAAGGCTCCCCTTAGATGTTGGAGCATCGTGTCTGTTACTCTGGCATTTTCTGTTGCAGCTTCTGAGGCTGGAACAAGGCGAGTGACATGGTACACCTTGAGTTGGTTGAATAGATATGTCAGGAGTGGAGTCTGGGCCCAACTACACCCAGGTGTGGTCTCTTGAGATAGCAAGTCTAATGGAGAGACTGCTTGTTGTGGAGGTTAGAGGTTGGGACTCAGTGGCCAGGAATGTAATTTCTAGGGCTTGGGCCTTGAGCACAGACTTAGAGTTAGTGTGAATCTAATACTCAGTTTTTTTTCCTGAGAAAAGCAGCAACTCTAACCTGCCCCCACCTGCCACCTAGTTAGTTGGCCAAGATTCCCAAGTCATGAAACAGAGTGGTAACCTGACAGGGATTCCTTGAGTCTTCGTTCACTGTCCCTCCATGGCAGAAATTATGATGTCTTCCTGAGAAGAGAAGTGCATTTCTTATTTGCTCATCTGTTCACCTCCTTATCCACCCAACCACAAATACTTTTATCTACTCATACACCTACTCATTTACCCATCTACCCATTCACCCACTCATCCACCCATGCACCTAGTCATCCACCTATCACTCATCTACTTATTAACCCATTCATGGACCCATTCCCATCCATCTATTCATCTACTCAGTTATACATCTACCTATCCATCCATTCATTTACCCTTTCATCATTCATTCATGCATCCAAACACTCTTCCACTCACCCATCTATCCATTCACTCATTCACCCACCCATCCATCAGTCCTTCAACTTATTTGTCTAGCCACTCCCTTGTCTAATTCAGCTTCACCGCAGATTGATTTATTCTAAGGAAAGATATACCTGAAGTCACGGTAGTCAGGGAAGGCCCAATGTTTTCTCAGGTTATCTTAAACCACTGGTGCCCTTTGAGATGACCTTAAAAGAAAGGATTTCTTGTCCACATAAACCTTGGGAAACTCTGTTAGTTTGAGGCCAGCCTGGTCTACAAAGCAAGTCCAGGACAGCCAACGCTACACAGAGAAACTCTGTCTTGAAAAACCAACCCAAACCAAACAAAAAATCCTTGGTAAAGCTATATCTTAAACACCCCCCTCCAACCCTGAATATTTGTGTAATGATGGTAATAATGGCTCTGGGAGGTCCTGGAGGTAAGATTCCTGTTTAGATTCTTTTTCATTAAAACCCTTAAAGTATTGGGGGGGCACGAATTGGTGCTTGTGGAGGTTAGGGACAACCTTTAGAGTTGGTTCTCTTCTACTATGTGGATCCTGGGGTTCAAACTCAGACCATCAGGTTTGGCGGCAAGCCTGCTTGAGTCACCTCACTGGCCCCAGGTTATTTTTCTAATGCAATGTTCTCTACATCTTTTTGACCAAGGAACATTTTTTTTTATCATGGAGTACCCGTGAGCCTCCTAGGGAATTAATGATTCGTGAAATACACTTTAGGAAGCATTCCTTTAAGCACGAAATCTTTTTTTAATTATAATGACTTGCATGGAATATTCATAAGATCTATTATCTATGTACCTGCTTTCTCACGTTGGGGTAACTCATCCTTCAGCCCTTCCTGGTCACATCATTGAACACATCACCCTGAAGAGCAGCATCCTTCAGTGATGCTCTGTCCCTGACAGGAGCTAGGGAAGAAATAGAAATGGGAGAGTTCTTACTTGTCAGAGAATGCTTGGCCTTTCCCTTTTTTGGAGAACAGAATACAGATCCATTTGCTTCCTCTATTGTGTTTGTTCTTTCTTGGAGTGACAAGGAATTGAAAACACTTAAGAACCAACTTCAGTGCGTGACTCAAACACACTGCTCTGAGTGAGGAACTGACTAAACCTCTCCTTTGCATGAACTTGGAATGTCATATTTGTATTTATTTGGTTGTAGGACTTTTAGTCTTTCAGCAGCCTTTGAAAATCATTTTCTACATGCATGAATTTTATTTATCTGTTTATATTTATTGTGGTGCCAAGAATCGCATCCAGAATCTTACACATGCTCAGCTAGTGCTCTACAACTACTTATGCCCCAAGCCCTCTGTTTTTGTCAAGGCACAGGCTATAGTTAGTCCAGGTTAGCCTTGAGCTCACAATTGAAAGAGATTACAAGCATGTACTATTCTACAAACTTTGCTTACTGTCCTGCTTTTATCTATGTTTTGGATAATTACACAATAATCACTGGTGTTTAATAGTGGCAAAGTCAGGACTAGGGTGAGGTGAGGGAGGGTCCTCATGCATGCAAAGGGAGCAACCAAGAGGGAGCACCAGCTTACCTCCTGTGATACCTTCTGGGTGCCTCCTTTGCTGCATGGTCTCTGCCATCACCTGGGGATGCTCATACCTTTAGCTGTTTGTCAAGTCTGAGCACCCTGCAGGCCTCTGATTGGGGAGAGACCCAGCTTCCCACTTGTAAAGATCCTCACTTGAGCAACAAATGAACTGAACAAGGGTGGGGCAGGCACAGGTGGATAAAGGATGTGCCAGGGTTGGAGGGAGAAACTGGGGAAGGCCCAAGGTAGTTGCTTACCTGTGTCTTACATGAGCACAGACTGCTGTGGGGTTCCCACCCCAACATCAGAGCTGCTGAGTCAGGACGAGGCCACCTCCAACCGCACTGGACCTTCTCTTCGCTGTCAAAACTTTTAAAAACACAAACAGAGGCAAGAGCAGCATTTGCATAAATCTCATTAGAAAAAGTGCAAGTTTCATAAATCTTGTGATAAATTAGTGCGAGATCATTCTCAACGTGATGTATTAATTTTAGGGCAGAATGAATGGTTCTGTGATCATCGTGGGTAATTACGAGTCTCCTCTGAAATGAGGTGATTTCTGGGACCCCTCTGGTTCTCCAGCAGGGGAGGGGCCAACGGAGGTGTCTTACCCTGCATCTGAGTGTACATGCCTTGTTTCTTCTGCTGTGGGGAGGTGATGAGAAGCTGGGTCTTTGGCTAGGGCTGAAGAGCAGAGGTCCAGGAAGCCACACCTTAACATATACGTTTCCGAGAACCAAATTGCCTTCAAGAAGAATTTGAAATAACTGAGCCTTGGGACCATGAAGGCTGTAGCCAGCTTTGTTAAAGATGTAGTCAGTAGCTCTGTAGTCAGTATAGGTCTACTCTATACTCTCCTTGGTGAGTCTGCGGCTTGCTAAACTTGCTAAACTGAAAGCCTTTGTGTTAACCTGAGGGAGTCATCCAAGGGGTCCACACACTAGAGAGTCCACTCACTGGCAAGTAGGGCCTGGGTTGCCTCACTTGCAAACACTCCTAGATGATGCTAAGATGGAATCAGGTCAAGATTTGATACGTTACAGCAAGATGATTTGGAAAAGTCTGAACAGAATAAGGAACATAGATTACACACACAAACACACATGCACACACATGTGTACAGACACATTTACAAATATACATACTTTTACCATGCCTGCAGATTGGCTTGGGTGGCCCACTAAGCCTATGGACCCATCCACAAGATAAAGCATGTAGAGGCTCCCAGGAGGCTTGCCTCCCTGTGGACCAAATGAAAACACAATTTAAGGCTAAAGCACAGCTCCCCAGTGGAAGCACTTCCTGGGAATCTGACACCTCCAGCACCTAGTCCTTGCTGAGACCATGAATCTACCCTTCAAGCTGTGGGATGCACACAGGCATCATTTGACTTCAGCTGGTTCTGGAGTTTGGAATCAACTGTTGGCTGATAGGCTGACCTTAATCATAGACTCATATTTGTCCTGATGCTTGGAGGGTGGGGGTTCAGAAGCTCTCTAGCCCTGTATGCCCTCTCTGGTATTTAGGGTTCCATGGGCATAGCCTTGATCCTAAGAGTGGGGACTTGAGTGGTGACTCAGTCCTGAGCTCCTGGACAGGACAGGGGTAGCCTCTGAGCAGGAAGGAGCCAGCTTGAACCTGCCACCCATGTTTAGACCATCTTCATCAGCCTTTAACGGGCTGCAGTGCTCTGTTTATTTTAATGATAATGTCAAGTTCAATTTGCCGTCATTTTTCCACATTTTCTTTTGTAAAGTTAATTGAACAGTTCAATGAATTGAAAAGTTTCAGGAGAAAGGAAAAAATAGCCCACTCTTATCATTGTTATTAAATCTGGTAACTATAGCTTGGCTCTCTGGCCTTGAGAAAGAACTCCATTCCCCTCATTCCTTGCACACACTCCCAAGGGCCTTGGAACTACAGGGACTTGGGAAGATCAAACAGAACATTCTAGAATTCTTTACTTCATGACCATCTCATACTTCACCTGCTGTTTCTGAACGGGGTGGGCTGAGCACATACTCTCCCTCACCTTTGAAATAGGGAAGGGGTACCCTTGTGGTCTATTTCCCCATGTTAAGCACCCCACATTCATGTGGTGTGAGATGTGGCCAACAGAACCTTAATAGGATAGATGTGTCAGCTGGCTGTGACCATATTGACGGTGTAGCAAAAAGTACATAGTGTGAGAGTCAGTAGGCTTGTCACTGAGCTGCCCACTCCATTCCTTTTGTTTGCTGGGCCCATCAAGAACTGGACTGTGTGGCAGGTGTCAAGAACCCCTATTAGAGTCAGGTGTTTGAATCAAAGCCTCTTCCTTGTTAAGCTCTGAGGCAGCCCACCTTGCCCATTTCTCACTGCACCCTGGAGCTGTTGCCATGAATCTCAACCCCAAGCATGGTTCTGTTCTTCTCAAGGACTGCTATGTTTTTTTTGGGGCACTGACTCCAGGTTCCTCCTGGAGTTGGTGGAAGAGGAACCACTCAAAGAACTAAGCACATTTCCAGACCACACACAGTGAGTGGCTGAGAGGGAACCAGGGCACCCAGATGAATTCTATCCCCCAACAATTCTGTTTTAATACAGGGAACCACTGGAGGCAGTCCTGCCCCCAAAGCATCTACTGGACCTTTTGTTGTTTGTTTTTCTGAGACAGGGTTTTTCTGTGTAGCCCTGGCTGTCCTGGAACTCTCTTTGTAGACCAGGCTGGCCTCCACCCGAAATCTGCCTGCCCCTGCCTCCCAAGTGCTGGATTAAAGGCGTGTGCTACGAGGCCCCGGCTATCTACTGGGCCTTTTGTCCCCGAGTCCAAGCCCTCTCTGCTCTGAAGATAGGTCCTTTTGCCTCTCTGAATCTTGGTTTTCTTACCCAGATAGCAGGTATGTTCCTTCTATGTAGGGCTATTGTTAGAAATAAGTAACAGGGTGGAAACTCTCGAGCAAGGTACCTGATGTATGCAGGCGCTCTTCCTTTAGGCAGCAAGCGAGTCTGGCCTTCACGGGTATGGGTGTTTCAGAAGCCCTGCTGATGGGAGTGGAGGTGGCCTGAGGGCTCTAGACACAGGCTGGTTTCTCTACCTGAGGTAAGGGTTTCTGCTGAGAACTGCAGGGTATGCTCCAAGAACCTCGGAGGCCTCGGCCGAGCCAGAGGGAGGTCTGGCCTCAGGCCCCTCAATGGCCCTCCAATGTCCCAAGTGGGGAGAGAAGGAGCTTAGAATAAAATAAAGGGTCAAACCAAGTTCAGAATCCCAGAGGTTCACAGAGAGGGGGAGCCTGCTTATGGCAGGAGAGGGGAGGGAAAGCTAAGACAAATGAGATGATGGCACTTAACAGGCTGTCTGATCCCAGAGGGAGACAAATGAAACCACAATCGACAAGGCCAGCTGGCTCTGAGGGGTGTCCTGGCCCAGGAGAGGAAGGACCAAGCAACAGCTGTGGTTCTAGCACGGACCAAGGCCAGACAGGGAAGCAGGCTGGGTTCCTATCTGTGTGTGGGGGGTGGTATAAGGTATGTGTTTGTGGAGGGGGAGTGTAGGGTGTATGGGGGGAGTGTAGGGTGTGGGGGTGAGGCATTAGATCAGCTCTGTTGGTAACTAGTGTGATTCAAGGGTGACATAGGGGTGTCACAAGTACACATCTATTCTCAGAAGGTTCTCATTATAACCCATGGTCCTGAAATTGCAGCTGTGTAGCCTTAGCTGAGCATCATTCAGATAAACTTCCCGGCTTGTTGTTCTCTCTGTGAGGTTAAAGGGTATCTGTGGCCTCAGCTTTTGCCATGATCAGTCTTTGTTTCTGAGGTGACCTTTGTACTTGTAGTTCTGACTTTGTTCTTTCTGGCTGTCCAGAGCCTGGTAGGAGCAGAAAGCTTAGATTCTTGGTTCCTGGATTGGGAGAAAGAATGGGAAACAGCTGATATAAAATCATTTCAGCTCATAAGTCGCGGTTGACTGTAGTAGACAGTGATAGATTTACTAATCTGCATGGGAAAGGGCTGGTTCTAGCTAGTTCCCTGCCCTCAAGGAGCACAGCAGCTGATGGGGGAAGTCCTAGAGGATTGAAGGGGCCTTGATAACTTGTACTAGAGCACCAGTCTCTATGTTTAAGGGTGATGGCTTGTTGCTGGCTGCACGGAGATGTGAGCAATAGGTCTGGGAACACAGAGCCAGATAAGCTGATGGTGGAGAGGCAGATTGGGGTGCATGTGGAGGCTGTCTGGGACTCAGAGGCATGTAGTAGAGCATGTGGGCCACAGTGTGCTCAAGAAGGCTGGCAGCAGTGGGAAGAGCATTGGGCATGATGAGTTTGAATGCTTTGGGACCAACCGTCACAGATACGCTTTTGGACACTGCTTCTATAAGGCAGAGTGCACTCATAGCCCTTACTCATCCCACAGATCCTGGCCCCAACTTTGTAAACACACGGGGACCTCAGCCTTCTCCTCAGATTGAAAACTCAAAGGCTTACAGCTTGCCACAGCCCTGTGCTTCCGCCCTTCCCCTCACCAGGCAGGCAGAAATCCGCACCCCTTCTCTCCGTGCAGATAACGACAATAACAGTAATAACAGTCATCTGGGCCATCGGCAGGGACACAGCGGGGACTCAGGAAGCTGTGATTGTCCATCCCTTGCCTGGAAGGCAGATGCGACTGGCTGCTGAGGGGCTGAGGCCACAGTAGAGGACATGTCCCCAGCTCTGTGCTTTCCAGAGACCTTAGCTGCCTGCTCAGGAAACCCCTAACTCTAAAATAGGAACAAAGAGCCAGTGGAGCTGGTAGAGAGACAGATTGAAGTACATATTCTTAGAGTCTACCTCTAAGACAGGGTAGACTGGCCCAGGCAGGACACTCGGTTAATAGGAGAGATTGGACAGCCCTAGGAAAGAATGCCAGTGTATAGGAGACTGGCCTCCCAGCTATACAGACTTTAGTCCAGTAATCCAAGTCAAGTGCTGCTGATTCGGGCTTTATTAGGTGTGATTAGCCTTGCGATCTCCTGCCCATTAGTGTAGTAATTAAGATCTAACTGGCCTCATTGTCTTCTTGCCATGGCTTGAAGGCACATGTGGGGACTCTTCCTCTCCTCGGTCCTTCTGGGCTTGGCAGGACTCAAGGTTTTATTAAGTGCCTTGGGAATGCAACTGCTTATCAGGCTCAGGGAATGGGACAGGCAGGCTGCTGTTCCTCCAGAGCTGACAGGAATGTGCTTGAAATTGGTGGCCAAGCCAGGTGTGGTGACACATGTCTTTAATCCCAGCACACAGGGTGGCAGGGACAGGTAGATCTCTGTGAGTTCAAGGGCAGCCAGTCTATAAAGCAAGTCCAGGAGAACCAAGGATACACAGGGAAACCCTGTCTTAAAAACAAAAAACAAAACAAAACAAAAAAACAGAAAGAAAGAAAGATTGGCAGGTGACAAGACAGGTGAACACATAGGTGACTTCAGAGAGGGGAACTGTGAGGACAGGACGGGTCCTTTTGAGTGGGTATATTGGCTGACCAGGTATTTGAGGAAGACCCTGAGGGTTTAACTGCTGCTGAAGGGTGAGCATTGAGCCTGGGCATGGGATGATTTCAGGTAGCAAGGGATCCCAGCCATGAACTGTTATGGACATTTTGGTTTATGATACGTAAACATGTTTTTGTTAAATTCCAAGTTGGGGAATTTAGTTTGCCCACACCTGTTAAGCATCTCGTGTGCAGCATGGTGGTCTTTGCCGGGTGGAATTAGTTGAATCCTGAGGGCTTTGAGGGGTGTAACTATGACAGCCCAGAGGAAGAAGGCGCAGCTGCTTGTTCGTCCTGCTGCTGCATATGCTGCTTGCTGAATTGTTGGTTACCTGGACTTCCGGATTTCTGAATGACTCATATTGGTGTCGCCCACAACAGAATCCTAAGACCCTACCCAGAGGAAAGTAGCAGAGAGAACTCCGCCCCTGTCCCCACCAACCTTCTCTCCCTCCTACCTGGTGTTGGAAGATAGAAGCATTTAATAACCCTAGATTTGTTTAAAAAAATCAAGGTCAACAATGAACTTGTCCCACTCAGAGGAGTCAAAGGCGATGAGGCCAGAGAGCGTGACCAGTTAGGATCTGTTATGTTGGGGAAGGTCACTTGAGCCCCAGGGTGGTCTGATTTCTTTATTTACCTTTAAAAACTTGAGATCTGGGAGATGGCTCAGTGGGTTAAGAACTTGATACATAAGCATGAGGACATGAGTTTGGATCCCCAGGAACCCATGCCAGGTAGGCATGGTGGCCTTCTTGAAAGTCTAGCCTGAGAAGGCTGAGACTGGATCCCCAAGACTAGGGATATATCTGAGAGCTCTGGGTTTGATTGAGAGATCCTACTTCAGTGAATAATGTGGAGGATGATTCCTGATATCAACCACAGGCTTCCAACATACACAGCACACATGTGCGCCCATGTCTATATGTGTCTTCACACATGCAAATGTGCATAAACACACATGAAACTTAAAACTCTGCTAAAACAGTAAGTCTCCCTACTCTATCCTTCCTGGCCTCTGAACACCAGCATTCTATTTCATTAGATTCTTAGGAGAAATAGGATTTTGCTTTGTTTTTCATTGTACAACTAGCTTATTTCATTTAGCACAGCATCTCAAGGTTCATCCATGCTGTAGCAAGTGTCAGCATCTCCTTTCGTCCCAGAACCTTGATGATCTATTGGCTGCCTAGGCTGTGTTTTGCTTCTCTGTGGCTCCTTGGGATGCCTCACTTCTTGACCATTATGGAAACTGCTATGGATGTGGGTTTGTGATGAGGACAAAGTGCCTTAGTCTTAAATGTCCTTCCACCCTGAGGTTAGACAGGGGCCCCAGCCTGGCTCAGCACAGAGCGGAGGTGGCTGGTTCGGTAGGATGACCCTTCCCAGTTAGGGTGGGAGGCCAAATGCAGAGACTCCTCTGCTTGTACTGATTGAGCCAAGAGGTCTGAGTCTGAGCTACTAAATCATGCCAGGCCTAGAGCAGCCCCCCTCTGCATCTAAAGTGGGAGCCATAAACCAGGCTGACTTACTGGCAGCACTCAGAGCTCCCTTGTTTATGGCCAGCGTCTGCTCTGATTGGTAAATTCCTATGCTGGGCCCATTGTTAAATATTTGAATATGGGTCTGCAATAAACCACACCAGGACTTCTATACCTGACTGCACATCAGTCTCCTGAAGAGAGGGGTGGGGGCACTGTCTAGGGGTTTGTGTCCTTAGTACCCCACCAGCAAGCTGGACCAGCAGGGTCTGGCAGGAAGCAAGCACTTACGATGGCTCAGATGCAGGCTCTGGGGTTGTTTTCTCAGAAACAGACCTTGTGATGAGCACTTGAAGGCAGGTGGTTGACTAGGGAGGCGATTCCAGGAACTCTAGTAAAGGGGTGAGGATATGAAGCAGGGGCAGATGGGATTCCTGCTGCTGTTATAGATCAGCACAGACTGGCTAACTTATAAAGGAGTTTCACTTAGCTTGCAATGCCAAAGGCTTGGAAGTTCAGGAGGTTGGTACCCATATATGGTGAGGGTCTTCACCCTGCATCGAAGCATGGTGGGGAATCACATGGTGAGAGAGACAGAGTGCTAACTCAGGGCTCTTCTTGTGAGGCAGTTTTTAATGCCTTTGCAAGGACCTCACCTCATCTGGTTCTGATTGCTTCCTGAAAGCCTAGTTCCCAAGTGCCAGCAATTATGAATTAGGGGTAGCTTCTAGCACATAAGCTTTGCTTTAGAGCACACAGCCAAACCACAGCACGAACCAGGTCATTGCTGGAGGGAACTGCAGACAGACTTCTTGGGGAACTCCAGCAGTCAGTGTAGAACACGTGCCTCAGAGATACGCCCTTGAGAGCCAAGAAAACCAGACTCATGTCCACTTTTATCTATCACTTTCCATAGCCAGCCACTGAACCCCAACACCAGGGGCATCAGTTCCCTGGCCCCTCTGGCCTGTGTATGTCATGGGCTGATTCTGGCAAAGAACTGTGGAGTCTGACCATTGGAGGCTAGGCTGGCATGTGTGGCACTAAGGGAGACAAAGTGCCAATTGTAGCTATTGTGGACATCTCCCTGGTGCCTTTCACACCATCTTCAGAACCCCCAGCCTCCGTGAATCACTGGATACCTTACCACAAACAAGAACTCCAGTCTCATCCACTCTTGCTGGGAACATAACGTGGCATAGAGAGACACTGTGTAAAACCATTTGGTGATTCCTCAATAAGTTAGACAGAGTGACTACAACCCAGCACATCTACTCCTAAGAGCATGGAAAGCAATTTTAGAATGAGAATTCAAACAATGTCTTATGCACAGATGCACATATCTGCAGCATTCACAGCCCAGAGTGGAAAATAACCCAAACCTCTGTTGACTGAGGAGCATATGAACAGGATGTGTTAGGTCCACACAGGAGAAAACTAGTCAGCCATCAAAAGGAGCAGGGCTCTAACATAGACGCCAGCATCGGCCAGCCTTACAGGTGATGCTAACTGAAAGCCACACACACAGCCACAGACTGTTGTAGTTCTGTTGATATAAATGCCCAGAGCAGGCAGGTCCGAGAGATGAAAGAGGATGTGCAGAAGCTAGGGACTAAAGAGTGGCTTTGTGATGGATACAGTTTCCCCCTGGAGGTGATGGAAGATGGTTGCTCAGTACTGTTAAGTGCATCAGAGGGTACCAGATTGTACACTTTGAATAGTAATGATGCTTAATTTTGTGAAATTGTTATTTTGCTTGTGTGTATTATCAGTGAAAGACAGGGTTTTCTATAGCCCAGCTAACTTCAGGTCTGCTGTGTAGCCAAGGATGACCTTGAACTCCCAATCTTTTTCTCTCAGGTGCTAGGGTTACAGGCATGCACCACCACACTGGGTTTGTGGTGTGCTAGGGATTGAACCCCAGGCCTGTGTATGTAGGCAATCAAATACTCTATCAACTTATCTGTATCCCAAGCCCACAAGATTTTTTTCTTTTAAATATTTTCTTTTAGAATCTTTTAAATCAAGTATTCTACATCCAAGATGCTGTCATCTTCAGATGGGAACCAAACCCTGTGTGGGACCTATGCACCCCAGAGTGTCATAGCTGGGATGATAATCCTGTAAAGGATGATCTTGGGGGCATGAATTAGAGCCAAATCCCCAGACAAACCTGATTCTGCAGGGACAGTATGAGCAGAGATTGCTGGTGGGCAGCTCGCCTGCTCTCCAGAGGTTCCAGCTCTGGCCACTTCTACAGAACAGCCACGAGCACTGGGCAGGGGAGGAGGTGCCCCGTTGGAAAACTGCAGGGTGTCTTGTCTTAAATATAATATTAAATCAGCACCTTTAATTAGTACGCTTAGAAAAGGCCACTAGCAATTACCTGGGACACCAAGAAGGCGTGAGCTGGAAAGAGCCTGTGAGGAAGCCACAAAAGACCATTTTGAGCAGCACATAATTGAGGAGAAAATGGATAAAAGTCCAGGAAATTACAGGGTGGGTGACAGCAGCTGATGGCCCCATTCCTATCCTGCCCAGCATCCCCCTCCCTGAGAGGACCCGAGTGTCAGGCCTGGGAAAGCCATTTGGGATATCAAATTCAGTCACACGACCTTGGCTGCAGGGCTGATGTGGCCTTCCCACAATCCCCTTGGCTAGCCAGAACTTAACCTCACTGAGCCCTTCGCCTGAGTCAGGACAGGGCTGGCAGGTAAGGCCTGCTGTCTGAGGGCTACAGGCTATAGATCTTTATACTGGGGTGGGGGCAGCTGGCCCAAGGCCCAGCTCTTTGTTTCCCAAATCTGACAACAGAGAGATGCTGTATGCATGCACGCATGCCAGGAATCGAGGCTGGAAAAGACTGCACAGCTTTTAGAATGCATCATGTGGTCCATTTGACTCCTAATTGATCTATGTCATCTGGAAATCAGATCTTTGGGAAGGTGAGCTTGACTTACCTGTGATTTTCACATACTCCACCCCTCTGACTTGGACAAAAAGGGCCTTGAGCTTGGCATGTAGGCATTTAGAGATGGGGTCACATGCTTCCTAACACTCACTGTTCAACTGGGTATTTGCCCGCTGCTTCTGGCTCCTCTCTCTGCGAGATGGGAATGTTGGGCTCCAAGGGCTGGCCTTGTTCCGTGCTCTCACAATGCCCCTCTTGCCTCCTCCATCACCACAAATGCTGTCTGCCTCTGTTATTTGACATGGAAGAGGCTATGCTCCTTCCCCGAATCGCAGAGTGTCCTCATCTATAAAATGGATAGAATAATGACCACCAGACAGAGTTGGGGGAAGATTCACAGAGTGAGCAGACTCAAGTGAATGGGAAAAAAAAATCTTACCATTTTGGGATCCTGGTTGGGGCCTGATAGGAACAGATCTGTGGAATTCTTGCTTACCATGGAACAACTGAATCTTAGGCTGGCTGTGGAGTTCACCTCTGCCATCTGCTAATGAGGAGGCTGTGAGAAATTATGATATCACTTCAAAGCTCTGAGGCAGGCAGAATGAAGAATGGAGCTCCTTGGCCACCTTTTCTCAGGTCTCACCAGCATTGGTGGTCACTGTCAGCTTATAGCTGTCCCATTGTCAGCCCCTGACAGAAGCTCCTGAGTCACAGACTTGCAGTCCTTCCTCCCCTCACATTGTTCTTTGAGGCTGTTGGTTAAATAGGAATAAGTCAGTATTTGGGGAAGAGATGGTGTCTGTCCCATTTTGCAGGTTCAGCTGAGCCCTTAAAGAAGGGGGTGGCCAAAGCCAAAGCTCTGAGATGCTGCTGCTACATACTCCTTTTGGAGCTTTCCACCCTGCACACCCAGCTCCTGTAGACTTAAGGGCCTCCCGAGACTGTGGTGACCAGCTCTGCCAGCCAGCCTGGAGCTCCGAGGATTTGGCACTTGTGTCCAAATCCCCTTCATCCTGGGCAAATGGGGCAGTAGGCAGCTACTCTTTGGAAACCACTAGGGAATGAGAGAGCCCCAAGACAAGATATCCTGTGCCAAACCTCTTGAGCCAGGCTGTATGCCATCGTCCTGATGCCACCTAGAATGTTCTGTCCAGAGAACTGTGTACTGATGAATATGACCTCTACTTTCTGGTCCTCTTGTCAAGAACAGGAACCAGACCCTGCAGGACAAGTCTCAGAAGAATGGTATGTCTTCTGAGCCTCTGTGAATACAGGAAGACCAGAACATTTTGCAAAGTACTATGAGTTAGAAAAGGTGTTTTTATTCACAGAAGATGGAAACCCAATTCAACAGAAGTAAAAAGAAAAGATCAGAGAAAGGTGTGATGCCTAGAGTTGAGACATTTGGAGGACTGAGGCAGTACCTGGCCCTGTGGCCATGCACCTCCATCCTGGCGGTAACCCCCTCTCCCGCTCCATAAGCTAGCTTCTTTGGCAGCCTCGTCCTCAGGTATTGTGTGGGTGCCAAGGTGGACCAGCCAGCAACCCAATGGAATGAGAGCACAAGTCCCAGAGTTGACACTGATTGGCCAGCAGGTGATCCAGGAAAGAAGAGGAGAGCCTGGGTTGTAGCCGGAGTATGCTTAGGAGATTTGATTGTTGGTCTCTGGAAGACCTGGAATTTTATGAGGTGGCTGTCCCCTGAAGGATGCCTCATTGTCTAAGGTGGGAAGGAATGAGCCTGACCTCTGTGTTGTCCTCTTGTTCAACCACTCCAGGTTCTTCTGTGACCCAGTTGCTGGCCCGAGACATGGACAATGACCCCTTGGTGTTTGGCGTTTCTGGGGAGGAGGCCTCCCGCTTCTTTGCCGTGGAGCCTGACACTGGTGTGGTGTGGCTCCGGCAGCCGCTGGACAGAGAGGTATGGCATATAACCCCCGAATCTCAGGCCTTTTTTTGGAGGAACAGGGGCAAATAACAGAAGAGGGTGGCTCACCATCTTTGGGGGACCTTATTTCAAGCCCTATCCCACCACTGCTGGGACTACTTGTTTCAGTGGTAGCTCTCTTCCAGGACTGTGTCGGGCCTGGGGCTGGCGTGGGTCCAAGGCAGGTTCTCCAAGCCAGAGTAGTATTGGGTAAGCAAGAGGAAAGTGCCCATGGGGTCAGCTCATAGAATCAGTTTCTGTGGCTTGGAGTAGCCTAATCATCTGCTGCTGCAGATATTTTCTGTAACAACAAGCATGACAGCCCTCAGCAAAAGCATGTGAGCACATCCCCAGGCCTTGTCCTAGCCTCTATCTCAGGACATGGTACAGAAGTGGTTAGTGGTTTGCCCAACGTCACACAGCCAAGAATGGCACCCAAGATTCTTGACTCTGTTCACTCACTGTCTTCAGGAGGGATTCAGATTCCCTAAGTGCTAAGGGGCAGTGCTAGGTTTTTAGGGACACCTTTGAACACCAGTCCCAGATGAGGTCCTGGACAATGCTGGAGCACCTGTAACCACACCCAGGGCCTGGACCCAGGGCTTCACTAACTCTGTTCTCTTTTTGTTCCTTCTCATTTAGACTAAGTCTGAGTTCACAGTGGAGTTCTCCGTCAGTGACCACCAAGGGGTGAGTGTCCCTTGAAGCCCTGTTGCCCTAGGATGGCTATTGTGGACTTAGCAGGTCTCTGGGCTGCATGGGCAGAGAGAAGCCAGCGGGGAGTGACCATGTTGAGCCCTGTCTATTTCTCTCCAGGTGATCACACGGAAGGTGAACATTCAAGTTGGAGATGTGAACGACAATGCGCCCACATTCCACAACCAGCCGTATAGCGTGCGCATCCCTGAGGTAGGAACCTTCCAGTTCATGTGTGGAATGGGTGTGTGTGTGTTGGGGGGGTGGATTCTGAGACCACAGCTGCTCTCCAGTCCAGCTGGGTTGTCTGTATGGTGATCTAAGTACAAGCAGATGCAGCTGTTTCCTGCTCATGCTCTAGCCCAGATTCCACTTGAGCTTAATGAAAGCCCCCCATCCTGTGGTTGAAAGAATGCCTAGGCCAGTGGGTAGAGCCTCAGGCCTGAGAGAAGGCCTGCCTTCCTACCTCCCAACCACTGGCAGAGCTCACCCTACCTAGAGTTAGCAATGGAATGGGAATAGGGATAGAGAAGTCTTATATGCCCTCTTCCCTTTCATCTGCAGGCTTCTGAGGGCCTTGGACAGGTCTTACTCCAGACCTGCTTGCTTTGACCAGAATCCAGTTCCTGCAGGACTGGGGAACTTGCAGGTCCCTAGCTGTGTGGTCTGGCCTGCAGTCTCCCAAGTGTCTGTTCTGTGTACTCTGAATATGTTTGCATGAGTGCATGTGTGTAAAATCAAGCCGTCGTTGGTAATTGAGAAGTACAAATTATTGCATTACAAACGGTTCATTAAAAGCTGGCTCCCGATGGCACCAGGGCTCTCTTCACTTGCTGTCTCTTACCACGATGGCTGGTGGCGGTCTTAAGGGCTGGCAGTTAGCTATGAGAAGACCCTGACTGAGACAGATAAAGAGCTTCTAACTGGGTGACCCTCCGTCCCCTCAGGGCTCAAGCTGGGGCAGCAGCAGTAAGAGCTGGGATGAAAATAATGGAGAGATCCTGGAAGGACAGGCTGGCACCATATGCTTGAGTCCTAACTCCTTTGTGTCATCTGGCACTGTATGGGGAATAAGAAGAGGCCAGGACTCCCTAGGATTAAGTGGAAGAAGGACTTACCCAAGGTCATACAGCTGCAACTTTGACCCTAACTTCCAGGACAACAAAGTCTCCTGAAGGATGAAGAGATCTTGTCTCACCCCAGAGGTCCTGGCTCTCATCATTCAGTGGTGACCCATGGGTCCTATACTTGTGCTAGTTGGATGATAGGAGGAAAACTGAACTAGAACTGTCCAATGGTACCTGGGCCCCTTCCTTATCTGGAACAGGAAAGCAGGGGGGAGAGGCCACACTCATCAGCATGGGGGCACAGTACCCTGCTATGCCTGGGGAACAGCAGCTTGGCTCCTGGCTCTCGTTCACTTGGAAGTGCCCCTAATTCAATTAAGGGGCTCTACGTGCCAGTCTGCACTCTGAGCCTGGACTCAGAAGCCAAGGGCATGGCTCAGAGTTAATGAGCCTTGTGCCCATTGCTCAGCTGCCATCCTGGCAGGCCCGGCTGTCCTCTGTCCTCCCTGGAGAGGGAATGGCAGGCAACAGCAGTAGCAAGAGGACAAGCAGTCCTGTCCCCTCCTCCTCAGCCCTTGGGCTGGAGGCCAACTCTTTCCTCCCTCCTCCTGCAGAGATGCAGCCTGCAGAGTACACTCCTGCTGGAACCCCTTACTATTAGGGTCCTCCAAGTCTCTTGGCTTCCACTGCTGTATATTTAATTAGCAAGGATTGTCCAGTGTCTGCCCTGGCTTGGTTCTCTGTGGCTATCATTCTCAGGAGGCCTGAGAGGCTGCAGAAGCCAAGAATGTAAGGGCTCAAGGCAAACCAACCCCAGGACAGACCCCTGCCCATGCATTGTCTTCGACCCCTCTGGGCCTAGTCTTCCTTGTCACATAATACTGAAGCGGTGACAGATACCTGCTGAGGAAGGCTGCTGCAGAAGGCGCACAGTGCTGGAGGAAGGCCTGTGCACTTTATTTGGTCACTCTGTGGCCTGATACTTAATGCTGGTTTTGGGGGCTGCTCCGTGTGTCCAGGGCATGTGATATCAGCTAGATGGAGGCCCAACCATCTTGGCATGGCCCAGCCTGGACCTGGTGTGGTCACCTGAGGGGAACTGAGCTTCTTGGCTTAAGCCCCAATTGGGGAACCAGCACAGGGCCTGTTGGCCCCTGGCCTGGAACAGAGAATAGAGTTTTCTACTTGCATTAAAAGTACCTGGACATACCATGGTCCTCTGGAGAAGCAAATTCAATGGAAGGGGTCCTGGAATGGGAGCAGAGTGAGACCATAGAGCAGCGTGATGTGGTTGGGGGAGGGTCAGACATGTCACAGAGCCTGTTGGGAACGAGTGCCTGGTCACTGCCAGGGTGACTAGAAGTTCCTCGACTTTCTGGAGGCGGTGGTTCCCAGTAGATCTTATAGCAGTAGGAGGAAGGACAGTAGAGAAAAGGCCTCTGGTTCTTTCACGCGAACTTCCTGGGTAAGACTTTAGATCTGCCATAGTCTGTCTGTCTGCTGGCTTGGTATATATGTGTGTGTGTGTGTGTGTGTGTGTGTGTGTGTAGGAGAGATATAGATTCCCAACTAAGGGGTTGATCAGGACATGTCAAACCTCTAAGGGTGCTGCCTAGCAAGGCATGCTTTTTACCTCCTAGGACTTCCTTATGCTTTAGGGATGGTGGAAAAATTCATAGACTGCCTCTAACCACTCAACTCCCCTATGAGCATTTAAGACACTGAACCAAATTCTTTACCTTCCTAACCTCAAAGTCCCCAATCCTGGGACCTGATGATAACCGGTCTGTGTGGTCAGAATAGCATGGCTATGGTGCTGACACACAGATCCTCCCTTGCCTTGCCAGAGATACGCTGAGCTCCCTGTGCGTGGAGGCATGCAAGCAGAAGCCAGGGGGCCATTCTCCTCCAGACATCTAGCACTGTGTATTACAAATGTGATGAATGGGGGGTAGGGGAGGAGGACCCCAGTGCCCCAGCAGAACTTCCTGGGAGACCTTCACAGATATCTTCACAGATATCTTCCCTGTGATGCGGCCTCAGTAGATCAAGGAGATCTGAGTTTGTGTCCGGGTTGTGGGGCTAGCCATGCTTAGGCAAGTCACTGACCCATTCTGAGCTCTGTCCATCTTTTTAATTTTTCTTTTGGACAAGGTCTTGTGAAGTTCCTAGTCTGGCCTCAAGTACACTATAGGCCTGTGCCACCATGCTGGGGAGGCCTGAAATCTGCAAGCTGGTGACAATGAGCCCAGCTAGGTTTGGGGAGCTTCACAGAGTGACTGGAGGGTTAGAGCAGCTGCCTGGAGCCAGCCATGATGCCCGTGGGGACCTCAGTCTCTGAGGTCAGGCATAGCGGGGTGGGAGGCACTTAAGCCAAGGCCCAGTCCCCCAGTCTTCCCAGACCTGTGCCTGGTGCCCCTAAGGGTCCAGCCTCTCCACCAGGAGAAAGCAGACAGGTGTGTGTTTGCATTTGTTTGTGCTGTCTTCCCTCCTGCCCACTCTCCTCCCCTCGCCAAGCGGCTCTCTCCATGTAATTATCCATTTTATCAGGGCAAAAAGGCCCTGCAATTCACTTGTCGAAGCTCTAACGAGGGAGCTCGGATGCTTTCAAGTCTGTAAAGAAAAGGGAAATCCAACTAGAATTGGCAACTTAATTCACCAAGCCAGCCTCGACAGACCTCATTAAGCCCCCGTGTATTCATTTCAGCCTAATGGCTGTCACGCTGACTGCTGTTTGATTTGCTGTAATAGACTTTTATGGCCTGCCAATTTGCTCAAACGTGTTTGCCTGTGTCTGTGCCCAGCGGTACTGCTCCACTACCTCGGCGAGGAGCCCGGCCTGCCTTGCTGACCTTCAGCGCCATCCAGCCTGC
The DNA here is from genome assembly GCF_030254825.1 of Meriones unguiculatus. NCBI lineage: Eukaryota > Metazoa > Chordata > Mammalia > Rodentia > Muridae > Meriones > Meriones unguiculatus. The sequence goes on from NC_083363.1 coordinate 25,170,930, forward strand.
TCTCTGGAGGCCAGTCTGGAGTCCTGCAGGGTGCCGAGGGAGGTGACCCTGACGCTGGGTATTTGGGCAGCAAGGTAGAGATCCAGAAGGGTTGGTGGCTTCTGGGACAAGCAATGGAGAGTCCCCTGGAGTCTCAGGGACACTGTGTCCTTGATGTTCGAACAAGCACAGCCTCCTCAGCTGGGCAGCTTCAGCTTTTATCCATCTGGTCACAACATACCTTCCACCTCACTCAGGTGAATCCTCCTATCAGCCAGAGGGCTGGTCCAGGACCAGAGGGCTGGACTGCTGGACCAACTTTCTCTGTTCTCAAAGACCCTTCTAACTCATTAAAGTACAACTCAATTGAGCCTTCAAAGTCCAGGTGGGGTCTGTGCAGCCTGATCTGCAGTGTGCCTTTTTTTTTTCTCATGAATACAACACACCTTTGTTGAGTAGCTACTGAGTGGGGCCCAGGATTCTTAGATGACTTGAGCACGAAGGGGAGGGAAGTGGACCCCCTACTTTCTGGTTATGCCACTTTAAATGACTTTCTCTATTCATGCTCATTGTCCCCCGCCCTGGGCACCCTCCATGTCCTGTCTGTCTTTTTGTCTGTCTGTAAGTACTCTAACACTGAACCACACAGCCAGACCCCCCCCCCTTACTTTTTATTTTAAAATAGTCTCATCAAGAGGCCCAGGCTGGCCTTGACCATTCAGTCCTGCCTCAAGCTCCAGAATAACTGGGATAAGAGGCCTGCAGCACCATGTTCAGCTTGGATTTCTATCATCTTCTCTAGAAGATAAATGTTGATAGTTGTTATCAGTGCTAACGTAGGCAGGAGAAGTTCTTAGCCTAAATGGTCTGAGATCTTCATCCCCAGAAAAGGCCATTTTATAAAGGAGAAACCAGTGAGTGATGTCCGATTGCACCTCGACTTACTAAATGTCATGACAGCTTTGTGTGTGTGGCCTAATGGAAGCATGCAGGAAGTATGTGCTAAGTCCTATTAGGATGCATAGGAGTTCATTAGAGTACATAACTAATATTGTGTGTCTCCTGGGATCTTTTGGCATCTTTTTTTTTTATATATATACATGAATCTCCCAAAGGAGGTGAATTCTAACCCAGATCGGAGGCTCTGCTGAATCAAGATGGCAGCTGAGGGCTAGTAGTATAGGTTCCTTGCAAGTCCCTACACTACTTCAAAGAGACTAATGGAGACAAGACAGGCTGAAAGCAACATTCTGGACCTGCTCAGATCTCTTTGGCACTTGGATCCTATAGAGATCTTCGTCAGCTGGGGCTTTAGGTGACTGGTTGTATGTGAAGAGGCTAGGGAGGAGCTCACAGAAGAGGCCTGGGAGTTCAAGGAAGAAGGTCCTTACCAGAGAGCTGGCCTAGGGTCCCACTGGGCACCTGTTTCTGCCCCTTAACAAGGACAGAGGATCATTACTCACTGCCCGACCTTGTACATAGGTGGGACAGAGGGACAGCCACCAGCCAATGGAAACTTTCTTCATTGTTTTTTTATTACTGTGATGAGACTCCATAACTAGGGATGATCATGATGATAATCATGGCCTCACCTAAGCTACCATTAAATGCTTTCTTCTGCAAGTTGTCTTGGTCGTGGATTCTTAGCACAGCAATAGAAAAGTAAAGTGAGTCCATGATCATCACAGCAGGGGGCATGGCGGCAGGCAGGCAGGCATAGTGCTGGAAGAATACCGAGAGCCTACATCTGAACTCACAAGTAGGAAGCAGAGAGGGCCAGCTGCTTCTCTTACCTATAGAGTGGAAACACCTTACATACATTCTCATGTCAACACGAATGACCCAAGGTATGCATGCAAAATGCTCCGCATGAGGACCAGGATGAACATGTGTCTGACATATGGCTATGGCTGTGACCATTACCATCTATATATTTGTCTCCACCACTAGAACAAGGATGAAACTTGCTGAACACTGACCCAGGCCCTGACATGTGCTTGGAGCCCACTGAGTGTCTTGCCACACATGAACCTCAGTGGGCAGAGACGTGTCCCCTTTCTGGCTGGTGGTGCTCATGAAGATGGAAGGAGAGTTTGTTTATACAGGGGCTTCGCCAGCCAGAGTGTCTTCTATATGCTGCTCATATGGATGTGAGAAGCAACAGGCATGACCCTGACCTGGGATGGAGAACCCATTCATACCCCACCCCTCATCTTTTGCAATATCAAAGTAGTTGAGTTCCAAGATGGCAGCCTTTGGTGCCTGCCAGTGCCTGGATCTCAGACTTTCCATGCCAAGGCATGTAGGGAGTCATGTGATGGTGACTATATGAGCTTGGAGCATGTGACAACCCAAGGAGTTCAGTTAGTACCCCGGCTGCCCTCCATGCCTTCAGTGTGCAAGTTAGCAGTGAATGATTGATGAACTGCATCCTCAGGTGGCAGGAGAGGTGGGGGTGGGGTTCTCCCTGGCATGTACTGCCACCCCCTCTAGGGTGTCAGCTTTACTCACGATAGTGTCATCTCCCCCAAGCCAGGGAAGGCAGCCCCTTGACAGACTGTATTAATTTATATGTTGGGGCCACAATGCCTGCAGCCCCCTCTGCATTTGTAACCAGTGGCCTATTGATCTGGGAGAGAAAGAGCAATAAATCATCTTGGCCTGGGATTCTGCTGGTCACGGTGGGGCAAGCCAGCTGCCCAAGATGGAAGCCTGCGATATCACTATGCCCCAAGGCTCTCACTCACCCTTTCACTCATGGCTCTGGTCTCCTCCCTCTCTCCTCCCTCTGTCAGTACAGTGACAGAACCCTGGGAATCCCTCTCTTTCACTAGAGGTATATGCCATAGCCCGCAGCAGCCAAGACAGGCACTGGGCTGGCAGCAAAGATGACCCTTGTGTATCCAGCTACCATCTGCCCCAAGGAGGGATGTTTGTGTATGTGTGTGAGTGTGAGTGAGTGAGTGAGTGAGTGAGTGAGTGAGAGGGGGGATACAGAGAGACAGAGACAGCAGCAGCAAGCTAGAATTTAAATACTCCCATCTGGGTCTTGGAAAACAGAGGCTCAGTGAGCAAAGCACTTGCCATGCAAACCTGAGGCCCTGAGTTTGATTCTCCAGCGCCCGTGTAAATCCGGGAATAGTAGCATGCATCCTACAGTGATAAGGGACAGGGACAGGAGAAGCCCCAGAAGTGTGGGCCAGCTACCCTGGTGTATGTGGCAGCTAACACAGGGATCCCGTCTCAAGACAGAAGGCAAGAATTGACACCGGAGACTGTCCTCTGACCTCCATATACATGCCCTGGCATGTGCACCCAAACATACATGAGCACAGCTGTGTACACACACACAGATGCATTTTTCTGTGGGACCTCTCACTATCATTCATCTTCATGACAGCTCTGAGCAAGAAAAGATTCAAGTTTTACATTTATAGATGAGGGAAACTAAGGCCAAGACGAATATCCCTGCCGACTTGTCTCCAAGTTCCCAAGTGAAGTCATTTGTGTTGTACGACACCACTCTTTATAGCAACATCCTTCTCCTGTGCATGTGTGTGGTCTGCCCCACCATCTCCAGCAGTGTCCCACTCCTCAGAGCTTTAAACACCACCCACTCATAACACGTGTGTGTGTGTGTGTGTGTGTGTGTGTGTGTGTGTGTGTGTGTGTGAAAGAGAGAGAGAGAGGGGGAGAGGACATTCAGCAGAGGATTGTGAAAGGCCCAGGAGAACAGGGTTTTCTGGACATGAAGAGAGCTCTCTACCTTTGGTTGGTGGATGCCAGGGATTAGTAGCCAGAAGCCAACAGCCCAGTAGGAGATGGAAGATGTAGAAAATCTGCATTGAAAGAAGTGGATGAATGTGAAAACCAGAGTTTAACTACTTAGAACTCATGTAAATGTAGGGAGGACACAGTGGCCCACATGATTCCAGCCTCGGGGTGCCGAGACAGGAATCCCCAGAGCAAGCTGGCTAAGGAGATTAGACAATTGGTGAGGTCTGGGTTTAAGAGACTCTGCTTCAGAGAAATGAAGTGAAAGAGAGATGGAGGATTTCAACATCAGCCACAGGCTTCCATATGCACATACACAGGTGTAACACACACACACACACACACACACACACACACACACACACTTACACCTACATATACATAAAACATGCATATACACATGAAAATGGCACAAAAGGGGATGGTGGGATGGGCCAGTGTGTAAAAACAGGTTCAGAGTAAATCTTGTCTTAAACCTGAGTTTGGTGCCCAGAATTCCTATAAAGGTGGAAGGAGAGAACTGACTTTTGAAAGTTGTCATCTGACGAGCACGGAGGCGGGGGTGGGGGGAGGATATGCACACCATGACTACTGTGTACCCATCTCCATTAAATAATACATTTTAAAATTAATTTTACTTTATGTGCATTGATGTTTTGACTGCCATGTGTATCCGTATAAAAGTGTCAAATCCCCTGGAACTGAAGTCACAGACAGGGGTAGCTGCCATGTGGGTGCTGGCGTCATTGGGAAGAGCAGCCAGTGCTCTTAACCACCGAGCCATCTCTCTAGCCCCAATAATACATTTTTAAAACATTAAACTTTGGGGCTCGTAGATGGCTCAGAGTATTTGCTTTGAGTTTAATTCCCAGCACCCATGTCAAGCAGCTCACAGCTGCCCATAACCCCAGTTTCTGGAGATCTGACACCCTCTTTTGGCCTCTTCAGGCACATGAACATACATACGCACAAATAAATATAAAACCTTATCAAAGTGAAATGGTACACACAAAAGACACGGCAGGCGAAAAGTGGCCATCGAGACACAACCGGAATATGTCCTGTAGACTTCTGTCCCTCGGGGTGACAGTCCACCTCCAAAATAGGCGGTTATTGCTTCTACAGAGGGCCAAAGTCTTGATTCAGGCCACTTGTTCAAGGACAAAGAAAGCTCTGAGGACCTGAGCTAGTCAAAGAAGAGTCTCACGGAAGCAACATGGGTCCTGAAGCCCATTCCTGAGCTAGAGCTATGCTCTGTGTCCCCAGCCAGGGAGAGGTGGTGATGCCCCCAGATTCCAGAGCTGAGGCCTGAGGCTGCTGGGGGATGCAGGGTACAGGTGCAGCATATACTTGAGGAACCTCCAGTAAGCCACATTCTGCCTGTCTCCTGGGGTGTGGGGATTTAATCTCAGCCCTTGGCTTCCACTTATCCTAACAAGTATTGTCAAAACAGCTCAGGGACAGGCCCACAGCCCCTGTGACATTGAGTCCCACAGCACAATGGGCTGTTTTGATGGTTTTGCCAGTTGCCTGACCCTCCTTGTTTCCTACCAGGAGGGGACAGCACTCTCGCACGCTTTCTGCAGATGGAATTAGTATAATTTCTCTGATTCCCCAGCAGCCTTTAATTACTTTGTAACTTTGTGGTGCTTGCTAGAAGCAGGAGGGACTAGGCTTTCTCTCTTTATAATAACCTTAAGTGGAAGCTGCCTGTCCATTTATTAAAAAGCTCGGTCTTCTCTCCAGATGAGATAATGCCACAGGGAGATATCGCCCCTGCCATAATCACTAGGTACAATAGAATAATCCCTGCCTGCATCCCTCCCTCCATTATCCATCACCAGCCCTCCTCCCAAGGACAGGGATTGAGGAGAGCTCCAGGCCAGGTCATGTCCTTGTTGGAGAGGGCACAGGCTCGCTGGTCCCCTCTCTGAAGCTTGCCCTAAAGAGAGGAAGATGGCATGGAGTCCCCATCTAGCTTTCCCATTCTCTCTAGAACCCTTAGGGTAGCCCCGCTGCAGCTTGCCTTGACAGTACCACCAAGTTTCAAAGCCATCTCTTGTCTTCAGCAGTAGCCACCAGAATAGAGTTCCAGAGCTTTCTCTTGTCTTGCTTTCTCTTGGGGTGCTTCTGCACTCCTCCATCCCAGTTTCTAGCTGGCCGGACTCTGCTTCCTGACCAGCATCAAGCCAGTGAGCAGGCCCTCCTGCTGTGGTCACCTGATCATAAACCCAGATGAGCTTCCTCAGCAAGTCAGCCAGGCCTGTCCTGACCAGAAAAGGGTGAAGATCTCACTTGTGGCCACATTACTCATCTAGAGCTCTGGACACCACCTCGTTAATAGGACTGCTTGTCCTGGTCTGCACCCCACAGAGGGTAACCTCCCCAAAGTTGATATTTGACATGTAGTCTCTGCTGAGAGAGCCAGAGTGGCTCTAAGAGCCCACGGCATTTGAAAGGGAACTCAGGAGGTAGCAAGCTTCTGCGGGTCTCCAGGGTGAAGCCATAATCGAATCCTTATGGCTTCTTGGGAGTAGGACAGTCCAGGAGATGTTCACACATGCATGCAGGTGTATGTGCTGCTGTGTCTCCACTGGAAGAGACGCAAGAGAGCCCATTGTAAGTGGGCTTCTGACCTTGGGCCAAAACTGGGAGCCCAAACAACCTTTTTACTTTATACGGTTCCCACCCTCAGCTGTTCGGTTATAACAACAAAAACAGGGTCAATGTAGTAGGCATCAAGGACAGGAAGACTTTGGGTGTGAAACCTCGTGTAAGTGGCATGGGTTAGTCACTCACTGGCATGTTCTGAGCCAATGTGTCATTGAAGCATCTGTGATGCAACTGGAGTGCTTACCAAGTGCAAGCATTTGTGCAACTGCCCCCAGGTCAGGGAATAGGCCTGGGATGCACAGCTTTTCCAACTCTTCTCCTCCCCTCAGGAGGATGTCTGTTACTAGGGCACACAGTGCCATTGCCTGCCATTGCAATAGGACATGTACCCATTAAGGTTTTGTCTAGTTTTAGATAGGGTCTTATTATATGTCCCAGCCTGGCCTCAGACTCAAAATCTGCCTGCCTCAGCCCTCGAAGTACTGAAATAACAGGTGTGTGTCACTATATCTGGGGCTTCTGTCCGGCTTTTATTTTTGCCAGAGCCCCTGGGAGCAGGCAACCATGCCAAACTGGGAGGTCGTTCCCCTCAATGGGGAGGAGCACTATATTGGGAGTCTCAAGAACAGGAATAAAGCTTGAATGCTGGGTACATTAGCAGCTGTGCCCCCAGAACATGTGCTATCTGTGAGTCCAGATGAGTGACTTGAGAGATGTCTTTAGACACCTTTTCTCCAGCTTAGGACATCTCTGCAGGTGATGAGCTAGGCAAGAAACTGTTGGAGTGGTGGAAATAAAGAGAATGGTGAAAATAAACAAAAACCTCAAAGCAGTCCTTGAAATTGGTGTGAAAGGTATACCCCTATTGATATAGTTAGGGAGACCCAGAGAGGACAAGCAACTTGTCCAAGGTCACACAGCTAATCCCAGCTCTCACTGTTTTTGCTGTGCTATGACCAGTTTGCATGCATCCTGTTCCTGCAGCATCCACTCAGGGGTTGGGCTCGGTCATGGGGGTTTGCTGTCTCCAGGAAACAGCCCTGAGTCTGGAGGTGGAAGGGGGAGGGTATGTGGTTAAGGAAGGATTCTTTGAGGTGACTTTATTATGTTCCAGCATCTTCTGCTGCCTACAAAGTTGTGGTTCATATCAGCAGCCCAATCTCTAGCCCGCATGAGAAAACACAAAAATCTTTAAAGGTTTCTTACAGGCTGGAATGGGTTTTTTTGTTTTTTTTTTCTTTGCTGGTCAGGGCTGGGGCAGGTGGAAGACAGAAGAATTAATTCTTGTAACGCACTGTCTTGTGCCTTTCCTCCCTGTGAACCATCAGGTCTTCTAAACCCAGGGGCTAGCAAACCTAAAAGAATTGTACCAACCACAGCCCCAAAGATGGAGATGGAGGCGATGCGTCAGCAATCACTGGGGCGGAAGACCCTAAATGGTGTGGAAGTAATGCCTAAAGTGTGCTGCGATTACAGACATTTCCAACAGGCCGAAGGCGACCAGGGTGGCACCAGTGGCTGAGGAAATAAATCCTGAAGTGTGGGGCCCCCAAGAGCACAAGGCTGGTGCAGGACAGAGGAGGATAGTGGGGCTCGCTCCTTCATTCCCTGTCTATCTATCCCAGTCAGAGTCTCTGAGACAGGCAGCAGCATTTTTCTTCCAACCGGAGATGAAACAAAGCAGAAGAGTACTTGCCAAGGGTGGTCAAAGCCTTGGGTGGGCTCCATGCCTAACACCCTCAGTCATATTCTCACTCATATTCTATCTTATATTAGAGAGAGAGAGACAGAGACACACAGAGAGAGACAGAGACAGAGAGAGACAGAGAGAGAAGGGGGTAGAGAATATGGCTCTCTGTCCCTGGTATGTTCTGTCCCCTAAGGTTTGGAGTTCCACTTGGTTTTAGTTGAGTTAAGAACTAGTGAGGTGATAGAGAAAAGGATGCCTCATTCAGAATGGGCATCATTTAAAGATAATAGTAGGCAACGTAATGACTCCCACCCAGTGGCCTTGTTACAGCATCTGACCACAGGGCTTCTTTGATGGGATGACCCCGTGTGGTCTCCAGGGAATGGTCAGAGAAGGTTTGTGTATGGGGGGTGGGAGAAGATCCTCAGCTGGCTTTAAAAATGGAAGTGTCGAAATATCATACTAATGCCTAATACCTTGTACCTTAATTAAAAACATAATTAAAAACAATAAAAAGATGGATGTAGCTAGGAGCCGTGGGATACAAGTATACCAGAAACTGGAAAGCAGAACTGAGAGCCTCCTGAGGCCCTCTGAAGCACCTTGCCCACAAGATGATCCCCCAGCCAGCCCCACTCTGGATTCTCCAAACTCTAGAACTCAGAGATGATACATTTGGGTTACTTTAGGTCACTAAGTATGTAATAATTTATTATGGCAGTCATAGGTCATAGGTGCAGAGGTACTCAGAAGAAAGGAGGGAGGGAGGGAAAAAAGGGAGGGAGGGAGATGGATGACACAGTACCTGATCTCTAGGAGGCTCTGGTAGGGTTACTACTTACCCTCAATGGCACCCTTTAAAACAGAAATGGAGACCTAGGACCTGGGTATCAAGTAGCTACCACCTAGAGTTTAACTCTCAAGTTGTTGAGGGAGGGGCAGAGTGGGCAGTTCAGCAGGCCAGTGCTGGCCCCACTCCATGACATCTTGTTCTTACTCGCCTGCCCCTTGTCTCCCCTGTTGGGGCGGAGCCCAAGCACGCCTTCCTCCAGGTGGCAGAGCTGGGCACAGCAGCTGGACCTGAGCTTGGGAGGCTGGCACTGTCTGTAGGAGCCTCGGGGGCAGTATTGACTTTTATGGGCAGCAGACACAGGGCACCCTCCTGCTGATCACAGAACCCCCTTCCTGAGGACACAGGAACCCTTCCTGTTAAGCATAGGGCCACTGCCTGGAGGACTAGGGCACCGCTTTCTGCTGGGTTCCCTGCCTGCAGTTTGTTGTTGAGGTATATAGAATCCCCGAGGATGGAAAGGCTGCCACCACAGGGTCCTTCTCTTTGAGGAAGGATGTGCAAGGCTCCAATGACCTTGCCTCCCAAACTTTTAAACCAGCCTCCATACTTATGTCTTGTCTCATACATGGGACTTTGGGACTTAGCAGTTGGTTGAAGATTAGTCTGTCTTAACAATCTGCAACAACCAAGTCTAGGAGTCCTGGGTAGAGGGAAGGTTTACCAACAATAGAAATGATGACAATGAGGGTGGAAGACACCCTTCATTCATTCATGTTCCTGTCACAGTCAGTCGATGACATGGGGTTATCAGTCAGCTTCAGGTAGCTACAACAAAGTGCCTGGCAGTGCCTCTATGAAGCAAAGAGAGGTTTATTGTCCTGATAGCATCGGGGTCCAGTGTCCACATGGCATGTTTTAGGTCTGGCAAGGGCTGCCCCTTTCATCATCTCATGGCACATGGTGGATGCCAAGGAGGGAACAAGCTATTACATGTAGAACCATACCAGAACTAGGTTCTCCAAAACTTCTTTGAGAGTCCAATAACCTACAGAACTGCCACTAGCCTTCTAAAGGTTCTGCCGCTAGCCAGTAGCACCAGCCTAGAGATTGCATCTTTATAATCTTTTAGAGATAATCAATATCTGAGTCATAGCAATAGGCTTAGGGTTGTTCCCATTTGTAAGATGGGGATGTGTCTGTCCCCAGAGACAGTTAGTTGCTTCTATCACACAGCAGACTGGGACATAGAGACACTTAAGGATCATGGAGCTGGGTAGTGACATGGGGTTCTCAGAAAACCTGCAGGAATAGGCAGGGTGCAAGAGCTGGGGTCCCACAAACCCTCCTTACAGCCTTTCACCCAGGACTTGGGTACTGGATGTCTCCCCCAGCCCTAGAAATCTGGTCATGTTTCTGGAGAGACTGCTCTGCTTGTGCCAGCACGCATGCTTGCACACACCTCACTGGGTACCCGCCCTGCCTCCTTCTGTCCCAGTGTCTCCCTCATGGGTCAGCGCCCCAGAGCGTTAAATCATGAACAAATCGTCCGAAGCCAGCAGGAGGGTAAGAGGACGAAGGGAGGGGACGTGGCCAGCAGGCCATTAGCAGTGTGCTGCACAGGCAGACGAGGCTCGGCTGATTGGGAAAGTGTCTCGTCAGAGGCCTCAATGGTATGATGTGCCTGAGACACGTGGGGCTGTGTGCCTTTCTGAAGATTCACAGAACCTGCATGGCTTACAGCAGACTTGTATCTGTCAAGAGAACAGTGTTCAGATAGACTCTGTTTCTCCCTACCCAGTAAGCCAGTAACGTCGCCCGTGAAAGAGGCAGAGCATACCCACATTGGTACAGGTCTGCTGTGGATTCTGGCCTGAGCCACCAAGCCAGAAGTTTATTTTTGCTGGCCCCGATCTTTCATCTTAGAATGGGGACAGTGACAAACCTACAAAAGGTTCCTGTCTGTGTGGAACACTCAAGAACAGGGCTCACCTGGGCATAGTAAGTGCTCTTGAAGTCATGGTGGTTTGAATAAGAATGTTTCCCATAGGCTCTATGTTGGACGGCATAGACATCAGGGAGTGGCACTACTTAGCAGGTGTGGCCTTGGTGGAGGCAGTGTTCCATTAGGGGTGGGCTTTGAAATTTAAAAGACTATGGCAGACCCAGTTCTTTCTCTTCCTGTGGCCTGCAGATGAGGATGTAGCTCTCAGCTACTGTTCCAGTATTCTGCTTGTGGCCCAGTTCCCTGCTGTGTTGATAATGGACTAAACCTCTGAACTGTAAGCCAGCCCCAATTAAAGATCTCTTTTTTAAGAGTTATTGTGATCATGGTGTCTAAGACATGACTATGACAACCCCTAAAGAGTAGAAGAGCCAATCATGCTGATGACTCCCTGTGAGAGCATTTGGGGATTTTTCCATTTGTCTCTGCCTCTTTCATCTTGCTGGGCCTCTGTTTACCGTCTGAAAAATAGGGTAATAGTTTTGGCTATGGCTATAAGGAGCAGAGAAGCTAGTGGGTCTGAAATGACAGCTGACTTAGGGCTGAGGTCCCTAGTCCTGAGTGGCTGGGTGGGATTCCCATACCCAGGAGGAAATGAAAACCAGCATTGAGATAGGGACAAACATGAGCTGTGTTACTCTGTGGGGCCTCTTGGGACTTGGGTTGTAGTGTCTGCACCCCAACAAAGGTCATGGCTCAGTCATATCTCAGTGGCCAGTAAACAGGAACAGGACACATGTTGGTAAATTGAGGTTCAGGACTTCAGGATCCTCTGGACTTATCTGGTTCTCAGAGCAAGGCCCTGTGGTACTGTAACCTACAGGGCCTAGTAGGGGCTGTCAGCCAGGCAGGCCCATCCCTTCTGCACGGCTGGCCTCGCAGCCGGCCTGCAGCAGACACGGCTTTTTTGTTTTTGGTTAAAAAGCCTCATTGGAGCGTTATGATATTGCAATGTGAGGGTAATTGAGCTGAAAGCTATTCTCTTCCTGCAACTATCGAGATAGGAGTGATTGAGGTGCCGGGCCTCCCCACCAGCCTGGGGATCCTGATGAAAGTCCCACGCAGAAATAGGGCTGTGAGCAAAGAGGGTCCTGATTCTGGGATTTGGGGCTTCCAGGCCAGGCCTCTGCCCACTGGGAGCAGATAGGCAGGGTCCCCATGGGCTGGGATAGATAGAGGCTCCCCAAGTAATAGGTGTTGGGGGGCTGGGCACTGGCTGTGTCCCTGCACCCTTTTAAATACTTCAGTTTCTCTTAAAACCTATCTCTTTCACCCATCTCTTCCCCCAACACCCATCTTTTCTGTTTTAGAGGTTGAACTCAGAGCTCCTGGGATGTTAAGCAAGTCTCCCATTGCTGAGTCACACACCCAGACTATTTTAGTTAAATTCTAGGCAAGCAATTACTACTGAGCCAGGCCCTACACAGTGAGCCTCTACATGGGTTATTTACTATGAGCCACACCATAGCCCAACCCTTGTGGAGTTTAGGTAAGCATGTCCTTCTGTGCCATACCCCAGCCTCTCCCTGGCAGATTCTAGGCAAGTGTATTGCCATGGAGCCAGCCCCCCCTTGACCCTACTAGGACATCTTTCTCTGCTTTCTGGGTTTCTCCCATGTTGCACCCCACCTCCTCTAGTGTTTAGACACTGCAATATTTTCTAAGCCAAATGCTATGCACCTAAGAGTCAACCCAAGCACCCTGTTAAAGTATAGCCTCTGATTCTGCATGTCTGGGAACGAACCCGTGGTTCTGTGGCTTCCAAACTCTTGGGGATGCTAATGCTTGTTGTGACTATTTATTAGACTCTTTAGGGCTCTTACTATATCTGGCTAGCTCCCCCCCCCAAAAAAAATAATGAAGACAGAGACCTAGTGATTTACAGCATAGTAACTGGGCATGTATGATCTAAAATAAATTTCTAAGCTAGTCTGGCTATTTCCCAGCTGCATTCCCAAGTTACTTGCCAATAAGTCGTTCTGTCTGGGCTGTATCTGCTCCATCACACCACATCCTCTTCTTCTTTCTCCATCTTCTTCATTCTCCTCTCTCGCTCTTCCGGTGACCTCATAGTTCCTACCTGAAACCCCAAGCCTGGGAACTTCTGCCTACTTCTGCCCAGTTACAGGCTTCTAGCTATTTTTATTAACCAACCAAATTTAAATTGGGGAGCAAGGTTTAAAGAACATCACTTGGTATACATAAGAATGTGCTCATCTGGACAGCAACCAGATCTTGGGGGCCAGTAGTTAGCACCTGAATACACAGAGCCTCAGACTAACTCCCAAAAAATACTGTTGGTCTTCCTATCTCAGTTTGAGGACTAAGACTTTAAGAAGTCATTAAGGCCATGGGCAGAGTAAAAGTGACCTCAGCATAGGGCCCAGCTGTGGGAGAGTCACCCAGTGTGACAGGCATCTGTTCTTGAGCAAGATGTCCTCATGTGATTGTGCAGGTCATGCACTAAGCAAGGAGGTGTGTGCTTGTGAAGTATAGTCATAAAATAAAGTGCTTGAAGCCATACCTTCTGCTACTCACTGGGTAAACTGAGGCCAAGCTCAAAGGCATCCTCATCCACTGTTCAGCCTCACATCTCCGGAAAGAATGTGGAAGTAAAAGGAAGTGATCAAAGTGCTTTGTATTTCTCTGCCGGGATTGTTTCTGGGCATGAGTGTGGCTAAATCGATAGAGTACTTGCCTAGCACACACAAGACCCTGAGTCCAATAACTTCAGCAGCACACAAATCAAGTATGGTAGCACAGTCCTGTAATGTCAACACCTGGGAGAGGTGGAGGCAGGAAGACCAGAAATTCAATAACACCATTGTCTACACAGAGAGCCTGAAGCCAGCCAGGGCTATATGAGGAAGAAAGCTGGTAGCCTGAACTTCAGCACTCTCTTGCTGGTTGCACACTCCCAGCTTATAGAGCTGAGCTGCAGACACAAGGGCAGGAGGAGAGGGAAGATCCTGTGGAGGGGAGGGAAGATCCCTAATGAACAACATGCTTCACTCATCCAGCCATCTCCCTCAGCCATACACCCACATATACACTTGTAATTTCTGCCTGCTGGGATATTAATTGCCACCAGGCTGAAGTGAGGGGCACCCATTAATATGAGCTCCCTCAGAAACAAGGAGCTGGCCCAGGCCGGGACTTTGTAGCTTATCTCTGCCGACCAGGCTCTCTGTGAACCGAGCTCCCCTGGCACATGGCCAGACCCAGTGAGGACTGAGGCAGAGCTCTCCTGACTGCACTGGCAGGACTCAGCAGGCAGAGCCATTGCTACAGTGCAGAGATGGGCTTTGAGTCTTTGTCCACTCCTGACCTGGCCCGAGCTCTTTTTCCTCTTAGCCACCAGTGCAATGGGGATGACTCTGGTTTATTGCTGTCAACAATGTACACAGATATACAAGGCCAGCTTTCATCTTCCTTCTTCAGTCCCAACAGTCTGTCATTTCTTGCTCCTTGACCACTACCCCAGAAAACAGTAACTCATGAAGTTGTTGTTTACCAAACATGTCCTATAGGCCTGGAACTAAGCTCAACACTTTCTAGTACCTTTCATTCCTTGGCCTACTTGGAGAAAGATGTATCCATTTCTCATCATGCATAGAAGGAAGCAGAGGCCCAGAGATGGAATGGGGCTGCCAAGGACCACACAGCACACTAGTGCACCCCGAATTGTGCATGACATAATAGTACCCACCTCAACCTATGGTTGTGATGTATCACTTGGTTCCTTGAGGCCACCAGACACACTTAGACATCTCTACATTATGAGATAATTCTTCCTAGCTTGGCATGGTGGCTCATGCCTATAATACTAGCTTTGATATAAACTGGAGCAGCAGGAACTGGAGTTTTGAGATGAGGAAGGAGGGAAGGAAAGAGGAAGTATGTGTTCTTCCCTGCCCTCAACACCCCATTGGCAGCTAAGGCTATCTGTCAGCAGCCTCCAGGGTCATTACTGGGTAGAATCTCCTCCTTGGATCCATTAGCACTTTCCTGTCAGTAGCTGACCCTCTAGTGTCTTGAGATATGGCTTCTTCCCTGGGACTCCTGCTGTGTGGACCCTTGTCCTTCTTCATCTCCATCTTCTTGCTAGGCAAGCCATCAGTCCTCCTCTTTTGAGATCTTAACCCTAGCATCTCCTATTCAGGATTCTAAACCTCTTGTTGGGAGCTTCCATATTCCCCACTCCACGAATACCAACATGTCTCCAGAATTCCTACATTTCATCAATTCTAATGCCCATTTACTCCTTGCCGCAAAACATATGCAATTAAGAGTATCCTGGTGCAGAAAAATGGCTTAGCAGATAAATCTGCTTTCCACCAAGCCCGATGACCTGAGTTTGAGGAGCCCATGGCAAGAGAAAACCAATGATTACAAATTATGTCTGATCTCCACATGTGAGCCATGGTACACACACACACACACACACACACACACACACACACACACACACAATGTGTGTAAAAATATTTTTTTAAAATTTAGAGTTACTCATGGTCCTTGCTATAGATAGTGGCCCATTGGATCCATTTAAAGTAACCCATCTGTGTACATTAACTCTGCCCCTGGGGACAGTAGCCAGGAATCACCCTCCTGCCCAATGGGCAAAAGCTAGGATGAATAGAAATGGAGAATTGAGGATAGAGGAGTCTCTGTACATCACCTCCTGACTTTGAGTATTGAGTGTCAATACTCTAATTGACACTTCTTGTGCAGGCAGGAAGGAAATACCTGCATATTTTTCCTATACTTGGCTTGATTCCACACCAATGTAGTACTTCAAGGCCAGCCCTCTTTGGACCAAAATTTTATGTATGTCTGAGCCTCTGAGTGTGAGGTTCAGAGGCAAGGAGGGGAACATCCTCATCCATGCACAAATTTGGTTCTCAAATATTCCCATCATATTGCAAAAAATCCTCGTCCTAGGGAGAGTTCAAGTAAGCTTCTCTCAGAAAGAGGGTCTTCTTCTGAAAGTAGACACACCCACAGACAAAGACAGAAACCACGGGAAGGCAGGAAAGAGAGTTGGGGTTCCTCTGGGGAGCTTAAGTCCATTGGAGGCAAAGGAAGTAAGCTAGGCTAGCTCCCTCCTTCCCTTCCCAGAAGCCCCCCGGGCTACACAGCTCTAATTGATGATCTTGTTGCCCAGTAGCTGTCACAGGTCCTCAGTTCATCACAACCCATCTGACTTTCCAGGAAACTGTCATGCCAGCTCCCACCATGGTGGCTGTGGGGGACAGACACTGCCTGTGACCAGAGCAGCTGAGCTCAGGGATTATAATGACCATGGAGAGGTGTCCAGCTGGGAAAGTCCTTTTTGGGGGAACTAGGTCAGACCAAGGGTGGTGGGGAGTAGGTGGTACCCTGTGAGGTGATTTTAACCCTAAGGCTTTTAAATCTGGAAGGTACAGCCAGAGCCTGGCCCGGGCACTGGCACAGTCCTGAAGGCCATGTGTGGCTCCTGGGTCCCAAATGGAGACTCAGAGGGCCTGGCTTTGAGTCCCCAGCCCTGAACCTTTCTTAATGTAAGGACTAGAACCCTCAGACCAGAAGTTACCTCTTACTTCCTGCTGTCGCTGTGTGCTGGCTTACTCCCTGTCACTTATGCTGTTCCCCTCATGACCTGCCCTTTCCTGGGTGAGATCCACGTCATTGATGTACAGCTACTGGTACTGGCTCTAGTAACCCACCACCTTCTGAACTTGGTCCATTCCCTGCTGCCAGTCAGATAACACTAGGGATCATTCAGTGTAGATTTCTTCTTTCTCCATCTTCTTCATTCTCCTCTCTGTCCCTGCTTTTGAAACACATTTATACATTTATTTCCTTTTGAGTGGAATGGTAGGTGCGGGTGGGCATCCATGAGGAGGTCAAAGAACAATTCGATTCTCTCCTTATACTTTGTGGATTCCAGGGACTGAGCTCTTGTGGTCAGGATTGGCAGCAAGTGGTTTTATCCACTGAGCCATCTCACTGAGCCCACTTCCCTTTTTAAGCAAAATCTCACAAATGGACCTCAGGCTGGCTAAGAACTCACTATGGAACCCAGGCTAGCTGAAAACTCACAGTAATCCTTCTGCTTAGCTTCCCAAGTGCTGAGATGGCAAACATACCTGACTCCCACACCTGGCTCTAGCCTCCTCTTGTGCTCTGGGAGGACATGAATGCCCTTTGACCTCTCCTAGGGTCAGAAATCACCAGTCCACACCTAGCCAGCTATATTTCACAGGCAATAAAACCAACAGATACTTACAGATTTAGTTACTTTTCTATTGCTGTGCTAAGACAGCACTGCCAAGACAATTTACAGAAGAAAGCATTTAATGAGGGCTTCCAGTTTCAAAGGCTGAGTCCATGACTGTCATGGCAGGGAGCACGGCAGAAGACAGGCAGTTACTGGAACAGTAGCTGAGAGCTTACATCTGATCCACAAGCATGAAGCAGAGAGAGTGCTTACTGGGAATGACATGGGCTTTTGAAACACTCCTACACCTTCCCTCCCTGCTACCTTGTGAAACACCTCCTTCAACAGGGCCACACCTTCTAATCCGTCTCAAACAATTTCACCAAGTGGAGACCAGGTATTCAAATATATGAGCCTCTGGGGTCCTTCTCATTCAAACTAACACATTTACTATGACACAAAACGCAGCCCTGCCACCAGAAATCTTTCCCAGTGTGGGAGGTGGGTAGAAGTTCACATGGCTGTGAAGCCAACACTGCTAGGCCCATCTTATGCAAATACAGACCTGGGTTGCAGAGACAGGCTCCCAGTGTAGAGAACTTAGAATGAGAAACCAGTGTCACAGCATAGAGGTGGGACTTTGCCTTGTTGGGCAGCGGAAAGTCCAGCTTCAAAAAGTTCTCAGTTGTTTGCAAAGCAGGATGGGATAGGAGAGATGGCAGAGGGAGGGGTGGCAGAGGGAGAAACGCAGATAGACAAATCCTGTCTTAACCATGGGAAACTTTCACAGCAAAGTCCAGATACTACAATCCAAGATACCCAATGAAAAAATTATCTAAATAATTTTTCTAAAACATCTAAATATTGAATGGTGTCCTATTTTGAGGACTGTGACAAAATCATAAGCTGTCCAGGTGGGATGCGAATCACCTTCATACACCATATCCACACTCTACGCGCCACCTGCCCATTAGTCATTTAGCCACCTCAGTTATCTGACCAGCTAATGCCCTTCCATGGTTCTGTGTCCAAGCCATCATTATTTTACTTACGACACCAGTCATTCTGTTGTATCATTTTTCTCTTAATCTTTTGCTTTGCCTAATTTATTTATGAATTAAATATTGGAATGCATATGGAAAAACAAAGATATCTGTGGTTTCAAATATCTCTTTACCTGTACACTTGGGGTTTCCAAGACCTATCCCCACAGGCAGAGGATAGCAAACTACTGTGAATTCTCTCTGCCCTGACCCCACTCCTCATTAGAGGGCTAAATCTGTATCTCCCTGTTTTGGAAGATGTCCCATGTCCCACTTCTTGCTCCCTGCATCATTTTTTTCTTTCCTGAGGTTTTTGAAAGCATCCTTTGAGGCTCGCGCTGTCCCCACCTCCTTCCCATCCAGGGTCTGAATTTTAACCATTCTATTTTCTTTACCGATTTTATGATAAACAGTCCTATGTTTCCAATGCCTTTCCTAACTGTGTCAGGCTGTCCCTCGAGGCACTGTGCAGCCCTGCATGCCAAGATGCCCAATCTCATCCCCACCCCTGATGCATGACTACTCCCACCCCCCGCTGGCTTTCAAGTGGCCGTCACATTTCTAGTCTACCCCAGATCCATAACATTTAGGGGCAAGTGTCCATCATCTCAAACTGAATCTGGGTCATGCAGGCTCCTGAACTACCCATGGAGCAAGTCCTGAAGCCCAGCTGGATGTCTTCACTTCCTACCTCTACCTCAGGTAGGATCGTGGCTGCCCCTAGAAGCCATGCAAGTGCCATCTCTCATGGAAGAAAACTTCACTTCCCTGGGGTCTATGTCCTTGCCTGATCTAGGCAGCTATTGTCTGTACAGAAACAAAATGTTTGCATTTAAACCTCCTGCCTGGTTCATGCACTTACGCATGCAAACATGCACGCATTCATACTTTGGAGACAAAGCCTCACCATGTAAGCCCATGTTGACTTAGAATTTGTGATCCTCACAACTCAGCCTCCTGAGTAATGGATGGAGTGGGAGAGATGTGTGCCACCACGTAGGGTGCTGGCTTTTCCTTGGATCACTTTCTATTCCTTAGGTTCAGAAGAAGGTCTGACAGGCACATCTCTATTTCTGTGCAAATTTTGTCTCCACCATCAGCCAAGTGAGCCCCCAGAGTTAAGCAACCAAGAGGATAGGGACAATTGATCGGAAAAGTTAGATTGCAGAGACCATTTGAGGCTCATTCTGTTGCTCTGTTGGTGACAGTTGGACACTGAGGCTGAGACAGGTGTGAACACAGCTGTAGTTCCAAAGGCACGCTTGGACCAAGTGAATGACGAGGCTCCAGTGCCTCCTGGATTGGCTTTCTATAAACTCCAGGAGCTTGGCCAGCCAGAGGAGAGACCGTTCTAACCAGAGAAGGTAGCAGCGCCTGGCCAGATACGGGACTGGCTTCGGGTCACTCTGCCCATGGGGGCTCCCAGGCGAGGGCCCGCATGTCCCCACTCCCTCTGAGCTGGCCAGTGTCTACTGGAGCGCTCCGGGGAAGTGTGGTTGGCTGCCTGCTACATGGCCAGTCTCCTCCATCCAAAATGCTCATTGCACTTTTTATGGCTCGAAGCTGAGAATTTATGAAGCAGGAGAAAGACAGCGTGAGACTGAAGGAAGGGCAGGCCGGAGGGGGTGGGTGAATGGCACTTATAACCTCTGTTCAGGCCCAAAGACACTGTGCAAATTATGGCCAACGTCTCTCCCTCCATGCCCACTTTGCATTCCTGATCAGATTGCTGTCTTCTACCAGGAGCAAGGTGAGCTTGGAACCCACCACACTGGAGCTTGTCCCAGAGATAAGCAGTCTTCAGAGGACAGGACAGGCACTGGATCTTGTGTAGGCTGGATACGAGGCATCTACTGCCACTGCAGAGAACAGAGGGAATGCTTCCTTGATGGATAAACACCGTGCTAATGGGTTCTCACTGCTCAGAGCTCTGCAGGAGACCTGGCCTATGGTCTACCCAGGAGTTGGTGGTAAATATTTCCTAGGCCTCTTGGTATCTAGTCTGGGCCTGGAGATGGAGGAGTGAGATTCCTACTATGACCACCCCTTACACAGGGTAGTGCCAGATCCTTCTTCTCTGTGGTAATCAAATGATATGATGTCTCCACTTGGTCATTGCCCAGATATGCTAAGTAGAAAGCTCTCTCAGGGTGGTGTTTGGTCAGGAGACCGTGAACTAGGCAGCCACTGTTAGCTTGAGGTAGTTCATGAAATCACAGAAAACAAATACATGCATTTGGCCAAAGTCTTTGACATCTACATGGGACTGCCTGCCACAGCTCCACACTGTGTGAGATCAGAGGGTAGACGAGTGGGTGATACTGCAGGACTCTGTCTCCCAGCTATTTTGGGGTGAGGCTGCAGACACTGCAGGACTCTGCCTTGAGGATAGTTTGGGGTGAGGCTGCAGACTCACACTGGGAAAGGGTAGGATGAAGACAGAAACAGATCCACTACCAATAAGCAACCAATACTTCTGTCCAAAGCACCAGTGGACCAGGCAGGCATACATATGATGAGAAAGATCTGGAGATGAAGGAGACAGAGTTGCTAACAACTTGTGGGTGGAGGTGGTGTTAGGGGCTCTGTAGAGTGCATCTAAAGTGGGTGACAGCCTGAGTTGGAGTGACCATTGGAAATATAGGGTGCATACCCTGGCCATGCCCTGAGTCCTGGAGGCCATCTGTAGGCCTAGAAGTTTCCAGAACCTTTGGAATGAGTCAGGTCAGTTTGGCTGTGCATTTGTATTTGCTGAAGAAGCCTCATCATCACCTTTGAAAAGTGCCATGCCACCACTCCCCACCCCACCTTTCCAGCTTCCATGGCTTCTATGCATGAGGCTGGGAACAAGAGGCAAGGATTCTCTCATTTTGGAGCCCATACTCCTGACCCCACCCCCAAAGAGCTGCTCCGTTCTCTAATTGAATAATGTGTGGAAATAATAGGATTTCTCCCGGAACCATCGGTTATGTTTCAGAGCCAAATCATAACGAGAAAGTCATTAGTAGTAATAAACACAGCAGAGAGCCAGGGACATGGTCTGTCAGGGGTCTGATAGACGACGCAGCAGGGAGGGACAGTCATCCCATTTACATTTTTGTAAGCTAGCATAATACCACCACCAATAGCCCCCCCCCCAAAAAAAAGTCACAGTGCAAGAAAGTACATTAAGCCGAGGGATTTGTCCACTCCTGGTGTCACCAAAGCTAAGAATGATACAGCTGGTAATGGCTTTGCTTCTGCCAAGTGGCTCTTTATATTTCCTTAAAAACTGAGTGTCATCAGGTAATTGTCCCTTCCCATCTTTCTTCAATCAGGCTGTCTCTGAAGAGCCCACTAGTGAGCAGGCCTTGTGGGCTTCTCCTGGGCTCAGGCTTTGCACCCACAGGTTTTTTTTTTTTTTTTTTACTCTCTGGCTAGCTCCTGAAAAGATCTAGTGAATTGCATCAACTTCACCCCTAAATCCCACACAAGCAGAATCAAGATCCATGGAGGGCCATGCTGTGACCAGCCCTGTGTTGACTTCTCATGTCATGATGCTCAAGGTTAGGGGGTTCTCCTTATGATACATAAAGATGAGGAGACTGAGGCCAAGAAGCATTTCAATTAGCAACTCCCCCAAGGGCTGGGAAGATAGCTAATTTGACAAAGTGCTTGTCAAACAAGTGTGAAGACCTGAATTCAACCCCCATTTCCCATGGAAAAGCCAGGTACAGGGAAGTATGCTTGCAATCCCAGCACTGGGGAGGCAGAGAGAGGTAGAGTCCCAGGATGCACTAGCCCTCCGGTCTACTCAAATTATTGAGCTCCAGGTCTAATGAAGAAGCCTGTCTCAAAAAATAAGATGGGAAAGTGGTTGAGGAAAACATCCAACACTGACATGTATCTAACCGACATCTAACACTCACCTGTGCATCTCCACGAATACACGTGAAAATTAGAAAAATCTCTTAAGGTCCCAGGCAGTTATGGGAGTCATATACAAAGCAGGTGTTCAAGAAATATATGGGTTCAGTCTATCTAGATTCTCTTAAGTGTGGTGGAGCACCTAGCTTTGTCCTTATCCCTGGGTCTATTTTTAGACAGGGGCAACTGAGGCCCAAAGTCAAGGCTGCTGCACAGTGAGGCAGAAAAGAGAGAGGCCTGGCACTGTCACTGCCTGCTCTCCTCAGGAGGTCACCATAGGCCATGTTGCTCAGGGAGAGAGTGATAAGTGAGTTCTTTTTCAAATGCTGAATGTGAACTCTAAGCTTTGAACTTGTCACACCTCCCAGAAGGATCTAATGACTTGCCACCAGTCTTCCCGGGAGGTTGACAGAGAGGGGGCTGTTACCAGGTACCATCCTCTGATTAGATCATGATCATTTGCAGAGTGTCCCAGAACCTTGACACTTACTCCCCTCATTTGCCCTGCATATAAACTAGGGAAACTGAGGCCCAAAAAATGGACATTTGACATTCAGGGGTGCATGATTGGTAGAGCCCTAAGCTGTTTTTTTTTTCTTGGGCTCCTGTCATGTTCAACATAGCTGGGTTTTTTTGCATCTTGCATTAATCTGATTTTAGCAAAACAGTATACCAGGTGAGGGCATCGGGGCTGTCTGATGGCAAGGTGAACGCTTTCTAGCAAATGACAAGCAGCTACAAAAACTCCCTGCTCAGTGGGGATGTGAGATGTGCGATAAGCACCCAGGAGTTGGCAATCAGTCATCTCGGTTAGTGTTTGCTTTTCTTTACAAAAATGCATTTGTGTTCCTGAAGTGCACCGACATAATGTGCATGCCCCACTGTACCAAAGCCTCACCAAAGTGCAGGGAGGCTGGCGGGGCACAGGCTCTTGTAGCTGGACTACAGTGGGGAAAGTGAGGCTAGAGCAGGTGACCTGCTGAGTCTCCCATTTATCAAGAGCTGAATCAGAGCTGAGAGACTCACTGGAATCCAACATCAAAAGCTCTGGGCTGTGGAACCCTGAGAAGATGTGTTGCCTGTCTCTGGGTGATCTAGGGAGATCCCAGTATCCCTCTAGTCCAGACCTAAGCCCTGGGTAGAGTGTAGTGTGAGGCTCCCCCATGCTGTCTCCCTGCCTGCTTGATACTATGACTCTCTTCCCAGCTAGAGGGGCAAATGAATGACCTTGACTTACAGGTGGCAGATTCCAGTCCTGTCCTCTCCATGACATCCCAGCTAGGATCTCAGAGTAAACACACTAGTGTGTGGGGCCTCTAAGGCAGGACTAGCTACTTGCATGCCCAGCCTGCCTGCAACTTGGACCCCAAGTTTCCCCAAGCAAGGAAGCAACTCTCACACAAACAAAAGTGTTACCTCAGTGTCAGGAACAGAGCCAAGCAAGAAATGCTCCGAGGCTCAGTGCCCACCCTCTCGGCCCTGTGGCAACTGATAGACTCAAGCCAAGCTGCAGTAACTAAATGATGTTAAAGCAGAATGCACACAACACCTTTTTCCGTGTCTCTGAACCTAATCAGGACCTTCATCTCCTAAGGCTTGGACTACAAGCTATCCTCCCTCCCCACTCTCTCCCACCCAGAGCCTCTACCTGGAGAAGACCCAGGCTCAAGTTCTCAGGCCCCCAGCTTCCTTCTGCCCTCCCCTTCTAGGTTCTCTCCTCTCTTGCTCTTTTCTCCCTCCGCTTGGTTTCTTTCTGTCCTTATTCCACTCACCCTGTTCTCTGACTCTTCCTCCAGCTTTTTCTCCTTCTCCCTCTCTGCTCACACCACCTATCTTTGTTCTTCACTTCTGGATGTACATAGGGGAAGACCTGGTGTTCTTGGCTTCCTAGCACTCTCTCTGCCAGGATCCTAGTTGCTTGGAACCCTGGACCTCCTGGGAGTTCTTGAGAGGGCAGCCTAAAAATTGGCTACTCACTGGGGACTAGGGAGTACTCAGCCTCAATTCAAGTCACAAGGGATGAAATCTGCCTCCAGGTGGTGGGGTAAGGTACAAGGCTCTCTCAAAGACCAGAGTCCATATTTCTCTGAGCCTCTGGTCCCCTGGACCAGAACTGAGAGAACCCACCCAACCAACCAGAGGGGAACAGATGGCAGCTGTTTTCCTCACCTCATGGTACAAGATGTGTATGTGCTTTCTGGACCATGGCACAGAATGCCTACTACATCCTGGCATCAGAGGCCCAAAGCTACTGGTCCTTGGGGAATGATAGCAGCTGGAATCCCCCACATATGCCCACACATAGGCTTCTGTTGATGTGCAGATCTGGTCCCCACTGCCCCAAGAAGTTCTACACTTGTCTCCCCAGAGGATAATGGGGCCGTGATATCCCCATTTCATCCTTTCCCAAACCGCTTTGGGCAATGACAAGAGAAAGTCCCAGAGGGGATAGGAAAGACTCTTTCAGAATTGAAAGTCCCCACTGCCTCCAGCCAGTGCTGGCTGTGGCCCTACCCAGGAATCCCCAGCAATGAGGTTATTGACCTCACATTACATAACTGCCCATTCTCCAGGACCTCACTGGGCCAGGGGAGCTGAGATAATGCTGACAAGGTCCTATGTCATGCCTTGGAAAGCTGACTCCCTCTCAGGCTCCCATGGTTGTTTCTGTCCACAGGCCTGACTCTTGAGACCTCAGTTCTCTCTCCAAACCTCAGGTTTCAGGAAGTGGGTCCGGAGAGGTCCCCACAACTTCCACCAGCCTGGCTTTCCCTGGCACAGGACAAACATTCTGAGCACACACTTCTCATGCAGCTTGCAGCCTCATTGGAAATAGACATCAGGTTCCTATGGATCCTTCCAGCCCCCTTCTGTCCCTAATAATCCCTCCTCTGGGTGGGTATCGATTCTCAGCTGCAGGTTGCCTCTTGGTATGCGGGAGCCTGGTTTGGGGTGGATAAATCGCTGCGCTGTCATCTTCACGCGGCAATTACCCGCTCTGATTCCTCTCCTCCAGCCACGCAGACACCTGCTTATCGACAACACACTCAAGCCCCAGCCAGCTGGGCAGGGAGCCCACAGACCTGTAGGAGCAGGCACTTTGGCAAGGCAAGCTTAGAACCCCCCCAGCTGTGAGCTGGACACAGTGGGGAGGTGTGCCCACCATGCTGAGGGGATTGGGAGAAAGTCTGTTCACTACAGATATTGAGGACCCCGTAGGAGGGTAGGTGGGACCCTGCATCTTTTCCTGGGTCTCTTATACACATGTAAAGAGTCATCCAGCAGCTGTTACTTGTGCTTGTTTTCTGCTAAAGCTTGGAAGCTGTGCCACCCCCTCCCTGCCCCTCAGAGGCTAGTGGACACCTTCTACAAAGGACCGCCTATTAGGTAGTTAGGATTCTCCTAGGGTCTGTGCTGCAACCATTAAGCTTCCCAGCCACAGGAAAGCAACTATACACAGTATATGATACAGCTTGGGACTCACACACTGGGTGCAATCCCATGTGACCAAGGATATGATTTCGTTTAGTTTGTATTGGTTTTTGGAACTGGACTGCGCGAATCTTGAGCATGAACTTTGGAGATGACGTATCTCACGATATCACAGGATTGGGCACACCTTAAAGACTCACAAACAGGGCTGAGTTTCAGTGCTATGTCACAGATGCTGAGCTTGGAGCTTATGCACTTTTTATGAGCCATGAAATACTATTGAAACAAGCAGAAACTATTCTCAGTTGGTAGCTTGCACCAACACGGCCTCAACCATAGATTGCTCACTCCTGATACTTTGATTTTATCTATCTATCTATCTATCTATCTATCTATCTATCTATCTATCTATCTATCTATTCATCCATCTATCTATATCTATCTGTGCATGTGTGTGTGTTTGAGTGTGTATGACAATGAGTAAAACATACATCATGTGCATATCATAGCTCACATGTGGCGATCAGAAAATAACTTCCAGAAATCCATCCTCTCTTTCTACAAGGGTTCTAGGCATAGAACTCAGCCTATCAGGCTTGTGCACTGAGCACTTTTACCTGCTGAGCCATCTCCCTGGCACTTGATTTGATCTATGAAAGATGATAAGGATGTTGTACTCAATACTCTTTCTGCTCCCATTTTCCAGATAAGAAAACTGAGTCTGGAAGAGGGACACGTCTTGCCTCCCTGCAGCAGGGAGAGGTGTTGAGGCTAGGGTCTCTTCGCAGGTGAAGACCCTGGAAGTGGCTATGTGGTCCTGTAGAGATACACAGTTGACCTTGCTTATTGGGAACATCCTGTGACCTTGTCCAGACAGCTTGGGCTGGATCCAGTCCTGTCAAATATTTCTCGGGGCCATCAGCTTCTTCACATGGAAAACTAAGAAAATGAAGCTTGAGGACAAAATCATTGCTAGGAATCTTCCACCTCTAAGAGTCATAACCCACTATGACCCTGATTGGCCCTTGAACCTCTATCTTCAGTATTATACTGTGCATAGAGATTGTTAGTCCCAAAGCCACCACCTCCTACATCAGGATTTCCGGTCTCATATCCTGCCTGCCTGCAGATGCCAGCATGCTTCAGAGTCCCCTCTGACTAAAAGTCCTGCTCTAGGGTGGCCTTGCTGCAGGCTTTACGTGGAAGCCAAACTCAGCGGATACCCACCTTGGCAGGAAGCCAGGGAGATAAGACCAGCCGAGGCCTGGCCACTGATACCTGGCGTGAAATTGAAAAGCACTCGACTTCTCCTTCCACAGCCCAGTGCCTCCAGTGAGAGAATGAAGCTGGGAATGGTGAATGGAATCAAGCAGCCGGGCCAGACTCCAGGCCGCCACACTTCAGTTCCCCTCGCCTCTCCAAGGGGAGGCGAAGGCAGAGTTCAGTTTGCAAACTCAGCCTCTTTAGGGATGCTGGCAGTTCTGAACAGGGTGCGCTTGCCCAGGCAGCTTGAAGGGGCTTGGGGAGATGCATATGAGTCTGCAGATGCTGCCACTCAAGGCCAAGGTTGCC
The DNA here is from genome assembly GCF_030254825.1 of Meriones unguiculatus. Lineage (NCBI taxonomy): Eukaryota > Metazoa > Chordata > Mammalia > Rodentia > Muridae > Meriones > Meriones unguiculatus. Next base: position 25,197,936 of record NC_083363.1, read on the forward strand.
ATGCAGCCCCAGGCTTACTCCAGCACAGGGGTTGGGGGTGGAGAGTTGCAGCAGCCTGAGTCAGAAAAATCTCCTCTTAAGGCCCTGTTCATAGAAGGGCATTGAGGCCTGGGAGCTAGTCACCTGGCCCAATGTGCAAGAAGTCAATTGGTACCCTTTGCCCCAATTCCTAGAACAGGGTTCTTCCCTCTACCTCCAGAACTCATTTTCTCAGAGAGCCTGTAAGAAGTATATTGTCACAGACTTAAGAATGGGCTACACAGTCCACTCGGAGTCCAGCATCTCTGGTGTGGGTGGCAAGGGCTCTGGCCAGCTACAAGCTTGTGAGGGCCACATATGACCAGTATTCTCTCTTCTTGATGGTGGCTGGATTAATTTGAGATTCCCGTTTTGGTGTGGTTCCCCAGATTCCATATATGACTTAGTTTCAACATCCAAGCAAAGATGCTTGTCTTTAATCAGTAGCCTGACGAGGACCACCAGTTCTTAACTGTCCAGGCCACAACTGGGAAGGAAAAAGGTTCTTGAACCAGCTGACAGATAGGACAATAAAAACGGACATAGATACTTAGCAGTTACCTTCACCTTCAAGGTTCTGTTTAGGGCCCAGGGTACAGTTGGTCATCAGCACCCTTGTTGGGGGAGGGGGCTCAGGGATGCTAAGAACTACTGCTTCCTGGTCACATGGTCCCTGAAAAATACCTGGGTGCTGAAGAGTGGAGTGAATGTCAGGTGGGTCTTTAGGCATCTTGGAAAATATCTGACAGGGAAAAAAAAGACTGAGAAAAAGTAAGTTGGAGGAGGAATAGCTTTCTTCCCATCCCTCAGCAAATGCTGTTTTAAAGGGCCAGGCTTACCTTTTCAAGCTGGGATAGGATGGAGAAGGAGAAAGAATCAGCTTTTAATCAAAGCTACATTTGACGATGCTTTTATTAGTCACCTGGCCTTATTATAGTTATTTTTACTCTGAGGTTTTTGAAGTGAATTTTCCTAGTTTTTACCGAACTCTGGGCTATGACTCACTGGAGATAGAAGCAAGGTGGCCAGAAGTAGAGGGAAAGAGAAAAGTGTGGGAGAAATCAAATCGAATAAGCTCACCTCATCCATCGGACCAGGAAAGTGGATGGCAAACAACCTTAATAACAGAGGAAGGTTCCAGACAGAGGCTGCTGAAATGAGGCCTAATCAGCTGGAGCAGGGGGGGTCCCAATCACTCCTAGCCTGCTAGGGGCAGGCAGAGTGGAGGAGGCTGAGAGACGAGAGCGGGCTGGGGCTGGGCAGGCGGCAATCAGGGCCTGGGCAGAGCCTGCCCATGCTCACTTCTCTTCCTTCCAGCTGAAGGACGCCATAGGGAGGTTAACCCATTAGAGACAACAACAGAGAAGGAGAGTAGCAGGCCCAGCCCAGCCCAGCCCAGCCCAGGGCTATGGGTATACCTTCATGGTGTACCCTCCTTCCCACAATCAGATGTAAAGTAGGGGCCATCTACTAACGAACTAAAATAAGCAAAGACCATTGACTACACACGCCTACGGTGAGGACATAGGCCTGTCTTCCTCCCTCTCTACCTTCTAAGATGCCACAACCTGTTTTTCCTTCACAGCTAGCGAGGACCCCATCAGGTGGCTACTTCAGTTTTGTCACAGTCAGATGATCACTTTCTGACTAGATTTAGACCTAGGGGTGGGTCTTCTATGTGTTCACAGTGGACTAAGCCTGGGGCCATAGCCGTCAGGGCTGACTGTCTGGCTGTGACAGTGGGGGTTGGAGGAAGCCACCACCACCCTGTGGACTTCTAAAGGAGAGATTTGGACCCACAGAACAGCTGGGGGCACTAAGCAGCAGAAGGAGGTTGAGCCATACTGGGCTGATGGCTATCACCAGCATGGTATCATGGGGTGTTATTACACCATCTTCAGGCACAGGCCAATTATTACAAAGCTTACCTTGAGTCCCGTGAAGTTACAGGCAACATCAGAAGGACACCCAGATGGTATGGACCCAAGAGAAGTACCAGGGCTATCCTAGTCTGCTTTGATAGCTATGTGAGAAACACCTGTGGCAAACTGTGTGAAAGCAACTTGGGATGAGGGAGCTTTTATTTTGTAGCTTACATCCATGACTGAGGGAAGCCAAGGCAGGAACATGGAGGCAGAAGTGAAGCGGAGACCATGGAGGAATGCTGCTCACTAGCTCGATCTCTGTTGCTTGCTCAACCTTATTTTTTTAACTTCTCAAGACAAACTGCCCAGGGGTGTCATCACCCACAGTGGCCTGGACCCTCCCCCATCAATCATTAATCAAGAAAATGCTCCCACAGACTTCTATAGGCCAATCTTATGGAGGAAATGCCCCAACTGGAGTTTCTTTCTTCCCAAATGATTCTAGATTGCATCAAGTTGATGAAAACCTAATCAGCACAAGGGCCAAACCTGAATAAGGCTCATCTGTCTCCGCCTTCAAATACCACTTGACAGAAACATGTGCACATGCACTTGTGGATGGATGGTGCTTCGTTTTTATTTAGCTGTGTATATACATGTGTGGGGGTATGTGCATGTGATACAGTTGTTGGCAGAGGCCATCAGATCTCTTGGCGCTATAGTTATATGTGGTTATGAGACACCTGATGTAGTTGCAGGGAACCAAACTCAGGTCCTGCGTTAACAGCAGTAAATGCCCCTAACCACTGAGCCATCTCTCCAAACCTTGCCAACGTTTTTTCCTTGACACATACCAATTGCATACATTTCTGGGTTACAGTGTTGCATTTCACACACAAACAGCACATGCAATGATCAGATCAAGGCAATGGCATACCTATTACATGCTCGAGGATGTCTGGTCCTGTGACCCTATGGCCATAGCGTCCGCACACTCAGGGCAAATAGACCCCCAAACCCCATGTTATCACATGTCTCCTTGTCTCATCCCAAAGACTCCCTACTGAGACCATGGCTTTCAGGTAAGATGTACCTTCTCTGTGTTCACATCAGCCCCTGGCCCCTCTGTCTCAGGTGTCTCTCTCTCTCCCCACCTCTGCAGCCACAGTGGAATCCAGAGAGTCACTGCCTCGTCCCGAGTATGCATTTGTTGAGGCTGCTAGATGCCAGACACAGGGCTGTGGTGGTCCCAGGCACTGTGGTGAGCGAGGCAGTGGTGACAAGTTAGTGTGGCTTGCTCAGCCCGGATTCTTAAACAAAGCAGAGTGAGTGTGGCCAGGTGGCAACAGTGCAGGGTGGAGGCTCTCAGCCCAGCTTGGTTTGGAGAGTCAAGGGATTGCAGCTCTCTGGAAGTGGTCACCAGTGGAAAGTGAAAGGTCTTACAGGTGTATGTAGTACAATTGTCTCAACATTCATGGAGCCAAGGATGCAATATCCAGGGCAGATTTGTAGCTACTTCGTAGGTCTGTAGAGCCTAAATTGTAAGACAATTTAGACACCTGTAAGGTATCAAGGTGGTTTATTTTGGCTCCCAGGGGCCTCTATGGTGATGTAGTTCCCTTAGCTGCTGTGGTCAGGGCTAAGGAGCCCCTTAGCCTGCCTCCTACTCACAAGAGAAGAGTGATCCAGGGAAGGCTCTGCAACCCCTTCAGCCCGCTTGAAGCCTGTCAGCCTCACGGTGATAGAGTGTATTTCTCTTCACAGCAATAGACGCAGGCCCAGCAGTTGGCTCTAAATGCTTTCAGTCCTGCCGTTTGGCAATGTGCACTACTGGACAGTGGGAGGGCTGAGATGGGGAAGGGAACCCAGAGGACAGGGAGCCACAGCTCTCAGGAGCCTTCCCTGTGCCTGAAGGAGTGCAACAGCCCTGTGCCTCACAGCACACACTGTCATCAGACATTTTGCAGGGATGAAGAATCCTTGTGTGTTGGGTGGAGACAGCTTGTGCATCTGTTCTCAGAGGCCAGTAACATTAGAAAGCAGAAGCCTGGTCCTTTTCTGCAATGACTTCACTGTCCACTTCATGTAGCAGCAGGCTTGGCTGGACAGACACACTTTCCTCTGGTCAGCAAGTTCTGAGGAGCAGAATCTGAGACCTGTATTATAGCAGGCTGGGTAGAAGACAGACTCCCACCCTGACCCCGACGGGAATCACCACACTGCAGAGCCAGGGAAAATCCAACATGAAGCATGTACAGATAGCCTTCCCATACGTCTTTGGGGTGTGATACTGAACCAGGCCAGGGTAGGTGCTATACACCAACCACAGGGACACAGGAAAAGAGATGGCGTCTACAACCTCCAGAGTGGTGCCTGGGCTGTATCTTCTAGGGGAAACACTGTGGCATAATGGACTTCGCTTGGGAGCAGTGTTGTACCCACCTGGCTTGAAATTGCCATGCCTGTCTCCTTGAAAAAGTCACCTGATGGCTGTACCCAGAGCCCAGGCAAAGCCCTCCAAGAGTTCTTGAGAAGCCAGCTCTGAGGTTAGAGGGGCCACTGCTGTCTTGTCTGAGAGTGACAGGCCACCTGCAATCACCATAATTGATGGCTCAGGAGGCAGAGACAGTAAATAATTGTTCCACAAGTTTCTAGAATGAGGGTAATTAGTACAGTTAACAATGTTAGGTGATTAATTGGTCCATTTGGTGCCAGTGTGAATGAAGGAGACTATGCATGGGAGAGGGAGCTGGAGCTCCCATCCCCCCCCTAAAACAACCATGGGCTGTGGCCACTGAAAATGAGCCAGGGTCTTATCTGTAGAGCAGCAGTGTCCTAGGACAAAGGCTGATGGCAGGCCATCAGGCAGGGCCCATGTATAGGGTGTGTCTGCAGATGCTCAAGGGTAGGAACACTGGATGTGAGCTCCATGTTGCTTTATTAGTCAAAGGTTGGCATGCTAATGGCAAGTAGATTTGTACAGGAGATAAACAACTCAGTTAGGTCAGAAAATTCCAGGCTTTGGGTTTGCTGGCCTCTGAGGGAGGTCATTGAATGACAGTCCCTTGGCCACTGAGCTGAAGTAATTTGGGCATCCCTGTTAGAGGAGACTGGCTCTCCTTTCAAAGGCTTTTTTTTTTTTATCACTTGACCGCTCCAACCCATTGACAACAGTAGCTTGGTGTTGTAGAGAATCCTGAAGACTAGTATTGGGACTCACCCATTGACTGATAACAGTCTTCCTTGAGTAAAAAGTGGAGGAGGCAGCCTGTGTGCCAACCATTCAGAATGCCAACTCCATTTGAGTCACTAAGGCCAATCTGCCCTTTCTTCCAAGCTGGTCTCTAAGGACTTTGCTTATTGCACTTTCTTAGAACCTTTCTTATTACCCCCAGAGAAACAAAAACTGGCTTTGACTATGACTTCAGGCCAATTGGAGGGTTGAGAGCAACCAGGAAGACTGAAGTACTCTTAGCTTCTGGGGTCCCAGTGAAACAACAAGCAAGGGGGTTGAGAGTTGGATGGAATTGCCTGTACCCAGCTATCACCTGCTGTGCCCCGGGTGCTAATTCTTCCTGGGTTGCAAGGAGATTCTCTTACAAAGATTTGGAGCCTTGGAAGCTCTGTGCTAAGGCAGCACTGCATCTCAAACATGACCTCAACTCTGCAGAGCCGGGCATAAGCCCCGCGACTTCCCTGCATGGTTCTCTTTTCCAGTGGGTACAGGGAAGCACTCTGAGGACCAGAGTTCATACCTCACACTGTGCTACCCAGAATTCTCCCCCCCAAGGCACCTGAAGTTTTGGGGTGCAACATTAAGATCAGCCTCACTGGGAAATCCTACAGCCCAGGTGCACCTGAGGGCACCCATTGCTATTATCCCTTCCCCCACTCTCCCAGCATCAGGGCAGAGTACATTCATTGGACAAGCTGACTTTCACAGGGCCAACTTCATTCCCGACCTAGGAGGGACTCCATACCAGGGGGGTAGGTTCTCTGGGAAGGAATGGCAGTCACGAGCCAACCCTTCAGCATCCTCTTGCAAGCTCCAAACACAAAAGGGTGGAACATATACACACACACATCTGCAAGCCAGTATCAAGGAGCAGAGCGGAGCACAGACCTAATGATTCGTGATTATTATTTGAAGGGTCCCACTGTTACAGATTTATTTGTCATTTCTTGTAATAACACCGATGGTAATGAATTCATTTGTATTAATGTGAGTGTCACGCGGACTTCCGCACAGATTCTGCATTAATTAATGTACCATTAAAACAAAGTGTCGCCCAATTAATATCAAATGGAGGTGAGGCTGCCAGGGTCTTCTTCATCTGGGTTTCATTTGAAATTCATGGTGTTAGCACTCCATTTAATGAGAGACAGCAATTTCTTTCCCAAGCTCTCCCACTTCCTAAGGGACTGGTCAGATTACCAGCCTGGGAGCTGCTGAGTACTGACTGTGGTGACAAAACAGAGAAAGGATGATAGGCCATTCTCATAGAAATGTCTCTGTATACTTAAGTTCAGGTGGGCTAGAGAGGCCTTGGAACTTTCCTCCCTGGTTGATGGTCAAGTTGACCCACTAAAGAGGTGCCTTCCCTACTGTGTTCATGAAGTTGTGTGTGTCCAAGGACTACCTTCGAGTAGGATTTTTGGGTCTCCATCTTTCCTTGGGTTCTTCCTGGAGGCCATCTTGTAGTCTGCATGTGACAGGGCCTCTGGATGTGCCTGAAGCCAGTAGTCCATGGTAAACAAGGTTAACAAGGAGTCAGCCCCTGCCCTAGACCTTTCACAGGTCCCAACTTGCCCAGAATATCAGGGAGAAGAGGCCCTACCATCTCAGCCTTTAGAATACATCTTGGGACCGTTCCCAAAGATAGCCTGTTAGATGTTCTCTCCCTCCAAAGTAAGTTGTTTAGGTGAGTGGGTCTCCTGGCCATCCCCAAGCAAACCATAGAATCTGAAGCTGCCAATCCTTGGCAGTGATAAAGTTGCTTATTAGACATGGTCCATGCTAAGCTACATGATGCAGAGTTTTTGTGCCTGCAGGACCCATCCCTAGGTGTCACAACAGCCATCAAGGAGCTAAGGAGGCTGAATCACAGGATATCAGGCTTCTTTCTGTCTTGGCTCTCTGAGTTCTTCCTTTATGGATGGCTCATTGTAGGCCTGATATTCCATTCCTCTGGCAGGGTGGAATATCGGAATCTGTTTAATGTCATCTCTGAGAGTGCTGTATAGGCCTGTAGAGAGTGAGGCTCTTTCAAAAGGAAAGAGAAAGAGATGGCTTTGTGGATTTCTCCTTCAAAACTTGTAGCTCTTATGTGTTCTGAGGATGGCGGTAGAGGAAGGAGCTGGATTTTCAGTAAGGGTACTTCCAACTGGCATCAGGAAAAACTTAAGTCACTGCCTTTTATGGTAGCAAGGGTATGGCTGTACCTTGTCCAGGACTACACTGGGGCCATGCAGATTCTTGGGGCTCCAGCCTCTGGGTCAAGCCCAAGAGCCTGAGAATGATGAGTAGCTGGGAAAGCCACCTTCCATCCTTGTTAGAACAGGGCAGGCCAAAGCCAGAGAATAAGCTCTTCAGTGGCCATCTGAGTGAAGACAGGGACCCTTCCTTCCCTGGGTCTTAGTTTCCAGCCACAGCATAGGCTTCTGAGCCAGAGTTGTCTTCTCGGCCATGAGGCCACAGTGGATTCTTCCAAGGATGTACGAGACTGAGGCCTGTGGTTCAACACTGGAACCTTCTCAGAGATCCTCAGCTAGTTCCAACCAGCACGGGGTATAGGCATCTCCTCAAGTGGTTTTGTTTGTTTGTTTATCCCCTCAAGACATGGTCTTAGTAGTCCAGGCTGTCTTTGAACTTGCTATGTAGCTAAAGAGGCCCTTGAACTCCCAATCCTCCTAGCTACACTTCCTGAGTGCTGGGATTACAGGTATGTGCTACCCTGCCTTGTTTCCAATTGCTCTCCACCTACTCTGACCTAAACCACCTTCCTATAGTGCCCAGGACCTAGTGAATTCCTTGGCCACCCTACCCTTCCCATTTCAGGGCCAGCCAGTGCCAAGCAGCTCTTAGCAATCAGTGTAAAGCCTTCTCCTTGCTGTCCCCTACACACTCCTCCCTTCCCACTACTCTTCAAAGGTAGTGACAGGTTCATACCACTTGAGAGGCTGGTAGCTGTAGTCACAAGAGTGGGAAGGGAACAAGCCACAGAACCCTATGCCACCCTTGTCCCCACCTCCTGGCCTCTGTAGCTTCTTCACCCCCTTCTTCTGTGTGCTCTGCTGGGTCAAGATGTGGAGCATGTGAGAGAGAGGAGCCTACAAGGAGAAAGAGGAAAGAGATTGAGATCTATTGCTTGAGCTGTCTCCTTATTTGGATCCATTCATTAGCAATAGCTTCCTGAGCTCTAAGGCCCACCCTAAGGAAAATTTACATATTCATTTGTTTAACACAACTCATCATCCAGGGAAGAAATGAGCCTTAGGGCTAAGGAATGGAGCCCCTTTGGATTGGAGGTGGAGTGGGATGCATGCATCTCTGCTTGAGAACAGAGCAAGGACCTCAGCTTTAGTGTCATCCCCTCTGATTCCAATCCTCCCCCCACTAGAGGTGACATTTGTAAAACACTTTATAGTTCATAGACTTTTGTCTGCACAAATGGCCACTCTTCAACCTTATGTCTTCCCCAGGAGGTAAGAGCTTAATCTTTCTTAAACACCTACTATGTACCTTTCCATGGTGCTCCATGGGGCACTTTCGATGGTGTTTCCTGTAGGGGACAAATCTCCTTATTGTATGCATATCACTGTTAGAAAACTGGTTCAGAGAATCTCTCCAACTTCCCTCTAGGGCATAAAGTGTGTAGCTGGGACTCCAACCACAAACTCCCTCATAGCCCCACCTTCTGTATTTTCTCCTACAAAAAAAAATCTTAATGACCTAACAATTTTTTTCTAGAGAAACAGGAAATATGTGTGTGGTTAAGGCAGTCTTGCCCATGTTTTCCAAACATGTCCAGGACCCACAAATCAATGAACCTATCAGTCCTAGTAACTTATTCATTCACTTTTGATATTTCCCCCCACAGAACACTGACACTGTCACTTATAAAGCTGGGGCCTTACAGAATGGCCTAAGTCATTTCCATGGTACCCTTGACCATCTCCGGCAGTCCCTAGCACTTAGCCGAAAGGGCAGCATGGGCTCTAATTTCCCAAGTTCCCCTGTTCCTGGGTACTGGGGACGTTGATATGTAATGATTAAAACTTAGGCTGTGGAGTAGCCTGCTGGGGTGTGAGCATTGTCACATGGGTCTAGGGTCCAAAGGATGGAAGGGTAACACTGTGCTGTCCAGCTTCTGTGTGTACTATCTGAGATAACACATTTAGAGCTCTATACAGGAAATCCCCAACAGGTGAAAGCTGCAATTACCCCAGATCCACAGAAGTCTAGGGAAACAAAACTTCTAGGAACCTCCATATAACCAGAATCCACTAGATCTCAAGACAATCTGCAGCTCTAGTCTCTGGTCCAGTCCCTGGACTCAGATCATTTGTTAACAAAACTCCCACTGGCCACATGCACCCCCTGGATTCTTCTCTTGGAATGTTCTAACTTGGTAGGAGGGTATGAAGATTTTGTTAGGGCCTTTGCTTGCATTTGGTGTGTTAGTTCATGGTGCTAGGCACAGAGAGAGCCAGGCCTCACCCATGATGATCAGTGGCACCAGCACCAAGTCAAATTCCCAGGAGCCCTTAATTCATGAGTACCCCTCATCCAAATGTCTTATAATCAGGAGTGTTCCTGATGCTTTTCAGGTTTGAGGGTGTTTACATGGACTTAGACAATTGAACACTCCTGCTCTGGAAATTTGAGATCCAGAAATATTGTGAGCAATCTGCTGATACCCAGAAAGCATGGACTCTGGGGCCATTTCAACTTTTTCCATCTCTACCTCAGCTATGCCCAAGGCAGCACAGAGATTATTATAGCCATGTCCTGGTTGGGAAAACCAAGGGTTTACATACACCCACTGATGTCCGATAGCCACCAAGGAAGGAGTCATGAAGAAGGCCATAGGAGAGCAGCAAGAGCATAACCCAGTGTACACACAGCTGGCTCTACATTTATCCATTCAGGCCAACAAGCTTGAAGGTGATGGTCCACAGATGGATCCCTCCATTTTCCTGGAAACAAGAAGCTGGCTGAGATAGGAGGAGGGCTCTAACATTTAATCACACTAACAGCTCAGGCTAGGACCGCAGGGCAGAAGAGTAGAGCCATAGCCCACAGGTCTTGCCTCCAGTCCCTGTTCCTCCTCTCCATCCCTAGAGAAGACAAGATAAAGCCAGTTCTTAGCTAGGCAGCCATATTGCCTGGTATTGAAACAGTCTGTTGTGAGGATGAGAGTCTTATGGACACCAGGGCGACATGACTGTACAGTCCCTTTTTTTTCTTTACACATGGGCTTCAGGCAGCTAGGAAGATCAACCAGCTACATAGGACTCCCTGGTGCATAGGGTACTGCACTGCCACATGTGTACCTGTGTACCTGCTGGTCATGTAGACAGCCTGGAATGTGGGCACTTGTGGGAAGGACTCTGTCATTCATTCATCTCTAGGAAGGTTGTTGGTGACATTCAACTTGGATTGGAGCTTTGGCCTTGGAGATAACAGAAAAGCCAGGAGTGGTGTCTGCGGAGGAAGTGAAAAGAAGATAGGAGAGTACCTTGGGACGGGAAACCTGTCAGGATTTCCCACATGGGACAGAACTGAAAGGAAGAGGGACCCTCGGGGGTCTAGCCACGATGAGATAATTCTTTTACTTTTTCATATTTATTTTAATCAAAGTCACATATGGCTGAGCTTGCATACTTTCCAGTAAGTGTGGCTTCTAGTAAACATAGCAGGGCCCTGGTCCATTTCCCCCGCTTGGAGACGCCCTCCTCTAGTCTCTGGAATTTACTACTTGTTTTTAGATCATATTATTTTGAATTGTTCACTTTTAGATATTAGCTAGTGGCTTTTTAACTATGGAAAAGAGAATTTGACCTTTATACACTTCGACCTAGTTTTTGCTACATACAAACACTAGAGCACATATACAACTACACACATACACACAGACACCTATACAAACACACCATTAATATTGCCTACATGCCTTAATTGCCTGCCTGTTAGCTAAAACAGCATTTAACATGTTCAATGTAATGATTTTGATGATCTGTATAACATGCTGTACTTACTTACACAATCCGTCTTCTGTTTGTCCTAGAATGTATTTGTTGTTATAATGAAAATCCCAATCTTTGATTTTACCAGTGAAAATTCAGAAGCCAGATATTGGGGTGAAAACCTACTAGCTCAGAAAGGCAGAGAAAGCACCCAGCTGACCCTCCCTCAGCTCATGTTCCGAAGGAAAAAGCCAAAAACCCAAGGTCAAAAGCTTGCTGGCTCAGCTGACAGCTCAGGAGGAAAAAGCCTACTAGCTCACCCAACAGCACAGGAGGAAAAAGACAAAAGCGAAAAGCCAAAGAGCTCCCTCTTCTCCACACCGTTTTAAATGCTGCTCAGCTCAAAATGCCTCCTTTCTGTTAATCCCTGTCATCTGGTTACTTGCTCTACCTCTTGACCTAGGGTTAACTTTATTAAATCCTGTGTACAGAAAGCTCTTGGATCAAAGGTATGTACTAGGGCTGAGCCCACACCATAATCACCTGTTTACAATCAATAAAAGGTTCTTGGATTAAAGATTTGTGTTAGGACTGAACCACACCAAACAAGAAATAAGTTCACACTCTCGGGGTTCACAATGGGATCAAATATCCTGCAACATTTATTCACTTCTCTTATTTGCTTGTGTTCCATGAGCCTATCATTAATTTGCTTCTAATATTCTAGCATAATTGAACATCTGTTAGTATCCTAAAAGGAGTTCCTTTACCTTTCTTCTACTGTAGAAACAAACCTCAACCTCAAGTAGGAGAGAGAAAAGGTTAGTGTTGAGAGGGGGCCTGGACTGCTTTACTTCCCTCTGTTAGTTAGGGTCCAAGAGGATTTTTTAGGGCTCTATACCAATCTCCGTCAACCACAGATGCAGCTAATAGTCTTCTCCAAGCTACTAAACCCCGAAGCGTTTCTGTCTGTTGGCTCCAAACCGCCACACTGTCTGTCTTTCCACACTGCTAAATGCCACATGCCAACACCAAATGCCACATGCTGTTTTTTCTCAGCTCTCACATTTATACTGAGTCCTAGACCACGCCCCTCTACATGCCACATGTGGAAGGCCGTTACCAGCTGACAAAGATCATGTCCTGCATGTGGCAGTTAACAGATGTGGACAAACTATAGCCCAACTAAAATTCCAACTAAAAATCTTGGGATTAAAACAAAAGCATATTTATATAATATACAAAGAAAACAAAACTTCCATTACATTCAATATTGGATCTGCTTTTTTTCATGAATATCTTTTTTTCCCCTTAGTTTCTATCATTTTGATAGAATACACCCTTCAGTCATTTCCAAGAAAAAAAATTTATGGGAAAAATCTAAAAACTTTTTCAGAAAAATGTGTTTATTTTTTCATGTTTACTCATTGATGGTTTGGCTGGGTATAGAAAAGTTGTCTTCATTCTCTGAACTTGTTTCTGCTCTGCACTTCAGCCTGTAATGTTTTACTGTTAAGACTCTCGATGGCAGCTTGGCTCTTGGTCTTCTGAGTGTGGGCTCTTGTCTTCTCTCTAAAGTTTCTAGGGTTTCCCCTTCCCCACCCATATTCATATTTTGAAATGTCTTAGTTTTATGCCTTTGTGTAAGTATCTCTCTGAAACAATCTGAGTTCACGGTTTCTTTGGGTCTGGAAGGTTTTCCTGTTTCCCTGTATGACAAGCTTCCTGCTGATATTGAACTATGAATTCTGGTTAATTGGGCTTTGGGTCCAGTCTGTGCTCTTCCTCTAATGTTATTTTCTCCCCCATATTCATCTTTGAGTTACTTTACTTGGGGGATTCCTCTTCATTTCCAACTTTTCTGTTGAATTTCTTTTTCTTTGTTTGTTGTTGTCTACAGTGCTGGGATTAAACCCAAGGCCCCACATGGGTTAAATAAGTTCTTTTTAGTCACAACCTCTCTTTGTCTCTTCTCATTTTGAGACGGGTCTCATTAAGATGTCCAGGCAGTCCTTGAACTCTTGATCTTCCTACCTCAGCCCCCTGAACTGACCTTTACTTTCTACTCAGCTCTTCTTCCTCCTGAGAATGTCCCTACTTCCAAGAGGCTATGTCCTGACTCAATTTTTCAGGGTTGCTTCTTACTTATCTCTGTTCTCCCTCCTCTCCCCTCCTTTTCTCCCTCCCTCACTCCGTTCCTCCCTCATTCCCCCTCCCTTTCTCCCTCCTTCTCTCCCAGTCTTTTGAAACAGGCCTCTGCTGGTCTCAAACTGGCAGCAAATCCTCCTACCTCAGCCTCCCGAGTGCTGAAATCCCAGGTGTACACTTCCATGCTAGGTTTCCACTGTCTCTTCATGCATGAGAGTTTCACTTCCTGCCTACTATAGGTGCATGGGGTATGTGGGGTTTGTTAACTAGTGGCCTTCATGATAGGGTGAAACGCTGTGGTTTTCAAGGCCCTCTGGCATGTTACTCCTAGGGTTTTCTCTTGGGCTAGTTTTCTGTGTCCTGCCTGGATACCCGGCTTCTGAAGGCTGACTAGCAGGCCTGGTGGAGATTAAGGAAGTAGGTTGATGAGAATCCACTCAAGCCCTTTCCCCAGATCCCAGCCTGGAGTCCAGAGTCCCCTAAAAAGCCCTCTAGAAAGGAACCTGCAGTCTGCTGCAACAACTGGAGACCCAGTCTTGCTTGGGCCCCTAAGACCTTCCACCTCTCTTTCCACCTTAGCCCTACACATCTCCTCCCATGTAGCGTGATATGGCATCCACAGATCCTGGGCTTTTCCAGGCACAGCCTCTGAAGGCATCCATCTGTTTCCAGTTTCCACAGCTGCAGTGGCATCTCTCATCTGCTGTTCTGTTTACCCTTGTGGATTTATGCATTTTTAATTTGCTTATTGTTGTCTTGGTGAGAAGCTGGGACCAAAACAGAAAAGGTGTTCTGTCTGCCATGTTTGCTGGAAAATCCCTGATTCCTTAGCAATATTTGTCACATGTCTTCTACAGAGAAGAGATGGCATAAGAACTGAAAAGGGGCTAAGGCAAATGACAGAAAGAGATGGAGAGTAGCTGTCTAGGGCCATTCCAGCAGGTCACAAACAGGAGCCAGGTTCAGTAAGCATGTTTGTAAATGTCTACACGGCTTCCTGCAAAGGCATTGCATGCTGCATAATGGGGGTCAGAGTTGCACAAATCTTTCAGGAAGATTTGACCATTGGGATGCCAGCCCAGGGAAGAGTCTTCCAGCTGCATCAGGCTATGTGCATACCACCCCTTGAGAGAGAGCAGACAGTGGTCAAGATAAGAGATGTCATAAAGTAAGTTCTGATAGGTTCCTCCATTGAGATGGCCCACAGATATACACATGTAGGCTTGTCCCACATAAGAGTGCCCTGTCTCAATCATAATGGGCCCCAGAGGGCTCCAGAGAGGCCAGAAACACACCTGCACCTTCATGATCCTTTGATTGGATATTTCTACCTGTCTTCTGAGCTATATGAACCAGGACCACAGTGCACATGTCCTATAGACCCTATTCCTCATCCGCCATGGTCCCAGTATGTGACAATAGGTCCCATGGTGTTATTAGGAGTATCACAAAGACCTCTGGAAGTGACACCCCATCAAGGTACTTCATGAAACCCAAAACAGAGGTATTACCCTGGTCTGAGAGCCTGACTATCATCCTTCCTGTTGAACCAGGAGCCCTCTCATCACCTGACAAAATACTGGAAATTCAAGGTGCCCTGTTGCCTCTGAAATTCCTTCAACATTAATACGTCTATCTGTCCTGTCTCTTCTAACCTAGACCAGCCTTCATCCAGGCTGCATCCCCACCTAACCTCTCCCCAACTCCTCTTTACCCTAAGGATGGCCCCCAGCCTCTGAGTAGATCACAAATATTCCAGAAAGGTCTTTTCCCAACTCAGATCCACCAAGCCACCTGCACCTTGTCAGAACTCCATCTGTCAGGAATTTATTACTAATGCATTTTCTAACAGGCTCTATAATAAGATATTAAAGACTGTAGCTGCATCTAGAAAGCATTCCATAAATATTAATAATGCCTTTAGAGATGGCACCTAAGCAGATATGGTAGCAGGTTTGGCTGGATTTGGTCAAGGATACAGAATTCATCTAGCTGAGGAAGGTTCCCCATGATCTGAGTGGTGTGAGCCTTCTTTTCTTTCTCCTACCTGTCTTTCTGCCCTTTTGAAATTTTCTCTTTTTTTCCCTTCTTCTTTCTGTTTTTTTTTTAAACAGGATTTCATGTAGCCTATTTCTGATCATCCTGCCCCAAACTCTTCAGTGCCCTGATTACAGGTGTACACCAGCATATCTGTATTTATACTGTGCTGGGAATAGAACCCAGGGCTCTGTGCACGCAAGGCAAGAACCCTATTAACTGATCTACATCCCTAGCCATGTGTCTTTTTACTTCATTTCCTTTGTTTACAACTTTCCCTCTAAGAAGAGCAGTGGTGGCAGTGGCATGCACCTTTAATCCCAGCACTTGGAAGGCAGAAGCAGGCAGATCTCTGAGTTCCAGGCCAGCCTTGTCTACAAAATGAGTACAGGATAGCCAGGGCTACATGGAGAAGCCCTATCTCAAAAACAACAAAACAAAGCAAAAAATTTTCCTCCATAGTATCTCTTTGTCCTGTTGGTTTCTGTCCCAACGATTTGTGCCCTGGCACATATTCTTTCTTCTGATTCCCTTTTCCCTTTTGGGCTCCAGATCTGTTTCTTTTCTTGTCTCTATCCCACTTTTTTTCTTTTTGTCTCTCTGTTTGTCCTCCTCCCTCATCATTCTCTCCTCTCTCTTTTCTTCTACAACCTTCTACCCATTGTTTCTCACCCCCCACGTCTCTCCCTGGCAATGTATACCCACCCCCCTTCTCTATTCCAATGAGCACCCTAAGCCACCTCCAGAGAAGCCCGGAGTGGAATGTAGCATGGAGGAAGAAAGCCATTCATCATTATTATTAACGAACAAGATCCTGAGCACGGCAGAACTTTCCCAGAGTCTATTCCCTTGTCACCCCAAGGAGTAGCAACAAGATTTATTTGTCTCAGAATTGCACAGGGTGGCCCATTTATAGCAGGCCCATCACAAGTGATGTGGAGCTTAAATGCGGACTGGAGGAGGCAGAGGCCTGCCCTGCCTGTGACCTATGTGTATGGGCCATTTGCTCAAAGGGACAGCCTGAGGTTTGAAGGGGACAAGGGCTATAGAACCATCCCTCCATGCTGACTGTGACAAGTGCACAACTAGGCTGTTTCTTGCTCACTCTGTCACAGCCGTGTGAATCACTGCAGAGATCTGTGTAGATCTGCATGTTCAAAGGCATGTCTGAGGATAGTTAACAAGAAGCTGTAGCCAGCGTTCACTGGGCCATTTATTCTTCTCCTCTTATTGCCTCTGAGGAGCAGTCTAGGAGCGGTGGCCTGGTACTTGGCTCTCTGTGCTGACTGTGGTGCTAACAGGAAGAATCCCAGGGGAGCCTGTGGCAATGTCTGGCAACAAAGAGCACATGTTTGATGTATGTTTTAGGGGTGTCAGATGAGAGAAAAGAGCTAAAACCCAGAGAGCAAGGTGTCCACCAGACACATCTCACAAGTCGGGTCCCACACAGTGGCCAAAGGGGTGTGTGAGGACCAGGGTAGATGGACTCAGAGAGCCTCCCTTCCTTAATGGGGGTTCCCCTCACATGCATATGCCCATCCAACCCTAAGTGGATGGTAAAATCTTTACATTAAAGGTTTCCCTTAGTAAATTGATTTAATTTCCAAGACCCCATCTCTTTGGCCTGTGTAGGTCAGGTAGTTACCCCTGCACCAATCAAATACATTTTAGCTCTGAAGTTGCTTGGTATGTGGCCTGGCTGTATCTCTTGAGCAGAGCTAAGGAGGAGGGTGGATGAGGAGGCACAAATGCATCTGTGGGAGGTTGAGAAAAGCCTGTATAAGAGCCAAAGTGCCTGATTTGCTGTCCCCCATCAGGAGCCATGGTGAGACCTGGAGCAGAACTTATTTCTCTGAGCTCATTCTTCTCATCTGTCAAATGAGGGCCATGGCTTCCCAAAGCTTCCTTGAAGCCCCTACATCCAGAATGGTCTGTAGTCAGAACTGGCCTTTTGGTTTAGCCTCAGATGACCCCGCATCTTAGGCCCCACTTTGTCCTCCTCTTACAGGCAGGGTCTCCTTAGGCTCTTTCCCAGTTACATCTTTGCAGGAATCAATACATGGACAGGTTTTCTACTTGAGTTAAAAATAATTATTACAATTGTTTGCCTGGGTGCACACAAGCAGCAAGTGCACACACTCACAGCACATGCGCACACGCATGTGCCCCACCCCACACACTCATACACACATGCAGAGGACCGCCCCACACACTCATACACACATGCAGAGGACCGCCCCACACACTCATACACACATGCAGAGGACCGCCCCACACACTCATACACACATGCAGAGGACCGCCCCACACACTCATACACACATGCAGAGGACCGCCCCACACACTCATACACACATGCAGAGGACCGCCCCACACACTCATACACACATGCAGAGGACCGCCCCACACACTCATACACACATGCAGAGGACCGCCCCACACACTCATACACACATGCAGAGGACCGCCCCACACACTCATACACACATGCAGAGGACCGCCCCACACACTCATACACACATGCAGAGGACCGCCCCACACACTCATACACACATGCAGAGGACCGCCCCACACACTCATACACACATGCAGAGGACCGCCCCACACACTCATACACACATGCAGAGGACCGCCCCACACACTCATACACACATGCAGAGGACCGCCCCACACACTCATACACACATGCAGAGGACCGCCCCACACACTCATACACACATGCAGAGGACCGCCCCACACACTCATACACACATGCAGAGGACCGCCCCACACACTCATACACACATGCAGAGGACCGCCCCACACACTCATACACACATGCAGAGGACCGCCCCACACACTCATACACACATGCAGAGGACCGCCCCACACACTCATACACACATGCAGAGGACCGCCCGTGGAGTCGTCTTTCTCTTTTTATTACGTGAGTCCCAGGAATCAAACTTCAGTCATCAGGTGTGGCCACTGAGCCATCTCTCCATCCCTAAGGCGGCTGTCCAAGTTCATAGTGAAGAAACTCATTTGTATGCTATCTTCCTTTTAGTTGTGTGGGGGAGGGCTCATCTCTCTGCCTGTGATGCCATTTCATTGATAAAATAGCAATGTTAGGCCGGACCATTTGTTGAGTGTTACTGCACGTTGCCCTGCACTCGGTCCAACAAGGAGCATCTCATAGCATTCTCACATCATTCCCAAGAATCAGTGCCATTAACAGTTCTATTTTATGCAGGACATGGAAGTCAAAAAGGTTAAACAGCTGGTACCTGAGGTCTCCTGGTAGAAAGATATGGATTCAGAAGTTCTAACTCAAGGCTTATGCCCTGAGCCTCCATGGCCCACTGTCTGCAGGGACCAGATGCGCCTGTCCGCTGAGAATCTGCTTGTGCTGAGCCTGCAGGTCTGTGCACCCCACGGAGCAGCAGCCGGTGCTGCAGATGCTCCCGTGGATGCGCTGATCCTTGGTAGAGCATGGCGCCTGGGGCCTGAAGTGCAGGAAATCAGCACTCTCTTCTCTCCAATGTCTGTCCATTCTAAGTTTGTGAATGGCTTTTTGCCAGGGTCATTTAAAACCTATCCTAAGTTATGCAGAAATTAAATGGCTTTTCCCTATATGAAATGTAACTCAAGGTCAGGTACAAACAGGGCTTCTCTGGACTTCTCTTCCCCTCTCCAGTGAGGGCCTAACTCTGAACTCACCAGATCTGCTGTTCAGAGAGCCTAAGAGCCTTTGTCCTGGACCACGAGGCATGGACAGGTGAAATGTTGTCATCTCTGTGAGGCCAGCATCTGGTGGGGCCACATTGCTAGGCTGAGCTGTGTGCCCTGCAAGAATAGCATCTCTATAGTGTGTTTGGCATTGTGTGCTTTAGAGAGGAGTGGGGTAGGGAGTAGAACTGTAAGCTGAGGTTGAGCATCATTGTGAGCTGGCTTCACTGAGCCCTGCACAGGGGAGCCCAATCTTTCAGCTATAGATCTGCAGGTGACTGTGACCATCAGGGTCCCACAGGAAAGAGATCTTTGATAGCTCCAATGAAAGTGTGTCTGTGACGTGCCCACTTTCAAGACTGTAGTGTATTAGTGGCTTTCCAGGACTGTGACAAAATGCCTAAAGAAATCATTTTTAAGAAGGCTGGAGAAAAGGCTTCCTGCATACACATGAGGACCTGAGCTTGAGCCCCAGCAGCAGCAGCCACAAGATAAAAAACAAAAGCAAAAACAGATGTGGCTGAATGTGACTACAGTCCTGGGGCCAGGGAAGCAGAAGCAAGAGGATCTGGGGTCACAGGACAGCCTGTTTACCTGAAACTGTCAGCAACAGGTTCTGTGAGAGATCTAGTCTCTAAAAACAGACACCAGTACTAACCTCTGCCCCATGCACATGTGCACACACCCACACTCACGTGCATACATCTGAACATGACCACGTGGGTACGTTCACATGAAGAGAGAGAAGAAAGAAACTGACTCAGAAGAAGGAAAGGTTTATTTGGGTTCACAACTTAAGAGGCTTCTGCCCATGGCTGCTTGGTTCTGCTGCTGTGGGCCTGTGTTGACCATTGTGGTGGGAAGCATGTGACTGAGCAATTTGCTCACTTTATGGTGGTCAAGGATCAGGGAGAGGGGGAGGAGAAGTAGAAGGGAAGGGAGACAGGAAAGAGGGAGAGAGGGAGAAGTACCTAATTTCCTCCTACTAGGCCTCCCTTCCTAGAGGCTCTGTTGCCTCCCAGGCTGTGGATCTTTGAGGGGCATACATGGAGGAGCCAATGGGTGGAAGAAGATAAGGGCTGTTGAAGCACCTGGGGGCTGGCCATGGAGGGCTGCACCTCCTACTGCAAAGGCTCAGTGGGTGGAAGAGGAAGGATGTTTCAGAGTGCCTGCCCCAGGGAGCTGGGCTCCAGGGTGGCAGCTGAAGGCGTGGGCCTTGCATGCCTTTCTTTCTTCTTCCCTCTGAGCTCCTGCCATCCCTACCCCCACTCCCAGTTGGTAAAGTTCACCAGGAAGCCAGCGAGGAAAGAAATTGAGGTCTGGAGCAAGGCAGGTAGGCCGATTGGGCTACCCTATGGTACAGAGGCCAGGAAGGCAGACAGGGAATGCCCAGTATGGTGCTTCTGAGACATACTGTATTTCTTTCTTGAGACCTCCCTGCCCTGCCCTTAGATGGCCCTGCCTCTACGGTTCTAGCAGGTAGTGTGATGGGGGCAACCATAGCATCTTCCTTCTGGGCACTTAGATGCTGGAAAGTTTATATTAGTGAGCTGTAGGTCTGCCTTCTTAACACGAACCCAATGAGAGAATATTACCTTTAGTGTACATAAAGGGGATTAAGGAACAGAGAGCTTAAGTAACTAACCCAGAGATACACAGTGAGGCTGGAATCCCAACCGATGTCCTGGCCAGGCCTGAAATCCTAGCACTTGTCCACTTGCCTCCAACAAACTTGTTTCTCTTTGAAGGGAAAGAACATGTTTCCCAAGAAGCCAAGGTGAGGAGAGGGTAGATCTAGTGAGGAAGGCCCTGAGATATAAGGGAACTGCTGGGTTGGAGCAATACAAATGGCTCCATGCAACTAGGAAATTCCTGAAGAGCAATCCAGGGTCAGTCTGTGTGAGATGTTCTGTGCCAAGGGTAAGAGGGAGCCACAAATGACGAAGAGGAGAGGGCCTTCCCACTGCCTGTCTGCTCCCATCAGCTGGGGGATGAGAACTGGAAGATGATTCCTGGGGGGTCAGCCCTACACTTGGTGGCCAATAGAGGACAATTGGCCAGCTGAGGTAGGACCATAACAACTTAGTGGCTGTGCTCTGGTTGATCAGTGTAGAGAAGCCTGTGGTGTAGATGTTGAGATCGTGTGCTTAGAATCAGCAGCACTTGAACCCAAGGCCTTGCTCCATCTCCTCACTGTGTGGCCTTGGATCAGTTGGCCCCTCTGTTCCCCAGCTGGGGTTTTATTTTCCTTTCTGTGCAAAGAGCCTTATCCAAGTGTCCCTCCTCCATTGTGTGCTTTCTACAGTGTGGGGAAACCCGTGCAGCCAATGATGAGCAGGAGCTGCCGAGATGAGGGTGGCCAGGGTTGGTGGTATAGGAAGACATTCAGAATGTAGTCACCTAGTGCTGCTGAGATCTGTCCATGTGCTCACATGGGTGTCCACTGACTAGGCTGTGTGCCGGACACCATCCGAGGCAAAACAGACAGAGCCTGTGGAAATGCAGGCTCTGAGGAAGCTGAGAGCTGGCCGAGGCATACAGGTTGGGATGGGGAGTTTCATTGTGTGGCACATAAACAGTGTCAGTATGCAGCCTTCTTGACGAATGTGGAAGCCCCATCCCTACCTCATGAGGAAGTGGCCGTAACCAGCCACCCGTCAGAAAGGGACAGGGACTTACATCCATGATAGAACGGAGGAGTCACAGCATCCTTGAAGGCTCCTAGGAGGTTGAGGCAGTTGAGCAACCTACACTCTGCTGTCACTCGGCCAAGATCTAGGGGTGGCATAGGATGGCCCTCCCCTTGGTGCCTCCAAGGCCCCCACCTGAATCCAGGTACACCCCCATACACACTCTTGCCCTTGACAGGTCCCTGTAGGCAGGTTCCTAGCCACCCTCCAGGGAAATCTAATGAAGCTTGGGCAGCCAAGGGGCACCGGACAAAGGAAGCGAATCCACCAAGAAATGGGTTTGGGGACCAAAGGGCCCCTCTTCCAGGACTCTGGGATAAGTGGGCCGTCTTTGAAGCCAGTGCTCTACAGCCACCAGGAGGCCATCAAAAAGAGAAAAAGAGAAATCATGCATTTTACACTCCTCCAGACCCGCTCAGAATGGAAATGACAGGTCGGTCCATTGGCTGCAGGGGCACGGCTAAGCATGGTTAATGGCCTTTGTAGGGAGGAGGAATTGAGACTGATGGAGGCAGCTGCTTCTGGTGAAGTGAGACTCATCCTCTTGTTTACCTTGCTCTCACTCAGAACACACCAGTGGGGACACCCATCTTCATCGTCAATGCCACCGATCCTGACCTGGGTGCGGGTGGCAGCGTCCTCTACTCCTTCCAGCCCCCATCTCAGTTCTTCGCCATCGACAGCGCCCGAGGCATAGTCACTGTGATCCAGGAGCTGGATTATGAGGTCACGCAGGGGTACCAGCTCACAGTCAACGCCACGGTGAGTCACTCCCCTGGGCCTCCCGTGCCCACCGCCTGACGTTTCCCGTACAGAAGGAAACGGGTATTCCAAGGAGACTTGAGTTAGCCCCATGCTGCTCTGTGATTTACAATGAAGAATCTGGTGATGGTGATAATCGTGATAGATGGTGTCAATGTGTCTCTGGCATTGATTTTAGCACTCAAATGGACTTTCTGTTAACCTTCAAACAGCCCTACCATACTAGTATTGTTGAGATGCCCATTTTACAGATACTCAGCCTATGTCCCAACCCCAGGGAATTGTAAGATAAGTCCGACTTATTCAGGGCAGGGGAGTAAATCTTAGCCCATTTATGGATGGCAACATTGAGACTCCCACAGTTGATTAATAGAGGGGAAGTAAGAATCCAAAACCAGGTTGTCTGACTTCAGTTCTGGGCTATGGCCGCCATGCCCCATAGCCAAGAGTCTATAGGTCTCCAGCATGCAGCTGGGCCTTTGATGCCAGATGTTTGTAAGGGGCCGAGGGCTAAGCAAGCCATACCTTAAACAGGGTCCTAGCCCTGTGTGCCCTTATTCCAGCTGACATCCGGGAGCACAGCTGCATCCTTAGTGGCCTACAAACCTAGAAGTGATGGCACACTCTGTTGTCCTTTAGATCTGTTTGTAGAGCTCAGGCTAAGGGCAACAGAAGTTATGGGATCCTTTCTTCCTCTGTGGTCCACTCAGCCTGGCCTACGGCACCCATTCTTGACCCTCCACTGCTGCAGACAGGGCCTCTGCCCTGCCCCTATGTGTGGCAGCTGACATGCCAGATTTCTGGATCTGGCCTGGGTTGAGCTTTGAAAAATGGAGCTTTTCCCTCAGGCTTGGATAAGACCCAGGAAAGCCTCTAGAACAAGGAAAAGCAAATATTGTGATTCTCTGGGAGGTCCCTGATGAGGCCTCTTATTTTCTCTTCTGGTTATTTATCGGTTTCCTAAGAAGAGACCTAAATAAAAAATACAATAAAACTGACGTAGGGAGTGGAGGGGACTTGCACATCTGTGCCTCCCTCACGCTTTCACTGAATCCCAGGTATACACCTGGGCCCAGAAGCATGCAGATGATATGTCCTTTCTCTAGACCCTGTCCTGTGGGATAATCTCTACCCAGCATGCAAATGGACCAGAGCTGGTCATTCGTAGAATGTGGGTGGACAGGTCCATCCAGGGGCCAAGCTTATACTGGGATGATGAATACAGAGAGATTGCCAGTAATCTACCCACAGTGCAGTCCTGAGCTGTGGAGGGAGGGGCCAAGACTTCCCAGAATATAGCCTTTCTTCCTGTGCATACATACACAGCTCCCACCCCTCCCATCTCAGACAATCCTCCTAAGGTCTCCGAGGACAGCCACGAGGTCATCTTTTCTGCCATGGGCTCCATAGTGCCATCTGTGGAGTGCTGAGGCCAGTGCCAGGCTTTATGCAATGTGGGAAATGCCCCAGTGGAGCCAAGGCCAAGTTAGATGCAAATACTCCTCAAGTCCCGGGTGCATTTGTAAGCCCAGGGGCCATCAGGGCCATTCGCTGGGACCTTTCATTTCATATAAAGGTCTATCGGACTTTCTCTTGCATGCTAGAGACTGGCTGCTGTGGGGACCAAAATCAAGGCAGTTAAAGGCAGATATTCCTGTGCAAAATGACCTAGGCTTGGGTTCTAAATACTTCCTTAGTATTGCAACTACAGACAAATCTGCCTGTCTGTCTGTCTGTCTGACTCTGTCTCTGTGAAGCAATCTAAAAGCCTAGCCTGTGATAACAATACATGCAAAGGTAGGGGCATGTGGGTACGTGGGATGGGGACTACCTCAGATATAACAGCTGTCGTTGTTATTGGTTCTTGCTATCTGGTTGTACTGAACTGTTTGTTACACGAACCTTGGTCTGCTGAATGTTAGAACACAGGTGTTGCTGTCCCTTTCTTACTGGGCTTTATAGAACCAGGTTTCTAAGTATAATGGCTTGGCTTAATATTTCCTGCCCTGTCCCAGAGGCATTTAGCACTACTTCCGGGAGGCCCCCAGATGACATGGGCCCTGGAGCTCCCCCTGCTGGTTTGATTGGAAATCACTGGCTAGCAAATGCAGCAGATCACAGAAGAACCTCTCCAGGAGCCCCATCTCAGTGAAATCTATTCTGGGATGGGGGGCTGTGGCCCTGGACAAACACAGCAAAGGTGATAAGAATTGTGACATCCCCATCCAAGCTGGTGGTCCCACCCACCTGACATTCAGGAGAGCTAGTCCTAGGCCAACAGTTCAGCCTCAGCCCAAGCCTCTATTGTAGCACCACAATCTCCAGGCTGTCCTGTTTCCATTTTCTTGAACATCTCAGGTACACCAAAGCCTCTATGTAAAGTGTAAGAGTTGGTGTGTATGTTTGTGGATGCAGTGGTCACATGTATGTATGTATGAATATATGTATGTATGTATGCATGTGTGTTCTACCACACCTTCTAACCCAATGCTGTGCACTCTTGCTCTCTCTCTCTGCATGCCTCCCAAGGATCAAGACAAAACCAGACCTCTGTCTACACTGGCCAACCTGGCTATCATCATCACGGATGTACAAGACATGGACCCCATCTTCATCAACCTACCCTACAGCACCAACATCTATGAGCACTCTCCTCCGGTAAGCCCTGCCCCCAGCCCCAGTGGTGGCCATTCCCTGCCTGTAGTCCCTGACTGAGGGACAGTGGAAACCCCAGGTACTTTGCAGGTTACACTATCTTCAATGTCTCTCCTGCTCCCTGGAAGGTACCATGGGGCATAAAGAGAAGTATGGCTGGATGTAGGAGAACTGATTTAGAAAGAGTCATGAACAGTGACACAAATGTGTAGGTGCTACTTTTTATCTTCTTTACTTTATTGGGGTTTCTTACGCCTTTACCTTCCTTCCAATCCCCACCCCCCAACCCTAGGTAGGAGAGAAAGGAGGTTAGATGGGTCAGGGAACATAGACCTCTTTAGATTTAGTTCTGGATGGTTAGGATCGTTGGGTTCTTTGGGATAATACCAATCTCGGTCACTAGGATATCTAACAGTTTAGCAAGGGTGAACAGCAAATGCAGCCTCCTTCCTCCTCTGTCCCTTTCCTCAAACATTCTTCAAAGCATCCTCTCTTCCTCCCTCCCTCCTTCTCCTTCTCTCTTTCCCTCCCCCTCCCTCTGAGTGTCCCTCATAGCATCTCTTTCATAATTATACCCTCTTCAAGTCCCCAGAATTTAAACCAACTGCAGCCGGCAAAGACCATGCCCCTCTCTGAGGCAATTATCAGCAAGCAAAGACCACACCCCTCACGAGGCAATTATCTGTGGTAGATAAACTAAAAGCACTCCATATCCCACAACTGGGATTAAAACAAAAAACATAACTGGGCTTTTAAAGAAAGCAAAACTTCCAGTCCACAGATGCCCATGAGTACTCCAGCCTGTGCTGGCCTGGATGTGGACCTAAGCTCAGCCAAACAGCCATGTTACTTAGTCATGTCCTCCATGAACTTGCTGCCACTGTCAGCCATGAGTGCCACACACAATGACAGCTTTCTTTCTGTTGTGAGGCTCCTCTCTCAGGCCCAAGCTGTTCTGGGAGCCATCTGCCTTTCATAATGGCTCTTTCTTTGGAGGGTCTCAAGTTCAGATTTCAAGGGAGATGCCTAATTTTGTATTTAGGTCACAGGAACTTATCCTTTGGTTCTCTTAGAGTAGTGGTTCTCAACCTTCCTAATGCTGTGACCCTTTAATACAGTTCCTCATGTTATGGTGACCCCAAACCATAAAATTATTTTTTATACTTCATAACTATAGTTTTGTCACTGTTATGAGTTGTAATATAAATATCTGATATGCAGAATGTCTGATATGCAGCCCTGTGGAAGGCTCTTTTGATCCCCAAAGAGGTTACAACCAACAGGTTGAGAATTACTACCCTAGGGGTACACAGCTTGCACCTGGTCAAACAAGCTATGATTGGGGGAAGGTGTCACAGAACAAATGGGTCATGGTCCACTCCACAGGGCCCTGGCTAAAAGAGTGGGTGTCCCTGGCTTGGCAGCCACCTCACTTTCTACAGACTGTAATAGATGCTTGCTAAGGGCTGACAAAGAAGAGCAGGGTATATCCCCATTAAATAGACAGAAACTTCAACATGCATCTTGTGGGAGTGGCATTTGTAGAGAGAAAAGCTTTTAGCTCTGAGGGAATGTAGGGGATCCCTGGAAGCTGGAGATGTTCAGAACCCCACCTTGCCCCCTGTACTACTCAAAGCCCCAAACGTGAGGAGAGGTGGGTGTGGACAGAGTTCCTAAGCCAGTACAGGCTAGGGGAGCCTGGTCCTGTTTGGATGTGATGGTTGTTCTGACTACAGGTGTCTTTGGCACGAAAGGTGTGGAGTTGGAACTTGGTCACTTGTTTTGGGGGCCAGGTATGGAATGAAGAGTCTACAAGAAAGATGCTTATCCTCTTGCTACTGCAGGTTTCTGAAGATGCTTGGAGACCAGATAGAGTGATCTCAAGCTCACTGCTCCCAGCTTTTCCTTTCTTGGCATGCTAGGCACATCATGTTCCCAACTTATGAAGACCAGGTTGCATGAGCTCAGCCCACCCATATCCAGGGACTTCTCCATCCTTTCTGCTACTAACCCCAGCTTTGCAAGGCTTGATGTCAGCCTCATGCCAAACTGACTGCCATCTTCAGACATTTTATCACCTGTTTCCAGTCCTGAGCTTCTCCTTCTGAGTGTTCAGAGCCCCAAAGTGACTTGACTAGCATTTGCTGGTGTCATGCTTGCCTGGTATCATGGTACAGCAGGAATGGATTCTTTGATGGGCATGGTATGGTGGAGTTTGAGAGTGTCTGTAGAATAAATGAATGAACGAACACAGTCTGGTCATAACAGCCCTCTTGTGGTCCTGCCACTCATGTCACCCTTGTACTTGCTCTTGTCATCAACCCACAGACCACCTGACCTTCAGTTCCCCAGTTCTCTCCCTCCTTTCTTAGATCCTTTCCCTGGCTTGTCCCTAAATAGCCTCAGAGTTGGCCACCCCTCTCTGCTATGATACAACTGACTTCTAAGCTAAATGACTTAACAGTCAATCCCAGCCTTGTGTAATGTTTACACGGGAACCTAGGTTGCTTTTAATCTCTGAGTAACCAAGATGCCCCATCTCTGGAACATTGACTCAGGATTCACTTGGGTCTCCCAGCACACTGTCCAAGAGCATGCAGAAGATACTTGAAGCCAAAGCCAACTTGATTGGTATGTACTGGCATCACATTGGCTGGGTCACCAGAGGGAACCTGAAAAGCCCCGACACTGCTACCTATATGTCTCCTGGGAATGGGGCAGGGTAGGAGGTTCCTGAAAGATTCTTACAGATATCAAACTCTGGTGGCTTGTGACTCAGTGGGTCTGTCAGCTATGGGATGCTGTATTCAGCCACTGCTTCAAAAGATAGTCACAAGATCCTGTATTTGACACAGGCTTCCTCTGAGACCCCATATGATGCCCTTATAACTTATGCATGTCAGGTATCAGTCTTCCCCTGTCCCTCCATGAATGTGTTCACTACTTTAGCCTCATACCCATCTCCTAGATAGTTAACCCAGGTTAAGTTATACCCTTCTTTTCTAGAGGCTTCCATGGAGCAGACCAGATGTGTGTCTTCCTTCACACTCTCTCCTCATGTTCCCTTTGCTACTTGTCATGTGATTGTCTTCTCTTAGCTCAGAGATCTTAGCATTTCACTGTGTGCTTGTGTTGCTCACTGTCTAGCCAGTCCCTGGGGGACTCTGCACCCACGCTGTGGGGGCATGGTAAGCACTTTTACAAGGGTTGTGGACCAGTTGAGGAAGACAGACAAGCAGTGATTGGCTCCCAGCCTCTTCTGGGCATTGACCAGCCCCATAGACTCCATGTGGATCTGCTTCTCCTAGCTCCCTAGTGGAAAAGGAATCCCCACTTTCCCCTCCCCTACAGCCCTTCTCCCCTAAGCCAGTTGCCACATGCGCCAGGCTGATGTCTCCAGGCTGCTAATCAGTTTCCATGCCTTGATCTGGATCTCCATGTTTTGTTTTGTTTTGTTTTGAGTGTGACACGCTGATTTCACACATTCACTCCTTAGCTAGGGCCAGGGCTAAGAGGCAGCACAGCCTGCTCAGTACCCCAGGCGGGGACCCAGGCATCCCTCACGCCCAGCCCTGTCTCTGCTGCTCATAGTGGCCCTGTCAAGACCTGCCCCACCCTCCTGGCTCCCCCTCTTTATCTGTGGCTCCCAGCATGTATGCCACCCTCTATCAGTGTATCAGGCTAGCAAGCTTCATCTAAAGTGTATATATTACCTAATAAAATCCTTCTTATTTGGGATTATTGCATCAAATTTTAATTTCCTCACTCGAACAGCAGCATGTCGGCCTGCCCGTCAGTGAGGGGCCGACAGAAGGTGAAAAGAGCGGATAGGCTGCACAAATTACTGCCGGCGATGCCTATCAGCCCTTTGACTGGAATTGACTGGAATTAAGGACTGAGAAATAGGATTTTCTGCCTCAGAATCTGCTGTGGCAGCTCTCATTGGAAGTCCCCAGTAGCCCCCACCAGCCAGCCCCCACCTCAGTAACGCTCCTTCCCCAACTTCCAAAGCAAACTGCATGTCACCTGTCACCTTTCAAGTCCTTAATCGTGTCAGAGAAATGGGGGATGGGGTATCCCCGCTAAGCTTACAAAGAATGAGATGGGTAGTGGTCCCTGAAGACAGTCCAGTCTGTTGCCCATTGCAACTGCTTCACTGGGGACAGACCGCATGGTTCTATCTACTGAAGTCCCAGATTGTGCCCCACTTCCTGCCCACTGGGTGAGTCCTGGCCCTCCAGTCTCTGCTAGCATGACAGACTTATTCCAGGCTCAACCTTCCATTCCCAGTTACCTTGGCTTTTCCCTATAGGGTCCCAGCCATTCAAATGTAGAGAACACTCCTTGGCTTGGGAATGGACCTATCCATGTGGTCTATCAAGGGTCCAAATTAGCTGAAATTGTTTGGAAATTTGTGCATAGCCCCAGACAGGACACCCCAGGTTATATCAGATGTACACAGAAATTCCAGGGCCCAGTTTATTTACATTTCCTGTTTGTTTATAGTGTTATTTAGTGTGTATGTGTTCATGTGTGTGTTCATGCTGCTGGACAGTGGAGCCTGTTATACCCATTTTATGGATAGAAAAACAAGTGGGCCGTCCAGACTTACAGGAATCAAACCCTTAACTGCCTCTCTGCTTCTCTTCTTGTCACAAGGAGTCAGGACCTTGCAAGCCTGTGCACCCTTCACCTCTCTGAGTAGAGCCTTGCTTCCCAGAAGGTCACCTCCTCCCTACCACATGAGTGCCTGGGAAATGGAAGAATCCCTCCCCAGGGCCTGTCTGCAGCCCTCCAGCTGGAGTGGGGTCCCCCACTCTCCCTCCTGTGCCCCTGGGGACCTCAGCTTCCCTCAGAGCCGCAGGCTGCAGGCATGGACTCATCCTTGGAGGCCCAGCTCTGTGCTGGCAGACTATACTTCTCCTCATTCCTCGTCTTTGAAAATAAGTTGCAGTATATTGAAAATATAATCACTGAGACTCTGAAACAAGAGCCATGGGCTCCCAGGAGCCCCCATACCTCCTTGTTAATTCCTTCTCATAACGTTTCCAGGCCTTCTGTCTGCACTTGTATTAAAAGCTCAAAGTTTTATTAAAAGTGGATTTATTTACCCAAAAAGAGATGAAACCCCAAACCTGATTGAGAGCCTAGCAGAGCTTCCTCGGCCGAGGCTTGGGTCCAACTTTGGCTGGGAGAGGAGCCCCTTATCCTCATGTCCCACAGAGCCAGCCAGCCTCTGCTGAGTTCCCCCACCCATCCAGGGGTACTTTGATCCCCACCACAGTTATGAATACACGGCAATGGCATCCACAGGGCTCTGGGGACTAAAGGCTCTTGGGCCACAGACTTCTCTAAACAAGCCAGCATAGCTGCCTTATCCTGTCCCCTTGAGCCCAGCCCAACCCTCCTGAGAGATGGCAAAGCATACATTTGTCCCTTAAGTGTATAGTTTAGTAACTCCACACTGGGGCTTTAGTGATCTCTGCGCTTAGTCACCCTGGCAGGTAGGTCCCTGCTCCAGCAGCTCATGGGGCAACTCAGAAACCCTCTTGTAGGATACATGTAAGCACGCAGGTAGAATGGAGCTG
This sequence comes from Meriones unguiculatus, assembly GCF_030254825.1. Lineage (NCBI taxonomy): Eukaryota > Metazoa > Chordata > Mammalia > Rodentia > Muridae > Meriones > Meriones unguiculatus. Next base: position 25,228,596 of record NC_083363.1, read on the forward strand.
GCTCCCATGTTCTGGAAGCTGAAGTCTCGGGATAGTTCTATACCCTTGGGGCCTCCTGCTGGGGACAGACCCGGTCTTCTCTGATGAATGGTGTACCCTTAGATGGCCAGGTCCCCCAAAAGAGCCTCCAGTGAGATGATGTGGAAAGCTGTGTAGGCCCTTTAGGCCTAGAGTTGTGCTTCCCAGTGGTCCCATGGACCCCCCCATGCTCCAAGGAAGGCAGCTTGGGAGGGCAAGGTGACCGGTTTCCCATATGACTAACCCTTGGCCCCTGATCATTCTAGAACACATGGCATCTCCAGGGATGGCTGGCACATAGGCATTTCCAAATTTCACAGAAGCCAGTGCTTAGAATAGTTCCTACCACAGAGCAGTGACATTCGGAAATGACATTAGCATTATTATAGCAGAACCCTGCAGTGGCCATAGTGCCTGGTGGACAGAAACGTCAGAGCCAGAACATTTAAATATGAACCTGGCTTGTTGTTCACTTGCTCTCTGCTCTGGGATCTCCAGGAGTTTATCGGTTTTCTTCCTCTGTTTCTTCATCTGCAGGAAGGGGCCAGGTCTTAGGATACTGGGAGGCTGGAGTACCTGAGTACATAGGGCCAGCATTTTCAGTAATTGTCTGTGCCAGGGAAGACGTGCTCTTTTCAATAGCATATTTATTCAACTTCTTAATAAGCTCAAAAGATCCAATAAACTCCTGCTCCCTGGAGGAGAGGACAAAGAAGGGGCCAGGCCTCTTGCCATATGGCCTGGTCTCTGCATATACCCGGAGATATTCCCACATTCCCACAGGGAGCTTGGAGGCAGTCCATCTTCTGCACTGTAGGCTAAGGGAGATGGAAAGGCTCTGGGAAGAGCAGTGCACTCTGTGGGAGGAGGTTAAGGCTCCTGCTGTCTCCACACCAGACTGGGAAGACTTGCAGGCATGTTCTTGGCTCTGAGGTACAGAACTATCATAGGGTGAGAATCAGACAAGAGCCCCATTTAGACCTGAATGCTAGAAAGATACTTTCACTCCCCAAAGATGGAGGCAGGGGGCGTGTCTGCTGTCCTACACTCAGGGAAAACTACTAGGACAGTGGTTTTCAACCTTCCTACTCTGCAAATCTTTCATATAGTTCTTCATGTTGTAATGACTCCCAACCATAAAATTATTTTTGTTACTATGTCAAAACTGTAATTTTGCTACTGATATGGATCATAATGTAAATATCTGTGTTTTTCGATGGTCTTAGGCGACCCCAATGAAAGGGTCATTCAACCCCAAAGGGGTCATGACCTCTAGGTTGAGAACCACTGTACTAGGACATGAACCTTAGGTGTAAGATAAGCAGGGACAGCTGACATATGCAGTGGTGTGATGTAGCCTGGAAAGAGAGATAGACAACTCCTGGCAAAGGACAGCTCAGCAAGTGGTGGTCGTGATGGTGTCAGTTTCTTCCATGTATACATTTGTGTATCCTTCAATGAACTACCATCTGTGGAAGCTTACTTCCCAGCATCCCTTCCTAGAAGCTCACTTAACCAAGCCCTGGCCTGTGTGTAACAAATGTATACAGTTGTTTATCCTTCAATGAACTGCCATCCATTGATGGTTACTAATCAACACCCCTTCCTAGAAGCTCACACAGCCAAATCCTGGCCCATACTGCACTCTATCCCTGGGGCACTTCCCTTTTACTTGTTCTCCTTGGAAAAACTCCTACTAATTCCTCACAATCCATCCTAAATGCTACCCCATCTGGATGTCCTTCTCTCCAGGTGGACTAGATGGATTCCTACTCTTTCCTGTGCATCTCTAGATCTCATCAACCCCAGATGTATTCAGCAGCTATCTGTGCCTGTCCTTGACTCCCTGCTCGAGTCTATACTTGATTACTTGGTTTGGGGGAATAGGGATTGCAGAGGGCAAGGCCATTGGAGTCGGGAGCAATGCTGTATGGTACACACTTCCTGGGAGTTGGGAGTTAGCCTGGGAAGGGAAACTGGGGATGCTAGGATACCCACAAAGAAAGATAGCTGCCTAGGACCTCGGAGACTGAACTCAAACCCTTTCTCTCTCCCAACCAGGGCACAACTGTTCGGGTGATCACTGCTGTGGACCAAGATAAGGGACGACCCCGGGGCATTGGTTACACTATTGTCTCAGGTAAGCCAAAGTCTGCATTATTTGACACGTACTCCAGGAGAGCTGCTGCTGGGGCTCAGACTCAAGAAGCTGTGGACTCTACAGAAAGGCATCTGAGACCTGCCTTCACGGACAGTCCTTGCTAAGGAAGGGGACAAATGAATACAGAAGAAAGGAACAGGGTTAAAAGACCATGGTGGCTGGGAGCCCTGGGAACAGGAATGTGTGCTGTTTTCCAAGGTCTTAAGCTGTCGGCCTCTGAGACTCCGAGCCTGAAATGTGGTGGTAACCTCCTTCAGTACCCCAGATTTCTATTCTTATTTGGTGAAAAGGTGGCAATTTTTAACATTACTTTGGAACAAATAGTACTGCTGCTGTCTGATTTCATGTTCTAGTCACATGTCTAGCCAATAAGCATTTAGGTAGCTCTGGGATATCAGCGAAGGAGATCCTTGGCCTCTTCCCCACCAGTAGATCTGTTGGCCATGTAGAACGTAACTGACCAAATTGATGGCTCTGAGTAAGGAGATGCCTAGGTCATGCCTTACCCATAGGCTGACCCCTGACATCTCTAGGGGGCTGTTCAAGGACTATTGCCCTCACTCAGAAGTGTTGGCTCTGTTCCTGAAACACGCACACCTGCTCATGGCACCCGTGCTCTGTGTGCAGTCTCTGAAGGCTCAGCCTGGTGTATCCAGGCAAGCCAGACAGATGAGGAGGAAGTCAGGTCACCCGACCCTACCCCCAAGAGAAGAGAGTGATGTGGTCAGAGCATTTCTTAAAAGGGAGAAAGGCATGGGGATCAAGAAGGGAGTAGGGAGGGTCTCCTGAGCCAGCTATGTTGGTTGGGTCTGTCTCACTTGTTATTCATATATCAGGAACAGTAAGAATACTTGGCTTAAGGTAGTCTGTGGATCACCGACTTACTCGGGTGAAGAGCTCATGTATGGAGAGTACTTTGTAAGCATTTGCTCTTGATAATACTACCAGCAGCTACGAGACTAAGGCAGCTGTGGGCAGCAGAGCACTCGCATGCCTAGGATCATAGGAATCCAGAAATGTTGTAGGCCTCAGACAACCTGCAGGTACTTACAGTACTCTTCTTATACTGAAAACCCAGAGAGCCCCAAGACAGGGCAGATACAGCCAATCTGGACTGAGCATCTGTAGGAATTAGCGCTTGGACCCCTGAATCCCTCTGATGCCTCCTACCATGTCCCCATTCTGGTATCCAGGACAGGATCCAGCCCAGAGTAGACCCTGATATATACTCACCCAATGATTATCATTCCTGGGGCCCACTGGTGTGATGACTCAAGCCTTAGGCATCTCGGCAGCCTGGGCTGGTAGTAGGAGCTCTGTCTTTACATGGCAAGGCCCACCTGTCCCAACCAGGTACACAGAGACCCAAGCTAACACCCACCCCATGCAGTTAACCTGTCCAGATCTGAGGCCCTGTCCCCTCTGGGCTATTTATCAGCCACAGCGAGGGGATTTATATCTGCCCACAAGTGCTCTCCCCACTCCTAATGATCGCTTCTGTTTTGCCAAGAGCAAAGAGGCCTTCAGTGGTAAGTTATGGCTCCATCTCCATCAATTTGTTCTCAGCCCCTCGTGGCCACACTGAGTCTGATGAATGACAAGGTTCTTTCCCACAGAGGACTTGGCATGGGCCCCATCTCTTCCTGTGCCTGCCATCCCAGCACCAGGAGCATCTCTCAATACCAGGCTACGAGAGCCTTTATAGGGGCCTCTTCCAGCCTGAAGTCTGAGTGGATACTCTCTAGCTTCATCCCTCCTGTAACCCAAACAGTCCTACTTCAAGAAACACTCTGTCTACCCCAGGCAGAGCACTGTGGGATTAAGAACATGCTCTGCTCCCTGCCAGCACTATTTCAGAAGGTATTTGACCTACTGTAGGCTTGATGGTGCTTACCTATAATATGAGATTAAAAATCCTAGAGCTGTGGATGTAGCTCAGTTGGTCAAATGTTCCAGGGCTACGTAAAACTGGCTGTGGTGGTGGACACCTGCCGTATCAGCACTGGGTTGGTGGAGGTGGAAGGATCTCTAGAAAGGTCGAGGTCATCCTTGGCTACGCAGCAAGTGGGTGAGTTTGAGGCTAGCCTGGGACATATAACACCCTGTTGCAACGATAAAATATAATAATTTAAAAAATAAAAAGAAGGGAGGGAAGGAGGAAAATAAATTTAAAATAAAATTTAAGAAAAGAAAATAGAATCCCTATATGGACCTGATGGTTCTGGAAGGACCATAAAACACTAAGACTAATTAGTAATTGTCAGAGAAGGATCCTTGAGACTGGTTCATTTTCTTAAGGTACAGAGAAGCATTGAACAAGGACCTCTGTCCTTGGTGTACCTCCATGCAGGCTGGCCAGTACAGCATCCCCCCAAAGTTCCTGAGCACGTGACCCCTGGCTGTTCTCAAGTGAGAAGTACAGTCAGTGTGGCCTATAGGGCTGGGCTGTGGCTCAGGAAGAGCCCACAGGCTTAGCATGTGTAAGAAACAGTATCAATGTGTCCTGTTGGCGGTGTGTTAGGTGGTAGCATTTCAGATTTCCTGTATTACCTCTAGTCCAGTACCAAACTCGGTTTTCAGTTTTAGATTTAAGTTGCACCTGTGCTCAGATTGCTCCAGAAGACCCGGCTCTGGTGTAGAGGTAGCTCCAGCCCAAGACCATGCCCAGCGGGGCACTGTGAGGGCTAAGCAAGCCAAGCAAACCAGCAGTCAGTCAGCCAGTGGGGCACAGATTCCACAGCAGGTGTTCACAGACACAGGCAGCACTCTCTCTTCACCCACACAGATGGCCGAGGACCATCTAGGCCAGAAATGGTGATGTCCTGAAAGGTAGGAACCAGGCACCATATCAGTCTCAGAAACCTGCAGTTTTGCCAGGAAGGTATACCTGTAGCTTCAGAGTGACTGCGAAAACGTCCAGGGTAACTAAGGAGGAGGCAGTGGCAGTGAGGGAAAGGGAAGAGGCTAAAGCTGCATCTTTAGAGGCAGGGCTAGATGTCAGCATGGACTGGGGCTGGGACCCCCGACACACACACACACGCTTTCCCTTGTAAGAAGAAATTTAAAAATTCCACAAGATTCTGCACGCCCAAACACTGGGAGTGGGAACTTTGTCAAGGTTTGGCCATCAAAGCCGGCAAGCATCATAGATCATGAACAGTGATCATGAATGGGGATTAGAATTATGAGCAGAGTAAGGGGAGCCTGACACATCTGTTACTTACAGTGGCTAAACACAGAGTACCTGAGGTTATGAAGAGACAAACTAACTGAAGGTACCAAGGCCAGCTGTGTGGTATGTGGATGGCCAGCATGGGTCCTGAGAGCACTGGAGGGTCACTTGGGCTACAACAGGAGAAGGATGATGCTAGGCATGGGTTTGGGGTGCTCAGTATGGCAATAGTGGGGTTAATGGCTTGAGGAAGAAGAGGCTAAAGCAAGTAGACCATGTCCCATGGGGTGGTGGCAACACTAGCCAGCTGTCATGGGGCAAGGACAGAACAGAGGATAAGAGGAAGGCCAGGAGGCAGCCGGGACCCAATGACTGATATCCAGGTGGCATAGGCCAGGGATGAGTCTGGGGACTGCTCTTCATCATTTGTGTTTTCGTCTCTCTCTCTCTTCAATTGGTGGTGGGGACGGACAGTTCCTGTCCTGCCTTTCTTTGATGATGAGCATTGATACTGAAGTATAAGCCAAATGAACCCTTTCCTCCCCAAATCTTACTTTTGGTTATGGTGCTTCATCATTGCAATGGTAACCCTAACTAGACAGTCTACCACCTGGGTTCTATCCTGACATCCTATCCCAGCAAGGGGCAGATTTCTACACTCCTTTCAATCACACCACAGATAGGGAGTCATTTGGGGACACTGCAGGATAGTGACTTCTACACTGAATCTGTGAGAGTGAGACTGTGTGGATACTTTGGTCTCCTTGGGCAGAGCATCCATTGCTAATAAGTACCTGATAGAGGCAGTCCTCCTTGGAGCCTCTCCCTGCAGTAGTAGTCCTGTGACCATTTAGGTTATAGAGATTTGGGTAGCAAGCCTACCCTAGAGCTTTCCATGGCTTTAGACATCCAGTCTCACCCTCAGTTCAGGCCTCCTTGGTCCTCTCTAGTAGTCTACACCTCTTTCCCCACCTGCCTTCTGTGTACCCCTTCCCAAAGACAGAGCAGAGGTGACCCCAACTTGGTAGGTATGCACATGTACCAGACCTGGCCTAGCTTGACCATGAGTTCGCCTTCACAAGAGTCAATGAAGGAGAGACATTTATCCATTTCTAGGCAGGGAAAGACAAGAAGTGTGCCTACCTTGGCCAAAGGCCCATAGCTACCAAGTGGCAGAGCAGGCATTGAACCCATCTCTTGGGCTCCATAAAACACCCAATTTCTGTGACAACAGAGGTTCCAAGACCATCAGCATTGACATCACCCAAGAAATTGGTGGAGATGCAACATCCAGGGACCTTGCTGGAAGAGGGGCAGACAACACTGATAGTGCTGGACTTCACCATGGGAAGCCCTGCATGCTTTCTGCACAAGCGATAGCTCCCACCAAGAGCGTGAAGTTTCCTATGTGTGTGTGTGGGGGGGGGGGGGTGTGAAAAGCATCTTAACTCTTTTTATCACATATATGTGTGTGTGGTATTGGATTTACACGTCAAGGAAATAATTAGGAACAAGGGCCTCCAGGGGACTCATGGGACGGAACAGGGAGGGGTGGGGAATGTTGAGAAAAGGAGGTTGGTTAGGAAGTGCTAGTCTAGAGTAAAGACTAAATGAGAAGTGTGCTGACTCTAATCTCTCACCCTTCACCTTACAGCACATCTGTCTCACAAGCAAGGTCACACAGGGGACACACCAGGCACCATGGTGGAGGGCAGTGAGGTGCTGGGATCCTTCCCAGATTTGCTATCGGATAAGGGTTTTTTGAAAATACATTGGTTAGGAGGGAAAGCTGGTGCACATGTGAGAGTGTGAATGCCTACACATGGGGGAAATAATTACTTATAGCCAGACTTGTGTGAACCTACACACTCGTACAACAGCAACTCTGTCAAGCCCCTGGCCATGGCCTGCTGGGTCTGCCATCATGGGATACCATCCAGCAACACACATCAAAGCCCTTGTGATTAAGCTGCTGTTCATCTTCCTCCCTCCAGGAAGAGAAAGCTCAGAAGTAGAATCGCTTTGGAAATCCGTATGGCACGCCCAGGCTCTGGCTTGTGATAGCACAGTGGGTACCTGGAAGCCCCAGACTTCAAGCCTAGCATTTAACTGGCCTATGAGGGCTTGGCCAAGGAGACATGGAGGGCAGATCAAAGAGAGGTAACAGGCCTACTGAATGAGGGCTTGAAGGAAAAAACAATGGATTCCTGGGCGTGGCTGGCTGGTGAGACTAAGGTCTCATCTGGTGGTTTGTCATATGGATAAGAACAGGAAGACATGAATATAGCCAATTAGCAGGCCACTGAGGTAGCTTCACCACCCCTCCAAAATAAGGTCAAAGGGTGGGAATACACAAAAGGATGTGAGCAGGCTCTGCTGATAATCTGAAAATAGAGAATATAAGCAAAGGAGGGGACACACACATACACACAGAGTTCTAACCACCAAGTTAGGCTTCTGAGTCCTGGTGGAGGCCTAGGCTGAAAGCCTTAAGATTAGGAGATCTGCTATATCTGTGGGTGCCTACTCTAGGCCCATATCAATACCTGCACCAGACTACCACACTCCTCACCCAGGCAGACATCACCAGCTGAGCCCAGGACAATCATAGGCCTCTGGGACTTTTCTGCCTTGCCTTCTGCCAGCTGCTGCCAGCTGCTATCTATTGCAAAGTTCTCTATCTCTCTAGCCACAGCTGCAGAAAATGTGCTGCCTGTGTGCTGTCCAAGGCTCATCACATGAGCATTCTCTGGCGCTCTTTCCTAGACAGTATTTAGGGATACAGCCTCTGTGTTGGGTGAATTGAATTATCTAAGCACACTGAACATTATTCACAGTTTTCTGCCAAAATGATAAACAGTATGTTATGCTGTACTCCATTCCTTCAGATGAACCCCAAAAGTCTGCAAGCTGCTTCCCCCGAGCCTTTCCTCTCCCCTCTCAGGAACACCTTTCTGGCAGCAGTCCCTTCTGGTGATGCTCTGTGTACCGCCTCTGTGCCACCACTTTACTGCCACCCACATAGGCAGGTTCCTCCTAGCCCTTCCATGGGGCCCAGGAGTCCCTGGACAGGAAACTGCAGCCTACCGCTTGCTTCCTTCCTTTGCACAAGTCAGGTGCACTTTACAGAGGGTTCAGGGCAAAAACAGTCTGGGACTCTTTTCTTCACCCCATCTTCAGGCAGGATTGCCTCCTACTTGGGGGACAGTGGCCTCCCACGTGTCCGCTATCCTACGGACACATCCTTAGACCTCCCCCACTGCTGACTCTTGAGTCGATTTGCCCCACTGGAGAGGAATGAAGCCATGGACCTGTTAATTTGACAGTTCAGGGTGGGAGCTGCTTTTCTGACCCAGTCCTGGTTGAGATGGCTGTAGCAGCCGGACATGGATCCTCATCTTCTCCAGCCACACCCTCAGCAGTTTGTTCTTTTTTCCTTTGGCTCACTGGGCTTTCATCCTCATCTTTGAATGAACTTCCAAGGCCTCTTGGGTCTCAGAAGGATTATAAACTAGTCAACATGCCATTTTGCTTCTCTCTCTCCCTTAACTTGGCACACCTTGGAATTGATTTAAACTGAATTCTTTTCTCATTGTCAATATTGATTCACTTATGGCTGTTTTATTTCATTCTTGACTTTATTTTTATTTTTGAGTCAAGGTCTCTCTATTATACATCTCTGACTGTCCTGTAACTCACTTTGTAGAGCAGGCTGGCTCCAAACTCCCAGAGATTCAACTGCCTCTGTCCCCAGGGTACTGGGGTTAAAGGCAAGTACCTCCATGCTCAGTTCATTCTTGACTTTGATGATATTGTGAATACCCAAGACCCTACCAGCTCTGTGAGAGCAAGGCCACTACTCGAACCTTACCTCTGCCTGTGTGATCCTCCCTCAGCCACCACTTTCCCTCCCCCCGGTCAGCTGGGCCATACCTTCCAGTCCTCCCCTTGCTTGGGGAAAATGTCACATCTGTGTGCATCACATACTACTTGGCCTTGGTCACTTGGAGCCTTTTTAAGAAGTCTTGTGTTTTGGAGACCTGCATCTTCTACTCAAGTCAGACACCTCACATTTGCTGTTGTGATATCAATTGCTTGCTCATCTCCACTGCTGCATATTATCCCATCCATGCAGACTTGGGGTTTTTGCTACTATACTACACACTGCTTTGACCATCTTATCCACCTCTCTGTGCACATGAGGGACACTTTGCCTTGGCCATGGCATCATCTCTCATCCAGCCAGTGTGTTACTAGCTAGAGCCCTTTTTCTAGAGAAAAAGACATTAAAATGCACAGAGCATATGAAGCCCACTTAAGCATGTGTGCAGCATCTCAGAATTCTAACCAAAAGGGTTTTGCTTGCACCCCCCCCCCACACACACACCTTTTTGCCCTAGACACCAAGCAAATCATGCCAGCCTATGGTCTATGTGCAGGGCTGGAAGTTAGGCTTCATTCACCCAGTTGACCACTGTGTATTGACTGAGTAGCTACCATTCGCCAAGCCCCAGAGACCAGCATAGAATGCAGAGCTGAAGTCACTGTCCTTGTAAGCTCACTGTTTAGTAAATAGCATCAGCGGAGGCAGTGGGGCCCAGTTAGGCGAGGCGCTCTGAACAAAGCAGCGCTGTGAGGAGAGGGACAGGTGAGTGGACATGCAGGAAGGCTGTGTCCTGGCAACTTGCTCTGTCCCCCTTGGACTATAGACACAGAGCCTTGCTGCACCCACCTCAGAAAAAGGTTCCTACAGGCCTTTGAACTTGAGATGAGCCTCACCAGGCATCCAGGATCTTGGCTCCCACCTCATCAGATGACTTGGATGACTGCTCAGCTTTCAAGGCAACCCCCAGCTGGGGCTAATCTGAAATAAAAGTTTTTATTTATCTAGCTTGATACCTGGTTCAAGGCTAAATCATACAAGAGAAAAAGCAATAAAAGAGAAAGATTAAGTGTAAGGCTCCCACTTAGGCCTGCCCTTTTGCAATACAGTTACAAAGATATTAAGCCCCAAGTCACCCACAGCCCCCTTATCACCATTCTTGAGTCCCTGGGCTCAGTTTAGCTGAAGCAAGGGGAAGATAAAGTGAATGGAGCTGCAGGAGGGGACCCCCGGGGTATGCTGCAATGAGGGTAAGCTACCAGATGGAGTTCCAGTCCCTCAGCCAGTCAGCCACCTCCTACCCGTTGTGATTCATGACTTCCCTGGGGAACAAAAGGGATTGACATCTGCACCTATGTGGCTGCCAGCCTGTCTGTGTCATCAGTATTTATTATGAGCCTACGGGGGGCCAGACCCCTGGGGAGAGACAGGATTCCACAGCCACAGACTCACCCACCGACAGCCTGAGATCCAATGCTCCATGACCTTGAGCAGGTGTGCCTCTTCTCTGTACCTCTTCTTAGTGGCTGTGGGATGAGAATGACAGAATGGGTGAGAACATTACCAGGGCTAAAGGAGTTAATGCTGGTAGAACTCAATGGCTACCTCTTTGACCTCCCCCACCCCTCCCCGAGGGAGGAGCAGCCTTGCTAGGCCACAGAGGAAGACATTGCAACCAGTCCTGAAGATACCTGATAAGCTAGGGTCAGATGGAAGGGGAGGAAGACCTCCCCTATCTGTGGACTTGGAAAGGGGCAGGGAGAGGATGAGGAAGGGTGAGAGTGGGAGGGAATGAGGAAGGGAGCTACAGCTGGGATACAAAGTAAATAACCTGTGATTAATATTAAAAAAATTAAAAAAAAACACCCTCCCAAGACACGTATACTGTGGTGTGACTGATGATGCAACAGCTAGTGGCACTCTAGATGAACACGTGTAAGAAACAGTTCCCTCAGCCTGGTGGGAAGGGAGCAGAGATGGGCTCAGCAGGAGTGCATGCCTAGCATTCACGAGCCCTGACATCCCGCCCCAGCACCAGATAAACCAGGCATGGCGGTACATGCTGTAATCCCAGCAACTCTGCTCTGCCCTGGAAGGTGGAGGCTGGAGGATCAGAGGTTCACAGCACAGTCAATCTCGACTACATGGTGAGCTCCAGCCCTGCCAGAACACTTGAGACTACTGAAACAGCAGCAGCTGGGAGTGGTGGCTCATGCCTTTAATCCCAGCACTCAGGAGGCAGAGGCAAGCAGATCTCTCTGAGTTCAAGGCCAGCCTAGTCTACATACCCTGTGTCTTAGGGTTTTATTGTTGTAAAGAACATGAACATGGCAACTCTTATAAAGGGAAACATTTAATTGGGGCTGGCTTGCAGTTCTGTGATTTGGTCCATCATCATTATGGCAGGGAGCATGGCAGTGCATAGGCACACATGGTACTGGAGAGGAAGCTGAGGGTTCTGCATCTGGATAAGCAGGCAGCAGAAAGGCAGAGTGACACTAGGACTAGCTTGAAAATTTGAAACCTCAAAGCCTACCCCAAGTGACATGTGTCCTCCTACAAGGCCACACCCACTAACAGTGCCATTCCTATGAGCCAGTGGGGGCCATTTTCATTCAAACCACCACACCCTGTCTCAAAAAGAAAGAAAGAAAAAAGAGAGAGACAGAGAAGAGAAGAAACTATTTCCAGGTTCCTGAAAGTGCAGACTTTATGGGCTCATGCCCTCCTTCCTATATTAACTTGGCCTTGGCTCTCTATAAATCCCCACCTAAAGTTTTAGAAGTGCCTGTGGGTGGGTGTGTATGCTCTCTGGCTTTTTGTTCATGCCCTCTCCTGGCAGATCAACCCCTCCTTGAGAAGGGTGGCTCATTGTCCCTACTGTCAGAAGCCACTGGAATGGCCTCACATTTCCGGCCTCCCTGAAGCCACAGTGAACCATGAACAGAAGTGGGGGTGACTTCTCTCCACACTCTGCTCTTGGAGCTTGGCTCCACATAGCCACAGCTTAGAGCAATGACCTCGTGTAAGCAGCATTTGTACTTCTGCCCCGAAGTCCTCCCCTCTGAGAGCCACCAGACTCTAGCATCGCTCCCCCTGACCTGTCTTTCCTATCAAGCCTGTGCTTGAAAGCCATTAGAAAAGAAAGAGGGAAGAAGAAGGCACCTCTCCTTCATCCCCAGGATCACCGCCTACCACACACATTCAGGCAGACCTGGAAGGACCCACTACACAGGCGACTCACCACAGAAGCCTACAGTACGGAATATCTCTGGGTATCCCAGGAGTTTCTCTGGCTTTCAGGAAAGGCAGTCCTTCGAGGACATTCTCCTGGATAGAGGGACTGATGGGGGAAGGTGCTGAAAGCCAGAGGGTAGAGTATGGACACACATTCTGGGGAGAGGTGAAGCCTTTCTTTTCAGCCTTAGCACTGACTTGCAGACTAGGACTCCCATTGGGAAACCTTTGAGTGAGCTAAGTTTAGTGACATGGGAATAATAGTTAACAGGTCTTGGATGCTAACGTTCACCTGCCCAACCTTAGAGTCCTCCCAGATCCTATGTAGTGTTGCTGTGATTATTTCCATTTTCAGACGTGGACACTGAGTCCAGGTTATACAAGGTCATAAGACAAAGAGTAGAAATGGCTTTCGAACTAGCAGGTTGGGCTCTGAACACTGTCCCTAGATCCCTACCCTGCACAGCTCTTCTCCAAACATGCCCACCCTCTTTGTTCCCCCCAACCCCCTTCCCTTACTCCCTTGAGGGGAATCTGGGCTCCACCCCCAGGCTTCCTGCTTGGCCCTGTTGCACTTCTCTATCTCCCTCACTGTCAAGTGCTCTGCCTAAGGCAATTAACTAGCTGCTCCCCATTCAAATATTTGACCAATATCTGAAGACAGAGATTCCCAAACAGATACTTCCAGACATTGATTGAAACGAGCAAACACTGGCACATAATGAATTTCTTCCAGAGCATCCACATTCTACTGGCCATGCACCAGCCTCAGACCCCTGAAGGGGCTGCTTTTGTCATGGAAACAGACAGGAAGACTCCAAGGACTTTGTGGTCCAGCTACCTGGTCCTGCCACCCTTCCCGCTGGAAGGACATAAAGATATTATACAGTGGGGCGTGTGACTGTGACACCCTCTGGAGGTCAGAAGCCTAAGCTAGAAAGTGCTCTTTGTAATAATGATGCTGCTCAAGCACTGTTTTAAAAGGACCGGTAGCTTGTCCTCCAGTGATGGTTTGATTCTTAAATGTCAGCAAGAGCCATTTTGTTGAGAATCACAGGAACATCTAACAAATGAGGATTTGAGGTCTTGGGACTTTCTGTCTCTGAAGTCTTCAGGGACAGAGCTGCCCAGGTGTGACTCCACTAGTGCTTCATAGAGGCCTTATGGAGTCATAAGATACTGGATCTACAGTGTGGCCACAGGAAGTCCTCCCTGGGACCAGAGGAGGTCCAGCATAGACGTGGCCCTAGCAAGGACTCTGGCTGCACCCAGTGTTGACTCCCCAAATGCGACATACATACTCCTGAGAGCTGATGGCAGTGGCAGGGCTTGCAGACACATGGGGTGTGAAATGACTCTGACTTGCGTGGTGAGCCGTTTATTCTCTTCTTGATTTCCTTCAGTTTCTATTTCTGTCAGTTTCACTCAGGAGCAGGTCTGGTTGGGTACTCATGTCTGTAACACCTCTTAGCCTCGGTTCAGATCCCTTGAGAGCCAAGAGAAAGGAATAGGCTTGGCCCTAGGATATAGCCATAGAGGCAAACCATGGGCCTTATGTCTTCCAGTCACCTCCTTGTGGGGCTGACCAGCTGGCTGTGGCATTTTCTTACATAGCCTCCTTTAGAGTGACTGTTGAAAGGCAAACACTGAGTAATATAGATTGTGCACAGATAGTGCTGGAAGGATGCACAAAAGAGTGGGGCTTGGGATATGAGCATATAAGCACAGCTTTGGTCTTCCATGCTCTTCATGGTCTGGACACTAGGAAGGACTCGTGGAGACTCTTGAAGGCCACGTCTATATGTGTGAAGCCCCTGGCACAGAGAAAGTACTCAGGGATGCCAGCCTTATATGGACAGGATCATTGTCCAGGAGCCACTGTGAGAATGTGGAGTACTGGCACTCCTGATGATACTAAGGGACAGAAGCTTAGGTGGCGCGGATGTCCCAGGAAGACAGGACTAAGATGAGTGAGGGATGACTAAGGGAGACACAGACCAACTGGGCAGATGAGAGGAGCAGAAGGTGAGGTGAAGCACCTTGCAGAGTTGGGATTACCCTTTCTTTAGTGAGACTGGAAGAAGCTGGGGATGCTCAGAAAGCTGGTGGGGTACCTGCAGAGAGGCATCGGGGCCTCATGGGCACCCAAAGCATGCTCTATTCATAGTTGTATCTCCTGGGATCAGGAATGGGGACACCAAGTATTTCCTCTCCCCTTCTCCATGTATGTACTGTGTAGAGGCCCAAAGTCGACATTGAGTGCCTTTGTCACTCACTCTCTACCTTATCCCCCAACCCCCCTCAAGATGGGGGTCTCACTATGTAGCCCTGGCTGGCCTAGAACTCCATATGTAGACCAAGTTGTCCTGGAACTCACAGAGATATGCTTGCCGCTGTCTCCTCATGGCTGGGGTTGAAGGTGCGCCCCATGCCTGGCTTCTACCTATACTTTGAGATCTTTTACTGACTGTGGAACTCCCAGACTGAACTAAACTGGCTAGCCAGTGAGCTCTGGGAACCTGCCTGTCTCTGCCCCTCCAGTACTGAGGTTACAGCTGTGCACCACCACACCAGGTTTGTGGGTAGGTCTAGGGTCCTGTACTCAGGTCTTCCCTTGAGCAACATCTTCTTTACCAACAAGGCCATCTCTGTGGCCCTGCTTTCTTTCTTAAAAACAGAAAAAAACTTAACATATAATGAAGTGGGTTCATTATGACATCTTCAGACATACTTATCATACTTAGCTCTTATTCTCTCCAGCCACCATCCTCACCCCCACCCTCCTGCCAGACTTCTTTCCCATACAGTTTTGCCTTCTGCTTTTATGTTACATGTATTTCATTGCTCTCTCTTACTTCCTTCTCCTCCCTCCTTTTAGAAACTTCCTCCTGCTTTGTGGTTCCCTTTCTACTTTATACATATAAACTTAAAAAAAAAAATCTTTCTATATATTTATCTTTCTGGGTCTGGCTTAGTTCATTTAACATTATCATCTCTAGTTCCAACCATTTTCCTGCAAATGACAGTTCAATCTTCTTTTCAGCTAAATGAAGTTCCACTGTGTACACGCACCAAATTTCCTTCATCCATCCATCCTTCCTTCAACAGGGATCTTGGCTGGATCCATTTCTTTTTTTGTTTTGTTTTTGTTTTTCAAAACAGAGTTTCTCTGTGTAGCTCTAGCTGTCCTGGAACCTACTCTGTAAACCAGGCTGACCTCACAGAGATACACCTGCCTCTGCCTCTCAAGCGCTAAGATTAAAGGTGTGCCACTATGTCTGTCTGCATCCATTTCTTAACCGTTGTGAATAGTGCAGCAATAAAAACAAGTGTGGATGTATCTCTGTGGGATGTTGACTTACCCTCCATCAGCATACACCCAAGAATGATAGATCAGGTCCCACAGAAGTTCCATTTTCAGGATTTTGAGAAACCTCCATCCTGATTTCCACATCAACTGTACCAGTTTACATTCCTACCAGTCATGGATAAGTGTTCCTCTTTCCCGGTCTTTCTTATCACATCTTATTATGCATTGGTTTTAATGATGGTCATTCTGACTGGGGTGAGATGGACTTTTGGTATAGTTTTGATTGGCATTTCCTGGTAACTAATGATATGGATCATTTTTCCACTTCTCTGTTGGCCCCCTGTGCTTTGTCTTTTGAGCACTGTCTTTCATGTCATCTGTCCATGGCTCCATTGAGTGAGTTGGTTTGGGGTGCTGAGTTTTTTTAGTTCTTTCTACAGTCTGGATAGTAACCCTGGTAGAGCATGCAACTGACTGCTGTTGCTATCTTTCTGTGTCTGCATCTTGTTGCTTCCTTAAACCGCCAAAGAAGCATCTTCCCACAGCTCTAGAGAAGGGGGAGGGACATTTTACTGGCTGAATACCAGATGCTGTCAAGTGCTTCCCTCTGGGTACAGGGCATCTCCAAACCCCACCCTTCCTATACCCTCACAGCCACCCACACCCCAGTCTCTCAGCCTGTGACTGCTGCCCTTGCTGGCTATGGCTATGCTTTTCCCACCCACTTCCAGCCATCTTTCCTGGGCCATAACGCCCTCTACTCCTTCTTAGAGGGACCCTTGTGATCCTATTTAGAACCTATGGAAAAAAAAAAAAAAACTACAATAAGCTCTCATGTTGAGCTTTAACCACCTCATCACCTTATCCCAGTCATTTCTTACTGGCTCCCTCATTGTTTTCCTGTACACAGTGATCCCCAAGTGTCATTTGTACCATGGATATCCACCATCTCTGCATCCTAGTTATACAGAAAAAAAGGAAAGATGGGCTAATTGTATACCACAAACAGTGCCCATGAGATACAGGGGGCTGGCAGCATGGCATGATGTCATCCTGTGTAGCATAGAAGAGGGCAGTGGGGCTCCAAACATATTATTGTTGGTGGTAAATTTTCCAAAAAGAGTCTCCCCATGGAGCCCATGCTTGACTTGTGCTTTTATCTGTCCTCCTGCCTCAGCTGTCAAGTGCTAAGATTATAGGCACATGCTACCATGCTCAGTCCATGTAGGGCTTCTTTAAAGATAGATGGCTGGGCCCGTGCTAAGCTGACTCAGGTATAAGTACGGGTACTTGATAGATAGCATCGGTGGCATCACAAATCAGTAGGGAAAGGGTGACTTGTTTAGTGGCTGGCACTGGGGAAACTAGTTTCCTAACTGGAAAAAATAAACCCAGATCCTCAGCATACACCATGCACCAAGGTGGATTCTGGATGGATTAAAGACCTCAGTGTGAAAGGAAAAATACAAAACTCATAAAAGAAAAGAGGGGAGTATATCTCCATGACCTTGTAGAAGGAAAGGACTTGTTGGCACCCAAACAGCATAGGCCCCGGAAGAAAAATGGATGAGTCTAAGGCAGTCAGCTCCATGGAATATATGAGCAAAGTTAACAGCAAGTGACATATGGGGAGATGATTTCAGAATTAAAACCAGTGAGGGACTTGTGGATGGGGTACATGATATATACATGATGAATCTTTGCAAACTATTGGTTCTCAACCTTCCTAATGCTGTGACACCATTTCTCATGGTGTGGTGACCCCCCCAACCATAAAATTATTTCCATTGCTACTTCATAACTGTAATTTTGCTACTGTTATGAATTGTAATGTAAATATCTGTGTTTTCCTATGGGATTAGGCGACCCCTTGTGAAAGGGTCATTCAGGACTCCAAAGGGGTTGTGATCCACAGTTTGAGAACCGTTGCTATAAACTGCCAAGGCTGACTTGGGAAGGCCTTAGGAAAGCAGGCATAATATTCCTGGGGTAGGAAATCCCCATGACTTGTGGGCAGCTCTAGAGAATCTGAAACTACTAGAAATTGGCACTATGCAGATGGCAGCCCTAATGGCCAACCTCAGTTCCACAGTGGCACATGGGGTGGGGGGATGGCGAGGCAAGTCCTTCCTCTGTGGGTCTTGCACAGACTATAGGCCAAGAAAGTACTTTAAAGATGAGAGTCTGTTTGCGCTTGTTCTTTAGGGTCATGATAATGCTGTAGGCCCTCAGTTAAGCAAAATAGTTCCCCTGACTCCCCAAATTCCACCCTTCTCCTCAGTAGGCATGCAGTAGAAGACAATGCTCAATCATTATACTTCAAATTCATTGGAAGTATAATAATTTTGCAGAAATTGCTTTCTTTTTTTGTCAAAAGAACTAATGTAATGTCCTTGATTTTGCCTCTTGGCCTATGAAGGCTAAGAGATTTCCTGTGGCATTTTACAGAGATGGTTTTCCAAGCCTTGCACTAAAGGATATTCCAAATTAGTGAGGAGCGATGTGCTATTAGGTGGAAGCACATAAAATCACTGCTTTTGTAGGTCAGAAATGGCTGAATGTCAGCTCTTTCTTATGGTTTTACTTAATAGGTGTACCTACAGCAAAATAGATATAAATATTTAAAACCAAGCACTGAGTCATAAAATAAATAGGAAGAGATATTTCATTCCTCCAAGAAAGGGGATAAAAGAGGGAAATCAGAGTGACGTCTTTTAGTGAGAATGCATCGTACTCAGAGCTGTACATAGTAAGGTGTTGAAGCAGGGTGTTTGTCATAGAGAAGGGAGCAGGGCCATCGGTGAAAAGTAAAACCCTTCAGGAATGACTTCTCCCAACATTTGACCTTGCACCCGCCCAGCTCTAGGCAGCTCACATGGGCCCATTCACTTATTCCTCAGCACCTGGAAGAGGGAGGTGCTACCATGCACCCACTTTACAGATGAGGTAAGCAAGCTCAGGGCACCTAAGTAACTTGCCCCAGGCCACCCTGCTAGTAAATGTCAGAGGAAGGATTTAGATTGGGCTAATGAGGAGCTGGGGAGGTGGTTCAGCAGTTAAAAAGCTTTCTATGCAAGCAGGAGGACTACAGTTTAGACACCCCCCCAACATATACAAATCCCAGGTGGGCTTGGTAGCCCATCTGTAATTCTAGCCCTGGAAGGTGAACACGGGGGTCCCCAGGACAAGCTAAGCTGGCTAGAGAGATTAGCAGGTTCTGGGTTTGATTGAGAGACCCTGACTCCATGAACAAAGTGAAAGAGGTAGGAAAGATGATGTCCAACATCAACTGTGAGCCTCCACATGCTCACTCACACATTCACATACATACATGTGCAAGCATGTGGGTATACATACACATACACACACAGAAAAAGAAAATAAATATTTATAGGGTAGTAGAGGGTAGTTTCAAAAGTGAACAGAGACCCAGCATACCTGAAAAAGCAAACTCCACCTTTGCCTGCATCTTATGTCCTTCTTGTCTCCTTGGCAAGTGGGAAGTTGCTTGTGTTTCTTTCTCATCCCACATCTATAGAATCCAGAGCCCTGGCCTCACCTTTTGGCTGTTCAATGGGCACATGGTCCAAAAAGTCCAGATCTATGGACACTCTTCCTGCCTTGACCCCACCTGGAGCAATGGAAGTACTTCTCCCAGGCCAAATGACTGACTGAGACTCCCCGAGCAGTGATTCTGGCATTGGGACACTGAGGTATAACCACTAAGGACAGATTTGGGATCAAACAGGTTCAGCTTCAAATCATGGCTCTGAGGTCATCTTTCTGTGGGACCTCAATAGATGGCTTCTGCAAACAGAAGTTGAAAGGTCCAGCTCAACCAGGCATAGACAAAGCCTCGTGCCTGGAAGCACTCTGTGAATTATCACCCACAAGTACCCAGAGAAGAGGTGACTTTGAAGTAGGGTGCTTGGAGGAACGGGGAGGAGCCTGTGCCATCCTTGTCACTCTACCTGGCCCACGCTCTGCACCAGCCTATGTTCCTCCCTCCTCAAGGACTCAAGGACTTCTATTTACATTCCCCCGTCAGGAAGTCTTCCCCGACCGCACAGCTTGAGTTCCCTGCTTAACTAACATGAGCAGGTTAGAGATCCCATGCTCCTCATTCTGTCTCCATCAGTGTTGTAGCACTTCTCACTGAGCCTCACCCCTTCACCCTGAATCCAGGACAGCGCCACCTCTGTTATGGCCACCTAGTTACTGCATTGTCTTCCTTCCAGACATGTGGCTAGTTAACCCCTGGAAAACTACAATCCACTAGATCTTGGGACATGAATTGCTGAGATCCAAAACATGCTACCTTCTGCATCCAGAGAGGAGAGGCTCACGTGGGCTTGGCATCTGCCGGGGACCTCCCCGAAAATTGCCCAACCTTGAACCAACAATGCTTGACTTCCTGCATAACTAGTGATGCATGGAGGCATGGGGGTTCTGGCAGCCTGGTGGTTCAGGATGACTATGGTACAGACAGCAACTGACCAAGCCCCCTGCTCCCACATCCAGGGACTTTCCATCACATCCCCACCCCCACCATCTCTATGCCATGGTAATTGTAAAGGCCTTACCTTCTCTTGTTTATGCCGGGAAAACGGAGACCATACAGCCTCCAAGGCACAGCAACTCAGAACTGTCAGTTGGGTTCCACTGACATAAAGCTGGCTCTGTGTGGCTAAAATGAATACTGACTTTTAACAGATGGGCTACCAAGCACACCTGGCATTGAGAAGGGTGCCCTGACCTGGCTGAACTCACATATAGTGTAATCCCTATGGGTTGAAAGCATCCTCCTCCTCTCTCTGCCATAATTAGGTCCAGGAGGTACCACAGAGGATGTCAGGAGAGGCCCTCTGTGGTGTTTAGTTGTATGTATCTGTGTGTGTGCCAAGGATGTCAGAGAACAATTTCATGTAGTTTACTTTCTCCTTCCACCTTGTGGGGATCCCAGGGATTGAACTTATGTCATCAGGCTTATGTGGAAAGCACCTTTACCTGCTGAGCCATCTCACAGGACATCCATCTTATTTTTACAATAAGAACCCAGAATGCCCCATTCTATAGATGAGGAGACTGAGGTCAGAAAGGTTCTATGATGTATAGACTCATACTAGATGAAGATGTGATGACACCACAAAATCTAGTTCTCTTATGGTCTCAAGCCTCTTTGTCTTTCTCAGCACCTCTTGCCTCACTGGAATGTCAGACAATCCTATCTGTGTAGATCGTACCTGCATTATTCCCATTTTACAGATACAACCCAGAGAGCAAAAATACCAAAGAAAACCCCTCAGAGTCAGCTGAATGATAAGTTGGTAGACACTGAGCTGGCTTCTAGTCTCAATTCTGCCCACTGGCTGTGAAACAGGTAGTGGCAGGGTTACCAGGAAAGAAGATGAGTCTAGGATTGTCCTAGGTTAGCCTATGAAGCTATCAGGAGGCCTGCGTGGGTGGGCTAAGAAGGGCCATGTGAACGGGACTGACTGACTGTGCTGGGCAGGAGGGAGCCGTATAGGGAAAGCCTGGTTTGCCCTGCCCACACCAGCCCTGTCTCTGAGCCACCCAGAACTTCCTTCCTCCTGGGTTAGGGACATTCAGTCGGTCGCTGAGGTCAGGTCTTTGTTTGAAGGACAGATAATTAATTCACAAAGTAATCCCAGCACATTGGCAGATTTATGGAGATCGCCTCTGTCCCGGGAACACAGCCGAGCCATCTTTCATCTCCCAGGAAAGCTAGTCACTTGCTGGAGCACAGGCCCTGGACACTGGAGCTCATTTAGGGGAGTCCCCTCCACTGGGGAGATTGATTGCAGGCTGGGTGATAAAGGGAGAAGCAGGCTCTGGGCTCCTCTGGGCTGTGGCCCTTCTCTGTCCCATTGCCAGGGGCTAGTAAGTACCCAGCTGGCCTCACACCCAGCCCTCCCAAATTGCAGACAGAAAAGCAGAGGGCAAGGGGACCAGGGATAGCCTGCTTCCCAGCTGGGCACTTCACTACTTCTTCTCTCCCCACTCTCCACCTTTCCCTTTGGTGAAGCTGCAGATCCTGGCCGGGATGCCTCAGAGGCCCGGTGTAGTCTCAGAGCTCCACCAGAGGTGAGGAAGGGGAAGGTGTTGCCAGAGCTGATGAAAACTAGCTCTCCAAGCCTCAGGAAGAGGAGACACAGCACTAACTAGAATGGTTGCCTCTGTTTTATAAGTTCTGCTACTACCTTGTTGGCACTGTGGTCATCCTCTTAACACGTAGACTTGTGTGTGTGTGTGCGTGCGTGCGTGCGTACGTGCGTGCGTGCGTGTGTGTGTGTGTGTGTGTGTGTGTGTGTGTGTGTTTATTGCTGGGCATTGACTACAGAGCAAATATTAGACAAGTTATTACTACTGAGTTACACTCCCACCCCTTGGGTTTCTTGAGGCAAGGTCTCACTGTGTAGCCTAGAACTGGTGATCCCTCTGCCTCAGACTCCCTGGTGCTGGGATTGCAGGTATATGTCCTCTGCCGCCTCCATTCCTTGAGTCAGCTGATGGTTTGTAGGTACTCATCAAACATCCCCATGGGTCAGCTGATGGTTTGTAGGTACTTATCAAACATCCCCGTGCTCCAGCTGGAGACAGAGCCATGAACAAGAAGGCAAAGCTGCTTTCCTTAAAATCCAGACAGGAGGACCAAGAAATATTCAAGCAGATTAGTAGTGAGATCATTTGAGGCTGTGACAACGACAGTGAGCGACCCATTGAGATAAAATGGGGACACGATGGAGAATGACTGATCTGGAGTGCTTAGCTGAGGCACTTGGGGTTCTCTATGATACAGTGGCATTTGAATGACAGGAGGAGGGACATCAGGGTGGGAAGGGTGACAATGAAGATGATGACTGTGCAAAGGTGCTGGGGCAAAGACAAACTGGATGTATTTAGGAAACAAGTTAGAAAAATAGTTTTAATGAGGCTAGAGGCTGATCACTTAGGGTCCTACCGTCAAGGGAGAGCTGGGCTTTTGTTTCATTTATATGAAAAGATATTACAGAGATAATAAGTGATCCCCAGAACACTGCTCAGTAGAATGAGCTAGAACCAGCTGAGAGGCCCCAGTGGTGGCCAGAGCGGGGTATTTCCACATCCCTACATGCTCTGCAGTTGGTTATCTGTCTGGGTGTCTCTCTAGCTGCTTCAACAACCCCCTTGTTCCAGGATCCCCCTGCTCCTTCTGCCCTTCATATCACACACACACACACACACACACACACACACAGAGAGAGAGAGAGAGAGAGAGAGAGAGAGAGAGAGAGAGAGAGAGGCATCTGCATGACCCTCACCAACTTAGTAGCTAATAACAAAGGCAAAGCATGGTGGGTATAGCTGGCTTCTTCCTGCCACCCATACCCAACCCCTGGTAATTGAAGCCCTAAGTCGTTTTCCATCTTCTGGACACTGAGTTACTGAGTTGCTGCTGATGGCATTGTCTAGGTTAGGGCTGGCAGAACTGGCGCATATCCAGGCTGACGTCTTTGAAGGGATTGGAGGACCCTGCTGTCTCACCTTGTAGCCTGTCCTGGGGCTGTGTGGGCCCTAGCTCTGCCAGAGCTCCCTCTCCAAGCTGGAAACAAACTTGCCCTTTTCTGTGGACACTGTAGGTCTAGAGCAGCAGTTCTCAACCTGTAGGTTGTGACTCCCTTGGGGGTCACATATCAGATATCCTGCATATCAGATATTTGCATTATGATTAATAACAGTAGCGAAATTGCAGTTATGAAGTAGCAATGAAAATAATTTTATGATGAACTTTATTAAAATGTCATAATATTAGGAAGGTTAAGAACCACCACTCTAGAGCTTGCAAAACCACCCACAAAATTCTACAGCAGTGTCCTTTGAGGCCTTTCCCCTCCAGGAGTATCTGTTCGCAGAACTTAGAGTAGGGTGCTGTTGGAACCACAATGTGGAGCTGCCCAGAGAACTGTCCTCCTGCCAGAAGGCCAGTCCTGATAGCCAACCTCAAGAGAAAGAAGCAAGCTCAAGGTCCTGAAACTGGGAGGGCTCCTAAATTCCATTCCATGTCCCTCTATGTTAAGAATAGCCAGAGGCTTTAGGAAGATGCTCTCGTTTCGGTTGCTGAGGTTCATCCCTGCCAGAAACAGAAGGATGGCCCTGTTCATCCTGGTTCCCCCTTGCTCAGCAGAAGTTGTCTGCTGCCAGGGATGGGAGCATCTTGGGATGCCTGTCCCTTCCCTCCTAGCTGGACTCATTCATCAAGTATTCCCCAAATGTCTCCATGGCCTGAGGCACTGAGCCAGGGGCTGGAGAAATCTTGTGACATCCAGGGCTCTGACTCCTGAAGCAGGACATGGGTGATTTGGGGCAGGGCTGTTAAGACAAAGTATATAGCTGCCTGTTCCTCCCTGTCTAGCACAAGCCCAGGATCCCTGGCCCTCCCTCATCACATAAGCAGGCCAAGTTCACAGGGAACACTGGCCAATAAATATCCTGAGACACCATCGTATGCACCACTGGCGATGTGTGGACAGCCGCACTGGCTTCAGGTCCTCTTTGCTCTTTTGTTCCTTAAGCAATGAAACATGGCAGAGGTTAAAGGTCTGCTTTGTTCAAGTCTGTCCTCAGAGGCCTCTGGGGGTTGAGGGGGAGCCCAAGATGATTGCATAGCTCCAAAAATAAACCCCAACTTTAATGTGGACCATATCTCACAGCACAAGTCACCCCAGGAATGGTAGGATGCAGGTGTGTCTGCTTGTGTTTTGAGCCTTTGTCTACAGTATTCAAATATGAGGGTTTGCTTGCCATGCATGAAGCCCCAGCTTTGATCTCTAGTGCCATATAAAACAGGTGTGGTCGTGTGCACCTGTGATCCCAGCGCATGAGAAGTGGAGGCAGGAGGAGCAGGAGCTTAGAGTCATCCTCGACTACAAGTACCAGCATGGGCTACATGAGACCCTGTCTCAAAGATATACAATAAAGATGAAATGTGATTTCGTCTGATCATACTATTAAACAGTGATGGTGATGAGATAATCTTAAAATAAATAAGACCAGAAAATATATATGCTGGCTGAACTTGGCAGTGGCTAACTGAGCTCCACTGTTCCTGTCTCTTGTGTTTCTACATTCTTGATGTTTCTATTGAAAAACATTTGTCTGTGTGTGTGTAGTCCCCAGAGTTTCCAGGAGACTCACCCCTGGTCTGGAATTCATATATGACCTGTGGCCTCTGCCTCAAACTTGAGTCTACTCATGTGGGCCCAGATCTGTCTCTGCCTTGCTGTGTAGCTATAGCCAAGTAACTTCCTATCTCTGATCCAAGAAAAATATGAAGCTGATGGGTTCTTACACTTGGTGCTGCTCAGGGGGACCCATCTAGGGAATGGCCTCTTACATCTTCAGCCTCCTCAGAAATCTTTGCAGACCAGCAGCTTCGCAAAAAAAGAACTTTTTGGCCTGTTCATTTGGAAAGACATCAACTCTTAACAGCCTTGCCCTAGCAAGTCATAATGCTCTGAGAAGTCCTGCCGTGATAACAGCTGGCCAGCATTCCCTAGAGCTGACCCTAGGACCTTTGCATGATGGTTCCATCCAAGCATCCTAGCATCAGAGTTTTGGGCAACCCCTGACCTTCCTGCTTTCATACAGAGGCTCCTTCCTCAGTAGACAAATTACCCATCCTTTCTTGTATGCATAGTCAAAAGAAGCCAAGACCTTTGATGTTTCCTCATCACTGGGTGGGTCTGAACATCACTCTGTCTGTTGTTTTTCCCCTTATCATTCTGGACCAGAAGCAACCACTTTTATTTATACTATGAGTCACTGAACAGACCCCAAACACACATGGGGACAGGCCCTATCTGTGTCCTTCCTGGTGAATTTCCAGGTTGGGTAGGAGAAGGCAGACCCCTTTTGTAGCAAAGGTTGTGGGTTCAAATCCCAGCTCCCCCAGCAAGCCATATGCCATAGGCAAGTTCCTTCAACAGTGATTCAACAGCAAGGTGTGTCATCTCTTTCTTATCCTGAAGTTTAAATAATGGTAGATTAAGAGGTTCCTCTGTGCTGAATGGTGTTATATTCACTGGTCAGTTATATTAACTCTTCTGATCCCTTCATCAGCCTCAGGAGATGAGGACTGGCCTCCCCTCTCCACAGTCAAGGAAACTGAAGTCCAGACAGGGTAGGTCACTGACCCTCAGCCACACAGCTGGGAAGGAGTGACAGTAAGATTTAAACCCTGTCCCAGATAGTACAATATTGTTTTTTGTGCAGACGACCAGGTCCATATGAATCTGCTGATCTTTTGAAGGGGTTTCCTGGTTCTGGTGGGACTGGGCAACATGAAGACAGGCCCTATGGATGCTTGGGTAAAGGCCTGAACCCGCCACGACAGGTTAGAAGTAGAAAAGTCCCAGAGAGCCACCTAGTGTTCTGAGTATGCCAGATTGGGAGCTGGGTCCCTGCCTGTGGGGCTCCTACTAAAACAGAATTTCTGAAACAGATATTTGAATACCCACTAGGGCTGGAGATGTCGGTAGAATGCTTGCTTAGTTTGATCCTGGCACTTTGTGAGACTGTGATGATGCCCACCTGTAATCCAACACCCTGGAGGTGGAGGGAGGAGAGTCAGAAATTTAAGGGCCACCTTGCTACATAGTAAGTTTGAGGGTAGCCTGGGCTATGTGAAAGCCTGAGGGGAGGGGACATGAGAGAGACAGAGAAAGGGAGAGAATATGAATTCATTGAACAAATTGTGCCATCCAAAAGCCCTGTTTACAGCTGGGCAATGATGATGCATGCCTTCATGTGTTTAATTCCAGCACTTGGTAGGCAGAGGCAAATGGATCTCTGTGAGTTCAAAGCCAGCCTGGCTGGTCTACAGAATGAGTTCCAGGACAGCCAAGGCTACACAGAGAAACCCTATCTCAAATAAACAAAAAAATAAGGAGAAGGCTCTAGAGCCCAGGGAACCTAAGCATCTTGCCCAGAGTCACCAGCTGTCCTGGGTGCCTGGGCAAACCTCTGTCCTCTCTTCAGCCTCAAGCATGTCTGAAGCTGAGAGGACTCTGCAGCCCCTCAGAGAGTCTCAAGGTCAGCTGGAATCCAGCTCTGCCAGCTGGTGGCCGGCATCTATGAAGATAACTGTTTCTGGGCCTGGCTCCCTGAACCTCATCTGACCACATCTATTTCTGGGCCGTGGGGCCCTGACAGAGCACAATTTGATTCATAAATTACCCAGCTCAAGGTGTGTGGATGGATTCTCCTCCTGCAGATTTGAAAGTCATTCACTGTACAACTTGTAGCCTCAGAGGATGGGGGAGGGGTGGATTGTGTAGCCAGTGGCACTGACACACTCTTCTCTGGGGAAGAGAATGGGGAGGGCGGAGGTACGGAAGGCAGGAAGCCATTTCTCTGTGCCTTTTCCGACCCTCGGACAACTCTGGGGACAAATGTGATACCAGTTCTAGTGGACAAGTTAGAAAACTAAGGCTCCAAGGGTGGGGGAGATGCAAACCACCTCATTCTGTTGCCTCAGTTGCCCCTCTAATGGGCACTGCAACCACCTTGTCCCCTACTCCAGTGTATCACAGTCTGTCCAGTTTCTCCTGCCCAAGGTTCCTGCCTACTATCCCACCCCATCCAAGACAGGGTTTCTCTGGCTGTCCTGGAACTTGCTCTGTAGAGCAGGCTGGCTTTGAACTTACAGAGATCCATCTGCCTTTGCCCTCTCAGTGCTGGGATTAAAGATGTGCTCCACCACCACGCAGCAGTGCCTGCCGTCTTTGACTTGCTCACACCAGATGTGGGTTCAGCACCTCACAGTCTGTAAAGCATCTTCAATCCCTGTTCACTGAACCACCAAATGGCCCTGTGAATAAGGCTCTCACCCTCCTTCAAAGCTCTGAGAGGCCCACAGGCTGTAAAGCATGAATCCAGGCCCCAAGTTCACTCACACCCGGTCCCTTGTAAGTCATTTTATACTTGTACCTGTCTTTTGGGGGTTCAGCGGGAATCTTGCACATCAGGTGCTCTGAGAATGATCCCCATGCCTCTTCTGCCCCGGTTCTGTGCCCACACATTAGGTAGTGGGTAGCCTCTGGTACCCCTGCTCTCTCAGAAGTTCAGTTTTCAAGGCCATTACCATGCCTTTCCCACATCCCCATTGCAGGCTAAGAGAGGCACCAATGGACTAGGGGAAGGCTGCTGGAGTGACAGACAGCATGATCCCCTCTAAAGCTGTTGTCTCCTTGGGTATCTGCTCAGGGTCCTGTTTGTTTTCATAAATGCAGCCCCTCCTCTCACCCCTCCTCCCCTCCGCCCTCCAGGGCAAGGCCTTTCAGATCATCAAAAGCAAGTGCTGCTTATGCTTTATCTGAGATGGCTTTATCTGAGCAGTAAATCTCCCTAAAGCCAGACCTGTCCAGGGCACAAGGCTATGGGAGAGTTATGAGGGTCTGAGGCAGAGGGAGCAAGCGCATAGCCTCTGGGGGGTGTGACTCTCGCTATGGCCCCAGGAGGGACCCCAGCTGAGAGAAGCAGGAGTATCCTGCTTACCTTCATCAGAGGAGCAAGGAGTGCAGAGGACCTTTCTCCTTCACACCTGACTCCTCTCCATGATTAGCAGGGAATATCCCACCTGCCAGCCAGCAGAACTGTTTAAATTTCAGTGAGCCTAGTGTGTCCCTCCGTTGCCATGTGCTTTGAAGGCCATCTCACCTGAATGAGCATCAGTTTCTTCATTCAGTAGTTGGGGTGGCTGCATCTGCCTGATGGAAGAAAGTTCAGGATCTAGTGGGACAGAGCATATTGTCACAGGCCAAGCACTGCACACTCAGATCAGGTAAAAATGCCCCCAGGGTGGCCTTGCTATTTGCTCACAGTATGACTTCAGGAAATCATGTGATCTCTCTATGCCATGAACATGACAGTCATGGCTGGGACAAGACAGTAAGGATGGAGACCTGCCTCCATCTGGAATGTTCATAAAATGTAACTGACAAAGATGTGTACAATGTTTTGAACCTTGCCAGGCACGTGTGGGCCAACAGCATGCTCTGTCCCTCACCAGTGCTCCTCTTTCACTGTCCCTAGGCCTTGTCCCCAGCCCTAGCAGATCCTCCTGCTTCCATCCTGACTACCCCCTCCTTGGGGGACACTGCTTTGTACCCATTGCCATCAGAAAGTAACCAGACCACTTCCAAGACTGCTGCTTGCTGGTGACAGCCTCCTCTACCCCCTGACTCCCCACCCCCACCCTCTGCTCTCACTCAGCTCAGCAGTACGTAACTCTGTCCCTCACCTCCTGCTATAGGAACTTTCTGTCCCCCAAGCCCAGCTGGAGTGGAAGTAGGGGCTCAACAGGCCTGCTTCCTCCCCACCATCTGTGAGTCACAGGAAGGCAAGAGGCCTCATCTTTTCCTCTTTACTTGGTGATGATGAAGTAGGGGCCAAGGCAGGACTGTTCCTGCCCTCCACATCAAATTCAGGAATTGTGAGCACAGTGACAGGAGAAATCAGCTTGCAGAGCCCCTCTCCTCTGACACCAGCATGGGTGCTGGAGGTACATGCCATCAAACAGCAGGGACTTTTCATCTGCAGGTACCATGCATATTATGTACTAGGTAAAAAAGTGCCATTCCAAAGTATGAAATTCAATGTCCTTGTTGCATTCAAGATGTGCGCAAGCATCTCTGTCTAATGACAGAACTTTTGGGATTACTTTTAAAGGGGCTCAAAACAACTCCCCTTTTAAAGCAAATGTCATTCAGATAAGTTGAGAAAAAAGTTAAGAGTGATTCTAAAGCTGAAGTTCTGAAGCAGGGGGATTCCGCCCCCAGGGGCCCTTTGCAGTGTTTTGGTGACTGTGTCACTTTAGGAAGATGCTGTCTGTGGAAACAGCGTGTGACACTCGCAGCGGCTCGGTGGTCCTGAAGCCCTGACCAGCACTCTCCTCAGAGCTCAGTGATGTTAGCACCATGTTGGGGGCTGCTCCTTTCTCTGCACATGTCTTCCTTAAGCAAAAGTATGTCACAGGCCCCTTTTTCACATGTCTGAAACGCCTCTTTTCAAGTTACATACCTCCCCTAGCGCCTTTGAACACCTAACTGAATTTTGTGTCTTCTTCAAGCAGTCCCCTCTCACTGGACACTTAGGTTGGCTCCTGTTTTCGTTACGGTATATTGGTGGCTTCATTTGTGAAATCCATGATTCTTCTTTCCCTTGAAGCACCCCCAGCTGCATCAAAAAGGGAAATTCTGGTGTAAGCCATGATGCCTGTCAATGTCACAGGGGTCCCCCACACAAATGTCCTCAAGTGCTGTCTATAAGACCCCTGGTGCATAGGGAGCCAGACACAGTGTGGGTGGAGCATCGAAGCTGTCCCTCCGCAAACCTAACAGACAAGGCTGGGCTCCCCCATCTGCCCAGCCTAGTGTTTCCTGCATTAGTGGACACATGAATGAGTGTCAGGTATGTAGTCTCAGTACGGTGAGTACTGTTCGTTTATCTGATGGCCATCCTGGATGAGGAAGGGCAACCAGCAGGCGTACCTCACATCTCCGCTCTGCCCCCCATACACAATGATAAGTCTAATTATCAGACATGGCTCAGTTCAAGCAGCCACCATGTCATGGGAACATCAGGAAGGCATGATGGTCCTGACAAGAACTTATAATTAGTTGATCTCCCTCCAGGGCCTGGGCATCTTCATGATGGGTGACTCTGTGAGTGGCCTCAATATTGTGTAATCTTCACCTTTTTGTCATTCATTCATTCACTTGTTCATTCATGTATCCCATATCATTTACTGAGCCAGGTATGGTATACAGAAGGATTGCAAGTTCAAAGTCAGGCTCGGCTACATAGCAAAAACTTGTCGTCCCCACCCCATCGACCCAAAGCAAGCATTTATTGATTACCTACTGTATGTCAGCTGAGTATTTAACTAGTCCCTGACCTTCAGTGGCTACCCTTCTGTGAGAAAAACAAACAGTAAGAAGAAACTCACAAAGAGAAGGAAAAAGAAAGAAAAAAGAGATCAATAAAGAAACATTTTAAAAGCAATAAGATGACAGAAAAGCGTTGGGCTGTTTAAAGGTGGGCTGATGGTGACTACATTATGAAGTGACATTTGAGCTGGGACATAAATACACATAAGCCAGCATCCCCCCCTCAACTCCCCAGCAAGACTTGCTGAGATCAGGATCCTATTCCAGGTGGCTTCAAGGAAGGCATTGGAAAGGGGGAGTCTTCCACTGCCACCCCAGGACTTTGGGAGGAGTAGCACGATATCAGCTGCTCCCCTCCCAGGCTGACAGCAGGGATAACCCACACCGCTGCTTGCCATATGTTAGTCACGGAATTGTTGAATACCACCCGGCCCCGGTGCCACACAGGACCTCAGCCCCTTTTGTCAGCAGGTGGATGAATAGCAATTTTTAATTCATAAGCTATCTTGCCCAAAGCCCGTGTCTCAGAAGGACCTGCAGTTTTCATTATACAGTGATAAAATTCTATAGCAGCCGGAATGATAGGGCTCCAGTGGGCAGCAATGGGCCTGCAGGTTAGGCTGCCCAGGGCGGAGGGGCTCAGCAGCTACGGCCGTTCACACAGCTGCTTGGTGGCTGCACTTGGAGGGACAGAGAGTGGATGAGAGCCTCAGAAAGCACCCCAACCCCTTTGACCTCATGCGTAGCAGTCATGCCTTCGGCACCTTGGTCATTTTTTCATCCCGTAGGTGGATGCTCAGCTGTTGGACTCTACCTGAGTGTCCATGTAACAACCCCAAGGCACAGACCAAGAGAGAGGAGATAACAGATCCCATGCAGTTTGGGGATGGGGTGGGGGTGCTAACTAATGCTGGACTAGGGAAGAGGCAGAGAGAGGGGATCAGGCCACATAGGAAGACACTCCATCTCAGATGATTACAAGAGAACCACAAGTCACAACTTTTCTTTTTTTCTGATCTGAGGTTCAGCCCAGGGATACCCTGTCTTCTGAGCCTTGGTCACCCCTTTCTCTGATCACTGCTGAGGGAGGAAAATAACAACAAATGTGGAATGAGCATCTCTCTGGGAACCCCAGGGGATGAAGCATGGCACCACAGACCTAACCATCAAGAACAATGCCAAGAACCAGGAATACCCCAGCATAGGGAAGTGCCTGGACGGTTCTGAGTGTGCTAGCCTGACTGTCTGGGGCTCAGAGCCTCAGTTTCTATAGGAGGCCATGCTGGCTCTGGAGATCTGCTGACAGGTTTCAGGAAAGGTGGGGCCTTGGGCTTTCCTTTAATTCAGAGAAGAACAAGTGAGTTGAGAGAGCTGGTGCAGGGCTGTTAGGCCAGCTGAGCAGACAACGCAATTCAGAGTCATCAGCCTGTGTTCCCACACGCTCCATCAGCCACTCACAAAACTGCTTTTTACCCAGACCTGGCAGCGTGGGTCAAGATGCTGTAGACGAGATAAGGGATAGCATGAGGAGCTGATGAGATTTGGTATGGGCAGGCTGGTGTGGGGCGAAAAGGAAGCCACCAGCCTATGAAAAATGGGAGGAAAGAGGGAAGGTACTCCCCTGGGCCAAGGAGGATCACCCCAAATGAGCCACAGTCATTCCTCTATCCTTCCACCCTTCCTTCCTTCTGCAATCTCACAGAGGTCCCTACCCAGCTCCACTGTCCCTACTTTTGCCTGTCTTTTTCACACCTATCTCTCACTATTCCCCCTTCCCTGGCTAACTCATTCTCTTTGATCTTAAAATCATTATGTGGGGACACCCAAAGACCCTATCAGTGGCTTTGGTTGGATATGGAGTCCCTCTGTGTATCTACTGGTATCTTTCTCAATGCCACCCCCTCTTGCCTCAGGGCACATGACACTTGAGACTAGCCTACATTTTCTGACAGTCACTGGTATCTTCTAAGTACCTCTGAGTGTCCTCAGTGGGGCCATAGAGATAAGCCCTGCCATGCCCTAAATCCCCAGTATCCTATGTCTCTCACATCACCACGGTGTTGGCATCTCTTTAAGGCCAGCCTTGGCCCTCCATCTCCTCTAGGGGGCATCTCTCCAACTACCTGGAAGACACCACCATGCAGACACTCTGCTGCTATGTAAAACTGTGTCACATCATGGAGGATTTCAGCTAGAACTTTCAAGGAAGCAATGTTTAGCATTTTTTTTTATTTTTAACTGACAGAGATTACACATATTTTTGGTATACAGTGAGATGTTTTGCAACGCATAAACCCAGATAATAATCATCATCAAATCAGGGGAAATTAACATATACACCACCTTGAGCACTTACCATTTCTTCATGGTAGGAATATTCAAAATTTCCTCCCCTGGCTGTTTTGAAATATGCAACTTCATTTTTTTTTTAAACTGCAGTCAACCTTCTGGGCATTCGGATAGCATGGTGTATTCTTCCCAACACTCTGACTTTGTACCATTGGCCAGCCTCTCCCTGTGTTCCCTCCCACAGACTTCCCTTCTCTGGTAATCTCTGTTCTACATTTGATTCTGGGTCAGACTTTTCTACACTCCACATATGACTGGGATCTTGATGTATATGGCTCTCAGAAGCTATGGCCACTCAAGCTATAGCTGCTTGGCGACTGCACTTGGAGGGACAGAGAGTGGATGAGAGCCTCAGAAAGCACCCCAGCCCCTTTGGCCTTACAAATAGCAGTCATGCCTTTGGCACCTTGGTCATTTTTTCATCCCGTAGGTGGATGCTCAGCTGTTGGACTCTACCTGAGTGTGTGTTCAACCCCAAGGCACAGACCAAGAGGGAGGAGATAACAGATTCCATGCAGTTTGGGGATGGGGTGGGGGTGCTAACTAATGCTGGACTAGGGAAGAGGCAGAGAGAGGGGATCAGGCCACATAGGAAGACACTCCATCTCAGATGGTTACAAGAGAATCGCAAGTCACAACTTTTTTTTTTTCTGTGCCTATCTTATTCACATGATATAGCCACGCCCTCCTCAGGACCATTCATGTTCTTGCCCCTGATGGAATTTTGTCTTTTTATGGCTGTGTAGTATTTCATTGTATATCATGCTATGCCTTCTTTATCCACTCATCTGTGGATGACACAGATTGATTCTATATCCTGGCTGTTATGAGCAGTGCTGCATTGGCCAAGGGAATGTCATCTCTTGGACATGCCAATCCCATCTCCTTCAGGTGTATGTATGGTTCTACGGCAGTTCTATCTTTAGTTTTTGAAAGGGCCCATCACATTGTTTTCCATTGTGACTGTATTGGTCTATGCCCCCCTATGTGTGTGTGGGTTTCCCTTCTCCCCACTTCCTCATCACCACCTGGTATTGTCTGTCTTTTTCAAAGCTGCCATTCTACTTAGAGTGAGGTAGCAGCCATCTGTGGCTGTGCCTGCATTCCCTGACCATCAGAGGCACTCATTATTTTCCCATGTACTTACTGGCCATTTGCGTATCACACTTTGAAAATGTCTGTTCTGGGCTTTTGTCTCCTGGGCCTCCTGAAAGCAGCTTCATTGGCATAATGATAATGGCTTCTTATGTGCCTTGCCTTTGTCTTTGCCCTATCACACACAGCTGGCTAAAGGTGGCTGCAGATGTGTGTAGGCCTAATGCTTGTGGGAAGAGAGGTACACACATGAAATTTCTTTGGGTAAGATATTTCACACCTGAGCCTCCTTCCTCTCGAAAACAGTGAGGTATCTCTTTATGGGGCAGTGGGGCGGTGGTGGTAAACAATGTGTAATAACAGTGCAGATAGCTTGGTACCTCCAAGCAGTGGTCACTCGCTGCTTGACTCAGGGGAACAAAGTCTGTGTCTCCTTGCTACAGCTTTTCCTCCATGTAGAGACATGAGTCACATCCTCTCTGATTTCTGAAGCTCCTAGGAGTGGCTGTCCCCAGGAAAGCCGGGGGGGGGCAGTGGTGACCCATTCTTTTCTTGTGATATTTACATTGACAGTTACCAGAGTCCAGATTCCTCAGGCTGCACCCTGCCTTCACCCTAGAACCTCACACATGCCAGGGGTACCCCACACTTAGGACATCACTTGTTGACAAGACAGCTTACTTCCTGTTCAGCAGTGGACTAAACAGGTGACATGTGACTTCTAGGACTCCTTGGGACTTGGATGCAAAGCATCACTATGGTAGATTGATTTTCAGAGCAGCAGAGAAACATTCATATGTGTGTGAGTGTGTGCACATGTACAGAGCTCACAACCCCTGGGAGTAAATGATGGTGGGAGCAGAGGCTAGAGCTGGGGCATGATGCTCAGTGGACTTTGGGCATTTGTTCAAAACTTCTTCCTCACAGCAACCAACTTATAAACACGAGCCTTATAAACATAGCCTTGCCATCTACAATACGTCTCCACTAAGCAAACAGCAACAGGCAAGAAGTCCCAGTGGATAGTGTCCAGTACTGAGCAGGGACCACAGCAGCCATCTTAATGCCATGGACAGCCAGCATTTGTGGATGTTTCCAGTAGTCCAGGCACTGTCCTAACTCATCACACCTCAAGCAACCCTCAGCAGTGAGGACTCTTCTCTCCATTTTACAGACTAGGAAATATTGACACATATCTGCTAAGAAACTTGGCTAAGGTAACACAGCTAGTGTAGAACTGAGTTGAGCCACTCTGGTCAACCTCCTGAGTGCATGACTGCAGCCTCCTCTAGTCTGCTGCTTTTCCTATGGAGCCTGAGCCCCTGAGGGCTCCTTCTGTCAACAGTGTGACACAATCATAAAGGACAATCCTTGCTGATAGGATTGCAGGAGACTTGCAGATAACCCTGTACCTTGCCCAGGTAGGACCCTGAATGAAGTAAGTGAGTGAGCTAGTTAACTGAACATGACCTTGACCTTTCCCACACAGGGCTCACTTCAAGTCAGTGCCCAAGACCCAAAGCATCCTAGCCAGTGCTGCAGTCACCATGGTAACAGTAGCAGCAGCCAAGTGAGCGCCTCACTCAGGTGGCCTTGGCAGTTCCCTGGGTGTAGCTGGTTTTGCCTGCTGGTGCTGGGAGCTTGGAAGATAATCATCAGGATCTATGAAAGTGTGCACGTGTGTGTGTGTGTGTGTGTGTGTGTGTGTGTGTGTGTGTACCTGTGCCTGTGCATGTACGTGTGTCTGTTGGGGGGAGGTGTATCTGAATATTGTGTAAGGGAAAGTCCCCAAACTTATGGGTGTGCCTCAGTTAGCAGTTTTTGTCAGTAGACTGATTGGAGAAAGTGCTGGGATTGGGGGTTCAGAAGACAGTGTGAACATGAATGGAGGTGAGTAGGTACGAGACGATGCGATACATTTGAACATTCCAGGTTCAGTAGCCCTATTTTCCCAACCTAAACCTTAAGCAAGTTGTTCAGCAAGGGGCCTTCTTGTTTCTGAATGATTTATGGTGAAATCTTGCAAAGATCAAAATTGGATCACATTTAGTTAAACATTTCATAGGCTCTTTTATTGGAAAGAATAAATGGATATGAAAATCTGGAGTGATGGGAAGCAGATCATGGGGATGGGATGCCAGGGCTTATGTGAATTGGGGAGGGAGGTGGGAGAACAAGCCCCTCCAAGATCCATATAGTCTGGCTTCATCCCACCCCCGTCCTGTCTGATCAATTGTGCTATGATCAATTGTGCTGATAAGGACTGCTTCTCCAAGAAACAGGCCCCTAAGACAAAGCTGAAAAAGGCCAAGAAAGAATGAATTAAGAGCATGCAGTTCTATGAATGGATGAATGAAACCACCACTCCTATGAGTGAATGAGTGCGAAAGGGACTATGAATGAATGAATCAGTGAACAAATGAGAGTACACAACCCCTCATTTTCTATAGCAAACTCCCCGGGATAGCCATGATCTGTGCCTCCTCATATCCTGTCCTCTTTATTTATATAAACACAACCACACCCATCAGTCTGCAGTGTGGGAGATGCCTCTGGCAGGGACATGTGGGAATACACCTGCAGAGCTGAAGTCCAAATTCCAAAGCAGCATAACGCCAGTCCTGCAGGTGAGAGAACAGGAGGGACTCCTGACTGACTGCATGAGCAGGCTGGGCACAACCCCTGTCCTGTATCCTTAAAGACAGAAGGAGAAACTATCTTCCGTAGACTTTCCACTGTTGATCCCTTGGCGTGGGGACAGGGAAGAGCTGGAAGCACCGTGACGTCCATAGTGACTTTAGATGCCATGTGTATTGAAAGCTTGGGTATTACTTCTTCCCTTGACTCGGAGCCAGGCATGGTCCATGCTCGCTCTGTCATACCCTGTTCAAGTCAGCATCAACCAAGCAGTTGTTCCAAGGTGCATGTCTCCTCAGTTCATCCTTACACGAGGTAGATGCACAGAGGGGTTAGGTAAGTGGTCCAGGACCACACAGGAGCATCAGTGTTCCTCTCCCAAGTTGCTTTCCCTCTTCAGCCTTCCCATCTGTGAACTGTGCCACCTGCTGTGAGTGACCTCAGAGGCCTGATTAGGGGAAGAGTGGTGTGAGTTCCCTCCAGGCTAGCAACTTCATTCAACCTAACTTCCTGGCTTGTAGATACCTGAGCCTACAGTGCCAAGCTCAGGCCTAGCCACAGGATGGTCTATATCCTAGGAACTGTAGAATTGTGAATGGATACAGCAGGTCTGTGAATGAATGAGCCAACTGGTTAGTGAGGACAACAACCTGGCTGCAGGGGCATAAAGAATAGACAGTAGACTCCTAGGGC
Organism: Meriones unguiculatus; assembly: GCF_030254825.1. Lineage (NCBI taxonomy): Eukaryota > Metazoa > Chordata > Mammalia > Rodentia > Muridae > Meriones > Meriones unguiculatus. The sequence continues at coordinate 25,266,099 of NC_083363.1, forward strand.
TGGCCCAGGTGGCCTAAAGAACAGGTACCATATGGAACCTACTGCCAGAATGTGCCAGCATGTGTGCCCATAGCAGACAGTTATGAAAACTCCTCCTCTTCTGGAAGTTCATAGGCTGGGCAGGAAGAGGAGAGTCACACAGAGAAGCCAGAAGAGGGACTGCTGACTGTGGAACAGGGAGAGTTGGCTTGTCCAACCGCATGGCTCCCCTGAAGTAAAAAGGGTAGGAGAGGATGACTGCGTGGGGAGGATGGGAGATGAGAACAGAGAGGAAGCCAGGAAATGAGAAACCAGAGAAGGAAGGAACACGTGTGAAGCCCAGGGAAGCCGAGAGGAGCCGGGTGGGCACAGTGCAGAAGCACAGACGCAGGAAACCTGGTTGGCAGGGGAAGCATAGAGGCTACAGGGCCTTGGCAGGAGGCCAGAGACGCTTATGTATGATTTTTGTGAGTAGTTTAAATAAGTGTCTTTAATTTGGTAAGTACTTAGAATATTTTTTAAATTGAATTATGTTTTAACATATTCATCATTAAAAAAAAAAGCAAACCCTTGTACCATTTCCATAGAAAGTCAGGATAAAATGACTAGACTAGAATAGAATAGAACTATAAAATAAGCACGAAGCGGGGCCAATGAGATAGCTCAACAGGTAAAGAATGGCTCTTGCCTGACAAGCCTGACGGATCCCCAGAACCCGTAAAGGCAGAAAGAACTTGCTTCACAAATTGTCTTCTGACCCCCACATGCACACTGTGACTTTTACACACAGTAAATAGCAGCAGTAGTAATAATAAGAATACATGTTTCAAATAAAAAAAAAAAAAAAAAAACAAGCACGAAGGAAGCCAACGTGCCTACTAGTCCTATCTGGACTCTGCCCCCTTTACTCTATTCTAAAGGAAAACAAGGGCCTGATGTGGTCCAGTTAGCAGAGCTTGCCTAGCATGCCTGACCTCTGTCTTTAATCCCTAGCACTTCATAAAACAGTTGCAGCACGCCCTGCGAGTCAACACTCCAGAGGCAGAAGTAGGAAAATCAGAACTTCAAGGTTATCTTTGGCTACACAGGGAATTCAAGGTCAACCTCGACTACCTGAGACCCTGTCTCAAAAAAAAAAAAAAAAAAAAAAAAAAATTTTTTTTTTTTTTAAGATAAATAGTATTCAGTATTCAAATTTGCCAGCACCAAAAGGAGACTTTTCTCCTGGCTCAGAGAGGGCTAAGTAGAACCTGCGGAGGGCACTGAAATCTGTTTGTGATTCAAAGTAGACCCTTGCCAGAGTCTACTAAGACTGTCTCCCTACAGAGGAGTGCAGGCCTTGACTCCACACCCCTCTGCTGGCAGCCCATCATGACTCTGGGCTTCTGTCTTGCAGGGAATACCAACAGCATCTTTGCCCTGGACTACATCAGCGGGGCTCTCACCCTGAATGGCCTGCTGGACCGGGAGAACCCCCTGTACAGTCACGGCTTCATCCTGACAGTGAAGGTGAGACCCCCTTGCAGATATCAGCCTCCTAGACACCTGCGGAGCCTAAAACCATCCCCAGGAGTTTGGCGTGTCCTCAGGAGGGGTCTGCTGGTTATAAATGCAGGTCTGCCTGGCCCTTCACACACACTACCAATGTCTGCGCTGGCTGGAACTTCTATTTCCCTTCTAGGGATGTTTCCTCAATTTAGCAAATAGCAGGCCTTAAGGGAAGGGGTAGGAGCTGAGCTCCCTACCTGGAAGGTAAGAAAGAAGTGCCAGCACTGTCCCGTACCTGCCACTCATGGCCAGTTTTAATTGAAATCAATGGCTTGCTGAGCCATTTCCTGGGAAGGCTGTTTAGGGAATAGATCCTGGTGGGGAGGGTGGAAGGAGATGCCAAGCCCCAGGCATGTATTAATGGAGGAAGGGACAAAGATAGGCAAGGGGTCTTAAGAAAGATCTACACGAAAGGGTGGAGCACAGCAGGCCTTGCATGGACCCTCTCGGCATTGAAAGGCCTGAGTCAGCTGTGTACCTCTTGGCTCACATGCATCACACATACACAAACACATGCATCCTGAGGGCTCACCAGTCCCTTCCTTCTCCTGTGTTCAAGTCCAAGTCTGCCAGTGAGACACGGAAGCAACGTGTCGCACATGCACACCTAATCCCAGGCCCTTCTTCATGTTCTGCTTCCTCCACCCACGGCCACCCCCGCTTCACCTGGGGCCGCCCGAGTTCAGTGTTCTCATCTTCATACAAAATATTAGGTGAATGTGCCAGTTGGGCTGGGCATTTCTGTCTCTGGACCTGGTGGCAGACACTCCACACAGGTCTCCTCAGAGTGTCTGGAGCAGTAAACTGGCCTCAGAACTGGGCAATGAGTACCCTGAGACTGGGGCATCTGGATTTTTTCTGCATCTAACTCAGCCCTTCCCTGGGCCCAGTGATGTTGGGACCACAGTGGAGCTCTGTTGAGATTTGATCTGTCAATAGCACATAGCAGACACCTTGGTTCTATCATCTTCTAAGCTGAGTGGACTTTCCCTGAAGCCCTCAATGGATGTGAGATCTCTCTGGGCCTCCTGCCCTCCTCCCTAATAGTTCCAGAATCCAATTGCCTGAGTTTGAAACTTACTCAGGTTCAAATTACCTCACCTCTATGAACCTCAGTGTTCTTATCTGTAGCATGGAAGGCAGAGGATGGACCTTCTTCCTGGAGACCGTGGTGGGGATTTAATGGGATAATTTGCGCTGACACACAGGAGGACGTCCTGATGGGTAATAGCTGCTTCTGTGACTGCAGATGCCTTCCTCTGTCTGCAGGGCACTGAGCTGAATGACGATCGCACCCCGTCAGACGCCACCGTTACCACAACCTTCAATATCCTGGTTATTGACATCAATGATAATGCCCCAGAGTTCAACAGCTCTGAGTACAGCGTGGCCATCACTGAGCTGGCACAAGTTGGCTTTGCCCTCCCTCTCTTCATCCAGGTGGTGGATAAGGATGAGGTGAGTTGCTGGGACTTGTGGCCTGTCTGCACTCATCTTCCCTGCCTGGTGTGTGCGGCACGAGGAGGAGAGCCAGGAATCTCTGTGATTTCTGGTAGTTGTGTGCCCTTTCCTGCTGTGTGATAGTCTCTGTGCTGTTATAGGCTGTCATCTACAGCCTGGAAAACACCTATGCTCACTTCCAGGATGTGAATATTTATATATTTCTTCACTGGACTGATTCAAGATGGACATTAAACACATACATAAAAATTTCCATTTTCCCAAATCCCGCTGAAGTGTGCGCCCCGCACACTTGTCACCTTGTGTCCCGCCTGGGACGTGTGTACCTAGTGAGGAGGGTCTGTGTAAAGGCTGACTGCTGATTTTGGTGTAATAGTTACCATTTCCTGTTGGCTGTTTCCAGCTAGATAGTCACACACTCTAGTCTGCCTGAGATAAGGGAAGTACATACTGAGTGTCTACTGTTTACTGGGAGTAAGTATAAAGGGACCCTATTCCAAGGGGCCAATAGCATGACTATTTTAAACAGCTGCAACAAAAACGTAAGCCTTTCCAAGAGTAGAAAGATAGAGATGTGGCTCAGCTGGAAGAATACTTGCTTAACATGTACAGAGCCTATGTTCAATGTCCAACATCACATAATCTGGTGTGGCCGTGCAGGCCTATAATCCTAGGAGTCAGGAAGTAGAGGAAGAGATAATACTCAGCTCCACAGTGAGCTCAAGTGTGATGCATGTGTGTGTGTTGTGTGTGTATGTGATGCATGTGTTTTGCATGTGTGTGTGTCATACATGTGTGCCTATGTATATGAAAGAGATGCATGTGTTTGTATGTATGATGCATGTGTGTTGTATGTTTGTGTGTGTGCTGATAGGGGTGCATTGAAGATACTCCAGAGGATTCAGGATGAACCACTGGAATGTGAGACAATGCTAGAACTGTTTTTAAGCATCCTTAAGCAACAGGAGCTGGTGAGAGGAGGGAGGCATGTCCCCATGTGAGAAAGAGATAACTATTATACCAAAATCAGGAAACAGACTGCTTGTTGATATATATTTGGGGGCAGGTAGAGTCTCATGTAGCCCAGGCTGGACTTAAGCTCACTATGGAGGAAAAGCGTGCTCCTTGCCTGGACTTTAAAGAGAATTGAGAACTTCTGTCCTCTAGTAAAAGGCAAGGTGGCCTCCATTGGCAGAGGAAGGACTCTAGGAAGAAAAAGGACCTGTGCCAGACAGGTGACCAGGGACACATCTGGCAGGAATGTATTCTTATTTTAGGCAAATGACAGGATTAATTTGAGGAACATAAGTGAGGGGGGGTGAGAAGCCAAATTACCCACCTCCCTGAGGAAAAGACATCACCACCATATAATAAAGAAAAGAGATGGTTCTGCTAATCTCAGGTTTATATTTATTCATCACCCTGATTTTCCATTCCACTTGTGCTCTAGGCATGTCAGAGAGCCACAGTACACCCTTGTATTTATTTACATTCCTTGCCAATTTGTTCCTGTTAGTGGGTTTGTCTAGGCCTCGTCCCTCTGCGCCCTCCCCACAGAGCACTGTGAAGGGTGTGTTTTTGCTATGGGCTTCCTTTGGCCTCTCTGGGAGGCTGCCTTATAGTCCAGGAGTTTCTATGTTCCAGGGGTGGGCAGCCTACTGATCCTTTCGGGGACCTAGATCTGAGATGAAGAAAAGCTCACTAATGTGAGCTCCACCTGCTCTTTAGTTACAGGTCTAGATGCAATGGCTGTGACTTTGACTTCAAGAAAAACCTCTGATATTTTCATATCACTTTACTGGTGTCCCAGGAATCTCAAAATCCTATTTACACCTGACCCTGCTTTGAAATCACAGCACATGGCAGGAAGCCCTATCTCTAAATATCCTCGCTGCATGAATTCCTAGGCATGCATATGACTGCATAGCCAGTTTAAAATACTTGGATAACTGTTTCAAAATAGTCAGTTGACTTGGTGTCCTCTGTATTTTATTTTATGCAATTAAAAGCATCCTGAGAGGGTAGGGATGTGGCTCTGTTGGTTGAGTGCCTAAGTAGCCTGCATGAGGCCCTGGATTCTGTCCTCAGTGCCACATGTATTGGATGATGTGGTAGTGCAGGGCTGTAGTCCCAGGAGGGGGATCAGAAAGTTCAAAGTCAGCCTCAGCTACATAGAGAGTTTGAGACCAACCTGGGATCCTATGGAAAAAAAAAAAAAAAGACCGATGGGCTTCAGCAGACTTCCAGAAGGATCCATACCATAAAAGAAGAAAAGAAAAAAAGAAAAGAAAAAGCAAAACAGATAGGCAAGAGAAGAGATGGTAGCACATACCTTGAATCCCAACACTTAGGAGGCAGAAGCAGGCAGATCTCTGTGAGTTCAAGGCCAGCCTGGTCTACAGAGTTAGTTTCAGGACATCCAAAGTTACACAGAGAAACCCTGTTTCAAAAAAAAAAAAAAAAGATAAATAAGCCTCTGCTGCAACCTTCCCCCCGCTCCTCTCCTATCTTTTCCACCCCTATTCCTACCAAGGTTATTTGTTTTTGTTTTTTGGGGTTTTGTTTGTTTGTTTGTTTTGGTTTTTGGTTTTTTGTTTTTTGTTTTTTGTTTTTTTTTTGTTTTTTTTTGTTTTTTTTTTTTTTGCAAGGCAGGCTCTCTCAGGTTTGAGTCCAGTCAGTATCCTGAGCTGTATGCCTCTGCACACCTGGGAGGAGCCAAGACCCTGTCACACATTCCACTGAGTATGTCACTCAGACCTCTGTTTTTCTGGGGCCTGTAAGATAGTTTCTCCCCAACATGTAGTTTGCTTGTGGTGGACACATGAACCACACTCAGACCTCTGTTTTTCTGGGGCCTGTAAGATAGTTTCTCCCCAACATGTAGTTTGCTTGTGGTGGACACAGTGAACCCCTTTGGAAAATAGCTGCAGCTACCCTGAATTCAATTGTCTAAGCCACTTTTTTTAGAAACCAAATTCTAGGAGAAAAAAAAAAGTGAGGCTAGGCTGCCAGCGGGGGACTGTACTCGCTGGGAGTACGTGGCTGTCCATTGTCTAGTCACTCCACACACAGTGGTTCCAGGCAAACCACTAAGATGTAGCTGGAAATTACTCACCACAAAATGTAAAGGAAATAGAGGGTGATGTCTCTAGTGTCCCCTCCACTCCCCTCCCACCACCACACATACACAGCTATGAAAGGAGCAGGGAGGAGGCCTCTGGTCCAGAGAGAAGCCAAGGCAGCAACTTCTGCTTACATGTCATGGTCCCTCCCCCAAGATTGAGGCTCTCCAGGAAGATATCCTTGCAAAGCCTATCCGTTCTAGAAGGGATGCCCCAGGAATAGGACAGCCCCGTCTGCATTTCCTATTAATTTCTCCCCAGTTGCCTTTGTGGAGGCTCTTCTTGCTGAGATTCTGATTATTGGGATTTTTCTGGCTTTGGCAGCATCCTTGCATCCCGCCGTGTGATTCCTCCCAGCTCGAAAATCTCCAGCCTCCCTGAGGACCAGAGGGTGGCCTGGTGTGACTCAGATACCTCCTCATTTAGTATCATTTCAGATGTAATTAGCATGTGATTTGCAAGGGCACCTGCTTGATTGGGATGGGGACAAGCGATAAACCCATTTGGAAGTTCTTGTGCCAGACAGTGTTCCTGGACCCAATTGTAATCCACCCAAGTTCCCTGAGCTACAGTCAGCTTCAGCCTTCATGTTAGGTTTGTGCACTTGGTTATAGGTGCAGAGGTGTTCTGAAGGAAGGGAGGATGAAATGAAGGAAGGAAGGAAGGAAGGAAGGAAGGAAGGAAGGAAGGAAGGAAGCCTCAAGGTCAGGTGTAACTAGACTTTGAGTGATTCCCACATTGCACTTGGCCATGGGCTACAAAACGAGAACTGTTAGTTCAAACATGAATCCACTGGCCTCTCTGTGAGTACACTGATTCCCAGAAGACCTGGGGCAGACAGAGGGAAATGCTTGCACAGGTGAGGGGCACCTGCCACCTTCCACAGTACTAGACCCATCCCAGGATGAAAGTGATGGCTCTCGTGTTCTCCCCTTAAAGTGCCAGCTGCCAGTTGGATTGAATTAAATTTTACAACTTTCTTTCTTTCTTTCTTTCTTCCTTCCTTCCTTTCTTTTTCTTTCTTTCTTTTTTTTTTTTTTCGATACATGGAATTCACCAGCAAATTACTCTTAAAGAGGGAAAATCAATCATTTGGAGCAGAGATAAGCTGAAGGCAAGGCAGCCTCAGATTGATCCCATCTGTGCAGGCGTGTGTGGAATTCAGTGGATAACCTGGGGCGGCGGGAGAAGTGTGGGGTGTGCACAGGGGAGAAGAGAAGGAGAAATGGAAGGAAAGAAAGGGTCTTGGCCCCCTGGAACAGAACAGCAAGGGGCTCACTCACCTTCTTGTGGAAACCAGAGAATATAAGACCAAGGAGCTGGTGTATTCAGTGTGGCAAAAGATACTTCCTAGTTTGTAGATTCATCTTCTCCCTGTGTTCTACATGACAGAAAGGGCAAGGATGGCTCTGGGGTTCCCTCATAAGGACCATCAGGAGCTGGCAACCCATTAAGGAAGAGTCTACCCATGCACTCAAGTTACCTCCCAGAAGCCCACCCTTCTTTGAGATTAGGGTTTCAACTTGTGCATAGGCTGGGGGCGGGGTGACACTAAGTGTCTACAGTTTCAAACAGGAAGTAAAGGAAAGAAGATGGAGGGACAGAGGGAAACAGAGAATGGAGAGGAGAGCAGGATGGAGGGTGGGAGGATGCTTCAGCTGGAGAGCATTCATGTTGTGAGTGTCTAAGACGAGCCACCAAAGCATATGTACTATGCTACAGCCTGGGAAACTGAGGCACAGGAAAGGTATCTTTCTCAATCATACAGCGATGGGTGGTAGCCCTAAAGAAATCACATTCTCTACTCTAGACCTGGCTGCTTTGAGGCCCAAATATGAGAAGGCAGGTCTTTGGGTGAGGGGAGAGCCAAAGGCAGGGCAGTAGCCTTGGCTCTGTACAGAGAGAAGGTGACCCTCTGAGCTGTTGGGAGCCAGACAGACTTAGAATTCAGGAAAGGGCAGTGAAGTCCAACTACTGGCCATGGGAGACAGTCACCTATGTGGTCCCCAATGGGAGGTGGAGACAGTTGGTGACCTCCATGAGTTCTCTACTGCCTTCTGGACTTGGCCATCCAGACAGGTATCCTTGGGTGCAGTGGTATAAAGCAGTGGCCTGGGGCAGCAGGGACAGAAGTCTAGTGTTCTTTAGGTACAGGGGTGGGAGGGATAAGCAGCTGACTCTAAGGGAAGGGATGGGGGATGTCTTCTCCCTGCCAAGGCCACTTCGCATGTCTGATTGGGATTAATTAAGTGGAACGATGGACAAAGGAGTGATAAAGAACACATCTTGTCAGTTTTGATTTTCTGCCACTCAATAGTGTGGATGGGCTCAACAAAGAGCAGGAGTACGGAGCCCAGTGGTCTCCGCTGAGGGTGGGCGTGGATGGTGCCTCCACAGGCACACACAGCCATTGCAGCTCCTCCTCTGTCTGCCCCTCCCTTCCCTGGCCAAGGTCTCAACTCAGCCCACCTGAGGACTGCCCCCCTCCTCTCCATCCTACTAGAACAATGAAAATTGGTTAGAAATAGCACAGTGAACAATTTTGCAGATGAGGAAATCAGGTCCCACAGGAAAAAAAAAAATCATTTGTGTAAAACTACAAAACTGAAGAGGGGGATGCCTGGGTCTGGGCTCAGGTCTGACTCCTCGGGGTGTTTTAGTTTTGTTTGTTGGGGGGTGTGTGGAGGCATGTATATGGAAGCCAGAGGTTAACCTCAGGTGACTTTCTCAGGTGACTTTTTTGAGACAGACTCTCATTACTTGCAGCTCATAAATTCTGCTAGGTTAGCTGACCAGCAAGCCCCAGAAATCTTTTTGTCTCTCTCGGTTTCTGCCTAGTGCTGACATACAAGTGCAGTCTGGCATTTACGTGGTTGCTGGGGATGGAAGTCAGGATCTCACACTTGCAACCAAGCACTTTCCTCCCCGAGCCATCTCCCAGCCACTAAGCTTTGGTGTTCCCCACTGGATTTGTGGTCGCAGGACTCTCCTGTGGTGGGTCTGAGTTCTGGATAGCAGTTCTAAATAGCATGGCACTAACTCTGGGGACCCTCTGCATCTCAATTCCTTATCCTGGGTCTCAGCACAGGTTAAAGGGCTCTCACCAGCCCATGGAGCTCCAGGGGTTGTCACTGGTCCTCTGGACACAGTTCACAGGTCAGAGAGTACAGGCGCCACCACACCACCTTTAGAGAAATGGAGAAGGTGAGGACGAGATATAGAAACTGGCAAGGAAGTTTAGAGGTTGGAGCCCAGAAAATGCAGAGTTTTATTATCATCGTGGTCAGAAATAAGTCATGGTCTTGCTCTTTAGGCCAGGGATGGTAGAAAGAGTTTTTGAATTTTTATCTCCTCCTCAACAAATACCCCTGTCATGAGGGTGTGACCAAAACTTGAATTAAGGCGCTATTTTTTTAATAGTTTCAGAATTGGATCTCTAGATCTTTATAGTAAAAGTGTGCTATAGCTATTTCCTAATTTTTAGGTTTACTTCATTAAAAGAGGGAACATTTACAATCATCTCGATTGGGGTTCTGTTGAGATCCATAAAGAGGAAGCCTTTTCCTGTAACAGAGAAGCCAAGTTTCCAGGGAGACTGAGCCAGGTCTCCTGACCTGGCACTGCCAATGACCAACAGCAGAGAGCAAAGACTGCACTGTGTCACCATAGCAGGGCATATGTGCTTTGGCTTGATGAGGCCTGGGCATGGGTAGTGAGATACACTGAGACCTTCCTTACTCTAGAAACCAGGTTACCTGTGGAAGGATGGAGGATGCTCAACAGACCACAGCTCATGGCCACAAAGGCTTGCTGAGGAAGAAAGAAGTCAGGCCAAGCTCACCCCACCCACCACAGGCCCCCTGCCCTCTCCTGTGGGAGCTCACAAGAACCAGCACTTGCAGAGAGCCCAGTGCACCATAACACAGCTCACCCCATGAAGAACTGAGGCTAACAGCTGGCCAGGAGCCCACTGTGACAGATTCACAGGCTCAGTTCCACACACAGGCTTAGCGGCAAAGAGCAAGGGCAGGGCCCATTCTGCCCACCTCTGGTGGCCCTCCCCTTCCAGGAGCTGAAGGTGGGGTGAGGTTAGAAGTGGCCAGGCAGTCTCTGCTGGCAGCTGGCTGATAAGGAACTACCCTCTGTAGGGGGCAGGAAGGCAGAAGTCACCAAGAGCAATTGGGGAAAGCCAGCAGGGAGCCAGGAATGATTTCAGTGTGCAGCCTCCCCCCTAAGAAGATACATAAAACCAAGCCTTGGAGAGGTCTCCAGCCAGCAGCTTCTGGCTTCCTGGCCTTGGGAGCCCACTACCGCTCATCTTAAGGACCACAGCCCCACCAATCAACCTTCTGATCACTTCACTGCAGAGTAGAATTTAATCTCCAGCCCCCAGGCGCCTTTCCACACACACCAGGCTCCCTTTTGATGTTCTTTTTATCTCCCTTTCTAACAAAATCACCCCTTAACAAGTAGAAATGCCTCCTGTCACCTCCAACAGCAGGATGGCAGCCCCAGAGAGAGGAAATGAGAAGAGGAGGCCCGGCTTGCCAAGGAGGGAGGATAGCCACCCTCTCTTTGCCACTTGTGGCATGGGTAGGGAGACAGTTGTGCTCCCCTAGTGCCAGCCTAGAGCAGGACACCTGAGGGTGGAAGTTGGAAACTTAGACCCGAAAAAAGACAGGACAGACCAAAATTCAAATCCTTCCTTGACGGCTGTATATATTGAATAGCTGTCCTCTCTGACCCTTATAGAGGGGCTAGACAAATACTAATGTCATGCAGCTGTGTGTCACACAGGTTGGGGCAAAAAGTTGGAAGCTGTTGAGCCAAAAGTCTCCCAGGCCAGGGCTGTAGTTAAAAAGTTTTTCCTAGGCCAAGGCTGTAGTTAAAGAGTTTCACACCAACTCTACAAACAAGATGGTGGTCTCTAGCACATACCCATCCCAGCCGATTAGAATTCCCAGCTTGGGCCTGGCAGAAACTGACCTCCTGGAAGGCATAGGCTGAGCATATGAGGACTGGTCAGAGCTGATTCTGGGAAATGTTCAGAACAGTAGCACACAGAGTCCTGACAACTGAGGCATCAGGCCTGAGCCTCTGGGGGTGGATCCAGGTGAGGAGAGGGGGAGTGGACAGACCTTAGTATCTGAGACCCACAGAGGTCTTGTTGAGAGGCCAGAGAAGGGACTGGAAAGATGGCTGAATTAGTAAAGTGACTGCCACAAATACATAACAATTTGGGTTTGTTCCCCTATTCCCACCTATAAACCAAGTTTAATAGCACATGATTAAAATCCTAGTGCTAGGAAAATAGAGACAGCACCCTGGGGTTCCCCGGCCAGCCAGCCTCATCAATCTCGCTGGTAAGGCCTAGATCCTAGTGATATTGTATAAAAACAAACAAACAAACAAACAAAAAATGGTGAGGTTGGCTATGGTACCTGAGGATGAAACCTAAGTTGGAACTCTGACCTCTACAAGCATGCATGCACACACATGGACACACACTTGCACATACATATGCATACTCCAAAAAATGGTGGCAGGCTAGGGTGCTGCCCTGAGGGTTTACACAAACACTGTGCTGTACAGAGTTCACCAACCTTCCAAGAGGCTCTTCAGTTTCCATGGTCTACCCAGCAACTAGATACCCTATCACTATGCGCTTCCTGAAACCTTCTCTGCTCCTCTGTCCCATCTTGCAGATCACTCTAATGCCCAAGCTTGCTCCTGCCTTGGTTGAAGGTTCCCAGCAACTCTCACCTGTTGGCATACATTAAGATACCTGGAGAGCTGTTACAACAGGGTGCTGGGACCCACTCCAGAGTCTCTGGTTTAATCAACCTGGGAGTAAGCACCCCACAAATGTACCTTCCTAGCAAGCTCCAAAGAGATGGTGATAATGATGCTATGGAGTACCAATGCCATACTTTGAGAGAGCCACTCCTAGCTGTGTCTGGGAAGAGCCACCAACCCCATAGTCCAGGGTCCTAGACAGAATAAAAACAGGACACAAAGGAACTGAGAATGCAGCTCAGCTGGTAGAGTGCAAGGCTCTAGGATGAAGCCCTGGGTTCAATCCCCAGCACAGAATAAACCAAGCCTGGTGGCACATACCTGTAACCCCAGAATTGAGGAGGAGAATCAGAAATTCAACGTCATCCTCAGCTACATAGCAAGCTGAAGCACAGCCTGGGATACAAGAGACCCCCTATGAGGTTGTGGGCAGGACAAAGAACAGCAACAGCTATCCTGGGCATTTTCTCTCTGCGTCTTGGCTCCCGAGACAGGAGTGACTCTGCTCCCCAAACCTTCCCTGCTGTGATGGACTAAAGCTTCTGAAACTGTGAGGCATAAAAAGTGGGCCTCCCTCAGGTCGCTTCTGCTGGCATTTTGTCATAGCAACAGAAAGCCTGTCATCCTGGTAACGATGTTGCTGAAACAGGGCCGACCTGTTTCTTACCACAGCCCAGCACCACAGCGGGAAAAACTCTATAGCAGAATCCCCATGGGGCAACCCGCACTGTCCTGGAACCTAGGCACGGGCTCTTTGCCTTCTTGCCTTCCAGCCACCCTGAGGAGCTCACTTAACCTCCCTGAACTAAATGTCTCCTGAGGAGTCATCACTGCCACCATGCCCTGCTGCCCCTGGGAAGAGGATGTAAGGGAAGACTGCTGAGGCTGGTGCCTTCTTATACCTATTATGTGTCAGAGGCTCCCAGAATTCCAGAGTGACCACAGATAGGACTGATGCAATGGGGACACTCTGCAGCCTTTGAGAGAACCGGGAAAGGGTTAAGACAATATTTCATCTAGTACGGTGATTAATGAACAAACCTGAGGATCTGAGTTCAAGTCTTTAGAATCCACATGCACAGAAAGCCAGGCCTGGTGGGATGGCATACACCTGTAACCTCAGCACGGGGGCAGGAGAGGAAGGAAGAGGGGTAGATTCCTAAAGCCAGCCAGCCCAGTCCATTTGATAAGTCTCAGATTCAGTGAATAGCCCTGTCTCAAAGATAATAATGGAGAACAATTGAGGAAAGATGTCTATGGCTGACCTCTGGACACACACACTCCTACACTAGCAAACAGAACAACACAGAAACACACAGGAGGAAGGGCAGGGCAAATTTTCACTTCCTCCACGCTGAGAGGCACGCTGAGCAGCAGGAACTCAAAGCTGTCTGCTGCCATCTGATCAGCAGCAGCACCTGAGTATGGATAGAAAACCAACGCCAAGGAGGAGCTGCAAGAGGAGGAAGAGTGTGCTTCTGTTCATGTCAATTTGGGAGATATAGGTGTCTGTACACAAAGAGATCTCCCTGTCAGCGGAGGGCCCCTGTGGGCAAGGACCTGAGAACAGAGGGGCCATCTCTGGAAAGAGACATGAAAAAATTGGAACATTTTCCAATTTTCTGGCTCTCTTCTCCTCCTTCTCGTCTTCCTCCTCCTCCTTCTTGTTTTTTGTTTGTTTGTTTTTTGCATGTTAGGAAATAAAAAGATGGCAGTGGGAGGGGAGGCTGATTTCTACAGGGTTTCTATCCAGGCTTCTAGAAGCAGACTGTGGGGACATGGCCCCTCACTCCACATCTTACTCTAATGTCATCTGGGCTGGAGGACAGCATAGAGAAGAGCATGCATGCCCTTCTGTGACCTTACTTTCCCTATATTGTCCCATGCCCGTGCTCCACTCTCTTTAATCTTTCTTCCAGCACTACCTCAGCTGTGGACTCTGAGGCCTCAGAGTTCTGTCCCTGTACTATGGGCTAGATCCCAGGATCCCTTTCAGCCCCTCTCCTTTACCCTGACCAGCAATTCACTGTCTTCTCCCTCTGTTTTCTTCTTTCCCACCTGTGTGGCTCTCCCTCTGGCTCCTCCTTGTCTCCACCTTTTTGACTGACCGTTTCTCCTGACAGAACTTGGTAAGTAAGGCTTGGCAAGAGAAGGGAGGGCTAGGGGATAGGGTGGAGTTGGGAGCATCACAGAGAACCTTCTTCTGCCCCAGCAGTCTCAGTCCAGACACCCCTCACCCTCTCAGGCCTGTGAGTAATGTGGTCAAGAGGCCAGAGTTCAGGGGAGAGAGGCATTAGTGTCACCTGTTTAAAACTGTCACACTCCATTGCCTTTGGCTATTAGTGTCCTTTCAGGCATTTAATTGGTCTCTTCCAGCTGGTGGAATGGATCCTGCCAGAGAGACCCTAAAATTCTGTAACTGAGGAGGCCCAGAGTAGCACTGTCCATACAGTAGTCTCCAAGAAGCTATTCTGGGGTAGGGGCCTTGGGGTGCTCCCCACAACCTGCCTTGACCCCAGAATAGGCTGAAAAGAGCTGACATCACTTGCCCCCATACCCTGTTCACAGTCCCTATTCCAAGGACAGTCACAGTTGCCCCTGGCTCTGAGAACAGTGAGATGCCCACCTACAGGGCTCTAAGAGGCTCAGGACCAGCCTCTGGCTTCTGCACTTCCTCAGAATTCCTGTCCTGGTGCGAGGGACCAGGTCAGCTCTGCATTAAAAAGCTTCCGGGGTCAGAGATGCCTAGTGGTTCCCTTCTCACAATGCAGAGCTTGCAGAGGGGAGCTCTCCCAGATCCCAGGTCCATGATTACTCTGTTGCCCTGTGTTCAGCCGCAAGGGTCCATCCGCTCGGGTGGAGCATTAGATGGATGGGTTACATAGGAGCCAGAGACTCAGGTTGGTGACCACTGGGTAGCTGTAGTCAGGGCCAGACAGACATTCCTGAAAGGGTATACACCCCTTGGAGAGGAATTCCCCATGAAGCAGGAAAGACCAAACTCAGACAGCAGACTCCACCTCCGCTTTCAGCCTTGGCTCCAGAGTGAGATCATGTGATTCTGAGCCCTGCCACCCCCCTGAACCTTCTTGCTTAGTATGCATGAGGCCCTAAGGGAAAAAAGTGACCAGGGTGAAACACTGAGATACAATAAAAGACTAAACACCGAACCCCAAAGCAATGGGCTAGAGCTGCTAATGCAGCCCCAGTGTGAGTCTCTGGAGTGCATGACACACAGTAGTGTTTTTTGTCACTGAGATTCCTGGGCTATCTCCATGTCATGCATAGCAGCCCAGCAGTCTCCCTGACACATTTTTCCTGTCGTCTTTGGGTCCCAGGCAGCTGTAGCCACCTCATTTTTTTTCTTTCACCGCTTTTCACTTTTTCTCTTTCCCTTCATCTCCCTCTCTCTCTATATATATTTTTTCTGTTAATTTTACATTTTATCTATTTAGTCTGTGATGAAAAGGTTTGCACGTACCACAACGCACATGTGGAGATCAGAGAACAACTTTCAGGAGTTAGTTCTCTCCTACTATGGGGGCCTTGGGGATCAAACTCATGTCCTTGGGCTTGGTAGAAAACCCATTTACCCTCTCAGCACTGAGCCATCTCTCTGGTACTCCCCTTGGGTTTTAATGCTGGCAGATTCCTCTCCCCTTTGGCATCCTTCAGTTGATAAAGTTCCAGGAGGTGGGAAAGGAGCTAGATGTGGAGAGGGGCACTTAGAATGTGACCGGATGACAGAAAGAAACAAAGGAGACTCCTTCGGCCTTAGAGGTGGCAGCCGAACTGGCAATCATTAGCCAAGGGGAAGGCCGGAAGACCCTCCCTGTACCTCCTCCACTGCACTACAAAGCAATGTTGCTGCCTCACCCTCAACTCCTCCAACTAGGCTCTAACCTGAGACCTTCTGCATCTTTTCCAACCGGCTTCTTCACTTCCACCCAGGGTCTGAACAGCATGTTTGAGGTGTACCTGGTGGGGAACAACTCCCACCATTTCATCATCTCCCCAACTTCCGTCCAAGGAAAAGCTGATGTCCGCATCCGAGTGGCAGTTCCCCTGGACTATGAGACTGTGGACCGCTACGACTTTGATGTAAGCTCCCTTCGCCATCTCCTTGGGCCACCTGGGGAAGTTGAAAAGGAGTCTGGGGAGGGTAGAATAGCCTCTCCTTAAGTCCTACCTCCCAGCTCTTCTCATCTCCCTAGTGAGCTGTCTCACAGAAGCAACAGCAATGGTGGGGACTAAATCCTCAAGGAGGGCAAGGATATGTCTAGGAACAGGGGAGAATTTGCCAGATCCCCCTCTGGTATCCCTGCAACCCATTCTGGCCACCCCAGCCTCCAGCACCCCTCTGTTCCTGAGGAAGGCTCTGAGAAGGGATTCATAGAAGATAGTTGTCATGGGCCTTCTCTAGCGGATGCTCAGGGTTAGAACTGACCAAAGCACAGAGAGGTCTTACTGAAGCAAAGGCTCCAGAGACACATCAGAGTTCATGTGGCCCTACTCTGCTCCCTTAGCTCTTTGCCAATGAGAGTGTACCTGACCACGTGGGCTATGCCAAGGTGAAGATAACCCTCATCAATGAAAATGACAACCGGCCCATCTTCAGCCAGCCACTCTACAATGTCAGCCTGTATGAGAACATCACCGTGGGGACCTCCGTGCTGACAGTCTTAGTAAGTCTCCATGTCCACAAGAGCCATAAGCTCTTGGATAGTCCCAGGAACTGAGCATCTGTGTTTCAGGTGGCCTAAGTGCCCGGAGGCTGCTGGTTGGTGAATGACGTTGTCCAGACTCTCCTTGAAACAGGGAAAATGGACAAGCCTGTGTAGAGATAAGACAGGGAAGGAGACTTCAGTTTTCTTTCTTTTCTCTGAAATGCATCCCATGTAGTCCTAGAAACTCCATCTAATCAGTGGGAGGGGGATGTCCCTATCTTTTTCGAGTAGACCAGGCTCCTTGAGGCTGCCCAGGAAGCCTCTGTTGCCCTTGCCCTTTGCCAAGCAGCCATCCCACCTGCAGCTAGAGGGCACATACCAGTCAAGGTTCTCAACTGCAAGAGACAGAAACTCTTACACGGTTTAAGCAAGAAAGTATTAGCTCATGTAACTTGACAGTGGAAGTGAGTTCAGACATGGCTGTATCCAGGTGTTTACATAAATAATAATCTATTATTAGCAGTCAGATTAGCTTTTTTAGTTTTTTTTTTTCAGTGTCTGAGAAGGACACAACATCTCCGTATTTCTTACCAGTTTATCAGTGCTAGTGGGGGGGAAATAATTTCTTCAGTAGCTTCAACCAGTGTCCCAGAACTGATCTCAGGACATTTGTCTTGGCACCAACTGTCATCATTCTGACATGCCAGCTGTGGGTCACACTTCACCTAGTGGAGCTAGGACTTATGAGTTGGTTTTATTCAGATTATACGGGCTGACAATGCAAAGGAGGCATCTATTATAAATTTGAATTGGCCGCTGACCCCATCTATATAGTAGATGCTGCTATACAAGCCCAGGGTCTGACTCATCATAGTCTTTCAATAAATGTTAAGTTACCACATGCCCATTCCTGTGCAGGAGAGGCCTACAGAGGCCTTGCTGCCGCTTCTTGCTCCAAGCTGACGTTGCCTGCCATAGCAGGCCCCCACCATCAAGTGTGTTTACTCTGCAGACAGATGGTCTGGAGCAACACTAAGCCCCCTGGGCCTTCCCATCTGACAGTTAATAATATTTCAAACAGATGTTTAGCTAGTCAGGCCATCATATGGAAACCATGAGTCTGCTGTGGCTGTTCTCTGAATCCACTGCTTCCCAGCCCAGGTCTCCTCTAGCTTTCGCCACAGCACATCAGCAATATATTACCCATTACCTTGGGCTCCTGGACCCTCCTCTAGCCTTCTGGGCCAACCCAATAAGATGTATGAAAGGCTCCAGCCTCCCGGACTCAAAGGGAGCGTGTGTCTCACAAACCACGCAATGTCCAGGGGAAGGGTGCCAAGCAGTCTGTGAGAAAGGAACCAAGCAGGGGATAGCGACCATGTCCATAGGTCAAAAACCATGTGACAAAGAATTCTAGTATGTGGTCCAGGCCTAGTGTTATTGGGGCACTCATTCATGTAATCCTTGCTGGGAACAGAATTCTGTTTGCATTTGATGTTCCTGTAAGATGAGCATTTTTCAACCTTTCTAATACTGTGACCCTCTAATATAGTTCCTCATGTTGTGGTGACCCCCAACTAAAAAATTACTTTGTTACTACTTCATAACTATAATTTTTCTACTGTTACAAATTGCAATGAAAATATCTGACATTCAGGATATCTGATATAGGAACCCTGTGAAAGGGTCGTTTGGCCTCCAACAGGTTGAGCCACTGCAGCAGGAGAGTTTGGAACACCTGTAGAGCAGGGCTGAACTTGAGGCATAAGTCCAACAGTATGTCAGTCTCTGATGAACATGAGTTAAGCCCTTCAAACTGGATATATCCAGAGCATTAGTAGGCCTGAGCCTGCCGAAGACCTACCTAGTCCCATCTCTAGTCCTACTCACTCTTCTCCCTGCCTTCAGAGCTACTGAGGGTCCATATACATGGCTGCCAGAACTGGCTAGCCACTGCCTTCTTGCTTCCCCACCTCCCTCTCAGCCCTACTCCCACCCAAGGGCTCCACCACGAAGCTGTTGACCTGGTGATACACTGTGGATCTCAGTCTCCTATTTTGGTAAAGGCTGTTCTGTCCCTGTTCCTCCAAACCTGCATTCACGTCCTCTGCCTTCATCTGCAAAATGGGCAAAACACCCATGGTTGGAGACAGGATGCAAATGCAGGCATGGGTGACTCCCACTGGCATCTCTCTATCACCCTACGGTGCTGCCTAACCCCTAGTGGCAGGTAGTGGGTTCACTGACCGCACCCCACATTACTCCCTCTTTGACCTCCCAACTCCAACCCTCACATTTATGCCCCACCCTTAGTCTTCTAGCCATCTGGCCATCTTGGCCATTCTACCCTTTAGATCTCAGTCTCCCCTTTGCCTTGTCTGCCTCAGAAGGGGCCACAGTTACAGCTGCCTGCTCAGAGACTATGAAATTCCTTCTCCCTGACCTTTTTTAGTGTTATTAAAATGTTTCATGGGCCGTTGTGTCAGGAAAAAAAGTGCAAAGAAAAAGGAAGATGTTTTAATTTGCACCACAGGCTTAGTGGAGCCTGCTGCAAGGGGCTTGCCCAGCCCCCACTCTGTCACAGCTCTGTTTCTGTGGTTGGTTACCTGGGCTATAAGTGATGGTGAAGTGATGGTGTGATAGTGGCCAGGGAAAGCTGGTTGTTACAAGCAGTCTGCACATCCTTGCTGGGCAGGAAGAGTCTGACCTCTCATTTCTTTGTTGGCTGGGTTTTTGTAGCCAGGTTTATAGAATCTGTTTCTCTTCACTCTGGAGAAAGAGACTAAGGACCTGGAGGTCAAAATATGACCTTGAGCCCAGTTCTGGTTTCTTGCTTGGGTCATCTTCCGGGGACACTTCCCTGTTCAGTGCATCAGCTGTGAATCAAAAGAGGTGGGTTGAGTGGCTGAGGCTGCTGCCAGATCTAGTGCCCAGGGCACTTTTGCTGTGGACAGGGAGTGATGGGAACAGCTGGGATGGCTCTTGAGGACCAAGACCTATGTCCCTGGACTATGTCCCTGGACTGCCACAGCAGCAATAATCCTACTGAGGCCCCACTGTAACCTACAAATAATGTGACCATCATTTCCTACCTGTTAAGTAACTTCTATCATTGTCATTTCCCAATGAGGAAACTAAGGCTGGGTGTGGAGTAAGTGGCTTGCTCAGACTCCCAGAACTACTACTAGGCAGCCTCACATCTTGAGCAAAAGATAAGCACAGAGGGACTGTGCTGGACCACTGAATCCTTATAACAGCATTCAGAGCTGAGGTCAGAGCGGAGCCAGGGGGAACTCTGTAGGTCCCAGAGAACAGGCTGCAAGGTCACCCCCAGGTGGACCCTCAAAAACCTGTGTCACCATCAGGAGAATTTCTACCCCTGGGGCCAGAGTG
Organism: Meriones unguiculatus; assembly: GCF_030254825.1. Lineage (NCBI taxonomy): Eukaryota > Metazoa > Chordata > Mammalia > Rodentia > Muridae > Meriones > Meriones unguiculatus. The sequence continues at coordinate 25,286,065 of NC_083363.1, forward strand.
GAGACCATCAAGGAGGCATGTGACTGTGCCCAGGGAAACAGGGATCTCAGTGTAGCCCGGCACTGCCTATATCAGAAGACTTCTGGGACAGGGTATGGCAGGGTGTCAGGAAGGCCTGGTAGGGTTTGGGGGTGCCACAGGATGATATGAGAGGGTGGGGGTGAATGTAATCGTTCCTTGATTCAATAGATCTTTGTTGACTGCTTGCTACATGCTAGACACAGCCTGAGGAAGTGGCCCTGAAGTAGACATTAACAGATGAGCAGGGAAGAGGAGAGAGTGGGAACAGCATGTGCAAAGAGCCTGTTGCTGGACTAGGGAGTGGTGTGCAGGGGGTTGGGGGGGGCTGCTTCATGGAGGCCAGAGCCCTCAAGTGTCTCTCTTCATAGCAAATTGACATTTGCTCCAATATGCCCATTGGACTGATGTTCAGATAGTATAGCCACTTTATATCAAACTACTTCCATGCCCTTGCCTGTTCTCTGCGGGAGGCATCAGCCTGGCTGTAGCAGCTGGGAGACAAGATTTTCAACTGTCTGTGTGTGGTGTTCCCCAGCAGGGGAGAGGGAAGGGAGCTGAGGATGAGCAGGGTCTGGGAGGCAAGCCACCCGTAGGATGTACCCAAATGACAGTGCAAGTGTCTCTGCCTGCCACAGGGGTTGGAGGCAGCCAGGAGACAAAACAGACAAAGTGAAAGCAGGCAGCGAGCAGGCACCTGAGAACCCTGGTTGGGAGGTCACTATAGCCTGTCCAGGGTAGAGTACACTCAGATGAGGCTACTGTGATCTCTGAGTCACAAGGCACCCAGAAGAACCTAGAATTCTGTTTTCCTGTGGCTGGCCACTTTCTCTAGGACTTGACTCCTTTTCCTACACAGTGAGAAAGAGTTGCCACCTTGACTGCCAGGGTCCCCACGGTGGTGACATGGGTGTGAATGGTACAGGATATACATATAGTGCCTTATATTAATTATGGTTGGCCTATCTGCCTCCCTGAGAACTGAGGGCAAGGCTCTGTCTACCGTGGTAGGCTTGGTAGTCACAAGCCATGAGACCCCAGTTTCCTCGTCTGAGTCCTAGGGAGGCTTTCCATCCGCTGGGGAGTGTGGTTGTAAGGATGAATGAAGTGGTTTCTGTGGACCCTCAGTTCATTCAGGAGAGCCCCTGGCCAGACCAGTGTTCTTAGCAGAGACTCCCGCAATACAGGCCCCCACCAGGTACCTCCTTTGGAGTCCTAGTCTTGCCCTAGCAATGCAGGATCTAGGTACTCACTGAGCCTCTGGGCCCCACTGACATGAAAGGAGGATTTCACTCAGCCCCAGAGGCAGGGACAGCACCCTGGCTGGCTGGTCTCACTCCCACATACATGCTTCTCTCTATCCAGCCTCTCTCTGGAAACTCTGTTAGAAAGCCTGTGACCTAGACTTCCTAAGGCTAGAACTAACCAGATTTTTCCCCATCAAGCTGGCTTTTCCACCCTGCCAGTCAGCACAGCCTCTATGATCTCTGTCCTCTTCTCTGCCTCCTCCCCACAATTATCAGACACTACTGGTACACAAGAGAAAGGAGGAAGTGATGTCACTGCCCCAGGCTAGCCTTGGTGGAAACCAGATTCCATCCTGTACAGTCAAACTCTGAAGGCAGACTTCTAATACAGTGGGCCACTCCTATCAGCTGCAAAGCCTGGCTTCCAACTCTGTGGCTGCCAGACCCCCAGCCTGCAGGTTCAGGAGCTCCCTGCTCCACCCCACCCCACTGTTAAACCCAAGCAATTGAACTTAGAGCCTAGGCAGGAGATCTGAGAAGGATGTCCCTTGCCTGTACCTCATGGAGTGCTCCCTAAAACTCATCTCAGGTCCTTACTGTCCCCCTATCCCCAGGAAGAGGGCACATCACTCCATAGCCTCAGTGGGGCCATTCTAGAACTTCTGTAGTAAGATGCTGGCTAAGAACAAGGCTCTGAAACCAGAGACCTAGGTTCCTGTCCTAGCTTTGCTGATGGCTGAGCATGCAGGTGCTTAACTATGTCCGGTCCCCCAGACTCCAGAATGTGCTGTGGAGGTAACAAACTAATACTCATCTCACAGTTAGGAGACAGGACAGGGCTGGAGAGATGTCTCAGTGGTTAAGAACACTGGCTGTTTTTCAGAGGACCTGGGTTCAATTCCAGGGGACCATGGCTTAGCTCCAGTTCCAGGGGATATGACATCCTCTTGAAGCACTGGCTCCCACACTTTGGGTCTCTGGATCTCTCCTTGTCCCACCTTCCACTGACTTCCCTGGGCTCCAGGTCTCCTCCCTCGGCCAACTACTATGCTTGTGTCAGCTACAGGAGCCCAACACTCAGGGGCCCAGTTTCAAGGTGCCAAACAGAGGAAAGCAAAGCCAGTGAGATAGAGTAAGATTCCTGGTGCTGTAGGGTGGGGCCTGTGCTGTTGCTCAGGAGCAGCAAAGGTTCCTGCACTGCCTTAACTTAAAATTCTTCTGCTGTTTAGCAGGGCCCCTCAGCTCCTGCTGCACAGGCCCTGCTCACCACGGAGCTTGCTCTGGCTATAAGAGTTGTCTAATTCCTCACTTAAAGAAACCCAGGGGCTCTCCACAGCTTTCACCACTCCTGCATTTGCCAGCAGGAGTGGCCAGTGGTCAGCCAGCACTCACTTTGCGCCTGCTCTGCCCACGGGCTACTCCCTCTGCTTGCACAAAGCTTTTCTCGGCACTGATTGCCACATTAGCAATCTACCCAAACTGGGCCACGGCCATATCATCACACTTGTGGATGGATTCTGGGCCAGAGTTAAAGAAATCCTCCAGGGCTGGTGATCCACTAGCAGGACCTGGAGTGTTCGCCTCCATATGAACCCTCTTGGAGAAGCAGAACATCCCAGTCGGCTCTAGACCAGTGGTTCTCAACCTTCTGGAGGGGTGTCAAATGATCCTTTCACAGGCGTCACGTCACCTACAACCATCAGAAAACACCAAGACTTATATTTCATTACATTATGATTCTTAACAATAACAAAATTACTGTTATGAAGTAGCAATGAAAATAATTATGTGGTTGGGGGTCACCACAACATAAGATGCTGTATCAAAGTGTTGCAACATTAGCAAGGTTGAGAACCACTGCCTTGGACACTCACTGGCAGCTGAGTTTAAGCACTCTGAACTTCAGTGCCTCTGCAACCAGGCCTTGGCTGTACCCCTCACACCTACTCTCTCCTGCATCCTAGAATCTTCATCCTCTCTCATATCCTCAGCCTTCCCTTATTTTGTTGATCCTATTGACTGAAAGAGCCAGCCCACTGTGCCCATCTCCAGCAAGAAGCCCTCTCTTCCTGGTAACCAGCACACACCCATCTTTCCTTTCATGCTCCGTCTCCCTCTCCCAGGTCCTCACCTGCTCCTTGACAGGTATCGTCACCTGGATCTGCATCACACAGTAGGTTTGAGTGGGTGGGGGAATCTAGGGTAACTTGCTGGAGGGGTGTGGCAGGAGAAAGGGTTACCAAAGGCGTCATGGGAAAACCAAGGCACAAAGAAGGTAAATAGTGTACCCTGTTACTCAGTAAGTCAATGGATTTTTTTTTAACTTGAATCCTTTTCTGTGCTGGATATCCCATGAGTCAGATAATTTCTGTGTAACCCTAGGCCAGTCTTGCCCCTGTCAAGGACTTGGGTTTTTGTTCAGCCCAAAAAGTTTACCTGGACATCTTCTGATGCTTCCTCCCAGGTCAGACAGGGCTTCAAAGAGGCAGGGTAAAGGCCAGGAACCAACGCTAGGGCGTAGAGGTGGAGGGAGACAGAGTACAAGATGGGCTACCAGCTACTGGAGAGCGTGATGAGAAAAGAGGGTGACCTTTCTGCACCCTGAATGGGGAGAGGGGACATCTTTCTCTCCACATAATCCCCTCTCTCAGCTTATCTGGGATCTGGGCTTCACCATTCTCTCCAGGTGAGTCAATCATACCCACCTTGGTGCCCCCTTCCCTCAACTGAACAGGTACCTTCAAAAGGCTCACATAGAGAAAGCTTTCCATGGGGCCCACAGACAGGGCAGAAAATTGCCTTTCTTCTTCCAGCATTCTTCTAGGGCAGGCTGCTGAGCCCCTGGGTTCTGGACTATCCTGTGTGTCATGACAGAGTTCCTACCTTAATAGTATGAGGGGGGTCTCCTCAGGGTCACAGTCCAGGGCCTACAATGAACAAGTGATACTAGAGGCATGCCAGTGTCTGTCTAAGGTGTCCATCAGCCATCCCAGGATTTCTAGAACAGCTCAGCTCCCTGTTTCTGATAACACTGGTTCGACTTGATTCTACCATAGCATAAAGCTGCCAGCAGAAATCACAACATGAATTATTAGTCAGGGAGACTGCTTACTCAACCCAATGGGTAGGCCCCATCTAAATAGTTTACAAAATCCCCCAAAAGACAGGGGGAGTCAACCTTGGGAAGACAGTCCTGCTATGTTAGCTTGTAAGCCCCCCACCCACTCCTCAGTGGGCCTTCCCACAGGCCCATTCTGATTCCCTACCCCCACCCCACCCCCACTGCCACCCCTTACCACTGGCATCTTAATTGACCTCCTTGTTCTGGAAGCCCTAGAGACCTGAGACTCCAGCTGTGCTTAAACAGAACAAAATCTCTTCCAATTTCCCCACCGTTTAAAAGAAAATTGAATTCTTTATCTACAGCCTGGGGAGGGGGAGAGGAGAGGAAAGGAGGAGGGAAGGAGAAAAATAGGAAATAGCAGGTCACTGGCCCTGCTTCCAAGCTGGCCCAGAAGCCTTTGTAGACACACTGGTCCTTCCCTTTAGAGGCTGCCTAAGGCTGTCCTTTAGGAGTCCCTTTGGTGGGTTCTTGGTTCATGTCCTGTTAGAACATGTGGTGAGGGGAGCTGAGCTGAGAAGGCTGAGCTGCTGACAGTGATTGACAGGTTAGAGTTCCTCTGGCTGTCAGGCCTCAGTGCTTCTGCCTGTGTTTATTTTCTTAATCTAAATATCAATCCTAAAGCCAAAATAGGATGGAGTGCAAGGTAGGATAGGTACTCCAGAGAGTTCTGGATGGGGTGGGATGGGTTTGCAGGAGAGAAAGAAGTGAGAAGGGGTTTTCATGGGGGATTTCAGGATCCTGGGCTGAGTTATGGTATTAAGCCAGGATTCCCCCACCTCTGCTCTTGAAGTGCACCGACCTGGCTGGCATAAGATCTTATGGTTTTCGGAGAATAAGCCTTTCAGTGAATTGATTTTTACCAAACTCAACCATTGCTGTCAAGCTCTACAGAGCTGCACAGCTTCTGTCACAGGTGTCCCAGAACTGGCCAGCCTCAGTCTGAGGAGATGCTGGTGGCCACTGGTCTCTGCCCAGATGTCAAAGCCAAAGGATACTCAGTAGCATCTCAGGACTGGTGACTGGATCCCAGGAGCTCAGTGACTGTTGAACACATCATCCCTTCTGTAATTATTGCACAGGAGACACAGATCCAGGGATGCTGGTACCCAAGCAAGGCAACGAGCTCCAGAAAAGCCAAGCCAAGACTATAACTCCATCTGTGTGACCCCAAGCCCTACTCCTCTCCTTGCCAGGGCTGTTGTAGTTGCCTGAGTTCTGCGAAAGTAGGGCAACCCATGGTGAGCTTGAGCAGTTCCCTCACCAGGGACCTTGGTATCCTCTTCTGGAAAATGAAAGGCCTGGCCTGGATGACCTTCAAGCCTCACATGCTGACATGTGATCATCTGTCCCCAGACAAGTCCCCTCTTGCACCTAGAGTTTCAACTCAGAAGTGACCCTTCTATAGGCTGACCACTGATTGTTCCTGCTCAGGCAATTGCACGAAGAACACGGGAGCAAGGAAAATGGACCCCCTGGGCAAAGGGACAGAAGGTTGCTATAAAAGTGGCCAGGACTGGAACGAGTTCATAAAGACTGCAAACCTCCTGGGCTAGGTGCTGGGCAGGTTCCCAGTCCTAGCTGAGTTGACTAGAGTGCTGGGCAAGGAGAGGCACCAGCGCCTCAGTTGAATCTGTCTAGACAGCAGCTGGAAGAATGGCTTGGGGAAGACTCAGGACTACCTGGGCATGTTTGAGAGAAGCAGAGCTGGGTCTGTGGGCTCAGAGTAGACTGAGCCAGCTGCAGCTGTAGGTGGTGTGGGAGCCATGCTTCCTTTGAGCTGATCTCTAGGGTGGCTCCCAAGTCCTTTAGGTGCTGACTTACCTACTATTTTTTCAACTTTATTTTGGTGTTTTTTGTTTTGTTTTGCTTTGTGTTTGAGACAAGATCTCACTATATAGTCCTGGCTGGCCTGGGACTTACTATGTAGACCAGGTTGGCTTGAATTTTACAAGCTTCCTGCCTCTGCCTCCCCGTTGATCTTAAAGGCATGTGCCACATGGGGCCATCTAGCTTCATGACCCCAGGACACGCCTATATGTTCTAATGCCCCCAGTATTTTCTATTTTATGCTACTGCACATAGGTATTTCTTTTAATGTACTGTGACCCTAGTTTCTAAACTAGATTCTAGATTCCCTTTTGCTTCTCTGGGCCTCACTGGGTGAGGGAGAATGGAGTGAGAACACACATTTAATATAGTAGTATCCAATCTGTAGCCCATGAGTTGCAGAAGCATGCATGTACTTATGTTGGATGAGTTTGTGTTGTGACATTTTCATCTGTAAAATTCATGTCTGAGACACATGCAGTCAAACCACAGAGGGAAAAATCACACACACACACACACACACACACACACACACACACGGTCTCGTCATGTTTTAAAAAGTGTGTGGCTTTGTGTTGGGGCACATTCATAGATAGCCCAGGCCATGTGCAGCCTGTGGGCCACCAGCTGGGCACACGTACACTATACTGACTTCAGGAGCAACTACTGGGGGCTGACCCCGGTGCAGCACCCCTGCTCTGCCATCCGATCATGGTGGTGACAACAGGCTTTCATCCAGCCTTTGGCCACCAGCTTTATTCTCGTCCTGCTACTTCTGAGCTGTGGCTTTAAATGGCATTTGCTTTATCCCAGCAATGACCAGTATAGCTGCCAGCAGCAGAAACCCCCAACAATTGCTTATACCAGACTGAAGTGTGTTCATCTCCCATATAAAAGAAGTACAGTGGTGAGGAACCTCAGGTGGCTCCTTCAAGTGTTCTTCCTCATCCATGTAGGAAGGAGAAAGTGAAGAAAGTCTCTTCCCTTCCCCCAAATTTTGAGATTTAAAACTCTTATTTATCTGCATGTGCACCTGTATAGAGGTTGGCACCTGCAGAAGCTAAAGGAGGCGTCAGACCCTCTGGAGCTGTATTTTCTGGAAGTTGTGTGCTACCAGGCATTACTGCTGAGACTCTGGGCCTCTACAAAAGCAGCAATGGCTCTTAGCTGCTGAGCCATCTTTCCAGCCCCCACCTCCCCTTCCTATTCAGAGTTCCTAGAAATAGCTTTAACACTTTTTTTTTTTTTTTTCATTTTATTGGCCCAAACTGGGTCAGGTGGCAGTATTTATCTGCAAAGAAGGCTGGAAACATTGTCCTTCCCACTAGTATTGTACCTCCTTAAAAAGAAAAAAAAAGATATGATTGCTATTAATTCAATAAGAAGGATGAGCTTGGATGCCTAGTGTCTGTCAAATAGCCTCTGAGCACTCCAGTTTCCTCTCCTGGGGAGTGGCAGAGATGATGCTTTCCTATAGACTTGTTGTGAGAATGCAATGGGGTAATGCAAGCAGAGAGCTCAGCATAGTGCCTGATACAGAGGAAGAGTTTGCCTAGTGACAGGCACACACTTGATGTTGCCTGTGTCACACGAAGCACCTTCTGTGTGCATCATCTCATCATCTCCCTACCTATGGCAGCTTAGTGAGGCCAAAAAGGACCTCCTTGTTATATAGAGAAGGAAGCTGGCCAGATCACAGCAGTGGATGGTGGTCTGAGCTTATGTCTCCAGGCAATGGATAGCCTTCCCTTAATGAACATCACAGACTCTTTGATGAGACTGGACCTCTCCCTGTGGAACTGGAAAAACCTAGGGATAGGCTGGGAAATGTGGCTCAATTATGCTTCCTTTGAGAATACAGGGACCTGAAGTTCAATTCCCAGAACTGTGGATGGGGTAGGGAAAGGCAGGTATAGTGGCCCATAGTCATAAACCTAGCCTGGGGTTGGGGTGGAGGGCATTGGGAAACAGAGATTGACAGATCACTGAGACTCACTGACCAGCCAGCCCAGCCTATTTAAGTTCCAGCCCAGTGGGAGACTGTCTCAAAAACCAAGGTGGCAAGCCTTCCCTCCCACCCCCACACAGGAATGACAGCTGAGGTTGAGGGTCCTGCCCCCATATACATGTATGTGTGCATAAACATGTACATACACACACAAACACATACACACACATACACCTACCTCTCATGGGGCCATGAGATAACTTTCACCTTGCATAACAGATCTCTGTTATACAGTGGATGTCTGCTTACCCTATTTACCAACTTCTGCATGCCAGCCATTTTCCCACCAGCAGAGAACTCAGACTGGACAGAAGTCCACTGTGGTCTCCAACTGTGTGCAGTAAGTCCTTAAAACCTAGAATTAGAAGATTGGGGTCTTGGACTGGTTGAATGATCAGGGACATTTTGCTCTATAAGCCCTAGTTGCCTTCTCCCAGCATCTACAAAATGAGAACACCACTGAGCTCTCTATCTTTGAAGCCAAGTTTAAAATAGTGGGCTTTTAGGCTACTTTGACAGCTTTCTAGGAATGTGGAATAGAGTGGGGAAGCCGAAAGGTCATGAGTCTGGGATAGGACTGCTTCTTGGTCCCTAACAGGCACAAGATGCATCCCTGGGTTAAAAGCCCTGGGAGAGCAAAGGGGCTGAGGCTACAAACCCTCTGCTAAGCTCAGATCTGGGGTGACACACACTCCCCAGCCATGAACTTTGACCTTAATTTCTCGTGTCATGTGTGACTGTAAAATTCATTAGGGCCTGGCAGGTGGAGTGATGGAGGTGTCAGGCAGGCAATCGTGTGAGTATTTAATCTATCAGATGTGATGCTTGCCATTTAGCGAGCCAACAAGAGAATGTAGAATCAATATGTTCATTAGCAACAACATGTGTTGGACCAATCAGTACACACTAATGACAGCAGGCGTGGGGGCATGTCACCCATGCATCAAATCACCTTGGAGAGAGGGCATGTCTCTGGTGATCAGTTCCCTTCCTCCACTGTCCAGATACCCCTCTGTGCCTTTCCACTAGTCTAAAAGCTGTCTGTCACCGGTATAGCCTGCAGAGGTGGGGCAGAGGGTGGATGATTCAGGGAGCCAGCAGTAGCACTGGGTAGGCTACTCCTCCAGGGGGTTGATTGGACTGTCTTTTGTCTTCTATCCCATCTCCTGGGCACATGCAGTCCCTCTTAACTAAGCTTCAGATGTGTGTCTGTCCCCACACCTTTCCTGTACCCATAATCCCAGCTTGATAACAGCTGTAGAGAGGCCCAAAGTCCTTCTGATTGCAGATGTCTCTCTCTCCCCAGCCAGTCCCCCTCCCATGTTCCCAGAAAAATGGCTTTCTGTGTCCAGTTTGCTTTGCTTGTGATCAGATATGATTGGTGGAAAAAAAGTCACCCAATTGCATTTTTGTCGAATCTAAGGGCATAAGAGAAGAAAGTCTATGGAAGGGGTGAGACGGGGCTCTCCTCTCCCCACCTCCTCCTTTTCCTCCTCCTCCTCCTCTTTTTCTTCCTTTTCCATGTATGTGTAAAAGCCAGACAAATCAGGGCTCAGCTCTTGGTCTTTCTGGCCTCTGATTGTAGAACACTGAGCCGCTTGTACCTGTGAAAGCAGCAAGCATGCTGCCGTATCCCCATCCAACCTGAGGCCTCTGTCCTAGATCAACCTTCCCCAGAAGCCACACTGACAACTGTGGGGGGTGCGTGGCTTGCTGGGGAGGTGGCATCTACTAGCACTTTTGGTGTACAAGCACAATCTAGCTGGGATATTTGGGCATGGAAGCCCAGCTCCACTCCAGCTCAGGGACCAGGAGACTAGAGTGCTGGTCCATAGAAAGTGAGAGCAGCTTCTGAAGAGGAGACTTCCCTTGTCATTCTTGCAGCTTCCTTTAAGCAAAAGCCTACAGGAAGAGGTAGACAGGTCCTCTGATAAAGTAGTGCGTAGGGTCCACATATGAGCTCAGAGCCCTTGTTAGTAGCTCCATGGCTTCGAATGCCATTGGGATGCCACAGACACATGGGAAGGGTCACAGTGTCCTTCTCTGGGAAGGGCCCATGAGATACTTCTTGGATGCTATGCTCATGACCCAGCTATTTAGCACGAATGCTGGTTCTCAAAAGCTGTGGTAGTGATGTCAGTGATGTGATGGGGAGGAAGGTGTCCTGGAGCTGCTCCTTAGCAGGACAGATGCCTCCTATCTGGGGACATGGAGACTCACTGAGACGTCCTGAGTCACCCTGAGGATGGGGTCTTGTCTCAGAGAGTTTGTATCTGGTGTTGGATCCCTAGAAGAACTGTTTGGCCACTGTCTCCATCTGGCTGGCTCTGGCTCCCAACACTGTCTCCATGTGAATGCAGCCTCATCTGTGGCCTTCAGCAGGCAGGTATCAGGAACTAGCTGGCCTTCTTTCTTAGCTCCTGTCAAAGTACAAGGATAGCAGGGCAAGCTTTCCAGAGGGCTCCTAGGAGGAGACTTTTCTAGCCCCTAAAACGGAGGCAATGCTACCTCTAACTGCATATGCCCTTCTTGCCTCCTCCAAGTGTACCTTGCAAGGACACTGTTGTTGCACTTAAAGCCCAGACAGATAATCTGCTATGACCTCAACCTTAACTTACTTACACTGGCCAAAGCCATTTTTCCAAGGCCACATACCTTTGAGGTTATGATATGGACATACCTTCAGGGGCGACCACTTAATATATTCCATTACTTGCAAATGTGACTTATATAACAAAAGGGACAATTGGGTAAGATGTTGTGCTGAGGACATAGGGGCTGGCCATGTAACCTAGTAGTTCTTCCAAAGTGGGCTTTTCATATCTTCTCCCCATGCCCCATACCCACCTTTACCATCCACCTCACTCCAACCTCATCTTGCATCTCTATCCCGGGACCATGGCCTCTTCAGCTGGGCTCACTGCAACTACCCTGAAATGCCTTCCCCACCCATCAGGGTTCACTCATTCCTGAGGACCTCATCTCGCCACTGTTTGCTCTTGCCATCCTTGGACTCCTAACCTCAGCCATGGTGGGACTGTTCACTTGCCATGCTCCCAGTGGTAGTAGATGCATGATAGAGTCCACGCTGCTTCTGGCTCTTCACAGCTTCCTTGCTTGTCCTGTGTGGTTGGTGCTCAGATGACTGTGCAGGTTCACATGAAACTGGGAAGGTTCACTTGCCAGTGCAGCAAGACCACAACCATGGGCATCCCAGACTGGGTTAGAAAAAACAAAAAACAACAAAAAAACAAAAAGCCTTCCCCTGATGAGACGAACTGAGGCACAGGACAGGGAGTGACTTCTCTGAACCACATAGCCAGTTTAAGACAGAACCTCTAAGTTCAAATTCTGGCTCTGCCACTGCAGTCCACTGACTTTACCAAGTCACTTTGTCTCCCTGGGCCTTAGCGACTAACCTGAAAAACAGACATGATAATAGGGAGAAAATGAAAAACAGACTCACTTGAGTGTGCCTAATGCATAAACAGTCAACCATCTATTGCTTAAAACTATAATCACTGAGACTGTTTTTAAAAGTAGAAGGTTTGGAAAATGCCAAGTACTTGCCTTGCAAATGTGAGGGCCTGAGTTGACAAACCTTGTACCCACACAAAAATCAGGTAGGGGACACACACCTGCAACCCTAGTGAGGTAGGGTGGTGGAGAGAGTCTAATCTGGCAAGTCCCAGTGAGAATCCTTGTCTCAAAGAGAAAGCGTGGGAAATGCTCCTGAATAACAACACTCAAGGTTGCCCTCCATCCTCTACATCCTCTACACGTGAGCACACACATGCACATGCATGCTCATGTGTGCACAAACATACACACACATGCACACATGTACATGCAACACAGAAAGCAGACAAGGCTATAGGCCGTCTCTTTGTTACTGCCCAGCCCACTCCGTCTTGTAATATACTCAGCAAACCTATTTTCTTTCTTAACACACACATCCACAAAAGGTAAAATTCTTTATACAGGCCACATGCCTTTTGCTGCTCCATAAGAGAATCTCAGCAACATTATAAGATGTCAGTGCCTTGCTTAACCTCTCTGAGCCTTGCTTGCCTTATCCATAAAGTGAGGAACATGTTAGCAGTAGAGTCAAAGTATGCATTTCTCAGATCGGGGCTGGGGAGTGCTGTTCTGGCCGCCGCCACCAGCGGAAGTTTTCATCTGGGACCCCTCCTTACTTCACTGCTTCTCATCAAGGTAGATATCAAGTTATTACAGACGTGTGTCCTGCTGGGCCCACATACTTGGCTATCCCTCTACCTTTAAGTCGCCCCACCCCTACCACTGAACAAGAGTCCCTGGGGACCTCCAGGCAGTTGGCATACTCTGCTCCTGTCCCCCCTGACAGCCTTTGACACGGCATAATTGCTTCCCCATGACAACTCCTTTAAGTTCAGAGCTGCTGGCTAGAGCAATTTGCTCCCCATCAATTTTTATTTCCAGATTTTAAAATAAAGGGAAATAAGGCAAGTAACCCTGGCACCCAGGAACCAGCACTGTACATGCAATAGACAGGTAGGAACAATGCCTCAAGAATACTGCCAGCAACCCTTCCTGCATGTGGGAATGACATCTTGATAATCCAGCAGGGTGGGTACCACCTTCATCTTGACTGTGCAGCCGGGAATCGGGGAGGCTGGGCTGAGGATGCTTGTGTGCAGGGAAGTGCAGAAAGTGTGCTTAGAACTGGGATAGGGAGGGGTAAGGATGAAGCTTGATGGAGTGCTTGCCTGGCATGCACAAAGCCCTGGGTCCAGTTTCCATCATTACATACACCAGATGTTTCTGTGGGTGACCTGTAATCCCAACACCAAGGGGTACAGGCAGAAGGATCAGAAGTTAAAGGTCACTCTTGGCTGCATAGCAAGTTTGAAGATAGCCTGGGATACATGAGACTATGCTTAAAAAGAAGAAGAAGAAGAAGAAGAAGAAGAAGAAGAAGAAGAAGAAGAAGAAGAAGAAGAAGAAGAAGAAGAAGAAGGCCAGCTCCACTTGGAACATGGTCCCTGTGTGTCAGACACAGCAGAAAACACCCTTCATGAATTGTTTTCATCAACCCTTCACAGCCTCGTGTGATGGCAATGCTATTGTCCCCTTTTCATAGATAAGGAAACTGAGGCTCAGGGTGGATGTTATAGTTGGGTTTCCTCCTTCTCACCTCCCTTTTCCTATATTCCTAGGATGTCTCCATCCTTCTCCCTCTCCCCTCTCCCTTTTTTTCTCTTGGCTCACCCTTCCACTGTCAATCTTTCCTCCTGAAAAAACCATCTCCTCAGCACCTGAGGCTGCAGGGTTGTCTGCTACGTAGGATCTCCCAAGTCACTACCTATAATCACTTTTCCTTCCAAGTGAGTTTGTCGAGGCATCAAGGGACAGGTGCTCCGTGGGTTCTATGTGGCTCTAAGGGAACTAGGAAAGGCTCAGAACATGTACCAGCAAGTCAAACCACGATCTTCCCACAGCATGCTGTTGACTCCTTGAATTCAGCCCACCCAGCCTGCACCATACTAGCCTCTTTCGCCTTCCTTGTGTCCTATGAACCTGTTCTCTTCCAGGCAGCCAAAGTAAACCCGACAAAGGGAAACAGTTTCCAAATGGTGAGGAGGCAGGGAAAGAGCCCTCCTAACAGAGAATGTTGCCAGTCCTTGGTTAATAATCTAGGACCAAGCCCCACTGAGTGACAAGAAGAGGTCACAGGGGCTGGGTAGGAGGCAACACAGAAGTGGAAAGATGGATCAGGGATGCCTGGGCAGCACACAGACCCTAGCCCAGGTAATGCTCAGATCCATAGCTGGTCACAGATTGTACCACCCTGAAGTGGTATCTTCATCACTGTGCTTAGCCAAAAATCCCTGTCAGTGACCTTCGTGCCAGTCTTGCCCTGAACTCACCAGGGACAAGCATTTTCCTCACCCTCAGACAGTGGAAAGCTTATCAGGGACAGCAAATTTACTGGAACACAGATTTCGTTGATAGCAGCTCTAGGAAGGCTAGATAAGAGAGGGGCAAAGGCCCTGGAGCATTCGATGTCATGATCATAATGTCTGACATGGGCATTGGTGATGATGCAATAGCTGTTGCTCCAACCCACTTGGCCACAGGTATAGAAGGCCTTTCCCCCACTTTATCTGGAGTTCCCATCACTCAGGCACTCCCTTTCCTGCTTTCCACTGGTGGATTCTGAGCTTCCGGCTCCAGCCTCCTCAGTAGCATGTCTTGCTCCAAAACCCCTACAGGTCAGAAAGCCCAGACTAGGCACCAGAGGCTTTCTTAAGTATGTAAGTCTCTTTCCCCTTTGTGTAGAGTCTGTGTCATTTTCTCTGTGCCCTCGGGTCACCTTCTAGTTCTAACTCTCTAGGCCACCCACTGTTTTTTCACTCAGAGTCCTAACATTTTCCCAAAAGCCACAATCATTAGCTCTTCTTCCATGAAATATGGCCACCACTGAGAGGCACTCAGGGAGGCAGTAGCAGCCTGCCATACTTGACCTCTGCCCACCACATGGCCACTGTGGCCACTGTGGCCCTATCCTCAACCCCACATCACTTGAGTTGAAGAATAAATTCTATGAACTTATGAAGAATAAATTTTATACTATGCACTGCCACAGAAGCATGGAGAGCCTGGGTGTCTCCTGGCTATAACCTTCTACCTCGTATGGTTATTTGCTTCTTTGGTGGGAAGGAGTGCGGTACATAGAGGGCTCTATACTCTCAGGTTCCTCCAGTAGATCTTCCTCCCACCTATGCCAGCATTTCTAGTCCTACACCCTCAATTTCTCGGCAGAGCCCTGCCACTCTCACTTGGTTTGAAGAGCTGCTCCAAGGGCCTAGGTGATGATGAATGTGAAAAGCATTACTGTGCAGCACCAGGGCTCAGTGGAGCTGTTTAAAAATGCATTCTGCCATGTAAATTTCTGCTCCATCAATCCTCATGACATGTCAAACATTGCTATTGTTTCCTGAACAAATTGTTCCTGGTGCCCTTCTCTGCAGATCTGTGCATGAGAGCAGAACTGCGCACGATGCCTGCTAAGTTGCGGGGACCCAATGCTGCCTGCAAGGTAGCCTGGCAGCTGGGCCTGCTGCGCTTCAGAGATGAAGCCCCTGTACACACGTTCAAGGCGTCTGGACGCGCACACGTGACTAGAGTTCAGGTGTTGGGTGAGGACTGTGTGTGTGAGTGCCTATAGGCATGCTGGGAGAAATATCCAGGTTGCTGGGAGAGGTAGAGAGGGGAACACTTGAAACTAAAGAGGAGTGTGTGCATGTTTGATCTGTGTGGTTCTGTGTTAGTAACCTGGGAGTTCTTTGTCTGCCTGTGCCAGAGCAAAAAAAAATAAAAATAAAAATAATAAAAAAATAGAGAGAGATCAAGAAACAAAGAGGGAAAGAGGAAGAGAAAGAAAGAAAGAAAGAAAGAAAGAAAGAAAGAAAGAAAGAAAGAAAGAGAGAGAGAGAGAGAAAGAAGGAAGGAAGGAAAGAAGAAAGAGAAAGAAAGAAAGAAAGAAAGAAAGAAAGAAAGAAAGAAAGAAAGAAAGAAAAAAAGAAAGAAAGAAAGAAAGGTATTTCTGGAAATACATACAAGGGAAAGCCAGGCTACTGGGAAGAAGGTCTATTTGAGACCCAGAGAGATGGGGAGAAAGAAGGGGCATATGTATAAAGACTTAGGGAGATGCCGAAAGGGAGAAGGAACATTGAGGGACAACTCTGAGGCTAACTATAAAGGGGTTGAGGTGTTGGCTTGGGTACAGATGAGAGGCCTATGCCAACAAGAAAAGAGTCAGATATGAGAGTGTAACATCCAGGAAGGGCGGGACTGTGTTTGGAAGGAGGTCCAGAGTATGGCCATCTAGGGCTGGTGAGAGCAAGTGGGAGTCAGTGGGATCTATGGCTCAGCAATAGCAGATTAACATTAACAAGGCCAATAAAGAGCCACAGGGAGGTCCAAGGACAGCTGTGTAGGGATGTGTGAGGAGAGGGTGCTGGCAAGGTGGGGATCCTAGGGCAGGATACTTGCTGCAGAGCAGACTAGCAGAAGGGTGTGAAAATGTTCATCTCGAAGACTAGCTGGGTAAAAGGGGGCTTCCAGGGAGCACAGGAGAGGACCTGTTCCTTGTCGACATGGGAGTCCCTCGGAATCCCTCTTAGATACCGGGCATGATGTGAGTTCTAGACCCACAGGCACAGGCAGGTCTGCATACTGGGGGGTGGGTAGGTCAGAGAGTACGAGGATGCCCCAACCCTCAGCATAGATGTCAGGATAGACTTCACAATACCTGCTGCCTTCAGGTTGGGCCTAAGACACAGATACAGACCTTATTCAAGCTTATGCAGAGCTGGAGACCATCTTTGGAAGTCAGTTGAAAGGCACCTCTTGAGGGATTCCAGGACCCTGACTGAGGGGCTGTGTCTTGAAGAGCCAAACCCTTGCTACACAAGCTGCCCCCTCAGTCAAGGCTGGAGGGACACCAAAGCAGGGGCAGAGTTGCTGAGACAGGAGGCGAGCCCTGCTGTATAGACCACCTGGTTCCTCTAAGACCAGGAACACCCATATCTCCTCCCTCTGTTTGCAAGAGTGAGGTTACACATTCAAGCTACAGCTGCCCACTTCATATCCCAGCACTGTGGCTGTGTGACCTTGGGCAAGCTAACTGACCTCACAGAGCCCGGGTTCCTTCTTTATCTGTAGAATGGGGTCCCACAGAGCTATTGGAAAGATGGAATGAAAGCATAGAAAATATTTGTAAAATCTTTGCTCTCTAGTGAAATGCTCAAAGCAAAAAAGCAAGTTGTACCACCCCTCCCATCAACATACTGAGCGGAGATGCATTTCTGGCCAGTCTGGGGACCATCCCCCCTCCTTCCCTAGGCTCCCCACTCACCTTGTCTTAACCTTTGGAATTTTCTCTCCATGTGTAATTTTTTTCCTTTTCAACCGCAGCAGAAAATTACACTTGTGCTGGCATTGTCCATCATGAAAATAAGCACCATGGCCACAATCACGAAGCTCAAATGCGGAATGCACTCTTTCAGAAAAGCAGTGCAGGGCAAGGTTAAAGAGATGCCTCAGAAACCAGGAGCTCTTCACCTCCCCACCCCCAGTCTAGCATGACTCTATCCCCATAGGGAAAGCATTTGGGGCAGGAGCTGACCACAGGGGCGGATGCTAACCATGGAGACAAGAGCCGACCACAGGGCAGGTACTAAATCCAGGGCAAGTGCTGACCACAAGGACAAGCTGCTGACCATGGAACAGAAGCTAATCAAGGGGGCATGATCTGGCCATGGAGTCAGGTGATTCTGACCCACCTTTATTCTTCCTAGTCTCCCCTCAGAGGAGGAGGTAAAGATGTCCTGAGTCAAGTAGCTGTCCTCAGATACCAGGCGCCTTACTACAGAACCTCCTGCAGTTCAGATCCTCGCCAGGCCACCCTCCTACCTAGAGCTTCTCCTCTGCTATATCTCCTTGCAGCTCTAGACACTATCTGTGTTCACTATCTAGCTAGTTTTTCCTCAGCCATATAGCTCCCTATTGCAATCGTAAGTCAGTCCCCTTTCAAAGAGGACTTGACATTTTGCCTCCAGGTAGGCCGGCCATTCTCCATCTGCCCCTATGTCTACTCAGCCCTACCCTCAGTTCCCCTCAGAAAGTCATTCAACCTCCAGGCTGTGACTCATGGGCCCTTAGAAGCAGTCAGAATTTGGGGTGCTTCATGAACCCCAGGTCGCCCCTGACCAATCTGCATGGTTCCTCGCTGGCCACAGGAGCACCTGCTCATGGCCACAGGTAGCAGCTAGTTGGAACTGAGCTTCTCCTTCAGCAGGAGAGAAGTATGGGCACATGAGGGATTTTTTAGGACCCCAGATTATACCATGCATTCTAAGAAAGATGTAACCAAGGACTCCTGGCCAAGACTAGTGAATGTTCAGGGAACTCTCTAAGGGAAGGGGTATTCTGGGTGGGTCTTAATGGGTAGGTGAGAGTTTTAAATGAAGAGATGGAGTAATGAGTGAAGAGAGAGTTTGGGGGTGCATCAGAGACGATACAGCTATAGGAATGAAGGCCAACTGGGCTGTGGCTAGCCTTGACATCAAGATATTGTTCTGGATTAGTTCATAAGTAACAAGGAACTATTGAAGGTTTTTATTTGTTTGTTTGTTTGTTTTTTTAGCAGAGAATAGTCATTTTAAAAAAGATTTTTATTTGTATATTTGTGTGTTTGTGTGTGTGTGTATGTGTGGTATGTGTGTATGTGTGTGCAGGTGCCTATAGAGACTAGAAGATGGCATCAGACTCCTTGGAACTGGGGTTATAAGTCACTGTAAGTTGACGTAGGTGCTTGGAAACCATACTCATCCTTTGGATGAGCCATGGAACTTTGCCAATGGAGTGAAGCCAAACATATTGGATTTCTGGTCCATCAATACACAAGGAAGCACGCAGTGAGTCGCCAGTGGAGCCATGCTGGTTGCCCAGCAGCAAGCTTCCTGAAGCACTTGCTAATGTTCTTAAACGCTGAGCCGTCTCTCTAGTCCCTGTACAGGATAGTCACTTTGGCCATCAGATTTTACGTCTTGCCCCTGGAGCCCACCAAGAATCTTGACTGCTAGTGAAATGTACTAGTATACGTGTACATATGTGAGTGTCAACCCAGCACCAAGGGGAGACAAGGTGGTGTGGAGGTGTCTACACAAGTACCAGAGGGGGAGTGGAGCATGGGGAGGTGTTCAGCTGGAAGCCAGAGTTCCTGGGTAGCCCGGTCCAATCTGAGACACCTGCTTGGCCAACTGGGCTACCTCTCCACTACCCCTACAGCTACCTGCCTGACCCTGAGGGCCCAACAGTCTCCTGCAGGACACCCAGGTACTCTTTTCTAGGCTGTGGCAGGGCAGGGGAATTCATGTCTGGAGGGGAATTTTATTCTCTCTCCACAGGCCTTTGACCATGTCCTCATGAGTCATGCTCTGTCTGTCACTTGATCTGGCAATGGACTTCAGGTAGCTGCTGTGAGAAAGTCTGGGGAAAGAGATGAGTTACTGGTTGATTGAGCAGACAGAGCTGGGCAGGATGGAGCCAGAGCAGCAGCTGCCCAGCTGCACAGGGTACTGCATACTGCAGATGGGCAGTAGGGCACTGGATGTTCAGCTCTGAGGGTGGCACTCAGGTCCTATGTCCCTCAATGCACCAAGTGGGTTTAAATGGGAGTGTGAAGACAGGTAACTAAGCATTGTGGAAGTCCTAGTTCCTCACTGGAAAAAAAAGTTGCTTTTTCATAACAGAAACCAAAATGCCTGGCAGAACAAGTTAAGGGAGGGATGATCTGTTTCAGCTCACAGCTTCAGAGTGTTCAGCCCGTGGTCATTTGGTCTCATGCCCTTCAGAAGAACATCATGGTGACAGGAATGTGTGATGGATGCTGCCCTTCCATTCTTGAATACACACAAGAACATGACAAGAAAGGGCCAGGTGCAATATACTCCAAGGATCCTCCCCCACTGACCTACTTCCTCCATCTTGGCTACAGATCTCAAAGCTTCTACAGCCACCCCAAAGAGCATCCTAGGTGGGGATCAAGCCTTCAGTGCATGAGCACGTGGGGACATTTCATATTGAAGTCCTGATAGGGGATGGGTTATAAGTACCTATGTGGTAAGGATATAGACACTGTTGGAAAGACTTATGGGGCTGAGAGGATGGCTCCGCCAGCCAAATGCTGTGCACAAGCATGGGGGTCTGAGTTTGATCCCCAGAGCCCCCATAAAGAGCTGAGTGTGGTGGCACCAGCTTGTAATTCCAGTGCTGGAAGGCAGAGACAGAAGGATCCATCACTGGGGCTCACTAGCTAGATAGCCTCACCTGAGTAGCAAGCCCCAGGTGTCAGGTAAAGTGGATGGCTCCTGAAGAAAAATGCCAGAAATTGACATCTAGTCTCTACACGCACAGACATGTGTGTGCACACATTCCAAATACGCATACCTATAAACGTACAAATACATATATACAGACAGACACACAGACATGCATCTGTACATACTTCACAAAGACATACACATACACATACACATAAGCATATATAAAGACACACAGATATGCATGAGCATATAATTCACAGACACACATCCACACAAATGCATATTTATGTATGTATACACATACATATACACATACACAAACACATATACATATATATACACATATATATGCACACATGCATACACATACACACCCCTACATATGCACACATATACACGATGCACACAATCACATATGTGCATATATGTACACATATATACATATATACAAATATACACAAACACATATATATACACACATATATACACACAGGCACATATACACATATGTATGTTCAAATATGCATACACATACACACTTATATACAATCACACACATATGTACAAATAAGTATACATATATAAACACATGTATACACATACACATGTACATATACACATACTCACAGACACACACACACAGACTCATTTATTATTCTCACCATGCACAGATGTAGTTATAGACAGATACACAAATACCTCTCCAGGTCCCCTAGTCTTCAAGTACATCTGTCAGCTTATCCCCACCCTGCGCCTAAGCTAAGGGGTTGTAGGTTAAAGCATTAACCAAGGCTGGGTTCAAGGAGGGCAGGAGCAGATGAGACAGGCCAGAGAAAGGCCCTAAGCTTGGCATAGAGTAGCACAGCCTGCTCTGTCCTACAAGCTGTCTGTGGTCCAGCTGGAACTGAAAGTGGCTGCACAAGCTGGAGGGGCTAGTGTACTCCCCCCCCCCCCGTCTGATAAGGCACAAGTTCTTGACCTCACCTTGGCTTCGTGCAGTTGAAAAATAAAAGCCAGCCCACACCGTGGTACTGGGATTATATATTTCACACAGTCATTAAATGGCTCACAAGTATTTCCTCGTCAGCTTTGGTGGCCTGAGCAGGCAGTGAGAGGACCCTAGGGACTAGTCATGCTCTTTGAAAGCTGTACTGAGTCCAGCCTGTCCAGGGAAGGGGGGTGGGCCTTGGGGAAAAGGGTTAGTGGATACATTAAAATGGTCTCTGCTCACTTCCAGGCCCAGTGGACTCCCCTGGGCCTCAGCTGTTGTAGGCTTAAACTATAGAATGAAGGGACTGGACTAGGGAAGCTCAGCAGACTTCCTGTCTCAACAGTCCATGTGGAATTCAGTAGGGTTCCCAGAAGTGAGGCACCAGTCCCCAGACCTACCTGGGAACTTCTCCCAAGGCAAGGCCATACATGTGGCTGCTGAATCACTTTTGCCCTGCTCCTCCCTGGGCGGCTCCTCTCCCATCCCTTGTTTTTCAAATGTTTCTGATTTTGGTCAGGGGAACAGAACAAATGTGCTGACTATGTTAAAGGCCAGTTTATTAGACTGGCTTACATGACAGGGTCTGGGTAGTCCAACAATGGCTGCTGTACATAGAGAATCCAGCAGCTGCTCAGTCTACAAGGCCGGGTACCTCAGCAGTCCCAACCTAGCACTGAAGGTCTAGGGGATTCCTAGAGAGTTGCTGGTGTTGCTGGAATCTTTTGGCTTCCAAAAGATTCTAAGTTCTGATATCAGTGAAGAGCCACCACCACCAGCAGCAGCATTAAAGTAGAGGAACTTGCCAGCAAGAGTGAAGGCAAACAGACAAAACTGAAGCTTCCTTCTTCCACCTTTTGTGTGGGCTACCATCTACATCAAAGTGTGGGACTTTTCACTTCAAATAACCCACTCAAGAAAACCCCTCACTTGTGTTCCAGCAGCTTGCCTTTTTGATCCAATCATGCTGACAAACATGGTTAAACATCACTCCTTTCTCTTCACGTTTCCCTCCCCACATTCCTTTTCTTCTTGCCCATTCATTTCTAGGAGTGAGGAAATGCCTGTTCCTGCTGTGTGTCAGGCACTATGCCAGCCAGAGCCCAGCAGATGGAGCTCCCTCTCTGTAGCATCACCAGCCCCTTTCTCAAATAGAAGTGTATACTGTTTGATCCCACAGGGGCCACTAGCCTGTGGGATCAAACAGTATCTTATGTCTCAACCTGACTCTGACCTCCACCAAAGAACTCCATGACATGGCACCATCTTTTCTTCAGACACAAAAACAGTGGTGATAGAGAGTGATTCCCTGAATTCTGTTTTACCCCTGGGACTTGGGGATGGAAGGAATGCATTTTTTTCCAGTCCTCCCTTCTCTTTTACTCCTAAAAGGGATAACAAAGGCTTCATCAGGGGAGCTGTAGTTGCCTCTCCCCTGGAATACCCAGGCTCCTTTTCTTCTGGAACAATTCTCCTCTTGGGGTTAGAGAAGGCCACTCAGAAGCCAGGGGCATGTGATTCAAAGTGAACTTTGTTCTGTTTTAAGCTGTGAGCCTTGGGTGAACTATGGACCTTTGAGGTGCCTCAGTTTCTCCATCTATCATTTGGGTTTGTTGTAGGACAGCACCTCTGTGTCACTGGTAATGGCAATTGTGGTAAGGAATGGCTTAGGCAGGGGAGACCCCTAGGGAACCAGTGTCTACCCCTGGGAACTTGCTAAGTACCATACACGGAGAAGCTTAACCCAGCTCTGAACCTGGCTGGGGTCTTGGTGGAGGACACTGGTCTGTCTGCACACAGACTCTAGGACCATTACTGTATGCAGGAGGCAATGCCCTGAAAGCAGGCAGCCCAGGGCCCTCAAAAACAGCATCTTTATGAATAGCCACATTTTCTGGTTAACTAAGGTCTTAATTCTCTGGGTATAAACATATTTTTCATTTCATTCATTTGGGATAGAAATATATTATTCATCTATCTGCCTTCCGGAACTGGATATGCCGAATGCGCATTAGCTTCTCATGAAAATTCAGGTTTATTATAAAGAACGTAGAATTTAATAGATTTCATAGAATCTGGGAGCTTTAAAAAAGAACCTCAGAAAATATTGAGCAGAAAGGCATTAAAACGTATTTTTAGCCACAGTCTCTATTCACATATGATCTTAGAGAGAAGCCTGAGAATAAAGCAGATGTAAGTGAGCCCAGGCCTTTCCCACCTGGCACCTGGGGGCAAGCCACAGCTAGCCAGACCCAAAGCTTCAGTCTAGGAAGGGGCCAGAGTTCATGTCTAGGACAGTACCCTGTGTGGACAACCTGCTGAATATGCAGAACAGAATAAAGGAGAGGAGAACAGGGAAGCAAGGTACAGACTGCATTCTTTAGCCTGTATTGTGGATTGCAGCCATGTCCGGGGAGAAACAGAAGCCAATAACCCCAACCACAAATGCCTTCTGGAAGGACCATCCTCTCCATTGTACCCTGACAGCTGTCCATGACCATTGACCATCTTGTGCGTGAGCTCTGGGTAATTAGGTTGGGCTACAGGAGACATATAGAATTGACACAGGTTGCCTGGAGCCCTTTCCTAGCCTGCAGTGATAATCTCATCTTTTACTACTGCAGGCAACAGACAATGATGTGGGGACTTTCGGGGAAGTCAACTACTTCTTCAGTGATGACCCTGACAGGTGAGTTCCTGCCCCAGCCCCTGGGAGCAGCCTCTGGTGACTCAGTCCAGCAAACTGCCCTGAGTCCACGGAAGCTCCAGGAACTGAACTCTAGACCCATCATTACCAACTGCTCTGATGCTGAGACCCTTTTAATGCAGTTCCTCATGTTGCAGTGACCCCAACCATAAAATTATTTTTGTTGGTACTTTGTAACTGTAATTTTGCTCCTTTTATGAATTGTAATGTGAATATCTGATATGTTACCCCCTGAGGGGTCACGACCCACATGTTGAGAAACACTGCTCTAGAGAGAGCTTGTTAGTGTCTGGCTCTCACTGGAATCAGTTGGCAAAGCTCCTAAGCAACCTGGTACAGGATCTCTCTAGACATAACCGGGGGGTGGGGGGGAGAAGTGGGCATCTGTGAGGCTCAGAAGTTCTAACACTGCTATTCCTGCCACCAGCAGCCACAGAGACATTCAAAGCCTGACTGTGTACCAGGCTCTTTGTCAAACACTCACCATGCATCAGCCTCAGAACTCTCATCACTTCCATCTGACAGCAAGTTCCAGCTTGGAGAGGCTGAATTCCTTACAAACTGCACACAGCCAGTAGACAACAGGGCCTGGCCTCTGTACGTAGCCTTTACCACCAGGACCTGTGGCCTACCAGGAGGTGGCTGTCAGTATGCAGCAACTCCTAGGTGGACTACTTACTTCCCTCGCGGTGTGATACCTGTGCCACCCTGCACAGAGTGGCAATGTTGTCCTTGAGTAGCCCTGGGCCACCTCTTGTCATCAATTTATCAGAGGCTCGTCCTGTCGATTTAACATGATCAAAGACCTGGTTGGATTCAAAGGGCAGGACCCTCTGAGAATAAACAGCCTAGGGCTGGAGAGATGATCGGTCAGAAAAAGGCTTACCGTGTGAGTGTAAAGACCCAAGTTTGGTCCTAGGAACCCATGTTTAAAAAAAAAATCCAGGCATGATTGTACATGCTTGAAATTCCAGGGGAAGGATATACAGGAAGATGACCTAGGGCTCATAGGCCAAATGGCCTGACCAAGTCTGTGAGCTCCAGGCCAGTGAGAGACCCTGTCTCAAAAAAAACAAGGTAGGTGGCATGGCATCTGAGGAACGACAGCTAAAGTTAGTTGAGCCCTGACTTATAGGCAAACAAGTATGCCTGTGCGCATTCTCTCTCTCTCTCTCTCTCTCTCTCTCTCTCTCTGCTAGTCCCATACATTTAGAACTGACTGAGGCAGTCTGGCTGTTAGTCTGCATTAACAGCCTAGACAGTCTATGAATGATCAGAAAGAAACTGTGACTCTATTAGGTGTGTCACTAGCATTATTGGACACTCTGTGACAGATGCCTCAGCACTAGGTGCAGGCGGAGCACTGGCTGGATGCACAGGGTAGTGTAGTTCTCAGGCGCCCAGTGTTCATGGGGCCTGGTCATCTTGGCTCTCTCTCTTCTTCACTTGGGATCTAGGGCTTCTCTGTACCTCAAGCAGGGATCTTGCAGGCTTGGGTGCTGGTAGCTGCCAAATAGGCAGAGCATACACATGGTCCTGCAAGCTCACTTGGCTTTCTAGAGAGCACATTTAGAGCGGATGTTTGAGGTTCGTCTTACTGATACTCGTGATCCCCAGAACACTTCTACCAGACTCTTCCCAAAGGCTTAGTCCCTCCAGCAATTGACAGGGTCAGCTCCAACACAGGATCCAGCACCTTTTTCCAGCTATCAGATGGCAAAATTTGTATCCTGAGTACGCTATTATATAAACACACCTCTGGGCTGAAGCCCCTGCTCACAGAGAGGGGCATCACCGAGTCTTCAGCCCCTGCAGGAGCTCACCCATAGCTTGCCTTGGCCTCTCTCTCTCTCTCCTCCCGACACAGGTTCTCACTGGACAAGGACACGGGGCTCATCTTGCTAATAGCCCGGCTGGACTATGAACTTATCCAGCGTTTCACCTTGACTGTCATTGCCCGGGATGGAGGTGGTGAGGAGACCACAGGCCGGGTCCGGATCAATGTTCTGGATGTCAATGACAATGTGCCCACCTTCCAGAAGGATGCCTACGTGGGTGCTCTGAGGGAGAATGAGCCTTCTGTCACACAGCTGGTGCGGCTCAGGGTAAGGCCTGGGAGACCTGCGTTTGTTACCTCATTCTCTGAGTCCTTCTGGGAAAGAGCTAAACTCCCATATACTCCTCTGAACATCACCTCCTCCCCCTAGAGAACCAGAACGGGCATATTCAGATAGCCTCCCTCAACTCAGATGTCAGGCTGTTTAGCATAAAAACATCCTCATGTCCCTTAGAAGGCCATAGAGTGGGTGGGGTAGCCATCGCTTTGCAAGACCACCAACACAGTGTCCAGAGGGGCTGGTGGGTGGGCTCATTAAGAAAGGACCAGCCATTCAAATATGAGGACCTGAGTTCAGTTGTAAACACCTCTGTAATACCTGATTCACACCTATATTCCCAGTGTTGAGGAGGGGAGACAGGAGGATCCATGGTAGCCAGTTGACAAACTTTAATGAGAGAGACCCTCTCTCAAAAGATAAGGCAAAGAGCAACAAGAAAGATACCTGATGTCAACCTCTGTCCTCTACACACTCACACAGGTGTGTACATATGTGTGCACATTTGAGCATGTACATACACATACAGAGTAGCCTCAAAGACCACAAAAGGGAAGGCAGGGGAGAGATGGGCAGGGAAGACATAGCCTGTAGGTAGAAAGCAGAGCTCACCTGAAAGGAGGCTTTGTTCTTCACAGGTTTTCCTGAAGAAAGTCCCTAGTGCATGGCAGTGATCTCTAACCCCATCCTCATTTCCAAAGTGACAGGACCCAGGGTCTCTCCTTGGGTCTTGTTTCTGAAATAAATAGTGATGAGGGCAAGAGTGAAGGGTGGACATGAGGTGCACGAAAAGTCCTGGCATGGTTTCCCCCAAAGACCCTGCCTTCCCTTTGGCTCTGCCCCAGGTACATCCATCATGCTGGGAAGCCCTGGAGGCTCTCAGGAGTCAGGAACACCCAGGAAAGAGGCTAATGCATCCCTACAGTCAAAGGAAGCAGGATCCCTGGCTGCTCTCCAAATGCCTGCTTTCCTCCTTGCCTACATGCTACATGTGTTTAATAGGGACCTACTGTGCACCAAGCTAGATGAGCTGCTGCACCTAGGAACCATAGGGCCCTGCACACATGAGCTGATGGACTGATTGCAAGCAGCAGCTAATAAGAAATTACAGTGTGCATGAGGGTACTAGCAGGATACCCAAGGGTCCCTGTCTTGGTCTGTTTTCTGTTGCTAGAGTATGACTAAGGCTGTATACTTTATAATGAGAACAAAGTGGGGGAGGGTGTCTATCAATTTGCCCTCTGACTAAGGCCCCTTAGCTCCTTCCCAGTGTTGTAGACAGCATCATGAGTGGATCAGAGGAGGAAACTCACACAGCTAAATAGGAGGCAAAGCAGATTCAAGACCAGGCACGCTTTTTCTATAGTGACCTGATCTTAAGGAAACTAACCAGTATTCCTACAAAACTACATAAAATGCTGGTAGCAGAGCCTCCAGTGACAAAAACACCTCCCACTAGGCCCCATCCCTTCATAGTTCCACTACCTCTTACTACCATGCCCCTGGGAACCAAGCTATCAGCCCATGGACACTCAGGAACAAACTGATTGCCAACCATAGCAGGCTATCTCTGGGGAGGCTTGTGCGTCCTGAGGAGTTAGGGTCTGGGACAGAGAGTATGGGACGCTGGTGCACCAGGTATCATCTGGGAGAGCCCGGTGCCATTTTTCAGGCCTTCAACCAGACCTCTCCGCTCTCCAGACCACATCTGTGCTCACAAGTGGAGGGAACAGAGTTTTGTTGGGAGCAAGAAAGTGGGTTCCTGCTGAGTAACAAGAGGGTCCCTCAAATCCTGGGCCAGGCGGTGACCTGAGCTACATCATCCAAAGAAGAACTTAGAGGAGTGGGCTGCCTCACCACCACCCTCACCTGTCCCCAGGCCTTTGGTGGGCTCACAAGGCCCTGTCTTCCCTGTTCCTCCCAGGCAACAGATGAAGACTCCCCTCCCAACAACCAGATTACCTACAGTATCGTCAATGCATCTGCCTTTGGCAGCTACTTCGACATCAGCGTGTATGAAGGCTATGGAGGTACTACTGGGGCAGAACGGGGGGCCCAGCTGGGGAGAGGGTTGGTGGGACTCTTACAGTCGTGATCCCCTCCAGTGATGGAGCCACCCTTTATCTCCCATGCTCCCTACACTTTCCTGGAAGCTGCTGGGGTCCCTGTGGCTAGAGCAGGGTATCCCAGAGGTCATCCCCCCAAGGCTAATAGCTATCTCACACCAGCCAGACCTTTCTCTGAGTTTTAGGCCCATAGGCAGCCACACAGGTAATGCTGAGGTGACTAGAGTACATGGAGGAGGCAGGCTGGATGAGCCTCACTGTCCTTTGGGCAGGTCTGTGTGCCTCTCAGGCTGCAACCTTTTCTTGAGGGTGTAGTCTCCATCTAAAGAAATGGGAGATGGTGGAGGAAACTTCCCCAGCAGCATTGTTCTGTAGAGTTCAAGGGAATGGTGGCAAAGTCACCTTGTTGCCACAATAGCAGCCAGTTGGTGGGCTCAGCAAAGAGCCAGGCACTGACAGTCACTAAACCAAGTATAAGGGCCAGGAGGCTTGCCATGCTGCCTCTACTCAAGGGAATCTCTGCAAATGGGTGGCTGAACTCTGCTTATAAGATCCTTGCTCCTGCTGTTCCAGTGATCAGTGTGAGCCGCCCACTGGATTACGAACAGATACCCAATGGGCTGATATACCTAACAGTCATGGCCAAGGATGCTGGCAACCCCCCTCTCTACAGCACCGTCCCTGTCACCATTGAGGTGTTTGTAAGTATGTGGGTCACTGGCCTTACTTACTCTTCCAGGGTCACGGGTGGTGAATGCTTCTGAGAGTACCAGAAGCCTCAACTCAGCCTAGCAGTGAAGGGCTTTAACACTGAAACTGTCCCAAATCCTGCTCTCAGAACATTGTGCCATTCCTTCAGCTGCCTAACCACCTGCCTGCATGGCCAGAGACCCAGGGCCCTGGAGCTCAGTGAGAGATGCATGACCCTGCTTTGGCTTCATGTGAAGCCTTGGGAAATCCTCTGGAAAGCAAGGCTGGGGTGAGAAAGAAGGAGATGGGGAAGGACTCCTTCCTGAGTAGCCACATTTCATGAAGACCCTCTTTGTACCTCTCCTCTTTTTTCCTTCCTCTCTCTGGTCCTCTGAAGATAGAAAGGGGCCTGAATGCAAGCCGCTGCCTGTCTGACATGAATATCAAGCACACCTTAGAGCTTTCCTGTCTGAAATTATCAGTCCCTGAATCCATCTCCACACTGGCTCATTTGCCATGTGCTGCTCCCCCGGCCACGCTCGGGGGGAGGGGGACGGCACAGAGCATGGCCTGACAGCAGGACCCACAGGTCTATTTCTCCTGGGATCTGAGCACACACTGGCATGCCCCCTCCCTATTTGCAACAGAGGGTGAATGAATGTCAGTGGGAGTTAGCGCATTCAGGGCTCTGGAGGATTAAATTGCGATGTCAGTTGGGACATAGCTGAGCGTGGAACACAAGCTCAGGAAAGTCCCCAGAGCAGGCTTGCAGCTGGCCTTCCTATCACAGCCAGCACCAAGCAGCCCCTGAGGTAACCCCACACCAGTCCTTTAATTATCCTGAGGCTGGGACCAGCTTCCAAGCAGACAAGTCTTCATCAGGACAGGAGACTCCTACTAGGTGGTTCCATAGAAAGCTCCCAGGGGCATTGGGATCGGGACGCTGGAGTGGCAGGAAAAGGAGTCTATACAGAGATAGGGACAGCTCAGGGATGTTCAGAGAGTCGGGACTTTGCTCCAGATAGTGGCATAGGAAAAGAAGAGACTCATGGGAGTCCAAAAACACTGGCCTATCTTGACCCCACAACCTCCTACTGCCTTAACCCATCAGGGTAGCACCAAAGCACCAGAATGTGCCCCCAATAGTAATGACCATGTCACATGACCTGATGCTCAGCAGGCCTTCCAGTCTAGCCTCATCCCCATCCTGATCAGAATCCCTAACCGTGCCCTCCTCAGAACCACACATTGCCCCTTGACCTGGCCCTACCCACCACCCCCTCCTATGCATTCTGTCTGCGTTTGCGGCACATGAAGTATGGGAAGTCTAGGAGGAATGATGCTGGAGCCATACCCCCAAGCGATGTGGAACAAAAAGGAGCTGGGCTCTTCCTGGGGGTATGTGACTTAGAACCTGCCTCCATTACCCACTAACTGTGTACTCTGGGCTTCTTGCCACTCTGAGCCTTGGTTTTCTCATCTGCTGATGGGGATCATCATGGTGCCTGCCTCTTGTGTTACCATGAGAAGGGCTTAAGACCACCCAGGCAGTCCCTGGCATGTGGCTCATCATCGCAGATGACAGGACAGATATGTGTCCTGCCAACAACAGTATGCCCTTATGCAAATGAGAGCTCTGAGGGTGGGGCAGGGGGCTGAGCAGCACCCTCTAGGTTTTAGGACAGGGAACTAGGAAGGGTAAGGGTGGGAAGGTGTCCTGGTTTTATTCTGCTGCTATGATAAAACACTGAACAAAAGCAACCCTCTTTGGGGAGGAAAGGGTTTATTTGTCTTACACTTCCAGGTCACAGTTCATTGCTGAGAGCCAGTCAGGAAGTTTAGGTAGAGACAATAGTGGAACACTGTTTGCTAGCTTGCCCTCTGGCTCACTTAGGGTTCGTGCCCAGCCAGCCCAGGCCCACCTGTCTAGGACTGGGGCTGCCTACAGTGAGCTGGGCCCTCTCCGTCAGAAATCCTTGACAAGCCCACCAGCCAGTCTATTGACTGAGACTCCATTAGAGCACTTTAGGCTGTGACAAATTGACCTTTGACACTCACTAGGACAATGATATAGGGAGGCAGGTTGAAGTGGTCCACTCTGGCCTAGGCAGGCACCATCATCCATATGGAAACTAAAGCTCACAGAGCTCCACCATGGAGCCAGGGGCTTCCCATGTCATAGTCTCTGCTAGGCCCTTGACAGAGGAAGCTGAGGACAGTGGAGACAGGGGCCACTGCTTCCTTGCACTTTCCACTGATAGAGTTAGGCTTGAACCCACACCTGAGGAATTGGATATTTTACTCCCCATAGTCATAGGCTGGGAAGACTGGGACATCCTCACCCACATGTAACAGAACCCAGTACTCTTCAGAGACCCCACCCCCACCCCATGAACAGAATTAACTGAGCCAGGAATATCTTATCAAATAAAGTATGGTTCTTAGGGCTCTAACCTACAGGGCTGAAGCAGGAGGACAGTCATGAGTTCAAGATCAGCCTGGACTACAGTCAATTCTAGGCTACAGATTGATACCCTATCTCAATAAACCAAAAATAAAGTAACTAAAGTGCAGTTCCTACCTAGTGTCCCTGATTAGGGCCAAGACTGCACTCTTGTCAGCCCCTTCCGGGATTGAAGGCGCACTATTGCTGCTCCTGTTAAGGGCCATCTATGCCCTGCTCTCGGGACCTTGAAATCCAGACTATGTTCTGCTCTCTGTGACTCGGTGAAGAGAGAGACCTGACAGGTTCTCTTCTTGCCTCAGCCCTTCCAGGGAACCAGAGCAAACAGGAAGTCCAAGGATGGGCTAGCCTTTTCCCAATGCAAATGCAAGATGGGGCAGCAGCCTTCCTGCCCTGTCTCCAGGCAGGAGACACTCCGTGTGTGTGTGTGTGTGTGTGTGTGTGTGTGTGTGTGTGTCGGGAGTGGAGGGGTTTGAGTGAATGCAGGCTCCACCCTCTCCAGTGAGCTAGTGAGCCCCAGCAGAACAGAAGAACCCCCATTTTCACATTCCCCTGGTGTTGTCAGCAGAGCCCTCGGGGGGGGGGGTCTGCCCTTCCCTTGAGTCTACCCAGCCATCTGGCAGCAGGAGCAGCCGGCAACAAAGACAGGTGCCGCTGTGGCTCGGAGAGAACTTCCGCTCAGCTCCCAAGCAGGGCATTTGGACAGCATAGTCACTCGTGTCTAAGGAGCACACTTGAAAAGGTCACCGCCTTCGGGTTGATTTTGCACGTGGGTGATTTTTAAGTAGCTGTCACTCTGCTTAGCTGCCTCCTCCCTTGGCCGAAAGGATTTTCTCTTGCCTAGGAAAAAAAATAACAAAAAGAGCTTTCATTGACTAATTGGTGGAGGTCTTCCCATGCAGGCGGGCATGGGGAGGGGCGATAGAGCGCTTTCAGGCTTGGGCAAGGAGGAGCAGGTAAGAGGAGCCAGGTGATTCCTTTTCATCCTCTGCTTGTTGGTTTTTAATAAAGAAGTCAAACTCGGTTTGTAGATTTCCCATTAGGGGACAATAAGCTTTTATAGAGGGAGCCACTGAATTAGAACTAATAGCGAGTGCAGCGCCAGAATCCGGGGAAATATCACCGCTAATAAGTTTCTGCCTCGTGCTCTGTTGCTGACATTCTCGGTGTTGCTTTGTGCAGCCAAGCAGAAGTCTCAATGTGTATACCCAAAGCACTTGAGTCCATGCCAGGAGCCAGGGTGAGACCCAGGTGGCCTGTGGGGACATCAGAAGAGCCCTCAGGTTTCCAGCTCTCTGGGAAGAAAGTAAGCCTGTATGCAGGACAGAATAGAAGAAAGATTTGGGGAGAAATGGTGCAATCAATTCTGAGAACTCACCATGCAGCAGACAGGCTGAGGCTGTCTACAGTCCCAGGGAGAGGAGAACCAGGCCACATGGTCTCATCCCTCTCCTCATTGCTCTTGCAGAAGAAACTGTAGCAAAAGAGTTCAGCAAACTGTGTCCCCTGGAAGAGTTTCCAGTTCCCTAATCTCCAGGACCCACTGAACATTGTGACATGGGGAGATGGGAGGAACACTCAGCCAGCTCCTGAGCTCCTTGCTGCTCTATTGAGCTGAGGAGGGAAGCATAGAGCCAAGGGAGCCAGAGAGGCTTCAGTAAAGAGGGCAACTGGGAAGAATTCTTGGTGAGCGATTGCAGAAGTTGGCTATGGTGAGAGTCTCAAAGGCAGGAAGGCTTGCGTCTCTGACTGAGGAGTTTAGGGAGCTTGGGCTGCACCTGGCATTGGTTCCCCCAACGTGGGGCTCATCCCTACCTGGCTCAGCCCCTCAGCCAGGCTTCCCACTCCCATCCCTAGCTTCTGCAGACTGAGCCAGAGGAAGGAACACTTTAGAACTGGCAGGTACCAGGCTGCAGACCAAGTTGGTTCAAAGGATGAGAAGCTGGTGTTCATGTATGATCAGGCTGTCTGTCTACAGCCAGTTCAGGGCTTAGGCTCTGAGAGAAGCATAACCATCACCCGCTCCTACACAGTTCTTTATCTTTGGTGTTAGATGCGCCTTGCTCCCTCACTTTTTAAAAAGATTTATGTATTTTAATGTGCATTGATGTTTTGTCTGCATATATGTCTGTGTCAGAGTGCCAGATCCTTTGAAACTGGAGTTACAGACAGTTGTAGGTACTGAGAATTGAACCTGCATCCTCTGGAAGATCAGGCAGTGCTTTTAACTGCTGAGCCATGTCTCCAGCTCTCTTCCTCACTTTTTAATTCATTAAAAAACAATTTATGTGAAAGGGTGTTTTGCCTCCATGAATGTCTATATGTGTGCCTAGTACCTGCAGAGGCCATAAAAAGGTATCAGAGCCCCAGGAACTGAAGTTAAAGATAGTTGTGGGTTCTGGAAATTGAACCTGGGTCCTCTGGAAGAACATCCAATGCTCTTGACCACCAAACCATCTCTCCAGGCCTCTCCCTTCATTTCAGCAGAGGTTCTAGAACTTATCACCGTGTCTTGACTTCGCTGGGAGGCAAGGTCAAGTGGACACTGCATGGGAGCAAAAGAACTAAGGGGCTGGGCTTCTAGAGTAAGCTTGGAGTACAGCTGGAAGGTGAGAGGGGGTGCTGGGAGCTGTAGATGAGCTGACTGCTGTCTTTTCAGTGTCTATCTCCAGATCTCATATTATTCCTTTCCAACCCTTGCACATTTCCCCAATGACTGCCTTACCTAACCTTCAACATGAATTGACAAAGCAACTCCTGGCTTTCATAATATCTAGCCACTCCAGATACATAGAGGCCAGACGCCCTCAGGGCCACCTTTCCCAAACTACCCCTTGGTTCTCACTTTGGCAAGTACCTTGCCAACACATTGATCTGAATGCTTCCTTTCCAGGATGAGAATGACAACCCTCCTACCTTCAGCAAGCCTGCCTACTTCGTTTCTGTGGTAGAGAACATCATGGCAGGTACAGCTGGGGCAGGGGCAGAACACACATACAAGCCGGCAGCTGCAGCTGTGGTACATACATGTTGGGGGCCTCCAGCCTTCTGTCAGATTCCCAGACATCCATGACAACTAAGAAAAGTCTTTGGGGACATCTGGTTATTGTCACTACTATGTGCAGAACTCCCATGGGACATGGGTCGTGTTCATCTGCAGCCAGTCCAGTGGGAAAAGAATAATAGAAGATGGTTAATTATATAATCTTAATTAAAGAATGTGGAGTGTAGTTGAGTTCTGAGACTCAGTACTGTGAGGCAGGTCCCAGAAGCCGTGACTTCTGGTGGGGTGGCTTTGAAGGGCAGTCTTGAAGTGTATTTCTATATGAGCCTGAGAATGGAAGGCCCAACTTGAGCCAGCACCACAAGATCCATATGTGGGTTCCTTCCCTCAGGGTAGGCTGGCAGCAGCATCTTCACCTCCAAGTGTGCTGTCCTCAGGGATATGTGTATTGGAAAGACTTTTGAGCCCTGGTGTAGAGTGGAGGACAGAGAGTATCCAGCAAAGCTGAACTTAGAGAGAGTTGACATCAATATAGCTGGAGCTTTGTATCAGGGTCTGAGCAGGGCCTCCAGATACCTCTCCAGTATCTGAAGATAAGTGAGTTGGGTGTCATGCTGGGCCCACCCCACATTCCTATGTCTAGCCCAACCTAGGCCCTCACTGCTCCCTCCTCTCCTGGGCTAATGACACCTAATTATCTTTCTGTCTTCATGTTCCTGGGATCAAAGAATATACCTGAGGCCCCTGGCCACCTGGAAGGGCCTGCCTGATCCGTGCTCTTCTTGGAGACTGCTATTCCTCCTAGCTGCCACCAGTGCCTGGTGCTTATATACTTTTTTCCAGGGAGCCTTCCCAGAAGCCCCGCAGGTAGACCCATGCTGGGTCATCTGTAGAGGAAGTGGCTGAGGCACTCTTCTGCGGGCCATGGTGCTGTAACCTGGGGCTGACGTCAACCTCTGAGTGCCCCCAAGAGCAGAGGGTGCTGCAGCCAAAAGCCTGGGTGGGCACAGCCATAGGACAAATCACTTGTGGGGACTGGCCAGGGCTGCAGTAATAGCCAACCTTCCCTAAGCCCATATAAGATTCCATGTAGATGGGAACAAAGAGAAAGGCCTTTGCCTTCAGTGGACATTAACAAGAAAATAAAGTCCTTTATAAATTCTGCTATGAATAAGATAAATTGGATGTAGTAAATGTAAAATAATTTAATTGGGAGCTCTGTTTCTTTGGACTCAAATGAAAGCTGGGTGGGTCTGAGCCACAGGACAGCCAGGTAAGGTCAGGGGACACTTTGTGCTGTGGGAGGCTAGGCCCAGTGTCGGAAGTAGGGGGAGAAGAGGAGCGAATCCTCTCCCAGGCCCAGCCTCACCTTAGTAAAGACCTGAGTCCACCCAGCACTCTGCTGCCATACCCCACCTCTCAGGCTTTCCAACTCCTTGAGGTTTGGTCACTACAGGTTCCAGGATCTGACTCCAGGACCTTGGGGTCAGAAAAGCAACTTCCTACCTCTTTGTCTTCCTAAAGGAGCCACAGTGCTGTTCCTAAATGCCACAGACCTGGACCGTTCTCGGGAGTATGGACAGGAGTCCATTATTTTCTCGTTGGAGGGATCCTCGCAGTTCCGCATCAATGCCCGCTCTGGTGAGTCCCAAACTGATGCTCTGCACCATCAGCTTGCCCTTTCTGGGCCAGTCAGGGACCATACTCTCCTCTCATGCTGTTAACAGCAAGCCAGATAGTCACTTCAGCATTAATTACTCATCTTACCCAGAGCAGTCTCATCACAAACACATCCACCGTGCCTTTCAGCAGTAAAGAGTGTCCAAAGCTGTTCATTTTCCAAATAGCTGGCACAGACCACGCTCCAGGGGCTGTGCCACCCCCAAATATGCTGTGTCTTGGCTGCTTACTTGGGCCTTAAACCTGGACTCCTCTTCATTCGTTTAAAGTGTTCTGTGCACTAGATAGGTGACTATCTATAATGAACACACCTAAAATCAGCCTGTAGGAAGTACAGAAAGAAATCGCCGCTGTGTTTTCTTTTGTATATTCACCTGGGGCTCCCATCTATAGCTCCCTGTTCATCCTG
The DNA here is from genome assembly GCF_030254825.1 of Meriones unguiculatus. Classification (NCBI taxonomy): domain Eukaryota; kingdom Metazoa; phylum Chordata; class Mammalia; order Rodentia; family Muridae; genus Meriones; species Meriones unguiculatus. The sequence goes on from NC_083363.1 coordinate 25,322,284, forward strand.
TGTAAGTCTTTCTAAGGCTCTCTATACACCTCTAACTTTCTCTCCTCCTTGAAGCTCAGGGGAAAGTAGGTGAGAAAGAACAAGCATAGGCTGCTCAGCCATGCCTGGGGAGGATTTGGGGCCCCTTGTGCTCATTTGGAGGGTGCCTAACTCAATGCTAGAGCGTAGGAAGAATAAAGTATGGTCCTCTTAGGGTCCAGGACAGCTGTATGGGCATGTACGTCACCTGCTTCTAGGAGGCCATTTTTGTTAATTTAAAGAAACTCTAGATGCCAACAGGTTTATTCCAGTCTCTCAGTGACTCAGAACAGTAGGAACATACAGCAGTGCGGGCAGATGTCCAGTGGGTGGCCTTTCACATGACAATTCTAAACCTAGGTCACTTCCATGTGGTAGTTCCAAGGAGAAAAATATACAAGAGATATTTGTTCAAGGCCATCTGTCATCCTCACACACAATGCCCTGGCTAGAGGAGACAGGAGCTACCTCACTCTAGAAAGCCTGGGGAAGAGTCCTGGCCTAATGGTCACCATTCAACAGGGAACAAGAACTCTGGAGATGTTGCCATCCCTGCCACAGGCAGGCAGTAGCCCAGTCGGACCTTACTGCTGTCCATGACTCATGGACCAAGGTTGGCTTTCCAGCTCTCCTTCCTGCCAAGAATCTGGGAGAAGATGGCTGCTGTTGTTACATACAAGGACAGAAGAGGAGACCCAGGGTCACATGAGTCTTTCCACATTCGACCTTCCTCCTCCTCTCAGAGGATCCTCCTTAGCAAGCCGCATTTCCAAGAAGCAATAGTCACACCTCAGAATCTGCTAGTTAGTTAGAATCTGTTAGTTCCATGACTCCCAGGGACAGAAAAGCATCGCCACCCCTTAGGGAACATGGTACCATGTTTGTATATAACCCACCTGTGTCTTCCAGCAGCCTTAAGGCATTTCTCAATCACTAAGAGATGTGGTGTGATGTACATTCTGTGTAAAAAGCCAGCCTGGGGACGGGGAGATGGCACCGTGGTAAGGTGCTTGCTGTGCAATATGAGAGTGTATGTTCACATCCCTAGAACCCACTCAAGGCCCAATGCAGGGACGTGTGTCTGTAAGCCTAGCATTCTTGCTTTGAGATGGGAGGCAGAGACAGGAGAATGCAGGCGAGCCATCCTGGGCTACACAGCAGCAAACAGACCTTGTCTCAAAACAAGGTGGCAAGTCAGGACTGACACCCAAAGTTGTTCGCTGGCCTCCACAAGTTTACTGTGTGATGTTCACAGCTACACACATGAATGCGTGCATGCATTGATCCCTGGGCTGGAGATGTTACCTAATATGTATGATGCTATGGGCTCTATCCACTCCAGATGTGGTGGCACCTGCCTGTAATCTACCACCCAGGAAGTGGAGGCTGGAAGATCAGAAGTTCAAAGTCATCCTCAGCTACATAGCAAGTTCCAGTCCACCCTGGCCACATGAGACCTCTGTCTCATAAAACAAACAACAACAAAAAACTGGTTGCACTATATTGTGCAAAGAATAATGGCAAGAAAAAAATCTCTACATGCTCAATCCAGATGTAATTTTTAAAGCACTTCTGATCTGTAGATATGGATGCAGATACCATCTTGGCACCATTTGTTAACATAAACCAAGTGCCCATCACTATGTCCTTCCCTTTCCAGCATTACCCCCATTTTCCAGATGAGAAAAATTAGGCAAGAACCAAGTTAAAAATTTCACTGATGTCTCTCAGAGCTTGACCAGCTGACCTCCGAGCTCAACACATTGACTTTTGGGGTCCATAAAGCCATATGTGAGCCATATCCTGCCCCCCCATCCACATCCTGCTGCAGGTCAGGGGTCAGCCCTACCCCAGGGCCCACAAAGGGGACGCTTTCTGCTGCCCTAACATGTTCTCTACCCAAAGGTGGGAGCATTTGCCTCTGAGGTCCTTGGTTGCATTAGCCAGTCCTGCTACACAGAGCTGGCTTAATTGATCCTAATTTCCCAGATGGAAAAGGCCATCTATCATGAATACAAGTTTGTATTCAAAACTTTTTACAGATTAATTTTTCTAGCCATACCAATTTTTTATTAATTGATACCACCCAATGAGGGGCATGGCTTCCTGGGCAAACCTCAACCAGTCTATGGTTCCTGGCTTTGGCACCTTCATTGCTTTGTCCTCTAACTCTGGCTACTGCTCAACCCAAGACAGGAAGGGAAATGTGAATATAAGGGAACTAGCTGTCCAAGTGCCCTTGTTAGCACAGAGATGTTAAGTAGCTTATTGCATGTCACACAGCTCAGGCTATAGAAACAAAAAGGTGGGTATCACTGCCTGCCTGCCTTGGGTTCTTTCAGTGTACTGGAAGAAAATGATCAGTTTCTGAATGGTGGGTATTTCCCCTATAGTTTCTTCATTGTGCTAGTGTGTGTGTGTGTGTCTCTGTGTGTGTGTGTGTGTGTGTGTGTATGTGTGTGTGTGTGTTTTCCAGAGGCTGTCAGGAGTCTTCCCCAATCACTCTCCATGTTAGTTTTCTGAGACAAGAGTCTCTCACTGAGCTGGGGGTCCTGGAGCTCATTGATTCAGCCACCCCTGCTGACCAGTGAGCTCCAGAGATTCTCCTGTCTCCACCTTTCCCACAGCTTTGGGCTTCCAAATACATGCTGCCATGCTGGCCTTCAGCATGGGTCTGGGGACTGAACTCTGGCCCTCATGCTTGCACAGCAGGAACTTTATTAACGGAGCCAGCCCCCAGCCCCAGAGATGTCTTTGCGACATCTCTGGCTGGAAGGCATTCTGAGTTTCTTCTGACAGATGAGAAAACTGAGGCTTAAAGAGATTTGGACTTCTTCTCAGGGACAGCCATACCAGGAAAGCTATATACAGAACTCAAATCTGGATCTTTGTTCTCCAAGTAGAAGCCATCTCCTGCAGCACTGCAGGCCAGCTGGGGCCTGTCCTGTCCACAGTGATGTGCTCAGCTGTGCTGGCTCTGGGAATGCCATGGCCAAGGCCATGGAGTTAGTGACTTGATTTGGTCCTGGCGGGAGTATTTATACCACTGAAATCAACAACTGGCTTTTGTTCTCTTTGGGGAGCTGTTTGTTAAACACCTACCCATCCAAGACTACCAAATGGGCTGGGAGACAGATAGCTCAGTTGGGAAAGTACATGAGGACCTGAGTTCAATTCCCAGAATCTGCATAAAAATTCCAGGCATTGTGGCATATGCTTGGCATCCTAGTGTTGGATAGACAGACAGATGAATCCTTGGGTATCATTAGCCACCCTGCTTAGTCTAAGCAGTTAGTCCTATGTCCTAGTGAGAAAAGGTGCCTCTAAAAACAAGGTGGATGGCTCCTGAGATGTAATACTCAAGGTTGGCATCTGGCGTCCACACACGTGAAAATACACATACGTGCTCACCCACACCAAGGATTACCATCAATGTTCCAAAGATGCCTAAGAACGAAAAAAAAGACCAAAAACGGCTGACAAAAAAAAAAATTGTAGTTTATTTTAAACATGTCTGTTAATAGTTCATTTACACACTAAAAAAAAAAAAAAAATTTCAGGTGATATTAGACCAGTGATGGAGTAGTTGGGAAAGTATCTTATGACTGTTAACTCAGAACTCTGTAGGTTGCACACTGTAGGCTCACATACTGTGGGCTTGCACACTGTAGGTTCACACATTGTAGGCTTGCATGCCCAGGCCAGAGCCAAAAGCTAAAGCATGTATGGAATCCAGCCTGTGTGTCTCCCTCCTACCACTGGTGACTCCCAGTGACTGTATGCCTACATAGATAGCCTGGGCTATTCCGAGGTCTTTCATGACATTAAATGACTGCCACAATACCCTACTGTGAAACTGTGCTGTCATAGTTCCCATTTGAGCAGGTGTGGAAACTGAGGCACAGGGGGCTGAAGCAACTAGATGGAGCCCATAAAGCCGGAAAAAGGATGTCAAGTCTAACCCAGAGGTGGTCTGTGAATGGGTCTGGTGTTAAATGTCCCTCCTGCTCTGTCAGCCCCTGCCCCACATCTGCAAAGCTGCCTCATTATGGGGTACTGTTACCCAGCTCTTGGGTACCCTCCAAAACACAGTGCTTTGCCCTCTCAAGTACACAGATGGGCTCACTGCAGTTGCAGAGGCCATGGCAGCCTTGAATGTGGCCAGCTACAGCTTGAAAGTACATCTCCATGTCTATGTCCACCCCACCACCACACATACACCATCTCATTCATCTATCTTTTTGTCCAATAGGAGAAATCACCACCACATCTCTGCTGGACCGAGAGACCAAATCTGAATACATCCTCATTGTGCGTGCTGTGGATGGGGGTGTGGGCCATAACCAGAAAACTGGCATTGCCACAGTGAGTACCTCCTTACCCTGCTGACCAGGTCCCTCCTCCCTGCTCACCTTCAGGTTGCCTCATCAGGCCTCTGGGTACCATGTCCTGACCCAGGGTGAGGCACTATGAGGTGGCATCTGCAGAGAGCAGCCAAGAGCAGCCATGGGAAAGGAAGGCCTTGCCACCAGGACACAGGACACTCAGGAGGGCACAATATGTCCACTATAGTCCAAAGGCCCAGATGGGCAAGCAGCAGAGGACATGGGCCCCAGAATCCTCTCCTGCTCTCTGGGACATCTAAGTAGAAGCCACAATTCCTATGAGGAGGAATTAGGGTCCTTCAGTGTCCCCTGGGATACTACCCCATCTACAATCACCTATAATGATGAGAAATGATGCTGAGTTTCCCTGCATCTAGCCCTCAGGGGAGGCCCATGAGCCCATCAAGGCCTCATCACCACAAAAGAGCTCAAGGAGGAGGCAGTAGCTTAGGAGCCCTAAGTGAGCTCCTGGTGGCAGAGGGTGGAATGGGGACAGTGAGGAATGGAAAGCGGCCCTGAGACAGGAAGAAGCCACAGTAGGTGGCCTGTTGCTCTAGGAGTCCTTCCTCTGTTCTCCTTCCCCATGCCTGCCTTGGGCTCACCCTGGAGGCCTCTTTCTTCACCTTGCTCCATGGTTTCCACCTACCCTGGGAAGCTGCCCCATTCTTGCCAGATCAGAGGATCCAAGCTGGGGTTGGCACTTGGCTGGAACTGGAACCCCATCTTGTTCACCTCTGTAGAGGCTGGCCCTGCTAATAGGAATCACAGCTCAGCCCTGTAAATAATTTACCTGGGACAGGTGAACAGAGAAACCATTTGACTTGTGTCTGAGACCAGGAAGGTCAAGGGATCCTCTCAGATCCCCAACTGGGGTCACCATCACTAAGACCAAATCCATGAGAGAAGCCTGGGTCACAACAAGGATTTCAGACACTCATCCATTCTCTACCTCCTCATGGAACAGCACGAAGACCCCCCTCTGGCAGAGACCTCACCCCACTTTGTCCCTGAAAATCTAGGCTCTCCTTGAAACAGGCTTCTGTTGGACCCAAGACCCCTGAGGGTCCTGAGCCTGCCCTTGCTCTTGTTGACCTTTATGGACCACAGCGCCCCTTGTGGCCCACAGGTGAACGTCACCCTCCTGGACATCAATGACAACCACCCTACTTGGAAGGATGCTCCCTACTACATCAACCTGGTGGAGATGACACCTCCTGACTCTGACGTGACCACGGTAAGTAGCAGACAGCACTGCCTGGCAACCTTGACAGGGTGGATGCGTTCCCACTCCGATCCCCTGGCCTGCCACAGGCACTCCTAGGCTTGGTGTTTCATTCTGAGCCAGCCCATGTCCTTTAGCCACTAAGCCGCTGCAGCCATTGGCCTGGTTGGCTCTGGCCTGTGTTAGCTCTCAGGACTGCCTCAGCATGGAGTTGATGCTCACCCACCCCAGGGAGTCTCTGGCAGAGGATGCCAGGCATTCACCTGTATGTCCTGTGTGTGACTGCCATGTTCACTATATAACTTAAAGCAGGGAAAGGAAACAAAGCCGGAGACACTGGGTCCCAGAATGAAACCTGGAAGCAGCTGAAGACAGACAGGGCCAATACCCCACTTGCTCTACCCAACTCTCATATTTATGTTTGTAAGTCTTTCTTCCCCCTACCTTTGAACCCCATTTAGTCTCATCTTGGGAAGGCTAGTCCCCAAATGTTGAGCCAAACCAGTCAGCCTGTGATGGGCATGCACTCTGACATTTCTCAGTAGCACTGTTGATTGAACGTTTGTCCTGTCCTATACTACCCCAAGAGCATCTCATGAATTCTCTCTCATCCTCATGATATTCTACCCTGGCAGCAGGACTCGGCTCAAACCCCTGGGGCCAGTGTGAGGTGGTGCTGGAGCTTGCACTCAGGCCTGCTGGCTTTTTAATGAGGACTTAGAAACCACCTGGCCCATCCCTTTGTCCCTCTATGGACTCACAGATATCTAGAAGAGGCCTAGGTCCTGAAGATCTGGTAGACTGGGGCAGGGTCAGTAGCCTTTAGATCTGACACTAAGAACCTGCTCCATCCACACGTAGGGCCTTGACCTCAGTGTTCTCACCCCTCACCAGCAAGTTCCTGAAGGGTCTATCTGGACCAGAGAGAGAGAATGGAAACCTGGAAGGACAAAGAGGGAAAGATCTGAGTGATCATCAGCTGGTGCATCGTGTCCCCTTCCAGAGAATCCCAAGCAGCAAAGCAGGGCAGGCAATCTCCAATAAGTGGGTGTTCAAAGCCTGGCCCGAGCTACAGTTAGAAACTCTAGCTGGGGCCACCAGGGCTCTGGGTCCCACAGGCACTCTCCGATGCCACCTTGTGGGCACCCTGGTGATTGGCTCAAAACAACCTCCAAGGAGTTCCCAATTTGGTATCCCCAAGATGCTGTAGAATGCCCATCTCTGAACATCTGTCTGTCCTTGTGTTTCCTCCCAAAGGAAATTGAGAGGGAAGTGAGGGAGGGAGGTGGGGGGGGCGGTGGCAGTAGTTAGGCTACATAAGCCCTCAGTGAGCAAAGGCTTTGTGCTAGACCCATGCTCACTCAGCAAGAAGTACAGGAAGGGACAGAGCCCTGCTCTACCTCCAGAGGGGCCTCATGTCATCCTCTGCTCAGACTTACCACTGGATCCTTCCTATCTAATCCACTGTAAAAGCCAGGTCCACGCTGGAGACGGCTTGATGGTGAGAGTGTCTGCTTCATAAATATAAAGACCCAAGTTCAGATCCCAATATTCATAAAAAGCTGGGCAAGGCTTTCATACCCACATGCCTTTAACCCCAGAAGCTTGATGGGCAGATACAAAATTGCTGGAGCTTGCTGGCCATCAGCCTAACTCCAGCTTCAATGAAAAACCCTGTCATAGGGAAATGTGGCAGAAAGTGATAGAGCACGACAAATATTCTGTACACACACACATACACACACACACACACACACACACACACATGCATACACATGCATGCACAAATATGCCTACAGCCTGCAAGACCTGTCTATGGTTACCTTGAACAGACAGATAGACACGTATATCCCAGACAGCATGACAGACACAGGGCTACAGCCCCAAACTTCTCAGGAAGAAGTAAGTAAAATCAAAATGTAAAACTTGTTATATTAAACAGCTACCAAGTCTAAAATGCAGCAATTGTAATTAAAAAATATAGAGTTTGTGGGGATTTAATTACATGAAAGATGAATTCTAGGTTAGACTCTCGACTTAAGAAGTTTCCAGAACTTGGTAGAAATCCCAGTTGTTCATGATGAGTGCCAAGAAATCAGAAATCAAGTGTCTTATACATTAATCAAGTTGGTCATAGAAAAGTCATTTCAAGAGGAATCACCACAGAAATTTTTTAAGTTTCATAACCCCTAAAACACATCTGTGAGCACAGTGTAGTGCTTTTAAGAAGGTCCCAGGAACTTGGGTCTCCCCGCAGCCCAAGTGAGGTAGGGCTGTGGCACAAGAAAGGTGGCTGGAGGAGAGCAGGGCTAGCAAGGGAGCCGAGCAACAATAAGCAGAAGGTGAGACTGCGTGGGACTGGCCTGCCTTCCCACACCTACCACAGGCATGCACATAAGTGCGCACACACGTATTAACAAAAATAAGTCTACACATATGCACACACATACATCCTATATCCTCATGCACATTCCTGGGCATGTATTAACACACGTATATACACATATGCATATACTTATGCACAGGTGCATGTGCGTTCTTGCGACACACACACACACACACACACACACACACACACACACACACTGACCTTTCCATTTCCTGCACACTCACCTCTCCCTGACTGAGCACATTCCCCATTCCCCAACAAGGCTCTCAGTTCCCTGACCTCCTCCACACATTGCTCCCTCTGTTTGTCCCAACTTGAAATGCCACCTCTGAGAAAGACTCGCTGTGCCCTGCCCCCTTCTGCTTCCTTCTGAGGTGTTTCATAGTCCAGGCTTACCTGTTAAAATACCTGTTTATAGGGAAGAAGCTAGCTTAGTGAGTACCAAAGGATCTGGGTTCTAATTCCAATGACAACAGTTGTCAGCTTTGTGACCTTAGGCAAGTTACTCCCCATCTCTGTGTTCATTCCCATTACCTAGAAAATGGGCTAGTAAGAGTCTCCACCTGAGATTACTGTCATCAGATCTTTTGGGGTATGTGTGTGTGTGTGTGTGTGTGTGTGTGTGTGTGTTGTGTTGTGTATGTGTGTGATATATGACCACCTCAGGTGTCAAACCTTGCAATCCACCTTGTTTGAGTCAGGGTCTCCTGTCATTCACCACAGCACTCCCCAGGCTTATCTGGCCCAAGAGAGTCCAGGAATTCTTTTGTCTCTGCCTCCATCTTGCCCTAAGAGTCTGACATCACATACCACGTGCTTTTGCTTATGTGGGTTCTGAGGATTTAAACTTGGGTCACTGGGCTTGAGTGCAACTATTTTGCCCACTGGGCCATCACCCATGATTCTTGTGTCAGATTTTGATTAGTCAAAATGCTGGAAGCACTAGGACCTGGCACCTGCCACTATCAGCAGTCTCTTTGCTGGGCTCACTATGGAGGAGGCATTGTCGGGCATACCATAGCTAAGCAATATATCTCAAATGCTTGCTGTTAAGGCTGTGTTCAGATGCCGGGCTGGTAAGCTTCACCTCATTACCACTCAGCCTCCAGCTCTGTGTCTGGGCTAGCTCTTCCTCAACTGGAGAATCCATTGGCGGCTTCCCAAGGGCCACTCTAGCATTAGCAACAGTCATGACTCCAGAAGCCCAAAGTGATGGAAACCAAAAAATTTCCAGTCTGTGGCAGATGAGCTTGTGCCTGTATGTCACTTTATTCAGTGCCCTCTGAGTTGACAAAGTACATGCATCTCTGGGCCTCAGTGTGTTGGACATGTGGGCTCCAAACGTGGCTTCCTGATGAGTATACACTATGGGCTAGATGCCTCTCCTGCCTTCCTCTTTCTTCCTGCAATGAGCTGGGGCCCAACTCTCCCTGCTGTTCCTGGGGCCTCCTTCAAGGACCTGCTGATGGGCATTGATTTAGAGCCTTTCAACACCCTCCAGCAAAATAAAGAAGAGGGAGAGAATTATTCCCTGTCAGGCAGGAGAAAAATGACGAGCATGAAATGGGAAATAAATGAGAGGAAAATGGTGAGAGTCCACAGACTTGCCCAGTGAGAGCCTCCAGTGAGGGTCTCAGCCTCTGCCCTCTCCCAGGACCCCTTCCCACCCCATGACCAGAGAGGGGCTGAGAGACCAAGGCCAGTGACCACCACCAACTAGAGTACAGGGCAGCTCTGCTGGAGAGTGTCTTTCTCACTATGAAACTGACCACACATGCTGACCTGGGATGGGCTGTTTTGGCTCCACATCTTAGTTTCCGCATCCAGAAGAACCTGGATGAACAGGGCCGTCTCTTCTGTAACATACAGACATAGAAACCCAAGGGACACTTGCCTCCTCTGTCCCTTATTGACATAATGCAGCCTGGCTTGAACTATGTCTGGGATGAACCATCTCTTGTAAAATAGGGTGGTGGGGCCCCATCATGGAGGCTGGAGACATGAGGCAGTATGGTCACAATACAGTGAAGAAATCAAGGACAGGGCCCTCCTCCCCCCTCTGCTGCTACAAGTGAAGCAGAGTGTAGGATGAGATGTGTAGGGAGAGTGTAGGATGAGATGAGTCTGGTGTGAGATGTCTAAGCTGAAGAGGATCTCGCTGGCAAGGAACGTGCCCTGTAAGCCTCTCTCCCTGCCCATCCCAACCCCCAGATCCCAGAGATGGTAACAGGTGGAGACCCTGGCCAGATATCTATCTGTTCTGGTCTAGTGAGCCCAGATACACCTTGACTGGGGATTAAGCCAGAGGAGGGACAAATTCTGCTGCCAGAGTACAAAAGCTCACACCAAGTGAGACGAAGAAGCTGACCAGCTCTGACTGTCATTGCCCAGTGTCATGAAGTTAATGACACTCTCCTGATACAGGCCCTGGGACCAAAGTCATCCTCTCCCCACCCACCATGATCCCACCCACCTCTGATATCATCATGGTCCTGCAATACAAAAAGATGGTGGATTGGAGGGTGAGAGCCACTGTTATCTCAGGACTCTGGGAGGCTGCGAGAGAGGGGGCAAGATCACCCCAAAGCTGGTGCTGTGTGACCTTGAGTCTGGCCCATGCATCTCTGGGCTCTGCTTTTCCATCTAAACTGGGACCCAGCTAATGGCTCCCTGCCCAAGCCTTGGTGTCACAGAGCCCCAGTGCTTCTCAAACCCTCCACCATCAGAAGCAACAGAGGGAGAAAGAGCGAGCTTGTTTCCAGGCCCCAAACCTGCAACTTCTGATCCTCCTACTTCCAACTCCTGAGTTCTAGGAAATCAGCACCATTAGTTTGTGTGGTACTCAGGGCCATATGTATGCAAGCATGTACTATACCAACTGACCTACATCCCACTTACCCATCCCCATCCCACTATTATACCCAGGACAGCCAGGCTTGAATAAAAAAGAGATGATGGGTGAAGATGTCAGAGAATCCAGACTTCAAAACTGATGTATTTTTGTGACCCTCCCACTTCCTGTCCCCAACAGAGCCCTCATGGGGCAAGAGAGCCCGCCGACTGCACCTGCGCCTGGGCCTGCTCCTGGGCCAGGGACTGCAATGTAACTCAGTAAGGGGTCTGTTCCTTCCTGGGCAGGTGGTGGCTGTGGACCCAGATCTGGGGGAGAATGGCACCCTGGTGTACAGCATCCAGCCCCCCAATAAGTTCTATAGTCTGAACAGCACCACAGGCAAGATCCGCACCACCCACGTCATGCTGGACCGAGAGAACCCTGACCCCGTGGAGGCGGAGCTCATGCGCAAGATCATTGTCTCTGTCACAGACTGTACGGACTCCTGCACCACCACCCCTGAGCTCCCACATAGGCAGAGGCTCTTGAACCTTTGGGGGATGGCCCATGGGTGGTCCTTAGGGATCCTGGAACCCACTCAGGAGGGCTATCTCATCACTAATAATAGAATGGTGTCTACATCCACATGTGACCAACCCCAGGGCCCCTGCCGTAGGGAGGGCCTGGGAAGGGACAAGTGGCTCAAGCCCCTCCTCACAGGGACACCTGGGGATTGGGATGGGGTGTGTGTATGCCTCCCTTTCTCTGTCATTTTTCTCTTACACCCCTCTTCCCATCCCTGCCCGATTTTTCCTTGTCCTTTCAGGTGGCAGACCCCCTCTGAAGGCCACCAGCAGTGCCACAGTCTTTGTGAACCTCTTGGATCTTAATGACAATGACCCCACTTTCCAGAACCTGCCTTTTGTGGCTGAGGTTCTTGAAGGCACCCCTGCAGGGGTCTCTGTCTACCAAGTAAGTGTTGCTCATTTACCATGCCCCTGCGCACCAAGGGGTCCCTGTGTGCTCCATGCTAAGCACTTTCGTCAGGGCGGTGGGTGCTAACACTTTCGTCAGGGCGGTGGGTGCTAATCAAGAGCCCCTGCAGTATGTAAGTAAAAAATACTGGGACAACTAGTGGTGAGAGAACTGCTGAGGCTGAGGAAGGCTGGGAGGCCCCGAGGGAGAGCCTTGAGCCAAGTCTGGAAGAACCAGCAGATTTGGAGAGATGGAGGCTCTGTGCCACAAGCAAGGACAAGGAATATGATCAGGCAAAAACAGAAGCCAGGAGGGTGGACAGAAATCCTAGAAGCTGGCTCGGAAAGGTCCCCAGCCTGTAGGGGTCTGGCCTAAGACTCCAACGCCACAAGTTATAGATGGTTGTGGAACACAATGTCAGAAGTGTGTGGCTCAGCACCCCTAAATAAGATCCCTCATACCTCCTGTGAGTCCTCAAGCAACTCTGCACGGAAGTGAGACTCTTCCCATAGGTCTCTTCCAAAGCTTAGGAAGGAAGCTTTGAAGAGACTCCCAAACTTCCCATGGCCCAGAAGAGGTCGGGCCTCTCTCCCCATCCCCATCACCCTAATAGACTGGGAGGCCCTGAAGGTGCTGATTCAGAGAACACGATGTCCTACCAGGAGTGTCTTAGGAACTCTGGGAGACCTTCAAGGTTGAGATTGTGCACTTTCAGCTGGGGTGCAGCCAGGTGGGACCTGTGGAAAGAGCGCTTTCCCAGAATGAGCAAGGCCCTGAGTGCCATGTGCAGCACCTCAAAAGAAAGGCACTGGAGTCCAATATGCGTGTTCATCCCAGTCCTACCACTGTCGCTGTGTGACACAGAGCACACTCCTCAACCCCTCTGAGCCTCAGATTTCTCACTGGAGAACAGGAAATCACAGCAGTGCCTGCTTGGCTGTGCTGAGGCAACAATTTGTTGTGTGTATCATGGTTTATATGTGAGACAGTGGGATCGCTCGTCCCCACTCCAAAACGACAGGGCTGTTTCTCAGGATGCCAGAGTATATGGCCTTGGCTGTGCCTACTGGCTCACTGTGATTGTTTCTTTTCCTACAAGAGGAGATTGACAGTGTGTTTGACCCCTGAAAATTAGAGACATTCTCCCAAGTCCCCAGCAGGAAGAGCCTCCAGTTCTACCACAGTGGCTAGTCCCCAAGGAGAAACTCCCAAAGGAGGTGGGAGCAAGCGAATAACAGATCTCTGCGAGGACCTCTACACCTGGAGGGAAAGAGGCCCTGAGGCAGATTTTACAGATGTTTAGAGCCACAGCAAGGCTACAGGAACTGGGAATGTGTGACAGGGAAATCTCAGATTCAGGAAGAGGTTCTGACATAACCTCTTTGTCTCCTGGCCCCAACTAGGACCTCAACAAGAAAGATCTCTACTGAGCATGTATAAGAATTCTCTTCAGGGATTAGAGTACAAATTAAGTCAAAGCACTGAGCCCCTGTTCTGGAAGGCAGCCGAGAAGCACGGAGAAACCTTGTCCAATCTCTGCACTAAATGAGGCCATTGTCTTCCAATGGCAAGCATCTTGCTTTAACCACAAAGCTCCCATCTTCACTGTGGTCATTCAGCTTTCTCCAAGTTCTCAGGTGTTAGCCTATGAAATTCTCAGTGTACTGGATCATGTGCTGGGAATTTCTCTGACCAGGGCTGGAATTGCCAGTGGGAACAATTTGGGACCCAGGGAGGAGCTTTACCTGACTTTATCCCAGGTGAAATGTACCAAATGAAATTTTTGTGTGGCATTGAAGAATAGTCCTGATGTCTTTTTACATCATTTTAATTTATAAAGCAGAGAGAGGAGTTGGTCCTGGAGGCTGTGAAGCCAAGATCCAGGAAATGAAAACATCCTTAGGCTGAGTGCGCCTAGCCAGTATTGTCAGGGCTGCAGAATGAGGGGAGGTTCTGGACCATGGCAATGTATAGGAGCCCAAGGCCTGCTGGAGTCTGGAAGAGCCTCCTTAAAGGATAGTAGGGCTTAAAGGGCAAGACTTAGGGGCCTGGGTCTGGTCCTAGGAAGCCCTTCTCACTCTGTGCATTCAGACCAGAGATTATCTGAGGCTTCCAGCTCTGACACCCCCCAGTGGAGGCTTCCCTGGAGACACTGGCCAGGCCTGAGGTTCACAGGGGAGCAGGTGTGACTGATGCCCCAAGCTCTGGTTGGTAGGAAAGGGGAGGTCATGCCCAGGAAAGAAGCATCTATTCCAGCATCTGTAGAGAAATTTTAATTCAGAACATGGCTGATCTGGCAAGAGAATACATCCAAAGACCTTCTAGATCTGTGTGATCCTATTGAAATATAAACTGACCTTTAAACCAGAAGATAGAGCAAGCAGATCTGAGTTTAAGTCAAGCCTGGTATAGGGCAAGTTTCGAGTAAAGAAAAGCTTAGGTTCAGGGGTGGTGGTACATGTCTTTAATCCCAAACAATGAAGGTGAAGTTAGTTTGTAGAAGGAAGGACCCGTGTTTGAAAGTGATGTCTAACAGAGTGGCAGAAAAGTGACAAGTCAGACAAAGATTTGACAGAATAGAATATATGACCAACTCTCTTGAGAAGAGAGGAATGGGAAGCTACTTAAGGGGCAATGGGGAGAGAGAGATTGAGAGAGAGAGAGAGAGAGAGAGAGAGAGAGAGAGAGAGAGAGAGAGAGAGAGAAGAGGAGAGGAGGCAGTTTTACTGGGAGAGTTTTACAGAGAGAGGTTGACACAGGTGAAGACAGAATGAGCCAAAGAATGAGGAGCCAGAAGATTAGAAAAGATTGATGGAGTTAGTTTGAGGCTAAGCAGAGCAATTCAGAGACCAAGAGAAAAGTCAGATTGAATAAGTTAGCTGGGAGAGGAGTTTGAGCCAGAATGGCTGAGTTGAATCAGCCAGCCCAGAGGTCAATAAGAACAAGAAAGGGAGAGCTTATTCAGCAGTAAGTCTCAGAGGCTGAAAACATTTTAGGCCTAGGTTAGATTGTAAGAAGACTAAAAGCTTCCAGGACTAGGCCTAGGTTAACAGACAGAGGCAACAATTGAAACAGGCTAGTAAAAGTTCCTTTTACACGCATCTTCTTCCTGACACAGCTTCTCCTTTCCTCCAGGTGGCGGCCATTGATCTAGACGAGGGCCTGAATGGGCTGGTGTCTTATCGCATGCAAGTGGGCATGCCCCGCATGGACTTTGTCATCAACAGCACCAATGGTGTGGTCACAACCACAGTTGAGCTGGACCGTGAGCGGATCGCCGAGTACCAGCTGCGGGTGGTGGCCAGTGATGCGGGCACACCTACCAAGAGCTCCACCAGCACACTCACTATCCGGGGTGAGGGGTACCTCCGACAAGGAGCTGGGTCTGGGACTGTGCCATCACTTGCTAGTCATGCACTGGCCATTGGGCTCCCTCTCCAGTAGGAAGCCCTACAGCCCAGCCCTGACTCTGTCTATTCTGTTCAAAATGCTCATTGAGCTTTGTCTTGACCTGGCTACTGCTTCAAAGCCCAGAGCCCCACCAAGGCCCACATCCCTCCTAGTCTCCCATCACAGCATCTAAAGTGAACTCAAGGCTGATGCTGGGACCCCAGGGTTCTAAGCAGGACTGTCATCTTAGGAAAGCTGGTGCTTTCTCAGATGTAAAGAAGATTCCCCATTCTATGGCTATGGAATCATAGGGCTTCTCACGGAGGGGTATGGCTGTTGTGGAAAGAGGGTAGCTAGGGGCCTCCACTCCCAGACTCTTCACCCCTTGAGACCAAGTGCCATTATGTCTGCCCTGTATGATGGAATATGATTTCCCATCTGCAAGGTCTTTAGCTCTGAGAAAAATGGAGACACTGACAGAGTGTGGCTGGAGGTAGGAAAGACCCTGAGGAAGTACATGCAGGGCTTACCCTGGCATGGCTTTCCTGGCTCTCCATCCAGAGGATACAGAGAAGGAGATAGGCAAGTGGTTAACCTAACACAGACACACAGCTTCGCCTGCTTCAGTGGGCACCTGGCATAGTAAGGGTCTTGGAGCCCATTGTCCTCTTATCCTATGGATACAAGACTCCCTTATAGATGCTGGGAGCCAGTTTGGGGACCTACTTCTTCACCAAATAATCAATAGGAAGTGTGTCACCTCTTCCAAACTCAGGAAAAACCGTAGATAGTAACAATGGCCAGAAAACATAGATCGTAACAATAGATAGACACTTCTCCCAGTTACCCCACAGAGAGCAGGGAGGCTCGTCTCACTTGTGAGGGTCACCTAAACTCCATATGCCCAAGGAAGAGAGGCCTGCTATGAAAAGCTGGACACACAAATATTTAAGGGAAATAAAATTTTTAGAAAGGAAAAACTTCAGAGCCAGCTTCCTTCTCTGGGATCCCTTTTGAAAACTAGGGTCAACTCCCCAAGATCACAGCCTCTCCACTGTATTGCTGTGTGACTATAGTTATTTAACTGCTCTGAGCTTCCATCCTCCCACCTACAGTGTGGCTGGTGCTGGCCGCCTCGGAATGATGTCACAGGGGTGGCTGTAGACTGTGTGAGACACCCTAAACATCATCGTCATTATTATTATTGCTGGGGGAGGGGTGCTCCGGGCTTCCCTCACCTACATTTAACAGTTAGGGATGGTTTAGGGGGCAGGGAGTGCTAGCTCTGGTCAGCTTGAACCTGTATGACTCAGCCACCATGCAGGACCCCTGGATTCATAACCAGACAGCATTGACACAGATGCCACGTGAAGCCCATGACCCCCTTGGAAGTTCTTTCCTGCGTGGTTCCCGGCACCCACCGTAGCAGGCAAGCCTGGGCCAGTGTGTCCCCTCTGTTTGCAGTGCTGGACGTGAATGACGAGATGCCCACCTTCTTCCCCACTGTGTACAACGTGTCTGTGTCTGAGGACGTTCCCCGGGAGTTCCGTGTGCTGTGGCTGAACTGCACGGACAATGACGTGGGCCTCAATGCAGAGCTCAGCTACTTCATCACAGGTACTGCCCTGGCTGCCCAGCAGGGACCTGGACCAGGTGGGGCAGAAGCATGGAAAAGGGGCATCGGCCTCTCCCTCCATGCCTCCCCGAGGGCTTGTTCCTGCTTCCCAGGGAGCTTCGAGGCTGGGGGTGTCCTGTGGGTTAGGCAGAGGAGACAGTGTTGACTGAAGTGTCCCTTCACCCCACTTCAGGGTGAGGAAGCAGTTTGCAGGAGTGTGGCTTTGTCCTTCCCCAGTGACTCACGAAAATGCCTATTTGTTGAGAGGTAGGTGGTTGCAACCCACCTAAATCGATTAGTTTGAGCTGGAACATCAATAGGGTTGTGGCTAAAGCTGATGAGGCCCTGCTCTGACTCTCTGGAGAAAGTGAACCTGCCACAGTAGTAGAACCCATGGGAAATGGCAAACATGTTCTGTGGTTGTCATCCCATGAGTTAGAACCATTTCCTGCTTCTTCAATGCCTGGTCCACCTGCATCAACACTAGGACGCAGGGAAGGAGGGAAGAACCCTCTCACATCTCTCAACCCACCCATAACCGCCTTCTTTCTATGTATGAGCCATCTGGAGCCCTGTATGTATATACCACATCTGTGCATGCATACCTGTACACATATGTAGTGTGCACATATGTGATACCTCTCCCCAGCAGCAAGGGATCCCAGGCTCAGATCCTGGCTTACGTGTCCCTATGGCTTCTTGTAGCCTCAGTGACTTTTCAGGCCTCAGGCTGGCCCTCCCAGGCCCTCCCATTCTTTCCTCTTCATGCTCCTAGCCCAAAGACCATTCCAGAAAGCCACAGTTGGCGAGACCCCCCCCCCCACACACACACACACGACATCAGCCTAGAAGTTCTGCCACTAATTTGAATTGTAGTATATTTCCTCCCTGCCCTGTGTAGGGCTGTGTTCTGTCCCTTGCAAGATTGTGAGGAGCCTGGAAGTTGACTTCTGGGCCGTCCCCTCAGGGGCAAACCACGTAAAGGAAGAAGAGACTTGCCAGAACCTGGCAAAGTGACTGGTTCCTGCTGGCTGCTCTTGAGCCCTCCCAGACCTTTACTCTCCTGAGCCGCCTCAGTTCTTCCAAGCACAGTGCCATGGCACCCTCTGCTGTCAAGAGTGCTGTACTGCAACCAGCTCACACAGGCAGCTTCTTTCTCTAATCCCAGGGAGTACCTACCCTGGCTCCAACCCACAAGGAGACCACCATCCAGGGACACCAAACCCACCTGACTTCTGTCCACTTGCCCTCCTGCTCCATTATGGTCCTCCATGAGTTCCCATCCAGAGAACTGTAGTCCTCAGCCCCTTGCTATCACCAAAGGTCCTCATCCTGGGAAATTCCCAGCCCCCCATCCCACCCCAAAGCCAGTCTTTGGCCACATGTAAAAAGCCCTTTTCCAAGCCATCTGCTCAATCTCCTTCAAAAGAGATTCTAGGGCAACATGGGCTGGATCCACACTCCAGAGTCAGCATACGGGAGTGGCCCAGGACAGGGCCCAGAAGCTCAGATCAGGGGAAGGTGAGACAAGCCGGTCCATAATTGGAGTGCCTGCTGCATAGTAGGTGCTCAATGGATGTTGAACACTCATGCTTTCAGTCATTCACCCACACAAGCTGCACCCTCTGCCCAGGAAAGCATCCTCTGAGGGATCCTGTGCGGGTGCCTATTTAGGAGTAAAGTCAAAGCCCCCCCTTTGTCTGTCATAGAGCTCTGCTGCCCACCCTGAATCTTCCTCCACTTCTGCCTGCAGGGGGGAACGTGGACGGGAAGTTCAGTGTGGGCTACCGTGATGCCACGGTGAGAACCGTGGTGGGCCTGGACCGCGAGACCACAGCTGCATACACTCTGGTTCTGGAAGCCATAGGTACGTTCTGGCTGCCCTGTATACCGTCTGCGCAGTTATTCCAGGCAGAATTCACACGGGGAATCAGGCGTGGAGCCAAAACTCTGCCCTGAGACTGGTGAAGAATGGCACACCACACTCATAGCATCACTGGGCACTGTGGGGTGGGTGGCTACTGTCCTGTGCCCCTGGCTGCTAAGAAGGGTAAGGCCACAGGCCAAGAAGTAGACTCCTGGCTGCTCAAGGCAGAAAGGGACAACAGGTGACACGGTGGTGATCCTAACACTGGGGAGGTGGGGACGAGGATCAAGAGTTCAAGATCATTCCCAAGCTCACAGCAAGTTTGAGGCCAGACTGGGCCACATGAGACCCTTTCTCAAAAAAATATCAAAAATTAAAATGAATAGGCTGCGGTGGTCAGGGCTCAGGGCTGTCAGACCTTGGGCTCCCTGCCTTGGCTGTTCTGCCTCTGTTGCTGAGTGTGTCATTCTCTGGACCATGGTGGCCATTCATTATAGCCACCCCAGTTCAACATCCTCCTGGGTTCAAGTGTGACAGTAGAGAAGGCAGCACTGGCCTTTTCCCCAGCCTTACTGGTAGCAGCTTTTAGACTAGCTGTGGTTAGTTCCAACTCTGAAAGCAAAGACTATAATGAGACAGGAAAGGATATGGAAATCTGAATCTTGCACCAAAAGCTTGGCCTTTGCTCTCTAAGCAGTAGAAAGCACTTCACTGGAGGGGGACAGGTGTGGGGAGGTCTGTGTTCCCTCCCCACAGTAGCTCCTGGTCCCCCCAGGAGCACCCTCTACACTGTGGAGTCTGCTGGGTGAGCAGGAATGAGCTATACTGTACTCTTCCGACCAACTGCCCTCCCAACTCAGCCATGCCCAGCTAGCTCTGCCCTTCTCTGCCCATCCTGAGTGCCTGCCTCGTGGGAAGACACTGTCCTCTGAAGAGCTGTCACTCAACCACAGCCAGCCTTGGCTTCATGAAGGTCTCCCAGTTCAGCATCCTTAGCCCTTGGGATGAGAGGGAGGAGCCTAGAAAAGGGACCTCCCTGGGGTGAATGATCTGCACCTCAGCATATGCTCAACTAGGAAGAAAAACCACGTCACCATTGCTCCCCGGCCAACCCAACTGCCCCTCTCCTCCCTGGGTTGAACGTTGTGGCTGGGGCACACGCACTGGCAGAAAGATCATCCTCTGAGGAGGACTTTCAGCAGCTTTCCCAGATAGGGCCGTGGCTCCCATGTCATACCTCTCCACCCTGGATGGCTCCTGCAGAGCCTTAGCATGCCTTAGGTTTAAAGGCCAAGCTCATCAAGTGGGCATGCTGATCCGGCCAGCCCAGTGCTTAATAAGGAACAATAATACTTAGTGGGAAACATTTTTAAGCCTTTATTCCAGAGTTCAGGAGTTCAATCTCTTGAGAAATCAGAAGCCAGGTGTCCGTGGGCCCACATTCTGCCCATCATCTGTGACTCGAGCAGTGAACACTTGCCCTTGAGGTTGCTGACCCAAGTGTCTTACCTGTGTCCCTCACCTCTCACACTGTCATTACCCCTGTGGGTCCCAGGCTTGCTGAGACAAATTAAAGCAACTTTGGTGCCTTAACAAAGGCACAGATGTATTCCCTGTTCTAGAAGTTCAAAACTGAGTTGTTGGCAGAGCTACAGTCCCTCCACAGCCTCTGGTCAGAATCCTTCCTTGCTCCTCCACATCTTGTGGCCGCAGGGTTCCTTCTCGAATAGCCCTATTTTCACCAGACCTTCTCTTTGTTGGTAGTTGTTTTCTGAGACAAACAATACTCAAATAACTGATCTCTAATAATCCTCCTGCCTTGGCTTCCCATGAGGGATTACAGGCAGCTACTGTGATCAGAATACAATGTCATCTAAGGACATTTAATCCCTGGGTAAATGGATAGTGGGACTGGCCTCCCTTAAAGATCTTTGACTTAATTATGTCTCCAGAGACCCCTTTTATGAAACGAATAATGTGCATAGGCTGCTGAAGGCTTGGCCATTCATCCCGCCTTCTTTAGTGCCTTGGTTAGTCCAGCTGTGAGCTGGGAAGGATCGTCCTGCCTGCTTGCCTGGGTTGTTGTGAGGAAGGATTGAGTGAGTCTCCATCTGATGTCAATGTTGTTAGTGTTGCTGATGGTCTGGAAGGACAGTGAGCCGCCAGCCCTTGAGGCTGGTGTAAAACAGTGTAACTCTTTGCTGATAACCTGGAGTGCATAGCTGCTAATGCCTGTTCTCCTTCACCACCCCCGCCACCCCCGCCACAGACAATGGCCCTGTAGGCAAGCGGCACACAGGTACCGCCACTGTGTTTGTCACAGTTCTGGATGTGAATGACAACCGGCCCATCTTTCTGCAAAGCAGCTATGAGGCCAGCGTCCCAGAAGACATCCCGGAGGGCCACAGCATTGTGCAGGTAGGTGGCAGGCTAATGCCAGGCAGGGCAATGCTCAGCCCTGAGGGCACTGGCTCAGTAGAGTCATACCATAAGAGGTGGGACTGCAGGAGTCCAAGGTGGGCTGGAAGTAGTTTCTTGCACTTCAAGAAAAGGGAGGCATGATCCTTCCTCCCTTTGGGGAAGAGTGGGCCCCAGACTGTGTGAGCTGAGGACAAGGCCCTGGCTCACCTTGGCCTCCCCCAGAGCCTTTCAGAGCAGTGGGGAGTGGGGAGTAATGCTTTCCTGGAAAGGAATCAAGGAGAGAGAGCAAGGGTTCAGCGAGGCCAGAACAGAGAGGCTTTCACTGCTTCTTGGCCAAGCTCCCCTCTTGGAAGTAAACAAGGAAAAGAAAGGGAGTAGGAGCCACAGCTAAGAGTCTCAGGCAGGAGGACCCTGAAAACGAATCATGAAGCATACACACACACAAACACACACACACACACACACACACACACACACACACACACACACAGTGAGAAAGAGGGAGAGGCAGGGGTGCTCAGTTGCTGGGAGGGAAGACAGAGAATGAATAGCCCATTTCACCAGCCTCAGTGTTTTTGACTCAATCCAAGGGTGAGCCAAACTCAACAAAGATGGGCCTGCCACTAGCTCAAGAGGGAAGGAAGAGTGGGAGGTAGGAGGGTGCCTACATCCCTGTGTGGGCACTGTGAATGGCCAGGAGAGAAACAGAAAGCTGACTCTTGATAGAATCCAGGAAGGCTGGCTCCAGAAGGAGGGTCTCTTCCTCTGGCCTCAGCTAAGAAAGAATTAAAGTCCCCACCCATGAAGCGATGGAGCCCTACCGTAACTTAGTACCTGCCATCCCCAGCTTACTCATAAGCACCCCAGACCCTGTAGTAAACCCAAAATATCAGGTCAAGGGGGAACCTCATGCCTACATTTTAGCCCAAGGTGCTTCAGGGAGGTGAAGAAACAAGAGGGGAGGGGTTGCCCAAAAATAGCTATGGGAGGAAGCTGGTTTGCTTCCTGGCCCTGAAAATGCTTTTCTTTCTTTCTTTCTTTCTTTCTTTCTTTCTTTCTTTCTTTCTTTCTTTCTTTCTTTCTTTCTTTCTTTCTTTCTTTTTCTTTCTTTCCTTTCTTTTCTTTTCTCTTCTTCTTCTTTTTTTTTTTTTGGGGGGGGCGTTGAGACAGGGTTTCTCTGTATAGTACTGTTCTGGACTCACTTTGCAGACCAGGCTGGCCCCGAACTCACAGAGATCTTCCTGCCTCTGCTTCCCAAGTGCTGGGATTAAAGGTGTGCGTCATCACACCTGGCTGAAATGCTGGGTTTTATGTGCATAAGACTTGGGTCCACACCCTAAAGTCCCTGAGTGACACAGGGCTCCCCTGCTGTCTTCACTTCTTAGACATTCAGGGTCTTAGGACACTTTCTCCCAGGCCCTAGAAGGGCCCTGCAAAGATGGCCTCTCTCCCCTTCTCTCTCTCTCTCTCTCTCTCTCTCTCTCTCTCTCTCTCTGGGGTCACAGGAGGGAGGCACAGTCACCTTATCTCCATAGCATGCTTTGGGAGCCAAATTTAAGGCTGTCACAGGGACACTGGAAAGTCAGTGTGCGCCAAGCCAGATGCCTGCTGCCTTGGTGAGTGGGATGCAGTGAGAGCTGCGACTCCCAGGCTTGTAGGAAAGAAGACAGACAAGTCTGTGCATGCTGCTGGCCTCCCCGAGACAGAGGAGAGACCGGAGGAGCTCCAGGCAGAAGGGCAGCTCTATTGGAAAACAAAGAAGGCTTCACAATTTGCGGATTAGTAAAGCATAAACCACAGACAGGGGACAGATCACTCAGTTGCCTGGAGTGTCTGGGCAGGATAAGGCTAGAAGGATAAATTGTAGTCCCCAGATCCCGCTGCACACCCTGGAGTGAGCACATCCAGCGGACACAAAGGAGACCGTTGAAGGCTCTAGACTGGGTAAAAACAAAGCCAGAGCTTAGTCCTTGGGAAGACTAGAGTATCTTTACTAGGTGTCATAGCAGAGGGGAGCGGGTAGCCCTGGGGTGCGCTCTTGACTCTGGGAGAGGAGCCAAGCATCTCGGGTTCCCACTGTTCCATCTTCAGGTCTAAGATGCAGCAGAAGGCCTTGGCTATAGATGAAACAGAGGGTGGGATTCCCAGCACCCGGTACAACACAGGAGTGGGCCTGGTTTGACATGTCACTTGACAAAGTTGTTGCCTCAACACATAGAGCACAGCTAGTCCATCCAGCTTTGGTCCTGCAGCCATCCTGAGAGGTCTGGTCCATGCTGTCTGAGAGGAGACCACCCCTTTTGCAGTGAGACACAGTACCACTGCCATGCATCTTCAGAGTACCGACAACACCCCATGGTGCTGGCAGTGGTCAGCCTCCTACCACAGTGATACAGCTTCCACCTAGCCTTGGACAACAGCCTGTTGTTTGTTTGTCTGATTTGTTTTGATTTTGAGTCAGGATGTTATCTTGTAACCCAGGCTGCCTTAGACAATCCTCCTGCCTCGGCCTGTGGAGTGCTGGGATTACAAGTGTGAACTATCACACTCAGCATACAGGAAACATCTTAACCCATCTTCAGATCCTCCCAACCCATCTTGACAGGTGACCACTAAGGGGGCTCCCAGGCTCATGATTTGATGTTTGCTAGTCCCCTGCCTGGCAACCAACCAGATCCACCAGAAGGGGCAAAATGTCAAGAAAGGGATCCCTGGGTCCATTTCCCTGGGGTACTAAGTTAGCACAGATGCAGGATAGTGTAGACCCAGCATTGGCAGACACCCCACTTGGTTTGGTATCTGGGACTTTTAGCAGTTAGTCTAAGCTGGACCTTCAGAAGATGAGCAAGGTTTCTGGAGGGGTAAAGGGTGCTATTTCTGGGATCAGTAAATACCTAGCTTCCAAAAGGGAGTGCCGCAGTGTCCTCCCTCCGAGTCACAGAGTAAACATCTAGAAGCCTGTGGGTATTCATTCATCTTTTTATCCAAGGGTCTGTTAGCAAGCAGAATCAGGGGACTTCAGAGTCTTCCGGGAAAGGACATGGGCTAGACACAAAGGGAAATACTGGGGTGATATTAGAATCCAGAGTATCTGTATAGTATCCTACAGCTTGCTATGCTAGGCTCCATCAGAGGCAGGATGGTCTTGGGTGAGCCTGTGTATGGATGGGCACTGTATCACATCTTGGTGGCTTCAGTGCAATCATAGTCACCTTGGTGGTCATCAAGGCCCGGCAAGGGACACTGCTGGACAGCAGGCCTGCCTCGCCGGAAGCTGTGCACAGAGTGGCGCAGGGAGCCCAGGCGCTTCCAAAGCCGGAGCCTGGGCTCACTGGAGCTCACCGGATGATGTGGCATGCATTCCCGGGCCACTTGGTGGCCAGGGTCCAGGGCAGTTGGCTTACACAGCATCATAAACAGCAGACAAGAAACCAGCAGCAGAAAAATGCAGGCCAGAGCAATGAGAACCGGCACAGGGTCAGCAGCCTGGGTGAAAGTCTCAGAAGTGGCAGGAGTCCTCAGGAAGCTTGGGAGGCTGGGGAGGCTGGAGCCCCCTGTGCTCATGGTGGCTGCAAGGGCAAGATAGAGAATCAGAGCAGAAAAACCAGACAGAGGCAGGTGAGACTTACCTGAAACATAGCAGTGGGGGCTGAGCAGTTAGTCATGTTTTCATGATAGCTTGTCAAAGGCTAGCACAGTGAGGCCCAGAGAAGCATCATGTACAACTGATTGGTGATAGGGCTGGGTCTGTACCTGGAGCTTCTGCTGCACCCTTCCCTTCTGCCATGAGGAACGCAGGATAGTGAAAGCTTTCTGCCATTTTATAATCAGTTCTTAGCAATTACCATACAGTCTTAAATCTAAAAGCCCAAGTCTAAGAGTCAGTAAGGCACTTAATGAGTCAGAAACAAGTTCAAGTGAAATGCTATGGTGGGCTAGTAGGGACCCTAGCAATAGCCCAAGGTTGAGGCTGGAGGGGCCCATACATGTGTCTTGATGGGGGTTCTTGGTGTGTTTTTAGTTTCGTTTTGATTATTTTTAAAAATGAGATTTCCAGACTGGATGTAGTGGGACGTGCCTGTACCTAGCACTCTGGAGGTGGAGGGAAGAGGCCAGCTTTAGTTGCATTTGAGATCAGCCTGAGCTTTGAGATTTATAGATAGGTAGATAAATACATACATACATACACACACAGATCTGCCTAGCTTCTCTTGACATGTCAGAATTTCACTATTGGCTTCTCTGATGTCCCTTTTATATAGGGCACTGGCCCCAGCTGGCCATACTCCCCCAGGCCCACCACATGCCTGTTTCACCTGCCTGGATCCAAGGGCACTTCTGTGACTACCTCTTGATGCAGTCTAACCTGCCCCAAGGGAAGCACGAGAGGCCAAACCCAAGGCCACATAGGCAAGCAAAGGACAGATTGGTTGTTCGACTCCTGGTCCCATGCCTGCCTCCTTCTTCAAACCCTCTATTAGCCCAGTGAGTCACTCAGGTCCACCTGGGAAATAAAAAATATATAAAGAGTTGGCAGAATGAAGCCAGAAACCTGCCCTGTAACATCATTCACCGCTGGATATTTCCACTATCCCCCTGAGAGGATCTATCCATGTGGAGAATGCCACAGATGGTCCTCATAGTCAGAGGACCAGGCTATACTGACAACTGGTAGCTGAGCCTTGGTGAGGGTAAAGCATGATCGGCTCCTAAGGAGCCCTGGCTAGCCCCCACAATCAGCCTAGACTGATTGCCCTTGTGGGTATAGAAGTTTTTTCCAGGCTCTTCAAGCTTCTCAATTGAGCCAAGAAACTTTTTATTTTTTAAAGACAAACACTCCTGCTATTTAAATATTGGCAACTAATTCAAAGTTATGTGACGCAAAGAGGAGAAACAAGTATTACAAAATGTCGGGTAAACTTGTTTCCAAAAATTTTTAAATGAATTTTCAAATATTGGACATGCTACACAGGCCAATCAAAACATGCACATGGCTTCCATCCAGCCTACAGTTCAACATCTATGATTTTTGAATTCCACAAACCAGTACAGAAAATCCAAAGATCCAAATAGAGCTTTGCCCTCACACTAACCTTAGAGTCTCACCTGAGGCAGAAGGACCACGACTTCCTCCTTTTCAGTTCACTTTATATCTCCCTCAGGTTCTAGTACCAAGGCCAGGCCGCAGGGGAGGCTCTGTCATGCCATGGCCCTTCATGAACCCATGGGAAATCATCGAGCACGGCCACCCAGCCCCTTAGCTCTTGTCCCACCTAAGCACTCACCAGTAACTCCGGGACCTAACTCCTGGTTCCTGGGCACAACTGACTAAGGGCATACAGTGCTCTCCGCCCACCTGCCAACCAGCTCTTGCCCCAACCCCTCCCAGCCCTTGCAGCTGCTCCAGGCTGGAAATTCTGATGCTTGCCTAACTGCTCAGGGCCTCCACCCTCCAGGCCCTGGGCCTGGAAAGAGCTCTGAATGGACAGCATCCATGGATCAGCCCTTCAGAGAGTCTGGGCTGGATCACAGATGAGGTATACCCACTGCCCATCCCCCACAGAGAGAAACTAGCTGTCCCTTGGCTCTCAGCACTTGGCCCCAGTAAAGAAAGGGCCTCCTTTCTACTAGCTCAGAACCTAAAGAAGCTGTGAGGCTACAAGCCCCAGGGCCACCTCTGGATAGGCATCTGAGCTACTCTAGTGGCAGTCTATGACCTAGGAGCTTGAGGCAAGTCCAGCTGCCTGCCTGATTCCCTGCTGCCAGCCAGCAAGAACAGCTGGTTCTGAAGGGATGCTTCTGAAGCCCGAACAGTGAGCCCCCTTTCTGCTAGAGCCTTCCTCTGAGTACATCTCTCTACACACTCTCTCTAGAACTTTCTTACTTCCTTAGAGGCCCACGGAGAAAGTGTGGCCTTGGCTTAGCCATTCCCCTTTACTGGGCCTTATTTCTTTTCTCAGAACACAGAAGGACTCCCCAAATCTGAGCACACCTTCCTGCCCTCCCAAGTTCCCAGGAAGAGTCTCCTCCACTTCTTTCACTGGCTTTCTCTATAGTCCCTCAGCATTGACCTCACAGCCTACCCTTGGAGGTCTGTATTCTCGATGGCAAGGTCTCCCAGTTGTCCCAGGAAGTCCAAGTTGTACCAGGGACTGTGACCCTACTTCTGCAGCGGACTAGCTTTCTCCCTGCTTTTCCTGCTGGGCCTGGTTTTGTTGGGAGAGTCCTAGCCTGTCTGGGGGAGGGGAAGCTGGGAGCGTAGAGATGGCAAACTAGTGGGATCTTTATAAAGAGAGGGGAGCCCTTTGCCTGACTCACTCCAACCTGTCTCCTTGGAGCCCTCTCATTTGTGGAAACACTGGTGAGAGCTGGAGGCGGGTTTAACTGCCCCATGGGCCTGGGGTTCCCACCACCCCCTTTTGGAAATTTGAATGGTATGGTCGACTATTCAGTGCCTGCCAGTCCTCAGGTTACCAGGGAGAGGGTCTATAAGCAGAGAGACAGCAGGAGGAAGACAGAGAGTGATGGGCCCTGGAGCCCCCAGGCGCTGTCTTTTCTGGATTCTCAGAAAAGTGTCCTTTTAAAGATATCTGGCTTCAGAAGTGAGTGCAAGGGGCTTAGAACTGAGGGACAGCCAAGGACAGTTTGAGGGGTGCTCCAGGTTCTCTCCAATCCTCCCCCACAGCCCTCCTTTCTTCCCAGAATCCGATACATCCCTGGTGACCAGCTGCTGCTTAGGAGCCTGATATTGTGCAGTTGCCCATCGGGAGCCTCCAAGGGCTCTGAATGCAATGTGGTAGAAGTCACAATTATCTCTAAGCCCTGCCGCCCTTCACCACAAAACAAAACCCACCCTGAAGTGGGGAAAAAGCCTTCCTGTGTACTGTTAGATATGGAGGGAGCCTTGGTGATACAGAACTGCCCCTCCCAACAGGAGACAAGACATAGCCTGCCCAGACTCACCCCACAAGTTAGTGCTGGGTAGGAAGCCAATGTTTCCCTAACTGAAGGACAAGATCCCTTGCCTCAGACGAATGTAGGGCCCCAGTCTCTCTGCTGACTTGATCTTTATAAGCAGGCTCCCTCTCCTGACCTTCTCTTGTGTCCAAAGAGTGAAGATAGGAAAGTTTATATTAGAACTTTGAGTGCCAAGTCGCTTATTTGATCACTGTTGTGCCCTTTTTAAACTTGTTTTATTTGGAGTTCCTTAATGCCTCTACCTTCCTTCTTTACTCCTAATCCCTCCTGATACCTCTAACACCCCAACACTAGGTAGGAGAGAAAGAAGGTTAGTGGGAAGAGGAGGTGGAGTTCTCTTTGGCTACTTCTGGCCTATTAGGGTAATTGGGCTCTTTGGAAAAATACCAGTCTCAGTCAGGACATCTAGCAGTCCAGCAACAATAAGGAACAAGCCAGCAGCAGCCTTCTTCCTCCCTAGATGGTTCCTCAAAGCATTACTTGAAGAGTCCTCCTCTTTCTTGGATGTCCTCTCTCAGAACCCCAGAGTTAAACTATCCCCTGCTAGCAAAGACCATGCCCTTCTCCGAGCCATGGGAGGCAATTATTAGCCGTGCATGGACAAACTAAGGCAGTCCCATATCCCACACTTGGGATTAAGACAAAAACCTGTTTATATAACATAACTGAATTTTTTAAAGAAACCAAAACTACAGATCACCATGACAAAGAAAGACACATGATAGAGCAATCCTAGAGTACTTACAGGATCAAGGAGAAAATCTAATGAGGACACAGGTGCAGCTGGGCTTTCAGACTCTCAGGGACCATAAAACTAAACATTTCAGTGATGTGTGTTGCACGTGTCTCCCATCTGTGCTCAGTGAGGGGTCAGTTCAGTATCTCTCACTAGAGATTTGTCACTAAGTCATTGATATCTCTATTCAACAAATATGTGAAAAGCTGGGTATGGCAAAGCACTACTGTATTACAGCACTTAGATC
The DNA here is from genome assembly GCF_030254825.1 of Meriones unguiculatus. Lineage (NCBI taxonomy): Eukaryota > Metazoa > Chordata > Mammalia > Rodentia > Muridae > Meriones > Meriones unguiculatus. Next base: position 25,351,360 of record NC_083363.1, read on the forward strand.
AAGAGTTCAAGTCCATACTGGACTACTTGAAATCTAATCTCAAAACAACAACACAAAAGCAAACAAACCTAATATGTGTCAGAGGCTAGTAACATGGCAGTGCACAAAGCCCTTCCTCTTTGGGGAAGACAGTGTAGAGGGAGACAAGAACAAAAATACTCACTTTAGGTAGGATACTGACAACAAACCAAAAGGAATGATTTACCCAAGTCTATCTTCGTGAGCTAATAACATTAATAGAGCTCGTTACAAGGCTCAAACAAAAATAAATAACTCAAAAACAGTTGAGTGATGACTACAAAAGATATAGTTTTCTGCCTAATTTTCAAGCAGTTCCACCCAAGAGTCTCTCCAGTAATTACTGTCCACTAAAAAAACAAACAAACAAAAACCACGTTTTCCTTCCCAATGCTGACAGCAGCAAGAATCTATAGGTATAAATGATGCATGGGAGACAGTTTGACAGGCATATCACATCTTTACATCTTTTTGGCTAGACCAAAAGCTGTGGCCTTGCTACTGGGGCCTATGATTTCCCCAGCCACAATGTTCTGCTCTGATTTACAGTTTTGTCCTGTGGCCTGGGCCTTAAATCCAATAGAAAAGCACCTATAACATCCATGCCACTATTGTATACATTTTTACATTTTTGTCTGATATAATATATGCATATACATGTGTGTGTGTATGTATGTTCCACTATTATACTAGAGGGCACATTTTTGCCTGGTATGTAGTTCATATAGAGTCCAGAGTAAGACTATGACACTTCTTTCTTAATAGTTTGCTTAGTGCCTTCTAGCACCATAAAAGCCAGCCAACAAGGAGGGAGCTCCCAGCTCTAGCTTGCTTTCTTCAACAAAAGTGTGTAGTGTCTTCAACAATAAGGACTTACCATCTAATGTTGGCATGCAACCAACAACCGTCACAATAGCCCATTTGATGTGGGGATCCTCGGGGGCCTCCCTGGCAAACAACTCATCCGGCACTGGGATAATTTTTCAATAATCTTATGGCTTCTGGGCATATGCCCTTTCTACATATATAGTATGCCTTTATTCAGACTCTTTAGCTGATATTTTTACTGTTATTCCAGATGCTTTTCCAAATCTGTAAAACACTCAAGATTGGCACTATACAATGAAACCTTTTCATAGAGGATGGGCATGATGCATATCTTAAAGCCCATGATTATCTGCTGCAAACAAGTGCTAGTGGTTGTGTGGTTCATCAGCAAAGGGGACTCAAAAAGAAAAAGAAAAAAAAAGCAATGTTGGGCACCACGTCACGGATGGGAGCTTACCACATCTGACCCTCCAGAATGCACAGTTAGTCTCCATAAACCACTCTAGGTCCTTATCCTGGGACACTGCAGGGGGTTTTGCCATGTATTTCCCTGACCATGATGGAGTTGAAGGGGCTAGCTTGTGATTCTTGACTGAACTGGTGGTGAAGGGTAAGCAGCATCATGTTGTCATCTTCAATGTCTGCTAAAGGCCCAACTCTGGTTCTGATGATAGGTTCTATAGCAATCCCACAGTCACTGTCCATTGACCACACCTGGTTACTGAAAAGGCCCTAATCTGGGTGAGGTTTTTGATACTGTAGTCCAGGCTAGCTTAGAACTTGCTATGTAGACCATCCTAGCTTTCAAATTGTGATAATTCTCTGGTCTTGAATGCTATGCCACCACTCTGGACCAGTGTCCTTTCTTGAAGTGGAAAAATGTATACAGCTTATCCTAAAAGGATAGCTGCCCACCCATTGCATGGTCTTATCTTTTTCATCTATTCCACCCTGCCATTTACTCTTTCTTTTTCCTATTCCATAAGGCCTTCTAAATGCTCTCTGGCACAGAATCTGCCCTTCTGTAGATCTTTTCCCTAGTGCATTTATGACTTGACACAAATCTTACCACATTTGCTTTTGAATGACCTGTACAATTTCTTTTGCTTTTCCCCTCTCTCATCCCCTTACCTTTGCTTGAATACCTTACAAAGCCAATTTACATGTTGGCCTAGATCATCAGTTCTCAACAGAGTATCAGAAAACACAGATATTTACATTATGATATTCATAATGGTAGCACAATTACATTGATGAAGTAGCAACAAAAATAAATTTATGGTTTGGAGTCACCACAACATGAGGAATTGTATTAAAGGGTTATAGCGTATGGAAGGTTGAGAACTGGTCTAAATCATTCAGATTTATCAGTGCCTTTCCCACTTCGTAAAGGTCACAACCCACCAGGGAGCTTAGCAAATTAACTAAAGCCCCATAACCATCCCTAGGTAAATCAACTTCTTTGTGACTCTGGTAAACACAGTACTCAAAGCCACAAACTGGCCATTAGTCACCGTCTCCCACATACGCAGTTCCCTTAGCAATGTTTATCATTCCTCTTTGTTCTCCAGTCCCTGCTAGCCACAAAGACCTTAGTCAGACTTAGCTAAGTGTCCCTATCATTCCCATCAGGGAGTTATTTCTCTCCTATTGTCTCAGTTTATGCCGTCTTCATCCCAAGGAGGAATGAATGGTTTTATCACTTAGTTTCTTATTCCATGCAATTCAGGCTGTCCCCATCCTTCTCTGTGTCCCATGATCACACACCAGGCTGAGAGAGGCTCTTTTACTCACTGTTTACAAGTCTTTTCCCCTGAGGGTTGAGAGATGGCCTGGTGGTTAAGAGTACTCACTACTCTTCTGGAGGCCCTAGGTTTGTGTCCTAGCGCCCACATCTGGTCACTTCCAGGAATCCAACACCCTCTTCTTCTGGCCTCTGCAGACACCCACACATGCATGGCATACCTGCATACATACATGCAAAAATAATAAGTAAATCTTTCCCAAATCCATCATTTCAGAGGCTGTGTAATCTGGGATTGTCATAGTTTGTTGTATATAATTAAAGTCTCTGCTTGCATGCTGGATCATAGGTTACCCCCTTTTCTTTGTATTAGTGATTGAGATGAGGAGTATTTTCTCTCACTTCTCTCCTGCCCTTTCCATGGGTTCCAAGTCTTTGCCTCTCAGGAAATCTATTTATTGCAGATCTAACTTTCATTCTCTCTCATTTGCATTCCACCAGCTGTAGAAAGCAGCAAGCTAACACCTCCATCTCTTTCTCCCTTGTCAGCATTTTTTTCTGCCAAATCAAAGGCTACCACGAAGGATGCATCCATGAATCACTTTCCTATTGTAATTCCTTCCTTGTATAAACAAGTTCTTTCTGGGAAGACACCTGGGCCTCAGTTGCATGCCATCACCTATGGCAAAGGCCATGCGACTGTTGCCGTAGCTGCTTCCAGTGCCTCCTCAAAGGGACAGCCTCAGACCTACATCTTATTACCTACGGCAAATATGTTCTGCTATTTCTATTCCAGTGGTGTCTTAGTTGCTTTCCTACTGCTGTAATAAAATGCCCTAACAAAAGTATCTTGAGGGTAAAAGGCATATTTAGATTTGTGGTTTCAGAGGGTTATGAGTCCATCATGGCAGCCGACAGAGACGGCATGGTGACCAAAGTAGGAGGCCGCCTGGTCACAGTGCTCTCCACTAGGGAAGCAGAGAACGAATGGGAAGTAGAGGCAGGCTATAAAAGGCCTCAAGTCCAGTCCTCAGTGACCCACTTCTTCCAGGGTGAGGCATCGTCTCCTAAAGGTTCTACAACCTTCCCAGATAGCGCCACCACCCTGGGCCTAAGTATTCAAACACAAGAGCCTATGCAGATGCACACAGAGTGGAGGGGCACATTTCCCATTCAAATCACTAGATGCCAATTCTGTTGCAAGGCTGTCCCCAGGATGGTGTATATAAACACCTCTTCGCACCAGGTAGGCCACTGATGATAAAAACAAATTATTCCAGCCAATGCTACCTTGATGAACCAAGAAGTTTACGGGAGCATAGGTTATTTACAGATCATGGGAAACTCTTCAATGGAACTGTCTGCAAGTTGGTCATGGAACTCCAGGGATGCAGCTTTTAAATATATTCACCCATGCTAGGGTGGGCTTTTCAGTGATGCAGCAGGTACTTCAGAGTCACCTTAGGGCTGGTCCTAAGATGTCAAGAGTCTCACTGGTAGGGGATCATAGAAGTATGGAGTGTCCTCTTCCAACCCGGGCCAGAGTTGTGATAAACTCACCATCCCTCGTGAAAAAGAGACAGACCTGAGTGGTCCTGGATAAGGCAACATAGGCAGGGTGTCATCGTGGAAAATAAAAATGCCTGGGGCCAGCTATGGAGGACTGCAAAGATAGCTTCTTTCCCTGACTTGGTGTAAGCAATAACTCCACTGTCTCTTCTTCTTCAGCTGAAAGCCACAGATGCAGATGAGGGCGAGTTTGGGCGAGTCTGGTACCGAATCCTCCATGGTAAGTGGGCTGCTGCAAGATAGGAAGGAAGGCCACCACCCTGTGGAATTAACACTTGTTTTTTGCTGCCCAGAGCAGATGCCCAAGCACTATATGCTCAGGCTGGAGCTCGGGGAGGAAGAGAGTTCCCTGATTGTTTGCACCAAGTGGAATATATTCTAAGCAAAGGACAGTACACTAGCCTTGTTCCTAAGGACTCCATATGCTAAGTGTTCTCAAAACTGTCACCTTGACAGGCAGGATCCGGGAAGCCAAGGCAGCCCCTGGGAAATTCATTGGTGATCTACTTTCCTTGGTCTAGCTAGAATCAGGAGCCCTTCCCTGAGCCACCCACCACAGCCACACGTTTACTGGATTTCAACGTCAAGAGTATAGCCACCTGCCTGAACTCAGGGACTGGGTGTGGATAAGTGTGTTCCTGGAGAGAAGAAAAGATCATGAGTACCAAGCTAGCCTGATTAAGTCCACTACACCCTGGATTCACTAACCCACAGATAGTAAGGTTTGGGTCCAAGACCTTTCTGAAATCTTCTGAAGCTTCTGTACCCCCAGTGGAAGTGGAGGTGCAGAGACCAGGGTTAAGGCCCTAGGCCTCACATACAGAACAGGCAGGTGAGCCTCAGCCCCGGGTTCCCCTCTGTTAGGCCATTGTGGGCCTTAACCAAGTTCCCAGGTCCTATGGGCAGGACCAACATGCCACAGGGCCTGGAACTCACCACCCTCCATTTCATAGCTGTCCTCCTCTCAGTCCAGTCCACACATCCCACATGCCCCTCCACAGGTAACCATGGCAACAACTTCCGGATCCACATCAGTAGCGGGCTCCTGATGCGAGGCCCTCGGCCCCTGGACAGGGAGCGAAACTCCTCCCACGTGCTGATGGTGGAGGCCTACAACCACGACCTAGGACCCATGCGGAGCTCTGTCAGGGTAAGAACACAAATAGGTTTTAGCTGACATGTAGGGCAAGGAATTTGGTGAGGAGACCAAGGGCCAAGAGTCTTGGATTTGTCATTTCACTCTGTGCCTCAGTTTCTCCAGGGAAAGGGATCCATGGTACTCATGTCTGTCCTAGGGAAGAAAGAGGAAATCTCACCAACCTATTCCTTCTATCCATCCACCTCTCGCAATGCATTGAGGAAACCTCATCGACATAAGCTTGGAGGAGTAGACACCAATATTATTTTACAGATGAGGAAACAGAGTCACAAAGAAATGTCTAAAGGCAAAAGCAGGACTGAGACTATGTATTTTGGGTAAAGCCCAATGCTACTTCTCCTGAAACTGTTCCTAAAATACTCCCATCCCATTGCCAGCTGTCCTATCAAATGCATTCTTTAGATGCACCATCCCTAGGCAGCTGAGGTCAAAGTACCTTCTCTACCAGACAGCACAGATATACCTCCTGCCTGTGCTATTTATGCACATGCCTCATCACCCTCAGGGTAGCAGGCTGTAGGCCCCTTCCCCTAAAGTCAAAGGAAGTGAGTCATAGCCCAGAGGTCCCTGTCATGAGCAGGAGGGAGATGGGAATACAGTGGGCACTTGCCTCCCAGGCTGAGTATGGCTGAATCAGCCTGTTGAAACTCGCTGTTTCCTGGGACTGGAAACACCAAGCAGAATATACCTGGCCAGCTGTCACTCAAATCAGTCACAGACACTTCCCCACATGCTAATGAGGGATGTCTCCAACCAGAATCTGGGTCTCATACAGATCTGTCAGAGTGGGAACAAATCTGGATCCCCAGCTCCGGCTCTCACTTTGGAGGAGGTCAGAGAGAAACTTGGCTCCCGACAAGCTACCCCATACACACACATGCACATGCACACACTCCTTAAAGAGGAGAAATTAATACCTGTCCAAGTGGACACAGCAGAGGGATCAGGTCCCTTGGTCTGATCAGGTCTGCTCTTTACAGAGCAGGTTGACTTACACAGACTCGGTTTCCTGAGTTTGTACCGGGAGGTCTCAACAACAGTGCTTCCCTGTAGGGCATGCTCTTACTCACACTAACTAATGAGCACAGTCGTGACAGTGCCTTCCCCTTGCAGGTTCACTTCACGTCACTAGAGTGGCTGATATCAGTGAGGCTCAGGCTGGACCCCTGGACCTCAGGCTTCCTAACCACAGCCCTCTCTGTGTCCTCTTCCCCTCCCCTCCCCACCCACCTCTTCCTCAAGAGCCTCCTCCTGGTGCCTGATCATTGTGGCTGCCACATGCTATGTTTAGCCACCTTGTTGTTAAACCAAATTCTTTGCAACGTCCCAGAGTGTTAAACAGATCAAAGGAAAACTACTGCAGGGGTGAGGCACCGCAGCCATAGCCACGGCCCCCTTTATATGTTCCTGCCCTCAAGACCCCGAGGAATAAGAAATTGACCAAGTTCTGACGTAGGCCCTGTGTCACACCCATTCTACAGATGAGGATACTGAGGCAAAGAGGAATTAATCAACTTAGTTAGGGTCCCTTGGTGGTATGGGTAGAGCCAGGCTTTGCCCCGGGTAGGCGGGCTAGATTCTCTTACCTCTACACTATACTATTCTTGTGCCACAGTGCCCAAGAAGGCTCCCCAGAGCCCTGACAAGAGCCTCATCTTCCAAAGAGTAACTTTAAGAACTCAGGTGCTCTCATCAGGACTGGCTGTATTGTCTTCTTCTGTGGCCTGGTAAGGCTGCTCCCCACTCAGGGGGAGGTGATCAAAGAGCCAGCCACTGAGTTCATGTCCAAGAAAGCCCCTTACTAGGAAACCCACTTGGAGACTGAGCTGCCATGGGCTACATCTGTGCAGGGATTCTAGGTTATCTCCATGGGAAGGGTCATGGGAGGAAAAGAGGGAGGGAGCATGGGATTGGGAGGGGAGGATGGAGGGGGCTACAAATTGTAATTAATAATAAATAAATAAATTTTAAAAAATTTCAGGTGCTCAAAACAAAAGAAAAAAAATATGGGTACAGTGGCACACACCTGTTATTCCAGAACTCAGGGAGTTCAAGGCCAGCCTGGTCTACAAAGCAAGTTCAGGACAACCAGGGCTACACAGAGAAACCCTGTCTCCAAACAAACAAACAAACAGAATTCAGGTGCTGTCCCTTGGCATGGAGATTTGATGGCCCTTACAGTATGTAGTCTTTGTTTCCCTGAGAGACTCAGGAAGGCTCTCCAGCTTTCTGATAATGTGAGGACTTTGCCCTGCAGGCAGTAATTTCTACTTTTAGAGTTAGAGATAGTTTCCAAGGGGTCCAAGAGGCAAGGAGGGAAACCGTTCTTGTGGATGCTGGACGTCTCTGTGTACACATGCTGTGTGCATGCCCACATGCACAAAGGTACGAACACATCTACCCTCTTCTCCTTGCTGGAGAGTCTAGCAGCCTTGTGCAGAAACTCTGGCCAAAAAGCAGTCTGGCTCTGAGGCACCTTGCAGCTTCCTCCTCTTAAGCAAGAATTCAGCTGGCCTAAACTTCCTGTTCAGCTGTCTCTCGGGTTCACAAACCATACCATCTTTCCTCCTGTCTCTACTCTGAAAGTGCAGCCAAAACTAAGTCTGGTCACGTGTGGCCAAGCTACATGCCACCTCACTCCTGTTGTCCCCACACTGTCAGCCTGGCAGTTTCTTCCCCATGGCCCCCAGAAGTCAAGGTCATTAGGACAAGCAGACTCTGGAAAGGGAAGGCTTGGAGTTTTGAAAGATAGTCTCTGTTTACATAAGAGTTCCCAAAATGTACCCGTGCAAATTCCCCTCACAACCACCACACCCAGGATCTTCTGCAACAAGTTGTGGGCTGAGCTAAATTTGGATGGCTCCCTGCTACAGCTGGGAGCTGAGGTGGACACTGGCATTTGCATAGTAGGTTCTTGATGTCTGGATATGAAAACTGTTGGTACAGCAGGGCTGCAGAACCTCAAGGCAATGAAGTAGGGAGCCCTCCCTGGCTGTCACATCCCATCTTCCCCACTGCTGTACCACCCCACCCAGCCGGAGTCATCCAGTAAATTTTCTGCTAACCTGGAGGAGTGTGGGAATGTGTGTGTGTGGGGGGGGGGGGTGTTGGAATAATCCCGGAGGCAGCTATCAATAAAGTCAAAGTGTCAAAGGCAGGCTCTCTAAGGCTTTCTCCCACACTCCATTTCTGTCCTTACCACTGACTTCTGTGACCTCTGCTGTCCACACTGAGCTACCCAACCCCACTTCCTCCCTTTTCCATACTGCGTAAAAAAAACCCTGGCCTTAGGGAACTAGGAGAAGGGTCTCTTACACTGGGGCCAGCTCATCTCCAGCACAGAGCCTGAGCATTGATAGATAGGGAACGCAGTGACCTCTGTCTTCTCTCCAGCCCTCCTGTCCCTGTGAAATCTTGGGCAAATTACCTCTCCTCCCTGCTCCTCATCTCTAAGGAGACAGAGCCCAGGGTCCCTCGTAGCTTTTGTGCACTCGCACTCTGATGTCCTTTCCCTTCCCTTCCCTCCTCTCTGGTCTCCCAAGGAGTATGGTTCAAGGCTACAGCAAACTCTCTGGATGATCCCAGGTATGGGGAGAAGGGGGCACTCTTGTTCATAGACATAGCTTTCCATAAACACCCTTTAACAGTAGCATTTTTCTATATCTTACATACATTCATTAAAGGGAATTTCAAAAGTGTAGAAAAGCAATGGGAAAAATCACACGGTTCCAAAATGGTCACCTTCTTGGATAGGGTCCCCAGAAGCAACTCCAGGACAAGGATTGTCATGAAAGTTGTTAGTAAATTTCCCCAGGAAAGCGGAAGGGTGGGCCAGGAAGCCCCATGAATAGAGGGGATTGTCCACTGTTTCACTGGCAGCCCTAGAAGATGAGGATCAGTGCTGCCACACTGTTGTCTGCCATGGTAGAACTGGCAATCTTGAAAGGGTTGTTGTGTGAGAGTCACAGGACCCGAAGCATGATGGCTTCTGTCCTTGCCACCATCACCCACCCCCCAGTCTGTTCTATATGCATTTTGATCTTTAGATGGAGTTAGTTACTTTTCTACTGCTGAGACAAAACACCATGATCAAGACAATTTATAAAAAAAAAAAAAAAGCATTTTATTTGAGGGCTAATGATTCCAAAGGGCTGGAGTCCATGACCGCCACGGCAGGGAGCATGGCAGAAGGCAGGCATGGCACTAGAGCAATAGCTGAGAGTTTACATCTGATCCCTAAGGGGGAGAGAGAGAGAGAGCTAAAAGTTCACCCCCAGTGACACACCTCCTCCAACAAGGCTACACCCCCTAATCCTCTCCAAACAGCTCCATCAACTGGGGACCAAGCATTTAAGCATATAAGCCTATGGGGACCATTCTCTTCCAAACCACAATACTCACCAACTAGTACTTCCATGAACCTGGCATATTTTGTGTTCCTAACCACCCTAGGAGCAGTGTGACATAAGCCATTAGTCACATTTTGTATTTGCAAAACTTTACCATGCTAAAGTGCCACTGCTATTACTGGTTCCCACAGGTCAGCACAGAACTAAAAGGTGTGTGAACACCAGCCATATGCCAGGTCCTGTGTGGGGGGCCAGATTCAGTGGGAAATAAGACAGTACCAGGTCCTCCAGAGGGCAACCTCAACTGGCCAAAGGGAGCAGAAACTATACCCTGGGTTGCCAGTCTCCACTTTCCCTGAGCTGAGCCCTGGCACATCCCTGCAGGTGATTGTGTATGTGGAGGATGTCAATGATGAGGCACCCGTGTTCACGCAACAGCAGTACAACCGCCTGGGCCTTCGCGAGACAGCCGGCATCGGCACCTCAGTCATCGTCGTCCGAGCCACTGACAGAGACACTGGTAAAGTGGGCAGGGGAAGCCAGGGAGGCCTTTTCTCAGAGTGACTTTCCTACTACCAAGGGGGTCTGTCATCCCTAGATCTTTCAGGCAACCACATCCAGGCTCATGAGGGGCTCCTTGGATGGTATCCACTCCCTACAGATGCCTCTCCCAGGAGGATTAGAGTCAGGGAAGTTATCCAACCTCTGATGGGCAGAGGAGAGTGGAAATGTTTCCACATCCAAATCCTGGGACATGGCAGCTCAATGCTAGCCTTTGGCAAGGGCCAAGAAAGGGCTGGGAAATGTAATGGAGCCATATCATAAAGCTAGCCTAGGCCTCAGCCCCTATTCAGCTGCCATCTTCTACTGCACAGGGGATTCCCAGACTTTGGTATTTTCAAGTCTCCTCACAACCCAACCTTCCTATAGTGAAGTGGTCTGCTTGGAAGGCAACTCAACTTGGCAGAGGTTCCCAGGCCCTGGAAGTGACCACAGTAATCAGTGTAAAGTGAAGAGGACAACATTTCAGGATACTGCAGCCTTCTCTATTGAGCCTGTTCCCAGCTAGGAGAGGGCTCTGCCCTACTTCCTGCTCCCAAAGAGGCCCCCAAACTACCTCTGCTGTGCTGACTGTAGCTGCCCAAATAGTCCCCACGCACCTTCAGCATCAGAGGTCATTTGCCTCCCAGGATGAGTGACAGAGACATAGATCTAAGGATTCTTAGCTGGTTCATTCTCTAAATGGCATATCAGCAGAAGGTAGGAGGCACTATGTATTACTTAGGCCTCTTCTGGCACAGGCAACCCTTTGAGAGGCTAGTGAAAGTCATGGATGCCCAAGCTGAGCAGTTTTGTCTCTGTCTCTTTTTCTACCTTCCCAAATTGCCCACCTCCTGCTTGAGTAACTGTGTGTATGTATATGGGGAATTCCTTGGACCTGAGATTTTCTTCCACTAGGGATCCGAATGAAGGCTTGGCTTCTCTGAGGGCCCTAGCACTTTCTGGATCAAATAACCACTATAAGACACCTAAGTAGTCAAGGCAGGTGTTTGAACTTAAAATTTGAGGTTCTGAGCAGAGCCAACTCCCTCTGTCAGATCTCTAATGCCAACATCAAGCCCCTGAATGGGTTAGCAGTGTAGGAGGTCTTGCCAACCACCTTGACCTCTGCTCCCTCTGCTACATCTTTTGGGGAGAGTGTATGCTGAGGGAAGGAGAGGGAACAGCCAAGACCTCTCAGGAGTAGCCCCTGGTGTAGACAGCTGAAGAAGCCACAGGGCAGCCCCATCTGGAACTACGCAATTTGTGTCTTCTCACAGGGGACGGTGGCCTGGTGAACTACCGCATCCTGTCTGGTGCAGAGGGCAAGTTTGAGATTGATGAGAGCACAGGGCTTATCGTGACGGTGGACTATCTAGACTACGAGACCAAGACCAGCTACCTAATGAATGTGTCTGCCACAGACCGGGCACCCCCCTTCAACCAGGGCTTCTGTAGCGTCTACGTAACGCTTCTCAATGAGTTGGATGAGGCAGTTCAGTTCTCTAATGCCTCCTATGAGGCAGTCATCATGGAGAATCTGGCTCTAGGGACAGAGATTGTACGGGTGCAAGCCTATTCTATCGATAACCTCAACCAAATCACCTACCGCTTTGATGCCTATACCAGTGCTCAGGCCAAAGCCCTCTTCAAGATAGATGCCGTCACGGTAAGGAGGCGGGTGGTCATGGCAGGGCTCTCCAATCCAGTGTGCATCTACTGAGCTCCTTCTGCATGTACAGCATTCTTCTTAAAATAAACTTCCTTGTGGTACTTTTCTTCTAGTATTTTAGGACACTATACTGAAAGCCAATCAGTCTGGTGTCCTTGTTATTAAATAGTGGAAGTTACAATAGGGAAAGCCAAATACTTTTCCTTCTAAATTCACACGGCCATTGGCTGCTTCTCTGGGTACCAAAATGTGTAGGATTCCCCTCACTCTAGGTTCTTGCTACTCACTGGGTACCAGGAGATTTGGGTCTGAACAGCTCTGCCGGGTGGGATCTGTAGGGGCAGTGGGATCTGATGGCTGCCAGTCTGCCTCGCTTCAGATATAGGGCACCAGCTATTTGCCATGTTCCCTCACTAACCTGCAGTAAGGGTTCCTAGGACCGCTCCTGAGCTTCAGCTATCTGGTTGTAGCCACTTCAGAGACATTTTGCTTGCTTACTGTGGCCAGTTCCAAGGCTGCTTCAAAAGATTCAAATGAACAGATGAAGAGAAGCAAGCTCTGGGTGCTTCCATGCCTCCTCCAGGCACAATCCTGTAATCCCAGTTATTAAGAGGCTGAGGCAGGAGGATCTAGACCCCCAGGACATCCAGACCAGCCTAGGCTACAGGGTAAGATCCTGTCTCTAAGAGACAAAATAAAATAATAAATGACCTACATATATTTCATCCATTAGTCCAGATGCTCTTCCAACCACACAGCTCAGAGAATTTTATAAAGGCTCCAGCATGAAGATACAGTCTATTGTGCTCAGTCTACATTCCTTTCCTCTCCCTAGATGTTCCTGTTACCAGGAAGGTCTAAGAGATTGTGCCTTCTGTCATATTTTCTAGCCTACCATTATCCAAGGAATCTTACCTCCCTTTCTACTTTGTCTGTTAGGAAACTCAGTTCTAACTCTTTCCATCTCTTCAGAAGCTATACTAAGCTAGCAGTCTGGTCCAGCTCTTCCTCTCTGCTTTAGTGACTCTTTCTCCAGCATTCCTTCTTTGATGATAGGCAAGGTACAAATCCCTGCTGGTCAATCTGATGGAGGGGCACAACTTGGCAGCCTGGACCATCTCAGTGCAGAAGGGCAGTATTGGCACCCCCCTAGGCTTCTTGGGAGACAGTCTTGCTGTACAGAGTTCCAGACGAGTCAGGCCAGCCTCGTCCACATGTAGAAACCACCTTTTGAACCAAATAGTGTGGATCTGATATGATGGCCTGGCCATGTGCTGCTTGCCCTGGCCAAGGTGGATGAGAACCACTCAGAGTTCTGCCTGCCAGGCCTTGTCCCAGGGGAGACTGGGACCATAGCCTGAACAACAGCTCTTGGACTGGAAATGGAAGTAAGCATAAAAGCTATACCAGTCTGAATGCCCAAAGAAGATGTGGGAAAAGTGTCATGATGGGGTTATGGGTACCATAAAGGGTTCCCCAACCCAGAGAGAACCTGTTTGGCGGGAGGTAGGAAACCCTTGTAGAAGAGATAGCTACAATCTGGATGGGATAGAAGAGCAATGGGATTTCAGCCAATAGCCTCATGGGAAAATTGTGTCAGGGCAATGGAGCAGAGTGGGGTGGAAGGAGATGGTAGAGTCCAGCTGGAGCAAGAACTGCTGCCTGATGTCACTGAAATGTTTGTTGTCCCCCCACCCCCACAGGGTGTGATCACAGTCAAGGGTTTAGTCGACAGGGAGAAGGGTGACTTCTACACATTGACAGTGGTGGCAGACGACGGTGGCCCCAAAGTGGACTCTACTGTGGTGAGTGGATCCTGAGCGAGAGCCCCACCCTGCAGCCCCTCCTGGCCCAGATGCTCCCCAGCATCTGACACATAGCTGGGGCAAGGGCAGTCTCAGGACCACCATGTGGCCAGACACCTGGTCTAAGACCTTGGTTGGATGGACGGGTGGCACTTTTAACCACAGACTTCATGGGCAGAGGGTAGATTGTATCAAACCATTCAATAACCCTTTTTATCTGCCTTTCTCTCCCTTTCTGCTCCCGCTCATGCTGCCTACAGAAGGTGAGTTGGCTCATGAACGCTTCATACCACTGATGATGCACAGACCCTCTTACTTCCCCAGAGGTAGGGTCCACAGGGAGGAGGGCTGTCAAGATGGTACAAAGAATAAAGGTGATTGCTACTGAGCCTGGCGATCTGAGTTTGGTCCCTGGGACCTACATGGTAGAAGGAAAGAAACAACTCCAAGTCATCCTGCGGCTTCCACAAAATGCTGTGACCCATGTTTGTGCTCACTCATACCTACCCAACTACTCCCCAACACACTAAACCAATCAACCATTGTGAAGACAAAGAGAGGAAACACAGTAACATTTACAGCAGGCCTTCCACTCAGACCCATAAGGGCCTCTGCAGCCCACTCTCAGAGCCCAAGCTCTGTCTTCCATATTCCATCCAGTCCTGATGGGATCATGAGATGGACGTGCAATGACAAAAAAAACACATAGAAAGCATAGAATGTGCTCAGGAAGGGACCCTGCGGACTCCTCGGTTGGCTGTGTGACAAAGCAAAGCTGCTTAACTTCTCTGTGCTTCCCTTTCCTCCCTAAAGGGAGAATGCTGCCAGCACCCTGCCTCCTCAGATGGGGTGGCAGATCTTGGGAGGGAGACACATGGAGGGTACTCAGGGCCAGAGCATAGGGAGTGCATGGGATGGTAGCTATGGCCACAGGGTGAGCCCTATTACCAGGACTGTGTGTTGAGGCCCCTGGGGAGAGTGACTGCAAGGTCAGAGGTGTCAGACAGGCCCCCAAAAGGCTGGAACTAGGTGGAGCTTGGTGGGGGTGGAGGTATGGGGTGTGAATTTGATTCCCACATATGGCTCTCTTCAAGCAGGCACCCCACATCCTAAATCTCCCAGCAGAAGAATTAGAGGGTATGGGGTGAGGGGGCGCTTTAAGCAAACCTTAGCATCTTCCTCAGTATCATGGGCCCAGCTGCCCTTTAGCCCACCATGGCTGTGAAGGTTCAGGGAATGGAGACTAGGCTGGCTGGGTATCCCATGAGAGTGTGGTGTCACTGTGGTTCCAGGCAACTCTTGTTCTGATGTGGATGACAAGAACTTCAGATACTCTCTCCCACTCAGCTGTCGGCTCTCTTCCAAGAAGCAAGATTCGCTTTCATGCCCCAGATACACAGCCCAGTTGGCCCTGCACTGTTTGAGATACTAGGGTGTAGGTGCAGGAGAAGGCCTTTAAAGGTGGTACAGTTTCCTCCCCGAGGTCAGGAGGCAAACCACAGCACACCACCACCTGACTCCTCCCTGCCCAAGCAGTGGGGTAAGGAGGGCAGGATGGAAGACCCAGCTATAGGAGCGCCTGAGCTGTACACAGGTGCTGGGGGATGGGCAGGAAGGTGAGGTTTTGAGGCTGGGAGCTGGAGAAGGCCCCATCTTCTCACCTACCAAGGCTGGCTCCCTTCCCATTACCCACCCTCCCTCACAGTCACCAGCATGATCAGAGTAGCAGTCATGGCCAGGGCCATTGCCTGACTATGTTAGGACTGGGCTACTGAAACACAAAGCAGATTTAACCCTGCCTGCAAAGCATGAACTAGATTGAGGGCGGGGGTGGGGGGAATACAACTCGAATCTGTCACAGTCACTGTGACATAATGTATGCCTTATACAGCAGGGAAGGTCCAATCATGACAGCTTTCTCAGTACTGGGTTTTGCCCTGAGCTTGGGGCATTAGGCATCATTATTTCCATTTCCCATATCAACATGCTTGCTTAGCAGACTCAGAATACTGCCTGATAGACAAGTATGAACTTTTTGGAGGAAAAGCTGAGTGTCCATCTGACGGAAAGGAAGGACTGTAGAGATGACTATCTGACCCCTTACCTGTGTTTGATCATTTCCTGCTTCCTTCATCCAGTATAGCATGCGTTCTTGTTTCAGAAGTTTTCCACTGAGAAAATGGAAAACCAGAGAGGTTGAGTAACTATGTCCAAATTCAAACATCCAGAAGTGGAGGAGTTGACCCAGCTCCCACTGGGTTCTGTCTGCTGCCTGATCACATGTGGGGTGTGGCTGAAACCAGGAAAGGCAGCCTGATTGGGAGATACAGGGGCAGTGAGTTTCTTCTGTAAGATGGAAAGGTGCAACAAGGACCGTGAGCTCGTTACATACCAAAAGACAGTCAGATAAAGGATCCAGAAACAACGCCCGAAAAGAATGGTGAGGACTGGCCTGGGGTGGAGCAGCTTGAGAGGCCCCTCCTGGGGTTCTTAAAGCCCAGACCATCTCCCCATCTGTCCCTGGTAGTAAATGCAGCAAACATAGCAATGTTTGTATTTGTAGTCTCTGTGGCCTGTGGTCTTCCCAGGGCTTGTGGTCACACCCACAGTGGTCCTTCTCTCTTCCTGCTCCCAGTGCCCTTCTCCACCCGAGATCCAGACTGCAGACTCGAAAGAAAGCGCAATGTCACAGAGTTTCCCTCCTCAGTGGGTGGGTCACGGTAGCTTCTTGCTCCTGGCCTGGCCATCTCTCTTTAATGCAAAACTGTGGGTGAGAAGGCAGGAATCTGGCCAGCAGCTGTGTTTCAATCAGCCTGCCCATGATTTTCATTTCTGTGACTCATTGGCTCACTTCATATAAAAATATGAGCTCCCTAATCCTCTTGAAAAACAGGAAGTTATGCCAGTGCCAGGAGGGTATTCCCAGCCTTCATTCCCATAAACCAGAACACAGCTTTCCAGCTGCCCTGTCTCTACCACCTCAGACAGTCCCCACCAGCCCCTTTCTTTGCTGTTCTGGCCCTGGTGATAAGTGTGCACCACACACACACACACACACACACACACACACACACACTGCTCGAAGAAGTGAGCAGCTGGGATGGGTCTGGGGCTTGAACACTTGCTCAAGATCCCTGCTTACCTCACAGTCTAAGGACATCTTGGGAAGAAGTCAGCTGAGTGTGTCTGCCCCCAGGTCTATATCACTGTGCTGGATGAGAACGATAACAGCCCACGCTTTGACTTCACCTCTGACTCAGCCATCAGTGTGCCTGAGGACTGCCCCGTGGGCCAGCGAGTAGCCACTGTCAAGGCCCGGGACCCTGATGCTGGCAGCAATGGACAGGTAGGCATCAACCCAGAGTCCACCCAGGCTGTAGGGTGTTTCTCATTCTTTGGAGGCCATCTGAGCCACTTCTGTCACCAAGCAGGAAGGGAAATTTATGTGGTGAGATTCAGGCCCATTCTCTAGGCTCTAAGGCTGTTCTGCTAACATCCCCAGGACTGAGTACCTGCCAAGCACACACAGCCTTGGTGGACCTGATCCCTCTCCTTGGCATTGTCTCTTTCTTTCAGAACCTCAGCAGAAGAGAGGCACAGTGGGCATGGAGGCAAGGCAGCCCCCTGAACCTGAGCAGTCACCTCTCTTCCCTCTCCTCTCTTCCTCCATAGGTGGTCTTCTCCCTGGCCTCTGGTAACATTGCTGGGGCCTTTGAGATTGTCACCAGCAATGACTCCATTGGTGAAGTGTTTGTGGCTAAGCCCCTGGACAGGGAAGAACTGGACCACTATATCCTCAAGGTGAGCACTGGCTCTGCCTAGACTGCCTAGAGCCAAACACTCGGGAAGGAGCCCACATCACAGAATACCCTGGCAGTCACCAGGGTATTTCCTTGCTGTCACCAAGTGACACAGGGCAGAAAGCCCTTGCAAGGCTAAGCACAGTGAGGCTGATGGAGAGAGGGTGACCTGGTCCAGGCTTCTGTTCCCAGCAAAAGGAGCTGAGGTGCCTATCCCTGTTACAAGAGTCAGAGAGCCAGGCCTGGTAATATACAATACATGCCTGCGATCCCCACACTCAGGAAGTAGTGGCGACCAGGGGATCAGGACTTCAAAGTCATTCTCAACTATATCATAAATTTGAGAGTACCCTGAGCTACATGAGACCTTTCTCAAAACATAAACAAAACAAAACAAAAACCAGCCAGGACAGTGCCTAGGGACGCTGGTAGGATTCTGACCGTATCAGGAACAGAACAGGACCTTGGGCAAATAATTTCTTCTGTCTGGGCCTCAGTTTTCCCACATATGCAATGGGCAAAAGAACCCTACCTGGCCTGCTTCTGTTGCAGAATGAAGAACCACACTAACAATGGTGGCTGCTGACAGTGGTTGCTGGGCCTGGCCTATCCACCATAAGCTTTCAAGTAGCCCACACTACTCTTCTGTAGAGGCAAAGAGCCTAGAGGCCACCAAGGGAACACTGAGGTCCCCCAGGGACTGCATCAGCATGTGGTCAGGATTCCAGAGGGTTGCAAAAGAATATTCCAGACCACCTCCCTGCTTACTGGAGAACCAAAGGTTTGACCCAAAGTCAGGGTAAAGGGCTAACATAGCCCAAAACATAGGCAGGTAAGGAATATGATGACTTTGCACACTGAAGTCAGATGTCAAATGGATGTGACAAGACTTAGGCAAGGGTTTTCTGTAGCACAGGCAGAAGGAAGGAGCTTGGTGGTGGGCACAGCACCGAGATGAATTGGCAAGTCTCGTGGCTCTCCCAGGTCCTCCCTATCAAGGGGATGAGATTTGGGCTCCACAGTCCTGATCCCATAATTCAATCCTGACTTCAAACCTCCTCTTCTTTCCCCCTCACAGGTTGTGGCTTCTGACCGTGGCAGCCCTGCACGGAAGAAAGACCACATCCTACAGGTGACCATTCTGGATGTCAATGACAACCCTCCAGTGATTGAGAGCCCCTTTGGATACAACGTCAGCGTGAACGAGGTAAAGGTGCTCAAGGTGCTCAGCAGCTACCACCCAGGATGGTCCGTGGGCAAAAGCTGGCCATAAGACAGCCTTAAACGTCTGCTTGGTCCACTGGTCCCCCAGACCTCAGAATAGAAATTCTGCATAGAGACAGCCCTAGTACCCAGCCTGGTGTATATTTGTGTAGTTAAAAGCAAAGACTCCAGAACAGCTTCTGTTTAAAGCAAACATATTTGTTACCTGGCACTAAGGATGGATGACTAGGAAAACCTTTTCTGAGCCTTGCCAGGTATAATGCCAGGGGCTGCTCATGAAGGAAATATTATAGAATAGAACCCTACTCTGAGGGCAGATGCCTGCTATAGCCTCTGATTGGCTGTGTGAGTGTGTACGTATCCTTTCCTGCACCTGAAATTTTTCATACATGAGTGTGAGCATTCAGTCTGAGCTCACTGGTTTGGACCATAATCAAGGAACTCACACAGGACCTGTTGTGTAGGAGGTACCTGAAGCCTGTTGTCTACCAACATCCTTGTCACCCTCATCTTCACTTCAGGGGACACAACGCAGAGCTTCCAGGAGGCCTAAGCAAAGCCTAGGGGCACCCGGAGCAGAGCTAGGATTTTCCTTGAAGGCCTTGAGTCCAAAATAACTACTTCCTGCTCTCCTGTCAGAATGTGGGTGGAGGCACCTCTGTGGTCCAGGTGAGAGCCACTGACCGTGACATCGGGATCAACAGCGTACTGTCTTATTACATCACTGAGGGCAATGAGGACATGACTTTCCGCATGGACCGCATCAGTGGAGAGATTGCCACCCGGCCTGCCCCACCTGACCGCGAGCGCCAGAAGTTCTATCACCTGGTGGTCACCGTGGAGGATGAGGGCACCCCCACGCTGTCGGTGAGCAATGGAGATGGGTGGGACAGCACAGCTTGCTTGGGGGGCCGGGTGGAAAGACAGCAATGGGGCTGAAGCCCCTTGTAGCCCTCAAACCATTGATACCTCCTAGGTTTATGTGCTTTAAGCTCACAGTGCAGGAGTCTCACAGGGCAGGTGTGGGCCAAGCAAGGGACTGGTCCTCTCTAGTCTGCACTGTACTGGGTCTTTGTCCCTAAATGATGCTGTCAGATGAGCCTGACACCAGATCTTGACCAGGGAGTAAAATGGGACTTGTGAGCAAACTGTGCATTGCAGAGCCCACTTGACTGTAAGGCAATGCAGCCCTCTGGCCTGCCCCCTGCACCATATTGGCATGGCACTGTCACGACATTGGGGGTGGGAAGGGCTGAGACCGCAGTCCCATCTGATGCTTGGGTGAAGAGTACCACAGCCCATGATTAAGCGATGCCCATGGTTTTGCAGAGCTGGGAAGGAGATGTGGCCTGCAGACTTGGTGAAGACTGTGCAAGTGCTGGAGGACTGGTCTGTGACTTGGGACCTTGAATGGCGGCCAATCAGAGCCTGCCAGAATCTCACTTTTGTTACCTATAAAAGGCAGAGAGCTGGTGTTTGGGGAATTGAATTAGTTCAGGCTGGCATAAGGGCTTGGTAAACAGGGAAGATCGGGGGTGGGGAGAATTGTGTCTGCCGCGCACCACCACAGTTCCATAGTGAGGCAGATCAAATCCAGGGATGGTGTGAAGTGAAGCCTTGATCTGCAAGCAGGTGGTGATGGAGCTCAGCCAGCCAGTTCTGGTCTTCCGCTGGGGTTCCTGTCCTGTGCATTCTGCTGTGTGTCACTTGATCAGGCTGTACTTCTGGCAGTGGGCTAGCATCCATCAGCAGTGACAAGGACATCTCCTCCAACTAGCAAGCCTATGCGTGCTCACAAGGCACAAGAAGGGAGAGGTTTGAGCTGACACAGAGCCCCTTCTGTGTCTTTCTCTTGGCCAAAGCAAGTCATAAGCCAATCTGGGTACAGTGTGGCCTCAATGAAGGTAAAGATTGGATACATTTTTGGTTAGTTGCTCTTTGCCCGCAAGAGATGTCTTTTAGGTACCAGCTATGTCAATGCCCCTGCAGGAAGGGCACAGCAGGTCCAGGCTGGCATTCATTTGGAGTAACACTAATGGGGGCAGGAATTGGGCCAATGGTCCTGGGAACATTCATCACATTCTGAAGTGAGAAACAAGACTCACTCTGCTCTGCCCTCCTAACCAGCATCCTCATGCCCAGGGCAGTTCAGTATCTTTGCTAGCTCAAGCCACTCTTGCTAGTGGACTAAATAGGACATGAGTGACTAATTGGGAATGAGGGTTACTGTTTTCTGTGATGACATAGAAGGACTGAGTTTTAATCATCTTCAGTGATGTGTTTGTCCACAAGTAACAGATCTTCAGCTACAGAGTCGTAAATCAGTCTCATGGTCTTGATAACTACAAAGATTGATTTTTGTGCTCAGTAACATTTGGTTTTTCTTGGACTTCCTGGTTGCAAAAAAGCTGACAGTAAGTAAGAAACATGGGAGGCAGAAAAAAAAATAGGAAAATCCATTCTTTGGTGTGCCCTTGTTTCTTGGCATAGAAGAAAGAACTCTATTATTTGGTTTTCTTTTTTAGATGTTTCCTTGTAGTCTAGGCTGGTCCAAACTCACAATATAGCTGAGAATGAGCTTAAATTCCTGCTCTTTCTGCCTCCACTTCCCAAAAGCTGAGATTTTAACTAGGTATCACCATGCCTGGCTTACACAGTGCTGGGGGGATTGAACCCAGGATTTGTGAGTACAGAGATGCTATGGGGGAACGCCACCAACTGAGCCTTATCCCCAGAGTCACCTCAGTGAAGAACTGCATTGACCTCAGGGACAAGCACAGAGCTCTTCACCTCCGCCTGGAGATGGCACACTGGGCCCATCTCTGCTGGTCGGTCCTATGGAATATCCAAGCACATTCATGTTATGGTCTGAACATCAGCCCAGTCAGAGGCAAGAGGTGGGTCTCAGAGCTGTCACCAGTTCTGGACAGTGTTCAGTCTCAGGTAAGACCTCCAACTGCACATCCTTCTTCGATGTTTTATCTGGGAGTGCCAGCCTCTCATTTAGTTAGCAGCAGCAAGGCCATATAAGAGGCCAGGATGCCACAGACAGTCCCAAGCCTGCAGGGAAAGGACAAGGACAGAGTTGTCACTCTGGGCAATGACGTGACCCAGTGCTGGGAGCTCAGAGCCAGGGACCCCAGAAGGCTTTCTAGGCTGTATCATGATTTTCAAAACATTATTTATTATTTATTCTGTGGGGAGATGGTGAGTGAGTATGGGCACACATGAACACCTGCCACAGCGTTCTTGTGAAAATCACAGGACAGTTTACCAAAATCGCTTCTCTCCTTCCACCGTGTAGGTTCTGGGGTTTGAACTCAGATCATCAGGTTTGTCTACAAGTGTCTTTATCCACTAAGTCATGCTGCCAGCCCCCAGGTGTTATTTGTGCACAGGGCTTAGGAATCAGCTTCAAGAAGGTTCCCGGTATCCCAGAGGAACCCCTGTGTCCACACCCCTCCCCTTCTTTCTTCTCTGGGTAACACCCCCTTGCCTCCCAAAGCCGGACATTCCTATCCACAGCTATTAGCCTGTGTCACCCAGGCCAGGGACAGCTGGGCTGCAAGAGCCATCCGGGCCAGCCTCAGGCCTGCCACACAATGGCCTGCCACCTGGCCAGAGGAAATCATTGTATTGCTTGGGACCTCTGTTAGCTCCAAACCACAGACAGGAAGGACCATGGCAAGGCCCAAGTGGCCATCAAGGGGCCCCTGCAGGAGGAAGGGCTGGGTCCAGGGAGGAAGGACGGAAGGCAATAAGGAGGTCAGGGGCTGAGCCCTGGCCCTGAGGGACCTTGGCAGGAGATTTAGGAGAGACGGTGGCCTCTTTGACATTTGAATGACAGCCAGAAGCAGGAAATACAGTCCCAGACTGGTACCTCCACAGGCACCAGGCATACATGTGGTATTCATATATACATGCAGGGAAAAAAAACCCATGCACATAAAATGTTTAAATATATGCTAAAAATTTACAATAGTGGGGCTGGAAAGATAGCTCAGTAATTAAGAGCTATCTGTTAATAACCCTGACTTCTCAGGTTACTGGAGAGAAAATCTGTACCTACTCTGTCCACAGACCCTGGTAGTGGCTCCAAGGTGGGCTGTGGCTGGGAACACTGCCCTAGCAGTTCATCACATTCTTTAAAGCAAAGCTCTGCTGCCAGGACCCTGGCTTCCCCAGCTCTGGCCCCGGCCCCCAGCCTGGCCATTTTCCTGTGTTCACATCAGGCAGGCAGAGCTGCCCCGGGCCAGTAGGAGTAATCCAGTCCCTGGCCTTTCACACTGATTTATTTAATCAAATGTGCTGGAAGAGAGAAACAGGGTGGGCAGCCATTAAAGCACCACCTGCAACTTCCCTTGCTTGTTGAGAAACTCCCCAGATGCTGGACACACAGCTGGCTGAGGTCCTGGGACTCAGTTGAAGATCTCTGTTCCCTTCCCTTTCTCCCCTGATGCAAACAGGTAGAGTTCATGGACCACTGTGTCTACCAGAAGTCATTTGTCCTTGTGGTTACCAGGCAGGAAAGGGGTGACAAGAAGTAGTAGAGAAGGAGCCTACACATTAGCACAGGTTTTCTGGGCCATGAGAAGAAAAGAGAAGATAGAGTATAAATAAGAATATATTCCTGGTATGGAGTGAACTTGTAGGCTCAAGTTCTTCTCTCGGGGGACCCAGTACAGACATGGTGAGTGTCATAGCAGGTCCTGGACCAGAAGACTGTTCGGTTCAATGAAAGGAAAGGGAATAGGCCTGAGAGGCCAGACGGCCAACACTAATCCCCAGCCACAAAACAAGAGCCCTTGAGAGCCACCATTTACTTTTGCATTAAATCGGGATGGTAAAAACTCTTGGCTGCAGCTGGAGGTGACTCAGTAAATGTGGTGCTTGCCACACGAGCATAAAGACCTGAGTTAAGATCCCCAGCATCCACAAGAAAAATCCAGGCAACTGCAGGCAGTCTATAACCCCAGCAGTTAGGTTTGGGGTGGGCAGAGATGGGCAGAGCCACACAGCTTACTGCTCAGTCATCCCAGAGTGTTGGTGAGCTCCAGATTCACTGAAGTCTGTCAAAAACAAAATGGAGGCACGAGAGAGGTGGCTCAGCAGTTAAAAAGCACTTGTTCTATTTCCAGAGGACCGAGGTTGATTCCACCCTCGTGGTAGCTCACTGTAACTATCTAAAACTCCATTTCCAAGTGATCCAGTGCTCCCCTGACCTCCACAGGCACCAGGCATACATGTGGTATTCATATATACATGCAGGGAAAAAAAACCCCATGCACATAAAATGTTTAAACATATGCTAAAAATTTACAATAGTGGGGCTGGAAAGATAGCTCAGTAATTAAGAGCTATCTGTTAATTTGTTGCTTTTGCAAAGGACGTGAGTCATATGGTAGCTCAGAACCATCTATAACTCCAGTTCCGAGGGATCCAACAGGCATTTACATGATGCCTATGCATCCATTCAGCTAAAATATTCATAAAGTAAATAAATCTTTTCTTGAAAAACATATATTACATACAAGCCAGCACAGTGGCACATGCCTGTAATCCCAGAGGCAGGTGTATCTCTGTGAGTTCAAGTCTAGCCTGGTCTACAAAGCAAGTCCAGGACAGCCAAGGCTACACAAAGAAACCCTGTCTCAAAAAAGGAAAAATATATATATATTGCATAGGAATGGATGAAGACACCTACTAGCAATTTCTGGCTTCCATGTGCACACACAAAAACATAAAACATGCATACTTCATACATATACACACAGAAAGACTTTCAGGATTGACATAGAAAGGGATGTCAAACAAAAACACACATGAAAGTATTTTGGGAAGCATATTTTAACAACAACAACAACAAAAATTAAGATTTGGCATCTGCCACTTCCTTTTTCTGTGTCCAAGGTAGGCATTACTAATCTATCTCAGCACTTTCTTATCAGCTGTATTATTACATCAGAATTCCTCTCATATCTTCCACAAAACCACACCTGACAGATCAGAACCATTGAAACCCAGTGAAATATGTATCCCTTGGTACCATGAGCTCAAAGCAATAATATCATGATGGGGATCGTAGCAGGCCCACACAAAGCTAGGTCCCCAGAGTAGACTACTAGGGTCCTGGTTCAGCCCGGTTACCCAAGGACTCTGTATCAGCTTCCCAGGCAGCCCCAGACTGATATTATTCCTCAGCCTCCCAGGACTCCCACTCACTATGGGGAAGGAAAGTGCCAGGGCAAAACAGAGGGCATGCAGGGCATGGGCCAGACAGTTCGTGTTCTCTGCGGTCTGGACAGGCACTCTGCTGGGCTGTCTTTTTTGACTCCCCTCCCCCCGCCCCCGCCCCCGCCCCTATCCTGCTTGGCATCCCCAGTTCCTCTTTTGCCTATTTTAGTTCCCTGAGAAAATCTCAGTTCAGATCCCACCATGGCCGGGTCAGCCCCAGGGTGCTGCTCCAGCTCACACCTAGGAAAGCCTTTTTCAGGAGGTAGCATCCTGCTAGTGCCCAGGTTAGGAGAGACGATGGACCCTCTGCAGCCCTCAGCCTAGCTGCTTCCTCCAAGGAACAGTTCCTGAAGAAGGAGCCATCATCTGCCCAGGCTCTTGGATGCTTCATGCAGGGGAAACACTGGCCCAGCAGAACTTAGGTAGTCCAGGGCTGCTTTTTTGAGAGATTGTTCCAAGACACACTATAGTCCTCCAGCAGGGTCAGCTTGGTCCACAACAGCTGCCACTAGCTCTTTGGCTTGTCAAGAAGCCCTTGCTGTTTCAGAAACATTTCCTCCTGGTTCTCCCCATCCCAGTCCCAGGGAAAGCTTCACCATGACCTCCAATTTCTGATGGATTTCCTAAGGATGAATTAGCTCTTCAAAATACAGACTTCCCTCTCTAGGCTTCTGCTACAGGAAGCTACAGGCCTCCTCCCTCCTCTTGGAAACTCAGTTCCCCACTGAGTCTCATCACCACCATACCATCTCTTGCCCCAAGGGCTAGCACCTCAGGACACCTCCATTCTCTACCCCCAAAACTCTCCCCCTCCATAGCAGCAGCAAGGTGGTAGGGCCCACGTTCATGGATGGAGACAGAACCTGGACCACACAAAAACTGCACCCAAAACAGGAAACCACCAAGCTGACATGCCTGTTTGCAGGGTCCAGAAACGAAGAGACTAGAGCCCTACAGGAGGAAGCTGCGCAGGAAGTGAGTGGCTTGTTTGGCTGGGGGCCTCCTCTCCTTTCCACAGAGCACCAGCCTGGCAGGGGGTCCAATAGTCAAATTCTTAGAAGTCATCTGGGCTGGAGATGAGCCAGGCTCCCCCAGGGGACAGGCTATACTCATCCTACAGCTGGCCTGTGGGTTTCATCCTTTGACAGGGGCCCCACAGTCCTGCCACAAAACAGCTGACACTTCCCCCACTCCAGCCTGGTACCCCCAAAGCCAAAAGAACAACACACGCTATCTATGGTAACTGCATAGGGTAGAAAAGGGGACCCTGGGGACAAAATAGGGGTCATGGTTTCGGTGTCTTGGCCACCCCAACACTCTCGTGATGATACAAAGCTTCTAGAAACCCCGCAAGCCCCAGGTGTAGCTGACATCCCACAGGGGTCTATGCCTCTAGACCTTACCAGACAACTTGTCTGGGTTCCCAGCAGGTAGCTTATTGCTGTGCTCCAGCCTTGAATTGTTCTTTTCTCCCTATGCCTCTGTCTTCAGGGAATGAGTGGCTTTCTCCCGGCCTGCAGGGCCTAGTATGAGCTTTCCTACCCAGGCCCATTGGAGGCTGCAGGAAGACAAATGTTGGCATTGGGCTGATGCTCTCTCAGTGTTGGAGCTACTGTCCCTTGGAAGGTGGAGGATGATTTGTCCAGTCTCAGCTCTCCTCACTCTCAGACATCAGCTACCCCGTTTCTGCCTCAAAGGGACTATTCCTTTCTCTTCATGCTTTAAAATCCTTTATGAAGCACAGGTTATGCCAGACCCTGGAAATGGGAGCCAAGAATAGCACCAGACCAGAGACAGGTTCTTCTATGAGCCTGAAGAACAGTGGTCAGGATTGGAAGGAGTCCAGGCCCTAGCCCCCACCCCAGCCCTGCACCAGGCCCTGAACCCCTTATAGCTAGTGCCTCCAATCAACTCAGCTGCTTATGGCTGTTGCCACATTCTGTTTTTAATAGCATCCCTTTAACACTTAGAAGTGGCCTGGTATTATTAGGATATTGTGGAGGTCACCTTTGTCATCATTCCACACTGAACAGTGGGAGCAGTTGAGATGAGGACAGGAAGGAAGCCAGTCTCCATTCAGCTTTCCCATCATGCCCCCCTCACTACCCTCCATGTACGACGCTCTGGCCTCACATTGCTTAAGACACTAATGAGATCACAGAAGCATGTATGTCCTATTTCAGAGTCTCTTGGTCACTGAACTCTGTGGACCGCCATACAGGCGTGAGAGCCCAGAGTCAAATTGTTGACAGACCCTCAGGTAGTTGGTGGAAGGCTGCCGGGAAATCCCCCTTAGTGGGGTGCAAGCCAAGCTCCAGCATCCAGGGGATAGTCGGGGCCAACAGCAGGCAAAACAGCAGGCCAGCCACACACCCACAGTGGGCAGGAGTCTCTCACATCTTGTGTCTCTGGTCTGGGAGGGTGGCAAGGTGCCCACCTCATCACCTCTGGAATGCTGGCTCATATGAAGAAAGGCTGCTGCCATGCTAGACATTCATAGGGTGTAGGTCATTTGGCATCTGTGGCTGGTGAAGTCCAGTCTCTAAGGGAGAACTCAGCATCCCAGGATCTTGAGAACAGCAATGAGCAATCGGGCATCTTCTCCCTGCCTTCCATGTAGCATCCAAAAATGACAATGGGAGGGTCTGTGCATCTTGTAAAGCAGAGTCTAGGCTCAAAGCAGGAGCAAGGAGGCTGAGGTCAATGCCTAAAGGTCTGTCAAAGGGCCCAGCCACAGATCAAGTGCACCTGTCCCATTGTTCATGGTCCCCCAGCTGGTTTAGATGGCTTCAGAGTTAGGGGAGTCTGGGACTGGATCTGTAGAAGAAAAGATAAAGAAGTGAATGGGGGGAGGGGTGCTTGTGTCCCCTTATTCAACTTTGTACCATAAAGACTGATGGAGGGTTGGGGCACTGCAGAGCCTGGGTCCTAACATTTATTAGTCAGGGTGCTGTAAAACCAGGTGACACTCACCCAGGGATGGGAAAAAGACATCCCCAGGGCCTGGAGGAGACAGAGGTGTGCTGGGTTCAGAGAGCAGGTGCCGCCCTGACTCCGAAGGTTGCCGCTGGGCCACATAGGTCAGTGGGGGCCTGGTCTTGGCCTCAGGCATCCCCTGGAAGGGTGGAATGGTCTCAAAGCCTGGGTTTTCGATTCCTTGGATGTTGCTGCTAGAGAAACAGAAGTAAGGATGATCAGTGTCTCTCAGAGCACTTCTATCTTTCCTACCTCCCCTTCCTTTTTTTCTTTTCCCAGCGGGGCAAGGGCAGCCTGTGAAAGCCTTCCAGCTCTGGGGTTCTAGTGAGATCACTGGTAGACCTTTCTTTGACCTATCTGAGAAGCTATCTCCTTTAAACACATTGTAGAGCAGGGACCAAGCTTCTGGAGGTGGCTAAGCCAGCCCATGCCCAAGCACAGATAATGATGTCCTTCCTGCCCATCTTGAAGCCCTTCTCCCTACGCCATCCCTACGTAGAGTAGCCATTGGCTTGTTTCTGCACACCCAGCCTGACAGCTTTCTCTTAGAGTACCTAGCACAGCTAAGCCACCATGCCTAGGATTGGGCCTGGGCCATGAGCTTTCTTTGCATGTTGTAGTGTGCCCCAACCAGCAACTTCTGCTCTGCCCATCCTAAGCCAAGCTGACCACTAAGACCCTGAGGTGCCCACTAAAAGCAACCCCAAACAGAATCAGGGCCTAGCCAGAGTGAAGGTTCCACACAGAGCAGCCCACCAGCCCAGATGTGCCAGAGGCAGCTCCGACCAGCTGTGTGTTGTGCTAAGCAAGGGCCTTACATCACAAAGAAACACCCCTTCCCTGACACCTGGTCCTAGGAAGTGTCTCAATGTCACCATGGGCCTTACCTGTCCATCCTTACCAACTCCTGGGCACCTGCAGATAGACAGAAAAGCTGGTCACAGGAAGGAAGCCTTTTGCAGGCCCCACCCCCAGGAGCCTGTACTGTTCCCTGAAGAGGCCTGAGTTCCATGTGTCTGTCCAGCAGGTAGACCCAAGGTGTAGCCACCTTTGTGTGCAAGTGAGATGCATCTGCATTTTCCATGTGTGAGATGATGTTTGGCCCCAGACTGACACTTTCCCCTAGAGCCTTACAGTGACAGACTTTGAGAATCTAAGTTTCAACCAAAGGCCAGGCCCAAGCACATGCTGACTATGGCTTCTATTGGGAAATTTGCCTCTCTGCTCTTTAGCTACAACTTGTTGGATGGATAGTTCAAGGTCAGGTCCTAGAATTTGTAAGGTTCTTTCTTCCCTCAACCTCTCCATCACTTCCCAGCCTTTCTACCTACTTTCTCCCCAACAGGCCATCACCACTTCACCCCATCCTAGAGGGCTCTCAAAAACTGGCCATCATCCAGATGCAGGAACACCAACTTCCCTCTTTCTTGTAGCTCCCCACACCCTTCCACAGAGCCCTCTTGCAGGAGGAGGTTTACATGGGGAAATGGGCTGGGGGAGGGGCTTCTGCAAGACAAACACAAGGAAGTTGCACAAAGTTCCTGAAATCTAGTTCACTTCTGCTGACAGGGTGAATAGGCCAAGTTCATCCTCCACACCTTGCTCTGGGGTAAAGATGGTGACCTCCACTTTAGGGCTGGGGATGTTGAGCTGCCTTTTCTTCTTTTCTTTTGTCCTGAGCATGCTCATTCCTAGGTAAGCCAG
Organism: Meriones unguiculatus; assembly: GCF_030254825.1. NCBI lineage: Eukaryota > Metazoa > Chordata > Mammalia > Rodentia > Muridae > Meriones > Meriones unguiculatus. The sequence continues at coordinate 25,380,982 of NC_083363.1, forward strand.
CCCCCAACCCAGGACTCAGGAATTTTCTGCCAAGAGTGTGCTATACACCATGAGCTAACCTGCCACTGCCTGCTGAAATTTGCTGGCTGCTTTTGGTTCCCAACATCCCGCAGTTGCTCCTCCTTTGACACTTTGTCTTTTTAAGGCACTAACACCTCTGATGTCTCATGTTTCTGTTGAAGAGTCCGAAACCAGAGGATGGATTTGGGGACCTTCATTAGGAGGCAGAGAAGAAACTCGAAATATTGCTTTAGAAGATAATTCCGTTTGTTTGTTTGTTTGTTTGTTTGTTTGTTTGTTTGTTTCAAGACAGGGTCTTACTATATGGCTCTAGCTGCCCTGGAACTCACTATAAAGACCAGGCTAGCTCTGAACTTACAGAGATCCACCTGCCTCTGCCTCCCGAATAGTGGAATTAAAGATAAAATTAAAGGTAAAGGTAAAATTAAAGCACACTAGGAGGTAAAGTCTTGTTCCTTTCCTGTTACTGTACTTGGGGCATCCTTACTCTGGGACAGGAGCCTTCTACATGACAAGGCTCCCTTCTACAGGCCTTCAACATGGCATGAAATGTAACCCATTCCAGCCCATTGTTGCCATGGGGCTCTTCTCTAAGTGTAGGTCACATGTCTTCCTGGGGCAAATGGAAAGTTTGAAGCCAGTACTTAGAGTGAAGGTATAGGATAGGTAAACTGGGGCCCGTGTCTTCAGGACCCCGTAAGAATGACATTCTGGCCTGGTAAAACACACAAACACGCACACACTTCAGTTTTCTTTCCTCCAGCCATCTCCAGCCTACTAGACCTCATGAGCAGAATGAGAACCCTACAGAGACTCTGCAAGAAAGGCCAGGCCCAATAAAGGCTGAATGAACCCCCAACACACACTTGCAGCCCTGAAGTGTCTGCTTTCCAGTTCTTGTCCCCTGATCTGACAACATGAGCAGGCAGTGCTGCAGTCTGGGCAAGGGTAACAGAAAGCAGAAAGCACCTTGGGATCCATCCAGAGTCTAGCCTCCCATCTCGGGAAAGAGGGACTATGTAACTCTTCAAGTCATTTCTTTCCCTGCAGAGCCCCGGGTTCCTCCTTCACTCTAACCTGTCACGTGTTCTATGCTGCCGCTTTAGGGATGCCCACAGGCAGGGTTATAAGTGGATGGAACAGTCTGAGAGGAAGGGTGAGTTGGCTATAGTCCACAGTGGCCCACTGTGGGGCTCCAGACTGGGTCTCCAGGAAAGAGGGTAGGGAGATGGCCGGCGATTGGGAGGTGAAGGGGAGGGCAGAGGAAATCTGGTGTGGCTTAGTGACAATAGCCTTCCCTCAGTTACCTTCTGCAGCTAGCCAGAAGGAAGAGGCTAGGGAGAAACTGTAAAACAGAGGACTCCCTACTCACAGGAGCCCAACCCCTCAGAAAATGCAGGCTGAACAAGGCTAATAGGAGAAGCCAGGGCAGACAAGGGGCACAGCCACCCAAAAAGGGATGTGATTAGTGTTTGTGGCCATGAATCTGAAGCCTGGCTCTACAATTATTTGCATGTTTTTCATTATTCAAGTCAGAGAACCTTCCTAAGCCTCAGTTTGTCCATCTGTGAAATGAGCACAGCAATGTCCCCTAGTTGAGTTGTTGTGGTGATTAAGTGAGGCACAGATGTGACTACTTGGCACAGTGCCTGACAGCATAACCCTGCCAGCTGGGGGCCACGTCAGCTCTGTACTCATAATGTCTTGTGATATTAAGTTAGTTAACTTGCCAAGCCTGGACTTTTGTCTGTGAAAGGAAGGGGAAAACTTATGTCACTGCTAAAAGCTCTGCTATTTCTGGCATCCCAAAACTCATTTCTGCCCCAATAATTGCTGCCCATTACAAAACAAATCCACCCATAGGCTTAAGAAGGTCTCCAAGAGAAGCTGAGTGGCATTGTCTTCATAAACCAGTTTGAGTAAGGTAACCGCTCTATGTGGTTACCTACTCATCATATGGAGTGCCAAGCCATCCCTGCCTGGGCGCCGAAGCAGCTGGCAGACATCAGGCCCAGAGAAAGGCATTCATAGTTGCCCTTCTCTCTCATTCCCAGAGCCAGTTCTGTATCCAGAGGATACAGAAGAGTAAGGACAGTGCAGCCCTCATGCTCCATGCCTCCACTAGCCTCCCAGACAGGAAAGCCCATCCCCATCCCAGAAAAAGGTACTTACGGTGCTGAGAGGCCCTCTGCCTCTGCTTATAGACCAGCAGCAGGATAAGCGGAAGGCAGAGGATGCCCACAATGCAGGCACCCGTGGCCAGGGCCGCAGCTGTGATGCCTGCAAAGACAAAAGCAGCTGGCATGAGCTTCCCACTACTTCTCCTAAGGGGAAACTGAGACAGAGGATAACTATAGAGGTACTCAGATTCTATCAGATTGGAGAAGGGGGCTGGACAGGAATTAAATCTGTATAGCATTTGTGGGAAGGTTCCTAAGCTCTGTGGGAACAGACTCTGGAGGTAGGTAAGTGGGCCTGGCTGCCCTAGAGGCTTAGGAAATCTTTGCAAAGCCAGACTGATTGCAGGGCTTACTCCAAGGAGGCACCCATTGCGGAGAAAGCTCAGTCAACATCTGGAACCAGTCTCTCCCTGGGAAGAGAGGATGCACTGGTGGAAGCAATTGCCCAAACCACCCCATGGCATGCACCAGGCCCTTTCAGAGCAGGCAGGATGAGAGGCCCAGGTGACAGGGCCCCATAACCAGACCCTCAATGACCTGCAGAGGCCAGGGCAGTCTAGTGACCTTCTTTCAGAGACAGCCTTAAGTTCCCTACCCTATGGAACACACAGAAATGAGGCCTATGACAAAGACAGATACAAAAAAGAGACAACAAACCCCTCATCCCACCTATAAGGGAGAGCTCGACCACCCTGGACCTCAGGTTGTCCACCAAAAGGCCCTTCACACCAAATGCCAGGGTTCAAGGTCAAAAGGTGCCTAAGTGATGAAAACAGATTAGAACTGCAGTGTTGCACAACAGTGACATATGATTTCTTACATGCCACTGATATTTAAAGATAGATATTTCACTGCGATGAAAACAAAATACTCCAGCCTAACCAGGAATGACAGCACAAGCCTTTAATCCCAGCACTTGAAGCACAGGCAGAGGCAAAGGGTACTCTATGTGTTCAAGATATACATAGTGGGTTCTAGGACAGCCAGGACTATATAGAGAGACCCTGTCTCAAAAAAACGAGAGAGAGAGAGAGACCCACAAACAAACAAACAAACAAACAAACAAACGCCAGTTCATCCTTTGAGGGAATCCTTGAGCTCCTTAGGGTAAGGTTTCTGAAAGCTTGGCATCTTGATCACACACACACACACACACACACACACACACACACACACACACACAGAGAGAGAGAGAGAGAGAATAAAGTTTGCAGCAAAATTAGATAACTGGGGCTAGGGATGTAGCACATCCCCAGCACTTGGGGTAGGTTGGGGAAAGGAAAGACTAGAGAAATTTTATTTTTGTTTGACATCTTCAAATCACTAAAATGCAAAGGTACAAATTTAAAAAAAATACTCAAGGAACTAGCGAAATGGCTCGGTCAGTATAGCTTTTGCTGTGCAAGTGTGAGAATGAGTTTGGCTCTCCAGAAGCCTTTTGAAAAGCCAGGTCTGGCCTTATGTACCTGTAAACCCCAGTGGTGGGGAGCTAGACACAGGAGAATCCTTGGGGATTAAGAGCCAGCCAGTTTTGTGTAGCTATAAGTTGTAGATTCAGAAACTTAGAGAGCATTTCAGGAAGACATCCAATGTCAACCTCTGGTGCTGCATGTCCATGTACATATATGCATACACAGTAATACATACAAAGTTCAAATGTCTCTTCCTTTCCCTCATGCAGTTCTCACAATCATATGAAGATGTTCACCTGACCCCAAGGAAACATCTCTGTCTACACCCACCTCATTCTTCCCAGGTCTCTATTATACACAGCTTGCCCCAAATTGATGGAAATATCCTGTCTGGTGGGGACATTGTTTACTCTCATTTTCAACAGTCCTCATTTTGCAGCAAGATTCAGATTACTGCTCATGTGGGCAGTACCTCTGGACCTAAGCACTTACCATCAAAGCACTGAGCCAGGAAGCATTGTGTGCGTGTTTTCTCCTAGGCTGTTGCGAAACCATCTCAGAAAGGGCCATGCCACTGCAAGAGCCCTATATCATGGGGAGTTGGTTTATTTCAGTCCATCTGCTGACTCCAGGAGTTTAGCTGGGAACAGATGAGCCCTTGCAACCACAATTAGCATAAGCCTGTTCCCTTCCTAATTTGAGCCTTTCTCTGTGCCAAAACATAGCTAGGACCTCTTGTCATAGGATCAAGTTCACCTCCAGAGAGCTCCAGGAGCTGGATATGCCTTGGTATATACGCTGCCTCTGCATTTTACTTGGGAACGAGGGCCATTTGTATCCCACTGTATGCTAAGCAACCTGGAAGCATAAATGCACTCACAGTGAGCTCTATGGAACTGAGTGGACCATTGGCAAGCACTTTAGAAGTACCCATTGGTACAGAAACAGTACCGATTGCTAGGTAAATTGCAAAGGAAGTTCCAATCATCAGGAAAGCAGATTCCCTGCAGGTTTTAATGTGGCTGCATTTGAACGTGGAATACTGAAAGTAAAAACAGCCTATAATTCATACTGTTCAGTGTGGCTAAACTCCATCCCTTACTGTGGGCAATCTGAGAAACTAGATGCAAAAGCACTTTTCTCTCATCCCACAGTTACTAAGCAACGTGTTAGCCAGGTGCTCACAACCTGCCTGCCTTGGAAGTTTGGCCAGGACCACACTGCCTAACCTCTGGTATGCAAGCAGCAATCCTGCCCTCTACAGCCCCTTTGGTTTCACTTACAGAGCCCGTTCCCTTATATGCTGTACTTGTTCTGGCTACTGTGCGGTTGGATACCCTTGGAGACTTAGAAAACCTTTTTAAAGCCAGACTGACTTTCTCTCCAATTCTCCTTACTCCACGGAGGCACCCATTTCAGAGAGAGCTGAGTCACCATCTGAGTGCCAGGCTCTTCCTCGGAAGGTGGTAAGGCACCGGTGGAAGCAGTTGTTCAAAACACCCCATGGCATGTGCCAGGCCCTTTCAGAACAGGCAGGATGAGAAGCCCCAGCTGGCTCAGTCTATGTCCAGGGCCTGCCAGGCACCCTATGGGTGTGCACAAAAGAGGCTGAGGAAAAGCATATCCTGCTGCATTGGGGATAAGAAGGGTAAGAGATAGGCTGCCCAGTTCCATCTCAGGGAAAATCCAAAGCCATGCTATGAAATGCCAGCCCACACTTTCGACAGGCTCCTTCCCCTTAGCCCTTACACTTCCTCTTACCTGAAACCCACTTGGACTTGTACCTTGTTTAATCTAGCTTTTTTCCCCATAGGGTAACATTTAGCCACTCAGACTGGAATTAGAAAAGGAAAACACACGGACCTTGGCTGGAAGCATCATTCACAGACCCACTGAGTGCTGTGGTTGAGCACTTGCCTATGAAAGAGAGCTTCAGTTGGGACCTTCCAAAGTTAATGTACAGTACAAAATAGTTCTCAGCAGCTGGCCCTGGCGCCTGTTTAGCAACGTCCAGGTTGCCAGGCAAATGCCCTAGAATTGTGTTAAGAAATTCATCCATCTCCACCATCACTTTCCTTCCTGTCTGGGCATGGGAATGGATGAGCTGCCTTGGGATGTTAGGCCTCATGTACATCAAGAGGAAAATAGGAGCCCACACCTCGATGGTGCTGGAACTACTCTTGCAGGCTACTGGCTGAGTGTTCGCCACAGTCTTCACCCCTCCCTACTATTTTGTTCTCTGGCTTCCAGTGCCTGACACACAAGCATGTTTCCCATCCCTGAGGCAGTCCCTTAAATAGCATTTGCTTCCCTCTTAGAGGGATATAGTTACTCCAATTCCTGAATGGAGAAATGATACAGAAAGTAGTAGAACTGCCCAGATTTTCCAGACAGACTCCCAAAGTATACCCAGGAACAAACTCTGCCTTAGTGCCTAGTGTCTAGACTATTGGAGCCAGAGGTCATCAGAGTCATCCCCTGACCTCAACAGCTGCAAGTATGTTCTTTTGGCTCTCAACAAGCCAGTTCACTGGACAATAGCTCAGGGAAGCAGGAGCCAGAAAGAGATTTCACAGCTCCAAGAATTGGCAAGGATTGAAAATGTCTAAGCCCAAGGATGGAGTTCAAGGCTTCCACCTCACCCTTGGATATCTTCTCTTGAGTCTCAAGAGCAGAAAAGTCCCCTTTTCTTCAGACTGAACCCTTTAGTGTAGAGGAATTTTAACTGAGAAGAGGGCTGCTCTAGCAAAAGATCACATCCAAAGATGTTCTAGGTCTGTGTGGTCTGACTGGAATACAGACATGCCTTTAATCCAAGAGGCAGAGGCAAGCAAATCTGAGTTCAAGGTCAGCCGGTATAGGGCAAGTATCAGGTAAAAAAAAAAAAAAAAGCTTAGGTCCAGGTGTGGTGGTACACGCCTTTAATCACAAACAATCACAAACAATAAAGGTAAAGTTAGTTTGTAGAAGGAAGCACCCATGTTTGAAAGTGATGTCTAATTGAGTGGCAAAAAGTGATGAATCAGAGAGAGAGATTTGACAGACTTAGGACACACCCGACTCTCAAGAGAACAGAGAGGAAAGGAAAGCCACTTAAGGGAGCAACACAGAGAATGAGGAGAGAGCAGGAGAATTTAACAGAGAAAGGTGGAATGAGAAAACAAGCTAGAAGACAGAATGAGACAGAGAATGAGAATGAGCCAAAAGATTAGAAAGATTGTTGGAGTTGGTTAAGCAGATCAATTCAGAGGCCAAGAGAAAAGCCAAATTGAATAAATTAGTTTGGAGAGGAGTTTGAGCCAGAACAGCTGAGTTGAACCAACTGGCCAGCTATGAGCTCAGGAAGAGCAAGGAGGGGTGAGCTTATTCAGCAGTAAGTCTCAGAGGCTGAAAACACTCTAGGTCCAGGTTAGATTGTACAAAGGATAGAAGCTTCCAAGACTAAGCCTAGGTCAGCAGAAGGAAGCAGTAAGCCTCTGAGACCACAACTGAAGCAGGTGAATGAAAGTTCCTTTTACACTTTACCATCTTGTGTCTCTGTCCCCAAAACTCAAAGCATATGGCTTATTTTCACAAAGTCCTGTTGAAGTTAGGTGTAGTAGGAGGAAATTGGGAGGCAGAGGCAGGAGGATTGCTGCAAATTTGATGCCAGCCTATTCTATGCATCACGTTCCCAGCAAGCCAGGATCTGCCTGAACCTCATTTTCCCCACCCATGACATGCAGGGAGTAGTGGAAGCAGCAGTTTTTGCAAAGACAAATTCTTGAAAAAGAAGCAAGGCCAGGGTGATTGCTCAGAGTGAGGAGCCTTGGGGAAGTGAGCATCACCCATGCCCCGCTGCAGTGTTCCTCAAACACATACATGTGTGCACACAGCATGCACTGCTTTATGGGAAGAAAGAGGATGCTGAGAGGGGAAGTGAAGACAGCATTGTGGCTTGGTGCTGAGGAGACATTTGAGCTAGGCAGTGTTCGTGGCAGAAGGGCTTGAACCAAAGACCTCACTGCCATACAGATGTGGCTCTTGTTCAATGTTATACATGTTGATTGGTTTGAAAATACAAGTAATTTGAGTAGAACATTGTCTTGGCCACTGAGTTGGGGTTTCAGTTGTTCCCATTCTGGCTCAAACTCTTATGCATGGCCTACTGAAGGCCAGGATCACAATTTTTCCTTGTGCCTCTCCAGGGCCTAAGCAAGAGAGGCTCACCCTGAATGCCTGACAAGCCTATGAGCCACAGCCCTCTCTTCGTGGAAGCGTGGGGACCCTAAAATATGTCACCTTGCCTACTCTATCTGCCACAGGGCAGGGAGGAAAGGGAAGCTACTTAAGGGAGCAGCACAGAGAATGAGGAGGGAGCAGGAAGTTTTACTAGAAGAGTTTTACGAAGAAAGGTTGAATGAGAGAATGAGCCTCCCTGAAAGCAAAGCCCTCTAACCCGACCATAAGGTTTCTATCTGGACCAGCCCCAGGGCTGACAGCCACCCTGTGTTCTGCATGCCCAGTCTTCTTCCACAAGCAGGGGCGATGGACTATGAACAGAGCTGGAAAGTCCCTGCTGTGCCAATGGTCAGTGTGCATATATGCCACCTTGTAGAGTGTGAAAGGGATACCTACTTGACAGAGTGGCAGGAACAGGGGCTTCTGGGGCCACAGTCAAGAAAGAACAGGGGACTAGAAGCAGCAGAGAGGGAATGGGGCCGGTATGGAAGTGAGAGTCCAGAGCAGGGTCTGGCCCCAAGGTAAAGACAGAAACAATGCACAGAAGATATTTGATGGTGGTAGGGTGTCCTTACTGTCACTGTCCTGCTCATTAGATTGGTACGCAGTACATGCAGATGACGAGTCTTTGCCTGTGGGAACAAAGAGAGGTCTGTTAGGCAACTGTGAGGCCCCTGAGGTTGAGGAGGCTGGTCCAGGCTACTTGTCTTCTCTCCTAACACAGAGACGCATACTAACAGCTGCCTGGCAGAGCTGGTCCAGGGGAGCCTGTACACATGTGTGCATGTCTTGCGTCCTTGGCTAGACAGATGGACAGATATAGATACATACTCACTTCACAGCCATTTAGCCATAATTAACTCAAACTCAGGACACAGTAAGTCCCCCTACTGCCTGTATTTTCTCATGAGCAGTGACCCTGCCAGTTCAGGTACATACACCCTCTTATATGAAAAAGTGACACTATCACAAATAGAGACACATACAAGATAATCACATGTCTGCACCCCACACACATGCACCCATTCCTTCCACAACCACATGCCCTTGAGTGTTGCTCATTGTCTCATACATAGCCTCACACATGGTCATGGGGCACATGTGCAAACACCCCCTCAAAACCCACCTCCACACGCCCCAACTCCCAGCCATGCCCGTCTGTGCAGATGCCTCACCTGTCTGTACCTGAAGCTCCATGTACCCACTATGCCGCTGTTCTGGGTGGTGGTGCTTCATTTCTACCACCAGACAACAGTAGAGGCCACTGTCCCTCAGGGTCACATTGCGAAGGGTGATGGAGAAATTACCATGGTGGTCGGAAGCTAGCTCTAGCCCATGTGTCTGGGCCTGGTCATGGCTGGTATTGTCTGTCTGGTGGCTTCCATGGCGCGGATGAAGGTGCTGGAATGTGAAGTTGCGTATGGGCCGGTGTTCTTTGCACATTTGAACTTCTCCTCGTGAGCTGAGGTACCATGTCTTGTAGAAGGTCACATCATGCCCTTTGGACACAGGGCCCAGAATCCTGCAGGTGAGGGTAACATTCTGGCCCTCAGGACACACGTACAGAGAATACGGTGTGGCAATCTTGAAGGCTGTTACCAGACCTGCTCAGAGAGGAGAGCCCCTGTCACTGGCCTGAGTGAGTGCCACTCCTTCGCACACTCAGGACAAGGAGAAAGTGTGACTTCAACCACTCCCCAGCTGCAGACCCTGGACAAGTCAGCTGACCTCCTGAGCGTTGGCCCCTTGCTAAATACACATTCATCCCAGCCCACACAGGAGGAGCCTCCAGGCCTCCCAAGTGGGAGGGAAGAAGGAAGGAAGGAACTTGAGCCAAACAACAGACTAGTTAGCCAACATAGGGCCTTCTCCCAAGTAGAGCATGAGTCCTGGCTCCAGTCCCACTGTAGGCAATGGGCCCACGTTGGACATCTCTGCCCTGCACAAGAAGGAGGTACAGAGGAAAATGGAAGGTCATGGTCTTTGTCCATGCTCCTGTAAAGTGCCAGCACTTTCTGCCCACCCCCACTCCTCACCCAGGCCATGCCTTCTTCCATCTCCTCCTCCTTGAGCACTAACAGAACACCTGGGGGGGGGCAGTAACTAAGCTGAGCAGACAAGCCTGCATCTGCGACCCTGTGAGCAGAGGCAATCCAGTGTCCAGCTTATAGAGACTTGGGAGGGAAGAAACGTGCTTTTAGGGATGACTGTGACCTCTCTGGGTCTTTGGACTTTGAATGAGATTTCACAGGTGAGTGCTTCTACTTAGGCAAGATGGTAGGAAAGTGGGGAAAACATGTGAGGGACAGGGATGAGGAATGCATGACACAACTTCATCCATTTGCCTCTCACCCAAATATGGTTCTCTTTTCTAAGCAGATAAAGGAATCCTCCTGTCCTCCACATTTCAGCTCCCATTCCCCTACTGCTTAACCTCATGGACCTAATGAAGGCATGACTTTTTTTTAAGACAGGGTCTCGTGTATCCTAGATTGTCCCCAAACATACTATATAGCTGAAGATGGCCCTGTCTCTACCCCTTAAGTGCTGAGATTACGAACATGGGCCATCAACCCAGTTTAAAAGGCACAGAGTCTCCAGCTCTGGGCTCTGTGCATGCTGGGGAGGCACTCCACCACCTGAGCCACAGCCACAGGCTGAGCCCCATCTTTTGAGACTAGAATATGAGCTGACTAACTGCGTGAGCCTGTTTTCTCCCCTGTAAGGAGAAAGCCATTCTTGGCAGCATGGGTTGGGAAAGGAGAAAAGGTGGGGATGCCAAGGGCTCTGAACATCACACTTTGGCATTGCTTTGGTTTTAACTCACATTGCAGGGGCTTGCAGGAGATCTGACCTATAGGGAAAGTGGGTTTAGAATATGTAAAGAGACTAGGAATAGAGGGTGGGGAATCATAGCTCAATCAGAAAAATGTTTGCCTCAAAAACATGAGGACCCAGGATTGGATCCCTGGATCAGGTAAAAATCTGAGCATATTAGAACAGGCCTGTAATTCCAGTGATGGTGAAATGGGAGGTAGAAACAGGAGGGTGCCTAGAACTCACTGGCCAGCTAACCTAGACTTGGCAAAGTTCCAAACCAATGAGAGACCCTGTCTACCAAGCATAATAACCTGAGTTCATTCCACATGAGAGAACCAATTCCTGCAAGTTGTCCTTTGCCTCTACACATGTGTCATGAATTATATATCCACACATGTACCTACACACAAAATAAACACAGAAATATTGTAAAAGGTGAACAATGACACCTGAGGCTGCCCTCTGACCTCCATACATATGCCTAAACATCTAATATGCACATGTAAAAGCATTTACGCTCTTTTAACTCCTCCACCCAGAAGTACCAGCTAGACCTCCTCCTTTGATGCTCCCTCCCTGCCGTCAGAGTCCAGGACCCTTGGTGCCAAGCTGGGAACCCCTAAAAGCTCTGACAGCCTGGTCCAGTGTAAAGAGCAGCAGCCTGGTGTGGCTTTTTGGAGTTGGACCTGGCTGCACTAGAGTCCAGTGACACTGAGTCATTAGGCTGAGCCTCAGACTCATTGGAAGACAAAAATGAAACCAACAGAAGTGGGTGGGTGTTCAGGACAGAACAGGAATCATTCACATGACTGTCCTAAAAGTATTCTCTCTGCAATTCAAGAACAGTTCCAAGGAGAGGGGCAAAAATCCAAAGGAACGAAGAAGCTAGCTTCAAAACTCTTCACCACAAATATATGAATGACTAGGACCAGCTGATGATCTCGCGTTGGAGGACGTGTGTGTGTGTGTGTGTGTGTGTGTGTGTGTAAATTAGAGTATGAGGGGGACAACAATTGCATGGCCCCAAAGAATGCCTAAAGGAGGAGAGTTTTAGGCCTTCAAGGTAAGGAAGACAGACATTCCAGAGCCATCCCCCAGCCCTGCTCATACACAAGAGATTTCTGGAATGCTGTTGCCAAGGTGACCAGAGATTTTTGATCTTTGGTGAGATACCATCTCCGTTTCAGGCAGTGACAGGCCAAGGAAAGGAAAGCGGTTTGGCTGAAGTTGGAGGGGCACTGGAGTCAGGGCCTGAAGCATAATAACCTCAAGTGAAACAGACTTCCCAGGAAACTGAGATGTAAAGACGTGTGTGCTACACCCAGGGGTCTGATGCATGTGACTGCCCAAAAGAGGGGGGTTGGAGTATTCCCATTTCACTAATGAGGAGACCAAGTCCACAGACAAGGTAAAGCGTCTTGCTTGCTCACCACCTCACAGCAAGGGACCATTAAAGACTGACTCCAACCCAGGCGTGTGTACCATTGCCAGGCTGGAAGCCCCCAGAGCCCCTTCTAGCCTTCAGACTTTGCATTTGACCCTTAAAGTTGAGGTTTTGTCATTGTTGTTTTTTGTTTTGCCCTTTGTTTTAGGGAAATTGCTAACACTGGAAAGGTATGAATTTGTGGCTCAGGAGAGTCTGCTCAATGATTAAAAGCACTGGCTGTTCTTCCAAAGGACCTGGGTTGAATTTTCAGCACAAACATGGTGGCTCACAGCTGTCTCTAACTCCAGTTCCAAGGGATCTGATACCTGTTCTGGCCTCCTCAGACACAAGGCATCCACATGGTGCACAGACATGTATGCAGGCAAAACTTCCTTATATATAAAATAATTTTTAAGTGGGAACTTGATATGAAAAATTTGAATCCCAGTTTCTATTTGAAACAGCAAATAGCTGGCTTTGTCCACCGCAGCCTGGAGGTTCCCTTACCTCTTGTATGGACTAAGTATGTTCACTAACCATGGCTCTTCCAAATACAGTAAGGGGCTACTTAGGGAAAGAACCTTCCGAGACATCCACAGAAGGAACCAAAGCCACAAAGAGTGCCAATATCTTGTCTTCTCCCTGTCACCATTTGGCAGCTACTCCAGCCCTCTTTCCCCTCTGCGCAATAGCTCCTGCCTGAGAGCCACCACTATCCTTGGAGCCAAATTTAGTTTTATCAGCATTTGCCCAGTGCACAGGCCCTGAGGGCCTGTTAGGAGGGCAAGCAAAGCAGAGGCCAGGGTGTAGGCCTGTGGTGGGTGAGGGAGACAGGACAAGTGGCAAGACACTTAGAACCAAAAGCATGAATGAGATAGGATCGCACGTGGCCTGAGTATCTCCTAAACTGGAGTTTGGGGGTGGGGTGCCAAGCTGAGAGCCCTCAGAGTCCAAGCAATACTGTTTGGAGCTCAGGTGTGCACTAGAGCAGGAGGAAAGGATCCAGTCCCATTTCATTGTAAAGGGGCCCTTGAGAGAGCCCCTTTACAGAGAGAGCAGGAAAGGGGGCATGGTTTCATCCCATCCACCCACCCATATTCACTTCTCTTTTCCAAGGTCACCAAGACCTCTTCTCAAGTTAGAGGAAGGAGAAGCTGTCCTTGGATAAAGCTGGGTTGGAGGAGGCCAGAAAAGAGTGGGCAGGAAACACACAGGGTTTGTCCTATAAGAGAACAGGGGGCGCAGAGTATAGCATCCCTTAAGTCTGAGACTCAAAGCAGCCTGTCCCTGGGAGAACACTCCAGGGCACAGGGCTGTGGAAAACAGCACACAAGCATGCAGACACACACACACACACTTACTGTTGGCCTTCCCACAGCCTGGCTGAAATTATAATTACTTGGAGGATGTAGCTCATTGTCAGCTGCAGATCCCCTAGGCCACATGGGTTATTGTGGAAAGTGGGTGGGAAAGTGGGTGGGGAGGAAGGCCCCTGGCTCTAGGGTAGCCAAGTTCACATGGGACAGGAAAGTGTCCCAAGCCTTGGCTGGAACATGCACCAGGGAAAAGCACGACCATTGAGAGCAGGTCCACTACTCCCACCCAGCCTTACTTGCCACCGAGCAAGACCACCCTACACATGCAGGAGGGATGCTGTGAGCTAGGAAAATTCCAGATCTGGGGACTGTTATAACTCTGGCCGAGACAGCAAGATTCCTGGGGCCTCCTAGACTGGGCTGTAGCCATATAAATCTATGCTGATCCCACCCTCCTCCGAGGCAGACTTCAGCACTGTGTCAGGTCCACGTCTTTCTACGCCTAGTTTTGAATGTGTGTGTTTGTTGCTGTATATGCATAGGTACTCATGAATACAGGAGCCCACAGGGGACAGAGGTTTCAGATCTCCTGGAGCTGGAATTACAGACAGTTGGGAGCCATGGAGGGTGCTGGAAGCCAAACCCAGGTCCTCTGGAAGAGCAACAAGTGCTCTTAAATCCAGGACCCTCAAGTTCACTTACCCTGATGTAGTTATAATCCCCTAGTCCATGTATTTTTGACTTAGAAGTAGTATCATCCTCATTATCATCATCATTGTGGGGTTTCTTTTCTGTTTTTTGTTTGTTAGTTTGTTTTTTGGTTTTGTTTGTTTGTTTCTCAAGACAGGGTTTCTCTGTGTAGCCCTGGTTGTCATGAAGCTAACTCTGTAGACCAGGCTGGCCTCAAACTCACAAAGATCCACCTGCCTCTGCCTCAGCGCCTGGCCTTTTGCTTTGGGTCTTAGGGGTTAGTTGGTTTTTGTTTTTTGAGACAGCCTTTTGCTATGCAGCTCAGACTGGTCTAAATCTCAGAGAAAGTGCCCTAGGGTGAAGGCTGCAGCCTAAAGGCCAGGCTGGCCTTGAACTTGTGATCCTCCTGCTTGCACTGGGTATAGGCCGATACTCCAAGCTATGCCTCATCCCCATTTTAAAGATAAAGGTGACTGAAGAAATAGAGCGACTTACTTGAGGCCATACAACCCCCTGCAGTTGAATGGAGACCCACACTTTCAACCAGCAGGCAGACAGGAAGAGCACTCCCTTCAAGCATCCTCCCAGGGGTGGAGCTAATATTTCATCTTTCAGCTCTTTGGAGAGCAGTTGGCCCCAAGCTGACCCTTATACTCAGCAACTGTCCTTTCTGCTCCTCAGACCCAAACCAAAACATTCTTTCATTCCACAAGTATTTAGCACAATCTTAACACTTAGTCAGGCTCAAGTGTTATGGAGCTCAGAGCTCCCCGAGGGAACAGTCTTTGCTGCCTTTTCTAGCCATGCCCAGCCACAGGGAGGGCACAGCTCCTGGGGAAAGTTTCAAAGGAGATCTTACTTGGCATCCTTGTTTTTGAGACTATCACCTCTTGCCACACATCAGGTTCTGTGGGCGTACAGGGGTTGGGTGTGTGTGTGTGTGTGTGTGTGTGTGTGTGTGGGTGTGGACAGGCTTCAGTATTGTTTTCCCTGACTGGGGTGCTAGCTTTACCCACAGTCACCAAGGCAACACCCTGTTTTTGGAGGTGGGTCCCGACCTTGATTGGTCACCCAGACAGCTGAGGTCTGTCCAGCTGCCAGCTTGCCAAGTAAACAATTTTAACTGTATGCAGTTGCTGGCCTCTCACTAGAGGAGAGAGACAGGGTCTCTGGCCTTCCAGGCATGCTGATCCCAGCTCACAGGCCCCATTCCCCAGGATGTTCTCCAGGTGCTTGAAGGGAAAGCCTGGGCTATTTCTTTATCAAGAAATCAAAATCCAGAGGAAGTACCCCAGAGTGAAGGCTGCAGGCTCAAGCCAGCAGGTCTGTGCAGGCACTCCTCTGGCTAGTCAGGACAAAGGGCATCTCAGAAGTGTTTATTGATCCCTGCCCCAGCAGGAAGTGTCCATTCATATGGACCAAGGAGGCTAGGAAAGGGAAGTAGGGCTCTATGGGAGGAAGCCACACTTCCAGCACCTTGGGAAAACCACCTGCTTTCAGGGATAGAGATCTAGCCATAGTGCCTCCTGGGGAGGACCTGGGCAGTGGGCCAGGGCCTTGGCTGGGGAGGCTCCCCTGGAAGATTCTAACAGAGACTTGAGACCTCTCTGAGGTGGACTCAACTTCATTGCTGTTATGAACAGGTCCTCAGGGGTCAGGCCAGGGAGACTTCCTAAGATCTGATTCCATCCATGCAGGGGCTCACTTGGCAGCATTGTTCTAAGCATGCATACACAGGCTTGTGTATCTAATTCATTCCTAAGCCTGTGAAATAGGAGCTTGATTACGATGCCAAAGAAACCTGTCTAGAATCTCACAGAGAATAAGGTGTGGACAGAATTCAAACCCAGGCCTCTGAGGAGCTCATGCTTTCTCAGGAGAGTGGCTCCACCTCCTTCCCACAGATGGACAGCTGACCTGACCAATGAGGACTTAGTTAGCCTGGCCACGTTAATAACTCAAGTAGTTTTACTTTTGATTTTACATTAAAGAACACTGAATCATAAAGAGAGGTGGTTGTTCCTATTCCACTGTTTTCTCAGCACTGATTATATCAAAAAGAAAGTCAGCCCTAGTGATGTCACTATATCTTCAAAATGTCCTTTTCTTTTTTTCTTTTTACTTAATTTATTTCTATAAGAGACAGCAACAAGTTTCACCAGCCTAAGTTTCCAGCTAACATTTAATCCCCTTATTTGGTTTGCCAATCGTGTTCTTTTATATGTTCTATTTATAGCCAATGATACAAATTTTCCGCTTGTGACACTGACTTAAAATGTCCTTAATTTTTTTTTTTTTTTTTTTTTTTTTTACTTTAAAGAAAAGTGTAGATTTAAAGGAAAAACAAGTAGGTAGATATTCAGCAAATACTATGTACATGTGATGAGCAAATTAACCCAGAATGCACCAAGGGGAATTACCCTCCCCCTCCAGGAAAGCAGCAGCCAGCTGCAATCACACCGCTCAACCTGCTCACAGCTCAGCTGGGGGAAGGGTGTACTTGGAGCCCCATGATGAGGGACTAGCTGAGGCAAGAAGCAACCCCGTTCCCTTGGAAGCTGGAACCCTATACAGAAAGGCTAAAGGGAAGGTTTGGTCAGTAGCAGAACACAGCAAGTTCATAGCATCCCTTGTTTCACTCTGGCAGTGGGCAACAGTAAATAGGCTGTATGGAGATGGGATGTGGGAGACAGCCCACAGATAAGCACATCCTAGGCCAGGCTGGCTGTGGTGGCCTCATGTACAGAGAACTTAGGAAGGAGAACCTCCAGGCACCCCTGTGGTCATTTTAGAATATCAATCCAGAAGGGTAGCTGGAACGAGCCTGGGCATCCTTCAGATGCTAGGAGTGTGGGAAATGCATTCCCAATGATATTTCTCACAGCTTCCTATGTCCTGGGTACCACTGGGGCTCTGTAGCAGCAAAAGCTCAGATGGAAAGACCTAGAAACCAGGAGATATCACACTATCGACATCACAGGAACAAGGCACCATGGGAAGTTTTGCCCATTAGCTGTGTATAGCTGTGTCTAAAGGAGGATGGATCACTGCCTCGTATTACAGATGGGAACTTAGCTAAGGATGCTAAAAAGCCTGCCCAGCACACAGATGACCAGCTAAGATTTGAATACAGGTTTAACTATGAAACAGTTAAGCTAGAGCTGGAGAAAGCCCTGGCATGCAGATATACCCCATTGCTTAAACATCAGGAAGGCCCAACCAGACCTTCAAAAGGAATCCATAGGTATCAAAAGCCAGTGCTAATTTCTAGCAAGGCCAGACTGGCCCTGGGCAATAGTTGCTTTTGGACCTAGAACCTCAAGTTCAGTATGCCAGGCTCAGTCAGTACCAGCAGACCACATGGGTCCTGAGGACCCTCTGGAGCTTCTCCTGTTAGGCCTAAGATTCTGTATAAGTGAGTGATCCCTTTAGCTTCCATTGGTTTCCCTTTCTTAGCTCCACAGCAGAGAAATGCTGCCTTTCTGGCCCCTGAGTAGTCCAGGGCATGGCCATCTCTAGTCTCAGGCTACTGGGCAGGGCTTCTGGATTTCCTAAGAGCTGACCACTACCGGGTCAGAGGCTTGCAGCACTGAGTTTACCCAATAATGCCTTGCAGCTTTGTTTACCATGAAGGGGAAGACAGCTGCCCCTCTCTCACACCAGTGCACCCATGTAAATGGGACTTGTGGGTCAGATCAAGGACAGGCAAGGTAGTAACTTCCCCAAATCTTAGGGATACTTGTGGGAAAGAGGTTCTGCATGCCTTGGGGTCTAGAGCACCTGGATTCCCCACCCATCAGCCCATGTCAGGCCAGGAAAGGAGTGTGTAAAATGTGCCCCAAGCACCTCCTAAGCTCTGACTGCTATTAGTCCCCCAGAACCCCATCTCAGCCTGCCCCAAACACAATTCTGCTCAAGGCAACCCAGCACTGCAGCTGGTGGGGGAGTGTTCTCAGGTCCTGGGCCTCCTGACCAGGTCTGCTATAGGAGAGAAGACCACGTGAGTGACCACACCTAGGTTATAGCTCCAGGCTAAAAAGTTCCTTTGTTTCTTTCCTAAAAGCCTCCCAGGGTCCTAATTATCTCCCTGAGCTGAACCAGGGGAAGGTGGCCTTCCGCTCACCAAGTACTTTAAGTAGCCATAAGTGGTGGCTGTGCAATCTTCTGGGTATGGAGGCTCAGTAGGATGGGGATTCTCTGCTGTTGGATGTTCCGCAAGCTGCGCCCCTCTGCTCTGAATCTCTAGGACATGGCTTCTCAAATTGGGGTGCTGAACAAAAAGCATCCCATTCAAGTAAGAGTAGGGAAGAGACAAGAAAGGGACCTCATGGAGTCACCTGGTAGCCTGTGGAGATACAGTGCTGGTGGCCTTCCTGCCTCCTGCTGCCCCCTGTTCCTGGAAGCTATGCCCTGCAAGGAGCCTTGGCCTTTACAAGGCTGGGACTGTAACATCCCCCACCTGTACCACCACCATCCGACCTCAGTCTGTCCCATATAGTGGTAGGGAGCCTGTAGGCCAGGGCTTAAGTTGTTCTATCTGTAGGGTGTGGGCATCTTTCTTATCAGAGGTCCAGGCCAGCCTCTCAGTGTTGATACGAAGTTCCCTGTCTGTCTTCCATTTTGTTCCCTTAACCCTCTTCCTTCTGTCCTGATGCAGCCACTGGCTTCCTCCTCCAAGCCCACCATCTCTATCCCAACACTTCTGACTCCCTCCATGACTGACCCACGCAGAAGCTACCTGTGCCCTGGGTTCTCTGAGCAAGGAGGGGTCAGACAGGGATGGGACACACTGTCTATTTGGCCAACTATCAAGGTATCCCCTTTTTCTTTGAGATCTTCTGCTCTGGGCAAGCAAGAATGGGCTCTGGGGAATTGCTGTGTCCCGGGACCAGGTAATAATTGTGAGTCTGGACTGTGGAAGTCTGTGCTGAGGAGTTATCTAAGCCCCTAGCTGGGCTAAGGGAATGTCCGGTGTCTTCCCTAGTGCTCCATACTGGATACTCAACTGCAATCTGGCTAAAAGACAGGAACACACTGGCCACTCAAATGGGCCATCAGACTTTCAGTATTAGAGCAGGTGACAAAGCTCCTCCTTGATGGGAGTGACCATCAAGACTCAGGAGTGCCAAAGGGGATGGGGTACTAGATCACAGCACCACACCCCCTAAGTCCTCTAAGACTGATGCAGGAAGGCAGGGAGATGCCCCAGGTGTCAAAATCCAGTCAGTAACAATAGGACTAGGTGACTCTTACCTTGGGCCTCTCAAGCCTTGCAGAAGCTCTTCATGGCCCCTGCTTTGGGCTCTCTGGGCGGGGAAATGTCTGGCAGACAGTCCCAAGAGACACCCTTGCCTGCTGTTTTGGCAGCAGTTTCGTAGTGCACCCTGCTGGGCTGTTCCAGCAGCCTGCGATCAGCGGTAGGGTGGAGGTCACCGCAGGCTGAGGGAATTCAGGGCACTTCCATCCTGCCTGGTTCCCCCACCCCCACCCTACAGGTCTGTACTCCCAAGAGCCCCCCTGTCTACGGACCTTACCTCTGGATGCAGCCAGAAAAAGGAGAAGGGTTCCCCAGCACAGGCCGCTGACCTCTGGGGCCCTGGGGACAGCCATGTCTCCGTCGAGCCGAGCAAGAGCAGACACAGACTGCTGGAGTGTGCGTTGAGCAAGTTGGGCTTCCGAAGTGCAGGGACCCGGCTGTTTGCGCTGCCGGCTAGAGCGAGTGCGGAGCCCACAGCATAGCGGGCTGGCGAGCCAACTCCCCGCCCAGCAGCGCCCCCGAGGGGCGGCGGGCGGTACTGCGTCTCCGGGGCCGGGGTTGGAGGTGGTGGAGGCAGGGAGTTGGTCTTGGGAGATAGCCGTGGCAAGCATCCAGCCAGCCACTTCCTTCGGTAAGTCACGGTGCTTGCAGAGATTATGATGGCCGTGAATACTAAGGAGTGGATCCAAGTCTCGCCCTGACTGACATGCAATTCTCCTAGTCTGGAGGCAGGAACTTTGCCTTTCCATGCTCCAGCAGCCCAGGGCTAAGCTGCGGCAGAAGGAAGGGAGGAATGGGTGGGCGGGTGGGGTATGGGCGATGTGGATAAATAAGTAAGTGAAATCGGAGATCCTAAATGAGTTTAGCAAGTGGGAAGGAGTTTGGCCTACTCTGCACTTGTGTGCCCTGGTTCTGAGGCACCCTGATATAATCATGCCTGCATGCAAACGAACCTGGAACAGAGACAGGGAATGCACACACCCAGAACATCCAACCCTCAGGACATGCTGCCAAATCTGGTGGTGTGCCCCATGTAATCCTCTCAGCCTCTTTCCTCCAGGGCTTTACCCACTCGTGCCCAGTTATTCATAGGCTCACTGAATTCTGGGTTTTTTGTTGTTGTTGTTGTTTTATTTTTGTTTTTAATTTATGTGGAGTTTTGTTTGGTTTTGCTTGGTTTGTATTGTTTCGTTTGTTTGGCTTTTCATTTGTGTTTTTTTTTTTTAATTTTCTATTTTTCTATTTTTTATTTTTTAATGTTTTAGCTTTTTGAGACAGAATGTTGCTATGTAGCTCAGGCTGGCCTCAAGGTTCCTCTACCTCAACCTATTGAATGCAAGGATTACAGGAGTGCACTGCCATGCCCCCTCTTTAGATTCCTAGGCTGTCCCCCCAGCCCTCATAGGCATCTCTCCTCTCCATGTTCTTGTCATCACTTAGAGTTTGCTCAGCTCTGTTCTTTCCTGGCCTGACCTTGGAGTACCCACCCCCACCCTTTCTGACTTCCTTCAGCCACAACACCAGATCTGACAGTTAATTTCTTACCTACGTTCTCCTGCCCTCATTTTATATATATATATATATACTCATGAGCTCACAATAGCCATGGCCTTCCTATGTAAATGGAATAACCTTGAACTACTAATTCTTCTACCTCTTCCTCCTGAGTGTTGGAATTACATGTATGCACCATCATACCCAGTTTATGCCGTGCTTGAGTCAGACACTGGGGTTCATAGATTCTAGGAATATACTCTACCAACTGAGGGGTGTCTCAACCCCCAGGGGTTCTCATTTTCACTCTATTTTCAGTGCTGGGCATTGGATCCAAGGCCTCAGACATGCTAGGCAAGTGTTCGTCACTAAGCTATATCACTACCTTTCTTTCTCTTTCTTTCTTTCTTTCTTTCTTTCTTTCTTTCTTTCTTTCTTTCTTTCTTTCTTCCTTTCTTTCAACTTTTCAGTAAGTTTCACAGGAGACCCTTGAACTTATTCTCACAGCCTCTCAAGTATCTGAGATTGTAAACCTGTCTAACTAGGCCCTCCCCGTGACTGAGTCCCTTATATAGGACAAATGTGAAAAGACTTTGTTTACTGCACTGTCACCTGAGAGACAGACCTGTGAGCAAGCACTGTCTGAATAGAGTGGTAGAGGTGACTGTGTCAAAGGACAAGGAGATTGCTGAATCCCTGTGGCCCCTGGACGAAGGACAGAGCAAGTACAGGGATCAGGGTGGTGGGACCAATTGGTAGCCATGAATTGTGGGTGCTATAGGCAGCCTGTCAAAGGCTTTATGAGCACATCTGCTTGGGCTACCTAGATAAGGAAGGCTACCTCAAAAGGAGGAGAGTGTGTCCTGTTATTATTAGGTGACCTTATATAGGTTTGGTGTGGCTGAAGCTAGCAAAAGACCTGGCATGAGAACCCCAGAAACTGCCAAGACATAAGTCAGTTCCCTGAGTGTGAACCTGACCTTGGAACCCCATCTAGTGAGACAGCTCTATGTCCTTCTTGGTGATAGAATGCGTATTCTCTTTTGCCAGAAGATAGCCAAGACAATAGAGATGAGGGAGACACTAGATTCTCTTCTCACCCCTGCCACCCTCCACAGAGGTGAGGTGGGGCCCTACCCTGTCCTTCCCCTGACATGCACCCCAGCACTGAACATTGTAGGTTTGCACCACAGGAAGACACATGCATTGCCCAAGCTGTGGGCCTGGCCTAGTAACCTCAAACCCTCCTAACAGGGCAGGCTGTGGGGGTCTGGCTTCAGCTCAGAAGCCAAGGAAATAAAAGCAAGAGGGCTGCAGGGGAGAGGACCAAGGTTCAAGCACCCCACCCTCCAGCCCCAGCATCCCAAGTGATTATCAGACTCTCAGGAAATCTTCAAGGAGTGTGGGACAATGGGACAGTGGCCATGAGAAGGCTGGACTCCAACCATTCTTTACAGCTGGTCCTCTTGTCCCTTAGTGATGGCTACAGGGACTGGGGCAGGACAAGGCTCAAGCTGGCCTTCTGGAAGAGGAATGTGAATGTTCATAGCTGTAATCAGGACCATGCAGAACACAAAGGGACTGTGTTGGTCTTCCTTGACTTTTTTGTGTTGTCACATAGCACCACGTGTTATGGAGAAAGATGTAAAAACCTGCCTGAATTGCAAAGGGCACAGGAAAGATCTTGAAAGTATTTTCTGCCTGGAAGGATTGCTAAAGCCATTCTAGTGTCTAGTCTATTCCAAATTCAGTAAGATGTCTTTCTCTACCCTAGTGAGAAATGTTAGCATACTGCCTTCTCCTCCTTGAGTGCTTACTATCATTTTTCATTTATTTATTTACTCTGTGTGTGTATTTATACCTATGTAGATTCTTGCATGCCACAGTAAGCATGAGGAGGTCAGAAGACAATAGCAGAAGTTGGTTTTTCTCCTTCCACCATGTAGTCCCAGGTATTGATCTCAGGCCTTAAGGTTTGGTGACAAGTGCCTATACCAGTTGAGTCATCTGGCTGTCCCCCAGTCCTTGCTACCTTACTAAAGATTCTTAAGGACTCTAAGATCCAAAGTAGTGTGTGTCTCATGATGGGGTTCTGTAAAAGTCACTTTTGTTTGCCTGATTTAATTGCCATCTACATGCCTTACTGCCTCCGTCTGCTAACCTAGGCCTAGTCCTAGAAGCTTCTAGACTCCATATGATCTAATCTAGGCCTAGGATGTTTTCAGCCTCTGAGACTTATTGCTGAACAAGCTCATGATTTCTGGTCATGTCTGAGCTCATAGCTGGCTGATTCACCTTAGCTGTTCAGGCTTAAAATCCTCTCCCTGATGATTTATTCAATCTGGCTTTTCTCTCAGCCTCTAAATTGCTCTGCTTGCCCTCAAACTAACTCCAAAAATATGTTCTAATCTTCTGGATCCTTCTCACTCTCTGGCTCATTCTGTCTTCACCTGTATCTAGCTTGTTTTCTCTTCAACCTGTTTCTGTAAAACTCTCCCAGTAAAACTGCCTCCTTTCCCTCATTCTCTGTGCTGCTCCCTTAAGTAGCTTGCCTTTCCTATCTGTTCTCTTGAGAGTTGTCGTATCTTATTCTGTCAAATATTGCTCTGATTCTTCACTTTTCTGCCACTCAATTACACATTTTAAACATGAGTGCTTTCTTCTACAAACTGACTTTACCTTCATCGTTTGGGATTAAAGGTGTGTGCCATGCCTGGACCTGTTAGCACTACTTTTTAACTCTTTTTATTTTGGTTTCTTATACCTCTACCTGCCTTCAACCACCCCAAAACACTAAGTAGAAGAGAAAGAAGATTAGTGGGGAGAGGGGTTATAGACCTCTTTAGACTACTTCTAGCTGGTTAGAGTCATCAGGTTCTTTGGAGCAAAACCAATCTCAGTCTTTAGGATATCTGGTGTCAGGAAACCCTGCTTTTAAAGTCAAAGTCTGGAATTTCCAGGTAGCCTCTGAGATCGGTCTATGATGATGGACTTTCATTCTCAGCAGGGAGCCCTCTTCTCTGCCTGATCTGGGGAGCCTGAAACCCCATATCCTCTACCTGAGGCATGTCATGTAGTCCTCAGGGAAAAGTACAGGTTCAACTCCTTTTCTCCTGGTAAAACATGTTCAGCAAGCAGCTGGGGATTCCTGGAAATACCTCACCCTACACTAAGGAGATCTTTGATTTCAGCAAATGACCTTTAATTGTACCTGGAGATTCTCCCCTACCCATAGGATAATTAAGTACTATATTCTCCTTCTTGTGATAGGACCACGCTACTGCATGTAAATGAGGTACTATATCACCACATGTGAATCAGGTAGCCCTAGCACATCTGGCCCCATTGAATCAAACACATCCACCCTCAAAACCCCTCCCACTGCCTAAGGTTTAAGAATCCCTGGTTTCACTTGAAATAAAGGTGCTGCTTGATACCATTAGCTTTCCAGCATGACTTCCTGAGCCTCCATTATTCTGGAAAAGGGAGGGCCCCTTTCTCCCTGGAAATTCACCACTGAACTCCCCAGGCTTGGCTGGAGCCTGCCCTACCACCACAAGCTCAGTGTTGACCACTGGTGAAGCTCCCACAGGGCCTGGACCTGCCTACCAGCCCTTCAGGACTGTACCTCACCGGACCTGACTTCCAGCCTGTTGGGACTGAGCCTTGTCAGACCCGTGTTTTGGCTGCAAGCCAACCATGCACGGGCTTTGGCCTGCATCCCTACTGTCAACTCAGCAGCTTAGCCATAGGGCTGTTAACACTTCAGTATCATCACGGGCTTTTAGAATACCCTAGTCTCCACTGCCATGTGGTACCAGTAATCTCATTTTAAAAGAGCTAACTGTAACACCCAGTGCAAAACTCATTTCCACCACCCACCCCACCCTGTGTGACAAGAAGCCTCACCTAGCACAGCAGCTTCACCCTAAAGTGCTCTAGCCATTCCAGAGAAAAATGGAAACTCTGATCTCGGGGTTCCTCTGTTCTTCGTCTGGGAGCTGATAGCCATGTCCAAGTCTACCAACAGATGAGCAATGGCAATCCAGCAGTCCAGCTAACCAGCAAACCAGTAAACAGCAAACACAGTAGCAGGATACACCAGCAGCCTTCTTTCCACTCATCTCCTTCACACACACACCCCATCTGTCTGAGCGCTGATATTTATACCCTCTCTGAGTCCTCAGATTTCTACTAACTGTAGCTGGCAAAGATCATGCCCCCTGAACAAGGCAATTATAGTTAACAGCTATGGATAAACTAAGACAGACCCATATCCCACACTTGGGATTACAACAAAAACTTGCTTACATAACTGAATTTTTAAAGAAACCAAATCTTTATCCATTGATGTGATGGCCCTTTATAACTGCAGTCCTACATCATCTGCCTTTAACAACAGTCCATTTCAGCATCAAGGTTTTCCAATCTGCCAGTCTGATGAATGATCTGTCCTTCTTCAGCTGGTTTGCTGAGCTGTCCCAAGCAAGGTGGAATCTCTTCCTTCCTCAAGTCATGCCTTTCATGTGGATTGGGTGCACAACATGATGCATCCATCATGTTTTTGTTTTTTGTTTTTTGTTTTTGTTGTTGTTGTTGTTGATGCAACCCATAGTTGTGATTCACTGTCTCAGAGGCTCCTGCATTGTTCCTTGCTCTGGGCTTAAGGCTCCCACTGTTCCAATGTCTCCCGAGTGTCTCTGGATGGCCAGCCAAACTCACACAACTGAATTTTCCTCTGGAGATAATCCCAGGTGAATTTCTTATCTGTAGTTTTATGTCAGATGTCTCCTGTTCTCTGTGACATTTCTGTCAGATGTCCTTTGCTTTCTGCAATGTTGGTGGGCTTTCTTTGTATTCAATCAAGTTGAGTTATCCTTCCAACCACGTTGAACACCATATGTAATAGTAACTTTTATTTGCCTGCTGTAGCTGTTGAATTGGAGGCTTATAAAAGTTACTATATGACTATTCACAATGAGACAGAACTCCAGGGCATCTGAACTAGAAAGAATGTTAGAGGTCAAAGCAGGTCTGTCATTCATAGACAGAAAACCCCCAGAGAGGAGGTGTCATATACTCAGTGTCACACATATCCTTCTCAAGGCTACTATTTCTGCTTTGGAAATAGTCTTCAAAGCCCCTGTCCCCAAGACCTAGAGCTAAGATCCCAAGAGTCATCATTTCCTTCAGGGCAGTGGCCATCTTCTTGGGTTCTCTGGGACCTTTCCATCTCTCCATCACTGTGCAGGTAGCTCTGGGTCCAGATAGAACTGAGAAAAAAAGTTGCAGTCATGTTGGGTAGATTGCCCTTTTTATGTCATTTTTTTCCCCATTCATCCTTGGCAGTGGCCTTCTTACATCCTCTCACCCAGCCATCTCTTCATTTCTTCTATCCTCACTGTTCCACTATAGCCTCGAATGACAGTGTATTTGTCACTTTTGTGTAGCTGAGACCAATACACCTGAGGGAGGGCACGGCAGATGGTCCAGCTAGTAAAGTGCTTGTCATAAAAGCATGAGGACCTAAATGGGCCCCCATAAGAAGTAGGATTCGGTGGCCTGTACCTATGATCCCAGCACTTGGGATGTAGACACCAGAATTTTGGGGCTCTCTGCCCTAATCAGTGAGCTCCATGTTTAATGAGAGACCATGGCCCCTAAAATAAGATGGAGGGGCTTGAACAATGGCTCTGTGGTTAAGAGCCTCAGGCATGTTTGTTTTAAATATCTAAATGCACAAGAAGTAAAAACCAAAAGGTGTCTACTTTGTGATGTTCAGTTAATTCATACATTCATCCAACTTTTGATAATTTGTTGCTAATTGTGTGTTTCAATTAAAACTCAGCTCACTAATTTCTGGAAATATGTCTAAGGGCTTAGGGTTCTTTTTAATGTTTATATTATTATTATGATAGAGAAATAAGAGGACAACTTACAAAACTTGGTTCTTTTTCTACCATGTGGATCCCAGCAATCAAACTCAGTCATCAGGCTTGGCAACAAGTGCCCTTATCTGTGGAGCACGCAGGGAGGGTGTCTTCGACTTTTCCCCTCTTATTGTGTAGAGCCAGTCATCCACCTACAATATGTTCTTCAGTTCTGATTGTCTGAGTATGATTTAGGGTCTGACGGTCCAAGCACCAGCTGGACCACAAAAGCTTCTTACAGTGAAGTTGTGTTCTATGGTTTGATTTTTCAGAAAGAGGACAACAAATTCTAACCATTAAAGTACTCAAGCCTGATGTCCTGCCTCTTTAAAGTACTAGAAATGTGTATTTTAAAAATTTACATGTTGGGCTGAGGACTTCATGCTCTTGCCTCTTGTAGACTGGTCAGGAAGATTATAGACATTGTTCTTCATTGGGGAGGCTGCCAGAGTTCATCCCATGTACCTGGAGGGTCTGTGGGAGTTGATTTCTTTTTTTTTTTTTTAAAGATTTATTTATTTATTATGCATACAGTATTCTGTCTGCATATATGCCTGTATGCCAGAAGAGGACACCAGATCTCATTATAGATGGTTGTGAGCCACCATGTGGTGCTGGGAATTGAACTCAGGACCTCTGAAAGAGCAGCCAGTGCTCTTAACCTCTGAGCCATCTCTCCAGCTCCAGGAGGTTGATTTATTTGAAACAAAGAATCGCTATATAACCATGATTGACCTCAGTTTAATTGTGTAGGCTAACCTGGCCTTGGATTTACAGCAATCCTCCTGCCTCTGCTTCCCAAGAGTTGGGATTATAGATATATGCCACCATGCCTAACTCTATACACCAGTTTTAATCACTGGGTCACTTTGCTGACAAGAATTTCAAGCTTGCATCTGGTTTCAGGAGTGTTATGATTGATTGGTGATGTCTGCCATGAGCATAGACATAAAAATAGTGATATATGTCTCAACCTGGCCCAAAACAGTTACCTGGCTTGGTTTTAACAAAGCCTCTGCACGTTCTCCTACCAGCCTGTGACTTTCTCCCCAACCCATTCTCTCCTCTTTTCTTCCCTATACTGAGCAAACTGAGTGAGTTTAACGACTCCCCCCCCAAAACAACAACAACAACAACAACACAGCAGTCTGGATCCATCTTGATCCCTCTGACCCCCTGACCAAGGCACCTGACCATGTTCTTCTCTCCAGGCCACCACCCACGTGTATGTGACTATAGTGGATGAGAATGATAATGCTCCAGTGTTCCAGCAGCCACATTATGAGGTGGTTCTGGACGAAGGCCCGGATACAGTCAACGCCAGCCTTATCACCATCCAGGCGCTGGATCTGGATGAGGGGCCGAATGGCACTGTCACCTATGCCATTGTGGCAGGCAACATCATCAATACCTTCCGAATCAACAGGCACACGGTCAGCAGCTGGGGCCAGGGTCCAGGAGGGAGCATAGCCTCTCCAGGGCTTGGTGGGAAGCTTGGTGATACTATAGGGCATAAGGCATAAACATAGAGCCCAGAAGTAAACTGGAGTACCCAGTGGCAGGGGTTAGGGGGTAGAAAGATAGGACCTATCTGCCTTCAGTAATGCTGTAACTGATTACTGATGTCTGTTATAGACACAGACACAACAATTGTAGCTAGGATGTTAGAGTCTAGTTGGTATATCATCAAATGGCCTAGGCCCATCACTCATCATCCTCTCCCCTTGTACTCTCTGTATTCACAGGGTGTCATTACAGCTGCCAAGGAGCTAGACTATGAGATCAGTCATGGCCGCTACACCCTGATTGTCACCGCCACAGACCAGTGTCCTATATTGTCTCACCGCCTCACCTCTACCACCACGGTATGTAAATGGAATACACCCCAATGTGGAGGGTGAGGGAGCACAGAGAGGACTCACGAGGCTCCATGGTGGAAGGGGAAGGAAAGTAAACGCCTGTTGGCAGGAAATGCCTGAATGTGAGCGCTCCTGTTCATCTCTGCAGCTCATCCAGACTTGTTGTGTTGCTATGAGGTAGTCACTGTGACTGTGTCTAACAGATGAGTGAAAACACCCTCCTTCTTCCCCTTCATGGGAACAGCATGCCCTCTGGTCAAACTAGCAATGATTTAGATCCTAGCTCTTTTACTTCCTGGCTGTGTGACTCTGGGAAAATCACTTAACCTCCCTGAATTTTAGTTTCCTAATGAATGAAAGCTATGTTTCAGGATACGGGAGGAGCAAATGGGACTACATACGATGACCAGAGTATAGGGATGAGTAGGCTGTGCCCATAAAGACACACAGAAAGTAGAGACTCGGAAAGTCCAAGCTCAAGACCAGCTAAGGCTATGTAGAAAGACCTATGTCAAAGGTGGGGGAGGGGAGGCTAGGGTGAAGGTCAATGGTACAGTGCTTACCTACAATGGGCAAGGTCATGAGTTCAATTCCCAGAAACACACAAACACACAAAGGTGGGGGGACTTGGAGCAGAGCTCACACACATACATGCACAGCTTAAATGCCCTCCCACACTGTGGCACTCCACACACTCCCCTGATCCCATGGGTAACAGCATCAGACATAGCATAAGGTGCAGTTGCTGAGGTTCTCCAGGCAACTGGGGCCAATCCTGGCTAAGCTGTCCACTGCCTCAGGTGCTCGTGAATGTGAATGACATCAATGACAACGTGCCCACTTTCCCTCGGGACTATGAAGGACCATTTGACATCACCGAGGGCCAGCCAGGGCCCAGAGTATGGACATTCCTGGCCCACGACCGGGACTCTGGTCCCAATGGGCAGGTGGAGTACAGCGTTGTGGATGGAGACCCACTGGGTAAGGGGGCCTGTGCTGGGCAGTGTGGCGGGCGTGACCAGGGGCCTCTCTTCACCTGCTCAGGACTGGGGCAAGGGAGGTCCATACAGTCCATTCACTCCTGTGTGACCTTGCCCTCTGTCATGAGCCTCAGTCCCACATGCCTTATCCCAGGGGAGAATGCCATGGCATCTGAGACATAGGCTGGTGGCCTTGGAGGGTGGAAACATCCATCTTATTCTTGAGAATGTATTCAGCTGGTGGAAGGCAAGCATCCCTTACCACAAGTATCTCAGTACGCTAGGACCTAAGTTACACATTTGGGGAACACTGGGCTCCTGTGAACACCTCAGTGTCACCCAACAAAAGCCTACACAGTTGGCCAGGGTGGCCCACACCTTTCATTCCAGTCCTCAGGAGGTAGAGGGAGGTGGATCAGTGTGAGTTCAAGGATAGCCACTGCTACCCAGTGAGGTGTTTTTAAAAAGCAAAAAGATGAGACAGCCTACATGGCCGCTAAATTGGCTCATAGGCTAGAGGTGGGAGGCTTGAAAAAACCACTCTCAAGATACTTTGTTAGCTAGAACAGGAATCTTAAGGGGTTAGGGAATTCATCAAGAGACATGCATGGAAAGAACGGCCTTCAAAGGCTGTAATGGAGAAGTGGCAGATACTGTGGCAGCCACTGGTCACCCACAAGGCCTTGGGGGTGCCAGGCCTCCCTGTTCTTAAGAACAAAAGCAGACATCGAATATTTGTAAATTACCTCAATCATTCCATGACAAAGACCTACTATGTGCTGGTCATATGCCAAGGGATGCAGATGAGAAATGAGCCAAGTGAACAAACAGGGACTAGGTGTTCACAGAGAACAGCAAGCACAAAGGTCCTGAGACCCCAGCGTGCCTGGTACAATAACACAATCACAAAAAGGCCCGGTGTCTGGTGTGGCTTGAGCAAGAGATGGGGGAGAAAAAAGGATGCCAGCAAGAGGCCTTGGTGTTTAGTGAGGCGGTCACCTTGGTGCTTTGAGCAAGGGAGTAACATGACTTGACTCAGGTTTACTCTCTTTCTCTTCCTTTCTCTTCCCCCTACCCCAATCCCACCCCTTAGATTCATCTTAGAAACTGAAAAGTAGACAAAAACTCTCGCTCAGACTTGTTTTTGGTCTTTTGGTCTTTTTTTTTTTTTAAATCTGCAGTTAAAGGGACACACCCAGGCCATGAAGCACAAAGGTTACTAATGCCTGACTCTGCAGGGTCAGGTCACTGGCCCCAATCTCTAGCCAGAGTGTTTGTGCTGGGTGCTCACATGACCTCCCTGATTCCATCTTTTCATCCAAATTTCCCCAAGCCCAGGAACTACTGTGAAGTCCTTAAGACCTTGGTCAAGACATGTCCCTCCTATGCTCAAAGCTGACCCCAAACCCTATGTGTCTACCTTACTCAGGGAAGGGTGAGTCCTTTTAATAGTCCTCAGATGAAAATCATCTCTTCCACCTTGCTGTTTTTCTCAAATCCCCACTAGTCTTTCTACAACTCCTTGAGCCTACTGGGTATGCTCAGACCTCAGGACCTTTGCACTGGCAATCCCTAGCAATTCTTGTGGGAAAACAAATAAGCCAGAGAAATATGCCATCCCTCCTTGAGCTGAGCTTTGACTACCACTCCTGCCTCCTTCTCAGGACCTCCCCGCTACCCATTCTGGCCAAGCCATCCTGGGATCCCTTCCCAGTACTATACTTTCCATGTGAGGTCTCAGTGCCCCAGAGAGCACCTGGGCTCTTCTTTAGGATGTCCTCTCCCATATTAAGAGTTGCTTTGTTACCAGCCCAACCTGAGGGGATGCCTAACCATGAGACCATTTTCCAGATGGGACAATCAAAGCAAGGCTTGGGAAGAATCTGGCTATAGGCCAAACACAACTGGGCAGAAGGGTGTGACCTCCTGTCTCTAGGTGTGTGGGGTGGGGAGATCAGGCATTCCAGCCAGGGCAAGTCCCTGAGAAGAGTAATCTATCACTGAGGGGTGGGGATATACCCAGGGTTCCACTACCACTCCAGGCCTGCTTCCCCAAGCCTTCCAGAGTAATCAGGTCTTCCTTGCCTTTGCCAGTGTGGAAGGGAGTCATTTGCCAGCACATAGCTAGGTGTCAACAGGTCTGGGAAACCCCAAGAAAGGGAATCCCCATGCTCTGGAGGCCTTGGAGCCTAGGACACAGGAAATCCTCCTTCTACAACTTCCTTACTCCTAAGCAGGGAGGGGCCAGGGATCTTAGGGAGCCTGGGAGTGGAAGAGCTGGTGGGAAATCCCAGCTGCAGGTGGGCGTGGAGGCTGTTGTGGTAGAAGCTGGGCAGGGTTAGTGTCCTGGGATGTGGGAGACAGACAAAAGCCACCAGGATGCCTGGGCCTCTAGCTATGTCAAGCCCCCGTGCTGTGTGCTCCACTCTGGGCCTGAGCCCCAAGTACCAAGAAGAACAGAAAAGGCCAATTGATTATTCCTACTTGTATTCCAGTACTTAGGAGGGTGAGGCAGGAGGACTGTGGTGAATTCCAGGCCAATGTGGGCTATAAGGTGAGATCCTGTCTCAAGAAAAAGAGGATGGGAAAGTGGGTAGCTTTCTCCCCAGCTCTGTTCCTGGAAGAATTGCAGAGATGAAGTGACCCCCCACATTTCTGTTGATTGCCAGAGCCACAGCCCCTTCTCCGTCATCCACAGAGGCTCCCACTTGCTTCTCTAGCCCCCCTCATCCCTCACATCCCTGTCCTCCCTCTCTCTTAAGCCCTGAGGAGTGTTATCTGGGAAGCCTCTGAACCCCAGGGGATTCAACCCTCAGTTCTGCCAATTTACACACCGGAAGTGTAGGAAGTGTGGTTCCTAGCTTCATTTTCCTAAGGACCACAGGACAGACCAGAGTGTGTGACCCTGAGGGTCTTGCTTTAGACGCTTGCACTTGTGTCACTGTTAGACACTAAGCAGGGCACTGGTCTTAGATCTCAGCAGGGTCCAGAGGTGATGTGAGCCTCAAAGGAAAGAAAACAGATTACCATAGGCCTAGAAGATCCGGTCTGGGCCTGACCGGGGTCCCTCATCCTACTATCTTGCTGCCAGGAGCTCACAATATTGCCCCTTCTTTATGGAAGAGATGGTCCTAAAGCACTGTCATTTCTCACAAGACTTCCTATGGCCGTATGGGCTGAGGAGGCTAGAGACAGCAGGCTGAGATCTGCACCCAATGATTCCAGGTTCTTATCTCTATTAGACAAAGAACTCAGAGATGAGATAAAGGAATCAGGAGAGGTTTTCTCTCTCTGTTTGTGTGTGTGTGTGTGTGTGTGTGTGGTAAGTGTGTGTTGTATGAGTGTGCATGTGTGTGGGATGTGTGGGATGTGTGCAGTGTGTATATACAGTGTATGTAGTATGTGTATGTGTGGTGTATGTGTATATGTGGTGTGTGTGTAGTGTATATGTGTGTATGTGGTATGTGGTATGTGTGGTGTGTGTGTGTGTGTATGTGTGTGTGTGCTGTGTGTGTATGTATGTGTTTGGGTATGTTGTGTGGTATGTGTGTTTGTACCTGTATATGTATGTAGATGGTGTATGTGTGTGTGGTATGTGTGGTATGTGTGGTCTGTGTGTGGTGTGTGCATGTATATGTGTGTTTGGGTGTGTGTGTACGTATGTGCATGTGTGTATGACTGTGTGTCTATGTGTAAAAACGTGCACAGGCATGTGGAAGCCTGCAGTCAGCGTCAGGAGTCATCCTTCAGCACTCTTCCACCTTATTAATCGAGGTCGGAACTGCTCCCCAGCTTGTTCTGGGATCTCCTGCCTCTGTCTTCTGAGGCTGGAGTTACAGGTGGGACCACATGACCTTCTGGCCTTTCTGAGGGTTTCTGGGGATCCAAACTCTGCTCCTCATGTTTGCATGGCAAGTGCTTCGATTTCTCAGCCATGTCCCTACCCCAAGGGAGGAAGGGTCATCACCAGGAGAAAACACATATCAAAAGGAAATACGGGCATCTAGAGAAAGGCAAGCAAACAGCAGTTATGGCAAGCTGCTGCTATTATTCATACAAAGCACAGGAGAGGTGCTTTACTTTGGTCATAGTGTTGGCGGCCAGCCTAGACAGTGGCATGATGCTCTGCTGTGACATGGCCCAGTGGTTGTCTCAGCCTCTAAACACCATGCAACTCCTCTGAGATTTTTTTTCTACCTGTCTAGAACAAGCTTTCCAAAGTGCCTGATACCTTTGTTAGTAGGTTTCTGATCACAAGTGGTCAGGAAGAGTGTGTTGTATAAGAAGAGGCCCATAAGCCAGGAGTGATGGCACATTTCTGAAATCCCACACTTGGGGCATGGAGGAATAAGGCATAAGGCTCAGGCATTCAGGAGCAGCCTGGGCTACATGAAACTATGCATCAACACAGACAAAAACAAAGATATCCCACTCCTACTTTTCATCACACTTGGATCAGCCTCTGGTCAGCATGAGCCCAGGGGGGAAGCTGATTGGTCAAAAAAACTGCATATACATGTGGGTATCAGTGCCACCCTCCCATTATGCCCAGAAAGGGCCCCAGAAGGACATGTGTCTCAGCTTCCCTGGTCTTCATAGAGAGAGCTGGCTGGAGGAAAGGAACTCTCAGTGGGAACCAGCTAACACCTGTTCTGGTGGCTCCCAGGGGAGTTTGTGATCTCTCCAGTGGAGGGTGTGCTGAGGGTCCGAAAGGATGTTGAACTGGACCGGGAGACCATTGCTTTCTACAACCTGACCATCTGTGCCCGGGACAGGGGTGTGCCGCCACTCAGCTCCACGGTGAGTCTGGCCCAGCTCCATGGCTTCCCTCAAGGTGTTCCCTGAACACCTTCAAACACTGTCACTCTTGGCCCAGAGAAACCAGAGGTACCTTTCTGGAACGTAGCCTTGAGGACCTTGGCTCTCCAGGGTACTTCCCTTATAATACCCTCTCAAGAGGCCATCTAGACCTCTGCCCCTGAACCAGTCCTGTTACTCTGTACACTTTCTCCCCTGCCTCTGTCATCCCCCCACACTTGATTTTTCTTCCTTCATCTTCCTCTTCCTCCACAACCTTCCTCTCTCAATGCCCTTACTACCTTTGCTCTGTCTATCCCCTCCTCCTCTTTGGTCACATCCACCCCTGGCTCTCCCTCCCCCAGATGCTGGTGGGGATCCGAGTGCTGGACATCAACGACAATGACCCAGTGCTGTTGAATCTTCCCATGAATATCACCATCAGTGAGAACAGCCCAATATCCAGCTTTGTCACCCATGTCCTAGCCAGTGATGCAGACAGTGGCTGCAATGCCCTCCTCACCTTCAACATCACGGCTGGCAACAGGGAGCGGGCCTTCTTCATCAATGCCACGGTAGGTTTGTCCAGGGCCCCCAAGTCCTTACTACCAGAAGCTCATTGAGGAGCTCCAGGTTCCAGAATGGAGCAGAGACTTTCTAGAGGCAGTGAAGAAACTGGACCCCAGAGCATGAATGGCAGCAGTACTAAAGTTAATGGGGAATCCAGCTCCTGACCAGTCTTTGGGAGGCTGAGCAGGAGGATTGCTGTGAGTTCAAGGTTAGTCTGGAATTGATACCAACTCCTAACCAAAAAGCAAGTGGAAGCTGGGTGCAGTGTCGCATCTATAATTCCAGCACTGGAAAAGCAGCACTAAGAAGATTAGGAGTTCAGGGTCCTCCTAGTTCCATAGTGAGTTCGAAGCCAGTCCATGCTATAAAAGACCCTTGTCTAAAAAGGTAAAGCAACAAAGTATAATGAAAAATCTGCTCAAAATAAACCAGCTCCTAGAGCCAAAGCAGGAATTCCAGCCAGCTAGGGCACTCCATCAGCGTTTATCGAACCATGAAGGGAGGCAACAGAAGCAACTGAATTGGCCACAGCTTCATCAGCCAGCCACTCATTTGGTTATAGCTGCATTAATTAGCGCTGGGAAGGGCCAGCTTCCCTAATCCTGCGCTGCTGACGTGGACTGTGGTGCACAGCTCAAGACCCTAGTCCCAGTCAGTAGGCCCCTTTGGTTTTGTTGGACAGCTATTTTCTGATGTCCATCAACCACCCCTGCAACCCTCCTCCACCCCAAGGCCTCTCCTGGGTACTCTAAACTGTAAGATGGCTTGAGCCATACTGAAGTGCACCTGAATTTCTTTCCTGGCCTATTGGAATGTCTATAGACTATTGGCACCCAGGGTCCTCCAACGTGTCCCCTCTTTCGGGGTTGGCCAGAACTTGGTATCATTGAATTACCCTTACCCTGGAAAGATCCTAGTGGCTTCCTTTGACCTTTATCTCTTAGGCTCTTTGGGGAAGGTACTCCCAGCCACCTGGGAACTGTGGGCAGAGCATGGGAAATGGGGTGGTGGGGGATGCCTGCTAATGTAACCAGCCAGACACATCCCAGACAGGGGTCGTCACTGTCAACCGGCCCCTGGACCGAGAGCGCATCCCAGAGTACAGGCTGACAGTCTCCGTAAAGGACAACCCAGAGAACCCACGCATAGCCAGGAAGGTGAGGCTTGGGGTTGGGGGGACAGAGGGGGTAGATGGGGTGAAAGCAAGAGAGAGTGTTGGAGGAAGGTGGTGTGGGAGGAGAGTAGGGGAGAGGGGAAAGGCATGGGGGAGAGCAGGCCATGTGTGTGTGAGAGAGAGTTGTGAGAGTGAGAATAAATACACACTCCTTCCATGGTGGTGGGGTGGCAGTCTGCCACAGGCTTAGGAGCACATATCTGCCTTGGCAAATGCTGACTTCAGTTCTGTCAATAGGATGTGCTAGAGCCAGTTCATTTTTCCCCGCCTCCCTTCTCTTTTTCACAAATTTGTATCCCTAAGTCAGTACTGAGCCTGGCCCAGGGCCAACAACACTTCCTTAGTAAGCCACAGATGTGTGTGCATACATGGGACTCAGACCTGAACTTAGAGGTCCTGAAGGGGGAGGATGGTCCTTCAAACATTAAATGCTCTTTAAAGGTTCTTTAGTGAAAGGCTGTGGGTGCTGTCTGATAGTCCCTTTCCGGTTAGAATTGCTTTGATCTTACCACCCCTGCTGTTGGGGTAGGATCCTTTGCCTGTGTCCTCAGATCTGTTCCTGACTAGCTAAGTGGCTCTGTTGGTACACTGCTTCCTCAGTTTCCCCATCTGATCTATGTACTGGAGCACTAGCAATTTATCAGTGGCTACACCCATGAGGAAAATTACAGCCTCACCTCTAGCAACAGTCCCTCATGAGCCCCTCTCATTTTCGATGAAAAGCTTGAGAAAACCATATGATTTCAGTTTCTGAGTTCATTTATGTGGTGAATTACATTTGTTAGTTAATGTATGTTGAGCTATCTCTGTAATGAAATTAACTTGATCATGCTGATCATTTTGATGTGTCTTTTATTTAGGCTTGCCAGTGTTTTGTTGAGAATTTTTACATCTATATTCAATGAGGAGATTGATTTGTAGGTTGTTGTTGTTGAACTTGGTACCCTGTTGGCACAGAAAGGAAGCCCAGTGGCAGCCATCTCTACTGTAAATTCTATACATTCCACAGAAGTGCTGAAGGTTGATCTGCCATATCCACAGTGTCTGTGGCAGTAGTGGCAACTGTGTTGGTTGTGGTGATGGGAGTTGGTTGGAGCAATAAACAAGTGGACCATGGGGACAGGAAAATCAGCTGTCAGAGTGATAAACTATTCCCGTTCCTTTATTTTCCTAAATATAATGAGTCACTTGTCCACCATGGCTCCTAAGGTGCCATTTTACCCAGAAGTCAATCATGGGAATTTGAGGCAAAGGTTATGCTCTCTGCTTTCTCATCCTAGTGTCACAGAGTTTGATTTAGGGTCCCTAAGAGGATGGATGGTCTGACGTGCAGCTTTGTATGAGAGCAAGGCTGAACTTGGACCAACAGCAATCCTGTGTGAAGGTCTGAAGGCTGGGACTCATCCTCTAGCCTAAAATCCTCCATCCACAAGCAGTGTGGTGTGGCTAAGTACACCTCTCACCCACTCAGCATCCCATTATAATTCTTGTTGAAGCCAAGCAAGGTGGCACATGCCTGTAATTCCAACACTCAGGAGTCAGAGGCTGGCAGATCTCTGTGAGTTTGAGGCCAGTCTTGTCTACAAAGTGAGTCCAGGACAGCCAAAGCTACATAGAGAAGCCCTGTTCTCAAAAAACAAAAAGCAAAAACAAACAAACAAAAAACATACAAACAAAAAAAAAATTCTTGTTCATCAGAAAGGAAAGTGCAGATCAGCCAGTCAGGGGATATGGATAGAAGCTTGCCAAGATCACCCAGTGAGCAGCCAGCAGAGGAGGCACTTGAACTCTAGATCCCTGCTTTAGACTTTTCAACTTCCCATGTCCTAGCATGATCCCTTTCTATAGCACATAATACTTCTACCTTAGGGTTTCTCATTGATGTGGAGAGACACCATGACCAAGGCAAAATTTCATTGAGGCTGGCTTACAGTTTCAAAGGTTTAGTCCATTATCATCATGGCGGGAAGCATGATAGCATGAAGGCAGGCATGGTGCTGGAGAAGGAGCTGAGAGTTCTTGATCCAAAGGCAGCAACAGGGGAATGTGTCACACTTGGCCAAGCCTGAGCACTAGAAGGCCTCAAAGTGCATCCCTGTAGTGACACAGCTCCTCCAACAAGGAGTGCCACTCCCTATGGGTCAAGCGTTCAGACACACTGTCCTATGGGGGCCAAACCTATTTAAACTACGACACATAGCTCTCCCTGTTCTGCCCACCACAGGATTTTGACTTACTGCTGGTCTCTCTGGCTGATGAGAATGACAATCACCCCCTCTTCACTGAAGGCACATACCAGGCAGAGGTGATGGAGAACTCTCCTGCTGGTAGGTGCTCAGCCCATCCAGGGCTTCCTACTGGACACCACTGGAGCACTGGATGCTGAGGGTGTGTTGTGTGCCTGGTAGTCATGGGACGCAGGGGCACAGAAGGGTGCCAGAGGAGAGGGTGCAGCTCCAAGGCTTGGGGGCTGGGCTAGGCTAGGGCTGCTAAAGAGGCCACAGGTCTGTCTGCTTAAGAGAGGAAAGAGTAGTCATGGATATTGATCATCCTGAGGTGATCTGGAAGCAGCTCCACTGTCCCCCAAAAGGGGAATTCAAGGTGAAAAGAGTGCGCAGGACAGAGATGTACCCACCTTCCCTGCTCCTCAGCCCTGTAGGGTAGAAATCCTGGGATCTGCCATGAGAGGTAGGGATTGAGGATCCTGCACTAGTTAATCTTATCTCCCTTCAATGCCTCCAAGAGGTCCCTCACACTTTTCAACCTCCACCCCAAGTCTCCAGACCTTGACTTTTGAATCAGAAAGAGATAAGTGAGATAGTACTGTCTCTGGATGGATGTCACCTCTACATAGACTTGACTTATAAATCTGCTGGTGTGCACATGCATGCATTCACCAGTAAACTGCCACATCAGCGCATGTGTGTGCACATACATGTTGTCATGTGGATGTCCCTGTGTTGTACTAGTGGCAGGTGCACCTACCAACAGAGACAGATAGGGACACAAACAGGGGGCATCCTATGCTTGAATGTGTCCTGTGTGCATGAAATCACTACCACGTCGATTCAGAGGCTTATGTGTGTATATATAACACGCACAGTCAGACCTTATAATAGAACAGTGTCTGCATGCATATGGACAGACAAGACCCACACATGGAGGGGACACCAGGGAGCCCCCTAGATCCTCCAGTGGAGTGGCCAGCCTCAAAGGCTGCTGGGAAGCAGGCATGGCTCCAGGCAGGCCAGAGGGGCTTGCTCACCACTCTTGTGTTTTCTCCCCAGCAGAGCTTTGAGGCCGCTCCCAGGCATGTGTTCAGTCTGCCAAGGCTGCCGCAGGCCCACCACAGGGCCCCCCTACCGGCTCCCTGCCCACTTCCCCTCCTTCCCCTCTCATCCATCATCAACCATGGTCATGGGGACACAGATGGGGAGGGGGGAGGGGGGATCTGGCTGGCCTGTGGTGACTCTTCTTCTCTGGCTCAGGGACACCCCTCACGGTGCTCAATGGGCCCATTCTGGCTCTGGATGCTGATGAGGATGTATATGCCATAGTCACTTATCAGCTGCTGGGTACCCACAGTGGCCTCTTTGATATCGACAACAGCACAGGTGAGGACTCTGTTGTAGCTTATAAGCCAACTCTGGGGTCTAGGGCAGTGGTTCTCAACCCATGGGTCATGACCCCTTTGGAGGTCAAATGACTCCTTCATGGGGTGGGTAGCATGTCAGATATTTACATTATGATTCATAACAGTGGCAAAATTATAGTTATGAAGAAGTAGCCACAAAAAAAAATTATATGGTTGGGGTCACCGCACATGAAGGGGTATTGAAGGGTCTCAGTATCAGAAGGGTTGAGAACTACTGCCTAAGGCTTCTTCTTACTACGGGCCAGGTTCTTAGGGAACCCTGCTGCTTGTCGCCAACAGCACACATTACAACTGAATTAGGCCCCCGGAGTCTCAATGGGAGGACCCAAAAAGAGGAGTTGAGGCAACTTTAGGGACCTCGTGCTGCATAGACTCTCAGCTCAAGCCAACAGCTCCCATCCTCTCCCTGCATGCCCTGTGTCCTGGCCAGAAATAACCCTTGATCAGCCAGAAATAGCCAAAGTAGCAGTGTTTCTGGCCTCACAGCAGTCCAGCAGCTACCTAGGAGCCATGTCATGGTAGTTTGGTCAACACGGGAAGCCATTCTGGTGACAGGGACATCTAAGAAGCATGTGTCTCGTGGAGCAGGTCAGTCCTCTGCCCTGGTCATTCTCAGCAGACTGAGAATTGCAGAGGCCACCAAGGAGGGACAACAATAGCAAAGCTGGTGCTCCCTCCATGTGAGCCTTCAGGAAATAAAGTCACCGTGTCTCTCCTCTCTGTCCCTGCTGTGGTGGCTCTTGCTCTGTTTATCCTCTGTGTCCCTTTCCCTGTACGTCTCCCTGGCTGGTGGCACCGGGTGCCAGGCGTGGTGACTGTGAGGTCTGGCAGTATCATCGACCGGGAAGCCTTCTCACGCCCTTTCCTGGAGTTGTTGCTGTTGGCTGAAGATGTTGGACTGCTCAATGGCACAGCCCACCTTCTGGTCACTATCCTGGATGACAATGACAACTGGCCCATCTTTAGTCCCGCAGCTTACACTGTCCACCTCCTAGAGAACTGCCCACCAGGTAACACGGGGCAGGCCCCAGGCTTTCCTGCTGTACCACCAGGAGCCGATAGGTAGGGGCTGGGGGTTAGAGGCTCTGGTGAACCCAGAATTCTCTTTAGAGAAGAGAGTATTGGAGTGGGAGAGAGTCAGGAGAACTGGGTATTCCATCCTAGAATTTTGGTGTGCTGTGATGACCAAGTAAATTCCGTCCACGTTCCTTTGTGAGACATCTACTTACTACCATTGGTTTGGTTTGGTTTCTGCGATAAATTCTCAATATCATCACCCGGGATATCCTGAAATGTAGTCCAGGTGGCCACAAATTCACTATATGGCCTAGACTGCTCTTGAGCTCACAGTAGTCCCCTCAAGAGCTAAGCTTTAAGTGGGAAGACACGGTGACGCCCATCTAAGCCTGACTACCTTGTAAATCAGCATAGATTCAGAACCGTTCTTTATCACAATCCAGTTTAACTTTGGTCCTAAAGGTTACCTAGAAGAGTAAGAACCTTCTGAAACATAAGGTCAGCACTGTGCTGCATGCTGGCAAGCCTGTGGTGAGGAGAGGCCTCTTTTACATCATCAAAAAAGGCTCTTGGGCTGTGGAGAGATGGCTGCAAGGATAAGAGCACGTGCTGTGCAAACATGGGGACCTGAGTTCAAATCCCACACCCACAAACAATGCTGAGTATAGCTGTGGGTTCACCTATGGGGGATGGAGATAGGAGGATCACTGGAGCTTACCGGGTACCAGTATAGCTCCAGATTCAGTGAAAGAGCCCGTCTCAAAGAAATAAGGCAAGAAATTGATGGAAGGCAATGCCTGGCATCCTCCTCTGGCCACTGTGTGCACAGGCAAGTACATCTAATACACACGCGCGCATACACCACCCACACTGAACGAAAGGTCATGATGGAAGAGGCCCAAATGCTCACCTGCTCCCCGATTCCTTCCCACAGGGTTCTCAGTTCTTCAAGTCACAGCCACAGATGAGGACAGTGGGCTCAATGGGGAGCTGGTGTACCGAATAGAAGCTGGGGCTCAGGACCGCTTCCTCATCCATCCAGTCACCGGAGTCATCCGTGTTGGCAATGCAACCATTGACAGAGAAGAGCAGGAGTCCTACAGGTTGACAGTGGTGGCCACTGACCGGGGCACTGTTCCCTTGTCAGGCACAGCCATTGTCACTATCCTGATTGATGACATCAATGACTCCCGCCCTGAGTTCCTCAACCCCATCCAGACAGTGAGTGTGCTGGAATCAGCAGAGCCAGGCACTGTCATTGCCAATGTCACTGCTATCGACCTTGACCTCAACGCAAAACTGGAGTACCACATCATCAGCATCGTGGCCAAGGATGACACAGACCGCCTGGTGCCTGACCAGGAAGATGCCTTTGCTGTGAACATCAATACAGGTAGGCTGCTCTCCAGCACCACACCCTCTCCTGACCTGACCCAGAATCCCTGTTCCTTCCCCTTCTCTCCCCCTACACCACTTCCTTTCTCTTTCTCTGCCATTCCCTTTGTGCTCTTTTCCACGTGGCTGTGTAGCCACCCCTCTCCTCTTCCTT
The DNA here is from genome assembly GCF_030254825.1 of Meriones unguiculatus. Classification (NCBI taxonomy): domain Eukaryota; kingdom Metazoa; phylum Chordata; class Mammalia; order Rodentia; family Muridae; genus Meriones; species Meriones unguiculatus. Next base: position 25,423,350 of record NC_083363.1, read on the forward strand.
GCTCTTTTGCTGCCCCCCTCCCCTCTGCCCTCCTCCTCCCTCAACGAGCTGCTCGGCCCTTTCTGGGTGGCTCACCCTCCAGTGTTGCGGCAGTGCCCATTCTCCTGCATTCATGCTGGCAGTCGGCATGACAGAGTTTTAATGTTTGCAGTTTAAATGGGAAACAGTACCTTGTTACATATTTCCTTAATAAAGGAGATCTGGCCAAACACCTTTGATTGTTGCACATTGGCATTTAAATTTTGTATAAATTATATCTCTGCCCTTATAATCTTCTTCCACTATCATAAAAACAGAACCATGATTTTATCTTTTGTGGTTTATCCTGCTTACTGCAATTTTGACATTATACTCTTTGTCCAACATTAAGTGCTTTTGGTCTTCTGGGGATCCAGGGAGGGGGATGAGTCTTACTTGGAGCGTCATGAAAATAAACATGGCACTGACACAGTGCTTACAATCATTACTATGGAGAGACATGGACTGCAGGAACTCTGAGCATCCATAGAAGACGGGTAGACTTCAGCACACTGTTGTCATGATGATAGTATGGGGACATTGGGAATCCCTTGCATAATTATAGAGTCCAGACCAGGGACCCCACCAGATAGCAATCAAACACAGAGTGCATTTAGACCCCAGAACCTGGCAGTATAAGGGGTAAAAGTTGTGGGTACAAACCATGGGCTACCAGGCATCCGTTAGCCACTGGCTAGGCACACAGCAGTGGGAGGGAGGAATGTGTGCTGAAAATGATAAGAAATGGAATGAGATGCAATGCACAGCACACCAGCATTTGCATAACTGTCAGGGAGTAAATGGTTCTCGAGAATACTTTATTTATCTTTGAGATGGGTACTCAGGCAGCCCAGCCTGGCCTCAAACTTGTAACATGGCCAAAAATGGCCTTAAACTTCTGATCCTCTTCCCCATTGTACAAAGAACTGGGGGAGGGGGCAGGGGTAGTCAAACACAGGGCCTCCTGCATGTTGAGCCAGTACTTTATAACTGAGCTCAGCGTGCTCTGGCCTCAGCGTGCGCACACACACACACACACACACACACACACACACACACACACGAGGATAGGCAAGAGGGAATGGGGGAAGAAGGTGCATACAAAATCAAATGCCAAAAGTCATAGTAGGCAGTAACCAGACAGTAACCAGAGTAGGATTAATCTTGTCTGCATTTGTGACCTAAAAGAGAAGAAAAAATAGCCCGTGATCCCTGGGAGAACTTGGTAGAATTGTGTGGTAGCCTAGGCCAGGTCAAAGGGGTTCCCAGCTGGTCAGTCAAGACGATGGAGAGCCACCCTGCCCCAGCCTCCCTGGATAGTGTCTCCCCATCTTTTCTCTTCCTTGTTCCCCCACCCCATTCCTGCTGCCTCCCACTGATTCTTTTTCTCTATTTTTTTTTTCTTTTCAGTGTCTTCTCTGTCCATCTTCCTCGTGGCTCCAGCCCCCTTGCTCGGCTTTCCTACCCTTTCTTCCCAGATCCTCAGACCCTTTAGGCTCCAGCTGGGTTCTCACTCCATTTTCTTCCCCTCTACCTCCTTTTCTCTCCATCCTAGCCCCTCTTACCCTGGCCAGCTCTGAGTCCCACAGCCTCTTCCCACCCATGCCCTACCCTGACCCCCTCACTGCACCCTGAACTAACCAATGTTAACCCTCTCTTTCTCCCTCACGGCTGGCAGGCCTACAGGTTTGAGCTCTATCTCTCACTTCCCACCTCATCTCCTCCCTACTTCATCCCATTGCCTTCCTCCGTGCCTCACACCCCACCCTTCCTGCCCTGGGGGCCGGCCCAGGCCGTGCCCAGCCTTTGCAGACTGAACGCAGCTGCCCTCTCCCCAACCTCGCTCCCCAGCCTGAGGGGACAGGGAGCGAGAGTAGGAAGAGGAGGAGGAGGAGGCGGCCACCCAGGGTAAGTGACCACCCATGGCTAGGGGCCTGTGGAGGATAGCAACCCAGCAGGGGGTCTCCCAGGACGAAGGGTATCCCAAGAACCTGGTACCTCTTGGGCCAAGGGGGAAGACACCAGGAGGAGCCACACAGGCTCCAGCAGATTGGCCAATAGGTCTGTCCAATAAAACTCAAACTTTTGGAGAGTTCCTATCTGGTTTATGGAGCAGCCAGGGACTCTGGGAGCTACCAAGGAAGACAAATAACTTGTTGTCACCAACATAGACTGATATTTCTGTTTTGTAATCAGCACCATGTCACATGCTGCTTAGTCAGGACAAAGGGACGCATCTGGGGTCTCTAGCCTGTCCCTCCAGGATAGCTGTCCTGCAGCAGGTTCCAGCGGCCACGAGGTCTCCCTGGAATAAGCACTTGTAAAATTGTGACATAGAACATAAAATCTACCATTTTAAATGTTTTTCTGGTACTGGGTATTGACAAGGCCTTTTCTATGTATGCAAGGCAAGGGCTCCATCACTAAACTGAATTCCCAATCCCATTTTTTAAATTTTAATCTATTTTAAAGCAGGGTCTCACTAAGTTGCCTTCGACTTGTCACCCTCCTGTTTCACTTTTTTAAAAATTAATTATGCAGTTTCTTAATTTGTTTTGTTATGTTTATGTGCACTGATGTTTTGCCTGCATGTTGTATGTCTATGCACCATGTGCATGCAGTACCCATAGAGGCCAGAAGAGGGTGCTGAATCCCCTGAAACTGGAGTTACATACAGTGTGAGCTGCCGTGTAGGTACTGGGGAAAAGCCAGGTCCTCCTGAAGGATAGTCAGTGCTCTTAGTAGCTGGGATTACAGGCACATAGACTGCTATGCTCAGCTTGGTTTAGTTTTTGAGATAAGGTCTTGCTTTGTGGCCCAGGCTGGCCTCAAACTCACAAGTGTCCTGCCTCAGCCCCTCGTGGCTGGGATTGCAGGTATGTGCTCCCGGACCTGGCTCACCCCAGCCATTTTTAGCGTATTCTTCATCAGTGCTCAGAACATTCACACTGTTGCGGAATACAAGCATGCTGTTGTTTTTCATTTGTATTTGCCAGGCAAAGTAAAGTTCTAACTACTTTGTTGATAGAATCTCATTTAATTATTCTGATTCCCTGGAGCCCCTGAAGTAGTGCTATAATCCCCCCCCCCCTTTGTAAATAAGGAAGCAGAGGCTGGCCAGCTTGGCCAAGGTCACCAGCATTGGCTAAAAAACAGAAATATAGGCTTCAGTTATAAACATGGCCACGGGCCATCCTAGCAGAAAGTCTCAGGGTCTATCAAGGACTAGTGGCCTCTGTCATGATGGGGTGAGTGAGGCAGGAGCTGTGAGAAGCCCAGATTTCAGGGGGTTCCTCTCTAGCTGAATCTGACTTGATCTCACCCACAGGGTCTGTGATGGTGAAGTCCCCCCTGAACCGAGAGCTGGTTGCCACCTATGAGGTCACACTCTCAGTGATCGACAATGCCAGCGACCTCCCAGAACAGTCTGTCAGTGTGCCAAATGGTAAGATTCCCTTCTGGCATCTCTTATTGACCACTCAGAGCCATTTGAGGACTGGGATGGGCTAGGAGCTAGCACAGGCTTGGCCCTAAGGAGGGAATTCCAGGGCTCAGCTACCTGAGGAGTCAAGTCAGGCTATCTTAAGAAAGTGACAGCCATCTTGAGACTCAGGATGACTGTGACCCTAAATGTTTCTTAGACTCTGATCAGGGAAGAGAATGAGTAGAACTGGGAAGGAAGAATGGGAGGCAGTGTGGCAGAGAAAAATAACCGAACCCAAAGTGTGGCTAAAAAAAGAGATAGGAACTGTCCCTCTGCTGATGACCTGAGAGGAAACCATAGGGTCAGGACAGGAAGCAAAGAGCAAAAGAAAGGAACTCACGGCTGCAGACCACAGTGCAGCAGGCTCAGTGATAGAGAAGGGGGCAGTGGTGTATCTTCTTAGGCCATGAGCTGGGAAGCTATTATGGGCTGGATTGAGCAGGCTAGGCAGAGCAGGCAGTGGAAAGAGTGCAGGAATGGGGTGGTCCCAAGTGGCTCCTGCCATAAGACAAGGACAGTTGTTGGGGTGACCTGGGCTTGGCAAACAGTGGCTGATTATCTTCACAGCCCAGAAGCCCAGAGTTTTTCAGAGGGAAGTGCATGTTTATCTCTTGTTTATCTCTATGTGACATGAGACTTTAAGGTCACAGGCCCAGGCTGCTTATACTGAGGGGATACCACTGGGAGGAGGGCTAGGCTAGAGAAGGATGGATCAGGGGCATGTTCTGAGACCATCTTCATCCTAGCTGTCAGTTTATTGGGAAGCTATGGTCCTGGAAGGCTCAAGGGCTCCATCAGAGCCACCCAGCTCTTTGGTAGAATACAAGTCCCTCCTCTTGTGGATGACCTGATCAGAAGGACAGGTTGCTGGTTGCAATCTGAGAGTGAGGACAGATTCTCAGTTGGCAAAGTGCTTGCCTTGCAAGCATGAGGACCCACATAAACATTCCAGGGGAGATGGAGACAGGCAGATCCCTGAACTATTCTGACCAGTCACTTTAGCCTACTTTGGTGAGTTCTGGCCAAGTTCTGGCCAAGGACAGACCTGACCAAGAGTAACTGAGGCTGACTCTGCCCTCCCCACACATGCACACACATAGGCATGTGTACTTGCACACACATAGGCATGTGTACTTGCATACGCATGCATTTGTACACACACATGTAACCGCACACACACATGCACCTGTATACAAATGCACACACACACACACGAACCTGCACCCATACACACATGCAGCTGTGCACACACATGACCTGTACACACATACACACTTACATGCTCCTGCACACACATGTAAACACACTCCTACCTGTCCACACGCGTGCGCGCGCGCGCACACACACAAAAACACACACACACAAGCACAAACATCACATAAAATAAAATGGTGTGAGACATTTCTGTCTTCTGAGCCTGGACCCCCTGGGCTCTGAGGGGAAGGAAGAGCAGATCTTGGTGGGGAGCTACAGGCATCAGGGAGGACACCGGCATCGATCTCGGCACTCACTGCCACATGCACCGCAGCCAAGCTCACCGTCAACATCCTGGATGTCAATGACAACACGCCCCGGTTTAAGCCCTTTGGGATCACCTACTACACAGAGCGGGTCCTGGAGGGGGCCACCCCCGGCACTACACTCATTGCTGTGGCAGCCGTTGACCCCGACAAGGGCCTCAACGGGCTGATCACCTACACCCTGCTGGACCTCATCCCACCAGGCTATGTCCGGCTTGAAGACTCTTCAGCAGGTACGTGGCAGGCCACCATGTCTATCCACGCCTGTTGGCCCCTGCGGGACTGTGGCTCTCTTACTGACACCCCATGCCCCTGCTCTTTGGTGGCATGGGTGAGATTCAAGATGCTTGACATGCCAGTCATTTTTCAGTTCTCCCAGCAGAGGATAGAACTTTCTAGTCCTGGCTGGGATGGAAGCCCACAGATCCCTGTTGGAACCCTAGTAAGCCACATTACCGTTTCTACCACCCAAATCCCTGTGAGCACACCCCCTAGGGAGCAGGGTCTTAGACAGGGAGGTGTCTCAGGATGTCTTGGGGTCATTAATATTCATTCCAGGGAGTACAGGAAGTTTTCTTACTTCTTGATTGAGGAGGACAACTATGGCAGTCCTCCTCAGCCTCTGCCCCACTATGGGCAGTGCTACCTACTCATGTACCCTGTAAAGGACCCCTCCTCCCTTCAGAGCCCCAGATCCTTAGAAATATGTAGAGAGGCCAGGATGAAGAGTGGTCACATGTCATCAGTGGGTGCCTCTGTGTCTCAGGGAAGGTCATTGCCAACTGGACAGTGGACTATGAAGAGGTACATTGGCTTAATTTCACAGTAAGGGCCTCAGACAATGGCTCCCCACCCCGTGCAGCTGAGATCCCTGTCTACCTGGAAATTGTAGACGTTAATGACAACAACCCCATCTTTGACCAGCCCTCCTACCAGGTAGGTAGCCAGACCAGCATGGGGGTCAGGACCTGTACCTATTCCTTGGGGCCTTTGCTCTGCCTTCCACTCCCACTCACCCCCTCGAAGCCCCCTGGAATGCATCCGGAGCATATTGCCTGGGGTCTCACTGCATTAGGGAATTCCTGGGCAGGGCGTAGGTTCCAGGGATGACCCTGCCTTCTCTCCCCTCTTCTCTCTCCCTCCATCCTTTGTCCCCCTCCCCCTCTCTCTCTAGGAGTCCGTTTTTGAGGATGTAGCTGTGGGCACTGTCATCCTGAGGGTCACTGCTACCGACGCTGACTCAGGCAACTTCGCCCTCATTGAGTACAGCCTTGGGGATGGAGAGGGCAAGTTCGCCATCAACCCCAACACTGTAAGCAGACAGTAGAGGGCCTGACCCTGGGAGTGGGAAAGCCCAGAGTCCTGGTCTAAAAAGATATCAAAAGCATCCCAGATGCCTCTGTTTCTGGATCCTGTCACATCTGTAGACCTCAGGCCTTTTAGCTAAGTTAGCAAACCCTCCACAGGTGTTGTTAAGACCGTGGCCCCTTCTCTTCCAGTACAAATAGAAAGAAGTGGCCACCGGCTTTAGGAACTGGCCCTTTAGTGTGACAGGATGTGACCCAAAACTTGAAACAAGTCCAGGGACTTTTGGAGACTGTTACAAGAGGCAGAGGAGCAGTGTGGGCACTGCACATGGTATTTGAGCACCTGTTGTATGCATGGCCCTAGACTCAATGTGGAGAGAAGGTACCTTAAAGAGTGGGACCCACAAGTCCCCATAAGTCCCAGCCTCTTGTGAGAGTAGAAATTCAGAGGAAAGGATGGGATGGTGGGTCAAATGTCTGCTCGTTGTCCAGAAGCTGCTCTTGTCAGTATGAGGAGGCAGCCTTGCAAAGGGCAGGCATAGTCAGCAGGACCTCCCCCAGTGTCTGGAACTGAGGTTCCTAGACCTCCTGTTCCTCTCTATGCCTCTCTGCATACTGTCCTTTCAGGAGGTTTTACTCCTGCTAACTGAGCACTCAGCCATGGTACCTGTTATCAGATTAAATCCACAATGCCAGACAGTTGGCTCCAGCCTGTGCTACTCACCCTACCTCATACAGAATGGCAGGAAGAGCACCAGAATGAGGACACCATGGAGACCTGTGTGGTTTTGTTTTTTTTTTTTTTCTCCAGAGAGTTAGTCCAGACTCCAATCATGTCTGACCATAGTAGATACTCAGTAAACATGTCAAATTGATGAATCACCTGAAACCCTCGTCCTCCAACTAGGGTGACATCTATGTGCTGTCTTCTCTGGACCGGGAGAAGAAGGACCATTATATCCTAACTGCTTTGGCCAAAGACAATCCTGGGGATGTGGCCAGTAACCGTCGAGAGAACTCAGTGCAGGTGAGGGGCACCAGCCTAAGCCCAGGATGGGAGGCAGCAAGCCAAGTCCATAGAGAATGATTGTTTTAGGTGGGCCACTAGCTCCTCAGGCATTGTAGCAGGAAAGAAGGGAGGCTGACTGCTGGGTTTCCATGGCTGTGGCTTTAGGAAGCAGAAACTGTCTAGGAGAAGACTGTCATTCTCAAATGCTGCGTGAAGAGCAAAGTATACCTACCTACGACCCAGGTGACACCTGGCTGTCTTCACAACCCAGCATCTCAAGGTTCCCAAAAGAAAACCATGGCAACAAAAAACTAGCCATCATCACTTGTGGCTCCTTTTTTTTTTTTTTTTTTACCTTTTTTGTTTTTTTATAGTAGCCTTGTCCTAGAGGCTTTCCTGCCTCAGACTTGGAGATGCTGTGATTCCAGGTTCTTATGCACCCAGGGTAGCTTCAAACTCTTTGTAGCTGAGGATGACCTGAACTCCCAAGTGCAACAATTATAGCATATACAACCATGCCTGGCATAGAGTGCTGGAGATTGAGCCCAGCATGCTAGCTACAAAGACACCAGTACTCTACCAACTGAGCTACAGCCCCAGCCCAAGGACCTGTCTCAAAAAATAAACAGTACATTTGGGTGTAGTAGCATGTGCCTTTAATAGCACCATTTGAGGGGCAGAGGCAGGAAGAGCCCTGTGAGTTTGAAGCCAACCTGGTCGACATAATGAGTGAGCTCCAGGACAGCCCCAAAAGACCCTGTCTCAAAACATAAACTAGTGAAATGACAGCACCTTTCATGGGGGTGGTACCCATCCTTTCTCCACTTCACTTTACCCTTGTGTCATGGGGTTCCCTAAAGGCAGCCCCTTTCGTGGCTTTAACTGTCCTGTGATCTCCCGAGGTGGCGATCTGGGTTCTTGATGTCAATGACTGCCGGCCTCAGTTCTCCAAACCGCAGTTCAGCACAAGCGTATATGAAAATGAACCAGCGGGCACCTCAGTCATCACCATGCTGGCCACTGACCAGGATGAGGGCTCCAATGGGCAGCTGACCTACTCTCTCGATGGCCCTGGAATGGGTATATGGCCTTCCCTGGCTGCCCAGGAGGGCTTCAAGGGTGGGGAGGGTCAGGCTGTCATGTCTACAGCCCTGGGCTGGGGGGAGGAGAAGAAAGGGGACAGGAAGGCTGTCTTAGCCCAGCCATTCCCTCGCTCTCTCCCAATGACAGAGGCCTTTTCCGTGGACATGGACTCAGGTCTGGTGATCACACAGCGGCCACTGCAGTCCTATGAGAGGTTCAACCTGACCGTGGTGGCCACCGATGGTGGGCAGCCCCCGCTCTGGGGCACTACCATGCTCCTGGTGGAAGTCATCGATGTCAACGACAACCGCCCCATCTTTGTGCGCCCACCCAATGGCACCATTCTGCACATCAGAGAGGTAACCCTGATCCCAGCCTCGCCGCCCACACACATTCAGTTCCCACACCCGGCCCCCAGCCTCATCCTGCATTCATCACCTGGGAGAGTAGAAGGGCCCCATTGTGAGAGCATGGAAACTAAGGCTAGACAGGGGAGAGCAGACTTCCCCAGTGCCACCAGAAAAGATTGAGAGCACTGGCTGGTCCTGTAGGCAGTGCTAGGAGAAGATCTGGGCTCAGGTATAACTCTGGCTACCCAGCCACATGTCCACGAGCAAGTGGCTTGTTTGTGTCTTGCTTTCATCTGAGAATAGGACTAATAATAGCACATACATCATCTCTTGTTCACAGACCAAGGAGTATCTGGTCTCCTGCCACCCACTTCCTCCCAGACATAGTTCAAAGTGAAGACAAGGCACTTCCGCCTGTCTGTTAGCCCTGCTGATGCCAAAATGCATGGCTCATGCTCTCTCATTCCTTTGTCACATTGGCCATCCAGTCAGGGGGGATGTGCCATCTTCTGCTCTTCCCTTCTACCCTAAGGCCCCAGTGATCCTTAGTGGTACAGTTGGGATATCTCTGACCTGTCCTTTGCATCATAAACTCAAGCAAGTCTCACATCCCAGGACATAAGAGACCATCTTGTCATTTTGTCTCCTTTTTGAGACCCTGTAGGAGAAAATGATGCCAAGCTCTGGGAAACACCGAGACTGGTGTCATGCCTACATTAATACATTGGTCGCTTTTGCTTTGCCCACTAGGGAGCTCACAGTGGCCTAACCCCTTCAGATGACCCTGCAGACTCTTGGTTCACAAATGAAGGCCCTCAGCCTTCATTTTATGCTGTACCCTAATTTTAAAAATGTATTCAATCTCATTGTAATTCACATATTCTTGTCAACAGCTTCAAAATCTTTTTTTTTTTTTTTGAGAAAGGAGATGGGACATAAATTAATTATAAGCTAATTCTTTTCCTCACCAAAGGCTCCATTTGCTAAGTTTTCCCTTCACGGATTCTGCATTTCGGGAGATCCATGTCTCCTGAATAAACAGCATTTATAAAAATAATTACCTTAATTTTCATTAATTAGAAGACCTTCTATTTGTTGTCAACAATGAGAAAACAATCAAGCCAGGATGAGCTAGGAGTTGTTTTTTGTTTGTTTGTTTGTTTGTTTTCTGGGTTTTTCTTTTTTTTATTTTCTTTTTTCTAATTTTTGGTTTTTTGAGACAATGTTTCTCTGTCTAACCTTGGGTGTCCTAGAACTCACTCTGTAGACAGGCTGGCCTTGAATTTACAGAGATCTACCTGCCTCTGCCTCCTAAGTACTGGAATTAAAGGCATGTGCCAAAACTGCCCAGCAAAGTGTTCTAACCATCAAGAAGAACCATGTTCCTTAGAGCAGCCTTAGGGCAGAAGTCGGTGTATGACTACAGTTGGATTTTTTCCATGCCATAGACCAAACCTAAGGGAATACAGGCGCTTGAGGCTTGGAGAAGTGAGGGCCTTAGCTGAGGAAGCAAGGGATACAAGACATTGTCAGGGCCTGGCTCTGTGATTTTTCATGCCCAGGTACCCACTTCCTATGACTCCCACAGGAGATCCCGTTACATTCCAATGTGTATGAGGTCTATGCCACTGACAAGGATGAAGGCCTCAATGGGGCAGTGCGTTACAGCTTCCTGAAGACGGCAGGCAACCGTGACTGGGAGTACTTCACCATCGACCCAGTTAGTGGCCTCATCCAGACAGCTCAACGCCTCGACCGTGAGAAACAGGCAGTGTACAGTGTAAGGAGCAGGCCTGGAGTGGGGCTGTGTGGGTGGCTCCTGGACTATCTGGTCCATTGGGCCTCTCCTAGGCAACCAACCTCCAATCCCATCTTTCCCCTCTGACTGGGTTCCTTTAACTCTAGCTCATCTTGGTGGCCAGTGACCTGGGCCAGCCAGTGCCCTATGAGACGATGCAGCCATTGCAGGTGGCCCTGGAGGACATCGATGACAACGAACCCCTTTTCGTGAGGCCTCCTGTGAGCTCACCCATCCCCTGCACCAGTGAAACCCCCACAGGCACTCACCACTCGGGAGCCCACTTATGTGCATACTGTACCTGATATATGTTGGGTTATCACACAGTGAGCCTCCACCTACATGTGCTGGTTACAGGAACAGTGCTTCCCCGAGCAGCTATGACATCCAAACTTGGGCACTATTACAAGGCAACACTCAATGATCCAAAAACCAGGCAAAAACACCCAGGACCTTGGCATTTGTATGCACATATAGTCGTGTTCATCACACACACACACACACACACACACACACACACACACACACACACACACACACAGCATGAAAATTGGTTCTGAAATCTTGAGCCAAAACTCAGCCAAAAGTGGACAGCAGGACTGAAGGGCCCTGGTGTGGCTTCCATAGTAGATAGATAGATGGACGGATGGACAGACGGATGGACGGACAGATGGATGGATGAACACACGGACAACCAACCAGACAGACAGGTAGATAGACAGACAGACAGACAGACAGGTAGACGGATAGATGGATAGATGAATAGATGGATGTAGATGGATGGATGGATGGATGGATGGATGGATGGATGGATGGATGGATGCCTGGATGGCTGGATAGATGGATGGATAGATAGATGGATGGATGATGGATGGATGGATGGATGGATGGATGGATGGATGGATGGGTAGGTGGGAGGGTGCATGCATATAAGAGCACAGACACTTGATGGAACATGCTGTCAGGTACTGGGAATAAATAGGAGAAGGTTAAACCCTGTCCTCATGGAGATTACAGGGGTTCTGCTTGTGCTCTAGGCAATAGAGGCCTCAGCCCCACAGAGTAGATACCAAAGGGCTTCTAGGCTGAAGCTTGCACCTCCTCTAATGACCTTCTCTCCTCCAGAAGGGAAGCCCCCAGTATCAGCTGCTGACAGTGCCTGAACACTCACCCCGTGGCACCCTTGTGGGCAACGTGACAGGTGCCGTGGATGCAGATGAGGGTCCCAATGCCATCGTGTACTACTTCATTGCAGGTGCGGTCAGTGGAGCCAGTGTCCCACCTGCCCTGGGTTTTAAGGGAACTCTGGGTGCCCTTCCACTCAACCTGTGCCCTGTCCACCTGCAGCTGGTAATGAGGACAAAAACTTTCACCTACAACCAGACGGACGTCTGCTAGTGTTGAGAGACCTGGATAGGGAAAAGGAAGCCATCTTCTCCTTCATCGTCAAAGCCTCCAGCAATCGCAGCTGGACCCCTCCCCGAGGCCCCTCCCCAGCCCTCGATCTGCTGACTGACCTCACCCTGCAGGAGGTGCGCGTTGTGCTCGAGGACATCAATGACCAGCCGCCATGCTTCACCAAGGCTGAGTATACCGCAGGTGCAGGGACCAGCCAGGGCCTGAGGGCATGGGTGGCTATTTCCCTAACATTTATGTGACCTGCCTGTTCCCACAGGAGTGGCCACCGATGCCAAGGTAGGCTCGGAGTTGATCCAGGTGCTGGCCTTGGATGCTGACATTGGCAACAACAGCCTGGTCTTCTATGGCATTCTGGCTATCCACTACTTCCGGGCCCTTGCAAATGACTCTGAGGATGTGGGCCAGGTCTTCACCATGGGTAGGAGCCCTGTCACCACACGGACTTCAGTCCAGAGACAGAGTTTGTGTGAACACAGGACCTAGGTGGTCATCCATGTCAGCCCTCTGTTCAACCGCCTAGTTTCTCCTATTCTATTTATGCTCTACCTATACATTTCCCTCTATGCACATACTCTTTTTTATGTTTGAGTGGTGGGTGCATTTTTATTTCAAGGAGGGAGGTGCCTACCCACAGAACATGTGTAGAGATGTCAGGAGATAGCATTGGTTCTCTCCATGACCATGTGAGTTCACAGGGATCAAAAGCAGGCCATCAGGCTTGGCTGCAAGTGCATCAGCTCACTGGCCTTCTTTTAATTTTTCTTAATTATCAGGATCTTGTTTAGCTCATCTGGCTTCAAGCTTTCTATGTAGTCAAGAATGATCTTGAGCCATGTATGGTGATGCAAGCCTTTAGTTCCAGGACTCAGGTGGCAGAAGCAGACTGACCTTTTTGAGTTTGAGGCCAGCCTGGTCTACAGATTAAGTTTCAGGACAACCAAGGCCATATAGTGAAACCCACGGTCTCAATTTAAAAAAAATCTTGAATTCCTGATCCTCCACCTCCCAAGTACTGGGATCATGGTCATATGCCACCACACCAAATTTATACAGTGCTGGGTATAAAACCCAGAGCTTCATCCATTATGGTTAAGGCCTTCATCAACAGAACTGTACCCCAGGCCTCTTTTGCTTTTCCCATCTTCTTGCCCATCCACCTCTCTCTATGTTATTCACCTCTCTCCCCATGATGCTTTCCACAGTGTTCCCCATCTCTGCATTTGCACCCCTTCTCTTGTGTGTCAGGCATTCAGCAAGGCACTGGGGAGCTGGCAGCATAGCTCTGAAGGTACATGCTGCTTGAGCTTTCATCTGTGTGGATGAACAAGACACTCTGGAGCAGGGCCTCAAAGGTGCCCATTATTTTCCACCCAATATGGACTCCTCATCTATGTGTCAGTCTTGACTGCCAGGAAGACTTGGCCTGATATCCAAGGCTCCTATATACTCCTTCTAGTCCCCGCTTCTGGCCTTATAGCCCCCTACCATCTGTATGGGCTCTGTATCCAGACAAGCCATGCCACCTCAACCAGTATACTCCATCTACCCCTAGGCCATTGACCCTTCTACTTTATTTCCTTGATGCCATCCCAACCTTCATCTTTCCTAATATGTCCACCTTGTCCTTCAAGGTATAGTTCAGAACTCATCTGCCTGAGTTACATAGGCAGATCCCATGTACTCTCCCTGCCCTTTTTTAAATGTGATGCTAGAAGCCATGGCCTTGGGCATGATGGGCAAGCACTACCACTGAGCTATGATCTCAGCCCTCACTCCTCTGACTTTAATAAACCAAGTTACAGAGGAGTGAGAGAACTTGCCACATGGCTAGAAAGTGGCAGGTTTGAACCCAGGTCTTCCATCTTTTTTAGAGTTGTCTAGGCCAGTGGTTCTCAACCTTCCTAATAATGTGACTATTTTAATATAGTTCCTCATGTTGTGGTGACCCAAACCTTAAAATTATTTTCATTGCTACTTCATAACTATAATTTTGTTACTATTGTGGGTTATAATTTAATGTGTATTTTCTAATGGTCTTAGGTGACCCCTGTGAAAGGAAGGGTACTTCAACCCTCCAAGGGGTTGTGACCATGCCATCTCTTTTATATTTGTGGAATTCTAAAGCTCGTGTCTAGGAATGTTGAGAAACACTGGTCTGGTACATGGGAAAGACCCTATGGAGCTCAGAAATAGTCATCACACCCTCCTCATCTTTGGGCAGGAGAGCCTGCAGTTATTTAAAATGCAATGTTTAGGTTGGGTGCTGGTGGTCGTGGTGCGTGCCTTTAAACCCAGCACTTGGGAGGCAGAGGTATGTGGATCTCTGAATTTGAGGCCAGTTCAGTCTACATAGTGAGTTCCAGGAAAGCCAGAGCTGCACAGGGAAACCCTGTCTCAAAAAATCAGAAATAAAATAATATAAAATAAAATGCAGTGTTTAAATAAAACTGGAGCAACCATTAAAGATAAGGAGATTTCTGCCAGGCATGGTAGCATATGCCCATTATCCCAGCCTTCAGGGTGGAAGGGGTGAAGAAATATGACTGCTCCCCAAGGATGTGGGGTAGGGGACAGGAGTCAGCATAAATGTGTGGCCCCTGAGCTGTGCCACACCTGTATCTTTCACAGGGAGTGTGGATGGCATCCTACGCACCTTTGATCTCTTCATGGCCTACAGCCCTGGCTATTTTGTGGTAGACATTGTGGCCCGAGACCTGGCTGGCCACAATGATACTGCCATCATTGGCATCTACATCTTGAGGGATGACCAGCGTGTTAAGATAGTCATCAATGAGATCCCAGACCGTGTCCGTGGCTTTGAGGAGGAGTTCATTCGCCTGCTGTCCAACATCACAGGCGCCATTGTCAACACTGATGACGTGCAGGTGTCCTGGGGCCCTAGGACTGGGGCAGTGGGAGGAGATGGGGCAGATGAGGTCCCTCTTAGTCACTTCATAGCCACATGGCTTTGACAGAAGGCTCCGGGTCTGTGGACCTACATTTCCTTACCCATAAATAAGGCTGATAATGAATGAGCCCTTTGTGGGAGCTAGCGACTAAGTCAGGGAGATTCAGTAGTGGTAAGTCTCATCAGATACATGGGGTGGGCTCTTGAAAGATGCCTGCCCATCTCATCCCATCCCTTGTGCAAAATGTGGTTTTACTCCCACAAACTCTCTCTTCTCCCTTAGTTCCATGTGGACAAGAAGGGGCGGGTGAACTTTGCACAGACAGAGCTGCTCATTCACGTGGTCAACCGGGACACAAACCGCATCCTGGATGTGGACAGGTAGGTGTAGGGGGTCTGTGTTTAGACTGCCTGCCTGCCTGCTTTGTGGGAGAGGAACCCCAAAGAAGGCACACTGTTTACCATCAGCCTCACTGCATTCAGAGCTGGGGAAGAATAGAGCAAGACAGCAGGAGCTATGCTCATCTCTCTGAGCCTCACTGATTAGTCAGGGTTCCTATTGCTGTGAAGAGACACCATGGCCACAGCAACTCTTATAAAGGAAAACATTTAATTGGGGATGGTTTACAGTTCAGAGATTTAGTCAATTATCATCATGGTGGAACGCATGGCAGCACGCAGGCAGACATGGTGCTGGAGAGGTTTTACGTCTGGATCTACAGGCAGCAGGAAGAGTGAGAGAGTGAGAGACTGGGCCTGGCTTGAGCATCTGAAACCTCAATGCCCACCCCTCAGTGACACACTTTCTCCAACAAGGCCACACCTATTCCAACAAGGTCACACTCCCTAACAGTGCTGCTCCCTAGTGAGCAAGCATTCAAATTTATGAGCTTAATCGGGGTCATCCCTATTCACACTACCACATTCTCCTTGTTATAAAACTGTTCATTTGTTTGGGGTCTATGAGGGCCCTGGACACAGGCCTGGGGCCCCTTTAAGATGTTATGCTCTTCCAGCTACGACGCTTTTCTCTGGGAAGCAGCAAGTGAACTCTGGGTCTCCTGGCGGCAGTAGAGCATGCTGCTGCAGGATGTGGGGTGGCTCTTGGAGGCAGTGGGTGGCTAAGGTGGAGCAGAGACCACGGCCATTGTGCAGGGTCATCCAGATGATTGATGAGAACAAAGAACAGCTTCGGAACCTATTCCGGAACTACAATGTATTGGACGTACAGCCCGCCATCTCTGTGCGGCTGCCGGATGACATGTCTGCCCTGCAGGTATCCTTGTTGTTCCCGTCCCTGTGGTCTGGGTTGTGGCCCTGAACCCACCTAATGGCTGGCCTGCTATCTCCACAGATGGCCATCATTGTCCTTGCCATCCTTCTCTTCTTGGCGGCCATGCTCTTTGTCCTCATGAACTGGTACTACAGGACCGTGTGAGTGTCCCCACCTCTAGCCTGAACCAGAACGGCCAGCATCTGCTGGACAGTGGGTACCAAGGCAGGCAGGGCCAAGGACCAGAGATAGTAGGCCAGCTTCCCTTATGGGACTGACTGACTCTCCCTCTTTCCTCCCTCCTCTCCAGACACAAGAGAAAGCTAAAGGCAATAGTAGCTGGTTCTGCAGGTGAGTGAAGGCTATTGGGGATCAGGTTAGGCAGCCAGGTACTCCAATTGGTTGTACCCTTTTCCTCCTCACTCAAATTCTCTCCCTGCAGGGAACCGTGGCTTCATTGACATCATGGACATGCCCAATACCAACAAATACTCCTTTGACGGGTGTGTGGACTGCTCAAGTCTGCAGATCACCTTTGGTGATCCTGGCAGTTTGCAACTAGTGAGAAGTATCCGCAGCAGCCAACACAGTGGCTGAAACAGAGTGTGGGCACCCCCTGGTGGGCTTGTCACTTCTCTGCACGCTCAGAACTGTGCTGTCCAGGTCCCACCTCCAAGGGAGCATAGAGAGGGAGGGGGCGAGACCTCTCAAACAAAGCTGACCCCGCTGGCATGCTGTCCTGCTCTAGCAGGATCCTAGAAGGATGCAGCCACAGGTGCCACGGCAGAGTTCCTATGAAGACCTGTCCAAGGCTCTATGGCTGGCCAAGGGAATGGGCGGGTCTTAGAGGCAAGGTTTTGTCAAGGCACCTGGCCCACCCTATGCCACACCCCAACTGCAGAGCCAACCCTGTGTGGCTGGATCCTTTCTGCCGGAACCTGGAGCTGGCTGCGCAGGCTGAGCATGAGGATGACCTGCCTGAGAACCTGAGTGAGATCGCAGATCTGTGGAACAGCCCCACTCGCACCCATGTGAGCCAGGGTAGCAGCCTGTGGCCTAGCTGAAGACTTTGGAGGGCAGTCATCTACCGTCTGCATATGGCGTCAACCACTGTGCTCTAGCAGATGTTCCCTCTCCCCCAGGGAACGTTTGGACGAGAACCAGCAGCAGTCAAGCCTGATGATGACCGATACCTGCGTGCAGCCATCCAGGAGTATGACAATATTGCCAAGCTGGGCCAGATCATTCGAGAGGGCCCTATCAAGGTGAGCCTTCCCTTGCAGGGTCCTGTGCCCAGATCCTGTACTGAAGGATGCAAGGAGATGCAAACTGCAGGCTTATCCTGACCTGCCTTCTATCAGGATTGAAGGGAATTCAAACTAGGATGAATGCAGCTCTGCAGTCTGTGGTGTCTGAGGCTGGCCAGTTTTCAGGCTCTCTTCCCATCCTCTGCATTAGAACCCAACACTGATACCTGGGCCACCCTGACTGCCAGGGGAGTGTGTGGGGTAGGGCCAGCCTAAGTGGGGAGTTAACCCTCTCCCTCCCTCAGGGCTCGTTGCTGAAGGTGGTCCTGGAGGATTACCTACGGCTCAAAAAACTTCTTGCACAACGGATGGTACAAAAAGCCTCCTGCCGTTCCTCCTTCTCTGAGGTAGTGAGGTGGCCTCGGGAGCTGGGGACTGTGTGCCGTGCCCCATTCCTGGGGATGCTGCTCCCTCTCACTCTCATACCACCCTGTTACTGGGCGTTGTCTCTGGAATTGTCTGCTCTTCCATCTATAACCTAGCAGCCAAACCAAAAGGTTGCAGGGGGGTTGGGGAATGGCTCCAGCAAGTCAGAAAGGTTGTATTGTCTGAATGAGGTGGGCTCAAAAAAGCAGTAGTTCTTAAGAGTCCGCAAACCCCATAACCACCTTCTAAGAGGCCTTCACTAAGAAATGGGCCAAGAGGGCCAAGCAGGCCTGCCTTCATTTGGCTCCTATTCCAGCAACTAGACTGACTCTTAGACTGGCTTTCCTTAAAGCCCGTTTCTACCTGGCTGTATGCTATGAAGTAGGCAGAAAGCTTGCAGTAGGACCAAAGTGCTCCTACTTCTGGACGTTGTACCTGGCCAAGCTTAGTATCAACAAGGTTACAACCCAGATACTACAGTGGTATCCAGATTGACATCCATGTACAAGAGGACAGGGGGTGATCCAGCCTTTGCCCTCCATTTGAGAAGGCTGGCAGGCCTGTTGGGTAGATCTGCTAGATGAGACAGCACAGAGGCAAGTCACAGCCATTGAGGTTCTGGGGCCATCCACTCACACCCGGGCACAACCCTCAGCTTTCTGTAGTTTTTGAGCCATGAGGGTGTCCCACCTTTTGCAGCTGATCCACAATGAGCTGGAGGAGGAGCCCGGAGATCACAGCCCAGGCCAGGGAGGCCTCCATTTCCGCCACAAGCCACCCATGGAGCTCAAGGGACCAGACGGAATCCACATGGTTCACGGCAGCACAGGCACATTGCTGGCCACTGATCTCAACAGCTTGCCAGAGGACGACCAGAAGGGGTTGGACCGCTCACTGGAGACGCTGACAGCCTCTGAAGCTACTGCCTACGAACGCAATGCCCGCACAGAGTCGGCCAAGTCTACCCCTCTGCATAAGCTTCGCGACGTGATCATGGAGAGTCCCCTGGAAATCACAGAGCTGTAATGTCAAGCCTTGCTGCTGAGCAGCCCATCCACCACCCTCCAGGGCAGGAACATGGCCAACTCTCTACCCAGCCCAGCCGTTGGGAGGGATCTCGGGCTAGCCTTGGCAGCCTGCACAGCCAGAAACTGATTCAGCACCTGATCTCTACCTTCATAAAATTGGTTATTTTTTTAAGAAAACTTAAAAAATGCTTAGTGTCTAAGAACGAGGTAAGGAGGGTCACTAGGGGAGCCCCAGAAAATGAGGACCAGCTCAGCCCCTCCCTATGCCAACCAGGGCCCAGGGCCCAGCAAAGAACTGACAACCCTGCTGGCCTACCCCTGCCTCAATTCAAAGTCCCACTGCACTTCCACCTGCTGGATATCCAGGTGGCTCCCTGCCCCCTCCACACACACAAGGCTGATGTTGGCAACCGAGCATCCATCCCATCTCAGGGTGCCCAGCTGACAGACATGACTGATGTTCCCTTGGGTTTTGAATGCAGTGTTTTGTGTGTATTCCTCTAAATTTAAGTTATTCCCTCAGAATTTCCTCCAGGCTTTGTTTAACTGATGCTCAATGGAAGTTTCTGGAATGCTCTATTTAAAAAGAAAAAGCAACTCACATGGAACCAGCAACACCGACTGGTGGCGGCGTCTAAGGTCCTGGGGGTGGGAGGGGCCTCTTGGCTAGAAGGAGCAGCCAGGAGCTAAAGGGGCAGTAGACTCAAAACCCATTCTCTTCTAGCTGAGGTGTCAAAAAAAAAAAAAAAAAAAAAAAAACAAGCCCAGACCTGATTAACAGAACTTTATTCAGTCATAGAAACTTTAGTGCAAAACAAAATCTAGGTCCATGTAACTGCACATGCCCATCCTGCTGGCTGTCTCCTGGCAACCGGAGGCACAGGAAGTTTCAGCCATCCAAGATTCCATGCAGTTCCTGTACACAGAGACCCCTTAGCTCATCACCCACTGATAGGCAGGCACTTCCTCCAATGATGAGGTGAAAGGGCAGTTCAACAGGAAGAGCTACAAGGTAGGAAAGGGGGGTGCAGGGGCCCCACAGCCAGGCAGAGACCACTGTTCACACGTTTCACACACAAAAGGCCAGGACCACAAGAGCACCACACGGCACGGGCAAGTTACATTCAGAACTTTCCCCTCCCCGCCCCACCCCACCCCACAGAACCCCCAACAAGGCAGACAGGAAGACAGGAAAGCAGAGCGAAAGAGTAGCCTATGGATAGCAAGGGCCCAAGCGGGTGCTTCCGAAAGCTCTGTGCTGTGACAATGGCAGCTCCATTATTCTAAAGGCCTGACAATTCTGTGCTTCTAATCATTCAAAAAAACTCCTTGGTACCACAGGAAGGTAGGCAGCTCCCACCATACCTCCTACACACCAAGTTAGGCCTCAGGAAATGCCTCTGCCCTCTGGCTCACCACCCTCCTCCAGCAGGTGGGTGAAAGGGCAACCGAGGAGCTGATGCCTAAATGTCCTCATCCTTCAAACAGAAAGGGGACTCTGAAGGGGCTAGACATGACACTAGACAGCAATCCTCTAGTAAAGGGGAGCGATGGGAGACAGACCAAAAAAGGGGGGTTCCTACTTATTATGAAGTCAAATAGATCTGGGTGCTACCCTAGACGCACAAGTAGGCAACTTCTGCAAGCTGGAAAACTAGTTCCACACATGGCGTTTGCAATGGTCGACAGCCTGCGAGGAGAAAAGGAGATGGTTAGGCTGCACAGGACAAATATTCTTGGTTCACCTGCACAACAGCATCACTGCAAAATGTGGCCTAGCTTCACACAAGTCACAGATGCTAAGAACCTAGGGCAGTATCAAAAGAGGACCTGTGGCCAGAACCAGAGAGACATAGCCCATTGCTGTCCTGTAAAAGGACTGGTACAGCAGGACCCCTTCAACCACTGTCAGTGGGTCCCCAGGTATGTCCTGCTGTTCAACCGAAAATCTCATCCAGCAGTAGCAAGGCAACAAGGGCTCAAAAGGGGCAGCTTCAGGCCCACATGCTACCCATAGGGTGTAACAGTACAGATAGCCCAGCAGTGGCCAAGGCTGACTCATCTCCCTGACATGGAACCATGGAGAGAAAGCAAAGGTAGTGGAAGTATTATTTACCAGAATCCAGGTCCAATACCCTACTAGTAGTGTAAACAAGTCTAGCCCCTAGGGATGCTCAAAACAGTGTTGGTTGCACCCTTGAGTCAAGGCTCAAAATGGGCCTCAGCCAGGAAACCCATGGGGAGCCCTGAGGACTTGTGCAGAGGCATGGGCCATGGGTCCCACAGGTTTGGGATTCCTAGTGATCGTGTATTTTCACACACGATCAATAAGAAAGAAAATACTAGGGGACACTGAGATGGCACAATGGGTAAGAAGAGATCATGCCATGGAAGCTTAATAATGCACTGAGTTCAGGAGTGGGAGAAGAGAGCCAGTTCCACAAAATTCTCCTCTGGCTTCCACACATCCCACAGGTCAGTATGCACCCACATTATCACCCTAGACAAAAGCACAGTTAGGGCTATGGCTCTTCTATTTCCATGAGGCAATCCTCTCTGTAGAAGGCAGTCTAGGACACTCACATTGCATCGGGCTGCAGTCTCCATGTTCTGACACCAATAGCTAGGGCCCCACACACACTTCTCAGTTCCCAGCAACAGCTTATACGCAGAAGGGCAAGCTCCAATTCTCTGGATGACAAAAACAAAACGAAACAAAAAATGAAAATAAGCCACCCTGCCAAGCCCATTTATTGCTGAGACCGAACCATTTCCAGCATCTGACAGAGTTCTGGCTCTCTTGCTCCCCGACCCCACCCCACTTAGACCATATCCATGCTAGTGCAAGGCCCAGGCATCTGGCAAGGCTTACCGAGCACACAAAGGAAGGATCCATCACTTCCACAAGGACTTCCACTAGCAAGGGCTCATACTCAGCAACAAATTCATCACACTGCCAAGGAAACAGACATGGGTTACAGTTTTGGTTGTGTCCACACAGCTAGACATTATACCAGAGACCCAGAGACCGTGCCATTTCAGAACTCAGGGTCCAGAGGCTGATCCCACTAGCCTAGGTCCTTTTCCTTCCTCAGCTCCATGTGCTGCCTCTCAGCTTCAAGACTACAGCACAGAGGATCCCCCTGCACGTGTGTACTGCACATTAGCAGTAGCCAGCCATGCCCATACCTGCTTCTGGTAGGGGTCGGGCAGAAAGCTACAACCCTTTTCAAGTGCAGCCAGTATCTCTTCCTTCGTGCTGTTTTTCTCCAGGTTGTGTTCCAAATAGCCGACCAGTTTCTTGCACACCTCACAGAACCCACCATTCTTCTGAGGAGACACATGTGCTACAGAAAAGAAAATGTAGGCCTCAATATTGGCAAGGTCCTCCTTAACCTGAGAATGGGCCCTTTCCCATTGGACTTACCGCGCAATGCAGACTGTTTGGGCAACTCGGTCTCTTTTGGCAGTGCAGGTACAAGGGGCAATGCAGGCTGCTCAAGTGTCTCCAGCGAATCAGGGCTAGCAGAACAGAGGAGGAATGCACTACACAGCAAGTCTGGGCTCACCTCGTGCAGAAGGATATCCAGCAAGGAAGGGCCGTATGTCTCTACCACCTCCTGGCACTTGGTTGAAGAAGGAGGGGGGAGCAGTGAGCATGCGTTGCCCAAACCTTTAATTAATAGTTCCTGAAACAGGCGAAAGGATTGTATCATACTAGAGGTAGACAGGAAGAAGATACCCTAGACCCACCAGGGAACTAGTCAAGAGTGCAGTGCTAGATCCCTCCCCTGGAAACCTCCCACTGGGCACTAGGGTGTACATCTGCCAGGAGATGACATCCCATGGACACCTTATGACTGGAGTACAGAGCAGACCTCCCATGCAAGAGCCTGCATACCTCAGTGCCATTGTTGGCAACCAGTTCAGACACCTTCTGCATCAGAAACTGACAAGCCCGGCAGAAAATCGCATTTTGCATCAGATCCTTCTGTGAAGGGCAAGAGGAGAGTATTCACCTAGTGCACCCACTCAGGAAGTACAGGCTGTCCCTTCCTGCCTGGGGCAGCTGTCCCCTGGACATTTCATCACTTTACCATCCTGTGTTCGTGTGGGAGAGGCAGATGGCAGTGTAGAACAAATTTGGTACCTGCCTGTTTAGAAGACAGTCCTGAAATCTCATTGCCACCTGAAACTGCTGCTCAGAATCCAGCTCTGCTAATACAGTGCTGGCAGGGAACCCCTATGTCTGCCAGCTTCCATCTCTGCTATCTAATAGGCCCTTAGAATTCAGTATACTCCAAAGATTGGAATCTTTAATTCTAATGACTGCCTTCTCTCATGAACTAGAGTGGGAGGAGAGAGTGGTACCCAGACAATTCCGTTATTCCATTGGATGCTTTGTCCTTTCCTGTTGCTACACCCTGAAAATAAAGGAGACAGAACAGGCAACAGGTAGGCAAGATACTATGGGTGTTCTAGAACCAAAGGAGCATATCCAGGCGATGGTACAAAGGATAGCTAAGCCAGACACCATGAGTGCTCTAGAACCAGAAGTGTGTCCAGGTAATGGAAAAGGAGACAGCTAGGCCAAATGCCATGGACGTTCTTGAAAAAGAAGAATGTGCATATGTTTTTTGTGTGACGCCATCAGGTCATGAGCAGGCAGGGACACAGGGCATACCAGAATACTACCTGACCCACAACCATATTCAATGCAGATGCATTATGGAATGGAACAACATACACCGGCCAAAGAAGGATTCTAAGGACACAGTATTGCCTATGTACATACACACAGGCCCAATGAGGCTGCTGTCCCCACTTCAGCACGTGTTTGGGAACCTCTAGTTTGTGATGTGGCTCTGAGGGACAGGACCAAAAAAGCACACGTGGAGCCAGGCCCTCTACCGTTGCCTGCAGAACAGGAGTTTCCCAAAGGTCTAGGGCTGGGATCTACATATAGGCACTTGGAACTCCAGGTCTCAACTCCAAATACATTTAGAAGCCAGGCAAGGAACGGAG
The DNA here is from genome assembly GCF_030254825.1 of Meriones unguiculatus. Lineage (NCBI taxonomy): Eukaryota > Metazoa > Chordata > Mammalia > Rodentia > Muridae > Meriones > Meriones unguiculatus. The sequence goes on from NC_083363.1 coordinate 25,447,245, forward strand.
AGGATATGACAGGGTGGAAGAACAGGGTGATCAGGCCTAGTCAGCAGAGAACAGGGACAAGTACCTCATGGGGCTCCATCAGTTCCAGGGCAGGGAGGATGTTCTTGATGGCCACATTGGCGGGGACCAGAGTCTTCATCGGCACCTTCTTGACCTCATCACAGAAGCCAAACAGTGCACAAATTTCCTTAGGTTGCTGAAGAAAGCACAGCCACTGTCAGACAGCCTGTGCTTGCTGCCCTTCAACCCCCTCATTAGATACCAGGTCAGGGTGCTAAGGTTCTAGCATAAAGCTGACTCCTCCCACTCAGGCTGGCTGAACTCTCAGATGCAATCCACAGGACTTCAATTAAAGAGTTCTATCTAGAGGAAATGGCCTGATTACTGCTATCAGAGCCACCATAGGATAGTCTTCTAGTACTTTTTGTACCCCTAGGCCAGGTTACATATGTCTTTCAGCTCACTGTCAGAGATAAGCTCTCTGGATGGTAACTATAAGGTTCCCATCATCTCACAGAAAGCACAATGTATCAGAATTGAAATCAAATGCCCCCCCAACTCACACTTCAGTGACAGCACCATTTAAAATGATATATTAAGGGGAAGAAATGCTGGCTTTTCTTAAAAGCCATATTTGATATTCACAACTATACATAGTACATGTGAGAGCCCAGGACCCAAACTGATGAGGCATTTCTAGTCACAAGGCTTCAAACAGCTCCTCTCTCATCATCTAAACACCAAGCCACGGGGAACCAAGTGTGACTATTCTGACTATCACACCACAAAAGCCAAGAGCAAGCCCATCCACCTGTGTATTATGTGTATTATGTAAACCAACTGCAACTAGCCCTCAGCTGTGAGCCCAGCATGGAAGCAGGGATACTGAGAACAAGATCATGGCCATGGTCCACCTGTACAATTGAGGCTGGAGAACTAAGGCCATGTGCCCCAAATTCCCTGTCTTTATTAACATATCTTAAGATTGGGAGATAGAGGTCAGAATGAGACTGAAAGTACCAAAGGTTTTTGTCTGTTTTTGTTTTGGCAGGAGGGGAAGGTGCCAAGATTCAGGGGCCTGTCTCTCCCAGGCAACGTAAATGAAAATTCAGGCATTTCAACTTAAGTCTTTTCCTATGTGATTCAAAATGCCTACCAGGATCTAGAACTCAAATCCAAGAGCCTGAAGGGAACATTCAGAACAGATCCAAAAGGGCAATGGCTCAGCAACATGCCACCTGGTGAGGCTGAAGCCTCAATTCAGAAATCACATACAAGTGTCTCTGTCTAGTAGGCCAGGCCACTGTCTGCATCTAGTTTGTTCATGCAGAAGCGTTTCTGGGGTTAGGAAGACAGCACTAAGTCATGCAATGCTACCTACTGTGAAAGGGCCTGTGCCTTCACTGAAGGAAGCAGAGGTACCACCATCATCACCATGGTGAGAGGCATGTGTGCTGTATGCTGTCCTAAGCACAGGCTCTGCCAGCTTCACCTTCTGGCCCTCCAAAAGGGGGGATAAACTTAGGGAAAGGATACCTAGTATGGGGAGACCTTCCATAGACCCTGTTAGAGCTCACCATGCCAGACCAAAAAAAAAAAAAAAAAAAAACGAGAGAAGAGCCAACAACTAGAAGCAGCAGACCACTACCACAAGCGAGTTCTCTTCACATACCTTATTCTGTTGAACAAAAAAACAGGAAATCGAAGGTGAAAATAAGAGAAAGGAAAGGACACAACGGTTAAGAAAAATTAAAACAATCAAGCAGTTAGGCATAGGGATGTCATGAAATCTTAAGGGGAATGCCCTGACAGGAAGGTAAGTATGGGGCCTAGGAAGCTAGTGCAGCCCTCAAGGGATAGGCCATGCTATAGAGCTGGTCAAAACTATCCTTGGGAGGGGTCTCCATTCCTGGAGTTAATCACACGGCCTTTCCGAGGGCTACATGGAACGAACTCCACAACCTCAGGCCAGATGCCAGCCTGCAAGGTGGGTATATGGGTTTGGGTTAGGAACTCCAGACTCAGTTACCCTAAGTGACAAACAGGGAGGGACACTACCATTCCAAAGTGTACCCAACCCGCAGAGGGCATATACATGATGTTCTAGCTACAGTTTGATGAAGGATGTAGCCACATGTCAGGGTAATGACCAGGCAGGCTTGGGGGTGTATACCATCAGTCCCAGAACTTGGGAAGTAAGGGCAGGCAGATCTCAGGACAGCAAGGACTACAAAATGAGACCGATATTTTTAGGGGAAAAGGCAAGTGAAATGTATTTCTCCTATAAAAAAAATATTTTTTTGGAGGAAAAAGCAACTTAAACTAAAATAGCATATGAAATTATTTCACTGGTGTGTTTTCAAATGATCTGACACAGAAAAACAGCTTTCAAAACAACTTCCTCGACACTGTAATAAAAATGACTGAAGTTCCCCGGAAGTTACCTTTCACCAGGCCACTTCACATCAAAGGGGCATCTTTACCATGGAGGTCATTATAAGCTGCCTTTAGATGTTTTTACTGTTCAGGCCATGAGCAATGAACCCAAACAAGCCACCCAACCAGAGGGACTGCTTAGGGAGCAGGTAAGTCCAAGATGAGTGGTAAGTGCACACAACGCAGGAAGGTGCCTATGTCCAAGCATGAAAAAGGACTCACACTCTGTGGAGTCTCAGCACCTGCTCCCTGCGGTCTTACAAGCCAACACTGATCAATAGTCAGCTGTCTCCCCCAGACCCCATGTTTTCCATATCTCACAGGAACAAGCCCTTAACCCAACCCTTGGACATTATCTGATGCCAATTTAGGAGCTAGGGAATTGAGCAGCAACTCTAGCTAATCCTGCTTCCCTGGACACAGAGCCAGCTCTGCCAGGCAGTACTCCTTCCCTCCTGAACCAGAACACAGCTGTCCTTGAATTCTCCCACCCTGACTTAGTGGCATGAAGCTCCTACAGATCCCAGCATTCAGGCACAAATAGCAATCTGATGGCCAGCTCACACATGCACAAGACTAGCAGACCCAGGCTACCAGGACAGCTGTCAGGGCAGCCAAGGATCACATCAGCTAAGGAAGACTTTGCTAGCAGGAGGATGGGCTAGGATGAGTTGAGAGTCTGCTTGAGAGTGTACTCTGGCCCAAGTGGAAAAGGAGGATCCTAAAGCGTGAAGTCATCAAATGCAAATGCTAAGCAGAGGTCTCTGGGCACCTACCATGTGCATCAACATCTGGACGGCAACACCAGAATACTCGTTAATGTAGTTCTTGCACTGCAGAGAAAAAGAATAAGTTCGTTACAACCCAACTGGCATTTCAATAGTGTCAACTGGTGATTTACAAATGGGCACAGACAGGCCTATATTCCCAGCAACCAGAGGCTGAGGCCAACCTGGACCAGAGAGCTGCTCTCACAGACCAAAAAAAAAAAAAAAAAAAAAAAAAAAAAATCCCAGAATAGACACATGTCTCTTCAAGATTTACTAAGATAATACAGTAATTTGGGTATTCTATACCCTATTAAAAAACTATGAAGATGTCAGAATAAGAGATCTGGGAGTCCTCAGTGTCTGATAACCCAAATGCCCAAGGTCACAGAGCAACCATTATTAATAAGCTAGAGAATATAGTTGGAAAACACTTAGGAAGCTTCCAAAGCCACTCAGAGGCTCTCAGTGCACTAAGAGAGTACTGAGACCCAGACTGTCCTTCAAGTTGCTCATCAGGTGACCCACTTCCAGGGTAAACAGAACTGAGAGCCTAATTCACAGACCACAGCTATTCTTTAAACACGGGCTGGGAAGACAATTTAGTGGGTAGAGGTGATACCATTAAGCCTGACACTGAATTTTATCTCTGAGAACCCACAACCGACTCCCAAAGGTTGTCCTCTGGCAATCTTATATGCACTTTGGCACACATCGAGCGTTTCTAATACATAGCAATAGCAAAGGAAATAAAAACATCTTTACTAAAGTGATTATTAAAGTAACTAAAATCTATCTATATCCCACTAAAAGCAGCTGGGGAAAGGGGCACTTGAAGCACCCTTCTCAGAGCCACTGGATGGTCACTATTTGCTGCCACCCTAGCCCAGAACATTATCCAAAGCACAGGGCTAGGGGCTCACCATGTCAGCCATGCTGGGCCCCAGGCGGTCACACTGCTCCTTGACATGCTCCACCAAGCTCTGAACGAAGGTAGAGTTGGTCCTCACAGCATTCTGGATGTCAGTTATCAGCTTCACACAGTCCTGGCAGACATCCTCGCTGGCCTACAGAAGAACAGCAGCAAGCTCCTGTGAGAGTGCAGCATCTCTGGAGATGCCACACCAGAAATGACAGGCTCAACAGCTCCTGGGAGCCAGGCTTTTAACCTTCAGGCCCTTCAATCTCCTAACAGCACTGCATGAAGCTGGCAGTGGGCGTGGCCTGAAGGGAGAGCCTGTGCTTCAGTAGGGGGTAGGCATTTTAAGTATTTAAAATCTTTTAGAGACTACAGTGTCAAAGAACAGAATGAAGTTCTATTCAGCAGTGAATGTGATGCCCCTGCTGCGCTCACCCTGACTCCACCTGCCTTCAGCTAACCTTAGCCTGGGGCTGGCTGTGAGGGTGATCCTGAGGGTACAGCAGGAGAGGGATGTTGGCCATGAAGGGGGCTACCACACTGGCCATGTCCACCTCCGGGATCTTGTTGGACTCCAGCTGTTTCTGGTGGTTTTGCTCTGCCAAGTACTTCTGAAGGGACTGACACAGGTTCAGTGAGGAGCACACTTCTCCAGGGTTGCTCTGAAAAGGAGAAGACACAGCTGAAAGCCTTCCCCACAGGGCAAGAGAAGCCTGTTATCATCGAGTCAGCCCCTCTCTCATGTCCATTAAAAAAAGAAACACTACACCACTCAGTGTACCTAGGAAGAATAGGAAAGCTACAACCCAAGTGCCTAACCTGCACAGGCCTCCCAGGCCCCCAAATGTCACTGCTGCTGACAATCAGCTCTTCCTTAAAGGAAAATGAGCCACTGAGCAGAGACTGAATCATGGCTTAACATAACCCACCAATTTAAAACAAACACCTTTCACTTGGCTCACAAATCCTCTTCTCTTATCATGACCTATATGCATGACCACCTCAGGAAGATCTTCAGTTCTCATCAAATTCTCTCCCATTCAACCTGCTTCCTTGCATGGCCATTTTCTCAGACCTTCCCCGACCTCCAGGCTCCTATATTCCCCTTCCATGAGTATGGCCACCTTCCAAATACAACGTGCATCTGTCCCCACCACACCTCTTAGAAATGCTGTAGTGTTCTTTCTATTCTTGCCATGGGACACAGATGGCTTTGTGTGTCAAATGCCCACCTTCCTCACAAAACCTTGGTTTCACCTTTCGCCCTCTTAACTCCACTGGCTGGCTTCAGGAACCCTTCTTCCTTGAAGGCCTTTCAAATTCCACAGAACTAGCTCCTAGTTCTGACTGCTGACTCCTGGCTTCTGGTACCTAGTTTCAATCTAGTTTGGACACAGTGTACACTTGAATGGCAAATGAGCATCCTAGTAGCTGAACCCTCACGAGATCCTCAGGATTAGTCTGACTTCTACATTCACAGAGATGAAGCTACGTGTTTGCTGTAGAAATAAAGGCCTGACAGAATACCGATTTCTATTATCAACAGGATGCAGGAGTCCAACTCAAGGCACCCTGGCCCTAGCAAATCACAGACAGGAAACTCACTGTGCCACAGCTACTCCATGCAAGGAACCCTAAAAAGAAGAGCTGCAGGAGAAACCCAAAGCCATGAACCCACTTTCCCTTTCAGACCCTGTGCTCTGGGCCCTAGAAGTACCTTAAAAAGGGCCCTCCTCCATCACCTACCATCTCTCCCTTAATCATGTCCAGGATAACAGGCAGGTAAGAGTCAACCACTTCCTTGCATGAAGCGGACAGGCTAGACTCATGAATCCACTCACAGGTCTTCTCCAGGTAATGAAGGATCTCCTCCTGTAAAAGGACACAACACAAGGAAAAAGGTGCTTTCATCAGTGACCTCAGCAACAATCAAGTAGGGCTGAGTGTGGGTCCTCAGCATCCACAAACATAAAAGCCAGGGCTGGCAAAGTTCACCTCAAACCCTAGCGCTGGGGAAGTGGGGAATACGCATGTGTATGAGAACAGGCCTATCCCAGCAGGGAACTGGCCAGACAGACTAGCTGAAATGACGAGGCCCTGTGTAGTGAACTGAGTGAAGAGAGACGCACACACCCAAAGAACTGACCTTGGCCTCCACGTGCCCAAACACAGATGATCAAACCCACATACCACAAGTACACACACAAAATTGATGCCTCCAGTACTCAAGACAGCAAGTTCAAGGAAAGCCTGGGCTACCTAGTAAACTCTGCCTCAAGAAGACAGCAGGTACTAGAGCCTTGAATCTTGGTGGAGACAGCTCAAAGGTTAAAAGCACTGGCTGCTCTTGCGGTGGACCTGAGTTCAGTTCTCAGCACCCATACGGTAGCTCACGAGCATCTGCAGCAGCTAGCTGTTCCAGGGGATTCCATGCCCTCTTCTGATCTCTGAGCACAGGCACGTAGATGGTACAAATACACATTCCGGCAAGATATTCATACTCATAACAGAAAAATAAGGCCGGGCAGAGTGGTGCACACCTTTAACCCAAGCACCTAGAAGGCAGAGGCAGGTGAGGTGGGATCTCGCTAAGTTCAAGGCCAGGACAGCCAGGGCTGCACAGAGAAACCCTGCCTTGGAGAACAAAATATTAAAAGAAAAATGAATTTTAAAAATCTCTAAAAATTAAAAATAAGATCTTTAAGAACAAACCAAACATGTTCTGTCAGATTTTAGTATGTCCTGAAAGGCATGATATATAACAGGGTTTACCACCCCTTGGCCAACGGGACTCCTCTCTGGACATCCAGACCCACACCCACCCTCCTCCACAGTAACTTACCTGAGTGTCATTTTTCTTCAGCAAGTTCCCAGCTTCAGTGACAACCATTTTGCATATGTCACATGGAAGGGATTTCTAAGAGGAAAGAGCATGACAGAAGTTCTGCATGTTTGAACAGTTCACATCATGTCAACCCCTCCCCCACCCGTGCAAGATGCTATTCTAATCACCACCAAGCTGCAGATACAGAACATTCCACAGTCCTCACTCAATGCACACAAAACTTGATAAGAGGCAGTAATACTCAAAACAGTGACTGTGAGCAAATGAGAACCCAGATAAGAAGGTTCTAGCCACAAGATAATGAGTGGTTAGGCACCTTTTAATCAAATTTTCTTCTCTTGCTAAAAGTAGGTTATCAGGCCCTGGAGTTTAGAAGGCGCACTCCACTTAGCCCGCCCTACCGTGTCTAGGACAGCCCTGCCATTCTGTGCTTAACCTCCTCCACTTCTCTGAGCACCACACTAGAGTGTTCTGTTCATCACCACCATCATCCAAAAGGCAGAACAGCTAGAAACAAAATAGTATGGCTACAGCAGTCTCCAGGTTCAGTCAATGGTCGGCCTGGTTAAGCAACGAGAAACGGTGAGTATTCATAGTCTGAGCTTCCTGGGATGAGTGACGGAGACTTGGTATGCCTGCCTGGGTGCTTGTATCAAAACCTACCAGCCCTGCATCTGGGGTGTGGGGTAGACCCGGAAGGAAGGGCCATACGAGAGTGTGGGGCCACCAAGAGACAAGGGCCCTACAGGACTGGACTCTGACTCTCCATTTCTGAGGTGAGCTGGGGACAACCTGAAGCAGGTCCTGTCTCCAGTGTCCCCAAGGACAGTATGACAAAATGCTCTACAGATGTTGGAGGGTGCACTCACTGCTGTGGGCTTGCTCCAGACCAGTTGCTGGCAGTGCTTTAGAGCACCGCAATCCACTGCTGTCTTCACATCTCTGCACAGCACTGCTGATCCTCCAGAGCATTTCTTCGGGTCTTGGACAGGGCTGGTCAGAGCTAAAAGGAGAAAGAGGGTAAGGAGGGACTCCTTTCCAACAAGCCCAGTACAGAAGTCCACAGAGCTAAGGACTAGCCCTGCCTGCTGCCTATGTGGATACTTGGTCCTCACTAGCCCAAGAAATGTAAACTGCATCATAGAATGGCTGACCACGTAGAGAATCTTTCTTAAGCCACAGACTGACAGGACACATTTGTCCTCAAAATCTGATTATAACAATTCCAGCATGGCATGCAGGAGGCTGAGGCAGGGGTGGTGGGTCTCACACCAACCTGGGCTACATGGTCATATGCTATCTCAAAACAACAACAAAAAACAAAACAAAAAACAGACTTTATCAGACACAAGAAAATGGGATACATGAGGACCAACTCCAGCAGTCAGAGGGTGTTAACCTCTGCTGAAAGCTTGAGACACCTAGCTCAAGTCAAACAAGAGAAACCCACACCCCTCAGTCACACTACTTCACTTGGACACCCAGTGAGTCACATGCCTACATTTAGCCAACATGTATATAGCTCACACAGCGATCCATGAGCAGACTCTTCCTACAGACTAAGGGGATGAATGACATGGTTCTACTGAGGAGTTCACAAGCTCCACTGAGATAGATTCCCAAAGGAGTCGGAGCCAGCTCACCGGCCTGACAGCCTATACCTTCTCAGATACCAGACATGAACAATAAAACTTCTGCCCACACTCCAGCCTTCCCTGCCAACACACACACACACCAAACCATAAATACATCTCGTTCCCAAACTCAACTGCCCAGAGGCCAACCCAGGGTGAAAACTGCTGGAAGGGTGGTGTCATATAGCAAAGGTTTCTTAGACCTAAGCCTGAGGCCTGCCTTGGGTTCCACGCCAGCATAAGCTAAGCTTTGTTGCTGTTGTTAAAACACCTTTGCCAGGTACTTCCCCCAGTGAGGAAAAAAGGTGCCAAATAGGTCTCTGGGTAAAGGACTGCACAGTGGCAGGCACATAGGGAGCCAGAGGCTGGCAAGCTCAAACACCAGCAGACCAAGAAGGCAGGATGGCTGACTGCCAACATTTCCCCCACCAGGTTTCTGGGAACACTGATTTCTACCACAAGCCCAAGCCACAGGCAGACCCTGTGGTTTTGCCCTCTAGGAACTTGACACAGAAGCCATGTTCAGGCTGTTTTGGCCAGGTGACTGAGTCTGAAAGTAACACTGACACAGACGCAGGTAAGGAACTTAGCATCTTATTTGCTCCCCCAGCACAATATCCAACGACCTGACTCTGAGAAAGGGGCCCATCCTATGGGCAACACCACAGCAGGCCCAGGGATCTGAGGGCACATAAGCAGGTGCACATCTGTTTTATCGAGACCAAGGTTGCAGAAGTGAAAAAGAGAAACACACAGATGGCAGAGCACCCCCTGGGAGGCATGCCTGTAAACCCCACACAAAGAGGCTGAAGAAGGACAATGGTCTAACTGAGCTCTGAGACTCATATCTCAAAAGGAAAATAATGGGGGTGGGGTGACGATTTGACTCAGTGGGTAAAGGCAATCCAAGTGGGATCCCTAGGGAATCCCTAACGGGGGGGGGGGGGGGAATCTCATACACACGTGGTTTTCAAATAGGCGAGGAACCTGTCCTGCCTGTGGCAGAAGCTCTTCTGGCTGTTTCTAGACCCCAGAGCACTGAGCAACTTAAAGCAGAGAGCCATCTTTAACACAACAGGGACACCATGGAAAGGGTGGGGTTGCCTTGCTAGGTGTTGACACCCAATCCTGGGGTTTTTATCAGTATAATTATTACCCAGGGCTGGAAAGATGGCTCAGTGGTTGAGAGCACACACTGCTCCTGCAGAGGACCTGAATTAATACCTGCAACTCCAGCTCCAGGGAGATGGGACTCTTCTGACCTCCACAGACACCCATAGTCACATACACCTACCCACAGATTATCAAAAATAAAAACAAATATTTCTCAAAAAATTACCCCAACACTTTTTGGCCAGTTATTTCCCAAATTATATACTCAGGCAAAGTTTTGGTCTCCATTCTCACCCTCCACACCCATTCCTTAAAACCAGCTTCCTTCTGAGGCTATTGGTTAGCTACTTCTAAGAAAGTTCTTAGAATGTTTGCCTGAGCTCCTAGCAAGATCTGATTGAACCTGTTGTTATTCATGTCCTTACAGAAAGGAACAGCACTCAGCATGCACAAGTTAAACCCTATACTTCAAGTCAAGGACCTGGCACAGCAATCAAAGCCCAGGCAGTAAAGAATTTCCTTGGGGGAGGGAGAAGGAGGGGTACTGTTGTCTTTCCTCCACACCTGCCTTTAGTCTTCGGAGACAAGGCCTTCATATACAGCACAGGCCAGCCTGAAACTCAAATCCTCCTGCTTCAGCCTCCCTAGTGCTGAGATGAGAAGGTATGCCACCATTCCCGGCTTTAGCTTTAATCCTAGCACTTTGTGAAGCTCACAAAGGCCTCAGAGTTGAAGGCCAGCTTGACGCTCGCGCGCGCACACAGCAAGAGACAGGAGAGAGAGAGAGAGAGAGAGAAAGGGAAGGGAGGGAGGGAGAGTTAGTTTCATGACAAGCAATTGAAATCCTGTCTAAATAACAATGGTCACACATGCCTGTAATCCCAACTGAGGAAGGCCTACTATAAATTGGGGCTAGCCTGGGTTTCATAGTGAGTGCAAAGCCAGCCTAGTAGTCACAGAACCTTGTCTCAAAAACAGAAAACCAAGGCTGGGAGTGGTGATTACACAACTTTAATACCAGCACCAGGAAGGGAGGCAATGGCAGGTGGCTCTTGGCTAGCCAGGGCCAGTGAGACCCTGTCTCAAACCAACAAAAAAAAAAAAAAAAAAAAAAAAAAAAAATGGCTTAAAAGGTTGACACAGCTCAACGAACAGCTTTCCTAGCACATGTGGGAACCAGGTTCAATTCTCAGTCCCAGCAAATAATGTAATAATAAAATAACCCAAAATAAAACTAGGGATCAACAGAATTTATTGCAGTAAGAATGGCTGACAGGAGTCTGGGTTTGATGGCACCTGTTAAACTCAAAACCCCCCAGAGAGCTGGTGAGATGGCTCAGCAGGTAAAGATGGTTACTGCCAAGCCTGATGATGTAAGTTTCATCCTCATGAAGCAGATGGTGCTGACTCTCACGACTTGCATACTGTGGAATGTTGTCTACCCATACACCAATAAGTGTTATTTTTTTTAAATGCTCACAGAAGTTAGGTGTGGTGGTTTACACCTGAGAGCTCAGTATTTGGGAGGCTGAAGCAGGATTATAGAAGCCAGCTGGTACTGTCTCCAAAACAAAATGAACAAGCAGGATGCAAAATGGGTAAGGTGGAAACCTGAGTAAGATACCTGGAACCCATATAGTAGATGGACAGAACCCCCCACAAGTTGACCTCTGACCTCCACACTCACATTACCTAACTGCACCTAACCCCCACCCCACCCCTATACATACACAAATAAAACAGAAGGCTGGGAGGCAAGAACTGCTCACAGAGCCCTGTGTGGTCCAGGCACTCTTGAGACAACTTGAAAGATTTAAAGCTTCTGACTGAGACTTTAGACCCATCACCACTACTGAGTAATGTCTAATTAGACGTGGCCCAGGAGACAGGACCTGCCTCCCAGTCTAGCTCTGCTGCTTGCTATCCAAACAGCCTTAAGCAAGCTATGCTCTTCTAAGCTTGTTTGTGCATCCTTAAAACCAAAGCTTCTGATGCCAGGGGACTGTGAGGAATCAAGATGATCTAATCACAAACACTTGAGCTGCCTGAGCTCAGCACAACCACCCCCCACTTGATCTCTCAGGGACTGTACCTGGCTGCAGTGAGTGGCCATGCACCTATTTAGGTGGTACACACTTCTAGCCACACGCCCTGGAGATCTTGGCCTCTTAAGTCTGCACATGAGGGTATTACTAGTACCTGCTTCAAGGGACCTGCACTACCTGATACTTGTAAAATGTGTGCCGTCACGCCACAGTGCACTGAGTGCCTGTGTCATGTGCAGCTGAGGCAGCAGCAGGACCTCCTGGTGACCCTGGTGACTCACATTCCTGATTAGAACGGGACATTTACTTCAGAAGCAGAGACCTGGACAGCCTTAACACAACCTCAGAGACCCTAAGCCACTGACCAAGTCCCAAGAATACAAGGGGAATGAGCAGGGGACATCTCCAGGAACCTAGAAAACACTTCTGCTTTCTCTAGAGACTAAACAAGTTTTGAACAAGTCAGAACGAGAGGGGCCAAGCAAGGAGCAAACAAACATTGCAATTGCAATGCACGGTGACCCTTAACGCTGGGCAGTAGATACCAGCTGATTGCCTCATTGTTCAGAACACACCTGGAACCTGCTCTTTATTTGTGCATGTGTCCGTTTGCCTGTCACATGTGCATGCATGTGTGTATGCATGTGTGCATAGAGTTCAATCTTGAGTGTCATTCAGGACCATGCATCTTGAGACAGATTCTCACTAGGACCTGGGCTTCACAGTTTACAATGTTACCATGACTGACCAGAAAGGCCCATGATCCACCTGTCTCCACCTCCCCAGTGTTAAGATCAGACACCACTGTTCATGGCTTGTGGGTTCTAGGGATCAAACTCTGGTCCTTATGCCTGCTAGGCCAACATCCCAGTCCAGCAACCCATCACCTCCCCAAACTATAGAAGCTTCTCTGGAAGGGCAAGGACTACAGCCTGGGACCAAGCTGGTTGGAAGCCCTGCTTGGCTTTATACTAACCCTGACAATGTGCTAATCATCTGCAAAAATAGAAACCATCTCTGGACCTCTGTGAAGATGAAATTAGAAAACATGAGGGCTCCCGGTACCTGGAAAGCTCTGAAGTTTATGTGGACAAATGTAAACTGTGGCCCTGGAGGGGAAGCCAAGAGGAGAAGGGCTCATGTTCTAGTATATACATTTTAGCATTTTATTTATACATTATACATTTTAACCTGTTTTTCCTCAGGTTACTTTTTAAAACAGAATAAGCATTTCAACTGTTTAAGCAGCTACTGTTCTGTACAGAAGACAAGCCATTCCCAGAACACCAATGCACACCGATTACACATTGCAATCGCCTCTGCAACAGGGTCTGCTCATGAGAGGCCATTATGTCTTACATGCAGTTTAGATGCAATGGCTAGAGAACCTCATCAGCAATCTTGGACTATGAAGGAAAAAAGAGCCAGACCTCAAGAATGGAAAATGTGATGCAGAGTCTCTATCTCAGAGGTGTTCTAGAGGACAGCCAAAGCTAGACCGACAGGTTCTATAGGACTTCAGCAGTTCTAATTCTAGATCTCTGGTTTTTGCAGTCAAAGTTAAACCCCACTAATGTGCGTGCCTAATCAACCACTTTGTCCACCAAGTATCTCCAAACAAGTCAGTATCATATATAAGGCTTGCCTATCCACCCTGCCTAGAACACACACCTACCTGCCATTCGATAAACAGCCTCTATATTTGGACCATCCTTGTGCCCTTCCTTTAATAATTTTATGTAACTGTGCTAATACCGCTTGAATTTAGTAAGAGAAAGTGTTCAGCCTCCAGAGCAACTGCATTCCACAGCTTACTGGATCTGCTGCCTGGGGAATGAAATGTATAACCATGGCAACAGTCAAGTTGCCTAGAAACAGAGGAGAGGCAGTGTTGCCCTCAGTCCCACTTGCAGACATTTGTCAGGGAAACTAATACACAAAAGTGCCAGTCTCTCCACGCAGCCATGCTTCCAGATGCTGGCATGGCGTGCTTGTCATCTCCTACAGTCTTACAGAACTTGAACTGTGTGTAGCCCATCCTGGCTTTGTGAGATCCCAACTCAAAAGAAAAAAATCCCGACAAGGTTCTTCCTTTAAATGGCCACACATCAGGTGACGAGATGAACTTTCATATACTCAGATAAGACTGCAATATGCCTTGGCCCTGAGCACATCCTGGCCTGAAGGACAGCCCAGGTTCCAGCCAGGTGAGAAGGTACAGGCAAGGGCCAGAGGCACAGCAGCATGGTTCTAGAGCCCGGGCACGATGCAGCCTCGGGAGAGCTGGTCATCCATGACAGTGCTCCACTGCTGGCCCAGGAAGTTGCAGTCAGTCCCACCCAACAGCATAGGCCCTTGCATCTCGGGCCATGCAGCCCTGGTACTGGCATTACTGTAGATGACCCGGCCAAGGGGAGAATGCTGTGATCTGAACTTGGTCTGTGTGACTGCTCACAGTGAAGGTCTCAGATACAAGCATGTCACCTACAAATGTTACTGTGGGCTTCCTTGGTTTAAAAACTGAAACCTAACATTTCAACCCTCCTCTTATGGCCTAAGTTAAGGCAGGCTGCTAGGACAGCCTAGCATTTAAGCTGGTTGCTCGGCTCTCCCACTGCTGTCCAGAGGACTAACACAACTTGCCTTGAGTTCAAAGCACTTGAGCCACCTTGCGAAGAGCTGGATATTCTGGCTGTAAACCCAGCCCAGCAGCTGTTCAAGGGGCAGTCTTAAACGCAGGTCCCAGAGACCTCGAAGAGGGGTAGGGATACCGCAAGCTCTTCACAAAACCAAACTTTTTCCTTAAGTCATCTGTCATGTGGCCCAACAGACTGAACACAGAAGTAGCTGCGTGTTAAAATAACACCAGCCAGGTGTCAAGGTTTGAAGAGGACAGGGCTCAGTGGTAAAGCACTTGCCTGGCATGCACAAACCCTGGGCTCCATCCCCCAGAAACACGTGCAGCCACAATCATGCAAAACACTCACACTGGGACAGTGATGCGGACACCAACAACCCATAGGAGGAACAAGAGCTCTCTGAAGTCTTCTACACACGAGGAGGTCCCTAGGGGAAAACCTCTCCTCCTCCCTGGGATTAATTAGTTCTTTTCTGTTATTAGCATGCACAGCGACAGGTTTCATGATGACAGTCTCATATCACTGAAGTTTGCTCAGGACCCTCCTTGCACTGCCCACTCAAATCAAACTCTGAGAACCAGAGAGAACTGCCACTTTCTCCAAGTTTAGCAAAAATCAGTTCCCCAAACAATAGCTGGTTCCTTTTTCAGATTTGCCTGGCTTCCTGGGTCCTACAGAAAGATCTCCCACAGGCCCTAGAGGGGGTGACCTCCAGCTTGACCACAAACAACTGTGAAAGCTAGTATTTCACCTAAGCCCAAAGAGACATTCTGGATTTGTCAACTCCCAGGAACAATATCTTAATGTGAAAGCCAGAACTTGAAACGCTTCATTCAAATCTTGATTTGATGAATCCAGCAATGAGGACAGTGCCCTATATCCCAGCTATTCAGGAGGCTGACACATGATCACATATTCAAAGCCTGCCAAGGCTACAGGACAAGGGTTTAAAGCCAGCCTACCACACTTACTGAGACCCTGTCTCAAAATAAGAGAGCAGGGAATAGCTCTGTGGTAGGGTGACTTGACTGCTTAGGACTACCAGGAGGGACAAGTCAGAGAAGCAGATAGACCAGGTATGGTGGCAAATGGCTGTGATTCCAACACCAGAAAAGCGGAAGGAGGAGGACTGCCATTGGTTCTAGGCCAGACATAACTACATAAGACCCTGTCTCAAACAATCTAACCTGTGAACCTGAGTTCAATCCCAAGCTCTGAAGATAATGAGATCTGACACTACTTTTAAATTACAGTTTTAAAGAACAGAAGTGCCAGTGGAGGCCAAAAAAAGGGTACCCAGTTCCCAGGAACTAGCACTATAGCCAGTTGTGAGCTGCCACGTGGAGACTGGCAATCAAAAGCAGCTAGTGATCGTAGCCACAGAGCCATCTCTCCAGCCCCTAACTTGTGTGCGCATGTGTACACACTCATCACAGCATGCATGTGGAAGTCGAAGCTGAGGGACTCACTGCTCTTCCTTCCACCATGTGAGTCCCAGGGACGGAACCTAGGTAGGCCAGACTTAGTGGCAAGCACCTTTACTTGCTGAGCCATCTCACTGGCCCTCATTAGCACTACCAGCATTCAGGTTCATGCATCAGTCACCCACTACTGGCCATACCCCATCTACTGCCCCTTAACAGACAGACAGACATGCACGCGCACGCGCGCGCGCGCGCGCGCACACGCACACACACACACACACACACACACACACACACTCCATAACCACTTTTAAACAGCTAGGGGACATTACTACTAGACAGGAATACTAGAACAGGAATTTAGACTACTGGGGAAATTGGTAAAAACCTCTGCAATGTTTGCAGTATGGTCAGTAAGTCAGTGTCTCCGGGCCCACCCTGCCAGCCTACTTTGTAATAATAAAGTAAATGCCAAGCCAGGAAGAGATTCCTCCAGAGAGAAGCAAATAGCCTCCCTGTTTATAAGAAATAAATTCCTGTTGCTTAAGCCAAAAACAAAATCAATGCAGTGCACACAAACAGAGAAGGTAGGTGAAGGGTTACAGGAACTGGCCATACTGCCTTTTTGTAACTCTTCTGTAAATCAGAGAGCAGGAGTGAATGACTCCTGCTGAGCTGCTGAGGGAGGAGGATTATGAACAGTTCAGGGCCAATCTGGACAACACCTGTGAGTTACAAGCTGGCTTGGTAGTTAAACCTGGTTCAGCTACCTCTTAGTGGCTGGCTAACTACTCATTTTCCTAACTCTGTAATTATGCACAGCACACATTTTTAATAAGCCACTTAAATTTGTTGCTAATCTACAGCATCCCTTAAAGTGAAAGACACCAAGGAAATCACCAAGCCAAGCTCAGAAGAGGGTCACCATGCTTTTGCTGGTGGGACAACAGAGACAACAAGAAAAAGTGATTATCAGTGCGCAGCAAACAGTACTTCACCAAGCTAATCCATTAAACCCTCAGAGCGATGTAGTGAGGGAGTAACAATGACTCCAATTGGCATATGAAGAAATCAGGAGGTTAAGTGCCTGGCCTAAGGCCACACAGTGTTGGCTATTAGATAACACTCTGCTCCACTGTCTCATACCCAACCTGGACCAGTCAACTCTGAACCGGGCGTGGCTCTGCACACCGGTAAATCCCCACTTGGGAGGCAGAGATAGGAAGACTGCACATATTCCAGGGGGGAAAGGGGGGAGGATAATAAAGTAACTAAGGCCAGTCTCCACACCAACCACTACACTTAACACTGGTTTGGTTTTGAGAGGACCCCTCTGCTCCTGAGTGCTGGGATTAAAGGGTCTCTCTATGCAGAGTGGCTGTCCTGGAACTCTACATAGACCAAACTGCCCTCAAATTCATGGAGACTCACCTGCCTCTGCCTCTCAATTACTTTTGATTAAAAGCCAATGGGACTAAGGACTAGACAGGCAAGTGAAGCAAGGCAGAGGCAGAGGAAGGTGGATCTCTGGGAGTTCAAGGCCAGCCTGGTCTACAAAGTTAATCCTGGCCAGCCAGGACCATTACACAGAAAAAGCCTGTGTTGAAACAACAAATGACCGTGCCCAGCTACATTCACATTTTTTAAGTTGAAAGTTGCTGGGAATCTAGTTCCATAGTAAAGTGCTTGGCTTAGCATCCAGAAAGACCTGGCTTTACTCACCAGTACCGCAGCCAAATAAAACAGCGTAATTTGAAACTAGGCACAGGAATACAGCGCACGCCGATAGCCTCAGCACTGGGGAAGCACAGCAATCAAGGACAAAAAAGGAGGGACTGCGTTCACAGCCTTACTCCTTCAGTCACAGAACTCAAGAGACAGAGGCAGGGGATCTCTGTGAATTCATGATCAGCCTGATCTACAAAGTGAGTTCCAAGACAACAGAGAGTAAGACTTGTCTCAAAAAAATAAATAAAAACAAAAATTGATCTGGAGGTGGGTGCAATAGGAATTCGGATGCTTACCATGTACAAAGTCCTGAATTCAATCCCTGGTACCAAAACCAAAACCAAGCAAGCAGGTCAATGTAATCGGCGCTCTCACCTGTGCTTTACCTAATGTGTAAGAGGCCCTCACTTCAATCCTCAATAGCAGGGGTGGTGGGAAATCTGTAACTTCCTTTTTGATGGCCAGCTGGAGAACAAGGCTTAGAGGCTAGAAGCCAGTACCCTGCTAGAAGCCTGTCACCATGCTTCAAAACAGCCTGCCATTATCCAAGCAGCAGGCCTTGACCTTAGGGGCTTCCCAGGCATTCTCCTTCGGTAGTGTCCCCAACCCCATAGAGCAACAACCTGCCCTTCCTCTTCCTGTTCATTTCAGATCCTGCCAATAGCCTGGATGTTCCAGTTTCACAAGAGAAAATGGAGTCATAGGGTTGAGAGTCTAGGGCGCTCGCCTGGCACATGTAAGGCCCTTGAGTTCACAGGATCATAAAAAGCATATGAAAGAAAAATTACAGGCTAGGTTCTCCTTCTCAGAGCTAGACAATTCCATCCAACTCAAATCCAACATACTTCAAAACAACCTGTCAAATATAGTTCAAGAACTTGACAAGATGGGCTGGGGAGATGGCTAGTAGTTTTGCTACAGAAGCCCCAGGGCCTGAGTTCAGATCCCCAGCGCCCACACTGTGAGTGGCACACCCTCACCCAGCACAGTGGTGGCGGACTGGGACTTCCTGGCTACCAGCCCAGCTCCCAGGTCCAGTGAGATAACCTGACAGGGTATGCCTGACGGCTCCCTCTGGCCTTTGAGAGGTGTGCATACCCCACACCGCACAAACAGACACCCAGAAAACAAAACTGACAGAAGCTAGGCTTGGTGGCTCATGCTCCTGTACGTGAAACTGGTGGACTGCATTCAAGGTTAACCTGTGCCACACAGCCGCACATAAGTCAAGGCCAGCCTTCCTGCGCTACAAGCAGGAACCTGTCTTTTTCTTTTTTTTTTTAAAGCACTACCTTTTGCTAAACAGGATTTACTCAGCATCATCAGCAGGTGAAACTGGGGGTTCCTGTTGCTATTCAGAACTTAGGCAGGCTAGGCCACAAACTCCTATCCTAAAAAAAAAAAAAAAAAAAAAAAAATCCCTGAGAACACACTGCCTCAGTGTATACAGATGTTAGCCAGGGGTTAGCTATGGCCCAAATGGCAGCAGCAATGGCATGTCAGCTTTGGTGAGTGTTATCTGCCTTTGCCACCACCTTGCCAACTCTCTATGCTCAGCTTACCAACTCTGACCCACTGGAGCAATCCCCTCAACTACATGTCCTGACATTAAAGATTCCCTGAAGCTGGGGTGAGCAAAGCGGTCTCCTGCAAACAGAGGAGACAAAGCATGAATGGAGTCAGGGGGTGCACAGAGCCAATGACGCCAAGCGATGGTTAGGCTCGGATCCTGCCACCACGTCACCACTCTGGAGATTGTGCATGGAAACTACACTCAGCACAGTTTTGTTTTTTTTTTAAATATATGTATTTTAATGTGTGTATGCATAGAAATTATACTCAGTACAGGGTAGGTTTTTAAATATATTTTAAAAATGTGTATGCCTGCACATGTGCACCTGTGTTCTGGGGATCAAAGGAAAACCTACCAGACTCAGAGCTCTTCCTCTACCAAGTGAGGCCTGATGGAGCTGAGGTCAGGTCCAGCACTTAGCATCTTCACCACCTGTACTGTCTTATCTCCACAGCCCTGCCAATGAGCACGTGCAGGGCGTGAGCCTTGAGACACCCCCAGCCAGCAGCCTCTGACGTGAGAGTATGGGCACCTGTCCTCATTTCTTAGGAAGAGGTTAAGATAACCTTAAAAAATAACCTTTGATTCTTTTAGCATGTCTTTATTTTCTGTCTAGGTGTGAAAGGCAGGCAGACTGGATGGGTGAAGAGCAGCCAAGAACAAGTGTCTGTACTCCTGGCACTTTGCGAAGATTGTACTGGACCTGGGTCATGCTAAGCATCCAGAACATCATTAAAACACAAGCCATGAAATCTCTCCAGTTTGAGTAGCACTCTGTAATACAGTACTGCCACACTGAACATATAGGCCTTAAGAGCCTCGGGGAGCACACATGGGCTACGGATATCACAGACTTTACTAACTCAATGGTTGGGACTAGTCAAGGCAAGCTAGCATTCCTATCAATGTGACCTTGGCATAAAGCTATAGGCCTGGGGTTAGATGAAGGGCATGATAGGACCCTCCCACCTACCTAAGTGGTCAGTTAACTAGACTCTGGTCAAATAAACTACATATGCATTAAAAATACTTTTTCCAAAGAAACAGTTAAGAGATGTAGTGTGACTCAGTAAAAGGGTGATCACCTACCATGTATTATGGTCCAAGTTCAATGCCACACACTACAGAAAGGGGGAAAAAAAGAAGTCTGTCTTGGGTGATGTCAGAACTCACAAGGGATGACTCAATGCCAACAGGATCAAGTGCATTTTTCATTGTTCTTGCAACAAAATCTCAATATATAGTCCAGACTAGCCTTAAACTTTCCCTGTAGCCCAGGCTGGCCTCAAATTTAAGATCCTCCTACCTCCATGCTCAGATTACAGGTGTTCACTCCTCTAACCTGATCCAAACTTTTTTTCTTTTAAGCACATGTAATTTCCCTCACTTAGAAAGTGGAGGCAGGAGGATCAGGAGTTCAAGGTCATTAGCTGCAGAGCAAGTTCGTTCAAGGCCAACATGGCTCCTACGTAACAGTTTAAGGTGACTTTGGGATACTTAACAGGGGCCTTAGGGGTCCCCTACAATGAGTAGTTACAAATAAGCAGACCCTGAATCTGGGAGCTGGAGATGTTCGCTTCCTTTGGCGGGCTGTGACCTGAAAATACAGACTTAGGAGGTGACCCTCTGTGGGGATTAAAATCTCGATTCACACTGTACCTCACGATGACTGAAATGAGACTAAGGCAAGACTTAAGAGGAAAGATCCACCACAGCAAACCAGGTGGCCTCTCCCAGAAACACGATGATGCTGCGGATCCCCTGCGCTCGCCGCCTAGGTAACCTACAGAGCTTTTAACAATCATCGTATCATTTTAGAAAAAAAAAAAACAAAAAACTATTTCTCTGCCCAGCTCTCACATTCGCTACAAAATAAATGCTGGTCAACGGCTTCGCCAGATCAAACAAAAATATTAAGAGGTTCAATGCAATAGGGGCCACAAACTCCCTCCAAGACCTACTACGCTCAGGACCTCACACACAAGCCAAGATCACAACCCCCGCACCAACCTCCAACCCGGGCAAACACACAGGCGCTTCCTGCAACTCCCTTACCCGTGCAGCCTGGGACATGCAGGATGGAGATTCAGGCCTTGTTGATCACAAGCCCCAAAACAGGGACAACACGGTGGCGGGAGGGGTCACCGAGACCCCCCTTCCCCCACCCCCAGGGAGAAGGGCGGCCACCCGCAAGACCTTGCATAAAGGCCTGCACACTCGGGACACGCCGCCTCCCCCACCGCCCAACCGTCCCCTCTGGAACTGGCCCCGGCCTGAGCCTGCGCAGAACACGCCCGAAAAATCGAGCTGAGGGCGAGGTCCACGAGGCCGGATTGCCCTGTTCCGGGGATCAGGGGACGCTAGGGCGTCCCTCTCCACCACACCGAGGTCCCCTCAACGCTCACCGGTGACCAGAAGGCCGGAGAGGAGGGCGAGAAGGTACATGGCGCCGCTGCTTTCCGCAGGCTGCAATGCAGACGACCGTCAGCTGACCCGGCGGATATAAGTCTACCCCCAGCCCCGACGCAGCGCCGTGCGCAGGCGCGGGCCCCGCCCCAACTGGGCGCAGCCTGACTCAGCGTCGGGCAGCGCGCCTAGGGGGAGAGAGGGAGGGAGCTGAGAGGACCTGGTCGAGTCGTAGCTGGGCCAGCCGGCAGGGGAGGCGGGTTGAGGTAGTAAAGGAAAGCTTTATCTGGTGATTAAATCAAGGTCAGGAGTTTTACGGTATATAACGCATCTCTTTTCCTTGGCAATGTGTGGAATCTTGCTTAGGGCCAGTACCAAACCCTAAACTGCATCTTTTGGTACCTAATAGCTTTTCAGTCTTACTCTCCCACCCCTTTTGAAGGACAATATTTGTTTTTGAGACATGGTGTCCCAATGGCCTTGCTGGCCAATATTTCACTGTGTTGCCCAGGAAGACCTGGAACTCACAGCCTTCCACCTCAATCCCTCAGAGAATGTTTGGGGGAGAGGAGTTGATTTTGTTTGCAGTCCTGGGTATTGAACCCAAAGCCTTACCGTATTATATTATCCGAGCTGCACACCACCAGCAGCCCCGGCCCACACCTTACATTTTATTTTGAAGGGGTCTCACCGAGTTCTCCCAGGAAGGCCCTGAACTCCTCCTTCTGCCTCAGCGCTGCTTCCTTGTACAGTGGTGGTTAGTTTTTTGAGACAGGGTCTCATGTAGCCCAAGGAGACCTACAAGTGGTTGTGTCTGAGGATTCACATATCCCACTCTGACCTCATTATGTAGCCATCAGTCACTTCCAACTACTGACCCTCCTGCATGTTTTCTCTGGTGCTAGGGACCAAACACAGTGTGTTTCCTATAACTCCCATACCATTGCAGTCTGGGGCAAAGGTTACCAGCCAATCTGACCTGCAGGATAGGGCCTCAGGCCATGCATACCACAAGTACCAGGACAGGGAAATAGCGCAGCAGGAGGGGTCTTGTTGGGCAGGTACTCTACCAGCCTCCATTTACCAAGACCCGTCCTGTGTTTACAGCTGAGAATCAAGAACAAACAGGCTACAGATTTGCCTAAGTCTTTACACTCAGGATTCATATTCATAGCCTACCATTCTGAAGTTGTCAGTCAACTCAGACTCAGAAAATGGCAAACAAAAGAAGCCTTTATTTGTGAGTTTAGCGACTGCAGATTGCAAGATAGACTCAGAGATTTCTGAATCAGGGTTAGGGAAAAGGCAGAGAGAACAGAAGTCTGAACATGTAAGCAGTAAAAGACAATTTATTTTCAGGGAACTTGTGTTGCTTCGAGAAAGAACAGATGCTGCATAGCAGGGAGTAATGTTTGATGGAACAGAAAGACAGGAATGCCTGCCCATGCTTGCAGTGCCAGCACTGAGGAGGCTGAGGCAGGCCTACTCCATACAGTGAGACTGTGTCTCAAAAAAGAAAGTAAAA
Organism: Meriones unguiculatus; assembly: GCF_030254825.1. Taxonomy (NCBI): domain Eukaryota; kingdom Metazoa; phylum Chordata; class Mammalia; order Rodentia; family Muridae; genus Meriones; species Meriones unguiculatus. Next base: position 25,470,299 of record NC_083363.1, read on the forward strand.
TAAGAAATTTAAATTTGGAGAAGAGGTGTTGCTCAGCTGTTAAGAACACTTCCTGCTCTTCCAGAGGACTGACTTTCGATTCCCAGCACCCATGGTGGAGATGATTGGATGGAGGGGAGTTGTCACAACCACCTGTAACTTCAACTTCTGGAAGATCTGACACCTCCTGGTATACCTGTACTCATGTACATCACACACACAGACACATATGCATATCAATTAAATGGACTTTAATTTTTTTTATTATTAGACTTGGTGGGGGGCACTTGGGAGGCAGAGGCATGTAGACCTCTGTGAGTTCAAGTCTAGCCTGGACTACAGAGAAATTTCCAGGTCAAAGGGATACACAGTGAACCCCTGTCTCAAAAACATAAAATAAAAAACAAAAAGTTACTATAAGCTGGCATGGTAGATGATGCCTGTGTTCCCAGCACTTGGGAGACTGAGCAGGAAGAGCTACAGTTTCAGGCCAACCTGGGCTATGGGTTGTGTGACCCTGTTAAAAAAAAAAAAAGAAAGAAAGAAAGAAAGAAAGAAAGAAAGAAAGAAAGAAAGAAAGAAAAAGAAGCCAAGCATAGTGATTCAGGCCTGCTATCCCAGGCTGAAATAGGAGGATCATCATTCATCATAAATTTAAGCCAGCCTGAGCTACGGAGTAATTTGAGGTTAGCCTGAGCTAGAGTGAAATCATTCAGTCAAAAAACAAGCAGGAAGCGTGGGCTCATGGGTCCCCATCCTTTTCTGAGGATCTGTAGGTAGGTAATGGCTGCTGGAGAGGGAGAGAGATTTTCTTTAATGATGGAGTCATTGGTAAGGTGTCCATGCTCATGTAAATAATGCTCATCCATGTTCCTCATGAAACTCAGCAGGTCACATGCACACAGAGGCATGAAAGGAAGAGTAGTTGAGAAGAGGAGATCAGCAGGAGGGGGACAAGACAAAGTAATGGAGATGAATATGATAAAATGCATTCATTATATACATGCATGGAATGTCATAATGAAACCCGTTATTATGTATAGTTAATGTGGTCTAATAGCGTTTTGTTAGAGAATGGTGAGCCAGGCAAAATGGCTCTGTGGGGAAAGGCCCTTGCTGCCAAGCCTGAAAACCTGAATTCAGTCTCTAGGATCCACAGGAGAACCAACTCCTGCAAGTTGTCCTCTGATCTCACTTGCCACCATGACATATGTGTGCCTATACACACACACACACAGACATGCAAACCCACACAAATAATAAGTAAATGTAATTTTTCAAAAGCGTAACAAGGTGGGGAAGTTACAGACACTAGAAAGGGGAACAGGAAGTGAGCCAGAATTAGAGAAACCCACTGAGGATTATGGTGGCAGAAGCTTTCCCCACCCTTCCCAGCCCTTCCCACAGCATTCCAGCCTAGGTGAGGAAAGCCAAAGTGATCCAGCCTGGGGCTGACACATATCACACACACACACACACACACACACACACACACAAAATCACACAAGAACAGTACCAGCCAACCCCAGGCAACATAGGAGAGGACTCTCAGCGTGTTGGCACAGGCCCTGAGAGGTCACCAGTCCCCTTCTGTCACTATACTAATAGGGAAAGTGATGCCTGGGGAGAAAAAGACAGTCACCGAGTTCACACAGCACTTTGGGCAGCAATTTTGTCTGGAAGCAGGTCTCCTGACTTCGGGGAAACCCAGCCTTCTTCTAACCTCCTGCAATTTGTTTTTCCCTCGGCTGGACACCCTGGAGACACAAAGGCCTCAGAACTTCCTTCTCCAGTTCCTGCTAGCAGCTCCCACTTCCCCTGGGGAACAAAGTGAGGAAGCAAGCAGTGAACAACTGAAGAGAGCTGCAAGATTTGCTCTTCTAGACCGTGGTGGCTCCGTGCTGTATAGGCAAGAGAATCAAGCTGTTAAAGGTCATCCTCTGCTACATATCAAGTTTGAGTCCAGCCTAGGATACAGGGATACCATCTCAAAAATAATAATAATAAAAGGTGTGTGTGTGTTTGTGTGTGTGTTTATATACACAATGAGTAGATTATTGTGTTTTTGTTTTGTTTTGTTTTTTTGCCAAATCAGTAGGCACCTAAATCATCTATAAAGGTCCTCTTAGAGCCAGGCATGTTAACACACGTCTTTAAGCCCAGCACTTGGGAGGTCTCAAAGTGGGAGGACAGGGGGAGTCAAAATGGTTTAATGAGTGTTTGCCCCAAGCTTAATGACCTAAGTTCCATTCATGGGGCCTACATGGTGAAAGAAAAAATATGATTCTCAAAAGTTGTGCTCTGACATCCAAAGGAGTATGACATTCAAGTGAATACGTGAACACAGAGAGAGAGTCACTAAATAATTATTGTAATAAAAAATTTAATAAAAAAAAACATGGCGGGGGGGGATACTAATGGGGACAGCATGATGACTCAGTAAGTGATAGCTTACCAACAATGGCCAAGGAGAGTTCAACCCTCAAAACAATATAAAGATGGAAGCTGAGAACCAACAGCATAAACTTGTCCTCTGACTCCACAAACACCATGGCATTCACATTTCTCTACCCATCACACACACAGTAATAAAAAATAAACAGTGTAAATCTCAAAATATTAAGAAAATAAATGAAGAATCCTTTTGATCTGTACACAGGATTAAGGGCTATGAAGCTTTTGGAGCCTTGCCTGGTCATACTGTTCTAGGAACCCCCAGGGAAGCATTTATTAGATGTGTTCACAAAGGACTCTTTATGAGAGTCATGGAACCCAGAAGGATCCCAGTAGCTGAAGAATGCATGAGTAATAAGAAAACTGGGCTGGTGAGAACAATGTGTAGAAATGGCCTGCAAGTGGGAGGCAGAAGTAGTAAGGCCAGTGCGCAGCCAGCCTGCCAGGTAATGGGATTCCAAGAAAGGCTGACAGACCAGAGCTCCAAAGCTCCATGTTAGAGTCAAACCCTCCCAGACTTCCTATGGTGTCCAGCAGAGCTGGCCTCCCCCAATCTTGAAGCCTCACAATGAGGGACCATGCTGTACTATCTTCTGTGAAATGTAGGGTTTGGGTCTGTGGGTTCGAGAGATAGGGTCTTCTTATGTAGTTCAGGCCATCCTCGAACTTGTTCACCTGTTTCTGTTCTTGAAATGCTAGGACTACAGGTAAGTGAAACCATGACCCACTCAAGAAGTGTGATTTATTCAGTGAGGAGAGGAACCAAGAACCAGAAATGGGGAAAACAATAACTTTACTCATATTAACTCATCCATCCTCTATCACTCATCTAAATGTCAACATTGTTTGGGATTAAGAGGAAAAATAGGTTAATATGTGTATAAGAAAATGCAAATGTGAAAAGAAAACACCCTCACCTCCACCTTCTGTAACCTAAAGTTTGTAGGGAACTAAAAAGATACTTTGTCTAAGAACCATGAGCCACACAGGCCTCAGAGTTCCCCATGACTTTTGGGTTTTCATGGCGGTTTCCCATCAAGTCCCAAAGAAAGTGCCAGTCCCTATATATATTTCTCCCAAAGGAGGCTCCAGAGGGCAGCCACCACGGCCACCGAATAGCCTGGACCACAGTGTTGTGCCCTGGGCCCATAGCACTGCTCTTCCAAACTGCTCCTTGGAGCCCTCCACCATTCCCAGTTTATGCAGTGCTGGGAATCAAACCCAAGGGCCTCTAGCATGCTAGGGTAGCACTCTACCATCCTAGCTATATCCTCAGTGCGGAGGTTCGGCTTGGCTTGTTTGGAGCAAGATGCTGTTATGTAGCCCTGGCTGGCCTAAAATCTGTCATGTAGTTAGGTGTGATGGCACATGCCTTAAATCCCAGCTCTGGGGAGTCAGAGGTGGGAGATCTTTGTGAGTTCTAGGCCAGCCTGGTCTATGTAGTAAGTTTCAGGCCAGCCAGGGCTGTATATGGAGATGCACAGAAAAAAAAAAAAATAAATAAAAAAGCAATGAAAAAAAAAAAAAAAAAACCAAAGGGCTGGAGAGATGGCTCACAGGTTAAGAGCACTGGCTGTTCTTCCAAAGGTCCCAAATTCAATTCCCAGCCATCACATGGTGGCTCATAACCATCTATAATGAGATCTGGTGCCCTCTTCTGACCTGCAGGCAGAATATTGTATAAATAATAAATCTTTAAAACAAAACAAAAACAAAAAACTGCTATATAGCCCAAGCTGACTTTAAACTTTCGTGGGTCCTCCTTGCCCAAGTGCTAGGATAATAAGCATGAGTCACTTCACCTAGCTAAATTATTTCCCTAGTACTTGAACCCAGGACCTCACACATGCTACACCAGTGTTCTACCACTGAGCTACCTCATCAGCTAGGGAAGGCTTTTCTGTGTTTCAGGATAGTTAGTTTCCTGTGAACTTTGCTTCTCATTAGCATTTGCATTTCGCTGTTATTGTTCCCATGACACATTTATTGGGCACCAACTATATAGGGGGCAATGCGCTAGCAGAAATGTCACACAAGGAAGCAGGGAAGCCAGCACCCAGCAAGACCTTCAGCTCCATCCACCTCTGTCATACGGGTCCCATTTGGCACCTTGAGGCCTTGTCCTTCCCTGGGCTGGAGAAGAGTACTGGCAGGTGGCCAGTCTTTTCTGGAGGCTAGCTAGATCCAGGATGTCGCTCTGCCACAGTGTCAAATGTCAGTGCTACTGCCCTGAGAACATCCAGGAGCCACAGGCAAGGTAGGGTGTAGGAGCAGCTGGTACAAAACAGGCAAGGGCTGCTGAGTCACCCCAGAGAGGCTGCAGGTCAGGGAGGTCTGAAAAAGCTAGAAAAATGCCATGCTCAAGCACTGCCGCTGTGTATCTGTGGATGTTAGTAAGACCTTCGTTCCTTGGAGAGAGGATGTGACTTAGCCGCTTACAATCCCACAGATAAAGAAAGCAACCATCTCTGAGAACTGCACTCATTACTTCCAACTCAGGAGTCTGTGCAAGCTTCCTGCTTCCAACCCGGAAAGCCCTGCTCCCTCAAGCCTCAGGTGTCTGTTCTTCCTCCAGAGTCAGCCCCTGGCCTTCAAAGTTTTGGCTCTGGCCAGAGAGCTCACTGGATGAAGGAAGACTCAGATTATAAGAGTCCGAATGGTCCTGCAGCCTGAAAGGAATTTAAGAACAGGGCTCTATGCTTCTATGATAAAATGTGGGGTTTGCGGGGAGCTTGTGGGGAGAGGGAGGAGAGAAGAATTAAAAAGGGGATGATGTGTGTGGTAGTGCATGCTTGTAATCCCAGCACTCCAGCTGTGGAGGCAAGAGGACCACCAGTGTTCAAGGTCAGCCTGAACTATATGGGGAGAAAAACTTGAAAAAGTTAAATTTGCACTATATACTGCATCTCCCAAGAAAGCAGGAGAAATAAAGGACAGATCCATGTCCCATGTAGACTAGTTTGAGTCAGGGAGATACTAAACTTCCTTCTACATTAATCCTTATATCAAAAAAGAAGTATCTGGTTAGACAGTGGCACTCTTGTAATCCCAACTACTCAGGAAGCTGAGGCAGGGGGATTGCTAAAGCCCAGGAGGTCAATCCAGTCTGGGCAACATAGTAAGACTCTCTCTGTGTCTCTGCCTCTCTCTCTCTCTGTGTTTTTTGTTTTGTTTTAAGATACGCTTTCTCTGTGTAACATTGGCTGTCTTGGAACTCACTCTGTAAACCAGGTTGGCTTCGAATGACATCTGTCTGCCTCTGCCTTCCAAGTGGTGGGATCAAAGGCATGTCAAACCACTTCCTAGCAAAACTTCATCTGTTAAACATAAATTCAAAATAAAATAAAATGGTAGCTTAAAGTTCTTTTTTTTTTTTCTCTCTCTCTTAAAACTTTTTTTGGGGATAATTTCCTACAAGTATATAAGGTATTTTGATTATATTTGTGTGTTCCCTTCCCCATCTTGTCTCCTGTCCCAGCAAGTCTCCATTCTAATTTCAGGCCTTTGTGTGTGTGTGTGTGTGTGAGCTAGTGCATTTCATCAAGGTTGCTAATGGGAGCAGGTATCAAGAGTCATTTATAAGCGCTTGGGCACCGTCCTAGTGGCTTCTGCTGTCCCAACAACCATCAATCACCTATAGATCCTTAGGAAGGGGTGGGGCCTCTCCATCAGTTATTATCTTTACTTTATCACCTTCCTGTCCCCACTTGAGAAAGGAAATAACTGAGGTGACCTATACACTTTTTCTTCTTGATCTCTGCATTGGTCAGTCCTTCTCTGTCTATAAAAGTAGCCACCTTTGCTCATCCCATTAGGACACTTATTCTAATTTAAAGGCCAAAGCATTGCACAAAGGTAGAGTCGAAAATAAAATCATTGAGATCTTTGAGTTAATCCGGCACTTGAGGAGGAGTGGCAAGAGCCTCCAGGCAAGAGCAAGACCAGTGTGAGCTAAAAGATGAATCCCAGGCCAGCCTAGGCAACGAAAGACAAAACAAAGGTTGGGATCTCAGTTAAAATGGGGCATGGTGGCAGCGGCCTTTACAGAACTGGGGAGGTGGAGGCAGGACCAAGAGGTCATCCACCAGTACTATCAAGTTGGAATCTAGCCTGGGCTCCTGAGAGCCTGTCTCAGAAACAAGGGGCTGTAGAGATGGTTCAGCAAGTTGAGAACACTGGCTGCTCTTCCAGAGAACCCAGAGTTGAGTCCCAGCACTCACACAGTGGCTCACAACCATCTGTAATTCTAGCTTTTCAGAGGCTCTAAAGGCCTCTTCTGTCTTTCTTGGGTGTCAGGCATGGCACATGGCACACAAACATACATGCAGGTGAACCCATAAAATAATAAGAGCTGGGTGGGGTGGCACATGCCCTTAATCCCAGCACTTGGGAGGCAGAGACAGGCAGATCTCTGTGAGTTCAAGGCTATCTTTGTCTACAGGTCTACACCAGGCCAGTCAGGGCCATATAGTGAGACTCCATCTCTGTCTCTGTCTCTGTTTCTGTCTCTTTCTCTGACTCTGTCTCTCTCTCACACACACACACCACCACATCACACCACATCAGATCACACCACACCTGGGCCTGATATCCTGGTAATACCAGCTATTCCAAAATTTAAGGCAGGAGGACTACAAGTTTGAGACTTCTTTGGGCTATAGAGAGAGTTCAAGTCTAGTTTAGGAAACTTAATAAGACTCTGTCTCAAAATAAAAATCAAAAAGAGGTCCAGGCTCAGTCGCAGTGCTTGCCTTCCAATCTGGCACTGGGTTCAATTTCCTAGCACGAAACAAACAAAACAAAACAAAACAAAACAAAACAAAACACTGACTTTCTATTACCATGTTGGCGCTCTGAGCCCATGAAGTCCAACCTTTGAATGGAGGTTTGCTTAGATCTGATAATCCCCACTTTTCAGATAAGAATATTGAGAGGCTGAGCAAGCTAGCAGAACAAGGATTGATGCCTGAGATAGTTTAGAGCTGCAGTCTATGCCATGATAGCTCCACAAGCCAGGGTTCCCAGGATGGACACTACACTGTGTCCAAGACATGCAGACATTAGGGACAGGTGCGCTGGGGCCCTCTAGGTGTGATGTTACCATACACCTCTTTATGCCCGTAACCTTTTGGCAGCTGTTCAGTCTGACAATTCAGTTCAAGGGAGCAGCCAGGAGTTGCTCTGCCTTTTGTGTCAGAATTGAAACTTATTTTAGCATTTGTCTGTCTGTTGTATGTTTGTATGGGTGTACACTTGCCAGGATGCACATGTGGAGGTCACAGGGCAATTTCTGCTACTTTCCCTCCATCATACAGGCTCCAGATACAGAATTCAGATAATCAGTCTTGGGATCAAGTGTCCTCCTGGCTAAGCCACCTCACCGACACCAGGTCTTTTCTCTTTTAACTTAATTTTATTATTATTACTATGTATGATATGGGGCAGGAAAAACAAGTGGCAGTCAGAGCATGACTCTTTTTTTTTTAATTTTTCATCAATTACACTTTATTCATTCTGCATCCCCCCATAAGCCCCTCCCTCCTCCCCTCCCAATCCCATCCTCCCTCCTCCCTCTGCTTGCATGCCACTCCCCAAGTCCACTGATAGGGGAGGTTCTCCTCTCCTTTCTGATCTTAGTCTATCAGTTCACATCAAAAGTGGCTGCATTGTCCTCTACTATGGCCTGGTAAGGCTGCTCCCCCCCAGGGGGAGGTGATCAAAGAGCAGGCCAATCAGATTATGTCAGAGGCAGTCCCTCTTCCCATTACTATGTAACCTAACTGGACTCTGAACTGCCCTGGGCTACATCTGTGCAGGGGTTCTGGGTTATCTCCATGAATAGTCCTTGGTTGGAGTATGAGTCTCTGGGAAGTTCCCTATGTTCAAATTTTCTTGTTCTGTTGCTCTCCTTGTGGAGACCCTGTCCTCTCCAGCTCTTACTATTTCCCAGTTCTTACCTAAAATTCCATTCATTCTGCCCAACAGTTGCCCATCAGGCTCAGCATTTACTTTGATAGTCTGAAGGGCAGAGGCTTTCAAAGGCCCTCTGTGGTAGGTTCCTAGGTTGTTTCCTGTTTTCTTCTTCTTCTGATGTCCATCCTCTTTGCCTTTCCAGATGGGGATTGGACATTTTAGTTAGGGTCCTCTATCTTGCTTAGTTTCTTTAGATGCACAGGTTTGAGTGGGTTTGTCCTATGTTGTATGTCTATATGAGTGAGTATATACCATGTGTGTCTTTTTGCTTCTGGGAAAACTCACTCAGGATGATCCTTTCCAGATCCCACCATTTACCTGCAAATTTCATGATTTCCTTATTTTTCATTGCTGAGTAATATTCCATTGTGTAGATGTACCACAATTTCTGCATCCATTCTTCAGTTGAGGGGCATCTGGGTTGTTTCCAGCTTCTGGCTATTACAAATAAAGCTGCTACAAACATGGTTGAGCAAATGTCCTTTTTGTGTACTTGAGCCTCTTTTGGATATATGCCTAGGAGTGGTATGGCTGGATCTTGGGGAAGCACTATTCCTAGTTGTCTGAGAAAGCGCCAGATTGATTTTCAGAGTGGTTGTACAAGTTTACATTCCCACCAGCAGTGGAGAAGGGTTCCCCTTTCTCCACAACCTCTCCAGCATGTGTTGTCACTTGAGTTTTTGATCTTGGCCATTCTCATGGGTGTAAGGTGAAATCTCAGGGTTGTTTTGATTTGCATTTCCCTAATGGCTAGTGATGTTGAGCATTTCTTTAAGTGCTTCTCTGCCATTCGGTATTCCTCTACAGAGAATTCTCTGTTTAGCTCTGTTCCCCATTTTTTAAGTGGATTACTTGGTTTGCTGCTTTTCAGCTTCTTTAGTTCTTTATATATACTGGATATGAGTCCTCTGTCAGATAAAGGGTTGGTGAAGATTCTTTCCCAATCTGTAGGTGGTCACTTTGTTTTGATGACGGTGTCCTTTGCTTTACAGAAGCTTTTCAGTTTCATGAGGTCCCATTTATTGATTGTTGCAGAGCATGACTCTTGAAGTCAGTTCTTTTCTTTTACCTTCACCCACGGCCTGATAGAACTAATATTTCCAAACTTTTGTGGCAAGAGCTTTACCTTTACCTGCTAAGCCATTTTGCTGCCCACCGTCATTCTTGTTTGTTTGTTTCAGACAGGGCTTCATGTATCTAGGGCTGGCCTTAAACTAGCTGCCAGATGAGGATGTCTTTGAACTTCGGATCTTCCTGCCTCCAACTCCTCATGTTGTGATTACACCACTAAATCCAGTTTATGGGGCACTGGTGATAGAACCCAGAGCTTGGCTTGGTTCATGGTAGGCCACCAAACGATAAACATCCGCTGGCCCCAAGTTCTTATTCTGTTTTGGAATCAGTTCTCACGTAGGTCAGGCTCAAATTTACTATGTAGTTGAGAATCTTAAACTTCTTGATCCTCCTGCCTCTACCTCTTAGGTGCTGGGATTATAGGCATATGTCATTGTGCCTGGCTTTAAGCTCTTTGGTATATTAACTTTATCAAAGTAGTGACGCTCTATGAAGACATCTTATGGTTAGCCTCTGGTTACCATCATGCCAACTATCCTAGTTCTTAGGGAGGTGGAGTGATAAAATTCTTTTCTTGGGCTGGAAGTCTGTGCCCTAAATGTCTTTGGAATCAAGGAGGATGCTAGGAATTGAGGCTCTGAATCTTTAGGTTTTCTGGAGATTTCCATTGTAGTATCTTAGCCTGTTGGAAGTTTATCTGTTCTTATTCTGAGTTCAAATAGCCTTGACTGAGATGGAAACTCCCTAGTGGGCCTGGTGTAGAAGGCCTGTCCTCCCAGAACAGAAGCAGATGAATCACTATGAAGTTTGAGATCAGCCTGAGCTACATTGCATGACCCTACCTCAAAATGAAAAGCGAAAAGAACTGAAAGTGTAGCCCAGTGGCAGAGTACTTGCTTACCCTGTCTAAAAAACTTTAAATTCAACAACACACACACACATATATACACACCACACACACATACATGCACATCACACACACATACATGCAACCCCCTCACACATACATGCAAACCCCCCCACACACAAACCACACACACACACACACACACACATCACACACACACCACAGCACACACAGATCACACATACCACACCATACATACACACACCACACACACAAACCACACACACACACACACACACACACACACACAATGGCCACCCTCACTTGAACCTGGAAGGTTGGCTTAGCTCAAGAGGCCAACTCTGCTGTCAAAGTTCCGGAATATTCTCCTTGACTTGCTTCCACCTGGCGACTTTCTTCTTAAGAAGCCCTTGACTATATCTAGCTTTTATCAGCACCGCCATTGTGGCTGGTTGGCCAATTAGGAGGAAAATGTCCACAAAAGGTGAAAGAGTCTGTTTCAAGGTCAGATTTGTCCATTCAGCCATTAACTCAACAGATAAGTTTTCATGGCCTGACTAGGCCAGGTATAGAGTGTTCCCAGCCACTCCTGCCTTCAGCAGGGCTGGCTGAGGACACTAATGCGTGAACTCGTGTCTGGAGAAGAAGGCAAAAATGGCTTTCTCCTTTCTATAGAATAACAAAGACAATCATCTTGTTTGTGGATTTAGTCAATTAGTTTGGTGTGTGTGTCTGTGTATATGTGTGTGTGTGTGTGTGTGTGGTATATGCCCGTGTATGCATACATATGTGCAAGTACATGCATTCTTTTTTGGACATCTTCCTCAGTTGCTTCTCTGCCATATTTCTTTATTGAGACAGGACTCTCACTAAGCGCAATGATCTCAGCCTTGGCTAGACTTGCTGGCCAGCAAGCCTCCAGGATCTACCTGTGTCTGTCCATCAGAGCTGTAATTACAGACCTGCATTGCCACACCCAACTTTATCTGGGTGTTAGAGATCCAAACTGGAGTCCTTATGTTTGCTCAGCAAACACTTTACTTACAGAGCCATCCCCCCTGCTCCATTAATTTATCTTTTAAAAGGAAAGGACTCACAAGGCACAGTGACACACACCTATAATCCCACACTCAGGAGGCTGAAGCAGAAAGAATGCTCCAAGTGCAAAGCCAGCCTGGGCTACTTAGTAAGTTTTAAAGCATCCTGAGTGCCTGGTTTGATGGTACAAACCTCTAATCCCAGCTCTTGAGAGGTAGAAGCTGGAGGATCCCAAGTTAAAGGTCACCTTGGCTACACAGTAAGTTTGAGGCCAACCTAGGGTACATGAAACACCGAATAAAACAAACAATAACCAACAAAGGCCAACTGGAATACATAGAAAATCCCCCTGCCCAGGCTGGTCTTAAACTCCTTTTTGTTTGTTTGTTTGTTTGTTTGTTTGTTGTTTTTTGAGACAGGGTTTCTACGTGCAGTCTAGTCTGTCCTGGAATTCTGTAGATCAAGCTGGCCCTGAATGCCTCTGTGTGCTGGGATTATAGGCATGAACCACCATGCCCAGCTGGTCTTAAACTCCTAAACTCAAGTAATCTGTTTGCTTTTTGTTTCCTAAGTACTGGGGACAAGTGTCTGTCTTTTTGTTGAGGCAGAGTCTGACTGTGAAGCCTTAGGTGTCTAGGAGCTCACTATGTAGACCAGGCTACCTTTGAACTCACAGAGATCTCTGATAACCTCCCCGACCCCAGTGCTGGGTCTAAATATGTACCACTGTACCTGGCAAGCTTCTGTCTTGATTTGTCCTCCTCAACAAGGCTTTACCCCCTGCCAGTCTACCTGAAATCTGGGCAGTATGAAGAAGAAACAAGACTGTATCCTGGGCTTCTATTTAACTGGTATCAGTAGAGCTGGCTCAGTAGTTCTTGAAATTCTTCCAAGTCAGCTGGTAAATAGCTGCCGGCTTCCCTGTGTCACCTCTTGCTGGCTCATCCTCAGAAAGCATTCATCCCTCTAAGGCAGCCACGAGCCTCTGTTGAAGCCTTCCAGATCATTCCTCCAGCACCATGGCCTGTGTTCTGAGGACTGATTGTTAAATATTTGAAGTAAATATTCATTAGAGTGTTTGCATTAAATCTGTCTCTTCCTCTTGGGAACAGTACTGAAAAGCTACAGTATGGGTATTTGTTCTTTTATATCCTTGGCAAAAATAAACAAACAAACAAAAGGCACGCTCATATTCCCGAGACTTTGCCAAGGAGCTCCAGACAGTGTCTGGTTCCTTCAGTGGCTCCCCAGGAATGTGACGACAATGTATTTGTTATACACACACACACACACACACACACAAATAGGAAATAAGTAAATGTAACAAAAGGTTTTTTAAAAAAGAAACAAATTCTATTTTATTTCATTATATGTGGTATAGAGGGAGAAATGAGATAGTCTCAGCTTTATGTCCCAGCCTCGCCTGGAATTGGCCAGACTTGCCTCCTGCTCCCTCCTGAATGCTGAGATTACTGGTGAGCACTGACATCATATGCAGCAAATAAAGTCAGTTTATTAAAACAAAGAATCCCAGGGTTTGGGAGGCAGAGGCAGAAGGATTAAGACTTCAAGGTTATTCTGGATACATACGTAGTTTGAGGCCAGCCTGGACTATAGAGTAAGACCCTGTCACATAACAAACAAGGACTGGCAACGACTCCCTTGGCAGCACGCTTCCCTAGCATGCAGGAAGTCCCAGGTTTGACCCTGTCCCTGCAGAAGACGGTCTTGGTAGGATGCACATGTGAGTCCAGCACTCAAGGGGAGTGGAGCAGGAAGGTAGAAATCCTTGATTGCGGAGTAAGTTTGAGATGAGCCTGGGCTACATGAGCTCTTCTCTAAAAAAGGGGGGGGGGGGAGTTTGTAAGCTTTTACTCATATGTACACTGAATACGTCTATGAGGATTTTAGGATGCAAAGGGAATATGTTCTTGTTTTAGGTGGTGTTTAGGGTGTTTTGTTCTATTCGCATCTTTTTTCTTTGAGGGGTTGGAGGCATGTGTCCTGTAGCTCAGGCTATCCAGAACTAGGCTTCTAGCTGGCCGCTTTGAAGGTTGCTCCTTGCCACCTGCGGCCCCTCCCTGCCTCCCTGGCTCCTGTGGAGCTGTGGTAACACTTCCTGGTCTCAAGATGGCAGAGCCTGTCCTCTCGTCATCAAGAGGCTGTGGAAGGACTTGGCCTGACTCTGGAGCCAGCGTTGCCCCTTCCACTTTGCTGTTCTTATCACTGATGGGACTGTGAAGGGCCAGGTTCGGGGGTCCCACTGTACCCCACCCTCATCCAGCACCAGCCTCCAAGTGGCATGGCTGCTGTGGAGCTGATACAGACAAGTACTATGTGGCTCCACTCGGCAGGAAGGAGGGAGGAAACAGCCCCTGTTTGGATGAGGGACCACAGGCTGACAGGCTTTTCCAGGCCTGAGGTCAGACAGCCTGGCTTGCACCTCAGACCCACCATGGACTTGCTGAGTGACCTTGACAAGACATCAATCTCCCTTTGCTGGGATTTCCTTGCTATAAAATGGGGCCATTGGCAGTGCCTTTATTGTGTTATTTTATTGTGTTATTGTAAGTGACTGAGATAATACATATAAGGTGCATAGAGCAGCCCAGGGCACGTGTGACATGCATAATATGACTGGATGTCGTTGTTATTATTCCCATTTTATAAGGAACTACATGACTTGCCCGAAGAAACTACATGACTTGTCCAGTGACACGTAGCTAGGTAATGGTGGGGCCAAGGCTCCACCCCAGACCTGTTCTACCCAGAAGCTGATGTTTCCCCCATCTCCCAACACTGACTTTCTTCATTTTTATTTTTAAATTCTGAGATTAGGAGCTGGAAGGATGGCTCAAGTGTACAGGATCAAGGCTTCAGGAAACAGATGATGACTCCCAACACTGTCTTCTGATAGACTCCTGCATGCATGTGGTGCACAGACATACACTCAGGCACACACACACACACACACACACACACACACACATAAATCTAAGAAAATAATTCTAAGATCAGTAGTGTGATGATTTGTTTAGTTTTTTTTCGAGACAAGGTTCTCTGTGCAACTCTGGCTGTCCTGGAACTCTGTCTGTAGACCAGGCTGGCCTCAAACTCAGAGATCTTCCCGCCTCTGTGCTGGGATTAAAGGAACGCACCACAGCTGTTCAGCCACAGGCAGGTGTTTCTAGCAACGGGTTAGTTGTGGTGGTACACTCCTATGGCTCCAGCACTGCAGAAGATGAAGCAGGAGGATTTAAAGCTGGAGGCCAGGCTGGACTACATATATCAAAAAGCAAATCACAAAAATCACACAAGAACACACTGCCCCCTCCCTCACATACACAGCATCAAGTAAGTGTCCCTCTCATCCTTAGAGATCTTGAGGAGGAAGGGAGGGGCCTGAAGTGACTGACCGAGTTGACAGCTCTGCACAGTGCAAACTCAGTCCCCTGAAAGAAGCCACCGCCTGCAGCTCCCAGGTCACATGCCTGGGGGTTTGCCAAGCCATGAGGCTGGGCCCTCCACAGGCATTCCCTTTGTGGCCTTGTGAAACAGAGTGATTCAGCAGTATGGGATCACGGGGTCTGTGCCTCGTAGCCAAGTGCCACCACTTCCAGGAAAGGGTTGTAATAGCTTATATTTGAAATTCCAACATTCAGAGGGCTGAAGCAGGAGGATCACCACACAGGAAAACCTTTTCTCAAAGAAAACAAACGAAACAACCATAAAACAAACAAAACTGGTAATGGGCCCCAGAGTCCCCGTCTGGGGGAACTGGTTGAGGAGGCATGAAGCTGGGCTGAGACCTTATAGAAGGCAAAATCCACTAAAAATTTCAGGCCCTCTAAAAGCGCTGAAATTTATTTATATTTCAGACAGGATCTTGTGCACCCAGGCTGGTCTTGGAACTTACTCTGTAGCTAAGGATGATACTCACTGAGTTTGTGATCTTCCTTCCTCTGCCTCTCAAGTGCTGAGATTACAGGTGTGTGCCATCACACCCGTACATGTGAGGGTTTTGTCTGCAACCCAAGTGGGTGCCCTCTCTCTCTCTCACTCTCTCTCAGTCAGATGCTACTCCAGCGTTATCTAGGCTAGCCCTGGGACAAATTCAACCTCCCCGGCACTCTGGACTGTGTTTTCCCTGCTCCATCTTTTGTCCAGGTAATAACCTTCTTAAAACATAAACCTGCAATTCCCTTTAATCTCAGCGTCCTAAGGAGGTTTTGAAAGTTTTGTTCTTAGAGTCTGGAATAGGACGCTTAGCAGGGAGGCGCTCTCCTGCTCCACCCTGGCCCCGGGCAGGAAGCAACTTGTATTTCCAGAAAAGGCTCAATATTGGAAGGCAGGTGGGGATTCTCAGAGGGGTGAGGGTGGAGGTTGACAGCTTGCTTAGTAGCACTCTCTCAATTGCCCTGGTACTCATTGTGCCTGCTAAATTCTGCCTTCTGTGGGCCTTTGGAGACCAGGGGCAGGGGTGAGGGGGGATCTGGTGTGAGAAGGGGAGACTGGCCCTCTCTCTCTCCTGTCCTTTCTCCCTCCTTTTGTTCCTAGACAGGGTCTCTTATAGCCCAAGCTGGCCTCAAACTTAGAATGTAACCTAAGGATGACCCTGAATTCTTGATTCCCTTGTCTCTCACCCCCCAAATGCCAGGGTTACGCTGAATGCTGGGGTTACGCTGAATGCTGGGGTGATGCTGAATGTTGGGGTGACGCTGAATGCTGGGGTGACAGGCCTGTGCCCCCTCGAGTGTCCATTTATACGGTGCTGATCAAACCTATGGCGGTTTCATGCATCCTAGACAATCACTCTACCAGCTGAGCCACATGCCCAGCTGAGAGAGAGGCCCTTCTCCCAAGAATGCTTTCGAGAGGGACTAGGGACGCCTTCATCCTACCTGGTGGGTCAGGGTTGAGGACCTGTGGCCTCACCCTTGGTGTGAAAAGGAGCCAAATCATGGTCCTGTGAAACTGTAAACCCAGGGGTGGGGGTAGGGGTAGAGCACACATGACCAAACCAATGTGACTCAGGAAAGCAGAACCAAGCCACCAAGGTCAAAGACTGGCCTGGACCATCACCCTGCTATGCATGGGCATGGGGAGCTCCAGCAGCTGCTTGAAGCAGGATTTAAGTTCAGTGGCCCCCTAGCATAGAGTCAACTGTGTAGGTGGCTCCCATCCCCCACCCATCTGGAAATGGGTGCACAGATTAGAGGCTTGCTAGAAAGCTTTCCTACTCTACATGTGCCCTGCACATGATAAGGTTCCAGGTATGTAGTGGGTCTCTGTCTTCCCCATGAGACCCTTAGCAACAGCACTTTAGAGGTCAACCTGGAATTATCTGTAGCCCCCATAAGGAGACTGAGGCCAGAGATGCCACACGTGAGCTAGAGGGTTTTCTTTTGCCCTATATATTGGGCCACTTGGCTCACAGCTCAGCAACACTACCAAATAAGGAAATGTGACAATTGCATGTGCGCACACACACATATAAGTGAATGTAATAAAAATGTAGCTGGGTGTGGTGGCCCACACCTGTAATAGCGGTACCTGGGAACCGGAGGCAGGTGGATTTCTGTGAGGTTGAAGTCAGCCTGATCTATGTAGTACATTTCAGCAGGTAAAGCCAGAGCTACATAGTGGAGATAATGATGTAGCTCGGAGGGAAAGCATATACCTGCTCCAAGGCCCTGAGTTAGTCCATGGACCGTGGCAGCGTAGATCCGCAGTCATTCACAGAAAGCAGTCTTGTTCTGCTTAAGGTTCCACTGTGGATGCAGAAGAGCTTTTGGTTTTTGTTTGTTGTTGCTGTTATTTTGTTTTGTGTTTTTGAGACAGGATTTCTCTGTGTAACAGTCCTCACTTGTAGACCAGGCTGGCCTTGAACTCAGAGATCTATCTGCCTCTGCCTCCTGAGCACAACCACTGCCAGGCTTGGTTGTTGGTTTTTTTGTTTGTTTTAGTTTATTTCTTCTTTATTATTATTTTTGAAATGCATATGGGTATTTTATCTGCATGTTTATCTGTGTACCATATTCATGTAGTGCCCAGAGGGACCAGAAGAGGAAATCAGATGTCCCAGGATTGAGTTATAGATGGCCAATAGCTGCCATAAAGATACTGGTAATTAAACCTGGGTCTTCTGGAAGAATAGCCAGTGCTTGGAACTACTGAGTCAACTCCCCAACCCCTGTGATTTTTTTTTAAAGACAGGATGTCATGTAGCCCAGGCTGGCTTAAAATTCACTATGTAGTCAAGGCTAGTCTTGAACTCTGAGTCCCCTGCTTCTACTTCTCAAGGACTGGGGTCACAGGCATGGATCATACCTGGCTTTAGTTTTGTTTTGAGTCAAGGTCTCTTGTAGCATAAGATGGCTTTGAACTAACCCTACATCCTCATGAGCGGCCTTGAGCTCCTGATCCTCTCAAGATGATCCCATTGCTGTAAATGCTGCAAACATTACTCTGGGAATTCAAACAGAATGGTGAACTTGGGCCTCAGAGTGGGCCTGCCACAGCCTTGGAGCCATTCTTGAAGGGCTTGCTTGATGAGCCAGCTTGAAGGGATTATGTGTCTGTACTACATATGAATATGTGCCTGAATTTTCAGAAGTCAGGGGAAGGCATTAGATCCATTGCAGATAAAGTTACAGAGGACTGTGGGTTGTGGCCAATATTAAAGATCTGTGGAGTGCAGCAGCAATTTGCTGTAATTGTGGGAGGAAAAATGTAGATGGAGGCATCTTACATTTGCAGCCTTAATAGATTGAATATTTAAAGCTTGCTGTTGGAGACAGCATCTTTCTGTGTGGACTAGGCTAACCCAAAACTCTCCATCCTCCTTCAGGTGCTGATTGCTGGGATTACAGGTCTACAACACTATGCTCTGCTTTAAAGTCTATTTCTGTTGTAACATGGATCACAGCTATAAGAAGGGTATGTTTTAGCTGATCACTGTAAAGTGAGTTCCCTAGAATCCAAAAGTTCCAGATAGGTGTGATGTTATTGGCCTATAATCTCAGCACTAAAGAAGCTGAGGCTGGAGGATTACTACAAGTTTCAGGCCAGCCTGGTTGACTGAGTGAGTTTCCATTACTTTAATCCCAGCACTCAGGAGGCAGAGGCAGGCATACCTCTGTGAGTTCAGGGCCAGCCTGGTCTATACAGCAAGTTTCAGGACAACCAGAGCTACACAGAAAAATCCTGTCTCAAAAAAATCTAATAAATAGATACAGGTAGGTAGGTAGGTAGATAGATAGATAGATAGATAGATAGATAGATAGATAAGGAAATAAAAACAAAAATTAAATAAATAAATAAAAACCAGTGTTAGGAATTTGTAGAGCGCTTGCCTAGAATGCAGGAGGTGCTGGGTTCAGTTTCCAACCCTGAATAAAGCCTAAACAATAGACCTAGATTGATTGCAAATGCGGAAGGATTAGGAGTTCAAGGCCAGCTTTGGCTACCTAGAGAGGTTGTGGCCAGCCTCAGCCACCTGAAACCTTATCTCAAAACTCAATCATTCAATCAATTAACCAACTAACCATTCAGTCCTTGGGCTGCTGCTTCCTGGATTCTTGTTCTGCAAAATCTGAGGCCACAGCCTGACCTTTGTTCCCCATACTTGCCACTTTTGAGTTAAGCTGGGTGAGCAGCCCAGGGTGCTTAGGGAAGTGAATCCAAAACTTTCTGGCTGCCACGCCCCTCCTCCATCCCCCACATTGCACAAGACTCCGGCCCTGTGGCTGTGAGCAATGCTCATCCTCTTTTGAAATTACAACTGTGTGCAATGCCAGTCGCCCAAGATGCAGGTTTCCTGAGAAAAGGGATGAGAAACCTCACCCATGGGGCAGGAGGGTGGTGGGTTACCCTGGCCAGAGCGGGAGCACCCTCACTGTGCCAGGCCTCAGTGGGACCACACTTGCTCACAGGTGCTCTTGTGATGGGTGTGGCTATCCAGCTAGCAAGTGGCAGCTGGAGCCCTGGGTTGATAACGTTCAGATCATTCACGCGCTAAGCATTCACACACACCTCTCCTATCCTCTGGGCACTCTTTCCAGAGTCACCTGCTCCAAGGAGTCACCTATTCCAAGGGGCCACCTCTTTCCCAGCTGTTTGAACCTTCTTCCCCAGGAACTAATACTGCCTGGGCCAGTGTGGTCCAGTTTTGAGCTACTGGTGGCTTCACAACCTTGGAAGGAGTCTCCTTTCTCTGCCTTTTGTCCCCTTGTCAGTGAAGTGGAAATGAGGCAGAACAGAACAAAAAAATTTAGGGCACTTGGGAATGTAAGGGAGCCCCTCGCCTAAAGTGAAGAATTCCAGGATAGGTTCTGGGGGTGGCTTCCAGGATCAAGACACTTGCCTCATAGGCTTGGAGATCTGGGTTTAACTTCTGGAATCTACTCCACAAAGCTTCCCCTCACTCCCAACCCTTCCACTATTTTATTTTATTTCATGTATATAGGTATTTAGTCTGTGCCTGTGTTCGTATACCACTTGTATGCCCTGCGCCCTCAGAGGCCAGAAGAGGGCATTGGATCCCTTGAACTGGAGTTGCCAATGTTGGTGCTAGAAACCAAGCCTCGGTACTCAGCCAGGCAGCAGTGTTTCTGGTGAAGTGAATTCTATCTTTGGAACATATCAGAGTGAATGAGAGAACAGATCCCACAAAATTGACCGTCATACATGTGCTTAGTTAGGTGTGTATTTTTTTAAGATTTATTTATTTATTTATTATACAGTATAGTGGTACATGCCTTTAATCCCAGCACTCAGGAAGCAGAGGCAAATGGATCTCTGAATTTGAGGCCATCCTGGTCTACAGAGCCAGTCCAGGACAGCCAGGGCTGTTACACAGAGAAACCTTGTCTTGAAAAACAAAAAGAAAAAAACCTAGTAGCCAGTGCTGTTAACCACTGAGCCACCTCTCCAGCCTCCTAAGTATATTTTTTACTCAAATAAAATCATTCCCAGCAAATGCAAATCAAAACGACCCTGAGATATCACCTTACACCCATCAGAATGGCCAAGATGAAAAACTCTAGTGATAACACATGCTGGAGAGGTTGTGGAGAAAGGGGAACCCACCTCCACTGCTGGTGGGAATGTAAACTGGTACAACCACTCTGGAAAGCTATCTGGCGCTTTCTAAGACAAATAGGAATAGTGCTTCCTCCAGATCCAGCTATACCACTGCTAGGTATATACCCAAAGTTTGTTCAAGTACACAGAAAGGACACTTGCTCAACCATGTTTATAGCAGCTCTATTTGTAATAGCCAGAACCTGGAAACAACCCAGATGTCCATCAACGGTGGAATGGGTACAGAAATTGTGGTATTTTTATACAATGGAATACTACTCAGCAATCGAAAAGGAGGAAATCATGAAATTTGCAAGCAAATGGTGGGATCTGGAAAAGATCATTCTGAGTGAAATATCCCAGAAGGAGAAAGACAGACATGGGATATACTCACTTATATAGACCTATAAGATATGATAAACATAATGAAATCTATACACCTAAAAAAGATAATCAATTGAGCGGACATGGGGTAAGATGATCAATCCTCGTTTAGAAAGACAGATGGGATGTGCATTGAACGTATGACAGGAGTCTACTGAGCGCATCTGAAAGACTCTAACTAGCAGTGTTTTCAAAGCAAAGACTCATGACCAAACCTTTGGCAGAGTACAGGGAATCATAAGAAAGAAGGGGAGTTAGTCTGATGGGGAAAGGATAGGAGCTCCACAAGGACCAAATATATCTGGGCACAGCGTCTTTTCTGAGACTGACATTCAACCAAGGACCATGTATGGATATAACCTAGAACCTCCACTCAGATGTAGCCTGTGGTAGCTCAGTAACCAATTGGTTTCCCAAAGTGAGGGGAACAAGGACTATTTCTAACAGGAACTCAATGACTGGCTCTTTGGTATCCCCACCCCCGAAGGGAGGAGCAGTCCTGTTAGGCCACAGAGGAGGGCTTTGCAGCCAGTCCTGAAGATACCTGATAAAACAGGATCAGATGAATGGGGAGGAGGTCCCCCCTATCAGTGGACTTGGAAAGGGGCACGGTGGAGATGAGGGAGGGAGGGAGGGACTGGGAGGGAATGAGGGACTGGGAGGGAATGAGGGATCGGGACACGGCTGGGATACAGAGTTAATAAAATGTAACTGATAAAAAAAAAATAAAAAAATAATAAAAAATAAAAATTAAAAAAAATCATTCCCAGTATCCATGCAGGATGGCTTGCATGCAGCTGTAACTTCAGGGGATCATGGGCACCCGCACACATGTACACATATCTACATGAACACACACAAATACGGATAAGTAAAAAGAATAAAAAGGAAAAAGAATAAAAAGGAATCTCAAAACGAGAAGAAAGAAGGTTTGGACCATGTACATAGTGGTGGGGTGCTTGTCCAGTATGAATGAGGCCCTGGGTTCTGTCTCCTGTATTATAAGGAATGAGAAAAGCTTTCCCCTTGTAGGCAAAACATCCCGTACCTGAGCATCTAAAAAAAAATAAAATAAAATAAGGTTCCCGAAATAGAGAGCCAGGGAGACCAGGATGGAGGAGCCCTCCCCACCTGGAGAGTGGACCTCAGTCTGTGTCTGTCCCCACTTCCCACGTAGAGATCAGGTTTCACTTTGTAGACCAAGCTGGCCTTGAACTTGCAGGGATGCACTTGATTCTTTCCCCCAAGTGCTGGGATGTGCACCTCCACATCTGGCTAAGATGGGATCCCTTACTGACTGTGGAACTCACTGTTCTTTCAGCTAGATAAGCTGGCATCCTTTGTCTGCTTGCTACAACTGTGGGGTTCCAGGTTGGGAACAGCCTGGCTTTTCACTTGTGTTCAGAGGCCAGCCTGGGCTACACAGTGAGTTCCAGGAAAGCCAAATCCACATGGAAAGACCCTGACTCAAAACAAAACAAAACAAAACAAATCAATCAGAGTCATCAGGATTACTGAATAGGTAAAGGCAATTGCCACACAAGCCTAGTGAAGTGAATTCTATCTTTGGAACATATCAAAGTGAATGAGAGAACAGATCCCACAAAACTGACCATCATACATGTGCTTAGTTAGGTGTGTATTTTTTTAAAGATTTATTGATTGATTGATTGATTGATTGATTGATTATACAGTATTCTGTCCTGCAGTCCAGAAGAGGGCACCAGACCTCATTATAGATGGTTGTGAGCCACCATGTAGTTGTTGGAACTGGATAAACCAGTTGGGGCTGTCTGCCTTTGGGAAGAGACCATTTCTGTTCTCAGAATCCCTCCGTTGCCTGGGGTTCTTTGTCTAGGATGAAGGTCTTTGTGAGTTAGCATGTCTATTGGTGCCATCCTTGTCCAGGTCTTGTTTAGGCAGTCATGTTGGTGAGACTTCATGGGTTTAATCTTTCCGACATTTCTAGGAGACAAAAATCTTATAGCAAACTCCCTGATCCTCTGGCTCTTACAGTCTTTCCACCCTCTCTTCCACAGTGATCCCTGTGCAGCGGGTATAAGAGTTATGGTGTAGACATATCAGTTGGGACTAGAGACCACACAGTCTCTTGTTTTCTGCATTTTGATTGCCTGTGGTCCTGGAACTCGCTATGTTGCCCAGGCTGGCCTTAAACTCAACAGAGATCCACCTGTGCTGGGATTAAAGGTGTCTGCCAGTAAGATGCGTGTTTGTGTGTGTGTTGGGGATTGCTTGTGTGGAGGCCAGAAGTGAACTTGCAGAGGGAACTGGGAGCTGGTACTCTACTACCACCACGTGGGCTCCAGGACAGAACTCAAGCTACCTTTGCCCACTGAGTATGTTTCTGGTCCTGCACTAATTTCTTTATTCTAACCTTTGTGTGTTGATTTCAAAGCATGGTGGTGCTTGTTGGTAATCTTAGTACTTAGGAGGTAAAAGCAGGAGGATCAGAAGTTCAAGGGCAGACACAGAAAACTGGAAGCCAGTCTGATCCTCTAATCAGAGTAGTAGTTAAGGGACGGGAGAGATGGTGCACCACTTAAGAACACAGACTGGGCGGGGCAGTGCTGCAGCACGTCTTTGACACAGTACTTGGGAGGTAGAGGAGGGTGGATCTGTGAGTTCGAGGCCAGCCTGTTCTACAAAGTGAGTTCTAGAACATCTAGGGCTACACAGAGAAACTGTGTCTTGAAAAATGAATCAGAAAATAACAACAAAAGGACACACATTGCTTTTGCAGAGGACCTTTGTTCGGTTTCTATTATTCACATAACAACTTGTAGCCTTGCCTATAACTCCAGCTCCAGGGGACCTGTTACAGCCTTCTGGCCTCTGTAGGCTCCTGCATACATGTGGTACATATAAACACACAAGCATGTACATGCTCGCATACACACACACACACACACACACACACACACACACACACAAATAAAATGATTTGTAAAAAGTTTTTTAAAAACTAATAAAACAAATAGCAAACAAAAACTGAATTGGATGTTACAATGCATGCCTATAATGTGCGTGCACTCAGGAGGTGGAGGCAAGAGGACTGCTTCAAGTTCTAAGTGGACTGGACTACACTGGGAGTGCCAGGTCACTGTAGGCTACATGGCAAAAACCAAAAAGCATAACAAAATAAACACCCACAAGCAACCTGCTCCCAAAGAACCAAACAAACCCGTCAGCTGTGGGTCCTATTGGTTGATTTTATGAGGCCCGCCTCTCAGGGGTCCTAGATCCCTGCCCCACAGCACTGGCAAAAGCCTTTTCTTCATGATGACACTCACTGGCATAGAAGCCACTGTGGGTCAAGCTCCTGGTACCAAGCAGGAAGCAAGGCTTTGGCCCTTACCGGGGCTGGCAATGGAATGTTCTCGGGGGAAGATGCAGACAGTGCCTACCCTTCCTCCTAAGGTACTAAGGACAAACAGGTAGATACCACCAGAACTCCCTCTGGGGAAATAATGCACTCACTCCCCTTTCTTCCTGAGCTATGGAGGACAGGTTATGGGCAGAAAACTGCATAAGCTTAAAACAGCTGCATGGGTGATGCCTCCCTCATGGTTTGGTAGGTGGAGTCTCTGCCCTAGCTCTACCTAGTTCTATATCTTCTAGCCCCTTCCCAAGGCTGGTGCAATTAGAATAGAATAGCACACTCTATTGCTCTTTTTATTCCTTTTTATGAAGGAATGGACAAGGCCAGCTTTGACAGGTTTTTTTGTTTGTTTGTTTTTTGCAAAGGGCAGAGCTAGCCTCATGAAGACAGCAATGACTTGGTTCCGACAATATTTTTATATAACAGTGGTGGGGCTGTTCTGGCCAGACTTCTACTTCTGGTAGGAACTTGGATAATTTTCATCTCTTGGGCCCTGAGGACACTCCTAAGTGACAGTGGCTTTGTTTCCTTTTTATTTTTCAGGGCTTCACACCTGCAGTCCTGCCCTCCACCACTGACCTCCACAAGAGTGCTGTGGTGTGTGTACTCAGACATATAAAGCACATGGGGGTGTGCCCATCACAGATGCTCTTGAAGCTGAGCCTGAGCCTGTGTTGTTATTTCTATTGCTCTGTTTCCCATTGGTTTATTACTATTGATTTATTGTTCTTACATTGGTTTATTACTCTTACTGTCTTGTGGTGCTGAGGAGCAACCCTGGGGGGCTTTGCTTAGAGCAATGTATGCCTCTGCCTTTGCTTTGGGATGTTGTGATTTGGGAGTCATGGCTGGAGTTCCTTGGCTGCTTGCCGGGTGGAGGCTGGTGAACTAGGTAGGGTCAGAGCTGCACTTGCTTTCTGTCCAGGGGCAGCATTTTCACTCCAAACAAAGATTGACAGACACGCTATGGTTAATAATATTTAAAAGCCCAGTGTGAGTGTGGTGAGGGCATGCTTGTAATCACAGCCCTCCAGAAGGAGAGGCAAGACATACCAGATCTGAGGCCAGCCTACGATACAGGAGACCCATTCAAAAGAAAGAAAGAAAGGAAGGAAAGAAGGAAGGAAGGAAGGAAGGAAGGAAGGAAGGAAGGAAGGAAGGAAGAAAGAAAGAAAGAAAGAAAGAAAGAAAGAAAGAAAGAAAGAAGGAAGGAAGAAAGGACTCAAAATACACACATACACACATATACAAATTTAAAACTGGAGTAGAGTTCAGCGCATATTATAATATGCATATATTCTCAACACTCAGGAGTTGGAGACAGGAGAGCCAGTCTCAGGTATGTAGAGAGGTGGAGGCTAGCTTGGGCTACTTGAGACAGTCTCAAGATTACATGACGGTAGGATTGACTGCATCTTATCCCTTGGGAGCTTATTGAAGAGGCTGCTGCTCTCTGGTGGGCACTTTTAGTGTAGTAGCGAGAAAGTGAAGTCCTGCCTGTTGCTATTCTGATGTAGACCACCAGAGGGCAGAAGAGCACAATAGTCACATGTCATTCCCATGCCCCGCTGAGCAAGGACCTAGCAGTAGTGAGCGCTTCACAGTGGCGATGCGTGAACATCCTCTCTGGCTTCCACAGCGGCTCTGGGAAGGGACACGGCCCTTGTTTCCCCTCACGGAACCTAAGATAGAGCAGAATGAGGCACAGAGGCCTGCAAGCTTGTGGATGTCAGCCCCAGCCACCGTTGTTCCTGGCTCTTGGAAATTACAACTTTAACCAAAACTTTGCCCTTTGGTATGTGCTTTATAAAACCACTCACTTAGCCGGGCAGTGGTGATGCACGCCTTTAATCCTAGCACCCAGGAGGCAGGGGCAGGCGGGTCTCTGTGAGCTCAAGGCCAGCCTGGTCTGCAGAGCAAGTTCCTGGCTGACAGCCAGGGCTACACAAAGAAAAACTCTGTTTCAAAATAAAACAAACAAACAAAAACTGCCACTCACTCATTTAATCAAGAGAACACACTTGGTCACCCACTGAACATCTGGTCCCAAGCTTGGTTCATGTCTGTAATCCTGGCACTGGGGGTGCTGAGGCAGGAGGATGACCTGAAGTTTGAGAGCAGCTTAGGGAACAGAAAGTCTGTCAAAAAAAAAAAAAAAAAAAAAGAGGAAGCAGCAGCAGCCACCAGGGTGCTACCCTAGTCTCTTAAGGCCTTGCTGGAATGTGGTATCTATCCTAGCTGGAGACAGACAAAGACTGTAACAAAAATCAAGAGGCTAAATTTGGTTAGAGCCTGTACTGAGAAGCGGGGTGCGCGAAGGGGCTTATGCTGGGAGTGGAGAAGGACTAGGAGTTTAGCAGGAAAGTTTCAGGAGAGGAGAGCTGGGCAGAGGGAGCTTCGAGGTAGAAGGCCAGGGGGTAGGAAGGGCTCTAGAAGGCAAGAAGGCCAGTTTGGTCCGAAAACAGACACAGCCACTTCCCCACCCCCCACTCCAGCCACCATGAGAAACAATGAGTGCCACCTCATCTCCACCACCATTGAAAGTTGAAGTGGACGGAGATGGTCTGACTGCTGGGTGAGAAAAGAGGACATATGCATCACAGTGGGAGGTGGTGCCTATGAGCCCTGTGTCAGTGAGATGGAGAGAATGGAAGGGCCTGAAATGACAAGTCTTCCTGTTATGTTTTCCTTCTGTCATCAGAGGATATAAAGTTCTGGCTTTGGAGATGGAAGAAGGGGCTGGGAATCAGGCCTGTGGGGGAGGTGGGAGTGTAAAGACTCCTCCTGAGGGAAGCCCTGGGGTACCTCTACTTCCATCAAGACAGCCTCCTGAGGGCTTCTGGCTTCTAAAACTGTAAGGTTCTAGTTTGTGTAGCCTTAAGATTCTAGCTTTGTGTAGCTTGTAAAGCCAAGAACCCTGTGACTGTTTATTATGGAAGCAGCAGAAAAGGAGGGCAGCAGCAGGCCTAGGGCCACTTTTCCTCTGGCCATATTGCTTTGGTGGCCTCCTGTAAAAAGTGCTGTGGACAGTACACTGTGGGCTCTCCACAACACCCCAGTCTCTGGGAGCTTCTTGATTTCTAAGCTTAGTCTCCAACAATAAGACCCAGCTGACTGTCCTTGACAATGGGGTTGATTCCCTCCAGCAGCTCTGCAACCCAGTTCAGCATGCTTGCCTCCATCAGCCTTTGCTGGGAACAAGAAGGTAGCTTCAGCACATGTTCTCTGAGAGGCCAAAGCTGCACGGACAGTAGAGATCTCCAGGCTAAATGGTCAGGAGTGCCCCTGGATACTTCTGCAAGTGCTAGGCTGGAAGGGAGGGTTGTCTTGTCCTTCCATCACTGGCAGAATACACAATTAGGCACCTATTACAGCAGGTGCTTTTGTGGCCTTTGTTTTGTGTCCTCTCTGGGTCCCTGAAATGACTGCCTGCTGAGTGCCCCTCATCTATGCAAAGTTTACTGTGGGTGGTTTTCTACACTCCTGTCTTTCGTTACCTTCCTATTGCTGGGAAGAGACACCGCGACCAAGGCTACATATAAAAGAAAGCGTTTAACTGGGGCTCACACTTCCAGAGGGTCAGCGTCCATGATGGTCTGGGCAGGGAGCACGGCAGCAGGCAGGCAAGCACAGCGTGGGAGCAGCAGCTGAGAGCTTACGTGCAAACTCACAAGTGCAAGGTGGAGAAAACTAACTGGGAACGCACGGGCTTTTAAACCTTGACGCCCACCCCCAGCGACACTCCTCCTCTAGCAAGGCCACAGCGCTGAATCCTTTCCAAATGTTTTCACCAACTGGCAACCAAGTACTCAAGTACGCTAGCCTGTGGGGACCATACTCATTCCAAACGCCACACTCTCCCAGGACTTTTCTCCAAACCTGGGGGTACTTGATGACGACCTTGGGCAGGAGCAGCCTAGATCAGTTTGGGTGATGAGTACAGGAGGGCAGGGGTGGTTTGGAACCCCAGCCTCCAGCTTGGGGACGGGCCGTTATGGGGTGCTTCTGGTGTGAGACACAGTGGCCTCAACCACACACACCTGTCGTTTGATTTTTTTTTTTTTCTTTTCTGCTTCACCACTTTCTCTGTCCCTGCTTCCTGAAAACACTACTCTCCTCCCTGACCCCAACTCTTATACCCAGTCCTTGTCTCAGGTTCTGCATTCAGGGAAGTGCAAACCAAGGTACTCAAGAGTGACAGCAACCCAAACCTGGGTGATAAGTACCAGAAAGAGAGAGGATGAACAGCTCTGAGGCCCAACAAAGACACGGGTGGGGAATAAGTTCAGGTCACCTGAGACAGAGACACTGATGACGAAATGCAGCCACGAAACTTGCTTGAGTAGTAGACAGGAAGTCAGGGAGACATGTTGGGAAATGAGTTGAAGAATTTTATTGGGGTGAACTGAAATTTAGTGGGTGACGTGGGCTTATTAATGTCATGTCAAAGAAAACAGACCTAAGAACTAAATGGACACACCAGACCAAGTAAAAGTTATAATTCTCTCACCTGATGCCATAAAGCAGGGGTTCTCAAGCTGTGGGTCACAACCCCTCTGGGGTCAAGGACCCTTTCACAGGGTCTCCTAAGACAATCAGAAAACAAAGATACTTACATTACAGTTCATAACAGTACCGAAATTTCAGTTATGAAGTGGCAACAAGTATACTTCTATGCGCTGACATTAGGGTCACAGCACTAAGAAGGTTGAGAATCACTGTCACAGAGCCATGGACCCCAAGCACTGTGAATGCATGGCTCCACACCAGCCTACCTTCTGACACCTGAGGCATGTGTGTCAAGGACTGTGGACTCCCTGGCTCGGCTGTCTCTCCTGCTGTTGTCCTACTCAGCTGCCTGCCCCTGTGTTCCCTGCTGTGGACTCTTTCTCCACTGAACTTTTCAGCTTCACTCTCAGACCTGACTCCACAGCTGCAGCTCCAGCTTCTTCCCCGCACTGGTCCACTTCCCTCTCTTCTCTGTACAGACTTTCTCAGCCCTCTTCTGAAGCCTCTGGGACTCTGACTTGTATTCATTTTGTAATTCACATGCACACATTCATATGTGTGGATATGAGTGTGTGCACCTGTGTGTGCCTCTGTGTGCATACAAGTATGTATGTGTATGTGTGTGTGTGTGCAAGTATGTGCGTATGTGTAGATATATTTCCTATGTACCATGTGGTGAGCGTTATTACTAGTGAAAAGACTGGAAAAAAATGCTGTATTCACCAATTTGCCAGGATAGGCAGATTATACAACAAATTGCTGTCCAGAAATCACTAAACATTGGGAGTTTATTGCTACTCAACAAATTCTGGCATCATGTGATGGCATCAGCACGTCTGGCCACGTCTGAAGCATAATATCCTCATGACCTGGCTTTGCTCTTGGAGTCGTGTGTATGCTTGAAAGTCGACAGATGCAGGCTCCACTTTTTCCTTTTTCTAAAAAATTTAATTTAAAGAAATGTTTTGTCTGCATAATTTGTGTACCACATGCATCCAGTCCCCAAAAAAGGTCAGAAGAGGGTATTGGATCCCTGAAACTGGAATGATAGATGGTTGTGGGCTGTCATGTGACTGCTGGGAGTTGAACTGCGGTCTTCTGCTTGCTCAACCACCACACTATTTCCAGCCCTGCTTCTCTTTTTCTATCATTTTTCTTTTCCTCCCTTCCTTCCTTTTTTTAAAAAAGATTTTATTTATTTGTTTGTTTGTTTACATTTAATTAATCTATTTATGTATTGGTTTCTTATTGTTTCTCTTTGTATATAAATACTCCCTGATTTCCTCTGGTCAAAAGTTTTTGAGACAGTTCTGTCTGCCTTTACCAATTGGAGAGCTATCTGACTTGCCCATCCTGTGAATGGCCCCACAGATAGTAGAGGGTTTTTTGTTTGTTTGTTTGTTTGTTTTTTAGAGGTTTCAAACTGGCCACTAAACTTGCCTTTGACTTTGTCGGCCTTGGCCACCTTCATGTGGATGGATGCATGGTCCTAGGCACCAATGATGCAGTTGCTTGGGAGCATGTACAAATACTCACGAACTTAACCTGCTATTTTTAGGTATGTTGAGGCTGTGCCTCTCACTCTAGGTCCTGTGTGAGGGCAGAAAGCTATTTATTTCATTTTTAATTATGTATATGTGTGTGTTTATGAGACTGTGGGTTTGTTCCTGTGAGTGCAGTGATCATGGCCGCCAGAAGAGGGCACCGGATTGCTTAGAGTTGGAGTTAGGTGTTTGTGAGGTCCAATGTGGGTCCTCAGAAACAAAATTGGATCCTCTGTAAGAGCAACTTGTGTTCTCAACTGCTGAGCCATTCCTCCAGTTTGATCTCTCTCTATCCTCTCTTCTTCATTCTTTCCTCCTTCTCTCTCTCTCCTTTCTTCCCTCCCTCCATTCCTTCTTTTCTTCTTAAAATACAGTCTCACTATGTATTCCTGACTGGCCTCAGATTCACTGTGTAGTCAAGGCTGATTCTGAACTCGTGATCCTCTTCCCTTCAGCACTGCCATTCCGAGGCTAAAGGGACAGACAGCCCAGGCTGACATCAAATCCAGGTCCTCCTGCTTCATTCTCTTCAGGTCATGCCTACCTGAATGGGATATCACAACTGGCATTTTGTTTGTTTCTTTGTGACAGGATCTCACTGTATAGCCTTTACTCACTTCAAACTGATGGTGATCCTCCTGTCTGAGCTTCACAAATGCTGGCATCAGAAGAATGCACCACCACAGTCATCCAAAGTTCTTAGGAAATAAAAAAGAGCAGGAAAGACATGTGCAAAGCTGTCACCCCTGAAATTATGCACTGTTGTTACAGGATCATTTTCCAAACAATGGTCACAGGAGCCCCAGCCTTATCACACACATGGGTGGATACACTGTTTCTTCTTTCTTCTTCCTCTTCCTCCTCCTCCTTATTTTTTTTTTCTTTTGACACAGGGTCTCACTAAATATTTCTGGCTGTCCTGGAACTCACTGTGTAGACCAGGCTAACCTCAAACTCACATTCCTGAATTCTGGGATTAAAGGTATGGCCATCACACATGGCTGCTGGTGCTTCTTTGCTGGATCTCAGCTGTGTATGAATTATGCTGCTTGTCTCCTTAAGATTTCTGTTGCTGTGATAAACACTATGCCAAAATCCCCCAACATTTCCAGGCACAGTCCATTACTGAAAGGGGTCAGGGCAGGAATTCAAACAGGGCTGGAACCCAGAGGCAAGAACTTAGAGGCCATCTGAAGAAAGAAATTGAAGAAAATATCAGAAGATGAAAAAGATCCCGTGCTCATGGATTAACATAGCGAAAATGACCATTCTGTCAAAAGCAATCTACAGATTCAATGCAATTCCCATCAAAATACCAACACAATTCTTTTACAGACCTTGAAAGAAAAATTCTCAACTTCATATGGAAAAACAAAAAACTCAGAATTTTCAAAACGATCCTGTACAACAACAGATCATCTGGAGGTATCTCATGCCTGCTCTCGAGCTGGACTACAGAAAAATAGTAATAAAAATGGCATGGTATTGGCATAGAAGCAGAAAGGTGGGTCAATGGAACCGAATAGAAGACCCAGAAATAAACCCACACACCTATGGATACTTGAGTTTTGACAAAGAAGCCAAAACCATTCAATGGAAAAAAAAAGACAGCATCTTCAACAAATGGTGCTGGTCCAACTGGATGTCTGTATGCAGAAAAATGAAAATAAAGCCATGTTTATTACCCTGCACAAAACTAAAGTCCAAGTGGATCAAATAACTCAACATAAAACCAGACACACTAAATCAGAAGAAAAAGTGGGAAACTTAAACTCATTGGCACAGGAGACTTCCTGAACAGAACACCAACAGCACAGGCTCTAAGATCAACAATCAATAAATGGGACCTCATGAAACTGAAAAGCTTCTGTAAAGCAAACGACACTGTAATCAGAACAAAATGACAGCCTACAGACTGGGAAAGGATCTTCACCAACCATTTTATCTGACAGAGGGCTAATATCCAGAATATATAAATAACTAAAAGCAACAATAAAAAGCAACAAATCAAGTAATCCAATTAAAAAATAGGGTACGGAGATATAGAATGGCAGAGAACCACTTAAAGAAATGCTCAACATCCTTAGCCACCAAAGAGATGCAAATCAAAATGACCCTGAGATCTTACCTTACACCCTTCAGAATGGATAAGATAAAAAACTCAAGTGACAACACATGCTGGAGAGGATGTGGAGAAAGGGGAACCCTCCTCCATTGCTGGTGGGAATGTAAACGCGTACAACCACTTGGGAAATCAACCTCGTGCTTTCTCAGACAATTAGGAATAGCGCTTCCTCAAGATGCAGCTATACCACTCCTAGGCATATATCCAAAATATGCTCAAGTACACAACAAGGACATTTGTTCAACCATGTTCGTAGCAGCTTTATTCATAATAGCCAGAACCTGGAAACAACCCAGATGTCCCTCAAAGGAGGAATATTTACAGAAATTGTGGTACATTTACACAATAGAATACTACTCAGCAATTAAAAACAAGGAAATCATGAAATTTGCAGGCAAATGGTAGGATCTAGAAAAGATCATCCTGAGTGAGGTATCCCAGAAGCAGAAAGACACACATGGTATATATTCACTTATAAGTGGATACTAGACATATAGGATAGGACAGACATACTAAAATCTGTACACTTAAAGAAGCTAAACAAGAAGGAGGACCTGGGGTAAGATGATCAATTCTTACTTAGAAAGACAAATGGGATGGACATTGGAAGTAGGAGAAAACAAGAAAGAGGACAGAAGCCTACCATAGAGGGCCTCTGAAATACTCTACCTAGCAGATGCTGAGACTTACAACCAAACCTTGGGCAGAGTGCAGGAAATCATATAAAAGAAGGGGGAGTTAGTAAGACCTGGAGAGGACAGGAGCTCCACAAGGACAAAATACATCTGGGCACAGGGGTCTTTTTTGAGACTGATTCTCCAACCAAGGACCGTACATGGATATAACCTAGAAACCCTGCTTGGATGTAGCCCATGGTAGCTCAGTATCCAAGTGGTAACCTAGTAAGGGGAACAGGGACTATTTCTGACATGAATTCAATGGCTGGCTCTTTGACCTCCCCCTGATGGAGGAACAGCCTTGTTAGGCCATAGAGGAGGACATTGCAGCCAGTCCTGATGAGACCTGAATAGCTGGGGTCAGATGGAAGGGGAGGAGGACCTCTCCTATCAGTGGACTTAGAGAGGGGCAGGGAGGAGATGTGGGAGAGAGAGTGGAATTGGGAGGGAATAAGAGAGGGGGCTACGGCTGGGATACAAAGTAAATTAACTGTAATTATTATTAAAAACCTTTTAGAATAAACAGCCATCTATCTGATAAAAAAAGAAAGATACACATGGGATATACTCACTTATAAGTGGATATTAGACATAATATAGGATAAACATACTAAAATCTATAGTCCTAAAGACACCAAACAATGAGGACAATAGTAAGGAGGCTTAATCCTCATTCAGAAGGACTAACAGGATAGACATCAGAAGTAGGAGAAGACAGGGAACAGGACAGGAGCCTTCCACAGAGGGAATCTGAAAGACTTTACACGTCAGGGTATCGAAGCAGATGTTAAGACGCATAGCCAAACTTTGTGCAGAGTGCAGGGAATCTTATGGAAAAGGGAAAGATAGAAAGACCTAGAGAGGACAGCAGCTCCACAAGGAAACCAACAGAGCCCCCAACAAATCTGTGCCCAGAGACCGATACTCCAACCAAGGACCATGCATGGAGAGGACCTAGACTCCCTGTTTAGATGTAGCCCATAGGCAGCTCAGTCTCCATGTGGGTTTCCTAGTAAGAGGAGCAGGGGCTATCTCTGACATGGACTCAGTGGCAGGTTCTTTAATCACCTCTCCCTGGCTAGATGGCCTAACTAGGACACAGAGAAAGAGGATGCAACCAGTCCTGATGAGACCTGATAGGCTAGGGTCAGATAGTAGGGATAGGAGGACCTTCCCTATCAGTGGGCTAGGGGAGGGATATAGAGGAAGAAGAGGAAAAGAGGGTGAGTCCAGGAGGAGATGAAGGAGGAGGCCATAGCCAGGATAGAAAGTGAATAAGTTGTAATTAATAATAATATAATAATAATAATTAATAAAGAAAAAAGATTTAATAAAAAAAGAACTTAGAGGCTATGGAGGGGTGCTGCTTACTGGGTTGCTCTCCATGATTTGCTCAGCCTGCTTTCTTATGGAACCCAGGACCATCCAGGGCAGGGTGGCACCACCCACAATGTGCTTGACCCTCCTACTGATGTACCAACCAAGAAAATGTACCACAGCCAATCTGGTTGCTGTATTTTCTCAATTGGGGCTCTCTTCCAAAGTGACTCTAGCATGTGCCAATTAACATAAAACTAGCCAGCACATCTTTGAAAACTTTCATGGACATCTTTGAGTGACTTGTACCCCTTGGGACACATTCTTAGCATGAGACTTGTTAGGCTCAAGGAAAACCTCTAGAACCCTAGTCCTTCCACAATAAGCAAAGGCAAGCCATGGCAGTTCCCTCATCTGGGGCCCCATTTTCCCATCCTGCAGGTAGTTGATGTTAGGTCCTGGGATAATCCTGGCTTCTGTGGGAAGGGATTCTGTTCATTATCTCCCAGCCAGCATTTGCAAAAATAGCAGCCTATTCTGCAGGCTCTTCTGCCTTCCAGGATGTTTTAAAAATAAGAATCCTTACAAATGGAAAGCACTGAGTGTGTGTTCAGATGGTCTCTAAGAACAGGCTTGGGGCAGGGAGGAAGCCTCAGATGAGGGAGTGGCTATGTGGTACTCAACTTTCCTAATGCTGCAACCCTTTAATACAGTTCCTCATGTGATGACCACAAACACAAAATTAGTTTCATTGCTGCTATTATAAATCGTAATATAAATATCTAATATGCAACATCTGTGAAAGATATCCCTCCTCCCCTTCAGTGGTTGAGACCCATAGGATGAGAACAGCTGGCTCTGGAGTAACATACAGAAGAGAGCATTTCACCCAAGCGTGGTAGAAGTCATATCTGTGGAGATGCTGCTTTCTCCTGACTTTGGCCCAGGGATTGGGGTGTGTTTTGTTTGAAATGGGGTCTCACTATGTGGCCTTGGCTACCCTGGAACTTCCTATATAGACCAGGCCAGCCTCAAATTCACAGAGATACACTTGCCTCTGCCTCCCACATGCTGGGATTAAAGGCATTTGCCACCACACTGCTGGCTAAATCATGGTTGTTTTTCTTCATTCTAATCGCCAGTTCTGGCAGCCTTATAATTTGGTAGCCCTATAATCTGGCTACCCTGTCTATAATCCCCAGTAGACATATAGATGTCTATTCAAGGGACCAAGGGTGCAGAGCCCACTGCAGCCAGGTCAGGATCTGAATATAGGCCATCCAGTAGTCCCTAGTGGTTCAGCTACAGAAGTGCCTGGCCAGGCTGGAGAGATGGCTCAGAGGTAAAGAACTGGCTGTCCTTCCAAAAGATCCTATGTTCAATTCCCACCAACCATGTGGTGGCTCATAACTGTCTATAATGAGATATGGTGCCCTCTTCTGGCCTGCTGCCTAACACACAGGCAGAATATTACATAAACAAACAAACTAACTAACTAACTAATTAATTAAAAAGTGCCTGGCCATCTGTGCACGTTCTTCTTAGTTCTTATCAGGACAGCTAAGTATGAGGCATAGGAGGGAACTGCCTGTGCCTGGCTATGCATTTTAACATGTTCCAGGGGCATATGGCCTGTTACCATGACCTCCTCCTCCACAGCCAAGGATGTCAGCCTTCTCCCATCACTTAGAACAAAGGCAGGAACCCTGGGGCCAGAAATATGATGAGCACAGTCAGCAGGGTTTTGTTCTTCCCCAAGTTGCTGTGACATTGTGGGAGTTATGGTCTCTGTGGCTTGATTTGTCTTTGGATAAAACCATTGAGGGACCACCCAGGAATGAGAAAAACAACTATGATTATTTGAGTTGAAGCCAGGTGCAGATAGCTCTTGAAGGGCAGGGTGAACTGTTCTGAGAAAAACCATAAACAACCCGCTGTAAACTATAGAGCAAAAGTGGTCTGATTTTCAGGTATAAAAACCCTGTGCTTTGCATGTTCAGGGTTGTCTCCTGTCTTTGGAGGGGCAACCCATCGTGATTGGAATAAACCTCTTGCTTTTGCATTGAGTTGTGGTCTGTGAGTATTCCTGGGAAGGGCGTGATCCTGAGCTCCTGAGCTGTGAGATTCCAGGTCTTACATTTTGGTGCATTGTCCGGGAACTGGCGTGTCCCTTCCCCAACCCTCACCAGACTGGGCTCGGAGGTCGAGCTCGAAACAAGTTAGTCTGATTTCTGTTATGCTTGTCTCTATTTTACCACTCTGTTTCTGTTTAGGCGCCTATCTGGACCTTTTTGGTCGTCTGATCAGTTGTTGCAATAGACAGACATATCAGAATATTGCTTGACTGGGAAACTGGAGGACGCTCAAGATTCCATTTGGAGAGGCTAGGTTCAGGATGGTACTCCTCCCATCTGTTTCTCATCAGAGATGACCGCTATGAGGCAGCCTCTCAATCAGAATTCTGTGGTACCACCCACAAGGGCATCCTTGTCTAATTTCCTGTCTTGTTCTCTTTGTCTCTATCGTTGCCTTTTTGATTTTCTTGATGGATGACTTTATTATGGACGACTGTGACTACACCCTTGATCGTTCCTCAGAGATGAGATATAGGGCACATAACCTTTCAGTTGAAGTTAAAAAGGGAAAATGGCAAACTTTTTGCTCCTCGGAGTGGCCTACTTTTCAGGTTGGATGGCCACTGGAGGGCACCTTTCACCTTGGCAAGATCCTTGCTGTCAAGATTAAGACCCTCCAGACCCCAGGAGGCCACCCTGATCAGGTTCCCTATATTCTGACTTGGGAGGATCTAGTTCGTCACCCACCTCCTTGGTTGCACCTCTTTATTCTTCCCACAGGGACTTCCCCGACAGCCATCTGTGTGGTCAAGGAGGAGAAGATACTTGCCACTCCAGATACAGATCTCCTTCTTTTTGACCTGTCCGGACTGAGATTACAACACACCCGAAGGTAGGGAACACCTGAAGGTCTACTGCCAGACTCTAATGGCGGGTCTCTGTGGGGCCCGCTCGAAAGCCCACCTATTTGACCAAGGTAAGAGAAACGAGAGGGTTCAGGGGCCAGATGAATCTCCTGCAGCGTTTCTTGAACTGCTAATGGAGGCATACTGCCAGTTTACGTCCTATGACCCTACCTCAGATGAGCATAAGGCAATGGTGACTATAACCTTTATAGACCAGTCAGCCAGAGATAATTGTAGAAAACTCCAGAAAATAGAGGGTTTACAGGACAAGTCATTGAAGGATTTAGTGCAGGTAGCAGAAAAGGTTTTCTACAGCCGGGAGATGGAAGAAGAGAAAGAGGAAAGAAAGAAGAAACAGCAGGAAGCGAGAGAAAGAGAAAGGGATAAGAGGCAATACAGAAAGTTGACTAAGATCCTGGTCACCATAGTGCAGGAGAGTCATAACGAGAGAGAGTTCCTGGCAATCGGAGGGGCCCTCAGTCTAAGGATCAGTGTGCCTATTGCAAGGAGAAAGGACACTGGATCAAGGATTGTCCCAAAAGGTAGAAAAAGCCAGAAAAACTGAATGCTCAAGCCCTGGAGACCTGGGTCCTAACCCTGGGTGATGATAGCAACTAGGGGGGCTGGGGTTCAGCTGCTTCCCTGAGCCCAGGGTAGCCCTTAAGGTGGAGGGGAAGCCAGTCCACTTCTTGGTGGACACTGGTGCCCAGCATTCTGTTCTGTTACAAGATTTTGGAACTAAAAAAGAGAAAAAAATCATGGATCCAAGGAGCCACTGGATGTAAACAATATTCATGGACTACTCGAGGAATGGTGGACCTTGGAGTGGGCTGGGTATCCCACTCATTCTTAGTTGTCCCCGAGTGCTCGTACCCGCTGTTAGGGCGAGATGTCCTAACTAAGATAGGGGCCCATCTTTATTTTAGACCAGATGGCCCACAGGTGACAGACACTAAAGGGGATCCCATTCACATGTTGACGATTCAACTGGAAGATGAATACTGCCTGTTTGAAAAGGTGGTAAGTCCGGAAAAAGACATTGACTGGTGCCTAGAGAGACATCCCAGGGCATGGGCTAAACGGCTGGCCTAGGGAAAGCAGAGAGACAGCCCCCAGTTCAGATAGAGCTGAAGCCTCAGGCTACCCGGATCATGGTATTCCTTAGACAATATCCGATGTCTAAGGAAGCCTGTGATGGGATCCGCCCTCACATACAGCGGCTCCTTGACCTAGGGGTTCTCAAAAGGTGCCAGTCCACCTGGAATACTCCATTGCTGCCGGTCTGAAAGCCTGGGAGCAACGACTATCGACCAGTACAGGACTTGGAGGAACTTAACAAACAGGTCACAGACTTACATCCTACTGTGCCCAACCCATATAACCTGTTGAGTTCCCTTCCCCCTGACAGGGTTTGGTATACAGTCCTGGACCTTAAGGACGAATTCTTTTGTCTTCAACTCAGCCCTACTAGCCAAGACATTTTCGCTTTCGAATGGAAAGACCCAGACTCAGGGGTCTCAGGCCAGCTTACATGGACTCGACTTCCTCAAGGATTTAAAAATTCCCCTACCATATTTGGTGAAGCCCTACACCGGGACCTGGTGCCCTTCTGGGCCACCAATCCCCAGGTAACTCTTCTCCAATATGTGGATGACATTCTATTAGCTGCAGATTGTAAAGAAAGCTGCCTTGAAGCCACCGACCGGCTGTTGCAAGAGCTGGGTGAACTCGGCTACAGAGCGTCAGCGAAAAAGGCCCATTTCTGCAGGAAACAGGTCAGTTATCTGGGATGTATATTAAGAGAGGGAAAGAGATGGCTATAAAAGAGAGAGGCTAGAAAAGAGACTGTATTTCATAGTCCCCCTCTGAGGACTACTAAACAACTGAGGGAATTTTTAGGTACAGCAGGTTTTGCCGGCTGTGGATTCCGGGATTTGCTGAGATGGCAGCCCCTCTGTATGCCCTTACAAAGGGCAATAAGTCTTTCATCTGGGGAAAGGATGAACAAGCCACATTTGATAATATGAAACAAGCCTTAATGTCAACACCAGCATTGGGACTCCCTGATGTGACCAAACCCTTCCATCTCTATTGGTTGAGAATTGGGGAATGGCCAAAGGGGTGCTAACACAGAAAACTGGATCCTGGAAGAGACCGGTAGCCTATCTATCCAAAAAGCTTGATTCAGTAGCGGCAGGATGGCCAGCCTGCCTGCGAATAGTAGCGACAGTGGCGGCGCTAGCAAAAGATGCAGACAAACTGACTCTGGGCCAGGACCTCACCAGCTATGCTCCTCATGCCCTTGAGAGTCAGCCGCTAGAGGAAACTGTCCCGGTGGTACTGACCACTGAGCTGCCCAGGGAATGACTCAACTACTCAGAAAGTGACTTAAAGCTAATACGGCAAAAGCGGGGGCTATTTGACACTGATGTGAGGGCCTGGATTGATTCCAAAGGTAAGATCATTCTACCACAGAAAGATGCTGAGAAATTAATAACTCAGATGCAGAAGTGGACTCACTTGGGGGCAAAGAAATTGGCTGAAATTGCCCACCAATCCCAGTACTGAATACTAAACCTCACCACCCTGACTGAGAGAGCGACTCAGGAGTGTGAACCCTGTCTAAGGGTAAACATAGGTAAGAATTTCCAGAGCTCAGGGAAGCAGCCGGCAGGAACTAGATCCGGAATGCATTGGGAAGTGGATTTCACTGAAATTAAACCAGCCAGGTACTGCAATAAACATCTCCTGATCTTTGTGGACACCTTCTCAGGATAGGTGGAAGCTTTTCCCACAAAGAAAGAAACCGCTCTGGTCGTAGCCAAAAAGATTCTGGAAGACATTTTTCCTCGGTTTGGTATTCCAAAGGGAATTGGGTCAGACAATGGGCCGGCCTTCGCTGCTCAGGTAAGCCAGGAGGTGGCCAGGTTTCTGGGGCTTGGTTGGGAATTGCATTGTGCTTATAGACCCCAAAGTTCAGGACAGGTAGAAAGAATGAATAGAACAGCAAGGCAGTTTTTTTTTTTTTTTTTTTTTTTTTTTTTACAAAAAGGGTGCAAATCAGTGAGTAAGCACACATGACCAAGATAGCCCTGTCTATTATCCCTGACATTGGTCTTGACTATGTCCGATCTCATTGGTGGGTGCTGAACTTCACAGTCTGACACAATTAGCTAATTGGTGCAAAGGAGGATGGGAAAGAAGGTTTGGGAAATACAGGTCTTTGTGTGGCTAACTACCTCCCCCCCAAACTTTTTATTGATTTTTTTGTGAGTTTCACATCATGCACCCAAGTCCCATCCATGTCCTCATTCTTTCATATATGCCCTCCACCCTTGCAGCCTCTCCCCAACAGAAAATAAAAATAAACAAAAACAAAAAGAAATAAAACAAAGCACAGGAAACATCTTGTCCTGAAAGCTGTAGTGTGTCATGTCACAGTGTGTCCCTCTGTCCCCACATCTTTGTTTGAAAGGGTTTATTGTAATGAGTCATTGGTCTGGTTCAAGGC
The DNA here is from genome assembly GCF_030254825.1 of Meriones unguiculatus. Taxonomy (NCBI): domain Eukaryota; kingdom Metazoa; phylum Chordata; class Mammalia; order Rodentia; family Muridae; genus Meriones; species Meriones unguiculatus. The sequence continues at coordinate 25,511,216 of NC_083363.1, forward strand.
CTCTGGCTTCTTTCTGGGACTCCTCCCAGTTATCCTGTTGCCCTTCATCGTGGAGATTCTGTAACTTTAGATCAGTAGGACCGGCCCTTTCATGTGCTCCAACAGTTCACAGATGATTCAGGGGTGGGCCAGCTCAAAGCCTTGGATCTGGGCCTGGGTGGTAGCCGAGCTGGTCAGCCTGCCAGATCTCCCTTATCCTCACCACCAGTGCAAGCTCTCCAGCACTGCCCTGAGTAGCCTACTCAACGCCGCCTTTGGCAAGGAGCTGGATCAGCATTCCTGCCCTTGGGGCCAGCTCACCTACACCCATACCATCACAGTCAGCTCCACAGTGCTGTCTAGAAGTGCAGGGCCTGCTCTCCTGAATACTTCAGCTGGTGAGGGGCAGCACTAGCTCTCCCAACTGCCACAGGTGGCAAAGGGTGAGGGGGCAGAGTGCATCACCCATGTACCCAAGACATCTCACAGCAGAGTGGTAGGTCAGCTCTTTCACACTCATACCCTCCTGACCAGATCACCCTAGTCCCAATACCAGGGCCAGCTCCACTGTACTGCCCAGGCAAGGTATAGGGCCTGCTGTCCAGGGAGCTACAGCCAATGAGGGCCTCTGCACAACCCTTGGGCATCCATGTGGTCTGGGGCAGCTGCCCAGACCAGGGACATCCACATGATCTCTAGTGGTAATATGAGCCATGAGCATCAGCACTGACCCCTGCTGCTGCATGGCTCTCAACCCAGACATGGCCCTCAGGAGCAGTACAGGCTAGGACTTCACCACAGCCTCAGAAGGCAGCGCTGGCTATTAACAGCAGTCTACTCCTCTCCACCCTTGAGTCTCCATTTCTATCTCTCTTCCCAATGCTCAAACTGTTTTGTTTCTTTTTCTCTCCCATCTGCCCACCACATACTTGTGCATTCTAGTAGCTCCCTCTGCAGATGAGCCACACCACTAGCTGGCCTCTGTGTGTGTGCAGCCTGCCTGGCCATGTGGTGGCAGGCTGGCCTCTGGGGATGTGTTCAGCCCAGTCCTGTACCATTCTGTCCACCCCATTTCCTTTCTCCCCTCTCTTCCCAGTCCCCTCCCTCCTACCTCCAACATATTGCATGGAGGCAGTCAGGCCTGTGCATATCTTCTTCCTCCAATGCTGCCTAGGCCACGTGGTATGGCAGAAGGTGGGCCTTGGTGTATCTATGACCTGCCTGTTCCAAGTGGCTGCAGGCAGGTCTCTTGAGGCTAATTACCTTGATAGAATATATATATATATATATATATATATATATATATATATATATATAATGTAAATATGTATATATTTCACAGATTGGATGGTCTGATGTCCCTACTGTATAGACAGACTGAGGTGCAGAGATGAACAGCAACCACTCAAGGACACTGGTGTCAACACAGGGACAAGACCTTGACTTGAATTCCATTCAGGGGGCTGAATCTAAACTCTCTCTCTCTCTCTCTCTCTCTGGATTTCCAGAGACAGGGTTTCTCTGGTTTGAGACAGGCTGTCCTGGAACTCACTCTGTACACCAGGCTGGCTTCAAACTCGGAGATCTACCTGCCTCTTCCTTGGGAATTCTGGGATTAAAGGCAGGCACTGCCACCTGCCCTGTGAGTCTGGACTTTTATCAACAGTGGTTTCTTAAATCATCAGCCCAGGAAGCCTGGGGCAGTGAGGAGCCAAGCACTGAGTCACAATTCATGTCAAGCCAGTCAACACAGGCACAGGGACTCTGCAGCAGAGGCAACCACTACAGGGCAGAGCTGTTCCAGCCATGAAGAGGTTCCAGGCCTCAGAATTATCCCAACCATATCCAAGTGGCTATGAACCCCAAGATGCTGCCCAAAGCAGCCCTCCAACTTAGAGGTACAGGTGCTGGGGCTGGAAATAGAGCACCCAGACAGGGTGAGGGGACAAATGGTGCCGTGGTGCCCTTCTCAGCTTCTGTGGGCTTGACAGTCCATGTAGGCTCCATGAGGCCAGCTAGAGAATTACTCTTCTATTCAGGAATTAGCACGATTCACTGTGGGCCCCACCATTACTGCCTAAGGGAGCTATCTCCTGTTTCAGGGATGTGGGGAGCACAACACTATCTGATTTAGAGCACAATCTCTCTCTCTCTGTCCTTGGATAAAGAGCTGGTGCTTAAGAAAACACAGCTCCCAGGGCCAAAGCTGGGACAGACTTTCAACTTCAGTGAGAATTTGTTTTACTGGAATGTCTCTCAAGCGCCAAGTGCTTCCCTTGGCTCTGTAGGAAGTCAGGCATCTACCTAATCAAGGAAACAACAGTGGCAGGGGACAGTATGAAGCCAAGAGGAGGCAGGCTGTGCCATGACAAGCTACGGCCTGCCTGGATTCTGTGTAAGGACAGGGTTGCTCACAGAAAGTATTCTGAAGCATCCAGAGAGGGTAGGAAAGATGCATGCTTACTCCAAACACCTGGCAAGTAGTGTGTCTGTGAAAATTAAGAGCGGCAGAGGTGCTGCTGGCAGTTCGCCAGGTTCTTCGTTTCAACCCTCAAGCAGGAAGGTGTCTGAAGCCACAGCCCTCACTCCTTGTCCCGAACAAAGTTAACCTGGAGGGTAAGTGGGCACAAGCTCCTCTGGCTGGGTGCTGGCCAGATCTCACACAAAGCTCTGGACTCAGTTCATTACCAGCAGAGCCTAAAATGAGTGTGGTGGTACACATTGGTAATCTCAGCTCAGAATGAAGAGGCAGGAGGACTGGAACTTCCAAGTCATCCTTAGCTATATAGCAAGTTTGAGGCTAGCCTGGGCTACAGAAGACCCTGTCTCAAAGATACACAAACAAGACTTGTCTTTCTCTTAAGCCTAGAGCTAAAAAATATATATTAAAATAGCTTCTTGACACTTTTCAATTCTGTTTCAAAACATAAAACAAAACAGAATCAGGGGTCAGTAAGATGTTTCATTGGGTAAAGGAATTTGTCACCAAGCCTGAGCTGACTCCCCATGACCCACATGATGGAAGGAGAGAATAGACTCCCACAAATTGTCCTCTAACCTCCACATGTGCACCGGGACATGTTCCACCCCCAATAAATATAACTTTTTAAAAGAACTTGTCATGAGCCAGGTGGTGGCAGCACACACCTTTAATCCCAGAAAATAGGAAGCAGAGGCAGATAGATCTACGTGAGTTCAAGGCCAGCCTGATCTACAGAGTGAGTTTAGAATAGCCAGACCTACACAGAGAAACCTTGTCTTGAAAAACTAAACCCAGGGCTGGAGAGATGGCTCAGAGTTAAGGCCCTGAGTTCAATTCCCAGCAACTGCATGGTGGCTCACGACCATCTATAGTGAGATCTGGTGCCCTCTTCTGGCATGCATGCACATATGCAGACAGAATGCTGCATAAATAATACATAAATCTTAAACAAAAACAAAAGAACTTGTCATGAAACTCACTGAAACAAACACAAAACTGGGGGGAGGGGAGCTGAGACCTCAAGGGCAATGGCCACTCCAGGCTCTGTGGAGTTCACACTGCCATCCCTTTGGTCTCCATCTGGAACTAACTGCTTTTTCAGGTTAGATAACCCTGGTACCTCTTCTCCATCTTCACCCTCTCTTCTCCATCTTCCATGTCTTTGTCCTGGCACAGGCCTTCTTTACTGATCTTTCCAGACTATCTCAGGGCCTTCCCTGCCCCTATTTCTGCCCCCTCCAACCCAGTTTCCTCACTGCCCACATTGCTGCTTATACCTCCTCCATCCCTCTGTACCCAGATCCATTTTAGCACTCTGTGTTTGACATGTGGGAGAAACTCATCAAATACCTGATGCATATCATGACAAATTCATAGATGTGCACCTGTACCAGCTCCAGGATCAGAAGAGTCCACACTTGGTTTCTTTGTTGTTTTTGAATTTGTTATTACCCCATCTTACAAGTGCAAAAACTGAGGCAAAGAAAACTGCAGCCAGTAGGGGCAGAACTGACCTCACCCCTGTGATAGCTATTCTTAGTTGTCAATTTGACTACATCTAGATTCAACTAAAATCCAAAAATGGAGGGCACACCTTTCAGGGTTTTCTGCTTAATTTCAAGTAGGAAGTTCTACTTCCAATCTGGATCTTTGAGAAGGAAGACACACCTTTGGTTAAGATCTTTAATCCAGATCTAATTTGGGCCAACCCTTCAGCTAAGAACTACTTAAAAACATGGGAGGAAGGGAAGCTTTTGCTCTTTGCCTGCTTGCTCTGATGTTGCTAGCAAATCCGTTCTTTTACTGGCTTTAGAGTCTACTTTTTCAGGGTTTCAGTGTATACCGAAGACTAACTGAGACATCCAGCCTTGTGGCCTAAGCAAGCTAGCAAACAGCACCCTCCATGGCCTCCTCAGCATCTGTTTCCAGGTTCCTGCCCTGTTCCTGTCCTGACTTTCTTCCATGATGAACGGTGTGATATGGAAGCATAAGCCAAATAACCCCTTTCCTCCCCAAGTTGCTTTGGTCATGGTGTTTCATCACAGCGAACAGTAACCCCAACTGTTAAAGTCCCTACCTGCTGCAGGGCATGGCTGACATATGCTGCCCTCTACCTAGGGGTGGGGCTTCTCTCCCAGAGGCCCTTCACTAGATAACCAGACATCTTTGTTCCAGACATCATTGTTCTGTACCCCCTTTCCACCCTTTCTCCCCTTCTTGTCCTCTCTCTCCCTTCCCCACCTCCCAGCACACCCCCTTCCCCTTCCCTCACTGCTCCCAAAAAACCTGCATTTATATAATAGAGCTTCATCTCTCCATTAGCTCATTCTGTTTTATTTAATCAATCACTAACTAAGATAAGTCTTGAAATGATGATGTGCACAACAGATATTACACGAAAGAGATTTATTAGATGAAGAAAGAGAGAGAGAAAGAGAAGGAGAGAGCTAAGACATGATGGGGGATGGGAAGAGGCACCATGACAGAGAAAGGAGACAGCAAGAGACCGCAAGACGAAGAAGGCAAGAGGGAGTCAAAGTGGCAGTTGTTCCTTTTACAGCCTTGGGGCGCAGCTGAACTGCACCTGCCAGGTGCATCTACCTGGGGGGTAACACATGATGACATCATAGGTTACTAGGCAACCCAGAAGCAGGCTGCCTAAATACTAACAAGTCCTCCACCCCACTTGTCTCCTGGCTCCTCAGTAACTAAGCCCAACCAGGTGGGTCCATTTCCCATGACTGTATAGAGGCTTTGGGAATCCCGAGGTGCACTTTCTTCAAGTGAAAGCTTAGATTCTCATGTCTAAAGAGACGCCCTTGTAAGCTTGGGCTGGTGACACAGGCCTGTAATTTCAACACTTGGGAGGTATGTTGGCTCAGGAATAGCTGCACACTGACCACTCAGACACCAGACTCAGATCAATGGACGTTTATTGAACGCTTAGCAAAATCTGATCTGTAAGGGACATAGCTTGGATTCAAGAACCAAGATTGAACCCAGTCTGTTTCTAAGGTAGGCTTTCCACAAGAAAAACTGCAACCAGGTAAAAACCAGGTAAACAGGTATAGGAAGAAAGGATAGGGCAGCATTACATCATTCTGACTAGCTAAACAAAGGTCTTTAACTGAACTTTAACTTTTGGTTGGTTCTGTAGTTGGGGGACTTTACAGGATGTCCAGGTAACAAAGTATACAAAGTTTGAGAAATGAAATCATAGAGACAGAACAAAATAAGAAGTTATTCTGACCTTACAAAGTATCAGCATCTTAATCTTTGGGAGGTGGAACGTGAGAACCTGAACTTAACTTTACCTTACAATCAAGATGGTGTTGTAAATTATTAATATTTACTATCTTTTAGTTCAGCAGCGGTTATTCCTAAACCAGCTGTATACCCATATCACCACACAGAGACTAGGATTTTTTTTTTTTAATTAACCTGGAGCACAATGCTGGGCAATAGTTACTCCATCTTTAACCTCCAAGCCTGCATAGTTTCCTATCATTCAGATTTTACCCATTACGCTTGCTAGAGTCCTGTGGAAAAGAGTTACACGGTGGGTTCACAAATCACACCACTCAACTGGTTCCACGTGGGAAGTTTATTATTAATAGGGAAAGGAGGAAGAGAAGGGAAGGGGGAAGGGGTCACAGAGACTATCTCTGGACAAGGCAGGAGAGAAAGGGGGGAAGCTTCGAGTTCTCTTATAAGGTGACCTAGAGCATTCACAGGTGGTTCCAGGTGTTCTGTACATGGATTCACAGATGCCTGATATCTGGTTTGTCAGGTCCCTTGGGGCTGGCCATAGAGATGCCTGCTTACAGATCCCAACATTCCTCCCTTTTTGTTTTATTAAAAAGTGAGGAGCTAGGAAGGGGTGATGGTGGGGAGGGCATGGGGCAACCTTTGTTCTTCAAGCTACTTCCTGCTGATTAAGGGCATCGTCATTCTCAGGGTACAGCTGGTCCCACCATCAGGGTCAATTGGAGAGTCATTGTCATCTGGTTCTGTGAGCAGAGGTTGATAATTCTGTAATAGTAATTGATTAATGGTTTGGTTAGAGAATTTTTGTATTTGTTGCTGGAAGAACGTAGAGAGGAAGTAAATTAAGCAGGGTGCAAAAAGCAAAAGCAGAAAGACTAGCAGAAGAGGTGTGAGGAAGGGCAGAATCCATTTTCATACAGGGCTCTGGAAGGCCCAAGAGCTAGAAGCCTCAAGCTATTTCCTTTGTTTTTGTAAATCTGTCTGGAGTTGTTGGATTTTGTCTTTTACTATACCTGACTGGTTGAGGAGGTGCAGAGGCCACTTTCTTCAGCTGTGAGGAGATCCAATCCATGTCGGTTTTGAAGTACTACTGCTGCCAGCAAGTCAATCTGTCCGTGGAGGGTTAGTATTGTCTGAACCACTTGCTGAAGGTCCTGGATGAACTGGGAAGAAAGCTGATAATACAATGATAATGAAGTGGCTAATCCTGCTGTCCCGGTCCTGACAGCTGCCTTGATTCCTGCAACAGCCAAGAGGGGCAGGATTTTAATTGTCCTCTTATCCTACTGGGAAGCTATTGAGTCCATGACCAGGATTGATAGGGGCTCTTTTTTATTTATCACCCCCAGCTCAGGGAAGAGGAGTCCCAGTGGGCAAACTCCTGACCAACCAGCAGGCAGATGATGGTAGACCTGAGTACCACAAAGAATTGAGTTATTATTAATAGTAGGGCTTTGGGGTTGAGATGACGTATCAAGTTATAATATATGTAATATAGTTTTATTACATTCTAAGGAACTTAGCATTCCTACAGAGTGTGTCCTGGATGCCTTGAAACAGCTTGCCACGCCAAAGAGGGTGATATGAGAAAGGTAGGGGGTTGTGGCAACATCAGAGTCAGGGCAGTTAGTAAATGATGAAGTCACTGCAGAAGCTGTCAGTGGTAATTCTGAGTTGGTCCCAGGTGGGACACACAGCCAGCAAGCTTTAAAACAGCTCTGTTGGGTCACATTAAGGAGCTTGTAGGCCAAGGTCAGAGTCTGAAGTAAAAGAAGAAATGACAGGTTTGTATTATTTAGGAGGGAGGGGGTGTCAGAGAGGCAAAGACCTTAGATGCCTGAGCCTACCAGCAAACTCAAACAGTTCCTGGGTGGGGAGCAAATATTGAAATAATTAAAGCAAGTCACATCAATTTAAGAAAGAAGTTCCTGGAACTGCCAAACTTGTTTTCTAAAACTACTTCCTTATAGCAGATATGGTCCAAGGTCACACAAACAAGTTTTAGGAACTTCCTCTTTTCTGTCTCACGGTGAAGGCCAGGGTGAAAACTTGTTTTTTGATAAATAACAAAGCAGCTTGATAAACAAGCAGCTCTCCAAAATTAGAGGAGTGTTTAATTACCTTCTCGCCTTCTCCCATCTTCAGGGATTGGGTAATATACCAGGTGGGACTCTGTAGCTGAATGACCACAGGGGAATGGTGCCTAACAACAAAGGGATTTTGGACATCCCAGACTTGAGAGGCTGGTGTCATAACTGCTAGGAAGGTAGGGCAGGTAGGAGGAGGAAGAGAGAGGATGCTGGAGAGCTTGAGGTCAGGCAAATGGGTGGAGTAAAGGAGATAGAGGCTCCCACTTTGGCTAAAAAGTCCCTTCCCATTAAGGGAACTGGACAGGGTGGCATTACTGAAAAGGAATGAGTCAAGGGGACACCCCTGAAAATACAGTTAAGTGGTGGAGTGTGACAAGGCTGGCAAGGTTGTACCCCTACCCCGACAATAGAGGAACTACAAGAGAGGTTGGTCCCCAGTACTCCGTTAGGACTGAATGAGTGGCTCCAGTGTCCACAAGGAAGGAGATGGCCCAACCTGATACTATGATGATTACCCATGGCTCCCTGTTAGTGATGGCCGTGGTCAGGTCAAGGGAACCCAGGCACCTTCAGTTGTCCGTAGCCAGGCCTAGGATATCAGCCAGAGGGCGATCTGGGGGTGATGCTCCCATATCACGGGAGAAACGGTGGCAGTCAACACCCCAATATCCCTCTTGGTGACATTTTGGACATGGCCCCGGTGGCTTTCGGGGGTTAGGACAAGCCCAGACCCAGTGATCCTGTCTGACCCCCGAGGTGGGGAGTCCCTCCATCCCTCGGGATAAACGCCGGACCCCGATGACCAACGAAGACACGTTCTCGATGCAAAACAGCAAGAGGCTTTTATTCACAAGCTGGCCCACCGGGGCTCAGCACAGCCCCCATGCAAGGAACAGTGGAGAGCTCCGAGCAACAGAATCACAGAGTTTATGAAGGCAAAAACCACAAAGCAGGAGGGGGTCTAGGGGTGAGGGACTTTCCTAACGGGGCAATCGGTGATTGGTTGTATCCAGGTGCAGTGAGTGCAAAGCAAACAGGAGGGGGGTCTAAGGATTGTTCGCACTTCTCTGTCCATGATTACAGAAGGGAGTGTCTCAGAAACGTTTTGTATCAGATAATGATTAAAGCTCACCAGTTCAAGTACCCATGGTCAGGGCCAAGTTAACCTCACAATCCTTTTGACCACATTTGAGGCAGGGACCTGGTGGTCCTTGTGCCTTAAAAGGCAAGGGAGCCTGAGTAGTGGCTGAGGCTGGTCGGATGACCTTGGCCAGCATTTGGTATTTTTGGTTGTAGGCTTTTTCATCTCTCCTGTGGTACACCTTAAAGGCCAGCACTAAGACTTCTGCCTGTGGAGTCAGAGGACCCTGAGAGACCAAAAGATTAAAAATCAGCAGCTATTAATATTTAAGGCCTGAACTAGGTGGGTGGAGAAGTCCAGAAATGCCCTGAGGGGAAGAATCTGCCTTACTGCATTCTTTCCCCACTCACTAGAGATACAGTTGCTAGGAAACTGGGTCATCCCCCTAGGGAGGGACACCAGATCATTAATGGTTTGGGGGCCTTCCTATAGCCAATCAATTCAAAATGTAGCATTTTGACCAATAGATGCTTGCATGGCAGGAATAGCCTCTGCCTTGGGCATGCTGGGAGGGACCAGAATCTTTAAATCACCCAACTAACCTGGGCACTGGGCTCTCGGCTCTCACCACTTCTGCATTGGGGGGAGGGGGAAGAATGAGCCCAAGCTGCAGCTTTTTGTAATAAAAAGAGCCTCATTTATTTACAGCACAGTCTATTTATTCCTGGTCTTTGGGGGTTCGCAAACTGAGCAGAACAGTCCCCTCTCCAAGGATTTAAGCTTAGCCCTGGTGTCGGGGTAACTTTGGAAGAAAAAGTAGGTCATCAGAAGTTGCCTACCCTCTGTACTTTTGGGGCCTAGATTAGTGTGTTGTAAGAGGGCCTTTGTAAGGTGCTCTAGGAATTGAGATGGGTGTTTTTTTCTGTCCTGAATGACCTCCTGGAGCTTTTCATAATTAACTGGCTTAAGGGCCGCCTTGAGGAGACCAGCCAGGAGGCAGGTCTTGAACTGATCTCTGGTTAAAATGCCTTCCGGAGTATTGTAATCCCATTGTGGATCCTGGTTGGGTACCGCCTCAGCCCCAACCGAGTGTGAAGCATTTGTTTGGTGAACCTCATCTGCATGTGTTCTAGCCTGTTCCCAAACTCGTCTGTGTTCCTCAGGTAATAGGTTATTGGTAAGAATCATATATATGTATATATGATTTTATATATATATATATATGATTATATATCATGGAAGGTGAGACTATAAGATTGAGGGAGATATTGAAATTCTTTAACGAAAGTAGAAGGATTAGAGGTATAGGATCCTAATCTCTTTTCTACTTGAGAAAATTCAGTTATTGAGAAGGGAACATGCACTCTAATTAAGCTGTCTACACCGGCTACCTCCCAAAAGGGAAGGATTGAGGCTGGCTTCTGCTGAGTAGAGGAAGCGGGCTCTGCTATAGAGCGAGAATGGGTAGCAAGAGGGCTAATAGTTGTCGGTGGGGTGACAGTGGGTGCCAGAGTAAGATGATTGGGACAGCCTGTTGCTGGGGAGAGGGGTGAGGATTTTGGAGAAGGCAAAGAGGGAGAAGGGGGAGTAGAAGAGGAGGGAGAAGACAACAGAGGTTGTGAGGATTTTGGAGAAGCCGAAGAAGGGAGAAGGGGGAGTAGAAGAGGAAGAAGCTGTGGGTTGAGATCAGCGAGGTGGAGGTTCATCTGCAGGGTCAAAGGTAGAGAACTCTTGAGGCTGAGATTTTATAGCTCTAGAAGAATTCAGGTAGGAGGACAGGAAGAGCAGAGAGAAGTTTTAGAGTGGAGAAGAGTGAAAGCTTGAACATAGGGTACCTCCTTACGTTTACCAGATCGCTGACAGTAATTAAGAAGATCCCGTAAAATATTGGTATTTAATGTGCTGTTAATTGGTCAATTTGAACCCTTATCTAAAGAATATGTAGGCCAAGCTTTATTACTGAGGCGTATGAGCTTAGAGCCCTTTAATTCAGGCTCCTGTGTAATGTTTTAAAATTCTCCAGAAGACATCCCAGTGGGGACACTGGAGGAATGGATGTTTGGGTGTTCCTCATTGGGAGGCAGAGAAGTCAGTGACCTTCCAGAGGCATCCCAAAGGCAAGGTGTGACTCAGACGAAAGGTCCTACCTGATCCAATAGTTCTTCAGCTTTTGGCCAGAGACCAGGGGCATAGTTGTCTGAGAGAGCACAGTCCACCTAGCGCTAAGATTTTCCTGTGCAAGCGAGAGGGGAGGGAGAAGAGACAGTGCGCATATGGGAGGCTCTCCCAAGAGAAAGCGAAGCCCTAAATGGAGGTCCAGCAAAGAGAGTCAACAGTAGCCAATGAAGACCGTGGTTGGGGATTCTTCCACCTCAAAGGGTATTGGGAAGTTGCTGAACTCTCAATGGTCAATCGTCCCAGAGAAATGTTTATGATGACGATTGGGGGGAACTCACCAGTTTAGCTGGTGTTGGATGCCATGGTAGCAATCTGGTTGCCTGCCGGAAAATGGAGGTCATGGGCAGATTTGGACCATTGCTCAGCATTGGGGCTGGTTGTTTAATTGACAATATAGAGAACAAATGGTAGAACAAATGTTTAAACAAACTTGAGACAGGTGATGCTTTGAATAAGCATCACAATACAATGTCCGGATTGAAACCAGATAGTGGAACAGAGAAATTAGCATTTGCACGAGTGGGTAAACTGTATACATTCCAAAAGAACATTATACCAACATTTCCCCCTTTAAGTCCAATAAAAAGCTTCTCTTCTTCCAATACAATAGTAACTATAAAAGTTATGAAAACTGTTAGGTAAGATTTACATGTGCAATAACCAGTTTACATGCATTTGGCAACTTAGGAGAAAGTATGTGATTATCTATCCTATCTTGACAAGTTTAGAGTTCTATATCTAAATTAACTTTATTGTTATTGGTATTACCTACGTGAAAACAATTTCTTAAATTCTAAACAACTTAATTATGGAACTAAAACTATTTTGTCTTCAACCCCACGAAAGACTTGAAAAGGAATAAAATTAGTTACTGGAGTAAATAGGAAGTGTATGTTAGCAGCTTCCAAAAAAATAAAAAACTGACAGAGACAATATGCTGCCTGAACAGTCACCCATGACTCTGTATAACATTGGAGCATCATCTTCAGCCTTCTGGCTCAGAATATTTGACAGACATAAATGTGAAGCAGGAACTATTTAGGACTTGCTTATCCTGTCTTGGCAGATTTTGGCAGTCAGCTTGTCCTGCATTTAAGCTTTCCCATTTTTGGCAGAATTCTGTCTATCATGAAATAGGGGCATTTTCTTTTGGCCTGGTTGGCACGTTTGCCACATTTGAAGCCATCTCCATATGGAGGTTCTTCAATGCTTATCCTCTTCATTGAGGTAGGCCAGGTGCTGCTAGGAGATGACCTATCTCATTGTCAAAGAATCTTGAAAATAGTAAAGACATTTTTAAATGCCATATTCTACAGATCTCTGAAGTTTTTGAGGACGTATCTATCTTTATATAATCATATCTATCTGTTAAACCTAGGATGTATACTCTTGAGATAAATTAGACTAGTGTCTGACATGACTATGAGTTGATTATCTAGCCATTAACTTGCATTACCTAGTACCCTAAATAGTCTGTAATGATCCCTGTATTCCCCTTTCTTTCTTTTTAACCCCTCTCTCCTTATCTAAAAGAGAAAGATAGAGAAAAGACAAAGGAAAAGAGAGGAATCCCTGAGTCTAACCTTGTTTTCTCTTTGAATAAGACCATTAATATTTTATAACCATCTCTCAATGACAATAAACATTCATAGCCCCAGAAAACAACCAAAAGCGTACCCAACCTCCCTTAAAGGAAATTGAACATTGTTCTCATGAATTTCTTCTAGCTGACGTTTTGGACATTCAGAAATCCTGTTAGGGTGACCAAAGAAAATTTGGAAAAATGGTTAATTAAGCAAGCATTAACATTTGTGGTCCAGTCGTTGAATGTTCACAAATTTCAGGCTTCATAGAAGTCCTGTTTGAAACAGTCTAAAATCCTGGACTAATTGAGATTAGTAGCTTTCTTCAAAGCTCTCTTGGGAGCAAGTTTTGATGAGAAATGGCAATTGAAGTAGTTGAGGTAGGAACAAACAGAATGCTGGAACACGCAAGATACTGGAGCAGATATGTCAATGTCTCAGCATGCTGGAAGGATGAATTCTGTCAGGTTTGATCCAGCCCCTCTGGCATCCAGTCATTTTGTTCTGCAAACATATAACTTCTCACAACCATTATACAATTCTAAAATTATAAATGTATGAGATATTCAGGATGAAACTAAACTGTAAACCAATTTTATTTAAGGATGGCATAATAAATTTTGAGGATATTATAGCCAAGGATTTATTGGCCATGTATTGTTAGAGTTCTTGCTAGAGACATTTTTTATGTCTCAGTCAGTTTCAGAGTTGTTCTCATGTAAAGGGATCAGCAATATATATCATTAATATTGAACATACAATCATTATCATGTTGAAATCAAAACAAGGTTGTATAGATCAAAATATCTTTTTTGGGCTCTTGGGCACCTGTTATATTAGGCCAACTTGCTACCTATCTTCTGAGAGAAGGCCTCCCATTAGAGAGACAAGCTGGTTGCCTTGAGCAATAGAAAAGGCATGTTTTAAGTAATTTTATATAAACCTTTTTTCAGAGTTTAAGCATACCCTAGGCATCTTGTACCTGTTTAGAGGTTTAGGTCTAGGTTTTTATATATGTGTATATATGTATATAGCTATTTTTGTCTCATCCCCTTTTTCATACAAAATTGGCAGTTATGCCTTTATAGCCAAACTTTATATAATTTCTTTTTTATCTTTAGCATTTAAGCATACCCTAGGCATCTTGTATCAGGCTTTTTACATTTGTTGTGGCTATTTTTTGTCTTGTACTCCTTTTGATATGGGACGGACATATACAGTTCTTCTTTTTAAACATATGAATTATAATTTTTGAGCTTTTAGGACTTAACTAGGCTGGTGTGTACTTTGCCACCTGTAAGCCTCCTGTGTCTTTTTTGCATCAGGCATGACCAACATTTGTCCCCCCTGAAAATGTCTCACATTTGAAAGGATAAGCCAGCTTCCAGAGCAATGTGACACCTTAATTTAGTTCACATATAAAAGTTTTTTGACATGGGAAGCATGCAGTTTGCATGTTTATCTCCCAGCCTAATTTTGAGTCCTTACATTGACCAACAGAACATATTTCTTAAGCCAAAATACCCTTTTGTACCAGTTTTCCTGTGGAAGTCCCATTTTCTGAGATTGGCTGGCCTTTGGTATGACATCATCTCTCTTTACATAAACCTAAAATTGATGTGATTTCAATATTTAGAACAGTACGGTCATAACATCTATTACTAAGAAAAAAGAACTTAAATTGTAACCTTAAGGAAAACTTTGTCATTTTGAATCTTAGACTATCTCTGCAAGTGATTAAACAGCAGGAGTTGCTACACCTGGCTTTTATTATGTAAATTATGCTGATCTGAAACTCAGAGATCTGCCTGTTTTTTGTTTTTTATATTTTTACTTTGTGTTGGGATTAAAGGTATGTGCCTTCACCAACTTGTTCAAATATTTTTTTTTCTCAAATCAATATCGTTGTAACTCATAGCCTTTAAATGAAAATCAAGCAAAGAGACAAGAAAATTTTAAGTTTTGGGTCAGTTGTGCCAATTTAGGCTGTAACAAGCAAAGCCCAGTTGGTTATATTTTGGAATTTAGTTGTTGTTACAGTGAATTAGTAGACCCTTACCAGAAAGAGATGACAAGTGTCTTATAACCAGAGAGTTTTGAATTTTAGTTGTTGTTAAGCTAATTTTTATTAGGAAGAGTGCCCTTTCTATTGTCTGTAACTTAGTATTCCACTCCTTGTCTTTTTCCCCATTTTCTCCTTGAACTTTCTTGAAGAAGGCATGAAGAAGAGCCATCACCATTAAACATATTGCTACCAGATCCATGATTATGACAACCAAAACAAAGCCAAGAGGGATTAAAACACCCTCTGCCATGGCATTTTTTATTTCAGATGCAGTAGGCCAAGTTCTCTCTAGAGGTCTGTCTGCTTCCAGTTTCTTTCTTTCCCACCATGGCTGCTGCTAAACTGAGCTGAGCCAGCTATACTATAAGGAAGCCATGCTCCTGTACCCTTCCTGTTAGACTGTAGGGGCAGCCAGTTTTGTTATGTTAAGTCTCAGGTCAGCTCACAGTAGGCTGTCTTTTGCTCCTGGGCCTGTTTAAGAATCTCTCTTAAAGAGACAGTAATTGACCTGTCTCTTTAAGAGAGATTTTAGGTTTTAAGTTTGGGTTATATCACTAAATTATGTTAAAGTATGATTTAAAGGGTGTGGATACTTAGATTAGTTGGGTACCATTTCTTGTGAGTTATGATATTTATTATTGATTTATCTTTTAGTTAAGCAGTGATTATTCCTAAACTAGCTGTATACCCAAATCACCACACAGAGACTACTAACCTAGAGCATAATGTTGGGCAATAGTTACTCCATCCTAAACCTCTAAGCCTGCATAGTTTCCTACCATTCAGATTTCACCCATTATACTTCCTTATAGTCATATGTTAGGTCATATACATTCCAAGAGAACATTATACCAACAAGATGGAGACTAAAACTGGCTTCAGTTTTATTTTAATGATGAAGGCAGGTGTCAATGTAGGAATTAAAGTTATGCTAAAAACTAAAGTAGGTCTAAAGCAGGCCTCAATAGGTAGGAGCAAGAAACTTAGGAGTTCAAGGTTGTCTTGGTTACACAGTGAGTTTGAGGCCAGCCTGAGCTACATAAGACCTGTCTCAAAACACCAGGAAAGACAGAGGCTGTAGAGATGGCTCAGTAGTTAAGAGTGTGTACTGCTGTTCAAGATGACTCAGGTTCAGTTGTCAAAGGCATGGGCCATCTCATCCAGCTTGGAGCTTTCAGAGTATTGTTGTGCCTAGATCTTAAGGTCCCCAAAGACCACCAGGAGCCAGACCACTTATGCAAGAGCAAAGAGATTTATTTGGGCTTAAGCTCAATCCCTCCACCTTCTCCAACCTTGTGGAGCAGAGAGGAGAGCCCTGAGCAGCTACATGGCAGGGTTTTTATTTGGGATTTGAGCAAGAACCTGGAATTTCCAGCTTAGCAGTTACAGGATTGAATGAAATTCAACAAGGGCAAGTTTGTTACAAAGTGATTGGCTAACTAATATAATTAATATTGAGTGAGTTATCAATAGACCCCAAGGAATGTTAGGTCATTGGGCTGCCCAGCACAGGTGCCCTACCCTGAGATAAGATACTTTCCCATTCTTGTGGTAACCTCCAGGCTATTCCTTGGGTAAAGAATTTTATGGTTTTCTTATTCCTGGAATTGGTGACCTATGGCCTAGTTCTTGGGACTGGTGACATTTGGGGGTGGGGGTCTGACCTGGTCCTTTCAGTATAAACAATATTACTTTTTTGAAAAGGCAGCTTTCTGGCTGTACTGCTTTTTCTGAGTTAGCCTCTCCCTCTTCCTCATACCAAATCCTCTCACCTTCCCCATAGCCACCCTCTCCTGTTCAAGGGACCCCAGCTGGCCCCTAATGGGGCTCACATCAGCTCTTTTGTACTCCATGCTCAGAGTGACTTTGCTCGTGGCAGGTAGCCAGTCCCTGTCCTGCTGTATATCCTCCCAGAGCTGCTTTAAAGGACTGTGTATCCGCTACAGATACAGCCACTTCTTGGTCCAACTAATATACACTTTAGCCCACACAGTTAGCCTCGAGTGCGACTTATGCTTGCTCATTTTTTTTTTTTTTTTGAAAAAGGTCCAAGGCTGGTTCTGAACTCTAATCATCCCACCTCCTCCTCCCAGGTGCCTCAGTTTTATGTGGTTCTTAGGACTGAACCCAGGGCTTCTGGCATGCTAAGAAAGCACTCTACCTGCTGAGCTATATTCCCAACTCCACATTTTTTTTTTTTTTTTTTTGAGGTGCTGGACACTGAATGCAGCGTCTCATGCATGAAAAAAAAAATTGACACAAGGTCTCAGATAGACCAGGATAACCTTGAACTTGCTGTTTAACTAAGGTTGGCTTTGAACTTCCAATCCTCATGTCTCCACCCAGAGTGCTGGGGTTACAGGTGTGGGTATCATGTTGGGGATCCTTAAAGGGAAATTCAAACACAAACAGTATGAGTGGTCTAATGAGCACAGTGGACCTGTCCTCAGCCTCAGTTGTCACTTCACAGCCTGTGGAATTTCAGCCGCCTACACCCACTGTTCCCAACAAGTATTTAGAAAGACACTTGGCCGCCTGTGTGCAACATTTCATTTGTATTTGTGTTTCAGGATCTAATTTCTTTTCTTTCTCTCTGCATGTGCATTCACTCTCGCTCTCTTATTTTTTCTTTCTTTCCTTTGTTTGTTTTTGTTGTTTTAGACAAGGTTTTTCTATGTAGCTCTGGCTATCTTAGAACTCACTCTGTAGACCAGGCCTCTTACAGAGTTACACCTGCCTCTGCTTCCTAAGTGTTTAGATTAAAGGTGTGTTCTACCATTGCCTGGCTCAGGATTTAATTTCTAAGATAAGGACACTTTACAAAATCAAAATCAAGATGCACTATCACATCTATTAGGTCTTGTCATCTTGAAATAGTAAAAAACTCCATCAAAGGTTATACTGATCTTTAAGAGTGAGTTTTTGTTTTGAGTCAGTTAATGTTGGGATATATTTAAAAATATGCCACACATACAACAGATCTGGTATGAAAGATATTTATTGTATGGAGATGGAGAGAGAGAGAGGGAAGGAGAGGGAGGCAGGGAGAGAGAGAGAGAGTCATGGTGGGGGGAGGGGGTGCCCTGACAGAGATCGGGAAAGAGAACAAGAGAGGAAGAGAAAGGGAGAAAGGGAGAGAGAGGGAAAGAGGGAGAGAGAGGGAAAGAGGGAGAGAGAGAGAGAGGGATACTGGCCACTAAGTATCTGGCCTAGATGATGTCATAGGATGCAGGTACTGACACTGGACATTGCCAGGACCCTAGAGGCAGGCCAGTTGACCGCCTGCACAATATAACAGTTAACACTGCCATGTAGCAGACAGGGCAGTGAGTCCCTCTGGAGGGGTCACATGTTTTTAGATCACCCCAACAAAGATGTCACATTCTTTCCATGCATAGCGCTAGCATCTGGTTCATTTGGATCTGCTCCTAAGGACACCAAGGCGGCATAGGGATGTGAAGCCTGAAGTCTTTACAGCCCAGCTGGTGGTGGAAGCCTGTCACTCCAGGGTGACTGAGGCAGGATCCCACACATTCAAGGCTTGCCTGGACCACACAGTAAGTTCAAAGCCAGTCTGAGCAAGTTGGTGAAAGCCTGTTTCCAAAATTAAGAAAAGGGGGTACAGGGCAACAAGGTGGCTCAGTGGTAACCAAACCTGATGACCTAAGTTGGATCCCACATAGCAGAAGAAGAGAATGGACTCCCATAAGTTGTCTTCTGACCTCCACATTCAAGGAGTTGTTTGTGCATGCGTGTATACTAAGCAAATGTAATTTGAAAAAATAAATAAAACTCTACCAGACCGTTAAAGATCTATTTATTTTTATTTAGGGTTATGTGTGTGTGCCTATGTGAGTTTAAGTGTACCACATGCATGCAGGAGCCAAAAAAAGCCAGAAGAGGATGTAGATCCTGGGGAACTGCAGTTACAGGAAGTTTGTGACCTGCCTGATGTGGGTGTTGAGAAATGAATTCCAATCCTCTGTAAGGTTTTTTTTTTTTTGTTTGTTTGTTTCTTTTTTTTTTTTGTTTGTTTTGTTTTTAAATAGGTCTGGTGGAGGGGCTGGGCTGGAGAGATAGCTCAATAGTTAAGACTGCATCAGCTGGCTAGCAATGGGCTATAACTCCAGGTCTAGGGCACCTTCTTCTGGGCTTCTTGGGGACATGCACACTCATAAAGAAAAATAAAAACAATCTTTAAAAAAAAATTACAAAGTGAAAAATAAAGGGGAGCTAGATTAGTGGCAGAGAACCTGCCTGACCTGTGGGAGACCTACAGCTGAAGCCAAACAAAGGCAAGCTTCCAACACAGTGCCTGTCC
This sequence comes from Meriones unguiculatus, assembly GCF_030254825.1. Taxonomy (NCBI): domain Eukaryota; kingdom Metazoa; phylum Chordata; class Mammalia; order Rodentia; family Muridae; genus Meriones; species Meriones unguiculatus. Next base: position 25,530,262 of record NC_083363.1, read on the forward strand.
TCTTTCCCCCTCCCTCCATCCTCCCAAGCCCCCAATGTCTTTTAATATGTTTCCCTCTCTCCTACCGATGACTCCTCTCTCCTTTGCGATTTTTATTTTGTGGTGGTTGTGAAACCTGAGTCTTTCACCCATAGAATTTTCCAGAGACTGGATGGTGTCAATCTTTCACTGATGTTAGTCAGTCTATGGTGGTAGATGTCTGTAACACCAGCTCTCTAGGGGCTGAGGCAGAAGAATTGTCACAAACTTGGGAGCCTGCCAGAGCTAAGAAGTATAAGGTCAGCAAGAGCCTCTCTGGAGAAACAAATAAGAGCTAGGCATGTTGCTATATGGGAAGTGGAACAGGGGGAGTTCGTGGCTAGCCTCCGCTGCAGAGCAAGCTCAGGGCTATTCCTGGCTAGAGACTGTCTCAAAAAAGCATTGGAGCATGTGCTTTTCCCTGCATCCTAGCCCACTTCCACCATCAGGGGCTAATTGCCCTCCTTCCTTCTTGTTTTTCCTTCCTTCCTTCCTTCCTTCCTTCCTTCCTTCCTTCCTTCCTTCCTTCCTTCCATTTATTTATTTTTGAGGCTGGGTTTCTTTTTGTGTAGTCCTGGGATGTCCTAGAACTCTCTCTATAGACCAGGCTGGCCTTGAACTCATGGAACTCCACCTGCCTATGCCTCCCAAGTGCTGGGGTTACAGATGTGAGCCACTGCCATGCTACTCTGATTTCCTTTTTTTTTCTTTTTTTTAAAAAAAGATTTTATTTATTTATTTTACATATATGAGTGTTCTGTCTGCAGTATAGCTGCATGCCAGAAGAGGGCATCACATTCCTTGTATAGATGGTTGTGAGCCACCATGTGGTTGCTAGGAATTGAACTCAGAACCTCTGGAAGGGCAGACAGTGCTCTTAACCTCTGAGCCATCTCTGCAGCCCTGATTTCCTTTTCTTAATAAATTTTCTCATTTCTGCTCTTACTTTTTTAAGGAGGTCACTAGGAAAGCAGAGGCAGGCAGGTCTCTATGAGTTTAGCCTGGTCTACATAGGGAGTTCCAGTCCTATCAAGGCTACAGAACCCTGTCTTAAAACAATCAAACAAACAAACAAACAAATTTTAAAAATGAAAGGTGGGAGTTGGACCTGTTAACATATACCTTTAATCCCAGCACTCCAGGTAAAGGCAGGGGGATCTCTGTGAATGCAAGGCCAGCTTTGTCTATTGGCATAGAGGTGGTCTAGAGAGTTCCAGGTCAGTCAGGGCTAAACAGTGAAACCCTGTCTCAAAATACAAGCAAACATGAACAAGAAAACCCAAGCATAAAAACCACCCCCACTGCCACCAAATACAATGTCTTCTTTCTTATGTTTCTTTTTTTTCCTTGGCAGTCTTAATATGTATCCCTGGCTGGCCTGGAACTCACATACCTCTTGCTGGAATTGAAGGTGTATGCCACTGAGCTCCTGCCTTAGCCTTCTGAGTGCTGAGGTTATAGGCATGAGCCACCTTGCCCAGCTAGTTCTTCCCTGTTTTTCAAATAAGGAGAAGTGGGAGAAATGAGGGGAGGAAGAAGGGGGAACCCCAATCTTATTTGAATGATATTGTATACTGAGTATATTGTATACTGATATTGTACATTTTAAGATGAAAAATTTTTCAGGCTCTTGGCTAAAACCTTTGAACTCAATGACAAGTCAGATAGATGCTGGCACTGAATGCCCAGGAACTAGCTGCCCTCTCTTCCTGGGGAAAGAGTTCCCATACGTGCTGAGCATTTCAGGTTATATCTTCAGCTACATTTCCAGCCTGACACAAAAGTTCTAACTTTTGGCCTTTGTGTACCCTGAGGTATATCACAAATTCCTGGTGATAAAATCCAAGACTCCCTGTGTCCCTAAGGAAAAACGTTTTGCATGGGGCCATCAGACACAGGTCAGTGAATCTTCTTGACAAGTTCTTAAGAGTAGCAGGCCAGCCTCTCATCTGAAAGACATAGCATTGGGTGCTTGTGTGTGTGTGTGTGTGTGTGTGTGTGTGTGTGTGTGTGTGTAAAACTACCCAGATTTGCAGAAGAGCTTGGTGACTGACAGAGTCTATTAGGGGACAATGTAGAATGAGGGAGCCAGGGACGTCCCCAGAAGTGAACTTGGTCTGAATTTTCTCCAGTTTTTGTCTCTTCAATAGGCTACGGGACAGAGACGAACAGCAGGTCTCACAGTATAGGGCAGTTCGATCAAGCCACTGTTATGCAGCAGGTTCACAGATCCCTGCCAGCCTTCTGATTCGGGACCTGAGAGGAAGGTCTTGAGGCTGCCTGGGTCCCACTCTATTCTGTTTGTCTGTATCTATTAACTTTTTTCGCAGATGTAAATGATGGGGGGGGGGGGGGGGGCGACGACAGATGTGCTAGTTTCCTTTATTTTCTCACTCCTTTATAGAAAATTGTCCATTTTGTCTAAAACTTACACGAGGCCATAAAATGTCAGGAATGCTGTCTCGAGCCTGAATTTAGCTAGAGGCAAAGGGATGGAAAATCTGGGGAAACAAGTTGGACAGGGAGCCATCAAGGACAGGCCGCATCATCAGGATTGGAACACATACCCTGAGGTTCAGTTTGTATTCCGATACTGAGTCATCTTAACGAAACTGGCCTTTTTACAGATCTAGCTGGCCACTGCCCAAACTACATGCCCCCCACCTCAGGGTGCCAGCAGTACAAGTGGCTCCAGGTCCCTCTGTGTTTCTTGTGAGGACCCTTCCTGCTTCTTGCCCTGGGGTCTATGTGAGAAAGCACCAAGGACACTACTGCTGCCCAGGGAAGGGGTACAGTGGCTTTCCAAACTCTCAGGGAGCCTTCACGGAGAGTCAGGAAGGTTCTTATGTTCAGCCCTGAGGGTGGGTAACAGCTTGGGGCTTCAGGGAGGCTCTACAAGCAGCCACTCCCAAAACTCTTTTCCCTGGGGCTAGGAGCTCCTCCCGGCCTCGTCCTCAAGGGTAGGGATCTGAGCAGTCCGTGGGGACGCGGCCACGTCGGGAACAAAGGCTGGCAGAGGGGTCCTGGAGAGCGAGGCTGGGGGGGGGGGGAGGAGTGGGGGCTGCTCCCTCTCGGCTCCTCCCTCCTCCCTGCGTCCTCCGCCTCCTCCATCCTCTCTGAGAGGCGGCCAACTTCACCGGGCGTCCCCAAGTTGCGAGGTGCGCGTGTGGAGTGAGGCAGGGAGCGCGGTGGAGAGGCGAGGGGCTTGCGGAGCCTTGGCTGTGCTTCAGGAGGCCGCCGCCGGCCGCTAACGGGATTGGGGTAGCGGCTAGGACCGGCAGTTCGCCTGCGGCTAGGACACCGCCCGCTAGGCTCCGCTTCCCGCCCAGCGAGGGGACCAGCTCCAGCGCGCCTCCCTCCTCGCCCTCGCGGCCCCAGCATCTTCCAAGCAAAGGGCGCAGTCAGGGGAGGATGCTGCCCGCCCTGGACGCTGGCTTCCGGACAGTCGGATCCGCCCGCCGGGAGGAGGAGGAGGAGGCTCGGCTGGGGTAAGTTGGGCGCCCGCGTCTCGCGGCTTGGCACCGCCTCCTGGGCCCCGGCCGGGCGCCGACGGCGTCCCAAACTTTGGGAGGAGAAAGGACCAGCGTGGGGCGGGAGGGAGTTCCCCGCGCGGGGAAAACCCAACGCTGCCAGATTCCCAACTGCCTGGTACCCACACCCGGGTCACAGCACAAGCCACAGGCGAAGATCTTCACTCCGGTCGTCCTGAACCCTCCGAAAAGCGTGCTCCTGGGAGCGCAGGGTTGGGGACTTCTAAACCAGTCTGGGTTCTTTGCTGGTCCCGCAGCTCCTTCCACCGTGAAAGGGAGTCCTCGAACTTCACAGCAGGAGACTGCTAGCTGCCCGGGCTTTGGAAAGCTGTGACTGGGACCCGCTGAGGTCCAGGAATAGGGAGGAAGAAGCAAATATTGCAGTCACTTCTCCCGGACTAACAGGGGCAGATTTGGTGTGGAAACTCAGTGTCTGTATGATGTGTCTGGGCGTGCTCAGCCCTTCCAGAGAGAGATGGGGGAGACGGGAGCCAACAATTTAGAAACTTTTTAAAGAGTTCTTCTGGTTTGGGGTCTTTGAACTGTGAGGAAAAATCTGCATGCTAGTGCTGCGCCTGACATCTGCACGGTGGCCAGGACAGGGAGTTGCAAAGGAAGCAGAGACCCTGGCGGATGTACTTCCTCAGAGGGACTTCCAGGGGGATCGAAGCTAACTTATATAGGGTCATGGGTTGAGCTGAGACTTGAAAGTCGGGGTGAAGCCAGCCCTGCCGGTCTGTCTTACCCTAGAATGCTTAGTTTGTGATTCTAATGTCCTGGCACACCCCCCAAGGATCTTCCTGGGCCTAGTGCAGTTCAGGGCACACAGCCTGAGGATGACTGATGGCATCAGTAGGGAATGCATTTTGTACTTGCCTTGAGGGAAGCCCAGGGAGCCTCAGCTGAATTGGCATTGCTCTTCTTGGAGAGGAAAAGGCCTCTCACTGGCTGTGGGAAGCCCTGCCTGTTCTCTTCAGGGGAAGTGGCCCAAGTGGCATGTCCCACTGTGCCTCGTGGTTACCTCTCCTTCCCCAGAACAAGAGGAAGGTTCCATTTCAGCATCTGGTTAAGTGGGGGTGGAATAGAGTCGGGGGGTTGTGTGCTGTTTGGCAGACTCCAAGCTCTGCAGTGGACATTGTAACTAGATTCCACTCCTCCCATGCCCTCGCCATGGTGGCAGGTGAGTTAGTGAGGACTAACTACCCCAGGGTGCACATGCTGGGGTAGAGTCCCTGAAACAGGAGGGATTGGGGACATCTACTCTTGCTTGCTCCTGCTGCTCTGGCTGGAGAAAAGTGGCTACAAGGGTCTAGTAGAAGCTATGTCTTCCAGCAGGGGCTTGACTTGGTGGTAGCACATGATGGTAATCGTGAGGGGGTGATCACAGCCCTTGTGCCAGTTGCTGTGAGTTTCCCAGAGGGGCAGAAACATTCCTTTTTCCTGGAACTGAGGCTGCCAGCAGTTGGGACTGAGAGTCCACAATGTAGGAGTGATCTTAGCCTGTCACCGGGAAGAAATGTGTCAATCTGCACTCCTGTTCCTGAAGAATATTGACTAGCAGTAGTGTACACGCCAGGGCCCTAAATGCCAGTATTAGCAAGATGCGTGGGTAGTGCTAGACCTGTGGTCCTAGAGGAGAGAGGGGGCGTTTGGCCCTCACCCAGTGAGATTCTGTTAGCTGGAGGGTGTGGGGTGTCTACCCAATTCTGAGTAGACTGCAAAAGCCAGTCCCTTCTCAACCCCCCTTTCCATTTTCATCATGTGTTCTGGAATCAGGAGTTCTGTAGATGCTGTTCTTTTAAGCCATTACACTCCTCTAGAATTTCCATTTCATCTTTTTTACAGATGAGCCTCAGAAAAACTAAACATCTTTCAAAGTCACACGGTTGGTAAGAGACCAAGCCAGGATTTGAACTTGGAGAATTTAATTTCAGAATTGTGCTGGTTCCACCATTCTGAAATCAAATTCTGTACAGTCTATCTGTATAGGCTCTGTAGCAACATTGGTGTTACTTTAAAACCTGTTTCTGTGGTCTCTGACTGTCTATCCTTTTCCACAGCCTCTGTGGAGCCATGGGGACCAAAAGCTGGGTGGTACCCAGCTCCTGGAGCCTTCATGTGGCTCTGCACTCAGGAAGCTGGAGGTTTGCGTGTGAGTGCCAGGGCATGGTACATCACAAGAGACAGTTGCCTTCTCAGCTGAGAATGGAGACAAAACTGTCTCTATGGCTGTTCCTTGGCTGAACCATCATCTATCCTTAAGTGGATCATTATACTATTTCCCCTTTGCCCCTCGATACATAAACTGTTATCTGAGGAAGTTATTCCTCACCGATATTTCCCTGGAGACTTAAGGGGTCATGGTCATAGCTGTCTTTTCTGCCATACCATGTACCCTGGAGAGCTGGACTCTTTAGATCATCAGAAGAGACAGGTGGGACAGAGCCAGGCAACCAGGGGAGATGATAGCAATGTTTCACTTTGTCCCCAGCTGTGCTTCTGTTTTTACAGGGCCCACCAAGTGTCAGCGTCTGATCCCATGGGGCACAAGAGGATATAAGGATCAAGAGTGGATGCATAAGCTCGTGAGTCAGGAAACTGTAGCCACATTGCCTCAGATTTTCTGAGTTTTTAGAATACCTGGTGTCCTGTTCCTCCAACTTCTGAGTGTTAGTGATAGATGGCGAGAGGAAGATGGGATATGGGGACAATCCCACAGAGGACATGCTTGTACCTATCCTGGGCCTTACACTCAGGGAAGCGAGAGGTGGAAGTGTTATCAAGTGATGGCTAAAGCCTGGGAAGGAGTGTACTCTTGCTGGGGAGTTGCACTGAAGGCCTTTTAGAAGCAGGACCAATTTTTTTTGATTTTTTTAAGATTTATTTATTTTATGTATATGAGTGTTCTATCTGCATTTACACCTGCCAGAAGGCCAGAAGAGAGAATCAGTTTACATTATAGATGGTTGTAAGTCACCATGTGGTTGCTGGGAATTGAACTCATGACCTTTGGAAGAGCAGACAGTGCTCTTAACCACTGAGCCATTTCTCCAGCCCCCGCAGGGCTGATTTTTATCACCCTTTCTTCTCTAGGCCTGAAAAGAGGATAGGAAGCTGATCCAAATCCGTGGATTCCACCGTTGGGTGTGGGTGGTGGGGAACAGGGTGTTGATCTTTGCAAGCTCAGGCACCTTCCGTCTCTATTGTCCCAACTCTAGCTGCTGCTCCTGGTCCCCAGCCAGTGTGGAGGGAGGAGCTCCTCTGTCAGTCTCCAGCATTGGCCTGGTGAGTGCTGCCACTTTCTCACAAAGATGGTGTGTGCTGGAGCACTGAGGGTTTCTCTAAATTAGGTAATTCATCACCAGGGTCCAAGAGGACTCTGTGGGAAGTCTGGAGGAACTGTGGAAAACCAGCAAACCAATTTCCCACTCAGCTGCTCCTCGTGACCACAAGTAAACAGCCACTTCTGGGACCAGCCTGAACTGTTGGAAGGCTATGCCTGCCCCTCTCTGCCCTTTTGACTTTGGTAGCCTCGAAAGCCACAGAGAACATCCTGGCCAGGCCAGTTCTTGCGCTGCTGGACTAGGTGGTTGGGTTGAATAAAGGGGATAAAGGACAACCTGGGCTTGGGGCCCGGCTCTGTTTGGGTAAGTTACTTGTGTTCTACCCAGTTCATGAACCCCAAAAGACCAGGAATAAACAGACTCCACTGTAAATAAATGAGGTTCTTTTTATTACAAATTACAAGCTGCAGCTTGGGCCCACACCGAGAGCCCCATGTCCAGGTTAGTTGGGTGATTTAAAGATTCTGGTCCTTCCCAGCATGCCCAAGGCAGGGGCGATTCCTGCCTGGCAAGCATCTATTGGTCAAAATGTTACATTTTGAATTGATTGGCTATAGGAAGGTCCCCAGACTGTTAATGACCTGGTGTCCCTCCCTGGGGGGGGGGAATGAGCCGGTTTCCTAGCAACTGTATCTCTAGTGGGTGGGGGAAGAATGCAGTAAGGTGGTCCTTCCCCTCAGGGCATTACTGGACGGCACCCAGCTAGTTCAGGCCTTAAACTTTTATAACTGCTCATTTTTAATCTTTTGGTCTCTCACTTGCTCTGGAAAGAGGGCTGGTTCTTTGACTTGGAGGGTAGAGAACAGCAGTGCTCTTCACCAGCTTTGGGGCATCTTACACATTGCCTCAGGATGGGTGGACCAAAGTAATTTTCAGCTCACACCTCTCCAAGGTAGGGCCCACTTTCGAAAAGATCATAGAGAGCATGCACTCATTTCCTCTGTCTATTTTCTATATTGACAAAACTGTCCCAGAGTTGGGTCAGCTTGAGGAGGGCTGGTGGTGCAAGGTCATTCATGGCTTCACAAATGGACCTTTTGTGTCTTAGAGATGGGTAACTGATGGCAGCTGCAGCTTATTGGTCATGAGCTGAAAGCTCACACACAGTAAGAAAGAAGGTGGGCTTGGTGAGGGCGGCTTCCTGGTGCTCAGGGCCAAGAAGAGTCCCACAGTCCTGTGTGGCTGTGCAAGCTTGGCTCTATAAACTGGACACTGCAGGAGCCTGGGAGAGGAGCATTGCCTGAAGGTGCTCAGTACTGCTGCCACCAGGCTGCTGAAGAAGGGAGTCATGGGGTGGGTCCCCTCATGACTGTAGGCTTTTCTTCCTTTGCTGTTGGGAATGGAACCCATGGTCTTACACACTCACTAGACAAACTCTGTACCACTGAGCTCCTCCACATACCTATCCCATAGCCTTTGTAAAGAGAAAAGGCTGGTAGGCCCACAACCACACATAAACCACTACAAAAATTCATGCACATCCACTCAAACACAAAATATTAAGTAAATACAAGAGAAATAAATACACTCCAAAAAGATGCTTACAAACTGAGACCTACAAACTCAAGGCATTGAAAGGCAAACTATGTGATATTTAAGAGTACCTTGGGCTAGATGCATAACCTTTCTGGGCCTTCCTTTTTTTTTCCTCAATCTGTAAGAAGGGATTGGAACAGTGCCCTAGTGTGCCTGGCTCTTGTGAGTTACAACATAGATGGAGGTTAGACTTAGACATAGTGAATTCTAGGTATGTGTTATTTCTGGCATCTTACTGGTACACCCTGTACCAGCTGTTTACAGAGCTAAGGTTGCAAGGCATACTTACACGACAGTGAATGGATCAATATGCTACATAAATGAGCTCTTTTCTCCAGGATGGGAGGACCTCCTTGTGCTAGGCTCTTAACTGGAATTTATTAGGGAGACTGTCATGTCTTTCTGTGGGCCATTCAAACAAGGCAGGAGTCAGATCCTCCCAGTTAGTGCAATTCCTTTGGCCGCAGTTTAAAAGCAGGGTTACATGGAGTCCCAGTCTAGCAAGGGAACCCTGTGAGGCTAGGGCAGGTAGGGCTGCGGACCTTGTTCCTGTTGTTCTGATTTACATATTGGACTTCTGAGCATAGTTCTGGGCTGCAAGAAGGCTCACAGTCGGATATGGTGGCACATGCCCGGAATTCCAGCACTCTGGAGGAAAAGGCAGGAGGATCAGGCATTCAAGGCCATCCTATCTACAAAGAAAGTTCAAACTACCTTGGGCTACATGAGATCCTGTAGATAGAGAGAGACAGAGATAGGGGCACAGAGAGAGATAGAGAATAAAGAGAGGGAGAGGGAGAGGGAGAGGGAGAGGGAAAGGGAGAGAGAGAGAGAGAGAGAGAGAGAGAGAGAGAGAGAGAGGGAATATCATGGACTCTGCCTAGATGATACCAGTGCCTCTTCAGGCTTTTGGTATGTACCTACTGTTCACATAGGCCACATCCAGCCTGTGCCACCTCCATTCTACCTGTGAGCTGGCCTCACCCATTCACTGTTTTTCCTGCTTCCTAGTCTCCCTTCCTGTCCAGCTGCCTGACCATTTGCAGGACACTGGAATGTGCTAGTTTGCCTGAACAAAAGCAGTGTCAGCTGAGGAAACATTTTGCAAATAAATACTCCGCCACCACTACCCCATACATCCCCACAGCTGCAACTGTGCTAATTTTCAGCAAAGAATTTCACAGCTCAAAGCACACTGGCTGGCTGGACTTGCTGTGGTCTTTAGCTCCTCTCTGGAGACAGCCAGAGGCCAGAGTGCTAAAAGCAGATGCCCAACTATGAAGAAACTCCAAGTGAGAAACCTAGAAGCCACGTGTCCCAAGAGGGAGGTCATTTCCTCAGAGGGGGAATGGCTCTCCCCTGGCCTATCCGCAAAGCTAACTCCCTGGGTTAGTAACTTCTTTTGCACCTTGCTTTGATGTCTGAAGGCAGAGCCCTCAGGGACCAGAAGCTGCAACAGTTGGCATGTGAGCACCCCTCCCCCCAAACCCTTCCTGTGTGCCTTCACTTGCTTCCTAGGAAGCTCCTAAGCTGGTCACTGCCTCTACCTCCATGTTTAAGTTGAGGCACCCATGTCCATGGTTGTCCAAGCTGGCACATCTTTGCCCTACCATGACATCACTAGTGAGTATTTGTCCCAATATGGTGGTACCCTGAGGAAGAAGGGGCCAAAATTTGCCTAAGGATCCAACTGAGGGGCTGGTTCCAGGGAATTAGTGTCACATGTCACTGACGGCACCTCAAGAGCTGCGTCTGACCTGACATCCGCTGGTTGACCCAGTTGGCATTTCAGATCATGCAGCAATCTAAATCAGGCCTGGTATCTGCACCACTGGCTTACAGAGCCAGGAAGACAGGGCCAGCCAAAGCCTCAGTGTCCCCATGGCCATTTCAACAGTGCAGAGTCCTGGGTAGCTTCCATGGCTTGTGATCTATGGAGCATTGCAGCTTTGGCCTGTACCTGAGCTCTTCTCTGGACATCTAAGCTCTCCTCACTTCCTGGGCACAAAGCCTGCACTTCACAGCCTGTTTGGGGGTTCAGGACACCCCCACCATCCTTCCTTCCCCTTGTCATGCATGTCTCTATCTACTGGAAGCCTGTCTGGATAGTCCCCATCACATAGCCTGTGTGTCCATGCTGTCCCATAGCATGGAGGCTGTTAGTTCTGTGGCTGCTGGTTGGGTACATAACATAAGGGCTGCCTTACTCATCTGTGTCCTCTGCTATGCACTGCCCCAGGGCATGCAAAGAGCATACTGTGTGGTGTCTGAGTACAGAAGGCAAGGGCTATAGATGTGAGTCCAAGGAAGCAGCTGGTAGAGATGGTAAGGTGGTCCAAGCCTGGATGACCCTGCTAGGGAGTAGGCAGAGGGGAGTCATGGTAAATGGGAGTGACAGGAAATGGCAAGGAGAATGTTCTCCCAAACACCTGACCTATCCATTTCCTAGTTGGACCTGGGCAAGTATCCTGAAGATTGACCTGACACCCTTGAGAGGCTTCTCCATCCATCCATCCATCCATCCATCCATCCATCCATCCATCCATCCATCCATCCCTGTCTGCCTACCCAGAGTGCCTGCTTACGCAGGATGCCTCTTTTTTTATTTTTTAATTTTTCAAGACAGGGTTTCTTTGGGTAACCTTGATCTGCCTGCCTCTTCCTCCCCGATTGCTGGGATCAGAGGTGTGTGCCACCATGCCCAGCTCAAGATGCCTCTTTATGCCACACTGCTGGCTCATGGATGGGTACCCTAGGTTTTCTGCTTAGTCCCATAAGCCCTTAATAACCAGTCTTATTCTCACTGTAGATGCTTATTCAACTTCTTCAGGGTCTACTTCTTATCTCCAGGCAATTCAGGTCTCTGAGGCTGTTGTTTCTTTGAGGAAACTGAGGCACAGGGTGGGGAGGAGCCACTTTCTTTGAGATTCCATCTGCAGCTCCCAATTTGTCCTTTCAGAAGTTGTAGTGCTGAATTTTAGGGTTCAGGGACATCACACCATGTTTTATGCAACACTATTTAAAGTGGACTGATGATTGGGGAGGTAGTTCCTTCTGGAAAAGAGATGAAAGGGGCATCGGTGACCACTCTGAATCTTGCTGTGATAAGGACTCAGGAAGACTTTTGTCTCGAGCTGGAGAGATGGCTTAGCAGTTAAGAGCACTGGCTACTCTTCCAGGGGTCCTGAGTTCAATTCCCAGCAACCACATGGTGGCTCATAACCATCTATAATGAGATCTGCTACCCTTTTTTGTCATTCAGGCAAAAATACTGTATTCATAAATACAGTCTTGAGGAAAAAGAAGAAGCAGCCACTTTTTCATGCAGAAAAAACAGAGAGGAGGATGGTCAGATGGGCTGCAGGGTCAGAGAGGGATGCAGCTGGGCTGAATTGTTCTTGTTCTTGTACAAGAAGAAAGATGAAACAGGATGGAGTGTGGCTCCATGGACAGGCTCTACAGCCAGCCTGCCTACCTGGGAAGCCCTGGTCACCCTTACTGGCAGTGTGACCAGGGCCAAATTGCTGAACCTTTCTGTGCCTCAGTTTCTCTAATGGAACTCAGCATGTAGGGGTGATGCCAGAGGAGATTTAAATTTATTTATTTATTTATTTTTATTTATTGCGTGTGTGTGTGTGTGTGTGTGTGTGTGTGTGTGTGTGTGTGTGCTGGAGAATAACTTACAGGAGTCAGAACTATGTGGGTCCTGGGGATTGAACCCAGGTGTCAGGCCTGACAGCAAGTACCTGTGCAAGCCCCAGCTCTAAAATGTTTTTATACAAGTGCTTAGAGCTGAGTTTATCACACAGCATCAAGCAAGGTGAGCTGCTTTATGTATAGGTGTGTGTGTGTGTGTGTGTGTGTGCGTGTGTGTGTGCGTGTGTGTTGGTGCTGGAAACTCAAGATATGCATATATCTTATTTTGGTGTTTTGAAACAGAGTCCTGCTGGGAAGCCCTGCCTAGGCTAGAAGTCTTCTGTGTAGACTAGCTGGCAGTCCTCCTGCCTCTGCCTCTCAAGTGCTGGGATTACAGATCTGTGACATACCTGGCTTTCAGTATGATTTTTTTTGTTTTGTTTTGTTTTGATTTTTCAAAACAGAGTTTTTTGTGTATCCTTGGCTGTCCCGGAACTGACTCTGTAGACCGGGCTGGACTCAAACTCACAGAGATCTGTCTGCCTCTCCCGCCCTGAGTGCATGCACCATGGTGGCCTGGCTTCTGTATGGATTTTCAAGGGCAGCTAGGAAGTAAACTGAGTTTGTGTCTTAGCTCCCCTTAGATACCATAGTTGGCATGACATACTTTGCTGCATGCTACATGCTTCATACCCTCACTAAGCCCTGTTTAACCTATAAAGGTTGGTAGAGGAGCAAACTGCAGCTCAAAGAGGCAGAGTATCCTGCCTGAGGCTACCCAACTGTGGGGACTCAGACAGGCCTGACTCCCTGGGTTTATCTGTGCTTAGGTTTCTCCTTACAGTGAGGTTGGAGAGGCTGCCAGAGGCTATGTCCAGTGCAAGATATACAGACTGTAGTTGTGAATCTCCATAGCAGGGAGAATTAGAGGTGACAAGGGAGAGATGCCAGGACAACTTAGAAGGGAGGATAGCCTGGAGGCCACAGTAGAAAACTCACTATTCATAGCCCACAACAAATCATCGAGTCACTAGGGAAAAACCTGCATCACTCATCTCTCTGCTGTCTACTGCCTCTCTGCCCTTCCTGAGCTCCTGGAGACCCTAATGCCCACAGTCCTATGGTGAGGGAGTGTCCACCCCCAGCTGGCAGGCCTACAGCCTGCCTTGTATTCCCCTTCTGAGCCTCTGTCTCCCACCTTCTCACCTTTCTTATTGTGCTGTGAGGATTCCAGACCAACATCATGGTACCCAGCTTCTGTGTTGAGTTTTAAACCTCTTTTCCTTTGAGAAAAAGCTCTGGTTTCCTGTTGGAGTCAGTGTTTGCTTTTTTGTTTTTGGAGACAGGTCTTTCATAGTCCAGGCTGGCCTCAAACACTGAGTTTCTTGTTCCATTTCTCAAATGCTAAAGTTTACAAGTGGGTGTCACCATTCCCAATTTTATGGGATGCTGGGTATTGAACCCAGGGCCTTTGTGCACACTAGGTAAGTACTCTACCCGCTGAGCTACATCTCTAGCCCAGGAGTCAGTGTCCAGAGAGCGAAGCTGGCTGAGCAGTGTCCGAAACAGAAAGCTGTGTCCTTGATGGAAGTGAGAAGCTGATAAGCAGGCCCCTGTTTCCAAGGCTGCAGCTGAGCGTCTGACAGATCTTTATTTGAGCATCTTTGGCCAACTGTTCTATGTGTGTCAATCTAATAGCATTTTACAGATGCCAACAATGAGTCCGAGAGAGCTCAGGAGACTTTTCTGTAGCCACACAGCCTGAGTCAAACTTGTTGTCTAACTCCACGTGTGCTCTTGGCCACTGTAGCAAGTGGGCTGCATTTGGCTCATACTCACCACGTTGGGCAATGCAGACTGAAAGTATTTGGGCAGCTTCCATGTCTGGGTCCCTGTTCGCTTTCCTAGAGACTGAATCTATGCAGGAGGAGGAACAGAGCATTGGCTTCCCTTGTCATGGGAACTCTGTGGCTAGGGGAGTTGGGTGACATGTTTGCCGACTCTCCTCTCAGGAAGGCACATTCCCCATGCGTCAGAGGGTTTGGTGGGTCAGACCTGGAAAAAGAATATGAGTCAGGCTGGGGCAGGGTGCCAGATTCCTCGGCCCAGGCTGTGGGTGCAGGATGCCAGGCTGCTGCAGTTACTGCTATGACTCAAAGCTCTGTTCCTCAGCCAGAAGGGGTCTGTGCCAGCTCTGTACAGAATGACACCTTTACACCCTCCTGCCACCTTGTGGGGGAGAGCCAGTTACCCTGTTTCACAGTTGAGAATACCAAGGCTGGGAGGCATTTCTGACGGAGCTCCCACAGCTGGAAGGAGGAGGAAGACTCAAGCTCCCTTTTTGTGCATAAAAGGGCAGAGGGTCTTTCTTCCTGGACACAGGGACCAACATGACCCTCTGACAAAGGGCAGTTACAAAGGGCAGAGGACCTTTTTGGTCCTCTTTCCTTACAGCTTATTCTGTAGTCACTGATACAGGTGTGAATCCAGAGACCACCCTGCTAGAATTCCCAGATACCTGTGTCCAGGAACTGAAGCAGGACTGCATGAATAGAGGTGGAGATGAAATGATCTATTAAAAAGAGGAAAGGCAGTCCTGAAAGTGGAAGTAGCCAGTGAGCTGGGAGAGATTGGAAGCTCAAAGACTATTAGGCCACAAGAACCCTGGCCCTTGGCTGTAAGGGCCCCATGTGGGTAACTACTTAGCAAATGATCATAGATGGTGACAGGTATGACAGAGTGGGACTCTGCAGCATCCTCATGCTAACTCTGGTCCCAATTATTTTCCAGGTTGTGTCTCAGTTTACTTAATAAAAAAGGAAGCCCAACAGAGTGGACTTTAAATTGCCTTCAAAGTGGATGGGGCTGGAGAATTGCCCTGGATAGCATGTGTCCAACCTTAAATTTGATCCCAACACTACCAAAAAATAAAATAAAATTGAAGAATTAAAAAAACAAAACAAAAAACAACAGGCCAGGCTGTGATGGCTCACAACTTTAATCCCAGGAGGCAAATGCAAGCAGATCTCTGTGAGTTCTAAAACAGCCAAGGCTACACAGAGAAACTTTGTCTTGAAAAACCAAACCAAGCCAAACAACCCTGATATTACTGGTTGCCTGTGTAGACTGTTCCGAATGCCCCAGCCAGGCACAGGAATGAAAATTCACCATGTAACTTTTTCAACGTTGTACCACAGACAACTGTTATTTGTCATAAAATTTAAAAGCACAAACAATAAAGTAAAAAAAAAAAAAAAAGGACAAGTTCTTGTCTATCTACAAAGGGCAGAGCATGTCTCACTACAGCCAAATGCTCCTCTTTTGCAAGCCTTTCTTGTTTTTAATGAGTCCCACAGAGCCCAAGCTAGCTTCAAATACTTGTGAAGCCAAGGATGACCTTGAACTATTGATCCTCCTGCCTCCCTCCACCTACGAAGTGCTGAGATTAAAGACCTGTACCACCATGCCCAGTTATTAGGAAAGCCATTTAAATATGTCTTGAATTTATGAAGAAAGACAGTAAAATCCTACATCAGCAAGGAAGATTAGCGGAAAATGGAAGCTGTCTATGGCATCTAGCAAAAGCCAGTGTTCTCTGCAAGGAAAGCAACAGATCTTCAGAAATTCCAATGTGATGACTAGGCAGAGCCTAAGAGGAGAGAGGACTCAGGCCTGGGTGGTTTTGCCACCTCTAATCCCACAGGGACTAAGGGCAGGGGAGAGTAGAGCTAGAAGAGGCCTCTGCCAGTCCAGACTTCTTGGTGTATTTGGGAAGGGGGTTATCTCCAGAAATCCCTGAAAAATTGGCATTGTACCAATGGTGCAGAACTGTATTTGGGGTATAGTGGACTGGCATCTGAAGAGGATGGGACACCAAAAAAGTCTTCAGGCCTGCAGACCTCTAGGTGAGCATGCAATGGCCCCTTGTTGCATTTTGGGTAATCATAGTTAGGCCCTCTGTGAAGGCTGCTTATTTCCATGTCCTTATAAAGGGAAACAGAGTTAGGGACAGGTTAGCATGGAGCTTGGGTGGAGAAAGGATTGAAAATTAAAATGCTATAGGAAAATGGAGAGTCAACCCCACAAGGGAATTGAGAGCCTGCACTCTTGCCCCAGAGAAAGATGCTTTCAAACACAGGTGCCCTGATGTATCGGGAGCAAGAAAAGCACAAAAATTAGTGTGAAAAGTCAGTTAGCAAAAAGTCTGAAAGCCCTTTCCTATCAGGGCTACATGCAAAGGCAGTGTTTGGGGAAAGCAGACAGTACATACATGTGGGAAAGGCCAGGTTGATGTGGACATCACCATCCCCAGTGGACAAAAGAGGAAGAAGTCCACAGATGAGGACCGTGGCACCTTTCAGGCTCAGACTGAGGTGGAAACCTAGATGACCAGGATTCCAGGGGCAGAGGGTGACCTGGTGCTCAGCTCAGCCACTTTAGCAATGAATGACCTCATCCCCCATAGCTTTCTTGGTAATGCCTGGGTAACCATGTGGCTACATTCTCAGGATATTTGAGTAAGCACTGTTTTAAGAACCCCAACTCTGCCATGTCAGTCCTTAGGGCCTTGACCAGAGTTTTGCCCCCTTTTTTGCATGTGACTGAAACTTAGGAAGGAGTTCTGGGGTAAGTTCCCACAAGTTTAAGGGGCTGTTCTGTGGGATAGAGAAGCACCCTTCTCCATATAGACTTTAGAGGTGACCTGTGGGGAGGGCCACTGTTCAGTGGAGCAAAATCAGGAGTATTCAAGGCATAGGGAAGCAATACCTGGGCCCTTTCTCGGCTGTCCCCCTCCTCCATGTCCACCCTTGGGAGCAGAGTGTCAGGCGAAATTCAGTAACATAGTAGGCACATTTCCCCTCCCTGCATCTGTCTCTGTGTCCCACATCTTTACTCACATACATGTTCAGTCTGTGTGTCCACAGCACCGGTATGTCACCTCTAAGAGTGAAAATGACCGGCACAGAGGACATGAAGATAAACATGCCAAGAAAGAATGGCCAGCCAGAGCCAGAGGACCTTGCCCTTCATGGTCTGGCCCTGACTCTCCAGCGAGGTGACCTTGGGCAGATCACTTAACTTCTTTGAACTCATGTTTCTTCTCCAGATGGTGAAGGAGAAGGTGGCAGGAGAGGCCCAGCTGCTTTGACAATTAGGGAGCACACAAGGATTGAACGTAACATACGAGAGTGGAAGGGCCTCATGTTGGTCCCTGGGGGATTGACTATGGCTGCAGAGCTGGTGCAGTGTGGCTCTGAAGACAGAGTTTGGGCTCAGTTCTAATGGTTGAACCCACTCTAGATTAATGGCTGCCTGCTCTCCTTTGGAGACCACTTCCCCTTGTCTGTAACTCCCTACGAATGTTTTCTAGTGGTTATTTTACTCTCTTTAGCATAATGGCAGGTACCTAGTACATAGAGTTCATGAGCAATACATAGAAACCAGTATATGACATCACCCCTAGTCACCCCACTGCATTTGGCCCAGCACTGGCCACTGCACGGGCAGATGATGGAGGACACAGTTTTATGTGCATGGGGAAAAGTATGATTTTTTTAAAAATCAAATTTGTTGTAATTTTGCCTTTTTCATATTTATTCATGTATTTTATATATGTGGGGGGTTACTATACATACATATAAAGCACAGGCTCATGTGTGAAGGTCAGTGATAACCTGCTGGTTCTGCCCTTCCACCATGTAGGTTTCAAACTCGTATCACTGGCAACAGAGTCTCACTATGTAGCCCAGGCTAGCCACGATCTCCTGGCTTTCCTGCCTTAGGTTTCAGAGTACTAGGATTACAGGTCTGTGCCAAAAGATCAGGCTGAAGGTAAGTGGACAGTTTGATTGAAGTCTGGGCTAACATTGCATAGAGCTGTCTGTCCTGAAAGTAGTCCATGACTGTGTTGTGTGGGACTGAAGGGACATGGCTGTGTTGTGTAGGACTGGGGGTGGGGGAGGGGCTCTTAAGTCCAATGCCTTAACCACTTGGCCATCCCAGTCCTGATTTGGGGGGACTATTATACCATCTTAAAAACCTCCCATTCAGGCAAATCACAAAGAAGGAGCCAGTCTCAATGAGCACATTCAGGACTAAAACACTCGCTTTCAAGGTTTTTGAACTGACACCTCATGTAACTGAAATGGAAGTCTTAGGAACCCTGTATGTATCCTTACAACACAAGACTCTCTGGTATTTTCTGTTTTCTACAATACTGGCTTATGGAGACAGGGGAAGGAGGACAAAAGCTTGCCCAACTTATTAAATATATTGTGCAACCTTCAGTTTGACAAATAACTTCTAGTAGGAGATAGCATGAGATAGGATTTTGATCATTAGTGTATATTGGACCTGCCTTGGACTTCTGGAAGCAGCCTGCCAGGTTCTGCCTCCAGAGTTCTTCTGGTGATCCTGACCCATCTTTGAGTGTCTTGAGCACTGCCCTCCTAAAATCTAGCTTACACCATTTATAGAGTTTGGAATGTTGAAAGCTCTAAGCAAAGGGACACTTGTGCCCAGCCCTGGCTGAATGACCCCTGCCTCTTAAATCCCCAAACCACAGGACACAAAACCCCTCCCAGCCTTCTGAAAATACTTCTAGAGGCTGTGAAAGGCAGCATTTATTCAGTGATTTCACATTGCTATTTTTCTAGGGGTAGATGGTAGGTCAGGTATGACTACCCAGTGGGTGGTGCTCTCTCTGGCTCTATTGGAATCTTCTGGCTATCTCTGGATTTCCAGTTTCACCTAGAGAGATTTCCTGGCATTGCAGCCAGTCTGCTTCCTAGACAGGCTTTTGGGGTTCTTGGGCCCTCACACTGGTCATCCTGAGTAATCTTGGGTCCCCTGAGCCCCTCCCTTGCCTTGTTCCCTAAGCTAGCAGCCAGCTCAGCTGGGAACAGCTCCACTAGGAGGAGTGTTAAGTGGGTACAGAGCCTCCTCTGTTCTAGTAACAATGGCCTGTTGATGGCTAGATTGGGTCCCCTAACTCCTATTGGACTTCAGGGAGGAGAAAGGATGCCAGCCCTTCCTCCAGCCCAGGCAGTCAGTGCTGGGTGTGAGGTTAACTCAGAGAGCTCTGTCTGCCTACAGGACCTCTTTCTTCTTTATTCTCTGGGCTGACTCCTCCCATCTATCCAAGAGACCCACTTGGGGGCTCCAGGAATGCTTCACTTTACAGCCTCAACAAGTATTCATTGAACAGACCCCTGAGCCGCAAGAAGAGCTTTTACAGTTGGGCTAATTTGCTGCCCCCCCCCCGGGCTCCAGGGAGTTAATGCCAACCCCCTCCTCACAAGCAGATACTCAGGGCACTGATAGTTTTAGGCTTTGCCCTCTAACGGAGTCTCACTCTCAGTTGGGATTAAACATCCCTGGGCCTCCTGACACTGTGCTAAGCATATCACCACAGTACCCCACTTAGAGTGGCAGGTGTTTGCAGAAGGCCAGATATGAATCCTCAACACTGCATATTCATGTCCATATCTGAACCTCTGTGAATATGTTACCTTGCATGGTAGAAGAAATTCTGTGGATGCCTGTAGAGGAATTTTAATTCAGAACATGGCTGCTCTAGCAAGAGATCACACTCAAAGAACTTCTAGGTCTGTGTGCTTCAGCTGGAATACAGACATGTCTTTAATCCCAGGAGACAGAGGTATGCAGATCTCTTGAGTTCTGTTCAGACAGTTCAGTTGAGTAAGGGAGTTGAAAGGCAGTGCAGTGGAGTTTGTTCATGAGTCCAGTGCAGGTCAGCAGAGGCAGTTGAAGCCAGAGAGCAGCAGAGAGAGAAAAGGAGGAGGCAGCTTTACAGGGATAGTTTTGCAGAGAGAGAACAAGCTAGACTCAGGTGAAGACAAAATGAGGCAGAGAATGAGAAGGTACCAGAAGAGTAGAACAGATTGCTAGAGTTAGTATGGGGCCAAGCAGAGCAATTTGGTGAGAAACTGAGAGAAGCCAGTTTGAATTAGTCAGCTTGGAGATGAGATTTGAGCCAGAACAGCTGAACTGAACCAGCCAGAGTTCAGAAGGAGCTAGAAAGGGTGAGCTTATTCATCAGGAAGTCTCAGAGGCTGAAAACATCCTAGGCCTAGATTAGATTGTATGGAGGCTAGAAGCTTCCAGGACTAGGTTAGCAGACGAAGGCAGTAAGCCTCTGAGATGACAGTTACATCAGCCAAATAAAAGCTACTTTAACAGAGCTGGACACAGTGGCACAGGCCTGTTATCCCAGCACTAAGGGAGGCAGAAGCAGGTGGATCTCTGTGAGTTCAAGGCCAGCCTGGTCTACAAAGCAAGTCTAGGACAGCCAAGGCTACACAGAGAAACCCTGTCTGGAAAAAAAAAAACCCAAAAGTTATTTTAACAAGTGTCATTAAGGATTTAGGGGTGGCAGAGTGCCGTGTATTAGATGGGTGATCCTGAATAGAATACAAGGGTCCTTATAAAAGGGAGGCAGAGGGAGCCTTAGCTGCAGAAGACACTGAAAACTATGCACCAAACTCAGGGCTTTGTGTCTGCAAGGCAAGCCCTCTATTGATTCTGCTCATGTCCAGCTCCAGAGCTGGTTTTGAATGACTACAGTCTTAGAAGTTTTCCAAGCACTTGGTCCTAGTTACCACAGAGAACACAAACCTATTCTTTCTGGCTTCTGTGTTTGGTCAGTCAGAGGCTTAGCACCAAGGCAAACATCACAGTGCTTGCTTGGAATCCCAACACTGGGGAAACTGAGGCAGAAAGCCTTCTAGGAATTCAGATCTGGACTTAATAGTAAGATCCAGAGTCAAAAGAAGGAAGGAATGGAAGGAGGGAAAGATTAGCACTTCCTGTCTATATGGCCTTGCAGGTGAGCTGGTGTGTGGCATATCACCACAGTACCCCACTTAGAGTGGCAGGTGTTTGCAGAAGGCCAGATATGAATCCTCAACACTGCATATTCATGTCCATATCTGAACCTCTGTGAATATGTTCAGGATCTGGCAAGCTTCTGCCATCTCCCAGATGTCCTAGGATAGTGGGATTTGATGCTCTCAGTTATCAGATCTTGGTCTTACTAAGCCTAGGTTAGAATCGTCTAAGGATCTTTTGGCAGCCCCGATGTCCAGACCAATATAGTCATAATCTCAGGAGGTGGGACTTGGCCATCAGGTTTTGTTTTTTTTTTTCCTAACCTCTTACATCTATCAGGACTGAAACCCAGAACTCTAGGGCAGGGTTTCTCTGTGTAGCTCTGCCTGTCTTGGAACTCACTCTGTAGACCAGGCTGGCTTTGAACTCAGAGATCCACCTGCCTCTGCCTCCCATGTGCTGGGATTAAAGGTGTGAGCCATCAATATCTGGCCACATGTGTCCTTATTGTCACCTGTATGAGTGTGGTGGCAAGTTAATTCTTATAATCAGAATTTCTGGACCAGAGAGTATATTAGTCTGTTGGGGCACTGACTAACACAGTGTCATTGACTGGGAGATTTACAAATAACAGGAAGTTGTCAAACATGGTTCCAGAAGTTGGAAAGTTTAAAATCAAAGTGCCAGCACATTCCAATAAAAGGCTCATTCTCTATGTCCAAGATGAAACCTTTTTTCTATGTCCTCACATGGTGGCAGGAATGACTAAGTTCCCTCACACCTCTTTTACAAGGACACTAATTCTATTCAGAAGGACTCTGCCTTCTTCACCTAGCCATTCTAGTCATTCTCTGAAGATGTCACTTCTAACACCAGCACACTGGAAATTGGACTTTAACTTAAGAATTTTGGAAGGAAACCGACATTTAAGCTACAGCAAAGAGTAAATATATTCTAAACTGTGGTGTTCAAGATCAGCCTGAGGTATATAGTGAGACACTGTCTCAAGAAATAATAGAGGTTGGGGATGTAGCTTAGTTGTTGAGTGCTTGTGTAGCAAGCATGGAGCCCTGGATTCAATACCCAGTGTGGTGGTTCCAATAAGTTTGGCTCCCATGGGTTCATATATTTGGATGGGCTGCCTAAAGCTGGTGAAACTATTTGGGAAGGATTAGGAGATGTGGCCTTGTTGGAGCAGGTATGCCATTCCCCTCTGCCTCTAACTCTTGGATAAAATGTAAGCTCTCACTTACTGTTCCAGGCTACCCCTGCCCCCTGTTGCCATGCTTCCTGCCGTAATGGCTATGGACTCACCCTCTGAAATTGTAAGCAAGCCCCCAGCTAAATGCTTTCTTTTA
Source organism: Meriones unguiculatus (assembly GCF_030254825.1). Classification (NCBI taxonomy): domain Eukaryota; kingdom Metazoa; phylum Chordata; class Mammalia; order Rodentia; family Muridae; genus Meriones; species Meriones unguiculatus. Next base: position 25,552,534 of record NC_083363.1, read on the forward strand.
TAAATTGCTTTGGTCACGGGTGTCTCTTTACAACAATAAAAAGTACTTGAGATACTCAACACAACAAACAAACTGATAAAATCTCACAGCTGGAATCCCAGCACTTAGGAGGTAGAGGCAAGAGGACCAGAAACTCAAGGCCATCATTGGCTACATTTCTAGTTTTAGGCCAGCCTGGAATACATATATTAGACCCTGGACAATAATTAATAATAATACAACAATAATGATAATAATATAAATTATGATATTTTGGTCAAACAGTTCTTCAAAAAGTATACCCTCATCAGCATTGTGAGAGAATCCTTTTTCTTTCTTTCTTTCTCTTTTTTTGAGACAGGGTTTCCTGTGTAGCCCTTGATTTTCTGAAACTTGCTTTGTAGAACACACTGGCCTAGAACCCACAGAGCTCCACCTGCCTCTGTCTCTCCAGTGCTGGGATTAAAGGTGTTTACCAGCATACCCAGCTGAGGGCATCCTTTGTATTACCCAAGAGATGGACAGAGTCTATTGCCAAAACAATCAGACCCCAAATCTAAGTACCTCAATCCAGCAAAAGCTTGTTTTTCTCACGTATCCCATTTGGCTCTCCTACAGCAGTGTGAATCCAGCTGCTTCCATCTTGAACTAAACCCATCCAAACATGTGGCTGCCCATTCAACACAGCTTCTGGAGAATGTGTGGAATCATTTTAAGATCCAGGCCTTGAAGTGGCTTGCATCACTTTCACACACATCCCGCAGACCAGAGCTAGCCACCTGGTCTTCACTTCACTGCCAGCAAGGCAGGGCCATGGCAAGGAACACACAGGTGCTGGGTAAATGTAGCTGTGTCGGTGGGTTCCCGGAACTTTACTCCCATAGCACACGCCTTCTTGCTGACTATTGAGTGTTATGAGGACGATTCTTGGTTATCAAGTTGATTATATCTGCAGTTAACTAAATCCCAAGTGGCTGGGTCTACCTGTAAGGGATTTGTCTAAATTAAATCATTTGAAGTGGGAAGACCCACCTTTAAGCTGGATCTTTTGAGGTGGGAAGATCCACTTTTGATCTGAGCTGCACCTTCTGGTGGCAGCCTATGTAAAGGACGCAGAGGGAGGAGGCTTTTGCTCTTGGCCTGTTTGCCCTCACTCTCACTGGCAAGTCCATTCTTTCACTGGCTTTAGAGCCTACTTCTTTGGGACTCCAGTGTAGACTGAAGACCAGCTGAGACAGCCAGCCTCATGAACTGAACAGGGACTGGATTCTTGGACTTTTCATTGGTAGACAGCCATTGCTGGACTAGTTGGACCACAGCCTGACTAAATGAGTGTGGCTCCAGTTTACCCTCCTGTGCTTTCTCCAGCAGCTGCACACCATTGTTCTCTGCTATATATCCAGAGCTGACTGTCTTCATGATCAAGACACACCACAGTGGCTCTGCCCCCAAATTCCCCCAAACCCAAATATTCATTTGTGGGAAAGCCTCAAGACTTTTTAAAAAATGTTGGCTGTTATTCATAAGAGCATATAAAGGCATGTGAGTAGCAATGTAAAATTAGCTGTGTCGAGATCTTTGCCAGCTGTTCTGTGGCCTGACTTGGCAGCTGTCTTCCCAGAAGTTCCAAGTCCCTGTCTTGCCCCACCTCCTCTCTCAGAGACACATGCGCCAAGTGAGGGGAAAAGGTGGATGGGGAAAAGGAGAGAGATAAGGTGTCTGCTGGCATTCTATCCCAACTTTTGCAAACTTCTGGGCTTTAATTATTCCTACCTTGAGGTTCATATGACTGTGGAGACCTTATGGGCTTAACAGGTTGGAGCTGGTGTGCAGGTGCATGTTCTTGGATGGAAAATTTGCATACAGGAGCACGAGTACAATTTGGAATTTGATCTGGTGTCAACAGCACGGTGACCCACAGCAGGATGCCAAGCTAAAGGACAGGAAAATTTTGTTTGCTAACCAGAAAGTATTGTCTAAAGCTGGGAGAGCAAATGGGCTCTGCCTTCCAGGTCACATTTAGTGGGCTGGCTCTGCACCCAGAAGACAGCAAGCAAAAGCAAGAAGCCCAAAGGGCCCACAGCCTCAGTGCTGTGTGTGTGTCTATATGAGCTCATGATTCACTCTGTTTGCTTTAATACAGGATCTTACCATGTAGCCCTGCTGGTTTCCAATTTCCTGCCTCTGCTTCTCAGGTGGTAGGATTACAGATGTCATTCAGCATAATTTTTTATTTTTAAACAAAACAACAACAAGAAAAAACAAATGGACTGTAACTGTGGCCCCTTGTGTGCCCTCAGGTTTTTTTTTCTTTTTTTTTGGTTCAGTGTCCTAACATGAGCATCTTTTATAGAGCTTTATATCAATATTCTTCTTTTAGATTATAAAACAAACCTTTTTAAAACAAACAAACAAACCCGGAAAAACCACATCCCGTGTAGCCAAACCCAAACATTGAATTCCTACTATTCTAGCCTCCACCCTCCAGGTGCTGGAATTGCAGCTGTGTACCACCACAGCTGGTTTTGTGGGATGCCAGGAGTAGAACCCAGGGCTTCATGCACACTAGATGCTCTGCCAACTGAGCTACATCTGCAGTTCCAAATCAGGCATCTTAGGTGCCCAATACTCTGACCACGCTGGAGAAAGACAAGTATTGAAAGCAAGAACCGACAATCCATATGGCACAGAAGTCCATTCATTTATTCCACAGATATTGTTGAGGCCGGTTACATGCCATGAGCTGTGTTTACTGCTGTGGGGCAAGAGAGGACAAGACCACCATCTGAGGAAAGAACAGGGACTTACCCAGTTTCCTTTGTTTTTCTTGCCACTTTGCCCATAGTTTTATTTAGCAAAACAAAAAATGCATTGCATAACACAAAACTCACCTCTTTAGGTAGGGGCTTAATAGTTAAACTGTGCTCTTGTAGAGGACCTATGAGGTCCTTACCGCACATAGAGCAACTCACAGCCATCTCTAATGCCAGTTCCAGAGAATCTGCCACTCTCTTCTAACCTCTGCAGATACTAGGCATGCACCCAATGCTCATACATATGTTCCTGGCTGAGAAGTGACACACAAACCACTCCTACATTGGTCTCAGCCAGATATTGATGGTTTATTAGAATGCATATGCAAGCTGATCGATCAGGGCCACAGTAAGGACTCAGGAGCCTAATCATGACATCTACAAGGTCTCACAGCAGGGTTTTTATAGAAAAATAACCAAATGCAAAAGACATGATGAGGGCAGTATAAAGCAATATTAAGTTTTTGGCCTACTAGGTAAAGTATTATTTCTGAGCTAACCTTTAAGCTGATTGGTTCTAGGTGAGGTAGGTAAGTGAAGGTCTTCCAGAGTGCAGGCCAAGTGCAACCAGGTGTATAAATAACAAGAGTGCAACCAGATAACCAAGTATGACACTATTAGATCATACAAAGTACAAAGTCAGCTCAACTCTGCCACGGTCTGTTGATCTAGGTTAACTTGGTTCCTTGGCAGAGTTTTTTTATTGTCAACTATGAATAACTACTTTTAGGAAGCAAGACTAGAAGTTTAAAAATTTGAACTTAAGGCCACAGAGGAAGACAATGCAGCCAGTCCTGATGAGACCTGATAGGCTAAAATCAGATAGAAGGGGAGGGAGTCCTCCCCTATCAGTGGACTAGAGGAGGGGCATTGGGGAGAAGAGGGAAGGGAGGGTGGGATTGTGAGGAGATGAGGGAGGGGGCCACAGCTGGGATACAAAGTAAATAAATTGTGATTAATAATAAAAAAAACAGAAAAAAAAATAAATGCATACAGGCAGTTTTATCATACATGTTAATTCCACACATGAGCAGGTCCAGTAAAGATCTGCCAAGGTCAGAATCAGTAGAACCTCTTGCCATCAACCAGGAGAAAATGAATAAATAATGTCAACATCTTTAAAAATTGAAGTTAATTTCACCTTAAAAATAAAATGGAAGCTGAAATGGCTGCAGTTATGTCTCAAAGAAGACTTCAATATTTCAGGCTTCAACAACATAGACATGCAAGCAAACAGTCAGACACATAAATAAAATAGGTGAATCTTTTAAAACAGCAACCACCACTTTAAACACTCAGTTTCCTAGCATTAAATGCAGTTACACCAGCACTGCCACTCATCTGCAGAATCCCCGTTATCTTCCCAGACTGATGCTCTGTATGTAGACACGTGATCCCTCTGCCTCGGCCTCCTGGGTAGTGAATAGTACAAATAGCACTACTGTGCTTGGCATCTGTTTCATTTGTTTAGTTGTTTTTCTGCTTTGTTTTGTTTATAAAGTCTCCTCTATCCCAAGCCAGCATCAAATTCATCCTCATTCTCTTGTTCCTTTTCTTCTCCCTTTGCCATTGACATCCTTTGAGCATTTACTGCCATGTCAGAACTAAAGCCATGATACTGGGGTACAGTGGGGAGGGGTGTGCCCCTCCCAGGCCATGTCTAGGTGCTTCTAAGGAAATAGGGTGTAGCCAGAACAGGTCCGTGCATGGACAAACCCAGTTTATGAGAAACAAGTAACTTCAGTGTTTCTTATCTCCATTCTGATTAACTAACTGGAATGGCAGAGTCCCAGGCCCCACCCCTTCCCTCTACTCTCTAAGGATTCAAGAACAGCTCTACAGAAGCTCACTTCCAATTGGCTGGCACAGAGGGATCAGCCTTCTAGCCTCCATAAGTGGACACACAACTTTCCCACAGTGGCCAGTCCCTCCCTCTCTGCCTATGAAGCCCCTTTCTTCTACTGGGAAAAGTTGTGTGTACAGGCATGTAACAGCCAAGTCTGTTTCTGCCATGCTCTGGGTCCTAGAGAAGAGAGAAGTGGAGGCTTGGCGCCTGATGCAATGTCTGGCAAGGCACAACCTCTTATCGGAGCTTCCCGCTCAGTCTCCCAGCTGGGAGCCCTCCAGAAGTTTTGGAGGCAGGGCTGGCTGTAATCCATTAGGGGCCCCAGTGGAAGGGCCTGGCTGGAGGCCATCCAAGTGGGAAAGCAGCTCTCTAGTCGGGCATTTTGCCAAGTCATGGAAGAGGCCTGAGCATAAAGACCCCTGAGCCAAGAGAAGGGAAGGGAAGCTGGCGAGGCTGCTTGGCAAGGCTGGCCCACCTCAGCTGCCTTGTTCCCTTTCTGAACCACCAGTTTCCTCAGGGCCTTTCCCATCCTCCTCCACGTGAGCATACAGTTGTTGGGACTTGAACTGAAAATCCTCCCAAAATGAAAATTCAACACCTAAGTGTGGTGTTTTGCCCTTGCTCCACCTGCCCCACATTCTAGCACATGCCCAATGCAGCTGCGCACGGTGTCTTTCCCTGGTGGCTCACACATGCATGGAACTAGTAAGTGTCTTCTTTCTCTTGGTCCTGCCTATTAACCTAAATGTCTGAGCATCTTGCACTGGACTAAGTATTCTGGGAAGGGCATCCATCCATCTTTTCAGCCTTCCTCCATCTCTCCCTTCATCCAATGCCCCCCCCCCCCCATGGCATCTACTGGGGTGAAAACCAGGATGTTGACTACATCTCAGAAAAATAATTTCAGGACAAATGTGTGTGGAACAGAACTAGGCTTATTATGTAGAGGTGAGAGAAAATGTGAATAAACACATTAAATCTAAGCATGGACAGTCAGAGGGACTAGGTTTAGTGTCTTATCAATAACTAGTGTAACTTCATGGCTTCCTGATATTGCGTCTAAAGGTTGTAATATTACTCTTTTTTTTCTTTTTTCTTTTCTTGTTTTTTCTTCTTTTCTTCCCTCTCTCCCTCCCTCCCTCCTTTCCTTTCTCTCTTTCTCTCTTTCTCAAGTCAGGGTTTCTCTGTGCAACCCTGGTTATCCTGGAACTGCTCTGTAGACCAGGCTGGCCTCCAACTCATCCAACTGCTTCTGCGTCCTGAGTGCTGGGACTAAAGGCATGTACAACCATGCCCAGAGGTTTATTTTTTATTTTTTTATTTTTTTAAACAATTTCCATTTGTTTAATGAAATGAAATAATAAGGTGTTAAGAGGCGCTTTGCTCGGATCTGTGGTGGACAGAAGTGTGGATAAGGTTACAAAGGTCTACAGCTGTACGCATGGTTCACATATTGTTTATAACACCTTTGAAGTATCTTGATTTTTGTCAGTTGTGTGACAAACCTAAACTAGATCCTATGGGGGAGAGACTTCTTCTATTTCCCACATCTCCTGTCTCTTAACCAGCCTTACCTGGAACAAAGGCATTATAGACATCCCAGTAGAAGAGAATGCTTGCAGGAAAGAAATAATGCATACGAAAACCAGGAAAGTGATGAAGGTGGGTTAGAGCAGGGCTAAGTCAGCAGAGATGGAATAGGGATCTTTGGCCCCTCTGGGCCATGTTGGAGGAAGAATGGTCTTGGAGCACACATTAAGTAGAACATGAAATTTGCAGGTAAATGGTCAGAACTGGAAAAGATCATCCTGAGTGAGGTATCTCAGAAGCAGAAAGACACACAGGGTATATATGCACTCATAAGTGGATATTAGATATATAATATTGGATAAACATACTAAAATCCGTACACTTAAAGAAACTAATCAAGAAGGAGGACTCTGGTAAAATGTTCAATCCCCATTCAAAAAGCAAAGAGGATGGACATCAGAAGAAGGAGAAAACAGGGAACAGGACAGGAGCCTGCCATAGAGGGCCTCTGAAAGGCTCTATCCTACAGGGTATCAAAGCAGATGCTGAGACTTATGGGCAACCTTTGGGCAGAGTGCAGGGAATCTTAGGAAAGAAGTGGGAAATAGTAAGACCTGGAGAGGACAGGCGCTCCACAAGGAGAGCAACAGAACCAAAAAATCTGAGCACAGGGATCTTTTCTGAGACTGATACTCCAACCAAGGGCCACTCATGGAGATAACTTAGAACCCCTGCACAGACGTAGCCCATGGCAGTACAGTGGCCAAGTGGGTTCCATAGGAATGGGAACAGGGACTGTCTCTGACATGAACTGATTGGCCTGCTTTTTGATCAGCTCCCCCTGAGGGGGAGCAGCCTTACCAGGCCACAGAGGAAGACAGTGCAGCCACTCCTGATGAGACCTGATAGACTAGGATCAGAAGGAAGGACAGGAAGACCTCCCCTACCAGTGGACTTGGGCAGGAGCATGCCTGGACAAGGGTGAGGGAAGGTGGAATTGGGAGGTAGTTACAGGGGTGATACAAAGTGAATCAAATGTAATTAATAAAAATTTAAAAAGATAATAATTCTTAAAAAAAAAAAAAGACCAGAAAGGATGCTTCCCCAGGGGGAGAGCAGTGGGAAAGGCTGGGGCCTGTAGCCTACCGAAGCTGAGACGATGTGGCTCCCATCCGCAGGGCTTTGGAGGGCTTGTGAGTTGTTGGCTCTGAGTTGTGCTTGGAACATTTCTTCAGCAGCTAGAGTCACCTCAAAGTCCTGGGCTGGATGCCTGAAAAGCTTCCTACTTATCTGCTGCGTCCACTGGGTTCGGGTGCTCCTGGGCGCCACCGTGTGTTGGAGGCGGAAAGAGTTTGGGAGAGGACTGTGGACAGGGAGGGAAAGGCTTGACATAGTGGGCTAATGGTCCAGAACAGGAGGGTGAGATGCATGAAATGGGGGCTACCATGTTGTAAGGAGGGAGGAGAGAGTCATGGAAGAAAGCACCCCCAGGGGTCCTAGAGGAAGCTTCAGCAGAGAATGCCGGGAGGGGGTGTTACACAGAGGGAGCAGTCAGCCCATCCTCCAGGATGAAATGCAACAAGAGCTGCTACTTTCAGTGGAGATGACTGAGGACCCTCCCAGTGTGTTATTTAAGGAAAAAAGGACCTTTCAGAAGGAGAGGGCTGAGACTCAAAGGCCAGGGGGAGGTATGAGTCAGGGAGACAATGCTTTTGAGCACTGTGTACCTGATGGTCAAGTGAGAAATGTGTCCCAGCTGATACTGGAGGGCAGGGCTGGGTGTTGCTCCTTCATGTGGCTCCCAACATTGCTAGGGCCTGGCACGGAGTGGCCCTCACCACATGGAAGCTTCTAAGAGGAGCTCAGCACTCCATCTTCTCTCACTGCCCCTGGCGTTTGGACAGGAGATCTGGCCTAGCTGGGTAGATGGTGCTGGCCCTTGCTCTGTGTCCAGGCAGAGCAAGGCTGGGATTGGGATCCTGGCATCTTTCACTACTAGCCAAGACATGCTAGAGGGCTGGCCTCTAGTGGCACCTCGCCAGGGAAACTGGGGAAGTGAAATCTATGGAGTAGGGATTTCTGAGAAGGCCATCAAGGGAAGCAGGGCAAGCTCTGCCTGAGTTTTTGCTGAGCAAGTCTCAATCTGGGGACCCTCTCCTCTCCTGTTGGTCCTGTGAACTCCTGGCTTTGGGGTTCTCTTACCCATACCCAGAATCTACACCTTTCCCTCTCGTGGCTAGCTACCTGGCCTTTGGGATTTCAATGCTATAGAGAAGACAACCTAACTGGGGATGGGTGAAGAAGCTGCCGGTCTGTTCATTTGAGGCCACTACTCAGCCTTCCTTCTTCCTGGCATTGCTAAAAGGCTCCTAGGAACCCTACATTTTTGTGAGGGTGAGGAAGTTTAATTAACAACTTCAAAATATAAAAAGCTACTGGAAGGGGTAGTGGAGAGAAGAGTAGAGGCTTGTCATCAGAGTAGTCAAACTCCTAAGCTGAGTTTCTGCTTAGGAGACTCATGCTTAGGGGCTCCAGGATGCTAGGCACTCACTTTGCCACCTGACTTCACTCCTTGTGCTCTTTTTACTTTTCCTTTTTGAGACACAGTCTTGCTAAGCTGCCCTGGCAAGTTTTGAACTTGCAGTCCTCTTGCTTGTAGCTGGATTATGGCCATCAGATTCCATCAACTTGCAATTTTGCTAAAGGTGTTACTCAGGAGGGGAAAGCTAGCTGGGCCACGCACCTCTTCCCTTGTGTGCTCTACAATGAACTGATGACCATACCCCAGATGCCAGGCAGGTGTTCTACCACTGATCCACAATCTCCAATCCCCCTTGGCCTCTTTGTACAACCCGGAAACTCTGGAAACACAAGAACAATAAGCTAGGCCAGGAGAGCATATTGTGTTTTTTGTAGCTGAAGATAAATAACTGTGGACTTCTTAGCCTCCTGCCTCCAGCTCCTGAATGTCAGAGATTACAGCTGTATGTCACCATTTCCAGTTTCATGCAGCACTAGGAATCAAACCCAAGGCCCTGTGCATGTTAGGTAGACATTCTATCAACTGAGCCACAGTGTCAGCCCTGCGTTGTGCTTTTATATGTCAGGTCAATTTATACTAGTATCATCCCAACAAGTGATGCTGTAGCTGTGACTGATCATTAATTGATCAGGATTCTGCAGCTTCATGGCTCTATTATAGTGCCAGGGACTAGAGGACTTAAGCTCTTCTTTATCTAAATACCCTGTGTGACCCTTGACTGTTCATGCATTTGATCTGTGAGGCCAAGGGAAACTCAGGGAAACTCAGGGAAATGGGGAAGATAAAAGGGTTTGTTGTTCATTCATTTGTTTGTTCAGCATTCATTCATTCATCAGGTCTCATTTTGACCCAGAAGAACTCTGTAGCTCAAAGTAGCATTGAACTTAAAAAAAATATATTCCTGTTCAGTTTCCTAGGATTACAGGTCTGTACTGTCATGTCCTGGCTCCTTATCAGCATTTTGCTGTTTGTTTGGTCATTTTTAACAGAAAGCAAACAAAGTTTATTGGGTAGAGTAACAGTTACTGGAAGCAATGTTTTTGTTTACCCTGGGCCTTTTTTAAGATTTATTTTATATTGTGTGAGTGTTCTGCCTGCTTTTATGTCTGTGTACCATATGCATTCAGTGACTGTAGAGGCAAAGAGGACATCATATCCCTTGGGACTGGAGTTATAGAGGCACTGTGTAACTGAAGCTGGCCTGGAACTCCTGATTTTCCTGCCTTACCTCCAGAGTGCTGGCCTGTGACCTTTAAATAACCTATTAAAGCAACTCCAACCAGGTGGGGTAGAGTACACCTGTAATCTTAGGAGGTTGAGGCTGGTGCATAAAGAGGTCTGGGCTACATAGAGGGACCCTGTCTCAAAAGATAGGTGAAGACACCTGAAGTCTTCAGTTTTCAGAGTGATCTTGAGGTCTCCACAAAAGCTGGTAAAAAGATGTCTCTGTTTTCTATCTACAAACAAAAATATCCATAAATACCTATCTCTCTACAGGATGAGGTGTCCCCCACCCGAAGAGGACAAGTTGGGTCCCAAGCCATGCCCCTGAGCTGAGTGCCTGCAGCCAGCCAGGAGCCCCATGGCGCCTCCTCTTCCCAAGGAGAAAGGACTCACTTTGCCTCAGGAATGCCAGGACTTTGTACACAGCCTGAAGATTCGGGGCAAATACGCCTTGTTCCTGGCATTTGTGGTCATAGCTTTTGTCTTCATTGAAAAGGAAAATAAAATCATATCCAGGTAAGGAACTCAACCATAGGTCTACTTTATCAAAGGCGAAGTGTCTGAGGACCGAGGCGACACTAGGGCTTTCCAGGGATCAAGGAGTAAATCACTTCTATGCCAGGCAACCCCTATGTCTTAGGCCAAGGGCATGTGCACAGTAGTGAGACTAGGGTGGCCCAGGCTGGCGTCCGCATACTGGCCCTTCTCAACTACAAGAGTTTGGGCAAAACACTTCACTTTGTGGAGGTAGCCCTCTAACCTGTAATTGAGGGTAAATGCAAAAAAGTAAACCACATCTTACCACGGCCTGCTACATAGCTGAATCTTAGGCTTTGTTGTTATGAGTACTTTACTTTTTATTCTAACACCGTGGCTACCCTTGGCAGCCATAGCTCCTCTGCAAGTCTTGATGTCATGAGTGAAAATGAGCCTATGGGAAACAGGATTCTGGCTGGCCACTCTGGTGGGTAGGACCATTATGGGCAGCTGCCCAGATTGTTTCTCATTCAGTTCCAAAGGAATGACTCAGCTCACTTACACAGTCCTTGAGTTGGGAGTGTACCTGCTAGATACAGAATCATCTCTTAGTCCTCATCTACCAGATGCAAAGCCCTGCACAACAGCCTTGGCCAAGGATGGTAGGTTAAGGACTGCAAATAAATCAGCCCATGCCTGCTGTACACCTTGTAACTCTCCTGAAAGCTGCTACTGACTCCCCGCCCCCTTCGAACCCCCGCTTCGAGGGTAAAGTGCCTGAGTTCTTTAGTGAAAGTGAGTCCATGTGTAGCCATCAGGGACTGCTTCACTTCCCCACTAAGTCATCCCCCTCCCCCTCAGGTTCGTGCCAAAGAAACCACACTTGAACCTTAACCTCTAAGCCTGTTCTGGAGAGACCCAGCTAAGGCTGTTTGGTCTAGTACAGGGGATGGCCTCCCAACTCAATCACAGACCTTGTCCTTTTATTTCCCCCCCTCCCTTCTCCCCAGGGTATCGGACAAGCTGAAGCAGATCCCTCAATCTGTGGCAGATGTTAACAGCACCGACCCGGCCTTGCTCTTACCGGAAAACGCTTCTCTCTTATCCCTGAGCGAGCTGGATTCCACCTTCTCTCAACTGCAGAGCCGCCTGCGCAACCTGAGTCTGCAGCTGGGCATGGAGCCAGCCCTGCAGGCTCAGTGGGGTGCAGCAGGGAAGCCATCCCAGCAGGCTAGAGCGGGGAACCGGCGCCACGTGCTCCTCATGGCCACCACCCGGACCGGCTCCTCCTTCGTGGGCGAGTTCTTCAACCAGCAGGGCAATGTCTTCTACCTCTTCGAGCCGCTGTGGCACATCGAGCGCACCGTGTTCTTCCAGCAGGGGGGCGCCAGCGCAGCGGGCTCAGCGCTGGTCTACAGGGACGTCCTCAAGCAGCTGCTGCTGTGCGACCTGTATGTGCTGGAGCCCTTCATCAGCCCTGCGCCGGAGGACCACCTGACGCAGTTCCTATTCCGCAGGGGATCCAGTCGCTCCCTCTGCGAGGAGCCAGTGTGCACTCCCTCCGTCAAGAAGGTCTTTGAAAAGTACCACTGCAGGAACCGTCGCTGTGGGCCCCTCAACGTGACCTTGGCAGCCGAGGCCTGCCGCCGCAAGGACCACGTAGCCCTCAAGGCCGTGCGCGTCCGTCAGCTGGAGTCCCTGCAGCCGCTGGCCGAGGACCCCAGGCTGGATCTACGAGTCATCCAGCTGGTGCGCGATCCCCGGGCCGTGCTGGCCTCACGCATGGTGGCCTTCGCGACCAAGTATGAGAGCTGGAAGAAGTGGCTGACAGAGGGGCAGGGCGGGCTGAGCGAGGACGAGGTGCAGCGCCTGCGCGGCAACTGCGAGAGCATCCGCCTGTCTGCGGAGCTGGGCCTGCGGCAGCCCGCCTGGCTGCGCGGCCGCTACCTGCTGGTGCGCTACGAGGACGTGGCTCGCAGACCGCTGCAGAAGGCCCGGGAAATGTACGGCTTTGCGGGCATCCCCTTGACCCCTCAAGTGGAGGACTGGATCCAGAAGAACACGCAAGCGTCCCGAGACAGCAGCGACGTCTACTCCACGCGGAAGAACTCCTCGGAGCAGTTCGAGAAGTGGCGCTTCAGCATGCCCTTCAAGCTGGCCCAGGTGGTGCAAGCTGCCTGCGGCCCGGCCATGCGTCTCTTTGGCTACAAGCTGGCAAGGGATGCCGCCTCACTCACCAACCGTTCTGTCAGCCTGCTGGAGGAGCGGGGCATCTTTTGGGTTACGTAGTGGGGGATGTCTGGAACCCTGGGAACCCCTTTTCGTGAAAGGCTGTCCCTGCTTTCCTCACACCCAGCCTGTCCCGTGAGACAGCTCTGGCAGTCAAAATGGGGAGCTATGACGGGAGCGTAGCCCCTGGATGTAGCAGCGGGCCTCCTGCCAGCTAGTTCCCTCCCTCCTCCCATCCCCCGGCAACTCCAGCTAAGGCCTTGGGACTCCTCAGAGGAGAGCAGTGCCCTGTCTCCTTGGAGGTACTGGTCATTCCCACACACCTTATGGCCTGCGGTGTCCAGAGCAAGCCCAAGTCAGTTCCTATGTATGATTACACCTCCCTAAGTCCAAATATTTAACAAGCAGAAGGGGCGTGGACCCTCTCCAGTCACTCAGACCTCCTCCTGGGTCAGGGAAGCCTGGGATCTGGCTGAGTCCTTGGAAGGAGAAGGGCAGCCTAGGGTAAGAAAGAGGGCATTTGAAGCTCCTCAGGGAACAACAGGCAGCTCAAGGAAGGACTGGCCCTTAGCTCTACATAGGCATAAGTCTCCCTAGTGCTCTTGGAGAGTGTGGCCCTGTTTCATCTGGGGACTGCCAGCAGGAAGATGAAGGCCACCATGGGAAGAATGAGAAAATAAAGACAGCTATTGAGCAAAATGACATCACCATGATAGGAGAGAGGGGGAAGGGCATGCAGGAAACATCCTACGCAGGGGACCATCCAAGAGAGACAACTGGCAAGCACAATAAATCCACCATGATCATGCACCAGTGCAAGTAGACAGTAGGACAATAGGAAAGACACAGAATTGTGTGTGCAACGAGCATGCATTTGTGCATGAATTCTTTCTTGCATGCACCTGTGTGTGTGCCTGTGCCTCTGTATGTTAAATAGGGTTTCATTTAGCCCAGCCTTTGTAGGAAGGTGTGAACTTGACCTTGACTTCCCGATCTTCCTGCTTCTACTTTCCCTGTGTTGGCCTCATACCATACCTTCCTCATGTGGTACCAGCGATTGATCACAGAGTTTCATGCGTACTAGACAACCCTCTATGAATCTCCTGAACTACATATTCAGCTCATGGGACCCAGAATTTCAATAAGAATCTGGGGGCAACACAACTCAGTCCCTAATAGTTACATAAGCTCATGTGTACCCAGTATCCAGACTACTGTGAACTCAAGTCATCTGACGAATATGACTGTCTTCCCAAGGTGATGTGACCTCATCCTATGTAAAGAGATGCCTCTATGACTGTCCTTCATCAAGCAACTTTGCAGAGTCCCAGTGTCCTGCTTTTCCAGGCTTTGGCTGAGTGGTGGGCCAAAGGGCTGGTCTCTGCTCAACTCCCTGGACCATTGTGCCTGATGTTCTATGTTTCTCTGGAGGGACTACCCTGACCCTTGGGTTCTGAAAGCAAAAGTTTCCTTCCCTTTCAGTTGACACTCAGGACAGTAGAACAGTAGGATAGCCACACAGAATTGTGTGTGCATTTCTGCATGCATTCATTAATGCATGCATATGTGCATGTGTGGGTGTGTTTTAGACAAGATCTCATTTAGCCCAGCCATAAAATTTGCTTTGTAGGCAGGTATGACATTGACCTTGACTTCTTGATCTTTGTGCCTATATTTCCCCTGTGTTAGTTTCATACCATACATTCTTTATGTGGTACCAGGGATTGAACACAGAGCTTCATGCTTCCTAGACAACCCTCTATCTATCTTCGGGACTACAACCTCAGCTGCTGGGACCCTGAATGTCAGTATGAATCTGGGGGCAACACAGCTCAGTCTCTAACACTTACTTAAGGTTATGTGTAGCCAGTATCCATAATAATGCAAACTCAAGTCATCTGATGAATGTATGTACAAGGTGATGTGACCTCATACTATGTTAAGAGATGATTCTGTGACTGCCCGTCATCAATCAGCTTTATGGAGTGTCCTACTTTTCCAAGTTCTGGATGAATACTGGGTGTGAGTGCCAGACCATTGTTCTTGATGCTCTAATTTTCTCTACAGAGCCGCCCCTGACCCTTGGGTTCTGAAAAGAAAAGTTTCCTTCCCTTTCATATGAAACTTGAGATGGTAGAACAGTAAGATAGACACACAGAATAGTGTGTGCAAGGAGCATGCATTTCTGCATGAATTCATTTGTGCATGAACATGTGCATGTGTGTGTACATGTAAAATTGCTTTGTAGGCAGACCTAGACCATGACTTCCTGATCGTCCTGCCTCCACCTCCCTGGCATTGGGATTATACCATACTTCTTTATGTGGTTCCAGGGGTTGAATACAGAGCTTCATGCTTCCTAGACAACCCTTTATCTATCTCCTGAAATACAGATGGTCCTCAGCTCCTGAGAACCCAGAATTTCAATGTGAATCTGGTGGCAACACAACTCAGCCCCTAACCCTTACTTAAGCTCCTGTGTAGCAAGTATCCAGAATAATATGAACTCAAGTCATCTGAAAAATGTGACTGTCATCCCAAGGTGATGTGACATCTTCCTATGTTAAGAGATGCTTCTATAATTGCCTTTCATCAATCATCTTTATGGAGTACTGGCATCCCTATGTCCTGCTTTTCCAAGATTTGGCTGGGTATTGGGTCCAAGAGCTTGTCTCTGCTCTCATCTCCCCAGGACCCTTGTGCCTAATGCTCAAGTTTCTCTCCATTGTCTCCCCTGACTGTTGTGTTCTGAAAACAAAAGAGTCAAAGAGTCCTTGCCTTGCAGATGACACTGAGGACAGTAGAAGAGTAGGAGAGACATACAGAGTTGTGTGTGCAGGAAGCTTGCATTTGTGCATGCATTCATTCATGCATTCATGTGTATGTGTTTGTGTTTTAGAAGGGTCTCATTTAGCTCAGTTTAAAGTTTGCTTTGTAGGCAAGTATGACATTGACCTTGACTTCCTGATGTCCTGCTCCTACCTTCCCTGCGTTGGGCTCATACCATACCTTCTTTATGTGGTACCAGGGATTGAACACAGAACTCTGTGCCTCCTAGACAACCCTCTCTCTGTCTCCAGGACTACATTCTCAGCTCCTGGGACCCAGAATTTCAATATGAATCTAGGGGCAACACAACTCAGTGCCTAGCATTTACTTAAACTTCTGTATAGCCAGTATCCAGACTACTATGAACTTAAGTCATCTGACAAATGTGATTGTCTTCCCAAGGTGATGTGACCTAGTCCTATGTAAAGAGATTCCTCTATGACTGCCCATCATCAATCAGCTTTACAGAGAACTGCTTTACATATGTCGTGGTTTCCCAAGCTTTGGGTGATTACTGTGCCTCTGTGCTTGTTTCTGCTCTTAGGTTCACAGACCATTGTGCCTGATGCTCTAAGTTTCCCTCCAGTGGAGAGAGCAGTGTTTCAGAGCTAAGTAGAGAGGAGCACAGAGCAAGGTATCTGAGCTAAGCAGAGAAGAGCACAGAGCTGTGTTTCTGATCTAAGTAGATGTGAGCACAGAGCAGTGTTACAGAGCTTCATAGAGAATAGCACAGAATAGTGTTTCTGAGATAAGTAGAAAAAAGTACAGAGCAGTGTTTCCTAGCTAAGTATAGAAGAACACAGCACTCTTTCTGAACTAAGTAGAGAAGAACACAGAACAGCATTTCTGAGCTAAGTATAGAAAAGCACAGAACAATGTTACTGAGGAAAATGGAGAACACAGAGCAGTGTTACCAAACTAAATAGAGAAGAATACAGAGCAGTGTTTCTGATCTAAGTAGACAAGATCACAGAGCAGTGTTTCTGAGCTAAGTAGAAAAGAGCACAGAGTAGTATATCCAAGCTAAATAGAGAAGAGCACAGACCTGTGTTACCGACCTACATAGAGCAGAGCACAGAGCAATGTTTCCAGGCTAAGTAGAGAAGAGCACAGAGCAGTGTTTCAGAGCTAAGAAGAGAGCACCACAGAATAGTGTTACTGACCTAAGTAGAGAAAAGCACAGCAAGCTTTGGCTGAGTACTGAGCCTTAGTGCTTGCTTCTGCTCTCATCTCCCTGTACCATTGTGCCTGATGCTCTAAGTTTCTCTCCAGAGCCTCCCCTGACCCTTGGGTTCTTAAAAAAAAAGGTTCCTCTCTTTTCAGTTGACACTTGGGTCAGTGGAACAGTAAGATAGACACACAGATTCATGTTGCAAGGAGCATGCATTTGTGCATGAATATATTTATTCATGAATGTGTGTGTGTGTGTGTGTGTGTGTCTGTGTCTGTGTGTCTGTGTTTTCGACAGGATCTCATATAGCCCAGCCTTAAAATTTGCTTTGTTGGCAGACCTACATCATTACTTCCTGATGGCCATGCCTATACCTTCCCAGTGTTGAGCTCATACCTTACCCTTTTTCTCTGGTATCAGTGATTGAACACAGAGCTTCATGCTTCCTAGACAACCCTCTCTCTGTCTCCTGGACTACATCCTAAGCTTATGGGACCCTGAATTTCAATATGAATCTAGTGGCAACACAACGCAGTCCCAATTTTAAACTCCTGTGTAGCCAGTATCCAGAATAATGTGTACTCAAGTCATCTGAATAATGTGACTATCTGCCTAAGCTATGTCAAACTTTAACCTATGTCAAAAGATATCTCTATGACTGCCCTTCATCGATTAGACTTGTGGAGTTTTGCCATCACTGTGTCCTGCTTTTCCAAGCTTTGTTTGAATATGGAGCCCTAGTGGTTGTCTCTGTTCCCAGCTCACTGGATCATTGTTCCTGATATTCTATGTTTCTCTCCAGTGCCTCCCGTGACCCTTGGATTCTGAAAACAAAAGGTTCCTTCCCTTTCAGTTGACACTCAGGACAGTAGTCCAGTAGGATTGACACACGGAATAGTGTTGCAAGGAACATGCATTTGTGCATGCATTCATTTGTGCATTCACGTGTCTGTGTGTTTTAGATAGGGTCTCATTTATCCCAGCTTAAAGTTTGCTTTGTAATCAAGTATGATTGACCTTGACTTCCTACTCTTACTGCCTCTACCTTCTCAGTGTTGGGCTCATGCCATACCTTCTTTATGTGGTACCAGGGATTGAACCCAGAGCTTCATGCTTCCTAGACAACCCTTTCTCTGTCTCCTGAACTACATCTTCAGCTCCTGGAGCCCAGAATTTTAATATGAATCTTGGGCAACATTATTTTGTTCCTAACTTAAGGTCCTGTGTAGCCAGTATCCAAACTACTGTGAACTTAAATCATCTGACCAATGTGACTCTCTTCCAAGATGAGGTGACTTTATCCTATGTAAAGTGATGCCTCTATGAGTGCTCATCATCAATCAGCTTTATGGAGAACTGCCTTCCCACTGTCCTGATTTCCCAAGCTTTTGCTGATTACTATGCCTGCATGCTTGTCTCTGCTCCCAGGTCCACAGACCATTTTGCCTGATGCTCTAAGTTTCCCTCCAGTGTACAGAGTTGTGTTTCCTGAGCTATGTAAAGAAGACCAGAGAGCAGTGTTCCTGAGCTACTTGGAGAACACAGAACAATGTTTCCGAGCTAAATACAGAAGAGCACAGAACAGTGTTACCAGCTAAATAGAGAGGAACATAGGAAGTTTGGCTGACTATTGGACCTGAGTGCTTGTCTCAGCTTCTAGGACCATTGTTCCTGATGCTCTAAGTTTCCCTCCAGTGCACAGAGTTTGGCTGACTACTGGACCTGAGTGCTTGTCTCAGCTACTAGGACCATTGTTCCTGATGCTCTTAAGTTTCCCTCCAGTGCACAGAGTATTGTTTCCCAAGCTATTTAGAGAAGAGTGCAGAGCAGTGTTTCTGAGCTAAGTATCAAAGAAAAGAGAGCAGGTTACCAAGCTAAATAGAGAACAGCACAGAGCAATGTTACAGAGCTAAGTAGAGAGAAACACAGAGCAGTGTTTCTGACAGAGTAGTGTTTCTGGCTAAGTAGAGAAGAACACAGAGGAATGTCTCCAATTTAAGTAGAGAAGAGCATAGAGCACTGTTACTGATCTACGTGGAGAAAAGCACAGAGCAGTGTTACTGAGCTAAGTAGACAGTATCACAGAGCAGTGTTACCGAGCTAGGTAGAGAAAAGCACAGCAAGCTTTGGCTGAGTACTTGGCTTTAGTGCTTGCTTCTGCTCTCATCATGCTGTTCCATTGTGCCCGATGCTCTAAGTTTCTCTCCAGAACCTCCTCTGACCCTTGGGTTCTTAAAAGAAAAGGTTCCTTCCCTTTCAATTGACACTCAGGACAGTGGGACAGTAAGATAGACACACAGATTCATGTTTCAAGGAGCCTGCATTTTTTACATGAATGCATTCATGAACATATGTGTGTCCGTGCCTGTATGTGTGAGTGTGTGTGTGTGTTTTAGACAGGATCTCATGTAACCCAGCTATGTAGGGTTACATTAAATTTGCTATGTAGGCAGGTATGACCTTGACTTGCCTCTCATCATCCTGCCTCTACCTTCCCAACATTGGGTTCATACGTTTTTTTATGTGGTACCAGGGACTGAACAGTGCTTCATGCTTCCTAGTAATCCTCTCTGTCTCCTGAACTGCTTCATCAGCTCCTGGGACCGTGAATTTCAACATGAATGTGATGGCATCACAACTCAGTACCAAACTTAACCTCCTGTGTAGCCAGTATCCAGAATAATGTGAGCTCAAGTCATCTGAATAATGTGACTGTCTGCCCAAGCTCATGTAACCTCAACTTCTGTCAAAAGATGTCTCTCTGACTGCCCTTCATCACTCAGCTTTGTGGTTTTGTCATCCATGTGTCCTGCTTTTCCAAGCTTTAGCTGAATATGGAAAGTTAGTGGTTGTCTCTGCTCTTAGTTCGCTGGGCCATTGTTCCTGATGCTCTATGTTTCTCTCCCTTTGGTTTCTGACCCTTTGGTTTTGAAAATGAAAGGTTCCTTGCCTTGCAGTTGACAGGCAGGACAGTAGTCTGGTAGGATAGGCACACAGATTAGTTTGCAAGGAAAAGTGCATTTGTGTATGCATTCATTTGTACATGCACATGTGAGCATGTGTGTGTTTGTTTTACACAAAAATCTCATTTATCCCAGCCTTAATATCTGCTTTGTAGGCAGGTATGACCTTATCTGTGACATCTTGTTCTTCCTGCCTTTACCGCCCCTGCACTGGGCTCATAAAAAACTTTCTTTATGTGGTACCAGGGATTGAATTCATAACTTCATGCTTCCTTGACAACCCTCTATCTATCTCCTGAGCTATATCCTCTGCTCCTAGGACCCAGAATTTCAATATGAATTGGGGGGCAACACAACCCATCCCCTACCTTAAGCTTTTGTGTAGCCAGTATCCAGAATAATGGGAACTCATATCATCTGACAAATGTATGCCCAAGGTGATGTGACCTCATACTATGTTAAGAGATAGATTCTATGACTGCCCATCATCAATCAGCTTTGTTGAGTTCTACAGTCCCTCTGTCTTGCATTTCCAAGCTTTGGATGAATACTGGGACTGAGTGCTTATCTGTGCCCTCATCTTTCTGGACCATTGTTCCTGATACTCTATTTTCTCTACAAGGCCTCCCCTGACCCTTGGGTTCTGAAAATAAACATTTCCTTCCCTTTTATATGACACTTGGAAGAGAAGGACAGTAGGATAGACACACAGAGTAGTGTGTGCAAGGAATATCAATTTCTGCATGAGTTCATTTGTGCATGTACCTGTGTGTGTGTGTGTGTGTGTGTGTGTGTGTTTTAGACAGGATCTCATGTAGCGCAGCTTTAAAATTTGCTTTGTAGGCAGACCTAGACCATGATGTCCTGATTATTCTGCCTCTACTTTCCCAGCATTGGACTCATACCATACCTTCTTTATGTGGTACCAGGGATTGAACACAGAGCTTCATGCTTCCTAGATAACCCTCTATCCTCTCCTGAAATACATCCTAAGCTCCTGGGACCCAGAATTTCAATATGAGTCTGGGGGCAACACAACTCAGTGCCTAGCATTTACTTAAGCTCCTATGTAGTCAGTATCCATAATAATGATGTGAACCCAGGTCATCTGACTAATGTGACTGTCTGCCCAAGGTGATGTGACATCTTCCTATGTTAAGAGATTCCTATATGATTGCCCATCTTCAATCAGCTTTATGGAGTACTGCCATCCCTGTGTCCTGCTACTCCAAGGTTTGGCTGAACACTGGTCCCGAGTGCTTGTCTCTAGCCTTCATTCTCAGGGCCATTGTGCCTATTGCTCTAACTTTCTCTCCAGTGTACAGAGTAGTATTTCAGAGCTAAGTAGAGACTAGCATAGAACAGTGTTCTTAGGGCAGTGCACGAGAGCACAGAGCAGCATTTCTGAACTGAGAGTAAGAGAGCACAGGGCAGTGTTTCTGAGCAAAGTGCACAAGAGTACAGGGCATTTTTTCCCAGCTGAGTGGAGAAGAGCACAGAGGAGCATTTGTGCTCAGAGTGCACAAGAACAGAGAGGAACATTTCTGAGCAGAATGCACAAGAGCACAGAGAAATGTTTCTGAGCCAAGTGCACCAGAGAACAGAGCAGTGTTTCCAAGCTGAGTGCACAAGAGCACAGAGCATTCTTTCTCAGCTGAGGGCAGAAGAGCCCAGAACAGTGTTTCAAACCTGAGTGAAGAAGAGCACAGAGCAGTGTTTCCAAGATAAGTATAGAAGAGCACAGAGGAGAGTTAGCTAGCTATGTAGACAGTAGCACAGAGCAATGTTATGAGCTAGATAGAGAAGAGCACCGAGTAATGTTTCCGATCTAAGTAGAGAAGATCACAAATAAGTGTTTCCAGGCTAACTATAGAACAGCACAGAGCAGTGTTTCCATACTAAGTAGAGAGGAGCACAGAGCAGTGTTGCCGTGCTAAGTAGAAAAAAAGCATAGCAAGCTCTGGCTTATTACTAGGTCTGAGTGCTAGTCTGTTCTCTCAGCTCCCATGACCATTGTGCCTGCTGCTCTAAGTTTCTCTCCATGTAGTCGATTGCCCCTTGGGTTCTGAGAAAAATGTTTCTTTCCCTTACAGATGACAGTTGAGAGTAGGACAGTAGTATAGACACACAAAATAGTGTTGCAAGGAGTGTGTATTTGTGCAAGAATTTGTTCGTGAAAAATGAGTGAGGGTTTTTCCTGTGTGTGTGTGTGTGTGTGATGTCTGTGTTTTAAACACAGTCTCATGTAGCCCAGCCTTAAAAAATTGCTTTGTAGGCAGACCTAGACCATGACTTCCTGATCGTCCTGCCTCTACCTCCCTGGCATTGGGATTATACCATACTTCTTTATGTGGTACCAGGGATTGAATACAGAGCTTCATGCTTCCTAGACAACCCTTTATCTATCTCCTGAAATACACCCTCAACTCCTGAGACCCAGAATTTCAATGTGAATCTGGTGGCAACACAACTCAGCCCCTAACCCTTACTTAAGCTCCTGTGTAGCAAGTATCCAGAATAATATGAACTCAAGTCATCTGAAAAATGTGACTGTCATCCCAAGGTGATGTGACATCTTCCTATGTTAAGAGATGCTTCTATAATTGCCTTTCATCAATCATCTTTATGGAGTACTGGCATCCCTATGTCCTGCTTTTCCAAGATTTGGCTGGGTATTGGGTCCAAGAGCTTGTCTCTGCTCTCATCTCCCCAGGACCCTTGAGCCTAATGCTCAAGTTTCTCTCCATTGTCTCCCCTGACTGTTGTGTTCTGAAAACAAAAGTCCTTGCCTTGCAGATGACACTGAGGACAGTAGAAGAGTAGGAGAGACATACAGAGTTGTGTGTGCAGGAAGTTTGCATTTGTGCATGCATTCATTCATGCATTCATGTGTGTGTGTTTGTGTTTTAGAAGGGTCTCATTTAGCTCAGTTTAAAGTTTGCTTTGTAGGCAAGTATGACATTGACCTTGACTTCCTGATGTCCTGCTCCTACCTTCCCTGCGTTGGGCTCATACCATACCTTCTTTATGTGGTACCAGAGATTGAACACAGAACTCTGTGCCTCCTAGACAACCCTCTCTCTGTCTCCAGGACTACATTCTCAGCTCCTGGGACCCAGAATTTCAATATGAATCTAGGGGCAACACAACTCAGTGCCTAGCATTTACTTAAGCTTCTGTGTATCCAGTATCCATAATAATGTGAACCCATGTATTCTGACAAATGTGACTGTCTGCCTAAGGTGATGTGACATCTTTCTATGTTAAGAGATTCCTGTATGATTGCCCATCATTAATCAGCTTTACAGTACTGCCATCCCTGTGTCCTGCTATTCTAAGGATTGGCTGAACATTGGTCGTGAGTGCTTCTTTCTAGTCTCCATTCTCAGAACCATTGTGCCTGATGCTATAAGTTACTCTCAGAAGCACAGAGCAGTGTTTTTGAGGTAAGTAGAGAGGAGCACAGAGCGGTGTTTCTGTGGTCATTGCATGAGAGCATAGAGCAGCATTCTGAACTGAGTGCAGAAGAGCACAGAACAGCATTTCCCAGCTGAGTGCACATGAGCACAGAACAATGTTTCAGGGTTGAGTGCACAAGAGCACAGAGCAACGTTTCCGAGCTGAGTGCATGAGAACGCATATCAGTGTTTCCCAGCTAATTATAGAATAGCACAGAGCAGTGTTAGCTAGCTATGTAAACAGTAGCATAGAGCAGTGTTAAAGAGCTAAGTAGAGAAGAGCACAGAGCAATATTTCCGAGCTAAGTAGAGAAGAAGACAGAACAATTATTCTGATCTAAATAGAGAAGATCACAAATAAATGTTTCTGAGCTTAGTAGAGAGTAGTACAAAGCAGTGTTACCAAGCCAATTGGAGAAGAGAACAGAGCAGTGTTTCTGAGCTAACTATAGAACTGCCTGGAGCTTGTTTCCATGCTAATTAGAGAGGAGTACGGAGCAATGTTACCAAGCTAAGTAGAAAAAAGCACAATAAGCTTTGGCTGAATATTGGCCTAAGTGCTAGTCTGTTCTCTCAACTCCCATGACCATTGTTACAGCTGCTCTAAGTTTCTCTCCATGTAGTCTATTACCCCTTGGGTTCTAAGAAAAAGTTTCCTTCCCTTTCAGATGATTCTAAAGACAGTAGGATAGACACACAGAACAGTATTTCAAGGAGTGTGCATTTGTGGAAGAATAACCATAACCCTGAATCTATCCCTAACCCTAACACTAACCCTATCCCTATCCTTAACCCTAACCCATCCCTAACCTTAACCCTAACTCTAACCCTGAACTTATCCCTACCATACCCCTAAACCTAAACCTAACTCTAACCCTATCCTGAACCATAACACTATTGCTAACCATAACACTAACCATAAACCTAACCAGAACCCAAAACCTAACCAAACCCTAACCAGAACCTAACCCTATCCCTAAGCATAAACCTAAACCTAACCCTATCCTCAACAATAACCCTAACTGGAACCCTATTACTATCACTAACAGTAACCCTAATGCTAACCCTAACCTGACCCTGATCCTAACCCTGACCCTGATCCTGACCCTAACCCTAACAACAACAAAAACCAAAACAAAACCCTAATCCTCACCTTAACCATTACCCTAACCCTAACCCCAACCCTAAACCTATTCTTGACAAGGACCCTGACCCTAAACATAATCCTGACACTGACCATGGCCTATTCTTGACAAGGACCCTGACCCTAAACATAATCCTGACACTGACCATGGCCTAACCCTAATCTTAACCCTAACCCTTACACTAACATTAACCTTAAACCTAACCGTAACCCACAACCTAAACCTGAACCTATTCGTATGCCTAACCCTAACCCTTTTGTTAACCTTCACTTTAACCCTAAAAATAATTGAAACACTAAAGCTAACCCTAACCCTATTCCCATCCCTAACTCCAACCATAACACCCTGACCATAACCATAACCCTAAACCTAACACTATCAATAAACCTAACCCTAACTCTAACCTTAATTGTATTAATAACCCCAAACCTAACCCTAATCATAAATCTACCTCTTACACTAACCCTACTCCTAACAGAGACCCTAGCCAAACACCAACTATAACACTAACCCTAAACCTAACTCTAACACTACAACTATCCTTAATCCTAAGACTAACCTGAACCCTAATACTATCCCTAAACCTGACCCTAACCTTAAACCTAACCCTAACAGTAACCCTAACCCTAACACTATACTTAAACCTAACTGTAACCCTATACCTTTCCTTAATCCTAACCCTAAAGCTAAACTAAACCCTAACTTTAACCCTAACCCTATCTTTAACCCTAACTCTAAACCTAACCCTATCCCTAACCCTGAACACTAACCCTAACCTTAACCCCTCTAATCCTAAACTTAACCCTAATTATAACCATAACTCTAACACTATCTCTAACACTAAACCCTAACTCTATCCCTAACTCAAACCCTATCTCTAATCTTAATCCTAACCCTCACCCTAACCCTAACCCTGTCCCTAACCCTAACCCTAACACTAACCCTAACCTTATCCTAACCCTAACCCTAGCACAACCCCAATCACAACACTAACCCTAAACCTAATCCTGATCCAAAACCAATACAAACCCTAACCCTAACATCAACATTAACCCTTTAGCTATCCTTAATTCTAATCCTGACCCTAATCGTAACCAGAACCCTAACCTTAAATGGAATCCTATTACTATCACTATCACTAACCTTAACCCTAACGCTAACCCTAACCTTAAACACATCCCTAACACTAACCCTAACCGTAATTGTAACCCTGCTGGTATAATGTTCTTTTGAAATGTACACACCTTACCCTTGTGCATTCAAATGCTGATTTCTCCCCCTCTCTCATCTCTGGTTTCAATCCAGCTATTGCATTGTGATACTTACTCTAAGCATCCTGTCTCAACTGTGTGTAAACAGGCCAAAATAAAACAACTAGCCACAATGTTGTGCAAAGGGAGGAGCCAGAGGACAGGAAAGTGGGAAGGAGCCAGAGGGAAGGAAACGAGTGGGAGGAGAGGGGGCTAGAGGAGAGCTTGAAGCAGAGCTGGAGATCTTGGAACTATGTGGAGATGGACTGAAATAAGATATCACAAAAAGCAAGTATAATGGGTAAAATCTAAATGTTAGGAAACTATGAGGGCTTGGAGGTTTAGGGGGAAGTAACTATTGCCCAGCATTGTGTTCTAGGTTAACTAAATAAACCTAGTCTCCGTGTGGTGATTTGGTTATACAGCTGTTGAGGACTAACAACAGCTTTACTAAAAGATAATCATTAATAAATATTGTCACTTACAACATAACCCTAACACTAAACTTAACCTTAACCCTAAAGGAAACCGTGACCCTGACCCTGACCATAAAAAAAAAAAACAAAACCCACTAACCCTAACCCTAAACAGAACCCTAACCTTCACCCTCACCCTAACCCTAACCTGAAACCTAACCCCAACCCTAACCCTAAACCTGAACTTAATCCTATCCCTAACCCTAACCCTACCCATAACCCTGTCCCTAACCCTAACCCTAACCCTAAACATATCAGTGACAGGGAACCTGACCCTAACCCTAAACCTAATCTTATCCCTAACTCTAAGCCTAACCCTAACCCTATCCCTAACCTAACCCTAAACCTAATACTAACATTAACCCTACACTTAACACTATCACTAACACGACCCATAACCCTAACTGGAACACTAACACTATCCCTAACCCTAAGGCTAACCGTAACCTTAACCATATTACTAAACCTAATCCTAAACATAACCCTAGCCAGAATCCTAACAATATCCTTAACCCTAACCATAACAATAACCCTAACCCTTAAAATTTCCCCTAACCCTAACCCCTACCAAAACCACAACCCTAGACCTAACACTAACCCTAAACCTAAAACTAACCCTAACCCTAACAGGAAACTTATCCATAAACCTGTTGTTGATTTATTCTTCGTTAACCAGCAGTTATTCCTAAACCAGCTGTATACCCAAATAACCACACAGAGGCTGGGAATTATTTAATTAACCTAAAGCACAATACTGGGCAATAGTTACTCCATCGTAAACCTCCAAGCATGCATAGTTTTCTACCATTCAGATTTTACTTGCTTTTAGTCACATCTTAGGTCTGGTTCATCTCCCTTTTTGCTTCCATGTCCTGTCCTGCCAACCTCTGCTCTCTCCTCTGTTCTTGGCTTCCTTCCCCTCCCTCTAGGCCAGGATGTCTTACCCTATTTTCTCCATTGCTCAGCATTGGGGCTGGTTGTTTCATTGACAATACAAAGAACAAATGGTAGCATGTTTACACAAACTTGAGATAGATGAAGCTTAGAATAAGCATCATAATGCAATGTCTGGATTAAAACCAGATAGTAAGGTAGAGAAAACAGCATTTGAATTAACAAGAGTACATTCCACAAGAATATTATATCAACCACCCTAACACTAACCATAACCCTAATGCTAAGCCTTACCCTAACCCTAAACCTAACTGGAATCCTAACACTATACCTAACCCTAACACTAAATGCAATCCTAACCCTAACCCTAACTCTAATCCTAAACCTAAGCTTATACCTAACCCTAACTGGAACCCTAATACTATCTCTAAAACCTAACCCTAACCCTAAACCTAACCCCAAAGCTAAGCAAAACCCTAATGCTAACCCTAATCCTAACTGAAACCCTAACCCTAATCCTAACCCTAACCATGTCCTTAAACCTAACTCTGAAACTAACCCTAAAATTAACCAAACCCTGATACTAACTGGAACCCTAATACAATCCCTAAATCAAACCATAACATCAACACTAACCCTATCTGGAACCCTAATACTATTCCTAACCCTAACCCTATCCCTAACCCTAACACTAACTAAAATACTAACATTAATTTTAACCCTAAGTATAACTCTAACCCTATCTCTAACCGTAACCATAACCCTAACCCTAAACCTTACCCTAACCCTAACCGTATCCCTAACCCTAGATCTAACCTGAAACCCTAACCCTAATAATACATTAACACTAACCATAAACCTATCCTTAGCCCTAACCCTAACCTTAAACCTAACCCTAAACATTATCACTAACCCTTAACCCTACACCCTCATCCTAACTCTAATCTTAATCCTAAAATGAACCCTAACCCTAACCCCTCATCTTAGCTCTAACCCTAACTCTAAACACTAAACCTAACCATAACTATAACACTAACCCAAACACTTACTAACCTTAACCCTAACACTAACAATAAATCCTAACCCTAACTTTGAACCAAAACTAAACCATGACCCTAACCCTAAACCGAACCCTAACAATAACCCGAAAGATAACCCTAAACCTAACCCTATTTGTTACCCTAAGCCCAACCCAAACCCTATCCTTAAACCAAACACTAACCCAAACCCTAACATTAACCCCAACCCTAACTCTAACAGTAACCCTAACACTAACCAAAACCCCAACACTAAACCTAAGTCTAACCATAACCCTAACCTTAATGCTAACACTAACTCTAACCCTAATCTTAACCTTATCCCTAACCCTTAAAATTTACCCTAACCCTAACCCCTACCAAAACCACAACCCTAGACCTAACACTAACCCTAAACCTAAAACTAACCCTAACCCTAACAGGAAACCTACCCATAACCCTGTTGTTGATTTATTCTTAGTTAACCAGCAGTTATTCCTAAACCAGCTGTATACCCAAATTACCACACAGAGGCTGGGAATTACTTAATTAACCTAAAGCACAATGCTGGGTTTTACACTAACCCTATCTCTAACCCTAACCATAACAATTACCTTAAACCTATCCTTATCTCTGACCCTGACCCTGACCAACCATATCACAAACCTTAACCTTAAACCTAACCCTGATCCTGACCCTGAAAAACCCTAACCATAACTCTAATGCTAAACTTAAACCTGACCTAGAAATAGACCTAACCCTGACTGGAACCCTAAACCTATCTGTAAACATAACAGTAACCCTAACCCTAACCCTAACCCTATCCTTAAACCTAAACCTAATCCTAGCCCTAACATTAACCCCAAACCCTAACCCTAACTCTGACCCTTAACTTAATTTGGAAACACTGTTCTGTGCTTCTCTCTTCTTTGCTAGAAAACATTCTCCCTTCTTCTTCTT
The DNA here is from genome assembly GCF_030254825.1 of Meriones unguiculatus. Taxonomy (NCBI): domain Eukaryota; kingdom Metazoa; phylum Chordata; class Mammalia; order Rodentia; family Muridae; genus Meriones; species Meriones unguiculatus. Next base: position 25,581,336 of record NC_083363.1, read on the forward strand.
TTTTTTTTTTTTGGCAATAAATATTTTTATTACTTTATGTCAATTGAACATTCCTTGTGTTGGTATTACTTATGTCAACTGAACATTCCTTGTGTATACCTCCTGCTGACAGAATTCTGAGTGGCTGACAGATTGTATCCACCATGTTGATATACAGGCCTCTTCCTATGGAAAAAAAATGTTCAGAAGAGATGAAGAGGGAGAGGCTAGGAACTGTGTTCAGGAGACATTCCCTAGGGTCCCTGGGGCTAAGACTCAGAACTTCAGCCAGTACCTAGGCTGCTTTGTCACAGAACTTGTTAAAGCTCAGCTGCACAGCAGCCTCCATGGCCATGATTTTAGGAGTACTTTCCCCATACAAGTGCTTCATTTCAGCAAGGCGCCACTCCCCAGGCCTTTCAGATGGTGGTTCCACTGATCTGTGGTGGCAGTAAAGGCCATGGTCGGCATACACATAGTCATCCAGGCGCTCTGCTTCCCACTGCTGCTGTTTCCGCCACTCTTCTCTGTGCCTCTCGGTTACTGCAAAGTCCTGATGGAGCTCCTCAGTGATTACCATATTGCTTAGGTCATATTTTACTTTATTATCTGAATCTGACTCTTGCTCTTACACTTCACATAGTGCTTTATTTTCTCTTCTGGATGCCTTGGTCCTACTCCTGTTATGCCAACGCTGCCCACGGCTTTTGAGATATGAAACACAGGAGATCACTGTCAGGCTGTGTACCGGCCTGTAGAGAACCAAGGATACCCAGCCACATAAGCAAGAGAGCTCCAGGAAAGAACTCCATAAGGTGAGAACCATGGAGAATTAAAATAGGAATCTACAGCCTTTCTGTAGGCCTTCTGGTAGCTTCACATCCAAACCACAGCCTGATGATAATGCTGCCAGTATCTTGCATACACTGGGTGAGAATACCAAGATGTAGTGGCTTTCCTTTTTGATGCCATTGAGGCTGTTTCTGACTGACAAAGTCCAAATGGCCACTTGTGGGCATGCAGCTTTCAGATCTCGGGCAGTGGGCAACAACGGGCCTACTTCTCGTTGTGGGGGCGAGGGAGTGGAGGAGGGCAGGGACCTTCTCACTTCTTAACTTAGTTTGGAAACAGTGCTATGTGTTCTTTTCTACTTAGTTCGCAAGTATAGTTTTTTGTTCATTTGTACTTACCTTAGAAACACTGCTCTTTTCTTCATTCTTCTTTGCAAGAGAACATTCTTCTCTTTTCTTCTTAACTTTGTTTGGAAACAATGCTATGTGTTCTTTTCTACGAGTTCAGAAACATTGCTAGGTGTCCTTTTCTACTTAGTTCAGAAACACTGTTCTTTGTACATTAATACTTCTCTTAGAAACACTGCTCTGCTTCTTTTTTCATTGCTAGAAAACATTCTTTTCTTTTCTTCTTAACTTAGTCTGGAAACACTGCAATGTGTTCTTTTCTAGTTAGTTCCCAAACATATTTCTTTGTTCCTTTGTACTTATCTTAGAAACACTGCTCTTTTCTTAGCTCTTCATTGCAAGATAACATTCTTCTCTTTTCTTCTTTTCTTTTTTATTAATTACACTTTATTCACTTTGTATCCCCCCATAAGCCCCTCCCTCCCCTTTCTTCACGCATGTTCCTTCCCAAGTTCACTGATAGGGGAGGTCCTTTTCTCCTTCCTTCTGATCTTAGTCTATCAGATCACATCAAGAGTGGCTGCACTGTCATCTTCTGTGGCCTGGTAAGGCTGCTCCCCACTCAGGGGGAGGTGATCAAAGAGCAGGCCAATCAGATTATGTCAGAGGCAGTCCCTCTTCTCATTACTATGTAACCCACTTGGGCACTGAACTGCCATGTGCTACTTCTATGCAGGGGTTCTAGGTTGTCTCCATGAATAGTCCTTCGTTGTAGTATAAGTCTCTAGGAAGTTCCCTGTGTTCAAGTTTTTTTGGTTCTGTTGCTCTCCTTGTGGGGTTCTCGTCTTCTCCAGCTCTTACTATTTCCCATATCTTACATAAGATTCCATGCACTCTGCCCAACAGTCTCAGCATCTGCTTTGATAGTCTGCAGGGCAGAACTTTTCAGAGGCCCTCTGTGGCAGGTTCCTAGGTTGTTTCCTGTTTTCTTCTTCTTCTGATGTCCATCCTCTTTGCCTTTCAGGATGGGGATTGAGTTTTAGTCAGGGTCCTCTCTCTTGATTAGTTTCTTTAGATGTACAGATTTTACTAGGTTTATCCTATGTTCTATGTCTATATGAGTGAGTATATACTGTGTGTGTCTTTCTGCTTCTTGGTCAGCTCACTCAGGATGAGCCTTTCCAGGTCCCACCATTTACCTGCAAATTTCATGATTTCCTTATTTTTCATTGCAGAGTAATATTCCATTGTGTAGATGTACCACAATTTCTGCTCAACGTCATTAGCCATTAGGGAAATACAAATCAAAATGACCCTGAGATTTCACCTTACACCCATCAGAATGGCCATCATGAAAAACTCAAGTGACAACCCTAAACTAAATTTGGAAACACTGCTCTGTGCTTCTTTCTTCTTTTCTAGAAAACAGTCTTCTCTTTTCTTCTTAACTTTGTTTGGAAACCCTGTCCCTAACCCTAACCCTAATCCTAACCCCATCCCTAACCCTAAACCTAATTCTAACCAAAACACTAACCCCAAACATTACCCTACCATTAACCCTAAACCTATCCCTAACCCTATCCCTAAACCCAAGCCTAACACTAACATTATCCATAAACCTAACACTAAACCTAACCCTAACCTTAACCATAACTGTAAACCTAACCTTACACCTAACCCTAACCTTAAATACACCTATTGCCTAACCCTAACCCTAACCATATCCAGAATACTAACATTATCCATAACCCTACCCCAACCCTATCCCTAACCTTAATATTGACTGTAAATCTAACTATAAACTAAATGTAGCCCTGGCCCTGACCCTAAACTGTAACACCTAATATTAACCCTAAATCTAAACCTAACCCTAACCCAAACCAGAAACCTAAACATAACCCTAACCCTAGTTCTAAACCTAATTCTAACCTGAAACTTAATCCTAACCTTATCCCTAAACTTAAACCTTAACCTTAACTCTAACCATACCATATACCTAAACCTAAACCTGACCTGAACCTAAACCTAAAAATTTCTGACACCCTAACCATAATCTACTCCTATCCCTAACCCTAACCCTCACTCTCACCCTAAATGTAACTCTATTTCTAAACCTAACCCTCACCCTAACCCTAAACATAACCCTAAATCTAATCGTAACCCTATCCCTAACCCCTAACACTAAATCTATCATTACCCCTAACCCTATCTCTAACCCTAACACTGAACCTATCCCTAACCCTGACACTAACTATAAGCAAAACTGTAACCCCATAACTAATTCTAACCATAACCCTAACCCAACACTAAACATAACACTATCTGTAACACTAACTCGAAACTTAACCCTTGCTGGAAATTTACCCCTAAACTTAAGCGTAGCCCTACCATAACCTTTACTCTAATTGTAATCAAACACTTATACCTAACCCTAACCCGAACAGCTACCCTATCCCTAACCCTAACTTTATACCTAACCCTAACTCTAAACCTAAGGCTAACACTAACCCAATAGCTAACCCTAACCCTAAAACTAACTCTAACCCTAAATGTAACCCTAACATTATCACTAACAATAACCCTAACTCTAACATTAAGCCTAAACCAAATCCTAACCTGGAACCCTAACCTTTAACTTAACTCTGACCCTGACCCTGAGCCTATCCCTAACCCTAAACCAAACCCTGACCATGACCCTGACAATAATACTAACCTGACTTCTATCCTAACCCTAACCTTAACCCTAACCAGAAGCCTAACCCTATCCCTACCCATAACACTAAACCTAACCCTAACCCTAATCTGAACTTTTACCCTAACCCTAATCCTAACCCTAATCCTAATTATATCCTTATCATTAACTGAATCCCTAAACCTAACCTTAAGCAGAACCCCAAACCTAACCCAAATCCTTACACTAACCCTACCCAGAACCCTATCCCCATCCCTAAACATACTACTAATCATAACCTTAATCCCTACCCTAACCCTATCCCTAATCCTAACCCTAACACTAAACCCTATTCCTAAGCCTAACCCTTACCATAACCCTAACCCCGACCCTAACCAGAACCATAACCCTACCCCTAACCACAATACTAACCATAACCAGAACCAGAACACTAACTCTAACTGGAACCCTAACTCTAACTCCAACCATAACACTAAACCTATACATAACCCTAAGCCTAACCCAAACTTTATTCTGAACCCTAACTATAACCTTAACCCTAACAGGAACACTAATACTATCACTGAACCTAACCCTAAAGCTTTTCCTAACCCTAACCAAAAACCTAACACTAATACTATCACTAAAACTCACCCTAACCCTAACCCTAACCCTAATGCTAACCCTAACGCTAACCATATCAGTAACTCTAAACATAATAGTAGACATATCTGAAACCCTAACTCTAACCCTAACATTAACCCTAACCCCAACACTATCCCTATCCTCTAACACAAATGCTATAACTAACCCTAACCCAAATCTAACCCTAACCCTAATCCTAAACCCCTAAAATTTCCTTATCACTAACCCAAACTCTAACACTATCCTTATCACTAACCTTAACCGTAACCATATCCCTAACCCTGACCCTAACCTTATACCTAACTTTAAACCCAACCCTATACCTATACCTATCCCTATCTCTAACCCAAACACTAACCCTAACACTTTCCTTACTTTAACACTAAACCTAACCCTAAACTTAACACTTACACTAACCCTTAAATCTCATCCAAACTATAAACTAACCATAACGCTAACCCAAACCCTAAGCTTAACTCTGACCCTAATCCTAACCCTATCCCTAGCTCTAAACTTAATCCTAAAAATAGCCCTAATGCTAACCCTAACACTTACCCTCTGTTAAACCTAACCCTAAATCTAACATTAACACTAACACTAACCCCTAAACCTCATCCTAACCCTATCCCAACACTAACGCTAACTCTAAACCTAACCCTAACCTCCACCATGACCCTATCCCTAACACTAAACCTAACCCAAACCCTAACCTTAAACCTAACCCAAAGTCTAACCCTAACCCTATCCCTAACTCTAACCTATCCCTAACCATAACCCTAACCCTAAGCTAATCCTAACCCTAACCCTAATACTATCCCTAACCCCAAACCTAATTCTATCCCTAACCTTTAACCTAACCCTAACACTGTCCCTAATGCTAACCATAACCATAACAATAACCCTAACAGTACAGCTAACCCTATCCCTAAACCTAAACCTAGCCTAAGCCTATTCTTAACCCTAACCCTAACCCAAATCTAAGCTTCTTACCCTAACCTCAAAACCTATCCCTAAGCCTAAGCCTAACACTAACAACCCTACCTTAACCCTAACCCTTAACCTAACCCTAACCCCGACTCTATCCCTATCACTAACCCTAACCCTAATTCTTACCCTAACCCTTACCCTAACACTATGCAAAACCCTAACCTAAATCCTAACCCTAAGGCTATCCCTAAACCTAAACCTAACCCTATCCCTAACCCCTAACACTAATCCTATCACTAACCCTAACCCTAACTGTAACCCTATACCTAAAAATATTAGTAAACTAACATTAACCCTAACCCTAACCCTAACCATAATAATAACCCTAACACTACAGCTAAAGCAAATCACACCCCTGAACCTTTCCCTAACCCTATCCTTAAGCCTAACCCTGTCCCTGACCCTGAACCTTTCCATAACCCCATCCTTAAGCCTAACACTGTCCCTGACCCTGACCCTAATCCTAACCTTAACCCTAATCCTGACCATGACCCAGACCCTAACTCTAACACTACCCCTACCCTTAACCCTAATCGGAAGCCTAATACTATCCCTACCCAGAGCATGAGCTCCTACACCTAACCCTAACTGGAAATCCATCTCTAACTCTAACTCTGAATCTGACTTTGATGACTCTGACTCTGACTCTGACTCTGATTCTGACTCTGACTCTATCTCTAACCCTAACCCTAACCCTAATCCTAACTGGAACGCTATCCCTAACCCTATCCCTATCCCTAACCCTAATTCTAACCCTGACCCTTACCCTAACTCCAAACCCAATCCCTATCCCTAACCCTAACTCTAACCTTAACCCTAACTGTAACCCTAACCGAATCCCTTATGCTAACCCTAACAATATCCCTAACCCTAACCCTAACACTAACCTTAAATCTAACACTTCCCCTACCTTAACTCTAACCTTAAATCTAACCCTACCACTAACACTAAACCCTAAACCTCATTCTAACACTATCCCAAACTTAACTCTAAAACTAACCCTTATCCTTACCCTAACACTAACCCTAACCCAATCCCTAACCCTAACCTAACCCTAAATATAACCCTAACCTCATCCCTATTCCTAAACCTAACCCTATCCCTAACCCTAACCCTATCCCTAACTATAACCATAACCCCAACCCTAAACTAAACCTAATGCTAACCCCAAACCTAATCCTATCCTACCAATCCTAACCCTAACCCTAACATTATGCCTAATCTTAACCCAAAACTAACCCTAACACTTTCCCCACCTTAACCCTAACCCTAACTCTAACACTAACACTAATCCCTAAACCTCATCCTAACTCTAAAGTAAGCCTAACCCAAACCTTAACCCTGACTCCATAATCCTAACCCTCATACAAGCCCTAACCCTAACCTAATCCTATCCCTAATCCTAACCCTAACCATAACATTAACTGTAATCCTATCCCTAACCCTAACCCTATCCTTAACCCTAACCTTAATCCTAACCCTATTCCTAACCATAACCATAACATTAACTGTAACCCTCACCTTAACTCTAATACTAACCCCAACTCTATCCCTAACCCTATCCCAACCCTCACCTAACCTTGTCCTTAACCTTAAAACTAACCCTAACCCTAGCCCAAACCTGTTGTTGAAAGTTAATATTCACTCTTGATTTGTCTTTTAATTATGCAATGGTTATTCCTAAATGAGCTGCAAATCCTAATCACCACACAGAGACTAGGATGTATTTAGTTAACCTAGAGCACAATGCTGGGCAATGATTATTGCATCCTAAACCTCCAAGCCCACACAGTTTCCTACCATTTAGATTTTACCCATTATACTTGCTTTGTCATATCTTATCTTAGTTTTGCTATATCTCTATGGTTCTAAGACCGCTCCCCCATTCCCTGTTCTCCTCTGTGAAGTTAGGGTGTCTTTGAAATACACAGGCTGAAATAACTCAGCAGGTTTTTCTATGACGCAGTGTCTCTCTGCTGCTGTTGTTTGCTGTTCACTAACATTTAAGAAATTTAAGGTCAACACCAGAAGGCCTGCTAACGCTCCCATGCCCGCCCATTCCTTCAGATGATTCATGGCTGCAGCAATCCATGTTGATAATCCTGTGGCTAGTCCTGCGTCCACTCTGGTAGAATTTACCGTGACAATGGCCACTCTCAGCTGCTCCATCGTAGTATCGAATTCTCCAGTCCAATTACCTAAAATATAGCTCGACAATTGTTTAGACAGATTTGCAGCACAGGAAAAATTCTCATGTTATATGCTAGTGACTCAAAGTCCAGCATATTTTCATTGACAGCCAAGTTGAGCAATTTGCCATAGGGTATCAATTTGCTCCTGCACGAGGTCAATCCTCTGATTGAACACCATCAAGCTTCCTTTTAGTTGAGCATTAATTCCTTTATGTACAACTAAGGCATGAGCTACATTGGCTAAATGATTATTCAGGGTCTGAGCAGTCTGCCCAGTATGACTCATGGCTAATGCCCCGGTGGAGCTCCAACAGCCGCCAATGAGATGGTAGTAACAATGGTGGCTGTAGTTCCAAGATCCCTTTTCTGTCTGAAGAGAGTCATAGCGTGAGGGGCATCAACGGGCACAGGCACGCAGTGAGGCATGCAAGTAACCAGGGCATACCTAAATTTACTAGCATTCCAGCATTGGGCAAAAAAGCAAGTATCATTACCACAATTACTTGGCTGTATCTGGCTAATAATGAATAAAAATGGGGGATATAGACAAACAGGTGTGGGCTTATAGGAAATATTATGAGAAGCCTTAACCCCCTCGTTGGAACATCCTGCGTCAGTTCTAGAACTAGCAGTGGTGGTGTCCGAGGTCTGAGTAGGTTCAGGAGACCATTGCCCCCAGGGGCGAGACGTGCTCCATGCCGATTGACTAACTCCATGTTTTCCTCCACTTTTGAAAGTCATTTAAGGTTCTTAAATTATTTTTTTCCCTTTTTTTTTTTAAATTTTTCATCAATTACACTTTATTCATTCTGCATCCCCCCATAAGTCTCACAACAGTGTGATGCAGCCATGATCATTCAGGCCTTTACAGCCATTGAAGCAGGACATTCTCCCCAAGCATGGTTGGATACCATAAAAAGCTAAAATGTTACGCTCAGAATGCGAGGCTAAGCACTGCACTCAGGGTCAGCCGCTTTGGACCCAGAGAAGAGCATGTCTGATTGCATGCGGGTTGATGCCCCAGGTCCCGCCTCTGAGAAAAAGGTATCGGTCGGGTCTGATGCTCTTTGGGTGGATGACACCTAAATGAACATCGGTACAAGGTCCCAATTTATTTCTAATATCAGAGATCAGACCTCTACTCTTGCCTGATGCGTCTAAAACAAAAAGGGGGAACTGTAGAGAGCTGCGGAATGCTATGCCTTAAAGATGGAGCTGGTTTCCGCCTTCCACCTTCCCGATGGTGAGTGCTCTCTGTCACGAACAATTCCACATTTGGCTAAGGCTGAGGATCTGGCTTGCTTCCATGTATGTGGACCTATCTGCATTGCCCACGTGGCACGCCTGGGTTGGCTACCGGCTATTTAAGCTGTGGGCTGGCTTTCCCCAGGGTCAGATGATTGTCCAAGGTTCCTGAATAAACTGCATTGAAAAAAAAAAAAAGAAATTTAAGGTCAACAAAGCAATGTGCAATCCATCTCTGGGGGTCTTTGATAGCCCTCTCTGTTTGTTAAGCATGTCCCTTAAAGTGTGACTGAATCTTTCAATGACTGCTTGACCAGTAGAATTGTTAGGTATACCTGTTACATGCTTTATCTTATAATATGTAAAAAATCTTTCCATTTTATTAGAGACATACGCGGTAGCATTTTCAGTCTTAATCTGTTTGGGAATACCCAGAACAGCCATCACTTCTAACAAATGAGCAATAACCGAATCAGCCTTTTCAGAGCTTAAGGCTGTTGCCCATTGAAACCCTGAATATGTGTCTATAGTATGGTGCACATATTTCAGCTTACCAAACTCTGTAAAATAAAACACATCCATTTGCCAAATTTCATTTCTTTGGTTACCTTTAGGGTTACTTCCTGAAGGTAGTGGAGTTTGGTTATATAAAGAACAAGTGGGGCATTTTCTCACAATTTCTTTGGCATGTTGCCAAGTGATAGAAAACTCTCTTTTTAAACCTTTGCTGTTAGCATGGTGTTTTAACGAAATTCTGAGGCCTCTAATACGCTTCCTATCAATAGTTGATCAATTTCATCATTGCCTTGTGCTAGAGGGCCTGGTGGACCCATATCAGATCTGACATGTGTTACAGACAATGGATTATTTCTATTTCTGATTAGTTGTTGTAACTGAAGGAACAGTGAATTTAAGTCTGAATTACCCTGAATTAGACCAGCAGTTTCTGTATGCAGAACAACTCTTTCTGCATATTGAGAGTCAGTGACTATATTAAGAGAGTCCTGAAAATCTGGTAACACCAAGAGAAATGCGTATAATTCTGAGTTTTGAACTGAATCATCAGGGCTCTCCACCACTTTACTCAGATTTTCTGACTTATAACCTGCCCTTTTTGAAAATTATTGGCATCTATGTAAAATGTGGGAGCTCCCAAAATTGGAGTTCTTTTTATTATACGAAGAAGAATCCAATTAGTTCTCTTTATAAACTGAAGTAGCTTGCCTTTTGGGTATCTGTTATTGATTTCTCTCAAAAATGCATAGCAAGCTCTTTGCCAATATTCGTTGTCTGCCCGTAATAACGCAATCTCAGCATTGGTAAAAAATACCACAATTTCAGCTGGATCTATTTCAGCTAATTGACAAAATCTCATTTTTCCTTTTAGGATCAATTCAGAAACCTTTTCCTTATAGGTTTTAAATTTTTAAATTTTGTTTATGTGCTAAAAATATCCATTCTAAGACATAATCCTCCCTCTGCATAAGAATTCCTATGGGAGAAGGAGGGGAAGGCAAGATTACAGGCCTTGTAATTTCCTTTCTACCAGAGCCAATTCCTTTTCAACTTCAGTTGATAACGTTCTTGGACTATTTAAGTCCTTATCACCCTGTAAGGTTTGAAAAAGTTACTTAGCTCTTGAGTAGCTAAACCAATGGTAGGCCATAGGCAGTAACTTTTGAAAATCATTAAGAGTTCTTAATTGATTTCTTCTAATTTGTACTTTTTGTAGCCGAATTTTCTATAGAGCTATTTTGTATCCTAAGTAATTAGTAGAATCTCCTCTTTGTATTTTTTTCAGGAGCAACTGTAATCCCCAACAAGGCAAAATTCTATTTATTTCATCAAGGTCATGCTGGTGAATGAGGTCTGGTGTCAATCATATTTCTAATCCATTCATCTATTGGTGCTAATCTTGCTCTTAATGGCCTTATTGCCCATTTGCATTTAGTATTAGCATTTTCAAGAGCTAAAGGTTCTATTAGTGCTTTTCTACGTAGTGGATCTGATATACCTCTAAACATAGCTGAGGTCAATCTTCGCAAAAAGTTAGTATATATTTCACTTGGACCTTGTATGACCTGAGAGAATGGCTCAAGCCTTTTTCCTGATCTCTCAACCTTGTCCCAGGCATTTAAGGTTGCTAGTCTAGATAATGCTAAGATTTCTTTATTATATACAGCTTGTATCTCTGTGTCAGCATATTGGCCTTTACCAAGCAGCTGTTCTTTAGAAATGCCCACACCTTTGACTCTATTTGTATTTGCTGTCTCTCTCTAGTCTCTTCTCTCCATCATGATAGCTACTGTATTGCCTTTGCCAGATCCTCTCAGTCCTTTGGTATTACTCTACTTCTGATTGACCAGGAAGTCAGCATTTGTTTTATGAATGGTGACTGCAGTCCAAAATCAGTGACACTTTCCTGAAATTTCCTCAGATCTAGCACTTCCACAGGTGCCATTCAGCTTTGTGATCATCCTGTGGATGATCATCTTCTGCTGGTCTCTGTTGTATACTGAGTGGATAATCTAACGTTTGTTTTCTAACCATCTTTGGTTGGCTTTCTTTATTTTTATCTTTTGCATCTGCCTGAGTATTTTCTTTACTTAGTATTCTAAACTCTTCTCTTAAGGTCTGTACCCATATTTCACACCTATCTCCCTGTTGTTTGTTTTGTTCAAGAGTCTCTTAAGTCTCTTGTTTTATGCCTCTCTTCCAACTTTTGATTTTTTTCTTTATATTGTTCTAGTTGTTCTTTGTGTCATTCCAGTATCTTTTCTAAAACCTCTGCCCTATCTTCCTGTTGTTCATCCTGTTTTATAAGTTTTTGTATCTCTTGTTTTGTATCTTCTTGTCCTGTGTCCAACCTTCATTTTTTTCTTTATATTGCTTTACTTGTTCTTTGTGTTGTTCCAGTATCTTTTCTAAAGCCTTTGCCTTTGAGAAGACATAAAAGACCAATTTATTGATTAAAGTTAACCTGAGGACTATGAATATAACCATAGTCATAGTTTCTAAAATTTCCTTTATTTCTGTCTTAAAACTGTAGAAGAGAATATCAGCCAAGCTCCAAGAAGTCTGTTTTAGTGTCTCTCACATCCTGTTAGACTGTAGCAGAAGCCAGTTTTATTACGTTAAGTCTTAGATCTGCCCACAGTAGGCTGTCTTTTGCTCCTGGACCTGTTTAAGAGTCTCTCTTAAGGAGACAATGATTGACATGGGAGATTTTAGGGTTTAAGTTTGGGATGGATCACAGTGAGCTTATTCTCCCCAAACAAATTATGTTAGAGTATAATTTAAAGGCTGTGAATACTTTGATTAGTTGGGTACAATTTGTTATTTAATATTAATATTTACTATTGATATACCCCATAAATCAATAATAAATATTAATGTCCCACAACACTAACCTAAACCCTATCCATAGCCCCAGCCCTATGCCTAACCCTAACTCTATACCTAACATGAAAGCTAACCCCAAACCTATACTTAAACCTAACCTTAAACTTAACCCTAACCCCAAACATAAAAATAAACAACACTAACCCTAACCCTAATCTTAACTGGAACCCTAACAGTAACACTAACCATAAACCTTACTCTAACATATTCCTAACCCTAAACCTAACCAAAACCCTAACCCTAAGCTTAACCCAAACCCTATCCTTAAACCCAACATTTACCCTAACCCTAATGCTAACTCTGTCCCTAACGCTAAACTGATCCCTAACCCTAACACTAATAGGAACCCTAATCCTAACTTAAACACTACCCTAACCCTAACCCTATCCATACCCCTAACCCTAACATTAACCAGAAACCTAACCCTATCCCTAAACCTAATGCTAAGTCTAACCCTAAACCTGTCCTTTATGATAACCCTAACCCTAACTCTAGCCCTAACACTAACCCTAAACTTAACCCTATCCCTGACAGGAAACCTAACATTATTCCTAACATAACCCTAACAAAAACATTATCCCTAACCTGAACCCTAAGCTTAACCATAACCCTAACCAATAATCCTAAACCTAATCCTAACTCTAACACTTACCCTATCTTAACCCTAACTCTAACACTAACACTAACCCCTAAACTTCATCCTAACTGTAATATAAACCTAACAATAACCCCAACACTAACCTTAACCCTGACACTGTCCCTAAACCTAAGCCTAATCTTAACCTTATCCCGTTTAATCCTAAACTTAACCCTAACCTTAAAACCTATCCCTAACCATAACCCTAACACAAACCCTAACAATATCCCTAACCCTAAATCCTTACCCTAACCCTAACCATAAAACTCAAACATATTCCTAATTCTCACACTAACCCAAACCCTATCACTAACCTTAACATTAAACCTAGCCCTAAACCCTAACCCTAAACTTAACCCTAACCCTAAACAGAACCCCAATACTATCACTAAACCTAACCCTAACTCTACCCATAACCCCAAAACTAACAAAAACCCTAACCCTACTGCTAATCCTAACCCTAATCCTATCCCTAAACCTAAGCCTAACCCTAAGCCTAACTGCAAAAGGAACCCTAACCCTGAGCCTGCCCCTATCCTAAACCTAACCCTAAACCTATCTCTAACACTATTTCTAAAAACTAACCCTAACCCTACCCCTAACCCTAATACTAACCATAATAATAACCAGAACAGTACACCTAACGATAATCCTAAAAGTATCCATAACCCTAACCCTATCCCTAATGCTAACCTTAAACCTACCCTAACCAGAACCCAAACATTATGCCTAACCCTAACCTAAACCTTACCCCGAACATGAATCATAACCCTAAACCTAACCCTAAAACTAACCCAACCCCTAACCCTAATCCTAACTTACCCTACCTTATCCCTAACACTAACCCTAACACAAACCCTAACACTAATCCTAACTAATCCTAACCCTAACACTAACATAACACTAACCCCTAAACCTCATCCTAACCCTAACCAAACCCTAACCTTATAGATAACCATATCTCTAACAGGAAAACTAATACTATTGCTAACCCTAACTCTAACGGTAACCCTAACACTACCTCTAACAATAACCCAAACCATAAACTTAACCCTGACCATGACCCTGACCCTAACTCTAAACCTAACTAGAAGCCTAATCCTATCATTAAACATAACACTAACTTAAACCCTAAATTTAACTGGAACCTAACCCCCTCAGGAGGAGGTGACTATAGTAATGTGAAAAGGGACTGCCTCTGACATGAACTGACTGGCCTGCTCTTTAGTCACCTCCTCCTGAGGGGGAGCAGCCTTACCAGGCCATAGTAGAGGACAATGCAGCCACTTTTGATGTGAACTGATGGACTAAGATCAGAAAGGAGAGGAGAACCTCCCCTATCAGTGGACTTGGGGAGTGGCATGCATGCAGAGGGAGGAGGGAGGGTGGGATTGGGAGGGGAGGGAGGGGCTTATGGGGGGATGCAGAATGAATAAAGTGTAATTGATGAAAAAATTTAAAAAAAAAAAGGGAAAAATAATTTAAGAACCTTAAATAACTTTCAAAAGTGGAGGAAAACATGGAGTTAGTCAATTTACATGGAGCATGTCTCACCCCTGGGGGCAATGGTCTCCTGAACCTACTCAGACCTCGGACACCACCACTGCTAGTTCTAGAACATTCCTATTCTTATCCCTAAACCTAAACCTTATCCCATCCCTAACACTAAACTTAAGCCTAACCCTATCTGAAACACTAACTCTAACTTTAACCCTAAAGTTATCCCCAACTCTAACCCCATCCCTATCCCTAACACTAGAGCCTAACCCTAACCCTTACCATAGCAAAAACCCTGCCCCTAACAGGAAATGTAATATTATCCCTGAAGCTAACCCTAAACTTAAAGCTATCCCTAACCATAGCCCTAACCCTAAACTCTGTCCCTAACATTAACTCTAAAGTAAACCCTAACCCTGTCCTTAACACTAAACCTAACCCTAACATTATCTGAAATTCTAACCCTAACCCTATCCCTAAATCCTAACACTAAACCTATCACTAACACAAACACTAACCCTAACACTAACCTTATCCCTACAGCTTAATGCTAACCTTATCACTAACACTAATCTTAGCTATCACCATAACCCTTACCCTATCCCTAACCCAACACAAATCCTAACCCTAATGCTAACATTAAGCATAAGCATAACCCTAACCAAAATTGAACCCTAAGTCTAACCTGAATCCTAAGCCTAATTCTAACCCTAACCCTATCCCTAAACCAAGAGCCTGACCCAAACTTTAACCCTAACCCTAACTTTAACCCTAGCCTAACCCTATACCTAACCCTAACCTTAACTCTAACCCTAACCTTATCCATAACAAAACCCTAACACTATCCCTAACCATAAACCTAAACCTAAACTTAATCCTACCCTATCACTAACCCAAACCCTAACCATAAACCTAACTATAACCCTAATCATACTCATAACCCGAACCTAAGCCCTAACCCTATCCCTAAACCTAACCCTATCCATAAACTTAACCATAAACCTAACCATAACCTTAACCCTAACACTAACCCTAACCCTAACAATATTCCTAACTATAACCCTAAACCTAACCTTAAACATACCCTTATACCTAACCCAGACCCTAACCCTTACCTTAAACCCAATGCTAAACCTAAACCTATCCCTAACACTAACCTTAACTCTATCCCTACCCCTAACCCTTTCTGTAACTCTAAACCCTAACACTAAGCCTAATCCTATTCCTAAACCTAGTTCTAACCTTAACCCTAACCATTTCCCAAATCTAACCGTAACCCTCTCCTTAACCTTAACCCTAAACCTAATCTTAAATCTATCTTTAACCTAAACCCTAACCATAACTGTAATCCTAACCCTAACTATAACCCTATCCCTAACCCTAACCCTAACCCTTTTCCTACCCTATCCCTAAGCCTAACCCAACCCTAACATTACCCTACGTTAACCCTAATCCTAATAGTAACATTAACACTAACCCTAACCCATAAACCTTCTCCTAACCCTAACCCAACAATAACCTTAACCTTAACTCTAACCCTAACTCTATCCTTAACCTTAACCCTGATTCTATCAATAACACTAAACCTAACCCAACCCCTAACCCTAACCAACACTACTGCTAACAAGTAACAATAAACATATAACTAACTCTAATGCTAACCCTATCCTTATCTTTGACTAACCCTCACCCTAACCTTATTCCTAACCCTAACCCCTAAACCTAACCTTAACACTATCCTAACCCTAACCTTATCAGTAACCCTAACCCTAATCTAATATTAACCCTAACCCTATTCCTAACCCAATCCCTAACCCTATCCCTAACAGTAAACCTAACCTTAACCTTAACTGTAACCCTAATCATTCTTGTAACCCTAACCCTAATGCTATCTGTAACCCTAAACCTAACCCTAAATTCTATCCCGAACCTTAACTCTAATAATAACCTTATACCAAAACCTAACCCTAATCCTATCCCTAACTCGAAAACTTACCCTACCTTAACCTTAACCCTAAGTTTAACACTAACACTAATACTAATCCCTGTACCTCATTCTAAACTTAATCCAACCCTATCCCTAACCTTAACTCTAACCCTAACCTTAATACTAACCCTAACCAGAACCCAAACACTGTCCCTAAAATAACCCTAATCAAAGCGCTATCCCTAACTGAAAGCATAACCCTAAATGTAACCTTAACCCTAAACTTAACCCCTAACCATAATCCTAAGCTACAGTACACTGATGTGTTTTATACTGACGTGAAATTTAGCAAGTATAGGCTAAGATATAAGCAACTATATCTTTTCTTCTTAAAAGTAGTAATAATTTTAAGTTACAAGGACTCAAAATATATCTAGTAAAAACAAACAAAAGTAGGAAAAATGATGTATATGAATATTTGAATCCAGTCATGTATTTTATTCCCCTGAAGACTTGTTTATCATCCATTAATTGAGATAGCTGTGGAATGGATAGTCAAGCTATAATTAAAATATAAATGATGCTGTGATCTATATGTCTGTTCTTAAAACAGTACAGTGTGGCTTGCTGATTGAAGGTATGGTGTCATTCCGCCACCTAGTGGAGTTTGTTTGTAAGCAATACCAAAATCCTTGCAGCTATCCTCAACCTGGCTGTCAATGAAAGTATGCTGGACTTTGTGTCACTAGCATACAACATGAGAATTTTTCCTGCGCTGCAAATCTGTCTAAACAACTGTCGAGCTATATTTTAGGTAATTGGACTGGAGAATTCGATACTACGATGGAGCAGCTGAGAGTGGCCATTGTCACAGTAAATTCTACCGGAGTGGACGCAGGACTAGCCACAGGATTATCAATATGGATTGCTGCAGCCATGAATCATCTGAAGGAATGGGCGGGCATGGGAGTGTTAGCAGGCCTTCTGGTGTTGGTCTCCTTGGTTTGCCTGTGGTATATATGCAAGATTAGAGTCTCACAACAGTGTGATGCAGCCATGATCATTCAGGCCTTTACAGCCATTGAAGCAAGACATTCTCCCCAAGCATGGTTGGATACCATAAAAAGCTAAAATGATACGCTCAGGATGCGAGGCTAAGCACTGCACTCAGGGTCAGCCGCTTTGGACCCAGAGAAGAGCATGTCTGATTGCATGCGGGTTGATGCCCCAGGTCCCGCCTCTGAGAAAAAGGTATCGGACGGGTCCGATGCTCTTTGGGTGGATGACACCTAAATGAACATCTGTACAAAGTCCCAATTTATTTCTAATATCAGAGATCAGACCTCTACTCTTGCCTGATGCGTCTAAAACAAAAAGGGGGAACTGTAGAGAGCTGCAGAATGCTATGCCTTAAAGATGGAGCTGGTTTCCGCCTTCCACCTTCCCGATGGTGAGTGCTCTCTGTCAGGAACAACTCCACATTTGGCTAAGGCCGAGGATCTGGCTTGCTTCCATGTATGTGGACCTATCTGCATTGCCCCCGTGGCACGCCTGGGTTGGCTACCCAGAGGCTATTTAAGCTGTGGGCTGGCTTTTCCCGGGGTCCGAGGATTGTTCAATGTTCCTGAATAAACTGCATTGAAAAAAAAAAAAAGATTAGAATACATAAAATGAAATCTATCCATTAGAGAGTAATACAACTCACTGCAAAAATATTAATGTTTTCATTGATTTAAGTATAAGTATATATATATATAATATATATATATGATGTAAAGTGTAAAACAAAAGGCATTAGACTTAAAAATTCATAGCAACAGAACAAGAAAATTTGAACACAGGGAACTTTCCTGAGACTCATACTTCAGCCAAGGACTATTCATGGAGATAACCTAGAACCCTGACAATGCAGCCACTTCTGATGAAAACTGATAGACTAAGATCAGAAAGAAGGAGAGGAGGACTCCCCTATCAGTGGATTTGGGGAGGAGCATGCATGCAGAAAGGGGAAGGAGGGTGGGACCGGGAGGGGAGGAGGGAGGGGCTTATGGGGGGATACAAAATGAATAAAGAGTAATTAATAAAAATTAAATAAAAAATTTAAAAAAATTCATGTAAATATTTATGTGTAGATCATGTATACAAAAGTCTCTTAGTCCTAGACTATATTTATCCATTATAGATCCCTTTACCACCCTCTCTCAATCAAAAATTAGTGCAAATTTTAATTCCACTCCTTCAAACATCAGACAAAATGAGTACTATCATCAGCTGCGACTTAGACACTATAGTCTAATGTCATTTATCTAAGGAACATGAGTTGGGAGGATCCCCTGTCCAGTCAGCTCTCCTTCCTGTAAATGATATCAGTTTTCCAATCAACACGTATAACACTAGAGTCATTATGAGTTCAAACAAATGATTAAAATATGTACTAGTTTAGGGCACAATTCTAAGAGTTTGCTCATAAGATTAGCCTCATCCTTGTCAGAAATAGATACTTTAATTTTGTCTTAAGGACTTAAGTTAAATTCATCTCATAGTCACTCAGAGGTAATTATTAGGAACCCGAATATTTTTCCAGTTGATTTCATTGTCATTGTGTTTTATTACTTTCTTAATATCTCAATTTAAAATACCCTGCACAGAGATTGATCACATGAACACTTGAGAGTAGACAGTTTGGTGTCAGCAAATGTGTTGACGGAGTTGTGTTGCTGTCTCCACTGTCTCCAGGACATTTCAACATCCAAGCGGAGCCATGCACATGCTGCAGGATGCCTCCCCAGATCCACTGTCTGATAAGCAGTGTCCCACTTCTGTATCTATGAACTTGACTCTGATAAATACAACACATGCTTGGAATTATACAGTATGCATTCTCTGTGTTGCTGGTTTCATTTATTTTAATGCCCACATAGATCATCCATGTTGACGGATGCGTATCTGTTGATGGCTACCCAGTATGGTTCTATCATTTGCCTGTTGTAAGTAAAGATGATCTTTAAAATATGTGATTCTGGTATTAATTAATCTGGTACACACTAGAGGTGGAGCTGCCAGGTCATGTGGAATGTTCACATTAATTACATGATGAACCACCAGGCATGTTTCCACATCTTTACATCTTTTCCAATAATACACAAAACACTCTGACCTCTTTTTCCATTTGGCTTTCCCTAAATTTCCTCCCTTCTTCCATCCTACTCCAATCTTTTCTTACTTTTTTTTTCTGGTACCAACTCTCACAATAAGAATGTGGTAGAAAAAAAAAAAGAATGTGGTAGAATGATTTGTAGTTAGTAAATGGTTGTTTCATTTAGTTGAAATATTGTCCTAAATACAAACACATGAGCTCTCACTTTATTGTATATTCAGCATTGTTTAATGTTAAACCACAACAGCATTAACAGAATGTAAAGTCTTTCTTTTTTTTTTTTTTTTGAAGAGGGGGCTTTGAGACAGGAGTTCTTTGTGTAATAGCCTTGATTGTCACAGAATTTACTTTGTAAACCATGCTGGCCTTGAACTCACAGACATCTGCCTAGGTTGGCCTCCTAACTGCTGGAATTAAAGGTGTGTGTCACTATGTGTGACTCTATACTATGTCATATTTAAAATGAGAAAAATAAAAGTTTTGAAAATTCTTTTTTTTTTCCTCTTCCTCTGTGGGCTGGCTAAGTCGCCCCACCAGGGAGAAGTGATCAAGGAGCAGGCAACCAAGTTTATATCAGAGACTGTCTCTTCTCCTCTTACAGGAGAAATCCCGGGTAACTCGGGCTTTGGGTCTCTGGGCTGGAGCAGCAACACTGCGTGTCCCGATCACTTTCCCAGGCTGATCGGTGGGCACAAGGGTGCCTGAGACTGGGAGTCCCAGTTGCAAGAAAACCCCACAGGGAAGCAAAGTTGCCAGTCTGATCACGGGTCACCCAGTCTTTCCCTGGAAGATCTCACTAACCACGGGCACCCGCTGCCATCACAACTGAGCTCCCACCCTGTGAAGAGCTGCACGCCCAGCTCACCACTACAGACAAGCTGCACACCCCAGTGCAAAAGAGACTGGGAATCCCTGTCCGGAGAGGGCCCCACAGGGAAGGAAGAAACCGGGCTGCTTGGGTCACCTGAGCGGCTGCGCGCCCAGCTCACCATTACATATGAGCTGCGCGCCCCAGTGCAACAGGGACTGGGAACCCCTGTCCGGAGAGGGTCCCACAGGGAAGGAAGAAACCGGGCAGCTGGGGTCACCTAGACTTTGTCTGGGGAAAGTCTCGCAGACCGCAGATCACGAACAGGCGAGTACACCCAGCCATCACAGATCCGGGCCCAAGCAGGGAGCACAGAGATATTGGGAACCCAGCTCCCACAGACTAGCAGGCAGGCACACGCTCCGCCAGCCCAGAGGCTTGCTTTGTACCAACTACTCCTTACAGACAGAACTGTGTGCCCTAAGACACCAGAGTCTTAGAGTCACTGTCTGGAGAAACCCTCACAAGGAACAAGGAATGAAGCAAAGGGGACAGACTTAGCCAACCCAGTATATGCCCTGAAAAGGTCCCACAGACTGGCCCAACCCAGGGAACTGATGTGCCCCAGATAGCCTGCTGTTAACCAGGACAGCAGTACTCACCCGCCACAAATTACCTCTTGGGTTCTGGGGCACAGAGCCCCAACCTCAGACCTACAAAAGACTGGGAACCCTGAGATCAACCTCCAGATACTGCTCCAAGGGACAACCAGTTATCCCTAACAAAACCGACCAAACCACGGGACACACAGATTACGGCAGCTGATCACTAAACTTATAGCAAGAAACCCAGAAGGAGGGCAGCTGTCTCCAGGATTTCTCCCGGTGAGAGGAGAGCCCTCTTGACTAATCAGGACCACAGTTACCAACCAGATCTCTAAGCCTGAGGTGAGCTGTAGCAACTCCAGAAAAACACCGGCCATCCAGTGACTATACCCAAAAAGCTGAGAAGGCTTCCTTCAGGAAAAACCATCTTCATGCCAAACGGATTCTCTCCACTACAAGAGTCCAAAAACAACCAGAAACTAACTTCAAACAACTAAGATAGCCCAATGGGTAGAGGACATCGTAAAAGTTCAACCAACAAAAGCCAGAGCAATATGGCATCTCCAGAACCCAGTTATCCAGGGGCAAATAGCCCTAGACACCCCAGGATAATTGAAATTCAAGGAGATGACCTAACATCTATGCTCATGAAGAAGATAACAGAGGAAACAAATAAAATATGAAAAGAAATAGGGGAAGCTGCAGCCAAACAGTCTGTGGCCTTTAGAGAGGAAATGCTTAAATCACTGAATGAAATAAAAGAAACAGTGGATTGTTCAAACAAACAGCTGAAGGAATTGATGGAAAAACAAGAAAATACAGTCAGAAAGGGGAAGGAAACCAACAAAATAGCTCAAGACCTGAAGATAGAATTGGAAAAATTAAAAAAAAAAACACAAATGGAAGAAATGGTGGAGAGAAAGAACTTAGGGAAGAAAGCAGGAAGTACAGAGGTTAGCATAACCAATGGGCTACAAGAAATGGAAGAAAGAATCTCAGGTGTGGAAGATACAATGGAAGAAATAGATGTATCTGTCAAAGAAAACGTTAAATCTAAAAAATTCCTGATACAGACCATCCAAGAAATTCAAGACAACATAAAAAGACAAAACCTAAGAATAATAGGAATAGAGGAAAAAGAAGTTTTCCTGCACCAAGGCCCAGAAAATATTTTTAACAAAATCATTGAAGAAAATTTCCCCAAGTTAAAGGAGAGGCCAATAAGAATACAAGAGGCCTATAGAACACCCAATAAATTAGACCAGAAAAGAAAATCCTCCTGCCACATAATAACCAAAATTGTAAGTATACAGAACAAAGAAAAAAAAAATACTAAAAGCTGCAAGTAACATATAATGGCAAACCCACTAGAATCACACCTGACTTTTCAACAGAGACTATGAAAGCCAGAAGTGCCTGGATGGATATCATGCAGACCTTAAGAGAAAACAGATGTCAGCCCAGGCTACTATACCCAGCAAAACTCTCAGTCCTCATAGACAGAGAAAACAAGATATTCAATGACAAAAACAAATTTCAACAATACCTACAAACAAATCCAGCATTACAGAAGACACTAGAAGGGAAAATACAACCCAAGAAAACTAGCTACATTCAAGAAAACACAGGAAATAAATAACCCCACTGCAGTAAAACAAAAAGCAACCAAGCACACAACTGTATGACCACAGCCAACATCAAAGTCAAAGGATTTAACAGCTACTGATCATTAATCTCTCTCAATATCAATAGACTTAATTCTCCAATAAAAAGACACAGATTAACAGAATGGATGCGTAAACAAAACCCAGCAATCTGTTGTATACAAGAAACACGCCTAAGTCACAAAGATAGACATTACCTGAGGGTAAAGGGATGGAAGACAGCTTTCCAAGCAAATGGATGCAAGAAGCAAGCAGAAATAGCCATTCTACTATCTGAAAAAATAGACTTTCAACCAAAACTAATCAAAAGAGATGTGGAAGGACACTTCATACTCATCAAGGGAAAATTCCACCAAGAAGACATCACAATCCTGAACATCTATGCCCCAAATACAAGGGCACCCACATTTGTGAAAGAAACATTGATAAAATTAAACCACACATAGATCCCCACACACTAATGGTGGGAGACTTCAACACCCCACTCTCAACAAAGGAAAGGTCAACTAAACAGAAATTAAACAAAAAAACAATATCTCTAACAGAGGTCATGAATCAAATGGACCTAACAGACATTTACAGAGCCTTACACCCAAACACATTAAGAATTTATCTTCTTCTCAGCACCTCATGGAACCTTCTCCAAAATAGACCACATAATTGGTCACAAAGCAAGCCTCAACAGATACAAGAAGATTGAAATAATCCCTTGTATCCTGTCTCATCACCATGGAATAAAGCTGGACCTCAATAACAACAGAAATAGCAAAAAGCTGACACATACATGGAAACTGAACAACTTGCTACTAAAAGATAGCTGTGTCAGGGAAGAAATAAAGAAAGAAATTAAAATCTTCCTAGAACTCAATGAAAATAAACACAACATACCCAAACTTGTGGGACACAATGAAGGCAGTGCTAAGAGGAAAGTTCATAGCACTAAGTGCCTTCAAGAAGAAATTCGAGACAGCTCGTTCAAGCACCCTAATGGCTCACTTAAAAACCCTAGAAAAAGAAGAAGCAGACACACCAAGAAGGAGTAGATGGCTGGAAATAATCAAACTCAGGGCTGAAATCAATCAATTGGAAACAAATAAAACAATTCAAAGAATCAATGAAACCAAGAGCCGGTTCTTTGAGAAAATCAACAAGATTGACAAACCCTTAGCCAAGCTAACTAAAAGGCAGAGAGACACCACCCAAATCAACAAAATCAGAAATGAAAAGGGGGACATAACTACAGACACTGAGGAAATCCAAAAAATCATTAGGACTTACTTCAAAAGTCTATATGCCACAAAATTTGAAAATCTAAATGAAATGGACAATTTTCTTGATCGATTTGACTTACCAAAGCTGAACCAGGACCAGGTAAATCAACTAAATAGTCCTATATCCCCCAAAGAAATAGAAGCGGTCATCAAAAGTCTCACATCCAAAAAAAGCCCAGGACCAGATGGCTTCAGCGCAGAATTCTACCAGACATTCAAAGAAGAGCTAACACCAATTCTCTTCAAACTATTCCACAAAATCCAAATAGAAGGAACATTACCAAACTCATTCTATGAAGCCACAGTCACCTTGGTACCTAAACCTCACAAAGACTCAACCAAAAAAGAGAATTTCAGGCCAATCTCCCTTATGAACATTGATGCAAAAATAATTAACAAAATACTTGCAAACCGAATCCAAGAACACATCAAAGATATTATCCATCATGACCAAGTAGGCTTCATCCCAGGTATGCAGGGGTGGTTTAATATATGGAAATCCATCAATGTGATCCACCATATTAACAAACTGAAAGAAAAAAACCACATGATAATCTCCCTAGATGCTGAAAAAGCATTTGACAAAATACAATATCCATTCATGTTTAAAGTATTGGAGAGATCAGGGATACAAGGCACATATCTAAACATAGTAAAGGCAATATACAGGAAACCCATAGCCAACATCAAACGGAAAGGAGAGAAACTTAAAGCAATCCCACTGAAATCAGGGACAAGACAAGGCTGCCCACTCTCCCCATATCTCTTCAACATAGTGCTGGAAGTCCTTGCTACAGCAATAAGACAGTTGAAGTAGATCAAGGGGATACAAAATGGAAAAGAAGAAGTCAAATTATCACTATTTGCAGATGATATGATAGTATACCTGAGTGACCCCAAAAACTCTATCAGGGAACTCCTACAGCTGATAAACACCCTCAGCAAAGTGGCCAGATACAAAATTAACTCAAAAAATCAGTAGCCCTCCTGTATACAAAAGACAAAAGGGCTGAGAAAGAAATTAGGGAAACAACACCCTTCACAATAGCCACAAATGACATAAGGTACCTCGGAGTAACCCTAACCAAGGAAGTCAAAGACTTGTATGAAAAAAAATTCAAGTCTCTGAAGAAAGAATTAGAAGAAGATATGAGAAGATGGAAAGATCTCCCATGCTCATGGCTTGGCAGGATTAACATACTAAAAATGGCCATTTTACCAAAAGCAATCTACAGATTCAATGCAATTCCCATCAAATTACCAACACAATTCTTTACAGACCTGGAAACAAAAATTCTCAACTTCATATGGAATATAAAGAAACCCAGAATTGCTAAAACAATCCTCTACAATAAAAGATCTTCTGGAGGTATCTCTATCCCTGATCTTAAGTTGTACTATAGAGCAACAGTTTTAAAAACTGTATGGTACTGGCATAGAAACAGAATGGTGGATCAATGGAACCGAACAGAGGACCCAGAAATATCCCACAAACTTATGGACACCTGATCGTTGACAAAGATGCCAAAACAATGGAAAAATATAGCATCTTCAACAAATGGTGGTGGTCCAACTGGATGTCTACATGTAGAAAAATGAAAATAGATCCATATTTATCACCCTACACAAAACTGATGTCCAAATGCATCAAAGACCTCAACATAAAACCAGACACATTAAATCAGATAGAAAAAAAAAGTGGGGAATACCATAGAACTCATTGGCACAGGAGACAGCTTCCTGAACAGAACACCAACAGCACAGGCTTTAAGAGCAACAATCAATAAATGGGACCTCATGAAACTGAAAAGCTTCTGTAAAGCAAAGGACACCGTCATCAAAGCAAAGTGACTGTCTACAGATTGGAAAATAATCTTCACCAACCCTTTATCTGACAGAGGACTCATATCCACTATATATAAAGAACTAAAGCTGAAAAGCAGCAAACCAAGTAACCCACTTAAAAAAATGGGGAACAGAACTAAACAGAGAATTCTCAACAGAGCAATATCGAATGGCAGAGAAGCACTTATAGAAATGCTCAACCTCACTAGCGATTAGGGAAATGCAAATCAAAACAACCCTGAGATTTCACCTCACACCCATGAGAATGGCCAAGTTAAAAAACTCAAGTGACAATACATGCTGGAGAGGTTGTGAAGAAAGGGGAATCCTTCTCCACTGCTGGTGGGAATGTAAACTTGTACAACCACTCTGGAAAGCAATCTGGCACTTTCTCAGACAACTAAGAATAGCGCTTCCTCAAGATCCAGCCATACCACTCCTAGTCATATATCCAAAAGAGGCTCAAGTACACAATAAGGACATTTGCTCAACCATGTTTGTAGCAGCTTTATTTGTAATAGCCAGAAGCTGGAAATAACCCAGATGCCCCTCAACTGAAGAATGGATGCAGAAATTGTGGTACATCTGTACAGTGGAATACTACTCAGCAATGAAAAACAAGGAAATCATGAAATTTGCAAGTAAATGGTGGGACCTGGAACGGATCATCCTGAGTGAGTTGTCCCAGAAGGAAAAAGACACACACGGTATATACTAACTCATATAGACATACAACGTAGGACAAACCCACCAAAATCTATGCATCTAAAGAAACCAAGCAAGAGAAAGGACCCTAACTGAAATGTCCAATCCCAACCTGAAAGGCAAAGAGGATGAACATCAGAAGAAGAAGAAAATAGGAAACAACCTAGAAACCTGCTACAGAGGGCCTCTGAAAGCCAGAAGAAGAAATCAGGAAACCAACTAGGAACATACCACAGAGGACCTCTGAAAGCCTCTGGCCTGCAGACTATCAAACCAGATGCTGAGCCTGATGGCCAACTCTCTGGCAGAGTGAATGGAATTTTATGTAAGAAGTAGGAAATAGTAAGAGATGGAGCAGACAGGGTCGTCACAAGGAGAGCAACAGAACAAGAAAATTTGAACAGAGGGAACTTCCCAGACACTCATACTCCAACCAAGGACTATTCATGGAGATAATCTAGAAGCCCTGCACAGATGTAACGCATGGCAGGTCAGTGTCCAAGTGGGTTACCTAGTAATGGGAAGAGGGACTGCCTGAGACATAATCTGATTGGCCTGCTCTTTGATCACCTCCCCCTGAGGGGGGAGCAGCGCTACCAGGCCACAGAAGAGGACAATGCAGCCACTTTTGATGAGAACTTATAGACTAAGATCAGAAAGGAGAGAAGAACCTCATCTATCACTGGATATGGGGAGGAGCATGCATGCAGAAATGGAAAGGAGGGTGGGATCCGGAGGGGAGGAAGGAGAGGCTTATGGGAAGATAAAAATTTATAAAATATAATTAATAAAATTAGTTTACAAAGTTGTATTTTGCGTTTCTGTTCTTTGATGAAAATTATTCATGTGCTGTACAGTGCGATATATCACTCTTTAGTTTTCCTGTATTCCTAATTGAGCAAGTGACACACATGTGATTCAGGTTACAATGTAGTGCTTTGCTTTTCTGTTCTTTTGTTGGAAACTTTTTCCTCTTAGGAACAAGTTAGGGTTTGAGTTAGGGTTAGGGTTAGGGTTAGGGTAGGGTTGGGGTTAGGGTTAGGGTTAGGAATAGGTTAGGGTAGGGTTAGGGTTAGGGTTACTGTTAGGGTAGGGTTAGGGTTAGGGTTAGGGTTATGGTTAGGGTTAGGGTAGGGTTAGGGTTAGGGTTCGGGTAGGGTTATGGTTAGGTTTAGGGTAGGGTTTCGGTTAGGGTTATGGTTATATCACTATTTAGTTTTCCTGTTATAATAATTGAACAGGCAACATGTGTGTGAATTAGTTTGCAAAGTTGTGCTTTGCGTTTCTGTTCTTTTGATGAAAACTTATTCATGTGCCATACAGTGCGATATAACACTTTTCAGTTTTCCTGTATTCCTAATTGAGCGAGAGACACACATGTGATTTAGTTTAGAAAGTAGTGCTTTGATGTTCTGTTCTTTCGATGGATACTTGTTTATCTGCCATACAGTGGGATATAACACTTTTCAGTTTTCCTGTATTCTTAATTGAGCGAGCGACACACATTTGATTTAGTTTACAAAGTCGTACTTTGCACTTCTGTTCTTCCGTTTGTAACTTGTTTCTGTGCTGTACAGTGCGATATATCATTTTTCAATTTTCCTGTATTCCTAATTGAGCGAGCAACACACATGTGATTTAGTTTACAAAGTTGTACTTTGCATTTCTGTTCTTTCGATGGAAACTTGTTTATCTGCCATATAGAGGATATAACACTTTTCATTTTTCATGTATTCCTAATTGAGCGAGCGACACACATGTGATTTAGTTTACAAAGTAGTGCTTTGATTTTCTGTTCTTTCTTTGGAAACTTGTTCCTGTTAGGAACAAGTTAGGGTTTGTTTGGGCGTTAGGATTAGGGTTAGGGTAGGGTTAGGTTTAGGGTTAGGGTTGAGGTAGGGTTACGGTTAGGGTTAGGGTTAGGTTAGGGTTAGGGTTAGGGTTATATCACTTTTCAGTTTTCCTGTTATAATAATTGAACAGGCGACACGTATGTGATTTAGTTTACAAAGTGGTGCTTTGCGTTTCTGTTCTTCTGTTGGTAACTTGTTTCTGTGCTTTACAGTGCAATATATCACTTTTCAGTTTTCCTGTTATAATAATTGAACGAGCGACACCTATGTGAATTAGTTTAAAAACTTGTGCTTTGCGTTTCTGTTCTTTTGATGGAAACTTGTTCCTGTGCTGTACAGTGAGAGATAACATTTTTCAGTTTTCCTGTATTCCTAATTGAGCGAGCGACACACATGTGATTTAGTTTACAAAGTAGTGCTTTGATGTTCTGTTCTTTCGATGGAAACTTTTTTATCTGCCATACACTGGGATATAACACTTTTCAGTTTTCCTGTATTCCTAATTGAGCGAGTGACACACATGTGATTTAGTTTACAAAGTAGTGCTTTGATGTTCTGTTCTTTCGATGGAAACTTGTTTATCTGCCATACAGTGAGATATAACACTTTTCAGTTTTCCTGTATTCCTAATTGAGCGAGCGACACACATGTGATTTAGTATACAAATTTGTACTTTCTGTTTCTGTTCTTTCGATGGAAACTTGTTTATCTGCCGTACAGTGAGAGATAACACTTTTCAGTTTTCCTGTATTCCTAATTGAGTGAGTGACACACATGTGATTCTGTTTACAAAGTAGTGCTTTGCTTTTCTGTTCTTTCATTGGAAACTTGTTCCTGTGCTGTACAGTGCGATATATCACTTTTCAGTTTTCCTGTATTCCTAATTGAGCGAGTGACACACATGTGATTTTATTTACAAAGTAGTGCTTTGCGTTTCTGTTCTTCCATAGGTAACTTGTTTATCTGCCGTACAGTGAGAGATAACACTTTTCAGTTTTCCTGTATTCCTAATTGAACGAGCGACACACATGTGATTTAGTTTACAAATTTGTGCTTTGTGTTTCTGTTCTTTTGTTGGAAACTTGTTCAAGTTACGGTTTGGGTTACGGTTAGGGTTAGGGTTAGGGTAGGGTTAGTGTTAGGGTTAGGGTTAGGTTTAGGGTAGGGTTAGGGTTAAGGTTAGGGTTATATCACTTTTCAGTTTTCCTGTTATAATAATTGAACAGGCGATACTTTTGTGAATTTGTTTACAAATTTGTGCTTTGCGTTTCTGTTCTTTTGATGGAAACTTGTTCCTGTGCTCTACAGTGCGATATATCACTTTTCAGTTTTCCTGTATTCCTAATTGAGCGAGTGACACACATGTGATTCAGGTTACAATGTAGTGTTTGCTTTTCTGTTCTTTTGTTGGAACTTGTTCCTCTTAGGAACAAGTTTAGGGTTTGAGTTAGGGTTAGGGTTAGGGTTAGGGTTAGGGTTAGGGTTAGGGTTAGGGTATGGTTAGGGTTAGGGTTAGGGTTAGGGTTAGGGTTAGGTTAAGGTAGGGTTAGTGTTAGTGTTAGGGTTATATCACTATTCAGTTTTCCTGTTAAAATAATTGAACCGGCGACACGTATGTGAATTAGTTTACAAAGTTGTGCTTTGCGTTTCTGTTCTTTTGATGAAAACTTATTTATGTGCTGTACCGGTCAATATAACACTTTTCAGTTTTCCTGTATTCCTCATTGAGCGATCGACACACATGTGATTTAGTTTACAGAGTACTGCTTTGCATTTCTGTTCTTCCATTTGTAACTTGTTTCTGTGCTGTACAGTGCAATATATCACTTTTCATTTTTCCTGTTATAATAATTGAACGA
Source organism: Meriones unguiculatus (assembly GCF_030254825.1). Classification (NCBI taxonomy): domain Eukaryota; kingdom Metazoa; phylum Chordata; class Mammalia; order Rodentia; family Muridae; genus Meriones; species Meriones unguiculatus. The sequence goes on from NC_083363.1 coordinate 25,611,424, forward strand.
GTGACACATATGTGAATTAGTTTAAAAAGTTGTGCTTTGCCTTTCTGCTCTTTTGATGTAAAGTTGTTTATCTGCCGTACAGTGAGATTTAGTGTACAACGTAGTGCTTTGCATTTATGTTCTTTCGTTGGAAATTTGTTCCTGTTAGGAACAAGTTAGGGTTAGGGTTAGGGTTAGGTTTAGGGTTAGGGTTAGGGTAGTGTTAGGGTTAGGGTTAGGGTTAGGGTTAGGGTTAGGGTTAGGGGTTAGGGTTAGTGTTAGGGTTAGAGTTAGGGGTTAGTGTTAAGGTTAGGATTAGGGTTAGAGTTAGGGTTAGGGTTATATCACTTTTCAGTTTTCCTGTTATAATAATTGAACAGGCGACACGTATGTGAATTATTTTATAAAGTTGTGCTTTGCATTTCTGTTCTTTCAATGAAAACTTGTTTCTTTGCCGTAAAGTTCGAAATATCAATTTTCAGTTTTCATGTATTCCTAATTGAGCGAGTGACACACATGTGATTTAGTTTACAAAATAATGCTTTGCTTTTCTGTTCTTTCGTTGGAAACTTTTTCCTGTGCTGTACAGTGCATTATATCACTGTTCAGTTTTCCTGTTATAATAATTGAACAGGTGACACATATGTGAATTTCTTTACAAAGTAGTGCATTGCTTTTCTGTTCTTTTGTTGGAAACTTGTTCCTGTTCTGTACAGGGCGATATATCACATTTCAGTTTTCTTGTATCCCTAATTGAGTGAGCTACACACATGTGATTTAGTTTACAAAGTAGTGCTTTGCGTTTATGTTCTTTTGTTGGAAACTTGTTCCTGTTTTGAACAAGTGAGGATTAGGGTTATGGTTAGGGTTAGGTTTAGGGTAGGGATAGGGTTAGGGTTAGGGTTAGGTTTAGTGTTAGGGGTTAGAGGTAGGGTTAGGGTTAGGGGTAGGGTTATAGCACTTTTTAGTTTTCCTGTTATAATAATCGAACAGGCGACACTTATGTGAATTAGTTTACACAGTTGTGCTTTGCGTTTCTGTTCTTTCGATGAAAACTTGTTTCTTTGCCGTACAGTTCGATATATCACTTTTTAGTTTTCCTGTATTCCTAATTGAGCTAGCGACACACATGTGATTTATTTTATAAAGTAGTGCTTTGCTTTTCTGTTCTTTCGTTGGAAACTTGTTCCTGTGCTGTACAGTGCGATATATCACTTTTCAGTTTTCCTGTATTCCTAATTGAGCGACCGACGCACATCTGATTTAGTTTACAAAGTAGTGCTTTGCTTTTCTGTTCTTTCATTCGAAACTTGTTCTTGTGCTGTACAGTGCGTTATATCACTTTTCGGTTTTCCTGTTATAATAATTGAACAGGCGACACATATGTCAATTAGTTTACAAAGTAGTGCTTTGCTTTTCTGCTCTTTCGTTGGAAACTTGTTCCTGTTCTGTTCAGTGCGTTATATCACTATTCAGTTTTCCTGTTATAATAATTGAACATGCGACACGTATGTGAATTTCTTAACGAAGCAGTGCATTGCTTTTCTGTTCTTTTGTTGGAAACTTGTTCCTGTGCTGTACAGTGCGATATATCACTTTTCAGTTTTCCTGTATTCCTAATTTAGCGAGCAACACACATGTGATTCAGTTTACAAAGTAGTGCTTTGCGTTTATGTTCTTTTGTTGGAAACTTGTTCTTGTTAGGAACAAGTGAGGGTTAGGGTTAGGGTTAGGGTTAGAGTTAGGGGTAGGGTTAGGGTTAGCGTAGGGTTAAGGTTAGGGTTAGGGTTAGGGTAGGGGTTAGGGTTAGGGTTATGATTAGGGTTAGGGTTAGGGTTAGGGGGTCAGGGTTAGGGTTAGGGTTATATCACTTCTCACTTTTTCTGTATTTCTCATTGAGCAAGCGACACACATGTGATTTAGTTTACAAAGTAGTGCTTTGCCTTTCTGTAATTCTGTTGAAATCTTGTTTCTGTGCTGTACAGTGTGATATATCACTTTTCAGTTTTCCTTTTATAATAATTGAACGGGCAACACATATGTGAATTAGTTCACAAAGTTATGCTTTGCGATTTTGTTCTTTCGATGGAAACTTGTTTCTGTGCCGTACAGTGCGAGATAACACTTTTCAGTTTTCCTGTATTCCTAATTGAGCAAGCAACACACATGTGATTCCGTTTAAAAGTAGTGCTTTGCCTTTCTTTTCTTTCGTTGGAAACTTATTCCTGTGCTGTAAAGTGCGATATATCACGTTTCATTTTTCCTGTATTCCTAATAGAGCAAGTGACACACATGTGATTTAGTTTACAAAGTAGTGCTTTGCGTTTATGTTCTTTTGTTGGAAACCCATTTCGGGATAGGGTTAGGTTAAGTGTTAGGGTTAGGGTTAGGGTTAGTGTAGGGTTAGGGTTAGGGGGTTACGGTTAGGGTTAGGGTTAGGTTGAGGGTTAGGTTTAGGGTTAGGGGGTTAGGGTTAGGATTAGGGTTATATCACTTTTTAGTTTTCCTGTTATGATAATCGAACAGGCGACACGTATGTGAATTTCTTTACAAAGTTGTACTTTGCGTTTCTGTTCTTTGATGAAAACTTATTTATGTGCCGATATAATAATTTTCAGTTTTCCTGTATTCCTTATTGAGCGAGCGACACACATTGGATTTAGTTTACAAAGTAGTGCTTTGCTTTTCTGTTCTTTCGATGGAAACTTGTTTATCTGCCATACATTGAGATATAACACTTTTCAGTTTTCCTGTATTCCTAATTGATCGAGTGACACACGTGATTTAGTTTACAAAGTAGTGCTTAGCGTTTATGTTCTTTTGTTGGAAACCAGTTGGGGTTAGGGTTAGGGTTAGGGTTAAGTTTAGGGTTAGGGGTTAGGGTTAGAGTTAGGGTTAGGGTTAGGGGTTAGGGTTAGGGTTAGGGTTACGGCTAGGATTATATCACTTTTCAGTTTTCCTGTTATAATAATTGAACAGGGGACACGTTTGTGAATTATTTTACAAAGTTGTGCTTTGCCTTTCTGTTCTTTCGATGAAAACTTGTTTCTTGGCTGTAAATTTCGATATATCACTTTTCAGTTTTCCTGTACTCCTAATTGAGCGAGCGACACACATGTGATTTAGTTTACAAAATAGTGCTTTGCTTTTCTGTTCTTTCGTTGGAAACTTTTTCCTGTGCTGTACAGTGCGATATATCACTTTTCAGTGTTCCTGTTATAATAATTGAACAGGTGACACGTATGTGAATTACTTTACAAAGTTGTATTTTGCGTTTCTGTTCTTTGATTAAAACTTATTTATGTGCCGTACAGTGCGATATAACACTTTTCAGTTTTCCTGTAATCCTAATTGAGTGAGCAACACACATATGATTTAGTTTACAAAGTAGTGCTTTGCTTTTCTGTTCTTTCGATGGAAACTTATTTATCTGCCATACAGTGAGATATAACACTTTTCAGTTTTCCTGTATTCCTAATTGAGCGAGTGACACACATGTGATTTAGTTTACAAAGTACTGCTTTGCGTTTATGTTCTTTTGTTGGAAAGCAGTTGGGGTTAGGGATAGGGTTAGGGTTAGGGTTATATCACTTTTCAGTTTTCCTGTTATAATTATAGAACAGGCGACACATATGTAAATTATTTTACAATGTTGTGCTTTGCGTTTCTGTTCTTTCGATGAAAACTTGTTTCTTTGCCGTAAAGTTCGATATATCACTTTTTATTTTTCCTGTACTCCTAATTGAGCGAGCGACACACATGTGATTTAGTTCACAAAATATTGCTTTGCCTTTCTGTTCTTCGTTCGAAACTTGTTCCTGTGCTGTACAGTGCGTTATATCACTTTTCGGTTTTCCTGTTATAATAATTGAACAGGCGACACGTATGTGAATTTCTTTACAAAGTACGGCTTTGCTTTTCTGTTCTTTCGTTGGAAACTTATTCCTTTTCTGTACAGTGCGATGTATCACTTTTCAGTGTTCCTGTTATGATAATTGAACAGGTGACACGTATGTGAATTAGTTTACAAAGTTGTATTTTGCGTTTCTGTTCTTTGATGAAAATTATTCATGTGCCGTACAGTGCGATATAACACTTTTCAGTTTTCCTGTATTCCTAATTGAGCGAGCAACACACATGTGATTTAGTTTACAAAGTAGTGCTTTGGTTTTCTGTTCTTTCGTTGGAAACTTGTTCCTGTGCCGTACAGTGCGATATATCACTTTTCAGTTTTCCTTTATTCCTAAATGAGTGAGTGACACACATGTGATTCAGTTTACAAATTATTGCTTTGCGTTTATGTTCTTTTGTTGGAAAATTGTTCATGTTAGGAACAAGTGAGCGTTAGGGTTATGGTTAGGGTTCAGTTTAGGGTAGGGTTAGGGTTAGGGTTAGGGTTAGGGTTAGGGTTAGGGTTAGGGTTAGGGGTTAGAGTTAGGGTTAGGTTTAGGGTTAGGGTTAGGGTTAGGGGGTTAGGGTTAGGGTTGGGGTTATATCACATTTTAGTTTTCCTGTTATAATAATCGAACAGGCGACACATATGTGAATTAGTTTACACAGTTGTGCTTTGCGTTTCTGTTCTTTCGATGAAAACTTGTTTCTTTCCCATACAGTTCGATATATCACTTTTCAGTTTTCCTGTATTCCAAATTGAGCGAGCGACACTCATGTGATTCAGTTTACAAAGTAGTGCTTTGCGTTTATGTTTTTTGTTGGAAACTTGTTCCTGTTAGGAACAAGTGAGGCTTAGGGTTAGGGTTAGGGTTTGGGTTAGGGTTAGGGTTAGTGTAGGGTTAAGTTTAGGGTTAGGGTTAGGGTAGGGGTTAGGGTTAGGGTTAGAATTAGGGTTAGCGTTAGGGTTAGGGGGTTAGGGTTAGGTTTAGGGTTATATCACTTTTCAGTTTTCCTGTATAGCTCATTGAGCAAGCGACACACATGTGATTTCGTATAAAAGTAGTGCTTTGCTTTTCTGTTCTTTCGTTGGAAACTTGTTCCTGTGCTGTACACTGCGATATATCACTTTTCAGTTTTCCTGTATTCCTAATTTATCGAGGGACACACACATAATTTAGTTTAAAAATTAGTGCTTTGCTTTTCTGTTCTTTCGTTGGAAACTTTTTCCTGTGCTGTCCAGTGCGTTATAACATTTTTCAGGTTTCCTGTCATAATTATAGAACAGGCGACACGTATGTGAATTAGTTTACAATGTAGTGCTTTGCTTTTCTGTTCTTTCGTTGGAAACTTGTTCCTGTGCTGTACAGTGCGTTATATCACTTTTCAGTTTTCCTGTTATAATAATTGAACAGGCGACACGTATGTGAATTAGTTTACAAAGTTGTGCTTTGTGTTTCTGTTCTTTCGATGGAAACTTGTATCTGTGCTGTACAGTGTGAGATAACACTTTTCAGTTTTCCCGCATTCCTAATTGAGCGAGCGAATCACATGTGATTCCGTTTAAAAGTAGTGCTTTGCCTTTCTTTTCTTTCGTTGGAAACTTGTTCCTTTGCTGTACAGTGCGATATATCACTTTTGAGTTTTCCTGTATTCCTAACAGAGCGAGTGACACACATGTGATTTAGTTTACAAATTAGTGCTTTGCGATTATGTTCTTTTGTTGGAAACCAGTTAGCTTAAGGGTTAGGGTTATGGTTAGGGTTAGGCTTAGGGTTAATGTAGGGTTAGGATTAGTGTTAGGGTTAGGGTTATGATTAGGGTTAGGTGTTACGGTTAGGGTTAGGGTTAGGCTGTTAGGGTTAGGGTTTGTGTTAGGGTTATATCACTTTTTCATTTTGCTGTTATAATAATTGAACAGGCAACACGTATGTGAATTATTTGACAAAGTTGTGCTTTGCGTTTCTGTTCTTTCAATGAAAACTCGTTTCTTTGCCGTACAGTTCGATATATCACTTTTCAGTTTTCCTGTTATAATAATTGAACAGGCGACACGTATGTGAATCAGTTTACAAAGTAGTGCTTTGCTTTTATGTTCTTTCGTTGGTAACTTGTTCCTGTGCTGTACAGTGCGTTATATCACTTTTCAGTATTCCTGTTATAATAATTGAAAAGGCGACACGTATGTGAATTTCTTTACAAAGTAGTGCTTTCTTTTCTGTTATTTATTTGGAAACTTGTTCCTGTGCTGTACAGTGCGATATATTACTTTTCAGTTTTCCTGTATTCCTAATTGAGCGAGCGATGCACATCTGATTTAGTTTACAAAATAGTGCTTTGCTTTTCTGTTCTTTCGTTCGAAACTTGTTCCTGTGCTGTACAGTGCTTTATATCACTTTTCAGTTTTCCTGTTATAATAATTGAACAGGCGACACGTATGTGAATTAGTTTACAAAGTTGTACTTTGCGTTTCTGTTCTTTGATGAAAACTTATTTATGTGCCGTACAGTGCGATTTAACACTTTTCAGTTTTCCTATATTCCTAATTGAGCAAGCAACACACATGTGATTTAGTTTACAAAGTAGTGCTTTGCTTTTCTGTTCTTTCGATGGAAATTTGTTTATCTGCCATACAGTTTGATATAACACTTTTCAGTTTTCCTGTATTCCTAATTGAGCGAGTGACACACATGTGATTTAGTTTACAAAGTAGTGCTATGCGTTTATGTTCTTTTGTAGGAAACCAGTTGGGGTTGTCGTTAGGGTTAGGGTTAGGGTTAGGGTTAGGGTTAGGGTTAGGGTTAGGGTTAAGGTAGGGCTAGTGTTAGGGTTAGAGTTATATCACTTTTCAATTTTCTTGTTATAATAATTGAAAAGGCGACATGTACGTGAATTTCTTTACAAAGTAGTGCTTTGCATTTCTGTTCTTTCTTTGGAAACTTGTTCCTGTGCTGTACAGTGCGATATATCACTTTTCAGTTTTCCTGTATTCCTAATTGAGCGAGCTACACTCATGTCATTCAGTTTACAAAGTAGTGCTTTGTGTTTATGTTCTTTTGTTGGAAACTTGTTCCTGTTAGGAACAAGTGAGGGTTGGGGTTAGGGTTAAGGTTAGGTTAGGGTTAGGGTAGCGTTAGGGTTAGGGTTAGGGTTAGGGTTAGGGTTAGGGGTTAGAGTTAGGGTTAGGTTTAGGGTTAGGGTTAGGGTTAGGGGGTTAGGGTTAGGGTTGGGGTTATATCACATTTTAGTTTTCCTGTTATAATAATCGAACAGGCGACACATATGTGAATTAGTTTACACAGTTGTGCTTTGCGTTTCTGTTCTTTCGATGAAAACTTGTTTCTTTGCCATACAGTTCGATATATCACTTTTCAGTTTTCCTGTATTCCAAATTGAGCGAGCGACACACATGTGATTCAGTTTACAAAGTAGTGCTTTGCGTTTATGTTTTTTGTTGGAAACTTGTTCCTGTTAGGAACAAGTGAGGCTTAGGGTTAGGGTTAGGGTTTGGGTTAGGGTTAGGGTTAGTGTAGGGTTAAGTTTAGGGTTAGGGTTAGGGTAGGGGTTAGGGTTAGGGTTAGAATTAGGGTTAGCGTTAGGGTTAGGGGGTTAGGGTTAGGGTTAGGGTTATATCACTTTTCAGTTTTCCTGTATAGCTCATTGAGCAAGCGACACACATGTGATTTCGTATAAAAGTAGTGCTTTGCTTTTCTGTTCTTTCGTTGGAAACTTGTTCCTGTGCTGTACAGTGCGATATATCACTTTTCAGTTTTCCTGTATTCCTAATTTATCGAGGGACACACACGTAATTTAGTTTAAAAATTAGTGCTTTGCTTTTCTGTTCTTTCGTTGGAAACTTTTTCCTGTGCTGTCCAGTGCGTTATAACATTTTTCAGGTTTCCTGTCATAATTATAGAACAGGCGACACGTATGTGAATTAGTTTACAATGTAGTGCTTTGCTTTTCTGTTCTTTCATTGGAAACTTGTTCCTGTGCTGTACAGTGCGTTATATCACTTTTCAGTTTTCCTGTTATAATAATTGAACAGGCGACACGTATGTGAATTAGTTTACAAAGTTGTGCTTTGTGTTTCTGTTCTTTCGATGGAAACTTGTATCTGTGCTGTACAGTGTGAGATAACATTTTTCAGTTTTCCCGCATTCCTAATTGAGCGAGCGACACACATGTGATTCCGTTTAAAAGTAGTGCTTTGCCTTTCTTTTCTTTCTTTGGAAACTTGTTCCTTTGCTGTACAGTGCGATATATCACTTTTGAGTTTTCCTGTATTCCTAACAGAGCGAGTGACACACATGTGATTTAGTTTACAAATTAGTGCTTTGCGATTATGTTCTTTTGTTGGAAACCAGTTAGCGTTAGGGTTAGGGTTAGGGTTAGGGTTAGGCTTAGGGTTAATGTAGGGATAGGATTAGTGTTAGGGTTAGGGTTATGATTAGGGTTAGGTGTTACGGTTAGGGTTAGGGTTAGGCTGTTAGGGTTAGGGATTGTGTTAGGGTTATATCACTTTTTCATTTTGCTGTTATAATAATTGAACAGGCAACACGTATGTGAATTATTTGACAAAGTTGTGCTTTGCGTTTCTGTTCTTTCAATGAAAACTCGTTTCTTTGCCGTACAGTTCGATATATCACTTTTCAGTTTTCCTGTTATAATAATTGAACAGGCGACACGTATGTGAATCAGTTTACAAAGTAGTGCTTTGCTTTTATGTTCTTTCGTTGGTAACTTGTTCCTGTGCTGTACAGTGCGTTATTTCACTTTTCAGTTTTCCTGTTATAACAATTGAAAAGGTGACACGTATGTGAATTTCTTTACAAAGTAGTGCTTTCTTTTCTGTTATTTATTTGGAAACTTGTTCCTGTGCTGTACAGTGCGTTATATCACATTTTAGTTTTCCTGTTATAATAATCGAACAGGCGACACGTATGTGAATTAGTTTACACAGTTGTGCTTTGCGTTTCTGTTCTTTCGATGAAAACTTGTTTCTTTGCCGTACAGTTCGATATATCACTTTTCAGTTTTCCTGTATTCCAAATTGAGCGAGCGACACACATGTGATTCAGTTTACAAAGTAGTGCTTTGCGTTTATGTTTTTTGTTGGAAACTTGTTCCTGTTAGGAACAAGTGAGGCTTAGGGTTAGGGTTAGGGTTTGGGTTAGGGTTAGGGTTAGTGTAGGGTTAAGTTTAGGGTTAGGGTTAGGGTAGGGGTTAGGGTTAGGGTTAGAATTAGGGTTAGCATTAGGGTTAGGGGGTGAGGGTTAGGGTTAGGGTTATATCACTTTTCAGTTTTCCTGTATAGCTCATTGAGCAAGCGACACACATGTGATTTCGTATAAAAGTAGTGCTTTGCTTTTCTGTTCTTTCGTTGGAAACTTGTTCCTGTGCTGTACAGTGCGATATATCACTTTTCAGTTTTCCTGTATTCCTAATTTATCGAGGGACACACACGTAATTTAGTTTAAAAATTAGTGCTTTGCTTTTCTGTTCTTTCGTTGGAAACTTTATCCTGTGCTGTCCAGTGCGTTATAACATTTTTCAGGTTTCCTGTCATAATTATAGAACAGGCGACACGTATGTGAATTAGTTTACAAAGTTGTGCTTTGTGTTTCTGTTCTTTCGATGGAAACTTGTATCTGTGCTGTACAGTGTGAGATAACACTTTTCAGTTTTCCCGTATTCCTAATTGAGCAAGTGACACACATGTGATTCAGTTTACAAAGTAGTGCTTTGTGTTTATGTTCTTTTGTTGGAAACTTGTTCCTGTTAGGAACAAGTGAGGGTTGGGGTTAGGGTTAGTGTTAGTGTTAGGGTTAGGGTAGGGTTAGGGTTAGGGTTAGGTTTAGTGGTTAGGGTTAGGGTTAGGGTTATGGGGTTAGGGTTAGGGTTAGGGTTATATCACTTTTCAGTTTTCCTGTTATAATAATTGAACGGGCGATACGTATGTGAATTAGTTTACAATGTTGTGCTTTATGTTTTTTTCTTTCGATGGAAACTTGTTTCTCTGCGTACAGTTCGATATAAAACTGTTCAGTTTTCCTCTATTCCTAATTGAGCAAGCGATACACATGTGAATTAGTTTATATAGTAGTGCTTTGCTTTTTGGTTCTTTCGTTGGAAACTTGTTCATGTGCTGTACAGTTCGATATATCACTTTTCACTTTTCCTGTACTCCTAATTGAGCAAGCGACACACATGTGCTTTAGTTTACAAAGGAGTGCTTTCCCTTTCTGTTCTTCTGTTGAAAACTTGTTTCTGTGCTGTACAGTATGATATATCACTTTTCAGTTTTCTTTTTATAATAATTGAACGGGCGACACGTATGTGAATTAGTTTACAAAGTTGTGCTTTGCGTTTCTGTTCTTTCGAAGGAAACTTGTTTCTGTGCCTTACAGTGCGAGATAACACTTTTCAGTTTTCCTTTATTCCTAATTGAGCGAGCGACACACATGTGATTCCGTTTAAAAGTAGTGCTTTGCCTTTCTTTTCTTTCGTTGGAAACTTGTGACTGTGCTGTAAAGTGCGATATATCACGTTTCAGTTTTCCTGTATTCCTAATAGAGCAAGTGACACACATGTGATTTAGTTTACAAAGTAGTGCTTTGCGTTTATGTTCTTTTGTTTTAAACCAGTTGGCGTTAGGGTTAGGGTTAGGGTTAGCATTAGGGGGTTAGGGTTAGTGTTAGGGTTAGGGTTATATCAGTTCTTAGTTTTCCTGTTATACTAATTGAACAGGCGACACATATGTGAATTAGTTTACAGAGTTGTGCATTGCGTTTCTGTTCTTTCGATGAAAACTTGTTTCTTTGCCTTACAGTTCGATATATCACTTTTCAGTTTCCCTGTATTCCTAATTGAGCGAGCGACACACATGTGATTAAGTTTACAAAGTAGTGCTTTGCTTTTCTGTTCTTTCGTTCGAAACTTGTTCCTGTGCTGTACAGTGCGTTATATCACTTTTCAATTTTCCTGTTATAATAATTGAACAGGCGACACGTATGTGAATTTCTTTACAAAGTACGGCTTTGCTTTTCTGTTCTTTTGTTGGAAACTTATTCCTGTGCTGTACAGTGCGATATATCACTTTTTAGTGTTCCTGTTATAATAATTGAACAGGTGACACGTATGTGAATTACTTTACAAAGTTGTATTTTGCGTTTCTGTTCTTTGATGAAAACTTATTTATGTGCCGTACAGTGCGATATAACACTTTTCAGTTTTCCTGTATTCCTAATTGAGTGAGCAACACACATGTGATTTAGTTTACAAAGTAGTGCTTTGCTTTTCTGTTCTTTCGATGGAAACTTATTTATCTGCCATACAGTGAGATATAACACTTTTCAGTTTTCCTGTATTCCTAATTGAGCGAGTGACACACATGTGATTTAGTTTACAAAGTACTGCTTTGCGTTTAAGTTCTTTTGTTGGAAACCAGTTGGGGTTAGGGTTAGGGTTAGGGTTAGGGTTATATCACTTTTCTGTTTTCCTGTTATAATTATAGAACAGGCGACACATATGTAAATTATTTTACAAAGTTGTGCTTTGAGTTTCTGTTCTTTCGATGAAAACTTGTTTCTTTGCCTTAAAGTTCGATATATCACTTTTCATTTTTCCTGTACTCCTAATTGAGCGAGCGACAAACATGTGATTTAGTTCACAAAATATTGCTTTGCCTTTCTGTTCTTTCATTCGAAACTTGTTCCTGTGCTGTACAGTGCGTTATATCACTTTTCAGTTTTCCTGTTATAATAATTGAACAGGCGACACGTATGTGAATTTCTTTACAAAGTACGGCTTTGCTTTTCTGTTCTTTCATTGGAAACTTATTCCTCTTCTGTACAGTGCGATGTATCACTTTTCAGTGTTCCTGTTATGATAATTGAACAGGTGACACGTATGTGAATTAGTTTACAATGTTGTATTTTGCGTTTCTGTTCTCTGATGAAAATTATTCATTTGCCGTACAGTGCGATATAACACTTTTCAGTTTTCCTGTATTCCTAATTGAGCGAGCATCACACATATGATTTAGTTTACAAAGTAGTGCTTTGCTTTTCTGTTCTTTCGTTGGAAACTTGTTCCTGTGCTGTACAGTGCGATATATCACTTTTCAGTTTTCCTGTATTCCTAATTTTCGAGGGACACACACGTAATTTAGTTTAAAAATTAGTGCTTTGCTTTTCTGTTCTTTCGTTGGAAACTTTTTCCTGTGCTGTCCAGTGCGTTATAACATTTTTCAGGTTTCCTGTCATAATTATAGAACAGGCGACACGTATTTGAATTAGTTTACAATGTAGTGCTTTGCTTTTCTGTTCTTTCGTTGGAAACTTGTTCCTGTGCTGTACAGTGCGTTATATCACTTTTCAGTTTTCCTGTTATAATAATTGAACAGGCGACACGTATGTGAATTAGTTTACAAAGTTGTGCTTTGTGTTTCTGTTCTTTCGATGGAAACTTGTATCTGTGCTGTACAGTGTGAGATAACACTTTTCAGTTTTCCCGCATTCCTAATTGAGCGAGCGAAACACATGTGATTCCGTTTAAAAGTAGTGCTTTGCCTTTCTTTTCTTTCGTTGGAAACTTGTTCCTTTGCTGTACAGTGCGATATATCACTTTTGAGTTTTCCTGTATTCCTAACAGAGCGAGTGACACACATGTGATTTAGTTTACAAATTAGTGCTTTGCGATTATGTTCTTTCGTTGGAAACCAGTTAGCTTAAGGGTTAGGGTTATGGTTAGGGTTAGGCTTAGGGTTAATGTAGGGTTATGATTAGTGTTACGGTTAGGGTTAGGGTTAGGCTGTTAGGGTTAGGGTTTGTGTTAGGGTTATATCACTTTTTCATTTTGCTGTTATAATAATTGAACAGGCAACACGTATGTGAATTATTTGACAAAGTTGTGCTTTGCGTTTCTGTTCTTTCAATGAAAACTCGTTTCTTTGCCGTACAGTTCGATATATCACTTTTCAGTTTTCCTGTTATAATAATTGAACAGGCGACACGTATGTGAATCAGTTTACAAAGTAGTGCTTTGCTTTTATGTTCTTTCGTTGGTAACTTGTTCCTGTGCTGTACAGTGCGTTATATCACTTTTCAGTATTCCTGTTATAATAATTGAAAAGGCGACACGTATGTGAATTTCTTTACAAAGTAGTGCTTTCTTTTCTGTTATTTATTTGGAAACTTGTTCCTGTGCTGTACAGTGCGATATATTACTTTTCAGTTTTCCTGTATTCCTAATTGAGCGAGCGATGCACATCTGATTTAGTTTACAAAATAGTGCTTTGCTTTTCTGTTCTTTCGTTCGAAACTTGTTCCTGTGCTGTACAGTGCTTTATATCACTTTTCAGTTTTCCTGTTATAATAATTGAACAGGCGACACGTATGTGAATTAGTTTACAAAGTTGTACTTTGCGTTTCTGTTCTTTGATGAAAACTTATTTATGTGCCGTACAGTGCGATATAACACTTTTCAGTTTTCCTATATTCCTAATTGAGCAAGCAACACACATGTGATTTAGTTTACAAAGTAGTGCTTTGCTTTTCTGTTCTTTCGATGGAAATTTGTTTATCTGCCATACAGTTTGATATAACACTTTTCAGTTTTCCTGTATTCCTAATTGAGCGAGTGACACACATGTGATTTAGTTTACAAAGTAGTGCTATGCGTTTATGTTCTTTTGTAGGAAACCAGTTGGGGTTGTCGTTAGGGTTAGGGTTAGGGTTAGGGTTAGGGTTAGGGTTAGGGTTAGGGTTAAGGTAGGGCTAGTGTTAGGGTTAGAGTTATATCACTTTTCAATTTTCTTGTTATAATAATTGAAAAGGCGACATGTACGTGAATTTCTTTACAAAGTAGTGCTTTGCATTTCTGTTCTTTCTTTGGAAACTTGTTCCTGTGCTGTACAGTGCGATATATCACTTTTCAGTTTTCCTGTATTCCCAATTGAGCGAGCTACACTCATGTCATTCAGTTTACAAAGTAGTGCTTTGTGTTTATGTTCTTTTGTTGGAAACTTGTTCCTGTTAGGAACAAGTGAGGGTTGGGGTTAGGGTTAAGGTTAGGTTAGGGTTAGGGTAGCGTTAGGGTTAGGGTTAGGGTTAGGGTTAGGGTTAGGTTTAGTGGTTAGGGTTAGGGTTATGGGGTTAGTGTTAGGGTTAGGGTTATATCACTTATCAGTTTTCCTGTTATAATAATTGAACGGGCAACACGTATGTGAGTTAGTTTACAAAGTTGTGCTTTACGTTTTTTTTTCTTTCGATGGAAACTTGTTTCTTTGCGTACAGTTCGATATAAAACTGTTCAGTTTTCCTCTATTCCTAATTGAGCAAGCGACACACATGTGATTTGGTTTATAAAGTAGTGCTTTGCTTTTCGGTTCTTTCGTTGGAAAGTTTTTCCTGTGCTGTACAGTTCGATATATCACTTTTCACTTTTCCTGTATTCCTAATTGAGCAAGCGACACACATGTGCTTTAGTTTACAAAGGAGTGCTTTCCCTTTCTGTTCTTCTGTTGAAAACTTGTTTCTGTGCTGTACAGTATGATATATCACTTTTCAGTTTTCTTTTTATAATAATTGAACGGGCGACACGTATGTGAATTAGTTTACAAAGTTGTGCTTTGCGTTTCTGTTCTTTCGAAGGAAACTTGTTTCTGTGCCTTACAGTGCGAGATAACACTTTTCAGTTTTCCTTTATTCCTAATTGAGCGAGCGACACACATGTGATTCCGTTTAAAAGTAGTGCTTTGCCTTTCTTTTCTTTCGTTGGAAACTTGTGACTGTGCTGTAAAGTGCGATATATCACGTTTCAGTTTTCCTGTATTCCTAATAGAGCGAGTGACACACATGTGATTTAGTTTACAAAGTAGTGCTTTGCGTTTATGTTCTTTTGTTTTAAACCAGTTGGCGTTAGGGTTAAGGTTAGGGTTAGCATTAGGGGGTTAGGGTTAGGGTTAGGGTTAGGGTTAGGGTTATATCAGTTCTTAGTTTTCCTGTTATACTAATCGAACAGGCGACACGTATGTGAATTAGTTTACAGAGTTGTGCATTGCGTTTCCGTTCTTTCGATGAAAACTTGTTTCTTTGCCTTACAGTTCGATATATCACTTTTCAGTTTCCTGTATTCCTAATTGAGCCAGCGACACACATGTGATTAAGTTTACAAAGTAGTGCTTTGCTTTTCTGTTCTTTCGTTCAAAACTTGTTCCTGTGCTGTACAGTGCGTTATATCACTTTTCAGTTTTCCTGTTATAATAATTGAACAGGCGACACATATGTGAATTTCTTTACAAAGTATGGCTTTGCTTTTCTGTTCTTTTGTTGGAAACTTATTCCTGTGCTGTACAGTGCGATATATCACTTTTCAGTGTTCCTGTTATAATAATTGAACAGGTCACACGTATGTGAATTACTTTACAAAGTTGTATTTTGCGTTTCTGTTCTTTGATGAAAACTTATTTATGTGCCGTACAGTGCGATATAACACTTTTCAGTTTTCCTGTAATCCTAATTGAGTGAGCAACACACATGTGATTTATTTTACAAAGTAGTGCTTTGCTTTTCTGTTCTTTCGATGGAAACTTATTTATCTGCCATACAGTGAGATATAACACTTTTCAGTTTTCCTGTATTCCTAATTGAGCGAGTGACACACATTTGATTTAGTTTACAAAGTACTGCTTTGCGTTTATGTTCTTTTGTTGGAAACCAGTTGGGGTTAGGGTTAGGGTTAGGGTTAGGTTTAGGGTTATATCACTTTTCAGTTTTCCTGTTATAATTATAGAAGAGGCGACACATATGTAAATTATTTTACAATGTTGTGCTTTGCGTTTCTGTTCTGTCGTTGGAAACTTGTTCCTGTGCCGTACAGTGCGATATATCACTTTTCAGTTTTCCTTTATTCCTAATTGAGTGAGTGACACACATGTGATTCAGTTTACAAATTATTGCTTTGCGTTTATGTTCTTTGGTTGGAAAATTGTTCATGTTAGGAACAAGTGAGCGTTAGCGTTATGGTTAGGGTTCAGTTTAGGGTAGGGTTAGGGTTAGGGTTAGGGTTAGGGTTAGGGGTTAGAGTTAGGGTTAGGTTTAGGGTTAGGGTTAGGGTTAGGGGGTTAGGGTTAGGGTTGGGGTTATATCACATTTTAGTTTTCCTGTTATAATAATCGAACAGGCGACACATATGTGAATTAGTTTACACAGTTGTGCTTTGCGTTTCTGTTCTTTCGATGAAAACTTGTTTCTTTGCCATACAGTTCGATATATCACTTTTCAGTTTTCCTGTATTCCAAATTGAGCGAGCGACACACATGTGATTCAGTTTACAAAGTAGTGCTTTGCGTTTATGTTTTTTGTTGGAAACTTGTTCCTGTTAGGAACAAGTGAGGCTTAGGGTTAGGGTTAGGGTTAGGGTTAGTGTAGGGTTAAGTTTAGGGTTAGGGTTAGGGTAGGGGTTAGGGTTAGGGTTAGAATTAGGGTTAGCGTTAGGGTTAGGGGGTTAGGGTTAGGGTTAGGGTTATATCACTTTTCAGTTTTCCTGTATAGCTCATTGAGCAAGCGACACACATGTGATTTCGTATAAAAGTAGTGCTTTGCTTTTCTGTTCTTTCGTTGGAAACTTGTTCCTGTGCTGTACAGTGCGATATATCACTTTTCAGTTTTCCTGTATTCCTAATTTATCGAGGGACACACACGTAATTTAGTTTAAAAATTAGTGCTTTGCTTTTCTGTTCTTTCGTTGGAAACTTTTTCCTGTGCTGTCCAGTGCGTTATAACATTTTTCAGGTTTCCTGTCATAATTATAGAACAGGCGACACGTATGTGAATTAGTTTACAATGTAGTGCTTTGCTTTTCTGTTCTTTCGTTGGAAACTTGTTCCTGTGCTGTACAGTGCATTATATCACTTTTCAGTTTTCCTGTTATAATAATTGAACAGGCGACACGTATGTGAATTAGTTTACAAAGTTGTGCTTTGTGTTTCTGTTCTTTCGATGGAAACTTGTATCTGTGCTGTACAGTGTGAGATAACATTTTTCAGTTTTCCCGCATTCCTAATTGAGCGAGCGACACACATGTGATTCCGTTTAAAAGTAGTGCTTTGCCTTTCTTTTCTTTCTTTGGAAACTTGTTCCTTTGCTGTACAGTGCGATATATCACTTTTGAGTTTTCCTGTATTCCTAACAGAGCGAGTGACACACATGTGATTTAGTTTACAAATTAGTGCTTTGCGATTATGTTCTTTTGTTGGAAACCAGTTAGCGTTAGGGTTAGGGTTAGGGTTAGGGTTAGGCTTAGGGTTAATGTAGGGATAGGATTAGTGTTAGGGTTAGGGTTATGGTTAGGGTTAGGTGTTAGGGTTAGGGTTAGGGTTAGGCTGTTAGGGTTAGGGTTTGTGTTAGGGTTATATCACTTTTTCATTTTGCTGTTATAATAATTGAACAGGCAACACGTATGTGAATTATTTGACAAAGTTGTGCTTTGCGTTTCTGTTCTTTCAATGAAAACTCGTTTCTTTGCCGTACAGTTCGATATATCACTTTTCAGTTTTCCTGTTATAATAATTGAACAGGCGACACGTATGTGAATCAGTTTACAAAGTAGTGCTTTGCTTTTATGTTCTTTCGTTGGTAACTTGTTCCTGTGCTGTACAGTGCGTTATATCACTTTTCAGTTTTCCTGTTATAACAATTGAAAAGGCGACACGTATGTGAATTTCTTTACAAAGTAGTGCTTTCTTTTCTGTTATTTATTTGGAAACTTGTTCCTGTGCTGTACAGTGCGTTATATCACATTTTAGTTTTCCTGTTATAATAATCGAACAGGCGACACGTATGTGAATTAGTTTACACAGTTGTGCTTTGCGTTTCTGTTCTTTCGATGAAAACTTGTTTCTTTGCCGTACAGTTCGATATATCACTTTTCAGTTTTCCTGTATTCCAAATTGAGCGAGCGACACACATGTGATTCAGTTTACAAAGTAGTGCTTTGCGTTTATGTTTTTTGTTGGAAACTTGTTCCTGTTAGGAACAAGTGAGGCTTAGGGTTAGGGTTAGGGTTTGGGTTAGGGTTAGGGTTAGTGTAGGGTTAAGTTTAGGGTTAGGGTTAGGGTAGGGGTTAGGGTTAGGGTTAGAATTAGGGTTAGCATTAGGGTTAGGGGGTGAGGGTTAGGGTTAGGGTTATATCACTTTTCAGTTTTCCTGTATAGCTCATTGAGCAAGCGACACACACGTAATTTAGTTTAAAAATTAGTGCTTTGCTTTTCTGTTCTTTCGTTGGAAACTTTATCCTGTGCTGTCCAGTGCGTTATAACATTTTTCAGGTTTCCTGTCATAATTATAGAACAGGCGACACGTATGTGAATTAGTTTACAAAGTTGTGCTTTGTGTTTCTGTTCTTTCGATGGAAACTTGTATCTGTGCTGTACAGTGTGAGATAACACTTTTCAGTTTTCCCGTATTCCTAATTGAGCAAGTGACACACATGTGATACAGTTTACAAAGTAGTGCTTTGTGTTTATGTTCTTTTGTTGGAAACTTGTTCCTGTTAGGAACAAGTGAGGGTTGGGGTTAGGGTTAGTGTTAGTGTTAGGGTTAGGGTAGGGTTAGGGTTAGGGTTAGGTTTAGTGGTTAGGGTTAGGGTTAGGGTTATGGGGTTAGGGTTAGGGTTAGGGTTATATCACTTTTCAGTTTTCCTGTTATAATAATTGAACGGGCGACACGTATGTGAATTAGTTTACAAAGTTGTGCTTTATGTTTTTTTCTTTCGATGGAAACTTGTTTCTCTGCGTACAGTTCGATATAAAACTGTTCAGTTTTCCTCTATTCCTAATTGAGCAAGCGATACACATGTGAATTAGTTCATATAGTAGTGCTTTGGTTTTTGGTTCTTTCGTTGGAAACTTGTTCCTGTGCTGTACAGTTCGATATATCACTTTTCACTTTTCCTGTACTCCTAATTGAGCAAGTGACACACATGTGCTTTAGTTTACAAAGTAGTGCTTTCCCTTTCTGTTCTTCTGTTGAAAACTTGTTTCTGTGCTGTACAGTATGATATATCACTTTTCAGTTTTCCTTTTATAATAATTGAACGGGCGACACGTATGTGAATTAGTTTACAAAGTTGTGCTTTGCGTTTCTGTTCTTTCGAAGGAAACTTATTTCTGTGCCTTACAGTGTATGATAACACTTTTCAGTTTTCCTGTATTCCTAATTGAGCGAGCGACACACATGTGATTCCGTTTAAAAGTAGTGCTTTGCCTTTCTTTTCTTTCGTTGGAAACTTGTGACTGTGCTGTAAAGTGCGATATATCACGTTTCAGTTTTCCTGTATTCCTAATAGAGCAAGTGACACACATGTGATTTAGTTTACAAAGTAGTGCTTTGCGTTTATGTTCTTTTGTTTTAAACCAGTTGGCGTTAGGGTTAGGGTTAGGGTTAGCATTAGGGGGTTAGGGTTAGTGTTAGGGTTAGGGTTATATCAGTTCTTAGTTTTCCTGTTATACTAATTGAACAGGCGACACGTATGTGCATTAGTTTACAGAGTTGTGCATTGCGTTTCTGTTCTTTCGATGAAAACTTGTTTCTTTGCCTTACAGTTCGATATATCACGTTTCAGTTTTCCTGTATTCCTAATAGAGCGAGTGACACACATGTGATTTAGTTTACAAAGTAGTGCTTTGCGTTTATGTTCTTTTGTTTTAAACCAGTTGGCGTTAGGGTTAAGGTTAGGGTTAGCATTAGGGGGTTAGGGTTAGGGTTAGGGTTAGGGTTAGGGTTATATCAGTTCTTAGTTTTCCTGTTATACTAATCGAACAGGCGACACGTATGTGAATTAGTTTACAGAGTTGTGCATTGCGTTTCTGTTCTTTCGATGAAAACTTGTTTCTTTGCCTTACAGTTCGATATATCACTTTTCAGTTTCCTGTATTCCTAATTGAGCCAGCGACACACATGTGATTAAGTTTACAAAGTAGTGCTTTGCTTTTCTGTTCTTTCGTTCAAAACTTGTTCCTGTGCTGTACAGTGCGTTATATCACTTTTCAGTTTTCCTGTTATAATAATTGAACAGGCGACACATATGTGAATTTCTTTACAAAGTATGGCTTTGCTTTTCTGTTCTTTTGTTGGAAACTTATTCCTGTGCTGTACAGTGCGATATATCACTTTTCAGTGTTCCTGTTATAATAATTGAACAGGTCACACGTATGTGAATTACTTTACAAAGTTGTATTTTGCGTTTCTGTTCTTTGATGAAAACTTATTTATGTGCCGTACAGTGCGATATAACACTTTTCAGTTTTCCTGTAATCCTAATTGAGTGAGCAACACACATGTGATTTATTTTACAAAGTAGTGCTTTGCTTTTCTGTTCTTTCGATGGAAACTTATTTATCTGCCATACAGTGAGATATAACACTTTTCAGTTTTCCTGTATTCCTAATTGAGCGAGTGACACACATTTGATTTAGTTTACAAAGTACTGCTTTGCGTTTATGTTCTTTTGTTGGAAACCAGTTGGGGTTAGGGTTAGGGTTAGGGTTAGGTTTAGGGTTATATCACTTTTCAGTTTTCCTGTTATAATTATAGAAGAGGCGACACATATGTAAATTATTTTACAATGTTGTGCTTTGCGTTTCTGTTCTGTCGTTGGAAACTTGTTCCTGTGCCGTACAGTGCGATATATCACTTTTCAGTTTTCCTTTATTCCTAATTGAGTGAGTGACACACATGTGATTCAGTTTACAAATTATTGCTTTGCGTTTATGTTCTTTGGTTGGAAAATTGTTCATGTTAGGAACAAGTGAGCGTTAGCGTTATGGTTAGGGTTCAGTTTAGGGTAGGGTTAGGGTTAGGGTTAGGGTTAGGGTTAGGGTTAGGGTTAGGGGTTAGAGTTAGGGTTAGGTGTAGGGTTAGGGTTAGGGTTAGGGGGTTAGGGTTAGGGTTGGGGTTATATCACATTTTAGTTTTCCTGTTATAATAATCGAACAGGCGACACATATGTGAATTAGTTTACACAGTTTTGCTTTGCGTTTCTGTTCTTTCGATGAAAACTTGTTTCTTTGCCATACAGTTCGATATATCACTTTTCAGTTTTCCTGTATTCCAAATTGAGCGAGCGACACACATGTGATTCAGTTTACAAAGTAGTGCTTTGCGTTTATGTTTTTTGTTGGAAACTTGTTCCTGTTAGGAACAAGTGAGGCTTAGGGTTAGGGTTAGGGTTTGGGTTAGGGTTAGGGTTAGTGTAGGGTTAAGTTTAGGGTTAGGGTTAGGGTAGGGGTTAGGGTTAGGGTTAGAATTAGGGTTAGCGTTAGGGTTAGGGGGTTAGGGTTAGGGTTAGGGTTATATCACTTTTCAGTTTTCCTGTATAGCTCATTGAGCAAGCGACACACATGTGATTTCGTATAAAAGTAGTGCTTTGCTTTTCTGTTCTTTCGTTGGAAACTTGTTCCTGTGCTGTACAGTGCGATATATCACTTTTCAGTTTTCCTGTATTCCTAATTTATCGAGGGACACACACGTAATTTAGTTTAAAAATTAGTGCTTTGCTTTTCTGTTCTTTCGTTGGAAACTTTTTCCTGTGCTGTCCAGTGCGTTATAACATTTTTCAGGTTTCCTGTCATAATTATAGAACAGGCGACACGTATGTGAATTAGTTTACAATGTAGTGCTTTGCTTTTCTGTTCTTTCGTTGGAAACTTGTTCCTGTGCTGTACAGTGCGTTATATCACTTTTCAGTTTTCCTGTTATAATAATTGAACAGGCGACATGTATGTGAATTAGTTTACAAAGTTGTGCTTTGTGTTTCTGTTCTTTCGATGGAAACTTGTATCTGTGCTGTACAGTGTGAGATAACATTTTTCAGTTTTCCCGCATTCCTAATTGAGCGAGCGACACACATGTGATTCTGTTTAAAAGTAGTGCTTTGCCTTTCTTTTCTTTCTTTGGAAACTTGTTCCTTTGCTGTACAGTGCAATATATCACTTTTGAGTTTTCCTGTATTCCTAACAGAGCGAGTGACACACATGTGATTTAGTTTACAAATTAGTGCTTTGCGATTATGTTCTTTTGTTGGAAACCAGTTAGCGTTAGGGTTAGGGTTAGGGTTAGGGTAGTGTTAGGGTTAGGGTTATGGTTAGGGTTAGGTGTTAGGGTTAGGGTTAGGGTTAGGCTGTTAGGGTTAGGGTTTGTGTTAGGGTTATATCACTTTTTCATTTTGCTGTTATAATAATTGAACAGGCAACACGTATGTGAATTATTTGACAAAGTTGTGCTTTGCGTTTCTGTTCTTTCAATGAAAACTCGTTTCTTTGCCGTACAGTTCGATATATCACTTTTCAGTTTTCCTGTTATAATAATTGAACAGGCGACACGTATGTGAATCAGTTTACAAAGTAGTGCTTTGCTTTTATGTTCTTTCGTTGGTAACTTGTTCCTGTGCTGTACAGTGCGTTATATCACTTTTCAGTTTTCCTGTTATAACAATTGAAAAGGCGACACGTATGTGAATTTCTTTACAAAGTAGTGCTTTCTTTTCTGTTATTTATTTGGAAACTTGTTCCTGTGCTGTACAGTGCGTTATATCACATTTTAGTTTTCCTGTTATAATAATCGAACAGGCGACACGTATGTGAATTAGTTTACACAGTTGTGCTTTGCGTTTCTGTTCTTTCGATGAAAACTTGTTTCTTTGCCGTACAGTTCGATATATCACTTTTCAGTTTTCCTGTATTCCAAATTGAGCGAGCGACACACATGTGATTCAGTTTACAAAGTAGTGCTTTGCGTTTATGTTTTTTGTTGGAAACTTGTTCCTGTTAGGAACAAGTGAGGCTTAGGGTTAGGGTTAGGGTTTGGGTTAGGGTTAGGGTTAGTGTAGGGTTAAGTTTAGGGTTAGGGTTAGGGTAGGGGTTAGGGGTAGGGTTAGAATTAGGGTTAGCATTAGGGTTAGGGGGTGAGGGTTAGGGTTAGGGTTATATCACTTTTCAGTTTTCCTGTATAGCTCATTGAGCAAGCGACACACATGTGATTTCGTATAAAAGTAGTGCTTTGCTTTTCTGTTCTTTCGTTGGAAACTTGTTCCTGTGCTGTACAGTGCGATATATCACTTTTCAGTTTTCCTGTATTCCTAATTTATCGAGGGACACACACGTAATTTAGTTTAAAAATTAGTGCTTTGCTTTTCTGTTCTTTCGTTGGAAACTTTATCCTGTGCTGTCCAGTGCGTTATAACATTTTTCAGGTTTCCTGTCATAATTATAGAACAGGCGACACGTATGTGAATTAGTTTACAAAGTTGTGCTTTGTGTTTCTGTTCTTTCGATGGAAACTTGTATCTGTGCTGTACAGTGTGAGATAACACTTTTCAGTTTTCCCGTATTCCTAATTGAGCAAGTGACACACATGTGATTCAGTTTACAAAGTAGTGCTTTGTGTTTATGTTCTTTTGTTGGAAACTTGTTCCTGTTAGGAACAAGTGAGGGTTGGGGTTAGGGTTAGTGTTAGTGTTAGGGTTAGGGTAGGGTTAGGGTTAGGGTTAGGTTTAGTGGTTAGGGTTAGGGTTAGGGTTATGGGGTTAGGGTTAGGGTTAGGGTTATATCACTTTTCAGTTTTCCTGTTATAATAATTGAACGGGCGACACGTATGTGAATTAGTTTACAAAGTTGTGCTTTATGTTTTTTTCTTTCGATGGAAACTTGTTTCTCTGCGTACAGTTCTATATAAAACTGTTCAGTTTTCCTCTATTCCTAATTGAGCAAGCGATACACATGTGAATTAGTTTATATAGTAGTGCTTTGCTTTTTGGTTCTTTCGTTGGAAACTTGTTCCTGTGCTGTACAGTTCGATATATCACTTTTCACTTTTCCTGTACTCCTAATTGAGCAATTGACACACATGTGCTTTAGTTTACAAAGTAGTGCTTTCCCTTTCTGTTCTTCTGTTGAAAACTTGTTTCTGTGCTGTACAGTATGATATATCACTTTTCAGTTTTCCTTTTATAATAATTGAACGGGCGACACGTATGTGAATTAGTTTACAAAGTTGTGCTTTGCGTTTCTGTTCTTTCGAAGGAAACTTGTTTCTGTGCCTTACAGTGCAAGATAACACTTTTCAGTTTTCCTGTATTCCTAATTGAGCGAGCGACACACATTTGATTCCGTTTAAAAGTAGTGCTTTGCCTTTCTTTTCTTTCGTTGGAAACTTGTGACTGTGCTGTAAAGTGCGATATATCACGTTTCAGTTTTCCTGTATTCCTAATAGAGCAAGTGACACACATGTGATTTAGTTTACAAAGTAGTGCTTTGCGTTTATGTTCTTTTGTTTTAAACCAGTTGGCGTTAGGGTTAGGGTTAGGGTTAGCATTAGGGGGTTAGGGTTAGTGTTAGGGTTAGGGTTATATCAGTTCTTAGTTTTCCTGTTATACTAATTGAACAGGCGACACGTATGTGAATTAGTTTACAGAGTTGTGCATTGCGTTTCTGTTCTTTTGATGAAAACTTGTTTCTTTGCCTTACAGTTCGATATATCACTTTTCAGTTTCCCTGTATTCCTAATTGAGCGAGCGACACACATGTGATTAAGTTTACAAAGTAGTGCTTTGCTTTTCTGTTCTTTCGTTCGAAACTTGTTCCTGTGCTGTACAGTGCGTTATATCACTTTTCAATTTTCCTGTTATAATAATTGAACAGGCGACACGTATGTGAATTTCTTTACAAAGTACGGCTTTGCTTTTCTGTTCTTTTGTTGGAAACTTTTTCCTGTGCTGTACAGTGCGATATATCACTTTTCAGTGTTCCTGTTATAATAATTGAACAGGTGACACGTATGTGAATTACTTTACAAAGTTGTATTTTGCGTTTCTGTTCTTTGATTAAAACTTATTTATGTGCCGTACAGTGCGATATAACACTTTTCAGTTTTCCTGTAATCCTAATTGAGTGAGCAACACACATATGATTTAGTTTACAAAGTAGTGCTTTGCTTTTCTGTTCTTTCGATGGAAACTTATTTATCTGCCATACAGTGAGATATAACACTTTTCAGTTTTCCTGTATTCCTAATTGAGCGAGTGACACACATGTGATTTAGTTTACAAAGTACTGCTTTGCGTTTAAGTTCTTTTGTTGGAAACCAGTTGGGGTTAGGGTTAGGGTTAGGGTTAGGGTTATATCACTTTTCTGTTTTCCTGTTATAATTATAGAACAGGCGACACATATGTAAATTATTTTACAAAGTTGTGCTTTGAGTTTCTGTTCTTTCGATGAAAACTTGTTTCTTTGCCTTAAAGTTCGATATATCACTTTTCATTTTTCCTGTACTCCTAATTGAGCGAGCGACACACATGTGATTTAGTTCACAAAATATTGCTTTGCCTTTCTGTTCTTTCGTTCGAAACTTGTTCCTGTGCTGTACAGTGCGTTATATCACTTTTCAGTTTTCCTGTTATAATAATTGAACAGGCGACACGTATGTGAATTTCTTTACAAAGTACGGCTTTGCTTTTCTGTTCTTTCATTGGAAACTTATTCCTCTTCTGTACAGTGCGATGTATCACTTTTCAGTGTTCCTGTTATGATAATTGAACAGGTGACACGTATGTGAATTAGTTTACAATGTTGTATTTTGCGTTTCTGTTCTCTGATGAAAATTATTCATTTGCCGTACAGTGCGATATAACACTTTTCAGTTTTCCTGTATTCCTAATTGAGCGAGCATCACACATATGATTTAGTTTACAAAGTAGTGCTTTGCTTTTCTGTTCTTTCGTTGGAAACTTGTTCCTGTGCTGTACAGTTCGATATATCACTTTTCACTTTTCCTGTACTCCTAATTGAGCAAGTGACACACATGTGATTTAGTTTACAAAGTAGTGCTTTCCCATTCTGTTCTTCTGTTGAAAACTTGTTTCTGTGCTGTACAGTATGATATATCACTTTTCAGTTTTCCTTTTATAATAATTGAACGGTCGACACGTATGTGAATTAGTTTACAAAGTTGTGCTTTGCGTTTCTGTTCTTTCGAAGGAAACTTGTTTCTGTGCCTTACAGTGCGAGATAACACTTTTCAGTTTTCCTGTATTCCTAATTGAGCGAGCGACACACATGTGATTCCGTTTAAAAGTAGTGCTTTGCCTTTCTTTTCTTTCGTTGGAAACTTGTGACTGTGCTGTAAAGTGCGATATATCACGTTTCAGTTTTCCTGTATTCCTAATAGAGCGAGTGACACACATGTGATTTAGTTTACAAAGTAGTGCTTTGCGTTTATGTTCTTTTGTTTTAAACCATTTGGGGTTAGGGTTAGGGTTAGGGTTAGGGTTAGGGTTAGGGTTAGGGTTAGGGGTAAGGGTTAGGGTTAGGGTTAAGGTTAGTGTTAGGGGGTTAGGGTTAGGGTTAGGGTTAGGGTCAGGGTTAGGGTTATATCACTTTTTAGTTTTCCTGTTATAATAATTGAACAGGCGACACGTATGTGAATTAGTTTACAGAGTTGTGCATTGCGTTTCTGTTCTTTCGATGAAAACTTGTTTCTTTGCCTTACAGTTCGATATATCACTTTTCAGTTTTCCTGTATTCCTAATTGAGCGAGCGACACATATGTGATTTAGTTTACAAAGTAGTGCTTTGCTTTTCTGTTCTTTCGTTGGAAACTTGTTCCTGTGCTGTACAGTTCGATATATCACTTTTCTCTTTTCCTGTGTTCCTAATTGAGCGAGGGACGCACATATGATTTAATTTACAAAGTAGTGCTTTGCTTTTCTGTTCTTTCGTTCGAAACTTGTTCCTGTGCTGTACAGTGCGTTATATCACTTTTCGGTTTTCCTGTTATAATAATTGAACAGGTGACACGTATGTGAATTTCTTTACAAAGTACGGCTTTGTTTCTGTTCTTTCGTTGGAAACTTATTCCTGTGCTGTACAGTGCGATGTATCACTTTTCAGTGTTCCTGTTATAATAATTGAACGGGCGACACGTATGTGAATTAGTTTACAATGTTGTGCTTTACGTTTCTGTTT
The DNA here is from genome assembly GCF_030254825.1 of Meriones unguiculatus. Lineage (NCBI taxonomy): Eukaryota > Metazoa > Chordata > Mammalia > Rodentia > Muridae > Meriones > Meriones unguiculatus. The sequence continues at coordinate 25,638,317 of NC_083363.1, forward strand.
TTTCGATGGAAACCTGTTTCTCTGCATACAGTTCGATATACAACTTTTCAGTTTTCCTGTATTCCAAATGGATCGAGCGACACACATGTGATTCCGTTTAAAACTCATTCTTTGCCTTTCTTTTCTTTCGTTGGAAACTTGTTCCTGTGCTGTAAAGTGCGATATAACACGTTTCAGTTTTCCTGTATTCCTAATAGAGCGAATGACACACATGTGATTTAGTTTACAAAGTAGTGCTTTGCGTTTATGTTCTTTTGTTGGAAACCAGTTGGGGTTAGGGTTAGGGTTAAGGTTAGGGTTAGGTTTAGGGGTAGGGCTAGGGTTAGGGTTAGGTTTATATCTCTTTTCAGTTTTCCTGTTATAATAATTGAACAGGCGAACACGTATGTGAATTAGTTTACAACGTTGTGCTTTGCGTTTCTGTTCTTTCAATGAAAACTTGTTTCTTTGCCGTAAAGTTCGATATATCACTTTTAAGTTTTCCTGTATTCCTAATTGAGCGAGAGACACACATGTGATTTAGTTTACAAAATAGTGCTTTGCCTTTCTGTTCTTTTGTTCAAAACTTGTTCCTGTGCTGAACAGTGCGTTATATCACTTTTCAGTTTTCCTCTTATAATAATTGAACGGGCGACACGTATGTGAATTAGGTTACAAAGTAGTGCTTTGCTTTTATGTTCTTTCGTTGGAAACTTGTTCCTGCGCTGTACAGTGCGATGTTTCACTTTTCAGTTTTCCTGTATTCTTAATTGAGCGAGCGACACACATGTGATTCAGTTTACAAAGTAGTGCTTTGCGTTTATGTTCTTTTTTTGGAAACTTGTTCCTGTTAGGAACAAGTGAGGGTTAGGGTTAGGGTTAGGGTTAGGTTAGGGTTAGTGTTAGTTTTAGGGTTAGGGTTAGGAGTTAGGGTTAGGGTTATGGTTAGGGTTAGGTTTCGGGGGTTAGGGTTAGGGTTATATCACTTTTCAGTTTTCCTGTTATAATAATTGAACGGGTGAGACGTATGTGAATTAGTTTACAAAGTTGTGCTTTACGTTTCTGTTGTTTCGATGGAAACTTGTTTCTTTGCAGACAGTTCGATATACAACTTTTCAGTTTTCCTCTATTCCTAATTGAGCGAGCGACATACATGTGATTTAGTTTACAAAGTAGTGCTTTGCTTTTCTCTTCTTTCATTGGAAACTTGTTCCTGTGCTGTACAGTTCGATATATCACTTTTCAGTTTTCCTGTATTCCTAATTAAGCGAGCGACACACATGTGATTCTGTTTAACAGTAGTGCTTTGCGTTTATGTTCTTTTCTTGGAAACCAGTTGGGGTTAGGGTTAGGGTTAGGGTAGGGTTAGGGTAAGGGTAAGGGTTAGGGTTACGGATAGGGTTAGGGTTAGGGTTAGGGTTAGGGTTAGCGTTAGGGGTTTAGGGTTAGGGTTAGGGTTAGGTTAGTTTTCCTGTTATAATAATCGAACAGGCGACAAGTATGTGAATTAGTTTACAGAGTTGTGCATTGCGTTTCTGTTCTTTTGATGAAAACTTGTTTCTTTGCCTTAAAGTTCGATATATCACTTTTCAGTTTTCCTGTATTCCTAATTGAGCGAGCGACACACATGTGACTTAGTTTACAAAGTAGTGCTTTGCTTTTCTGTTCTTTCGTTAGAAACTTGTTTCTGTGCTGTACAGTGAGATATATCACTTTGCTGTTTTCCTGTTATAATAATTGTACAGGCGACACTCATGTGAATTATTTTACAAAGTAGTGCTTTGCCTTTCTGTTTTTCTGTTGGAAACTTGTTTCTGTTCTGTACAGTGTGATATATCAGTTTTCAGGTTTCCTGTTATAATAATTTAACGGGCGACACGTATTTGATTTAGTTTACAAGTTTTGCTTTTCGTTTCTGTTCTTTCGATGGAAACTTGTTTCTGTGCTGTACACTGCGAGGTAACACTTTTCAGTTTTCCTGTATTCCTAATTGAGCGAGTGACACACATGTGATTCAGTTTACAAAGTAGTGTTTTGCCTTTATGTTCGTTTGTTGGAAACTTGTACCTGTTAGGAACACGTGAGAGTTAGAGTTAGGGTTAGGGTTAGGGTTAGGTTTAGAGTTAGGGTTAAGGTTAGGGTTAGGGTTAGGGTTAAGGTTAGGGTTAGGGTTAGGGTTTGCGGTTAGGGGTAGGGTTAGGGTTAGGTTTAGGGTTAGGGGGTTAGTGTTACGGTTAGGGTTATATCACTTTTCAGTTTTCCTGTTATAATAATTGAACAGGCGACATGTATGTGAATTAGTTTAAAAAGTTATACGTTGCGTTTCTGTTCTTTTGATGGAAACTTGTTTCTGTCCCGAACAGTGTTAGATAACACTTTTCAATTTTCCTGTATTCCTAATTGAGTAACCAACACAAAGGTGATTCCGTTTAAAAGTAGTCCTTTTCTTTTCTTTTCTTTTCTTTTCTTTTCTTTTCTTTTCTTTTCTTTTCTTTTCTTTTCTTTTCTTTTCTTTTCTTTTCTTTTCTTTTCTTTCATTTGAAACTTGTTCCTGTGCTGTACAGTGTGTTATATCACTTTTCAGTTTTCCTGTTATAATAATTGAACGGGCGACACGTATGTGATTTAGTTTACAAAGTAGTGCTTTGCGTTTATGTTCTGTTGTTGGAAACCACTTAGGGTTAGGGTTAGGGTTAGGGTTAGGGTTAGGGTTAGGGTTAGGGTTAGGGTTAGGGGGTTAGGGTTTGGGTTATGGTTAGGGTTAGGGTTATATCATTTTTTAGTTTTCCTGTATTCCTAATATAGCGAGTAACACACATGTGATTTAGTTTAAAATGTAGTGCTTTATATTTATGTTCTTTCGTTGGAAACTTGTTCCTGTTAGCGAAAAATTAGGGTTAAGGTTAGGGTTAGGGGTAGGGTTAGGGTAGGGTTAGGGGTTAGGGTTAGGGTTAGGGTTAAGGTTAGGGTTAGGAGGTTAAGGTTAGGGTTAGGGTTAGGGTTAGGGTTAGGGTAGGGTTAGGGGTTAGGGTTAGGGTTAGGGTTAAGGTTAGATTTAGGGGATTAAGGTTAGGGTTAGGGTTAGGGTTATATCACTTTTCAGTTTTCCTGTTATTATAATTGAACAGGCGACACATATGTGAATTAGTTTACAAAGTTGTGTTTTGCATTTCTGTTCTTTCGATGGAAACTTGTTTCTGTGCCTTACAGTGCGAGATAACACTTTTCAGTTTTCCTGTATTCCTAATTGAGCGAGCAACAGACATGTGATTCCGTTTAAAAAAGTATTGCTTTGCCTTTCTTTTCTTTAGTTGGAAACTTGTTCCTGTGCTGTACAGTGCGATATATCACTTTTCAGTTTTCCTGTATTCCTATTAGAGCGAGTGACACACGTGACTTGGTTTACAAAGTAGTGCTGTGCTTTTATGTTCTGTCATTGGAAACCAGTTAGGGTTAGGGTTAGGGTTAGGCTTAGGCTTAGGCTTAGGGGTTAGGATTAGGGTTAGGGTTAGGGTAGGGTTAGGGGGTTAGGGTTAGGTTTAGGGTTAGGGTTAGGGTTATATCACTTTTTAGTTTTCCTGTATTTCTAATATAGCGATTGAAACACATGTGATTTAGTTTACAAAGTAGTGCTTTGCATTTATGTTCTTTCGTTGGAAACTTGTTCCTCTTAGGAATATATTAGGGTTAGGCTTAGGGTTAGGGTTAGGGTTATATCACTTTTCAGTTTTCCTGTTATGATAATTTACCAGGCAACCCATATATGAATTATTTTACAAAGTTGTGCTTTTCATTTCTGTTCTTTCAATGAAAAGTTGTTACTTTGCTGTACAGTTCGATATATCACTTTTCAGTTTTCCTGTATTCCTAATTGAGCGAGCGACACACATGTGATTTAGTTAACAAGTAGTGCTTTGTGTTTCTGTTCTTCTGTTGGAAACTTGTTTCTGTGCTGTACAGTGTGATATATCATTTTTCAGTTTTCCTATTATAATAATTGAACGGGCAACACATATGTGAATGAGTTTACAAAGTTGTGCTTGCGTTTCTGTTCTTTCGATGGAAACTTGTTTCTGTGCTGTACAGTGCGTTATATCACTTTTCGGTTTTCCTGTTATAATAATTGAACAGGTGACACGTATGTGAATTTCTTTACAAAGTACGGCTTTGCTTTTCTGTTCTTTCATTGGAAACTTAATCCTCTTCTGTACAGTGCGATGTATCACTTTTCAGTGTTCCTGTTATGATAATTGAACAGGTGACACATATGTGAATTAGTTTACAATGTTGTATTTTGCGTTTCTGTTCTTTGATGAAAATTATTCATGTGCCGTACAGTGCGATATAACACTTTTCAGTTTTCCTGTATTCCTAATTGAGCGAGCATCACACATGTGATTTAGTTTACAAAGTAGTGCTTTGCTTTTCTGTTCTTTCGTTGGAAACTTGTTCCTGTGCTGTACAGTGCGATATATCACTTTTCAGTTTTCCTGTATTCCTAATTGAGCAAGCGACACTCATGTGATTCAGTTTACAAAGTAGTGCTTTGTGTTTATGTTTTTTTGTTGGAAACTTGTTCCTGTTAGGAACAAGTGAGGGTTGGGGTTAGGGTTAGGGTTATTGTTTGGGTTAGCGTAGGGTTAGGGTTAGGGTTAGGGTTAGGTTTAGTGGTTAGGGTTAGGGTTAGGGTTATGGTGTTAGGGTTAGGGTTAGGGTTATATCACTTTTCAGTTTTCCTGTTATAATAATTGAACGGGCGACACATATGTGAATTAGTTTACAAAGTTGTGCTTTATGTTTTTTTCTTTCGATGGAAACTTGTTTCTCTGCGTACAGTTCGATATAAAACTGTTCAGTTTTCCTCTATTCCTAATTGAGCAAGTGATACACATGTGAATTAGTTCATAAAGTAGTGCTTTGCTTTTCGGTTCTTTCGTTGGAAACTTGTTCCTGTGCTGTACAGTTCGATATATCACTTTTCACTTTTCCTGTACTCCTAATTGAGCAAGTGACACACATGTGCTTTAGTTTACAAAGTAGTGCTTTCCATTTCTGTTCTTCTGTTGAAAACTTGTTTCTGTGCTGTACAGTATGATATATCACTTTTCAGTTTTCCTTTTATAATAATTGAACGGGCGACACGTATGTGAATTAGTTTACAAAGTTGTGCTTTGCGTTTCTGTTCTTTCGAAGGAAACTTGTTTCTGTGCCTTACAGTGCGAGATAACACTTTTCAGTTTTCTTGTATTCCTAATTGAGCGAGCGACACACATGTGATTCCGTTTAAAAGTAGTGCTTTGCCTTTCTTTTCTTTCGTTGGAAACTTGTGACTGTGCTGTAAAGTGCGATATATCACGTTTCAGTTTTCCTGTATTCCTAATAGAGCAAGTGACACACATGTGATTTAGTTTACAAAGTAGTGCTTTGCGTTTATGTTCTTTTGTTTTAAACCATTTGGGGTTAGGGTTAGGGTTAGGGTTAGGGGTAAGGGTTAGGGTTAGGGTTAAGGTTAGCGTTAGGGGGTTAGGGTTAGGGTTAGGGTTAGGGTTAGGGTTATATCACTTTTTAGTTTTCCTGTTATAATAATTGAACAGGCGACACGTATGTGAATTAGTTTACAGAGTTGTGCATTGCGTTTCTGTTCTTTCGATGAAAACTTGTTTCTTTGCCTTACAGTTCGATATATCACTTTTCAGTTTTCCTGTATTCCTAATTGAGCGAGCGACACACGTGTGACTTAGTTTACAAAGTAGTGCTTTGCTTTTCTGTTCTTTCGTTGGAAACTTGTTCCTGTGCTGTACAGTTCGATATATCACTTTTCTGTTTTCCTGTGTTCCTAATTGAGCGAGGGACGCACATCTGATTTAATTTACAAAGTAGTGCTTTGCTTTTCTGTTCTTTCGTTCAAAACTTGTTCCTGTGCTGTACAGTGCGTTATATCACTTTTCGGTTTTCCTGTTATAATAATTGAACAGGTGACACGTATGTGAATTTCTTTACAAAGTACGGCTTTGCTTTTCTGTTCTTTCGTTGGAAACTTATTCCTGTGCTGTACAGTGCGATGTATCACTTTTCAGTGTTCCTGTTATAATAATTGAACGGGCGACACGTATGTGAATTAGTTTACAATGTTGTGCTTTACGTTTCTGTTTTTTCGATGGAAACCTGTTTCTTTGCATACAGTTCGATATACAACTTTTCAGTTTTCCTGTATTCCAAATGGATCGAGCGACACACATGTGATTCCGTTTAAAACTCACTCTTTGCCTTTCTTTTCTTTCATTGGAAACTTGTTCCTGTGCTGTAAAGTACGATATAACACGTTTCAGTTTTCCTGTATTCCTAATAGAGCGAATGACACACATGTGATTTAGTTTACAAAGTAGTGCTTTGCGTTTATGTTCTTTTGTTGGAAACCAGTTGGGGTTAGGGTTAGGGTTAAGGTTAGGGTTAGGTTTAGGGGTAGGGCTAGGGTTAGGGTTAGGTTTATATCTCTTTTCAGTTTTCCTGTTATAATAATTGAACAGGCGAACACGTATGTGAATTAGTTTACAACGTTGTGCTTTGCGTTTCTGTTCTTTCAATGAAAACTTGTTTCTTTGCCGTAAAGTTCGATATATCACTTTTAAGTTTTCCTGTATTCCTAATTGAGCGAGAGACACACATGTGATTTAGTTTACAAAATAGTGCTTTGCCTTTCTGTTCTTTTGTTCAAAACTTGTTCCTGTGCTGAACAGTGCGTTATATCACTTTTCAGTTTTCCTCTTATAATAATTGAACAGGCGACACGTATGTGAATTAGGTTACAAAGTAGTGCTTTGCTTTTATGTTCTTTCGTTGGAAACTTGTTCCTGCGCTGTACAGTGCGATGTTTCACTTTTCAGTTTTCCTGTATTCTTAATTGAGCGAGCGACACACATGTGATTCAGTTTACAAAGTAGTGCTTTGCGTTTATGTTCTTTTTTTGGAAACTTGTTCCTGTTAGGAACAAGTGAGGGTTAGGGTTAGGGTTAGGGTTAGGTTAGGGTTAGTGTTAGTTTTAGGGTTAGGGTTAGGAGTTAGGGTTAGGGTTATGGTTAGGGTTAGGTTTCGGGGGTTAGGGTTAGGGTTATATCACTTTTCAGTTTTCCTGTTATAATAATTGAACGGGTGAGACGTATGTGAATTAGTTTACAAAGTTGTGCTTTACGTTTCTGTTGTTTCGATGGAAACTTGTTTCTTTGCAGACAGTTCGATATACAACTTTTCAGTTTTCCTCTATTCCTAATTGAGTGAGCGACATACATGTGATTTAGTTTACAAAGTAGTGCTTTGCTTTTCTCTTCTTTCATTGGAAACTTGTTCCTGTGCTGTACAGTTCGATATATCACTTTTCAGTTTTCCTGTATTCCTAATTAAGCGAGCGACACACATGTGATTCTGTTTAACAGTAGTGCTTTGCGTTTATGTTCTTTTCTTGGAAACCAGTTGGGGTTAGGGTTAGGGTTAGGGTTAGGGTTAGGGTAGAGTTAGGGTAAGGGTAAGGGTTAGGGTTACGGATAGGGTTAGGGTTAGGGTTAGGGTTAGGGTTAGCGTTAGGGGTTTAGGGTTAGGGTTCGGGTTAGGTTAGTTTTCCTGTTATAATAATCGAACAGGCGACACGTATGTGAATTAGTTTACAGAGTTGTGCATTGCGTTTCTGTTCTTTCGATGAAAACTTGTTTCTTTGCCTTAAAGTTCGATATATCACTTTTCAGTTTTCCTGTATTCCTAATTGAGCGAGCGACACACATGTGACTTAGTTTACAAAGTAGTGCTTTGCTTTTCTGTTCTTTCGTTGGAAACTTGTTTCTGTGCTGTACAGTGAGATATATCACTTTGCAGTTTTCCTGTTATAATAATTGAACAGGCGACACTCATGTGAATTATTTTACAAAGTAGTGCTTTGCCTTTCTGTTTTTCTGTTGGAAACTTGTTTCTGTGCTGTACAGTGTGATATATCAGTTTTCATGTTTCCTGTTATAATAATTTAACGGGCGACACGTATTTTATTTAGTTTACAAGTTTTGCTTTTCGTTTCTGTTCTTTCGATGGAAACTTGTTTCTGTGCTGTACACTGCGAGGTAACACTTTTCAGTTTTCCTGTATTCCTAATTGAGCGAGTGATACACATGTGATTCAGTTTACAAAGTAGTGTTTTGCCTTTATGTTCGTTTGTTGGAAACTTGTACCTGTTAGGAACACGTGAGAGTTAGAGTTAGGGTTAGGGTTAGGGTTAGGTTTAGAGTTAGGGTTAAGGTTAGGGTTAGGGTTAGGGTTAAGGTTAGGGTTAGGGTTAGGGTTTGCGGTTAGGGGTAGGGTTAGTGTTAGGTTAGTGTTAGGGGGTTAGGGTTACGGTTAGGGTTATATCACTTTTCAGTTTTCCTGTTATAATAATTGAACAGGCGACATGTATGTGAATTAGTTTAAAAAGTTATACGTTGCGTTTCTGTTCTTTTGATGGAAACTTGTTTCTGTCCCGAACAGTGTTAGATAACACTTTTCAATTTTCCTGTATTCCTAATTGAGTAACCAACACAAAGGTGATTCCGTTTAAAAGTAGTCCTTTTCTTTTCTTTTCTTTTCTTTTCTTTTCTTTTCTTTTCTTTTCTTTTCTTTTCTTTTCTTTTCTTTTCTCTTCTTTTCTTTCATTTGAAACTTGTTCCTGTGCTGTACAGTGTGTTATATCAGTTTTCAGTTTTCCTGTTATAATAATTGAACGGGCGACACGTATGTGATTTAGTTTAGAAAGTAGTGCTTTGCGTTTATGTTCTGTTGTTGGAAACCACTTAGGGTTAGGGTTAGGGTTAGGGTTAGGGTTAGGGTTAGGGTTAGGGTTAGTGTTAGGGTTAGGGGGTTAGGGTTTGGGTTATGGTTAGGGTTAGGGTTATATCATTTTTTAGTTTTCCTGTATTCCTAATATAGCGAGTAACACACATGTGATTTAGTTTAAAATGTAGTGCTTTATATTTATGTTCTTTCCTTGGAAACTTGTTCCTGTTAGGGAAAAATTAGGGTTAAGGTTAGGGTTAGGGTTAGGGTTAGGGTAGGGTTAGGGGTTAGGGTTAGGGTTAGGAGGTTAAGGTTAGGGTTAGGGTTAGGGTTAGGGTTAGGGTAGGGTTAGGGGTTAGGGTTAGGGTTAGGGTTAAGGTTAGATTTAGGGGATTAAGGTTAGGGTTAGGGTTAGGGTTATATCACTTTTCAGTTTTCCTGTTATTATAATTGAACAGGCGACACATATGTGAATTAGTTTACAAAGTTGTGCTTTGCATTTCTGTTCTTTCGATGGAAACTTGTTTCTGTGCCTTACAGTGCGAGATAACACTTTTCAGTTTTCCTGTATTCCTAATTGAGCGAGCAACAGACATGTGATTCCGTTTAAAAAAGTATTGCTTTGCCTTTCTTTTCTTTAGTTGGAAACTTGTTCCTGTGTTGTACAGTGCGATATATCACTTTTCAGTTTTCCTGTATTCCTATTAGAGCGAGTGACACACGTGACTTGGTTTACAAAGTAGTGCTGTGCTTTTATGTTCTGTCATTGGAAACCAGTTAGGGTTAGGGTTAGGCTTAGGCTTAGGCTTAGGCTTAGGGGTTAGGATTAGGGTTAGGGTTAGGGTAGGGTTAGGGGGTTAGGGTTAGGGTTAGGGTTAGGGTTAGGGTTATATCACTTTTTAGTTTTCCTGTATTTCTCATATAGCGATTGAAACACATGTGATTTAGTTTACAAAGTAGTGCTTTGCATTTATGTTCTTTCGTTGGAAACTTGTTCCTTTTAGGAATATATTAGGGTTAGGCTTAGGGTTAGGGTTAGGGTTAGGGTTAGGGTTATATCACTTTTCAGTTTTCCTGTTATGATAATTTACCAGGCAACCCATATATGAATTATTTTACAAAGTTGTGCTTTTCATTTCTGTTCTTTCGATGAAAAGTTGTTTCTTTGCTGTACAGTTCGATATATCACTTTTCAGTTTTCCTGTATTCCTAATTGAGCGAGCGACACACATGTGATTTAGTTAACAAGTAGTGCTTTGTGTTTCTGTTCTTCTGTTGGAAACTTGTTTCTGTGCTGTACAGTGTGATATATCATTTTTCAGTTTTCCTATTATAATAATTGAACGGGCAACACATATGTGAATGAGTTTACAAAGTTGTGCTTGCGTTTCTGTTCTTTCGATGGAAACTTGTTTCTGTGCTGTACAGTGCGTAAATCACTTTTCAGTTTTCCTGTATTCCTAATTGAGTGAGTGACACACATGTGATTCCGTTTACAAAGTAGTGCTTTGCTTTTCTGTTCTTTCGTTGGAAACTTGTTCCTGTGCTGTACAGTGCGATATATCACTTTTCAGTTTTCCTGTATTCCTAAATGAGCGAGGGACACACATGTGATTTAGTTTACAAATTAGTGCTTTGCTTTTCTGTTCTTTCGTTTGAAACTTGTTCCTGTGCTGTACAGTGCATTATATCACATTTCAGTTTTCCTGTTATAATAATTGAACAGGCGACACATATGTGAATTAGTTTACAAAGTAGTGTTTACTTTTCTGTTCTTTCGTTGGAAACTTGTTCCTGTGCTGTACAGTGTGTTATAACTCTTTTCAGTTTTCCTGTCATAATTATTGAACAGGCGACATGTATGTGAATTAGTTTCCAAAGTAGTGCTTTGCTTTTCTGTTCTTTCGTTGGAAACTTGTTCCTGTGCTGTACAGTGCGTTATATCACTTTTCAGTTTTCCTGTTATAATAATTGAACGGGCGACACGTATGTGAATTAGTTTACAAAGTTGTGCTTTGTGTTTCTGTTCTTTCGATTAAAACTTGTTTCTTTGTCCTAAAGTTCGATATATCACTTTTCAGTTTTCCTGTATTCCTAATTGAGCAAGCGACGCATATCTGATTTAGTTTACAAATTAGTGCTTTGCTTTTCTGTTCTTATGTTGGAAACTTGTTCCTGTGCTGTACAGTGCGATATATCACTTTTCAGTTTTCATGTTATAATAATTGAATGGTATAAATTTTCCTCTGAGCACTGCTTTCAATGTGTCCCATAAATTTGGTTATGTTGTGCCTTCCTTTTTATTGAATTCTTGGACGTCTTTAATTTCTTTCTTTATTTCTTCCTTAACCCAGCTGTCATTGAGTAGTAAGTTGTTCAGTTTCCATGTGCGTGTTGTCTTTTTGTTGTTTCTGTTGTTGTTGATGTCTAGCTTTATTTCATGGTGGTCAGATAGTATACAAGGGATTATTTCAATCATTTTGTATCTGTTGAGGCTTGCTTTGTGGCCCACTATATGGTCTATTTTGGAAAAGCTTCCATGCGGTGCTGAAAAGAAGGTGTACTCTTTTGAGTTTGGTGTTGGTCTCCTTGGTTTGCCTGTGGTATATATGCAAGATTAGAGTCTCACAACAGCGTAATGCACCCATGACCATTCAGGCCTTTATAGCCATTGAAGCAGGACAGTCTCCCCAAGCATGGTTGGCTACCATAAAAAGCTAAAATGTTATGCTCAGGATGCGAGGCTAAGCACTGCACTCATGGTCAGCTGCTTTAGACACAGAGAAGAGCATGTCTGATTGCATGTGGGTTGATGCCCCAGGTCCCGCCTCTAAGAAAAAGGTATTGGACGGGTCTGATGCTCTTTGGGTGGATGACACCTAAATGAACATCAGTACAAAGTCCCAATTTATTTCTAATATCAGAGATCAGACCTCTACTCTTGCCTGATGTGTCTAAAACAAAAAGGGGGGACTTTAGAGAGCTGCGGAATGCTCTGCCTTAAAGATGGAGCTGGTTTCCGCCTTCCACCTTCCCGATGGTGAGTGCTCTCTCTCACGAACAATTCCACATTTGGCTAATGCTGAAGATCTGGCTTGCTTCCATGTATGTGGACCTATCTGCATTGCCCACATGGCACACCTGGGTTGGCTACCCAGAGGCTATTTAAGCTGTGGGCTGGCTTTCCCCAGGGTCAGATGATTGTACAAGGTTCCTGAATAAACTGCATTGAAAAAAAAAGTTATATCATTATATGCCAAAAACTATGTTTAAGAGGTATGTGGTAACCATGTGGGTGACATAGGTGGGTAGAATGAAAAATAACTCAGAAGTCCAGCCAGCAACAGTGAGGGAAAGCAGTTTGCTTTGCACTGAAAGACTTGAAACTCTAATCTCATCACCAGACTGAGTCAGCATGAGCTGCTCTGTGCCTGCCTCTGCGGCTTGCACCCTGTGAGGTCTGAAGTGGACGTGAAATAAAGACACAGATCCTTGGACCATAACTGTCATTGTCAGTGCTGTTGCTTGATCGTGTTTGGGGCAGTTTTCAGCCTCACCACACACCTCATCTGACCCATACTGCATAAGGTATTGTTTTACATATGTGAATTTGTGGCCCAACCAGCTAAATGACATGCTCAGGGGATCAAGTGAGTATATGACAGAAGAGGGACTATTACACCTGATGACCTGAGCTTGACCCCCAGGATTCACATGACGGGAGAGAAACAGCTCCCACAAATTGTCTCTGACCTCCATAGGCACACTGTGGCTTGTATATACACAGTAAATGAATACATTTAATTAGAAAAAAATAAAGAACAAGAATTAAAACTTACACCTTTAACCTCAAAACCCATATCTTTTGCTCACCACCAACCACCCTTCTTGACTCTTAGTATTTCTGAATTCTGTGTTTTCACCAGAAACCAAAATCCTCCTCAATTATGTTCCCTCTCTGAGCATCAGTTTCTTTGCTGTAACATGAGATAAGTAGGTCACAGACTCAGGGAGGTTAGCTAAAAGGTGGGTGTGGGGGTTCTTGATAAATTGCACAGGATTACAAAGATTCTCGAGTTCCATTCATTTCACTTATATGTGGCATGGTGTGCCATAGTGAACAAAGCAGGAACTTCAAGTTCCCTGTGACTGGAATTCAACTCTGCCCTCAGCTCATACTCTGTCCAGTCTTGAAGAAATTATCTCATTTCCCTAAGCCTTGGTACCCTGTCTGTGTAGTGAGGTGCGCTATTCTTTCCCCGCAGGGTTGTCATGGGGATTAAATGACACAGTGTACAGAAAACATTTAGCAGTTGCCAGGACGTTGAACGGTGAAGAAGCGAGAGTGACTCTTAGGCTTGGGGTCATAGAGATGCATTGCACAGCGGGTCACGCTGGTAAGGGCAGGTAGCCAAGAAAGAATAGGCTGTACCACTCCCCACTGCCCTCATCCCCCTCCCACTCCTGTGGACCCTTTCTCCCAACAAGTCTTCTTCTGCTTTCTCTCTCTATCTCTCTTTCTCTCTCTTTCTTTCTTTCTTCTTCTTCTTTTTTTTGGTTTCAGTATATTTACATCCCAAGGGTGCCCATCCCTCCTCTCCTCCCAGCCCCACCTTCCCTCCTTTCCCTTTCCCCTCTCCCTTCCCTTCAAAAAAGGGGAGCCCCTTCCTCCACATCAATACTCCCAGCACACCAGTCCTCTTCTTGTTTGTGACCCACTTGAGCTTCTTGGGATTATTTATAGGCGTGTGAAGGTCACTTACTAGATTATGAGCACTTACCACTGTCTGCATCACTGAAGACATCACTGTCCCTCCTTCAGCAACCATTAACTTCAGAAAACCATTCAAGGAGCAGTGGGGCCTCGTGAGCGCCCCACATCTGTGATGGGCAGTTGATGGTGCCTGGCTTTTTTTAGTGTAGGTTCTGGGGATTGAACTCCAGTCCTCAAGCTTGTAAGGCTGATGGGACCATCTCCCCAAATTCTAATTTTGTATTAAAAAAATCTTTGCAGAGTTTGTATAAACTGTGTTGGAAAGAAAGTGTTGGCTGATTCTCCTCACTTGAGTCTCAGCTGCCAGTTTCAGTACCCATTTCCACACCGTCAGAAACTGCCTGGGCCCTTTTCAGTCAAGGCTTATGTATATTTTAAGCAAGAAATGTGTATTAGGGTTCTCTAAAGGAATAGAACTAATAAAATAAATGTGTGTATGTGTGTGTAGAGATAAAATGAATATACATGTGTATTTTCATTTTAGTATTTAACAAATGATTTCAACTTAATATTTAATGAATATGGTCATTTTAATATATATAATTTCTTAGAGTGTCTTAAACTCTAAGACCCAGCTAGTTCCATAATGGCCGTCTCCTGACAGGAAGGCTGAGAATACAGGGGTTGTTCAGTCCCCAAGGCTGTTTGTCTTGGCGGTCCGATCTGGTGCTGGAGTCCTAGAGGATCCTAAAAGTATTCCTAAGGAGTTGCAGGTCTTCAGTCTCTGCTGGAACCCAGATGAGCTAGGTTCTAACACAGTGGAGGAGTGCCTGCCTCAGCAACAGGCAGATGAACTCGCCACAGAGGGTAGGATGAGCATGCAAACAAGCAAAGCTTTCTTTTTTCCATGTCCTTTACATGGGCTGTCACCAAAAGGTGTGACCTAGGTCGGCAGTCCCACCTCAAATGATCCCTCAGGAATGTCCCTCACAGAGCTGATTCCAGATGTGGTCTCATGGACAGGTGACAGATTGAAATAGTGAAGTGCATCTTTATGCAAAAGAGAAAACATAAACTATTCTGAATTGATGGAGGAGCGTGAATAATAAATTTGAGGTATTTTCTCCTCTTTTAATTACTAAATTTTCTCCTTTTCAGATTTATGTTTATTATTTTTTATTATGTGCCTGTGACGGTGTGTGTGCACATGAGTGCAGGTGTCCCCTGGGACTCACAGGTGTCATTACCCCCTGGATCTTAGTCACATGGGGTTATGATCCACCCAATCTGGGTGCTCAGAAAGGAGGGTCCTTCCTAGGAGCGGTGTTTGCTCACTACCAACTGCTGAGCTGTTTCCTCTTTTGGTGCTTCTAGTCAGGTCTTCTCATCGTGCTGGTGAGGACTCCTAGTGAGCTGGGAGTGAGCTGTGTCCCTCCGTTTCCCTGGGCAGCCAGGAAGGCCTGGCTTTCTCAAGCCCCTCCCGACCCCCTCCACTTACCCCAGGGTACTGCATAAACAGAGCCCCTTTCCTCTCTATAAAAAAGGAAGGAGGCCTAGCTGTGGATGTCGGGTGAGTCTGATTGTTTCCTGCTCCCACGGTGGGGATACAAGTTAGCGGACATTCTCATAGGCTGTTTCCTGATTGAGTTTGACCTTGACAGTGAAGACACACGGCAGATAAACTAACATCAAATCAGGATGTCGGGCCTGCCCAAAGTTCCGAATGGAAAGATGTTTTCAAGCTTCAGCAGCAGAAGCTTTAAACCACGCACCAGGGCTGAGGACGAGACCCTGTGGGCAGGGGCCAACCCATAGAATGTGGCTGATCTTGGGCTAAGCATGCCCAGGCCCAGGGCTCAGTCCCAGCACCCAAAAACAAAGTCAGGGAGAAGGAAAATCCACTGAAAGTTCTGCCTAGGCTAACTTCCTGTTAGCTGGGGAGAGAGACTTCTTGGTTATGTTGCGGTTATTCCCAAGTGAACTTTGAATTACCTGATGTGAAGCTTTGGTTTTCTTTGAAAACTCTGTTGGGCAGAGTGAACGGAATTTTAGGTAAGAACTGGGAAATAGTAAGAGCTGGAGAGGACAGGGTCTCCACAAGGAGAGCAACAGAACAAGAAAATTTGAACATAGGGAACTTCCCAGTGACTCATACTCCAACCAAGGACTATTCATGGAGATAACCTAGAACCCCTGCACAGATGTAGCCCAGGGCAGTTCAGAGTCCAATTGGGTTACATAGTAATGTGAAGAGGGACTGCCTCTGACATAATCTGATTGGCCTGCTCTTTGATCACCTCCCTCTGGGGGGGGGGGTGCAGCCTTACCAGGCCACAGTACAGGACAATACAGCCACTTTTGATGTGAACTGACAGAGTAAGAACAGAAAGGAGAGGAGAACCTCCCCTATTAGTGGACTTGGGGAGTGGCATGCAAGCAGAGGGAGGAGGGAGGGTGGGATTGGGATGGGAGGAGGGAGGGGCTTATAGGGGGATGCAGAATGAATAAAGTGTAATTGATGAAAAATTTAAGAAAAAAAGGGAAAAAAATAATTTAAGAACCTTAAATGACTTTCAAAATTGGAGGAAAACATGGAGTTAGTCAATTGGCATGGAGCACGTCTCGCCCCTGGGGGCAATGGTCGCCTGAACCTACTCAGACCTCGGACACCACCACTGCTAGATCTAGAACTGACGCAGGATGTTCCAACGAGGGGTTAAGGCTTCTCATAATATTTCCTATAAGCCCACACCTGTTTGTCTATATCCCCCATTTTTATGCATTATTAGCCAGATAGAGCCAAGTAATTGTGGTAATGATACTTGCTTTTTTTTAAACCCCAATGCTAGTAAAGTTAGGTATGCCCTGGTTACTCGCATGCCTCACTGGGTACCTGTGCCCATTGATGCCCCTCGCGCTATGACTCTCTTCAGACAGAAAAGGGATCTTGGAACTACAGCCACCATTGTTACTACCAT
Organism: Meriones unguiculatus; assembly: GCF_030254825.1. Lineage (NCBI taxonomy): Eukaryota > Metazoa > Chordata > Mammalia > Rodentia > Muridae > Meriones > Meriones unguiculatus. The sequence continues at coordinate 25,654,778 of NC_083363.1, forward strand.
CTCATTGACGGCTGTTGGAGCTACCACCAGGGCATTAGCCATGAGTCATACTGGGCAGACTGCTCAGACCCTGAATAATCATTTAGCCAATGTAGCTCATGCCTTAGTTGTACATAAAGGAATTAATGCTCAACTAAAAGGAAGCTTGATGGTGTTCAATCAGAGGATTGACCTCTTGCAGGAGCAAATTGATACCCTATGGCAAATCGCTCAACCTGGCTGTCAATGAAAGTATGCTGGACTTTGTGTCACTAGCATACAACATGAGAATTTTTCCTGCGCTGCAAATCTGTCTAAACAATTGTCGAGCTATATTCTAGGTAATTGGACTGGAGAATTCGATACTACGATGGAGCAGCTGAGAGTGGCCATTGTCACAGTAAATTCTACCGGAGTGGACGCAGGACTAGCCACAGGATTATCAACATGGATTGCTGCAGCCATGAATCATCTGAAGGAATGGGCGGGCATGGGAGTGTTAGCAGGCCTTCTGGTGTTGGTCTCCTTGGTTTGCCTGTGGTATATATGCAAGATTAGAGTCTCACAACAGTGTGATGCTGCCATGATCATTCAGGCCTTTACAGCCATTGAAGCAAGGCATTCTCCCCAAGCATGGTTGGATACCATAAAAAGCTAAAATGATACGCTCAGGATGCGAGGCTAAGCACTGCACTCAGGGTCAGCTGCTTTGGACCCAGAGAAGAGCATGTCTGATTGCATGCGGGTTGATGCCCCAGGTCCCGCCTCTGAGAAAAAGGTATCGGACGGGTCCGATGCTCTTTGGGTGGATGACACCTAAATGAACATCTGTACAAAGTCCCAATTTATTTCTATTATCAGAGATCAGACCTCTACTCTTGCCTGATGCGTCTAAAACAAAAAGGGGGAACTGTAGAGAGCTGCAGAATGCTATGCCTTAAAGATGGAGCTGGTTTCCGCCCTCCACCTTCCCGATGGTGAGTGCTCTCTGTCAGGAACAACTCCACATTTGGCTAAGGCCGAGGATCTGGCTTGCTTCCATGTATGTGGACCTATCTGCATTGCCCCCGTGGCACGCCTGGGTTGGCTACCCAGAGGCTATTTAAGCTGTGGGCTGGCTTTCCCCGGGGTCCGAGGATTGTTCAATGTTCCTGAATAAACTGCATTGAAAAAAAAAAAAAAAAAAAAAAAAAAAAAAGAAAAAATAAAATTCAAAAAAAAACAAAACAAAACAAAAAAAAAAAGTTTGATCATATTTACCCCCAACTCTTCCCAGATTCTGTTCCCACTACCATTCAAGTTAATGTCCTTTAAAAAATGTTCACACACACACACACACACACACACACACACACACTGCAATAAATATAAAACTCTCCAAATCCAACTTGTGCCGTCTGTAACTCATAGGTGTGGGGTGATCCAGTGGAACGTGGTTTACCTACCAGGAGCCATATCCTTAAAGAAAACCAATTCTCCCTTCCCAGAAGCCGGCAACTGCCTTTGCTAAGGGTGGAGGTTCATAATCACCCCCTCCCCATTTGACTTAGCTTAATCTAATCATTGACAACCTTAAGCTACAAAAACATCTTTAAATGCGTCAGAATCTTTGTAAACTAATGAGGACTAAGACAAGGACCAGGTTATTGTACTAAGTGAATATCACTGTTGAAATACAGTTTTTAATATTTTGAAAAATGGATCCTTTTTTCCATTGTATGGTTTTGGCATCTTTGTCAAAGATCAGGTGTCCATAAGTGTGTGGGTTTATTTCTGGGTCCTCTGTTCGGTTCCATTGATCCACCATTCTGTTTCTATGCCAGTACCATGCAGTTTTTAAAACTGTTGCTCTATAGTACAACTTAAGATCAGGGATAGAGATACCTCCAGAAGATCTTTTATTGTAGAGGATTGTTTTAGCAATTCTGGGTTTCTTGTTATTCCGTATGAAGTTGAGAATTTTTCTTTCCAGGTCTGTAAAGAATTGTGTTGGTAATTTGATGGGCATTGCATTGAATCTGTAGATTGCTTTTGGTAAGATGGCCATTTTTACTATGTTAATCTTGCCAAGCCATGAGCATGGGAGATCTTTCCATCTTCTCATATCTTCTTCTAATTCTTTCTTCAGAGATTTGAAATTTTTTTCATACAAGTCTTTGACTTCCTTGGTTAGGGTTACTCCGAGGTACCTTATGTCATTTGGGGCTATTGTGAAGGGTGTTGTTTCCCTAATTTCTTTCTCAGGCCTTTTGTCTTTTGTATACAGGAGGGCTACTGATTGTTTTGAGTTAATTTTGTATCCGGCCACTTTGCTGAAGGTGTTTATCAGCTGTAGGAGTTCCCTGGTAGAGTTTTTGGGGTCACTCACGTATACTATCATATCATCTGCAAATAGTGATAATTTAACTTCTTCCTTTCCAATTTGTATCCCCTTGATCTCCTTCAACTGTCTTATTGCTCTAGCAAGGACTTCCAGCACTATGTTGAAGAGATATGGAGAGAGTGGGCAGCCTTGTCTTGTCCCTGATTTCAGTGGAATTGCTTTAAGTTTCTCTCTGTTCAGTTTGATGTTGGCTATAGGCTTGCTCTTCAACAAATGGTGCTGGTCTAACTGGATGTCTACATGTAGAAAAATGAAAATAGATCCATACTTGTCACCCTGCACAAAACTGAAGTCCAAGTGGATCAAAGACCTCAACATAAAACCAGACACATTAAATCGGCTTGAAAAAAAAGTGGGAAATACCCTAGAACTCATTGGTACAGGGGAAAACTTCCTGAACAGAACACCAACAGCACAGGCTCTAAGAGCAACAGTCAATAAATGGGACCTCTTGAAACTGAAAAGCTTCTGTAAAGCAAAGGACACCGTCATCAAAACAAAGCGACCACCTACAGATTGGGAAAGAATCTTCACCAACCCTTTATCTGACAGAGGACTCATATCCAGTATATATAAAGAACTAAAGAAGCTGAAAAGCAGCAAACCAAGTAATCCACTTAAAATATGGGGAACAGAGCTAAACAGAGAATTCTCTGTAGAGGAATACCGAATGACAGAGAAGCACTTAAAGAAATGCTCAACCTCACTAGCCATTAGGGAAATGCAAATCAAAACAACCCTGAGATTTCACCTTACACCCATGAGAATGGCCAAGATAGCGCTTCCTCAAGATCCAGCCATACCACTACTGGGCATATATCCAAAAGAGGCTCAAGTACACAAAAAGGACATTTGCTCAACCATGTTTGTAGCAGCTTAATTTGTAATAGCCAGAAGCTGGAAACAACCCAGATGCCCCTCAACTGAAGAATGGATGCAGAAATTTTGGTACATCTACACAATGGAATATTACTCAGCAATGAAAAATAAGGAAATCATGAAATTTGCAGGTAAATGGTGGGATCTGGAAAGGATCATCCTGAGTGAGTTGTCCCAGAAGCAAAAAGACACACATGGTATAGACTCACTCATATAGACATACAACATAGGACAAACCCACTCAAACCTGTGCATCTAAAGAAACTAAGCAAGAGAGAGGACTCTAACTAAAATGTCCAATCCCCATCTGGAAAGGCAAAGAGGATGGACATCAGAAGAAGAAAACAGGAAACAACCTAGGAACCTACCACAGAGGGCCTCTGAAAGCCTCTGCCCTTCAGACTATCAAAGCAGATGCTGAGCCTGATGGGGAACTGTTGGGCAGGTGAACGGAATTTTAGGTAAGAACTGGGAAATAGTAAGAGCTGGAGAGGACAGAGTCTCCACAAGGAGAGCAACAGAACAAGAAAATTTGAACACAGGGAACTTCCCAGAGACTCATACTCCAACCAAGGACTATTCATGGTGATAACCCAGAACCCCTGCACAGATGTAGCCCAGGGCAGTTCAGAGTCCAATTGGGTTACATAGTAATGTGAAGAGGTACTGCCTCTGACATAATCTGATTGGCCTGCTCTTTGATCACCTCCCTCTGAGGGGGAGCAGCCTTACCAGGCCATAGTAGAGAACAATGCAGCCACTTTTGATGTGAACTGACAGACTAAGATCAGAAAGGAGAGGAGAACCTCCCCTATTAGTGGACTTGGGGAGTGGCATGCAAGCAGAGGGAGGAGGGAGGGTGGAACTGGGAGGGGAGGAGGGAGGGGTTTATAGGGGGATGCAGAATGAATAAAGAGTAATTGATGAAAAATTTTAAAAAAAAGGAAAAAAAATAATTTAAGAACCTTAAATGACTTTCAAAAGTGGAGGAAAAGATGGAGTTAGTCAATTGGCATGAAGCACGTCTCGCCCCTGGGGGCAATGGTCTCCTGAACCTACTCAGACCTCGGACACCACCACTGCTAGTTCTAGAACTGACGCAGGATGTTCCAACGAGGGGGTTAAGGCTTCTCATAATATCTCCTATAAGCCCACACCTGTTTGTCTATATCCCCCATTTTTTATTCATTATTAGCCAGATAGAGCCAAGTAATTGTGGTAATGATACTTGCTTTTTTGCCCAATGCTGGAATGCTAGTAAATTTAGGTATGCCCTGGTTACTCGCATGCCTCACTGGGTGCCTGTGCCCATTGATGCCCCTCACGCTATGACTCTCTTCAGACAGAAAAGGGATCTTGGAACTACAGCCACCATTGTTACTACCATCTCATTGGCGGCTGTTGGAGCTACCACCGGGGCATTAGCCATGAGTCATACTGGGCAGACTGCTCAGACCCTGAATAATCATTTAGCCAATGTAGCTCATGCCTTAGTTGTACATAAAGGAATTAATGCTCAACTAAAAGGAAGCTTGATGGTGTTCAATCAGAGGATTGACCTCGTGCAGGAGCAAATTGATACCCTATGGCAAATCGCTCAACTTGGCTGTCAATGAAAATATGCTGGACTTTGAGTCACTAGCATATAACATGAGAATTTTTCCTGTGCTGCAAATCTGTCTAAACAATTGTCGAGCTATATTTTAGGTAATTGGACTGGAGAATTCGATACTACGATGGAGCAGCTGAGAGTGGCCATTGTCACAGTAAACTCTACCAGAGTGGACGCAGGACTAGCCACAGGATTATCATCATGGATTGCTGCAGCCATGAATCATCTGAAGGAATGGGCGGGTATGGGAGCATTAGCAGGCCTTCTGGTGTTGGTCTCCTTGGTTTGCCTGTGGTATATATGCAAGATTAGAGTCTCACAACAGTGTGATGCAGCCTTGATCATTCAGGCCTTTACAGCCATTGAAGCAGGACATTCTCCCCAAGCATGGTTGGATACCATAAAAAGCTAAAATGTTACGCTCAGGATGCTAGGCTAAGCACTGCACTCAGGGTCAGCCGCTTTGGACCCAGAGAAGAGCATGTCTGATTGCATGCGGGTTGATGCCCCAGGTCCCGCCTCTGAGAAAAAGGTATCGGTCGGGTCTGATGCTCTTTGGGTGGATGACACCTAAATGAACATCGGTACAAGGTCCCAATTTATTTCTAATATCAGAGATCAGACCTCTACTCTTGCCTGATGCGTCTAAAACAAAAAGGGGGAACTGTAGAGAGCTGCGGAATGCTATGCCTTAAAGATGGAGCTGGTTTCCGCCTTCCACCTTCCCGATGGTGAGTGCTCTCTGTCACGAACAATTCCACATTTGGCTAAGGCTGAGGATCTGGCTTGCTTCCATGTATGTGGACCTATCTGCATTGCCCACGTGGCACGCCTGGGTTCGCTTCCCAGAGGCTACTTAAGCTGTGGGCTGGCTTTCCCCAGGGTCAGATGATTGTTCACGGTTCCTGAATAAACTGCATTGAAAAAAAAAAAAGAAAAATGGATCCAACTCACTTTTAATCCATGGCACCTGCTCACACGTAATTTGTACTGGGCTTCGATATCCTTTTATTACCAATTTCTCTTTGAATACAATTAAATCTTCCTTTTGCATAACTTTATGATGATGGAAAGTGCTACCCTTAAAGAAACAAGCAACTGGCCTGGAAAATTGGAGCTATGTTTTCTATTATTTCATGCACTGTCACACATCCCCAGGGGCAGGGGAATATTGGCAAATCCATGTCCCATTACTCAAACAGAGTCACTGCTCACCATACCACACCCTGCCTATACTGCTTTGTCCTTCAACAAAATTGTTCACATTAATTTCACATTGCCTTCTGGTATTCTTTAGTTGTAATCATCCTCAAAGTCTGAATTTGGCTGTGAGAGCAAGCATATTGGAGTCTTCAGAAGAATTAGGCCATCACTTTTACCCATTTGCATTATGGTTTTATTTGTGCTTCTGAGTATGTGCTCTGCTTACCTCATAAATTTAAGGTGTTTGCTGGTTATGCATGGCAAATGCACCACTCTAATGTCACTTCTGCTTAATTCATCTTTGCAGCTTGCCACAGAGGCTGTACTTGCTGGTGCCATGGCTGCTGAGATGCACCTGCTACTAAACTCTATTCAAGCAAGATTAAGCTTGAATGACTAGAAGTTACATTGATCTAGAAAAGACAGAACATGGTTTTTTTTTGCACTTGCCTTTAATGAGGTCAGTACATTTCCAGGACCTGCAATTCAGACATTTTTAAGTGTGTGACTACCTATATGTGGGGGCCAAAGGCAACAGGGTGTTTCTGCTTGGCCAGGCCTGGTTAGCAGAGGGGCAGGTGTTAGGGTTCATCTGTGCATCCCACATGCTCATGTGCTTGACCACTTGCTCCCAGATCGTGGTGATAACTGTAGAACCTTATGGACATGGTTCCTACCTGGCAAGCTAAGACACTGCAGGGGGCTCTAAGGGCATTCGCTTCTGGTTTCTGCCTGAGATCTTTATTTCTAATTGGCCTCCATGAAGTGACCAGTCACCAGCTCCACCACCACAGACTGAGCCGCTCCACCATGACAGGCCGTCCCTTTGAACCATGAGCCAAAATAAATCCTGCTCAAGTTGCCTCTGTCAAATATTCTGCCACCACTATGAAAACAGTAACTAATGCTGTAAGTCTGATACTGCCTTAGCTGTCCTCAGCTCAGGTGTGAGGGACAAGAGAAGCACGGAACCTTGTTTGACCTACTTACAGACACTTGGAAACCTTTCTTTCTTCCTTCATTCCTTCCTTCCTTTCTTCCTTCCCTTTTTGATTGACGGCTTGATTGATTTATTCTAGTGCTGTGCCCTATCTGATGGCATTTGCTGTAACATGAGGACTGGAGACATCCATGGGAGTTCAGGCAGACTCTTATTAGCATCTAGAAGGAACAGGAAGCATTTTTGAGCTCTCTGGTGTGACAGTGATGAGGTGGGCTCACACGATGATCTCTGAGTAAGCCCACCTAGACATACCAGAGGTGCCCTAAAAATAACGCTAGTTTGTCCTGGTTGCACCCACAGCTTGTCCTTCAGATGCTGGAGCCTTCACTTGGATGCATTCTAATTACTTTGTGGCTATACATTCAGCATGGATTCCTTTAGATTTTACTTTCTCTGAATATGGAATAAAAATAGCAACCAGAGAGTACACAAACAAACAGAAAGATGTGTGCGCACACACACGCACACGCACACACACCATCCTCCCTAAGCCTCTACTCTGATTTCTTCCAGTCCCTGTGCTGACAAAGGAGAGTGCAAAGCATTCTGCCTCTGCCACTGACCCTCGGCTACCTAACCTTAGGCTAATACTTAAATCTTTACTCTCATTCTTTAATATGGAGATTCTCTTTCACACAACATTTCAATGATCTACTGAAAAAATAGTGTGAACATTCTGTAAATGTATACAAGAAGGTACTATATTTCACTGTTACGCAGGGCACTGATAGGCATGTGCTCTGAGTCAGTCAATGTTGGTGGTAAGAATGAGTGTATTTAAAACATCAGCTGGTTTGATTGTAAAAGTAGTATTCTCTGTTTTACTAAGAATTTTTTTTTTTTATATTATGTACACAATTTCTTTTTTTTTTTTTTTTTCAATGCAGTTTATTCAGGAACATTGAACAATCCTCGGACCCCGGGGAAAGCCAGCCCACAGCTTAAATAGCCTCTGGGTAGCCAACCCAGGCGTGCCACGGGGGCAATGCAGATAGGTCCACATACATGGAAGCAAGCCAGATCCTCGGCCTTAGCCAAATGTGGAGTTGTTCGTGACAGAGAGCACTCACCATCGGGAAGGTGGAAGGCGGAAACCAGCTCCATCTTTAAGGCATAGCATTCCGCAGCTCTCTACAGTTCCCCCTTTTTGTTTTAGACGCATCAGGCAAGAGTAGAGGTCTGATCTCTGATATTAGAAATAAATTGGGACATTGTACAGATGTTCATTTAGGTGTCATCCACCCAAAGAGCATCAGACCGTCCGATACCTTTTTCTCAGAGGCGGGACCTGGGGCATCAACCCGCATGCAATCAGACATGCTCTTCTCTGGGTCCGAAGCGGCTGACCCTGAGTGCAGTGCTTAGCCTCGCATCCTGAGCGTATCATTTTTATAAGCTGAACAGAAGGCTGAGAAGCAAAAAAGAACAAATCAAATGAAAACTGAGCAAACTGAGTTATAAGTCAATCAATAGGTTTTTATTGAGTAACTAGTTTGTTCTGAATCTTGTCCCTCAGTATTGGGATTGTGGGGACTGTGAACAAAACCAAACCAAATCTGTGACTTCATGAAGCCTCCATTTTAGTAGAGAAAGATAAGCAATAAACATAATAAAGCTGTTAGTGTGCTGGAGGTTGAAAGTACTAAGGCAGACAGTAAAATACTCAAGGAAGATCTGGCGTTACGATTTTAACCAGGGATCTGAGGAGAAACATCGCTGGAAAGGTGATATTGGGGTTATCATGAAAGAGGCGAGGCATGGGTGGTGAAGATGGGTTCTCTTCTAGCTGCTTTGAACTGAGAGCAAACTCACGATGGGACATGTAACCAATATCGAGTCTCCTCGGAGAAGACCGTAAAGGATAAGATTAGAAACACTATGTATTTTTCTTGTCATGTGAGTAGAAGAGCTGTGGTGTGGTCTTGCCTATACAGTTTTGGTTCCTGAAGCAGAGTTCCTTGATAGTGTGGACTGGGTTCTTCAAGGAATGCATCTCTTGTTCCGTAGCTATGTAAGAACAGAGTACTGTATGCCTTTGTCCAGGTGGGCAAAGAGCCCAACCTTGAGTGGAATAAGGGAGCCACAGCAGAAGAAATGCCTGTCCATGACAACAGTCATCAGCTTGTCAGTGACAGCAGATACCTCCTAAGCAGGCATCATCTTCTTGTCTCTTCAAAGAAAGACTTCAGCTGAGAGACACATGGTTTAAGCAAAGCAAATTACACAAGTGAGTTCTCCAGTGTGGACATTTAAGAAGTTTCTTATAGACCCCTACCTCCTTTGACATCAGTGCTTAGTTCTTCCTCTTGGGTACCACCTTCATTTCACCCCATTGCACTCAGCATGCTCTGGAGCTAAGATGTTGCTCGCTGTGGCTTTTCCTCCCTTGGTTGTTGGGATCTTCTCTGGTGGGCCTATGTGGGCCACAAGAAAGTGCCCTATCGTTTCCATTTCTAAGATGGTGGCACAAAACTACTTCACCTCAAGATGTCAAGCCACAAAGCAGTATTTTACCTACCAGGAGACAGTAGTTTCCCTGGTTACCTTGTGTGTTATTCTCTGCCCGCCTAGTCAGGATGTACTGAACAACAAAAAGGACCTATCTACATGACACCCCTTCCCTCCTGCTCATCATGCCTGCCTCACTACTTCCTCTCACAGTATGAGAAAGAAAACACAAAACAAGACAGACTCTCCTGCAATTGGTTTAACATCTGGCTGGAGAAGCTGATCTGGAACAAAATGTAAATAACTAATTCCAGATGTAGCTAAATGCAAGATGTGACTGCAGTGTGTAAAGGAAGCCCTCTGGATGACCAGAGGTCTCTGAAGAAAGAGCTGTTCTATTTGGGTTGAGTATGTGTGAGTTGGGTCAGTGGGCATTTAGAAAATGGAGGCGCCTAGGTAGAAAGAGCAGCCTTTTGGGGTACAGAACATGGCTACCATATATAAAGGAGATCTGATGGAACAGGAGCATCCAGGAAAGCCAGTGGGGGGGCACCACTGGTGTCAGGGAGCTAAAGGCTCTGCCTGCAGAGGGTATTCAGCACCACTTTTGCTCTGTAACTCCAGAGTCACATGGCTAAAGTCATTGTTTTGTGGCGCTCATCCAGCATCCATGGTATCTTGCTACAAAGCCATAGCCTCCCCAGAACCAGAGGGGAGGGCAGGATGAAATCCAGAGCCCTTCTCATCAGCTACAACTCCCAGGGGACCCGTGTGCTTCATTTCTGGTTGTCATAATGACCACCACATGGAAAACATTGACCTAGGGGCTAGCCTCCTGGAGTACAGACCCACAAAGATTTTTCATAGCTGGGTAATGACCCAAATGGGAGTCAGGCTAGAGAGAAATGGCTCCTGCTCCTTTTCTTTGTGCATCACCTTCCTGGACACTGGGCAAGAGGGAGAATGCCTTCACACCCTTGGAGCACTTGTTTCTATAAGTATGCCAATGGGAAAGTACCCTTATCTTACTTAGGTTAATGGTGTTTATTGAACATCTGCTGGAGCCAGGCATGATGTTGATTTTTTTTCCATCGCTCAGCAGCAGGAGGTTCTCTTTCTCTCATTCAGTCCTCTGGACAGCATGAGGGCATAGGTGTCAATTGTGCCTAATTACTGTATAGTAACTAAGAGGAGGAGACGTGTCCCCAGGGCCACATGATACACTGCTATAATAGTGACTCTGATTTAGTTGTCACCTACCCTGCAGGAGCATCACATAAGGCACTCCATAACTTCTCCTATCTGGTCAATGGGTGTCTCGTGCTCTACATCCAAAACACAACTGTTGCACATGTTTTGTAGATAGATAGCATATCCTGCCATGCTAGTCAGGATGAGGAATCCCAGGATACATTTTAGCATAATCAGCCATTCAAACAACAGAAACCTCCCAGCCAGGGGAAACAGCAGGGGTGGAGGTGGGAGGAGATAGGTCACCCTCCCCTGGGACCACAGCTGCATGTCACGGCTGTTCATTGCTTCATAACTCTCATCCTTGGAGTGAAATCACAGACTTTCAAAGAAAAATATTAATAAAACTTCTATGAACTATGTCCCAAACCGCAGACTCTTGCTACTTCCTTACCCCATGTAGGAGTATTTTTATAGAACTATCCCTTCTAAGCCCGGAAGCCATATGCCAAATAAATTTTAAAAATTATGAACTATTCTTGGACTCCATGGGGCCTGGAGCCATTTACTAAATGCATTTGTGGCCCCCAGAGGAAGTCTAAAATTGGGGACATGAGCCTCTGGTCCTCCAGCTGCTGGTAAGCAAATTGGCCTGGATGGCTGAAACTGATCTGTTTGCTCCCCTGGTCTAGGAAGCTCCGTGCCCTGTCTGCTGTCACAGTAATTACTGTTAAGCCATAGTTTGTGATTAAAAATAAGAATATTTAGTGCCTTAAGCTGAGCAGACATTGCTTGAGATCAGAATTCCAAGCAACTCCATCTGGTTGGACTGCGGCAACCCTGAGAGACTATTGAGGCCACAGTGTACCCCCAGCCTTACCCCATAATGTGGCTGTAGTCAAGTCTGCCACAGCAGTCAAGTGGCCATGGACATAGGGACTTTCTCCAAAGCTCTTGACTTCTGACACTCACACGGTCTCTGTGCTGGGTCAGCTGTATAGTACGAATAGGCCTGGACAGTGAGCATCTCATGGGGCCTGTCCACTAACTCATGGCTCATTTACATGGACAGGGTAAATGAGCCTCCAAATGCTGACCATGGATTATGCAGGAAGGGTAGAACCAGACATGAGCTGGATGACCAGCTGACGGCAGAAGGGATGCCTGAGAAGCTGGCTGTTTTCTCTAACGTGCTTTCAGACTAGTTGGTTTCTCATTTTTTACAGCCTCTTATTCCTTAGATTTGTTTTTTCAAAGAAAGTTATTCACCATATGACTCCAGCTGGCCGAGAATGCACTAGTAGACCAAGCTGGTCTGAGCTTGCAGAGCCCTCCCCCCCCCACCTCCTGAGTGCTGGTTAAGGCGTGAGCCACCAAGCACAGGTTGTGAAATGTTTTACAGCCAGTCACATTGTTCCTCCACCTCACCTGCTGGCAGTGTCTGTTACCCATGCCCACCTACATCCAAAGCTGCTTCATGGAAAACTCTAGCAACAAACAATTCAATGGCCTTTATTGCAGTACAATTGCCTTATTTTCTTGTAAGTTTTTATTAATCTCTTGTTTTCAACTTATAAATTAAACTTTATCATTGATATATATGTATATGAAAACCAGCATAGCTATGAATAGGATTGGTACTCTCTTTGGATTTAGGCATCCACACAGGATCTCAGAATGTATCCCATGCAGATAGCAAGAAATTATCAAAATGATGCAGTCTTTGGTGATGAGCTTAGTTAAAAGTAATGTTTCTATATTTTAAGAGGAGGTTAGAATATTGTTAGACAATGCTTTATTTAGATTTTTTTTTTATCAAAATACATGTTTTATTGACATTAATGTAAAAAACAAAACTTTGGAAAGAGCCAAAGGCCAATCCTTGCCTAGCCTAAAATGCAAGGTCTCCAATGCCTTAGAAACTGTTACCCCTGAGCTCACCCAGAGCAAACCTGGGCCTCATCTCATGCCTCAGGGGACATAAAAAACTATCAATCAAGCCTCCAGGGCAAGAGCATTTTCTGTGCCAGTTCAGCTGATGTCCTTTTGCAGGGAAAGTGGGAGCAGGCGTGTGACATCACTCAAGACATACGGGCCATTCTCCTGGGAAAGAGACTTCACTGTAAGCAGTGGCTTTGTACATTTGTTCAAATGACTTCAGCAAGCCACATAAGTTTTCTTTTTCTTTATCATTTTTGTGTGCCAGCCTGTGTGAATCTATGTGTGTCACCTGTGTGCACGGGTCCAAAAAGGCCAGAAGAGGTCCCCTAAAACTGTAGCTGTGAGCTGCCATTTGGGTGTGGAAACTGAATGGTCCTCTTTTCAGTGAAAACTGAAATGGTCCTCTGCAAGAGCAGCAAGCTCATTTAACTGTGGTGCCATCTCGCCAACCTCTTCAGCAAGCTGCGAGTCCTATGCCCATACCACAGGCTGGAGGAGAAAAATGTGGTCGAGGGCTATCACACAGCTCCCCAGTCCTCCTTTCATACCTCACCTCTTCCTTGAGGCATCACTGTTTAATTTCCTAATCTGCCTGTGTCCTTGTGTTGGTTTGGGTGGCCTCCTGTCACACTCCACTGAGTTTATTGAAGGGAAGTTCTGAGGGAACAGAGGTCCCTCGGCTTCTTGCCCAGTCATGCTTTTCTCCACTGAGAACCATAGACAGACAGCCTAGAAATGAATTTGAGGATTTTAACCATCAGTCAGATGGCATCTAAAACAAGTCATGAAAAACAGCACACCTCTCCATTCATCCATAGCGTTTATAATTTTCCTGACATTTTTCTAGTTGTGTTTTTGTAGTTGAAACAGAAGAGTCAAAACCATGCTTAGTGGACAGAATGAAGCTTCCACAGGGGACAGACATTTTAATCACCCTGCTCTTTTCTGGGGATTCTTTGTTTTTGATGCAGCAGACTTGACTTCAGCTGCTAGCACCTTACAAATACCATTTTAGGAGACCACAGTGCAGCTTACATTGAGACTTCCCCTCCAAAGTTAGCCAGGTTGTCTAGGGTAAGTTATGGGCTTTTCCCTGGAAAATCTAATTCTGGGAGCTGAGGAATGAAGCTACAGAGTTTTCAAAACCTTTTGGGGAATCACAGAAGTGCAAGGCTTCCTCCTTCCCTGCACAGATGCAGAAGGGAAGAAGAGAGGTCTTGCCCTTGAAAGAACATCGGCTAGTCGCCATTGCCTTTAGTGGAGGAGGGGTGGGGTCTTTGTTTATTTTGTTTGGGGTTGTGATTTCTTTTCTTCTTTGATGGAAAAACTGGCTTCACATGTTTTTCTTTTCCATCTCTGACCAAACTCTACACTTTTTTCTTTCTTCTTTCTTCTTCCTTCCCTCCCTTCCTTCCTCCCTCCTTCCTTCCTTCCTTCCTTCTTTCTTTCTTCCTCTCTTTCTCTTCCCCCTGGAAGATTGGGTGTAGCCCAAAATAAGTTAAGAAATTCCACACTACCCTTCTTGGAGGAAACTATTGAAAATAGGATGTCAGTGTTTAATGAAGCACCTGCGGGACATGGACCCACCTGGGGAAAAGCGGAACTGAAACAAAGATCATTAAGTGAGCCAGGCGTCTGCAGTGGAAAGACTGCAGGAGTCTACTCAGGATCTGCACAGCTTGTAGGCAAGCAGAGGGAGTACAGACCACACAATCTGAGGGTAATGGGGAGCCCTGTAGGATTTTGAGAAGACGGGCATGTGGCACAGAGAACATTTCAAATTTGAAGCCAACTTCTGCTCCTACACCCTATCTCGAAATCCAAAGCAAGCAAGAGAACGTAGTAGTGGTATGACATAGTATGGCTTGTGTTTTTAGAAAGTCATCGTAGGCGCTGAGTGGAAAATAGATGAGAACTGGGATAAGAAGAAAGGAAATTAGATGAAAAGAGCTCAGGCAAGGAAGGTCTTAGAGGACCAGTGAGGACCACTGTTGTCTTCACTGGGGTGGTGATGAAGATGGTAGGCAAGGTGGATTTGAAATTTTGATTAGAAAATCAATGTCCCATGCCAATGGAATTAAAGTGAAAGAAGTCACAGGCGATCCTTGAGTCCTGGGGTGAGCAACTGGAGGCAAGGGGGAGGCCTTTACTGAGATGGAGCAGATGGGAATCTGGGAAAGCTGACAAGATTCAGTAGGAAGCCAGGAGCTTTCAGGGCAGCCTTGAACTAGGGTTGATGGACAGAACTGGGTGTGAAGCATGCCCACTGAGGGGTAGGACTCCAACTCTTTGTATGTTCCCACTAGCTCTGCCTCCTCACTCTCCTTTGCCGGTTCCATCCCATTGTTTAAGGTCCGAATGTCACAGTGATAAGGACCCAGTCTTCAGGAGAATTGGCTTCCGAGACTGAATGTGTTGTAAGCTCTGTCTGCTGCTGGCTCCATGGACTCCTGACTCCAGACTTCTGGGCTTTCAGCAGCTCGTCTTCTGCAGCTGTACTTTTAGTAGACATCTCGGGATTACCATGTGCCCTGACTCACCGAAAAGCCCTGTTTCTGTATTTTCCCCAATTTTGTGTCAATCCTTGGAGCTACTGAGGCCAGACACTCAGCATCCAGCTGAAGTTCTGTTTGTTGCTATTGTTCTCTACCTTACAACCGAAGGCCTCTGCCTGGAATCCAGCTACATGTCCCTTCTCCTGCTGTAACCACCCTTCCAGCCAGCACAGCCTGTGTCTAGGTCACTGAAGGGCTATAGGACTTCCTCCAACCCACCAGCGGTAAATAATGACACAGAGACTTTTATAAGTCTAAAGTTGAGGACTTCACCTGGGCAGATTCTCAGC
Organism: Meriones unguiculatus; assembly: GCF_030254825.1. Lineage (NCBI taxonomy): Eukaryota > Metazoa > Chordata > Mammalia > Rodentia > Muridae > Meriones > Meriones unguiculatus. The sequence goes on from NC_083363.1 coordinate 25,670,262, forward strand.
TACCGTCTAGACTTGACCCAACTATTCTTGCCTATGACCTCTGCTCCACTCTGCCCTTCTGCTCTCTTCTGTGTCTGTTCCAAAACCTTCATATTTGCCTTCTTATCCCAGACTTCCTCTCTCTCTCTCTCTAGAAGCTCTGTCCTCTACTTCCTGCTCCAGATATTGGTCATTAGCTCTTTATTATAACCAAACAGCAGTAACAGAACACTTGAACATCTTTTAGAGTGCCTCTAGGTAAATGAGGAAAGGCAAACATTCACAAACTAGAACACCCAGTAGTGGGACACAGAATTGACAATAGCAGTATCCTGCCAGCACTGAGTTCTCTGTCAGAACAGTCCAGAGACGTTTCCTCACACAATGTGAAGGAAGGTTACTCCAACACAGGGCCTTCCTCACTGGCCCCCCTCGGTTTTTCTCTTTTTAGTCTGTCTCAGCACAATGTCCACAGCACTGGCCCAATGGCCCCACTGTTCTCAATTCTCATGTTTCCACTCTGCCACATTCTGGGTCATACTAAGACCCTGTTGAGAACAATTTAGCTAGCTGCTCTCACTACCCACGTGACCTTCTCACTGCTCTGCTCTGGCCATGGCACATTCTCAGTGAGGTCTTCTCTGACTTCTTATTTGAAATTCTAAGCCTCCGGGCACTCCCCCCTCTACTCTTTACCTTCTCTACTGCACATGTACACCCAACACTTCTCTTACTGTTTTTTCTTTCTGTATGTCTCTTGCCGCCAACTATAAACTCCATAAAAGGCTCTTTGCCTACCTGTCCCCTGTCTTGTGTCTCTCCCAACAGATACTCAGTACCTATTTGTGGTGTAAAGGGGTTACAACAGGAGACTGTCTGCTCCTTTTCATCTGCTTCCTTCTAACTTTTTATTAAACTGTTGTAATTTCTGCATGTTCATATAGGATATAGGGCAGAGTGAAAGCCAATGGGCAGCAGTCTAGGCTCATGGCTTCTCCACAAGCTGTTTGACCTAGGTCATGTCAATTAGTTTTTCTGAGTTTTGATCTCTTTGCTAATAAAATGGAGAAAGCCTGCCCTGCCTATCACAGGTGGCTAAGATGCTACAGAGTAATGTGTGAGGGACCATTGTCTTAGTCTCTTATTTTGCGAAAACAAATATCTGGGGCTGTATTCACACAGAAAGGACATTTACTTCATAGTTTTAGAGGTTGGAAGACTACGATTAGGTGGTAAATAATGACACAGAGACTTTTATAAGTCTAGAGTTGAGGACTTCATCTGGGAAGATTCTCAGATTCTGTCTGTTTGACCTCTGGTTAGAGCCTTCAGATCATATCACAACATGGTAGAAACACATATGACAGAGAGGGAGGTCACATGGCAAGGTGAGAAACCGGTATCTGGGAAAGAGGCCAGGCCAGCTCTTTTGTAATAACCCATTGTCTCAGGAAGTAATCCATGGGATTCACCCTCTCTCCTTCAAAGGAGCATTACATCATTTGTGATGGAGGAATACCATTACCTACCTACCTTCTACTGGACCTCACTTTTAACAGCTCTTTCATTTCAATACCACTGGGGACCAAACTCGCAACACACCAGTCTTTATGGTTACGATGAAAACCATTCCTAATTCAATACTATAACGTAATATGTGTGACCACCTCGTTGAATTCTCATATCAAGTCAGTGAAATTGCAGTATTGAATTCATTTCACTGAGATGCACCCCCAAATTAAATGGTTTGTTCAACCATTAAACAACAGAACTAGCCTTTGAACCTAAATGTTTTCTTTTTAAAAGAATCTTATTTTGTTTATGTCTATATATGTGCATGTGTGTGCCGTTGTTCATGGCAGATATCCTAGGAATGGAGGTACAGGCAATTGGAGCCTCCTAATGTGGACTGTGGGTGGTGGGAACGGAACTCACGTCCCCTGAAAGGGGAGTGCTTCTTCCTAATGAACTCTCTCCAGTCCCTGAACACAAGCACTTCACTTCTATGTCCTGAGCAGTTGTCCCATTATGCTCAAAATCAGTTAATGACTGTGTGCAGAGATGAAGAGGATTTGACCCAAGGTGAAACTGTTGCTTCTGCAGTTTTTTTCCCCGACTGTTATTTAATGTAGTATTTCCCTGACAGTATTCTCTGTGCCCTTCTTTGGATTCAAATAGGCACACAGTCCTGTTTCCCACAGGCAAACAACCTTCAGGCCACTCTACCCAGTGAACGAAAGCCTGTCATGGGTCTCTCTGGCTTTTGTCGTGTGTCTGACTAAGCAAGGGTAGATGGCTTCCTCAGGTTGAGACACCAGTCCTCAGTCAAGTATTTGTTGACAACTACAGAGATGAAGACTGGACTAAGCTGCAAACACCTGCTTCCCAAACAGCCAAGCTATGCTCTTTTCTTTGTGTTACGGTCTTTCTGTGTTAATGAGTTTGTTAATGTGCTTTAATTAGTGTTTACTGAAAAATAGCTGCACACAGATTAGTCTTGTGAGAGACTTAGCCAAAATGTTGAGGCAATTTGTTCCTTGTATAAAGCAGCTAATAAGTGAGAAGTACTCTGTAAAGGTTGGAAAAGGACATTAAGTTGGTTTTTAAGAAATAGAACTTTGTTTCTACAGGAAAAGAAATGATTTATTTAAATAGGTAGATTGAAATATTAAAATAGCAATCCCCTCCTAACTCAGGTACCGGATGATTTGCATATAACAAAACTGGATAGTGGCAATCTGATTGGAAGCCATGGCATCCACCAAGAGGGGAGGTCTACAGAGATCCTGAAAGAACTTGAAATCACTTGTAAATTTCATTAAGTGTTTTGGTTCCCTTCAAACCTATGCATTATGTATCAACTTTTGTTTCTGAATTCTGGCCTCAGGCAAATTGCCAATGTCACAACCAAATGAGGGTTTTAAAATTCTCATAAACCACTCCCTCTTCATTTGGGAGGATTTTCACTTCCAGAGGAGGAAAGTGAACGTTATTGGATTGTTATTCAATCTGGGCTTCATCTGTAAGTTAATTTTTCTCTGTATAAATGTAGGGACCTCTGGATGAGGTCTCCTTGCAGCTGTTGTAGGTTGAAGGAACATCCTCTTCAACCTACCTCTCAGAGGTAGCCTGTATGTGAGCTGAGTCGGGTTCCCACCTCAATGCAGAACTCAGATTCTAGAAAGGAGTGAGATAGGGTGTGGCACAGCTCGATGGGGGGCTTAGGCTCCGGTGTTCTGCAAAGTAGGGGGTATCATTAATGTATTGTGTTTTCAAATAGCTAGGAAGGAAGATGAATGTTCTCATCACAGTGACATGGTGAGTGTTTGCAAGGCTGAATATGCGTATGCCCAATTTAATCATCACATTAGGCATGTCTCTATAAAAACTTCACATTGGAAGCCACATATGTTCAATTTTATGTATCAGTTACAAGTACCTAAAGTCAAAACTAACCAATCAGGTGATTGATAACGATCCCTATTTCCTGATCTATGGATTTTACAAACGAAATTTGAGCCCTGTGAGCCACACAAATGCTGCCTGGTAGGAATTTCGTGAATGAGGGCCTCAGAAACAGTTTTGTATCAGAGGCCCTGAGACCAAGGTGTAACTCCAAGCACCTGGTGCTTTCCAGCACGATGAATAGCACCAGAAAGCCAGCCTGCTTTCAGGAGATTAGTCTTCCAAGTCTAGCATCTGTGTCCATCTAGTAATTAGTCATCCTTCTGATTACCCATGATGCTTTTCCTACTTGTTCTTTAGTTTTGTTTTTTGTTTGTTTGTTTGTTTGCCTTTAGTTCACAGTGTGTTTTGTGATGGACCTTGGAGAGGCAAAACCTAACAGCCATTAAGATCTGCCTGCAGAGGAGACAGCAGCAGGAGAGACATATACAAATGACAAGTATCCCAAAACGAAAAATCAGAGGTCAGGTTGTTGTCCTTCAGGTCGTCTGAAGTGAAAGGGCAGAGCCGCTTCTGTGTGAAGGGATATATACAGACTACAAGTCCTACTGAGCACTGCCTGTCACCCAAGCATCCTAGAGGCAATTGGGAGAGGAATTGCCTAGAGCAGACCGGCTTATGGGTATATTTTTGGAGAATTGTCTTGATTGCTAATTGATATAGAAGGCCTTACACCACTGTGGGCAGCACCATTCTCTAAGATGGTTTGAGCCTTCAAGGAAGCCAGCAAGCAGCAGTCTGTCATGGTCCCTGCCTCAAGTTCCTGCTTATGTTCCTTCCCTGGCTTCCCTCAGTGGAGGAGTGTGGCCTGCAAGCTGAAACAAACCCTTCTTCCACTAAGTTGATTTTCGTTAGAGAATTTTATCATTCACAGAAAGGAAACTAGAACACTACACAACAGTCCAAAAGCTCGTGACTAAAGTCAGGCATTACCCCCTCTGAGCAATGTCCTGTGATGGCACCTCTGCCCCTTTCTAGCCTCCCCCAGAGTGTCCCTCCTCCATGTACTACCGCACCGTACCCAGTCTTCTGCCTCCATGGGTCCCCTCACTGCCACCACCACCCCCTGTGTACCGACGGCTGAGTGTCCTAAGGGAAAGGTCACATCTCACTCTTGGCATCCACATCTCCAGAAGTCTGAGAAAGGCTGAATGAACACTAACTGGATATGTGAGTGGAAGCCAGTATTGAGAGCGACACCTCCACCCCCATGGAAGGCACTTCCTCCCCCACACCGTGCCAAGAACGAGTAACACGGGAGTGTATACTTCTACTTTACAAATGGAAACATGGTGCTAGGGAGACAGCTCAGCAGTTAAGCCCTTGCTGTATACCCATGAGGTTCCCAGCTCAGATCCAAGCACCACGCAATCAGTGGACATGCAGTACAGATCTGTAACCCCATCTCTGGGAGAGGCGGAGACAGGAGGATTGCTGGAACTTGCTGGCTGGTTTCCAGCCTAGCCTAAAAAAAACCTGCCCCCACCCTTTCTTAAAGAAATAGGTGAAGGGTAGCAGCAAAGACCATGTGATACCCTCATTTGGCCTCTGTATATTCAAACATATACGTACACATAAGTGAATAAACCTTTTTCTATGAAAAAATATTTAAAAATACAAACACTCCTTAATGTACAGTGGAGATAAATCCTGCTAAACCCATGCATGCTGTGAGACTGTGATTTGTGTGGAAAATGCATCAAATACATCTCACCTGCCCAGCATCCCGGCCTCCCGGGCCACTGTAGGGCAAAGCTCTCTGCTGTAGGTCAGGACTCCACGGAAGATCCCACCAGGGAATATGAAGGATGTGAGCAATTGGCAATATTAATTCCAGGTCTGGAGAGGTGGCTCAGGGCTTAAGAGTACTTGCTGCTCTTCCAGAGGATCCCAGTTCAGTTCCCTGGATAGTCTGCTCACAACTATCCATAATTCCACTTCTAGGGGATCCCTCTTCTAACCTCAGGCACTAACCACACTAACCACAGGAGGATGAAATCATACACATTATGCAGACTAAACTCTCAAGCACATAAACAAGTAAATCTAAAAATAGTTTTCAATTAACTCAAAATCAAACACATAGTGAATCTGAAATGTTCCTGGTGGAGCTTGCTTGAGTTGCATCATGGGACTTCACTGTAGCATTGGCTCCGGAGGTGCCATGTGCACACTTTGCACCACACAGGCTGCCACACACCGCACACACACACACATGCTGCCACACACACACACATGCTGCCTCACACACACACATGCTGCCACACACACACATGCTGACACACACACACACACACATGCTGACACACACACACACACACACACAAACACGCTGCCCCCACACACACATGCTGCCACACACACACACACACACACACACACACACACACATGCTGCCTCACACACACACATGCTGCCACACACACACACACACACACACACATGCTGCCTCACACACACACACACACGCTGCCCCCCACACACACATGCTGCCACACACACACACACACACATGCTGCCTCACACACACACACACACACATGCTGCCTCACACACACACACACACATGCTGACACACACACATACACACACACACACATGCTGCCACACACACACACACACACACACATGCTGCCATACACACACACACACACACACACACACATGCTGCCTCACCGCACACAGTCAGGGAAGGCTGCATGAAAACGCTCTTTTCCCTCTTCCCAAGGAACAACACCTGATAATCACGTAGGACAGCTCTACAAACTATGATGTGTATTTTCTTTTCTCTCTGCAGTTGAATTTTCGTGGCCAGAATGGGGAAGCAGAACAGCAAGCTGCGCCCTGAAGTCATGCAGGACTTACTGGAGAGCACGGACTTCACGAAGCATGAGATCCAGGAGTGGTACAAAGACTTCTTGAGAGACTGCCCCAGTGGACACTTATCAATGGAAGAGTTTAAGAAAATATATGCGAACTTTTTCCCTTACGGGGATGCTTCCAAATTTGCAGAGCATGTCTTTCGTACCTTTGATGCAAATGGAGACGGGACAATAGACTTTAGAGAGTTCATCATAGCCCTGAGTGTGACCTCGAGGGGCAAGCTGGAACAGAAGCTGAAGTGGGCCTTCAGCATGTACGACCTGGACGGTAACGGCTACATCAGCAAGGCAGAAATGCTGGAGATCGTGCAGGTAGGGGCCCTGGCATGTTAGAGGGAGAAGCATGTGTCACAAGAAAGACCCAAGAGGCACCGGGAGAATTGGGACTGAGTGTGTAATCTGGTGTGTTTCTGAGACAGTTAACTTTTTGAAAAGTTTAAATTTGCATGCCCAAAAATGGCATAAAAATCTCCACTGGTCAGAATTTCCTGCAAACCCAGAAGCTGCAACTCTGCTGCCTGCACATGCTCTCCTGTCAGCAGTCACCTGGGCTTTGGGGTGGCTCCCACACTGCAGAGAGACAGGGCTCTCCCTGGTGGCCACCCTTGTTATAGTCTTCCCATTGGTCAATATAATGACCTGCTCAGTCGTAGAGTTTGCGGTCACGTCTTCTGAAGTTGCGTGAGTAACAAAGCCCTGGCTTGGGTCCCCACCTGCGTTTTTCAGGGACCACCTCTGTGGCTTTGATCAGCAGTCAACTCAAGCAGTGTCTCCACCTGTAAAGTGGGACTGCCTGTCATGGGGCTCGTTTAAGTTTAGATTTACCTCCCCATGTGAAATGCTGTCTTAGTTACCGTTCTGTTGTGAAGAGATACTGTGACCAAGACAACTCTCATAAAAGAAAGCATTTAATTGGGGGCTTGCTTACAGTTCTGGAAGGTTAGTCCGTGATCATCAAAGTAGGAAGCAAGCAGACAGGCATGGCGCTAGAGCAGTAGCTGAGAGCTTTGCATCCTGATCCATAGGCATCAGGGAGAGAGAGACTGGACCTGGTGTGGGCTTTTGTACCCTCAGAGCCCAACAAGACCACACCTCTTAAACCTCTCTAAACAGTTCCACTGTGGACCAAGATTTCAAACATATGAACCTATGGGTGCCATTCTTATTCAAACCACCACAAATGCCCAGGACCAAACACATAGTCAAGATCACTGTTCTTAATTTACAGCTTTGTAGGGTCTAGACTCTTTATCCTATCCAGGATGCAAATACAGAGAGCTTCTTCATTTTACTAAGAAACGCTGAGTTTGGCCTCCCCAAACCACTCAGTTTGAGTAAATTCACTGAAGCAAACAGGAGAAGGTGGTGCTGGTAGGCTCGTGGTAATGGCAGCTTGCTGAGCAGTGGGTGGGGTCTGGGGACAAAGCTAAGGAGATTCACTGAGGGCTCAGGAGAGACTTGGAGAGCTTCTGCTACCGCCATTACTAAGAACTAGATGATGACAGAGACCACGGGAGCTGGCTGCCGTTCACCTCTAGGTAGGTGAGGGAAGCTCGGTAGAGAACCACGTGGTGGAGGTGGGTCAAGGGCGTGGGTTTTGGATTCTTGGAGGGCTCAGCTCAGAGGTCACATTCATTGCAGGGCTTCTGGGCAAATGTCCTATTGAGATAGAGCTGCTGCCCTGGGAAAATGGTAGCATTGGGTAGGAAGGGATGGAACAAGGAGATGAAAGAAGTCAGCTGCTGTAGGAATGGGGTTAGGATAGAGGATGGCTAGCTTGCGGAGAATGTTGGGGACCATGACAAGGGAAACTGGACAGAGCTGAAAAGACTACAATAGAGCTGTGACTGAACAGTAGTCATGTTCAGGTGGAGCCTGCATGAGCAGTTATAGCACAAACGTTAGGAAGATGCAAGATGAGGGTTTCTGGTGACACTGCCTCAACCAGGAATCGCTCTCCAAGCACTTCTCTCTTCTGAATGGCCACCAGTGGCTCTCCTTCCACCAGAGGGTAACAGGCCATACCAAAATAATCACTCAGTGATATAGATCTTAAGCATTTCTCCTCCTCTGCAGAGGGGGACAGCTAATGTAAAAGATGGACAGATAAAGGGGTGGGCTTGAGAGATAGTTTAGTGGCTAAGACCACTGACTGCTTTTCCAGAGGACCAGGGTTCAATTCCCAGCATGGTGGTTCCCAACAGTCTGTCACCAGAGTCTCAGGAGATACACTGTCCTCCTCTAGCGTCCACAGGTACTGCAAGCACAGGACATACATGCACCCAAAGCACCCATATTGTACAATAAAGCAGAATATTAAGAGAAAAGTATTCATTATTCCATCCTACCCTCAATTTTTTTTTATTTTTAAAAATTTTTTGTGGGTAGGACAGTTTCTTAAATGATATATTTCTTGATAATTTTTAATATGATGATTTTTAAATTATATATTTCCTGGTCCTCTTACCATGCATTAAAAATATTCAGTTACTTCTGTAAAGTGTATGTTATTTTCTACCTTGCCATTTTCATCTTGCAGAGTAACACAAGTATTTCTGTGTTTATAATGATGTCTTATAAAAATATTTAATAAAATGCATAATAATCCTACAGTATATTAAAATTACTTAATTTTCTACTGTTGGATATTTAGGTTACCTCCAGTTTTCATTATAAATGATTTATCCTTTAAAAATAAAATAAATCTGCCAGGTACAGTGGTGCATACCTGTGATCATTTCAGGCCAGTCTGATCTACAAAGTGAGTCCAGGACAGCCAAGGCTACACAGAGAAATCATGTCTTAAAAAAAAAGTCAATCTTTCTATATAAAGTTTTTCTATATAAAGTTTTTCTTTCCATTCTTAGGATGGAATCCCAAAAGCTGGGTCAATATTTCTAAGATCTCTTGATACATCTTATCTTATCAAAGTAGTTTTTCTAATGCCCCCACAAGTGGAGGTAGGACAACTGCTTATCATTTTGCATCTTAGATTTTCCTTATTTTTTGATAGTTAAACAAAAATTAAAATTCCAAGGTTTGATTTCTGTAACTATAATGAATGCCTGAAACAATCGACTTATAAGGAGGTTTGTTTTGACTTACAGTTTTGTAGATTTCGTCCGCTCTGTGAGTCTGGGCCTGTGGCAAAACATTACATCAGGGTTGGGAGTGTGAAGCAGAGAAAAACCATTCACCTCATGGCCAGCAAGCAGTGAAAGAGAAAAAGACTGAGGTGCCGCAGTCTCCTTTGAAGACTCACTCGGACTACCTGAAGATGAGCCCAGCAGGCCCCCTCTTAGAGAGTCTACCACTTCTCAGCAGGGCCAGACCTTCAGGCACAGAGCTTCGGGAACACATGACATTCAGTTGTAGCTTTCATCCTAACTAGGCTTTTTTGCTATTATGTGTTGTTTTACTATTTGGTATTTACTATTCTGTACTGGGAACAGAACCAGGGGCTTCATGAGTACTAGGCAAACTCCCACACACCCCAGCGCGGACTTTGCTGCATTCCAGGCCTTTCTATCTCAGAGCGCTGGCCTCTGCCCTTGGAAGAGTGGAAAGGGCTATTCTCATTTTGGACAAAACTTCTTCCTAACTGGAATCTGAAACAGAAATGCCCAAGAGCCATGGTGTTATCTTCTAATGTTTTGTTTTTTGTTTTGGTTTGGTTTTTGCCCAATTTTCCTGGTGGTTTTTGCAGCCATTGTTGATGAACCTGTAGATAGCAAGACTGTAAGGAACATGAGCTTAGGAGAATGGAGATGCAGCTATGCACTCATCTTCTATCCATAGCTCAGGAAAGGCCCTGGCAAGGGGAACAGTGTTCAGGAAGGTCACATTGCCCCGTGCTTTGGAATGTGGCTTGGAAGAGCAGGTAGGAGAACGCTGGGACATGCAGAACACAATAGCAGACCCCAGACCCTGAAGGGTCTTCCACCATGTTCAAGCCTGGTGAGAAACATGAAGGTGTGCTCAACCTGATGGAGGCCTGCCCCTCACTGTAAAGTGCCCTAGGCCACTCTCAGGCCCTCATAAGTGTCCAGACCTGAACTTCAGACATGTGTGTGTAAGGCTGAGGTTCTTAAGAAGCCTGTCAATAGAAGACTCAAATTCTTCAACCGTTGGACACCCCCATGCCTTTGATGGTTAATACTCATGGCTGCGAACACCACATCACCTGAAGTGACTTTAGATCATCGAAGAGATTAAATTAAATCTCAAACCATTTTCATACCCAGGGCTATTTTGCAAGCTGACAGTCCACACAGTCCATCACATTCTTAGGCTGATCCCTATCATCAGTTATTTGGGATGAACTGGAATTCAGTGTAGGACCTCACTGAGCTCCACAGTCTGGTTTTGTTTTTGTTTCTGTTTTTTGTTTTTTAATCTTTTATTCCTTCCTTTTTGAAAGCCTACATTCTCTAAGCCCTGTCACAGGAAGCTATTTGTGGGGATATTCTTGTCTTTGTCCTAGCTGGTCTGCACCACTTAGGAAAACATTGATTTACTTCAAAGCAGTAACTGTCTGCTGAGTGTCTGTGGTAAGCTGGGCAAACAGCTGTTCGGAAGCAGGGAGGTGGGGCCAGCTATGCTAGGGAGCACCATAAACGGACTAAGGGTCTCATTGTTGAAGGAACACTTGTAGCTTAATAACAATCTCTGAAAGTAACTTCCTAGCTGAATCACCATCCCTTCAAGACTCAGCAATTCAAGCCATTTAATGGGGAATGAGGGGAGGAAAATTTATGATCATTTACCTAAAAATGCTGACAGGGTCAGGGCGTAGACCAGGATGAAATGAAAATGAGTCTTTAATTAGGTTTTGCATAGAGATGGAGGGACGTACGCTGTTCAGAAATCATCCATTTGTTGTACTTAGATCTTTCCCTCGACTTAGTTTTGGAATAGCATTAGTGACAAAAAGGCTAGAATTCATTTCCTGATATTGGTATGAAAGACTAGAATTTACCACACTACCATGAATTCTGTGCTAAAGCCAGCTGAATTAGTCTTTATGGCTGCTATAGCAAGGAGCCCCAAAGCTCATGGCTTACAAGCCCACAAATATATTATCTTATAGTTCTGAAAGTCTGACCTCAGTTTCACTGGACTAAAATTAAAGTGTGCTTATGGTTGTGTCCCCTTCTGGAGCTATTTGGAGAAAAGATTTCTCATCTGCCCCAGTTCTTAGAAGAAGTTTACATTCCCAGGCCTGCTCATTCACCTTCAAATCCAGCTGCACAGATGCTGGCTCCCTGGGACTGCAACCCTGATCGTCTCTTCCATTCATGCATGCATTTGTATAGTTATGAATGTTAATCATTGGTTCTTGTGTTTTCCGGGGCCATGTGTGGAATCCAGGTGTACCCTCCCATCTCCAGATCTGTGATTGATTCATCCAGTTTTGAGAAGTCTCTTTGCTATGTAAGGTAATACAGCTCCAGGCTTCAAGCGTCAGGACACGGACATCCACGGGGGGGGAGGGGCGTTCATTACTCAATCTACCACATATGCTGGAGGACAGTTGTGGCTCTTTTTAAAGAAAACTATTTATTTTCACTATTTTTTGATGTATCATCATCTGGATGAATAAATTAAAACATCTGTGAATTTGGTTTAGAGCCTTAAATGAACACTTCTTTTTTACAGTTATGTGTCTGATTTCCTGTTAGTTACAAATTTAGGATCCTGATTTAGGCTGGTTTTTAGTATTGTACCGAAGCACTTCCTGCAGCTTAAAGCAGGCTGAAATGGGGACCTTTCCCCACCATACTCTGGATTCTCTGCTCTCCATGGGAACAGCTGCCTGTCACTTTATGAGGAAGGAAATTCCTTTCTTCCTCTCATAGTTTCAGCTCCCTGCCCTGCTCGGGGGCAGTCTAAATGCCCACACACCCGCCATGGCACAGGCTGAGTCTACGGAAAGGGCCAAGTGATACCTGAAAGACATCACCAGTTCTCCTGTGGCCTAGAACTTCCTGGAGCTGTCAGAGACAGAATCTGGGATTGGAATACAGCATCCAGTGTAAGAGATGGGGTGACGCTTGCCTCCCGTCTGTTCGCACGTAGTCACTGAGCAAGGCCGATGTGACGGCAGGACTGTCATTGGTTACAGGGACAGGTGTCAGCCTCATAACTCAACGTGAGCAACAAGTGCAGGCAACAGCCACCTTTACCCAAAGTAAAGATGATGGCTAGGCATCTTGAGGAAAGCAGGCCAATGTCCCCTTCTTTTTAAAACTTCAGGTTCCCCTATCCTCCTTTTGCATCTATTATGTGCTCCTTGCAGGTCCCTTAAGAAGAAATTTAACCATGAGTCTACTTTCTTGACTAGACAGTGGAATGCACAAACCATCTAGTTCCTTCTGGATGCTATGTTTTTGTCTATCAAAGTTTTGGTCTGTAGACTTATGGTTTTTATCAGATTTGGAATGTTTTTAGTAATTATGCTTTTGGCTCTCTCAGTCTTTAATTATGGACATACTGTACAGCCTGAAGCCCACACACAATCCACCAGTGTGCTGCATTTCAGATGCTAACTGTTCTCCCTTTCATCTTGGGTAACTTAGCCTCATGTCTACATGAGTACTTGTTTTACTAGTAGATCTGATTTACCATCAATCTCACTCTGTGCATTTTCCACCTCAAACATTGTAAAATTCATTGCTAAAAATTCAAGTTGGGTTCTTTTTAATGTCTTCTCCCATCTCTTTTGGGGAAAGATGGAGCACATTTTTGTATGGGTTTAAATGGCCTTCTGCTAATTATAACATCTGTGGCAGTTCTGGGCCACTGGATGGAGTTACTCCTCCTTCTGTGTGGATGATACTGCTTCCTTAGGAGACTGATAGCTTTGGGTGGGAGGGCTTTGGGTGTGAATTTTACCCGTTGAGAGGTATATTTTGTAAATATAAATTCTGTCCAGCTTTTTAATGTCCTTATGCTTTGTTCTGAGAAGTAGTTAAGTTACTTGGAAATGGCTCGAACTTTCCAGATCTTGGTTTTAAAATTTGAGCAGGGATCATTGGGACTAACTATTTCCCAGTAGACAGACCCCACAAATCAGGAGGTTTTCCATGGATGGTGACATTCTTCCTGACCACAGCTGACAGTCAGGCTCTCCTCATCCATCTTCCCATTTGATTCTTTCAACCCTGTTTTTTGCTAGTTCTCATTCCTCTGCACAGGAACTCAGCCAGACATGCATGGGGAGCCTCAACAGTGCTCTGTGTGGTTTTCTCCTTTACACTGTCTTTGAATGACTAAACACCTTGGTCTGTCCACCTGCCAGTGAGTCTATAAAGCTCCTTCCATAGGGGTGAGTCAGTCACTGTCACAGCATCACAGTGGAGATGTCCAGGGCTTACTTCTTCTGGTTCTAGTTTCTCAGGAATCACTGTCATTGGCTGCCTAATTTACAGATCTTATAAGCTTATACATCAGGTTCGATGTATTTCGTCTTTGTCAAATCAAAATATTCTTCAACCATTTCTTGTGTGTATATGAACCATTCTGATTACTCACACCTTGATCTCTATTACCTCCTTCCTGTCCTCATACCTACCCTCCCCCCATGTAAGTTGTTTTCCCATTTTCATGGTTTTTTTGCTTTGTGACCCGTTGGCTTTAACCAGTGCTATCTATGGAACATGTATTGCCTTTGGTTTCTGTTGGTGATGGCTTTAACTGGGAGGGTAGTCCAGTCCCTGAGAATCCTGGTTGGAAGTAACCTTCTCTGTTTCCATTTTCACATTCAGTCTGAATGCCTGTCTCTCTGCCACCTGTGAGTTTCTTGACCTGGACCATGCTTTCCTTTTCTAAATCTGAAAGATATTGTGTGGTCCCTGTGCTTATCACAAAGCCAGCATGCATTCATCAACCAAAGCAAGTACTAAGCCACAAAACATACACAGATGAATAAACATCCTATATTGAAGCAATGTAGATTCCACTGGGAAGAGAAAACTCATGGAGAAGCATCATGGGTCTTGGATCATTAGTTCTGCCAAGAAGGAGAGGGAGAAGAACAGAGGATTCCAGGAGAATGTGTTAACATCAGACTTGGTCTTGGCTCAGAGAGACTCTTTTTGGGGTGCTGATTTTACCAATGCTTTGTAACAAAAGGATTGGTCAAACCAGTTTGGGAAGTGCTGGATTCAACTTAGAGGGCATCTTCAGTGCAGAGATTCTAAGGGCCTTTTTAACATTTGTGCTGTGGTATTCTTACCCTTCTTTAATACTTGTAAGCTTCATTTTCACAGATCTCTCTTCATTTCTATTTCATTCATTTGTTCACATTTTATAATATATTAATTTTACAAAAAAATTGACTCTGGTCAAGTCAGAGACTTTCTCATTATTCTTCTATTAAAACTTGATTTTATTTAAAGTATAAGAAATATACATTGTTCAATCTCTGTAATCAGAAGTGGAAAGGTAGCCTATCTCTGCACTTGAGCCCCTAAGTACTCTACTTTCTACATGAACTAAAAGTCAGTGTTGTCTGCTATTATATTTGAAAAGCTACAGATAGGTAGAATTGAAGTATTTCAACATAAATATGAGCTATGGACTCAGTCAAAACTAGCACACAGTGCATCAAAGGGTGCTGGCACAGAAGCCCCTGGGGTGGTGCTAGGGACCACCAGCACTCAGTAATTTTTCAGTTAATTCTCTCTGTCCTAATACATTTCAGTCAGCATAAACCAGTGTTTCTCACCTTGTTTGGTCTTAGGGCATCTTGAAAGACATTTCTTAAAAAGAGCTGTAGGGGCACGTTGGCACTGGCTCACACCTTAATCCCAGGGCTCGGAGGGAAGAGGCAAGCAGATCTCAGAGTCTGAGGCCAGCCTGATTTACAGAGAGGATTCCAGGACAGCTAGGGCTCCACAGAGAAATACGATCTTGGGAGAGAAGAAAAAACAAAACAAAACAAAACAAAACAAAAAACTTTAGTGAAAGCACTGTATCGCAGAGTTTGTCCCGCTTATGTGTGTATAGCTTTAATTTCCACACACTTGGTTCTATAGATTATCTAATGTCTATCACCTTTAAATGATAAAAAGGCATTTTTGCTGGCCTTTTAAATAGTAAGCTGTTGTGTAGGAAGCAAGAGTCGGTTTATAAATCTGTACTTAAGATCTTCAAAGTTCTCAGGCTTGTATGGGGAAAAATATGCAAAATGGACCGACCCTATTTTGAACAGGAAAAACTGATAGTTTATTTTTTCCTAAGTAAAAACCTTCATGAAATGTAGTATAAGAATGAGATGTCATTTATGGAGAGGGAGCAAGAGGGGCTGAAGAAATGACTGACTGGTTAAGATCACTGCTCTTCAGAGGGTAGAGATGGAGTCCCAGCCCACATGGCAGCTCACAGCATTCTCTAACTCTACTTCAAATGGATCTGATGCCCTCTTCTGGCCTTTGTGGTCACCAGGCAAACACTCATGCACATAAATAAAAAATGTTTCAAATAATAAAATAAAAGAGGAGATGGGAATGCTGTTCTCTTGTCAGAAATGGTACTCAAATACCTCAGCAGGACATGGTGACGGACACTGATGTAGTTTACCTTTCCAGCTGAATGACTTATATCATTCCAGCATGTAGACACCGACTGCAGTTTAAAATTATTACCAGAAAAGGTTTTCAGGGTCTCTTATCCTGGTGTAGAAATCTTTCTAAGTAGGATGCTGTTCCTTATCTGCAATCCACAGACAGCACTGCTCAGCTAACCTCCGCTGCCATCAGAGAGCACTGAATGTCTGGTGCTTTATAGGAAGACTCTAAATTCTCTGGTGAAAAGAGTCGCTTTGGTGTCTTTCAGAGAAAACGCCTCGATTCTTAAAATTGTGCCTGGCCTTGGTCGATCCACAGCCCTGTCAATCCAGATGTGACTGTTTCTAAGAGTTTGTTCCTTCAGGATGGAAGGAATGGAGGGAGGGAGGAAGGAGGGAAAGTAAGGAGGAGTGAGGAAAGACCACAAAGAGGAAGGCCACAGTGAGCCTAACAGGGAACAACCTTACTGGGCTTCTGAGTGTCCCAAAGGTCCACATATACCCAGGGACAGCGTCCTTCTAACATGACTTAAAAATAGGCTACCTCTGCCAAGTCTTCACTGACATTGCTAAAACTAACATGTGGAAGCAGCTTGGTTTCTCTATGGCTTAATCCCATTAAGTTTGGGGGAAATGGTGATAATAAAAGACATGGTTTGCCTCAGAGCACTGGTTGGGACTGTGTCTTTTCTCTTGAGGCTCTAGAGCCCTAGACTGAAGCTCAACAGTAGTCAGTTTTGGTTGTTCCTGCTCTGGGGAACAGAAGGAAGCCATCATCCCTCCAAGCTAAGCTTGTGAGACTGACACCACTAGGGCCTGAAGCCCCACCCACCCTATCTTCTCTGTCCTGGGGCCTGACGTCCCCTCCACACCACTGTCTGTGCACTGCCCTGGGGCCTGAAGCCACCCCTGTCTGCTCTGCCCTGGGGCCAACCACATTACAAACTTGGTTTGGGGATTCACTGCATTCATCCTATTGGCTGATTGATGCACAAAGAACAAATCTAATCTAATTGCCATAACAAAGCCATTATGCTTGGCCAAAGACCAGCCTCTTAAAGGAAACCTAACCATCCAGACATCCAGGTGCCCAGTTTGCAACTGCTACTTATGCATCATCTTGTGGAGGATTCAGTGACTCTGTTCTTTGTGGGCTGGTGATGTGGCGAGGGAGCTGTTTGTAGAGCCCTCATTTCTCTGAGCCAGTTCTATTCCTTCCTAACAGTTCAGGGCCCTGTCGGCTGTTCTCAGCTGTTCTCACAAGCCTCCATCTGTGTCATCACCTGTGTTGTGGTTTAGAACCACAGGCCAACCTGTTGGCCGTAGAGGTAGTCTCCTCTTATGCCCTGTGTTAGCGTCAGCTTTCACGCCTCCACTCTAGCAGAAGTGTTAAAGGACTGACCTCCATACTGCTACTGCTCGTTGTCATCAAAGTCCCAAGAAGGAGGATTCCATTTAGCCCTAGCCTTCCAGGCCCAGGGTTCTTAAAGGGTCAGTGGGTTTCTAAGGGGGCACTAGGGACTGAGAAGAACGGAAGTGAAGGCTTTCATGACAACTACTAAGGCGTTGCCGGTGTGCCTAAGCCCATCTAAACGGTGGTCCCTGGAAAGTGGGATACTTTTGGCAGTGTGGTATCATCCAAGCTCTTTCTAAAGGGCAGATGAGATGTGAGAGGACAAACCCCACCAACTGCTTTTCTTTGGAAGGCCTGTGCTCTTTTCATGTCTTGCTTCATAGTCAGCCTTCAGGGCGGCCTGCCCTAGCCTCCTTTCAGACCCAGAGTCCCACACCTCTTGTCATCATGCCACACAGTCCCTTTGCCCGTCCCACAGTGGGCATCTCATCCTTCTGCCTGCTTCCTGGTAAACCCCTCAGGACAAAGGCAGGGCTGGGCGCAGTATCCTGGTGTGTAGGACTCAAGACAGAAAATGACAGTTGAATGAGTGGGTTGGGAAAATGAATGGTAACTGAGACCTGTGGAGGGGATAGTCAGGAGCAGAGGCTTACAGGGTTGGGGTGTCGGTGGATATGCTCCTAAATCCGCAGGTCTGCATAGTTGTCTGCAGTGATAGATATGTATCAACAAACATTTGAGCCAAAGGGGGAGGCTGCAGCTGTTGGCAGACTCCGAGAGTGTAGGGAGCTTACAAGAATTAGATTTTATGTGTAAATACACATTTACAGAGGGAGAGAGACGTGGGAAACAAAGGGTGGGAAACAAAAATTGTGAGACAAAGAGGGAACCTTATATAGAGAAGCAGAGTAAAGGAGAAGAGAGGAAGAATATGAGAGAGGGGCTGGAGAGATGGCTCAGTGGCAAAGATTCTCTCTGCTCTTCCAAAGGTTCTGAGTTCAGTTCTCAGCACCCACATGGCAGCTTTCAGCTGTCTGATCCCTCTTCTGTTGTACTCATATACATAAAATACACAAATAAATAAATCTTAAAAATGTATATATGAAAGAAGGCAAGTGAGGTGGGGCTCTCACTCTGGAACAAATTCTTTACACTGGTGCTGTACAAGACCTTGCAGTAGCCACTGCCAGTAGCCTGATGAGTAGCCAGGCATGATCGCCCGTCACAAAAGGAGGGTGTCCTGGCCAACTGTAATTTAGGGTAAGTGGAATGAAATGCTCCCAGAGACGTTGCAATAGAGCCATTTGTTTGTGCAGAGGAAGGGGGAAGTGCACGCTGAAGAGGAAGGAAGGGAAGGCATAGGTGGCTTCCTGTGGTAGGGTCCCATTTTCTTTTATCCTTAGTACATGGGCCAGGCTTGGGGGTGAGCAGGTGAACACTCAGATAAGAAATGAGTGCGAGTGAAGCCACTGATCTAGGAAAACAGGAGAGCACCTGACTGCAAGACAGTCACAAACACAAACCAGGAAGGAGCCCCCAAGAGGCAAAAAGACTCAATAGAGAAACAACTGGGTCTAAAAGAGATTGGGGAAAGACAATCACAGTATGCTGAAGTCTTGAGGCAAAAAATAAATGCCTCTGTTGTCTGTAAATATTCCTCAGCTGACACCTCTACGCATGCTGACGGAGCAGTGCTTGCCCTGGACAGAGGCTGTGCTGGGGTGAACCGGTGGGGTCCAGACACTGCACTGCTGTTGCTGTTCTGAGATCCCTGAGATTATGAACTCACAGAACACAAAGAAGCTCGAAGTGTGTGTGTGTGTGTGTGTGTGTGTGTGTGTGTGTGTGTGTGTTGCTTGGTCCCATCTTGCCTTGTTCTGGAGTTAGCAGGAAAGCTTTCCCACTTTTAAAAAGAGCACTACCTCTATGGCCAACAGGTTGGCCTGTGGTTCTAAACCCATAGCACAGGTGGAGACACAGATGGAGGCTTGCGAGAACAGCCGAGAACAGCCGACAGGGTCTGGGAGAAGAACTAATTACAGCCCTATTCTTGTCTGCAGGAACTCTTTAGCAAGCACTTTTCAGGAAAGCTGGATGTGGCTGAGTTTATCCAGTGTTGGCCATCACTCTAAACTGGGCCATGGTGCTGGCCTTGACTGTCTTCCTAGAGTGACTGACCATGGGGTGTCCCTGGAGTTCAGCAAGGGACATGGAAGTCTGCCGCAGGGGTCTCTGAGGGATGGTATCTGCCCAAGGGGACCTTTACTGGGTGAATCCACCTTCATTCTTATTTTGTTGGCTGGGATTAGAACATTTCTACAATATTTTAGGTATTTCTGATAGGATTGATCCTAAACAAGAATGTAAAGCAGGGAAATTTAACCCTTACTATCACCTTCACCTGGCATTTCCTCTTCTCTTTAGTTGTCTTTATTTCCCTGTTTTTCCCAGTTACACTGATGTACCTAGAACTCCAGAAAGTTCCAGAACTTTCTGACAAAATCTATTTTTTTAAACGTTTTCACCATGCTGAAATGCCCAAAGTAAAATTGATTAACAATGTCATGATCTAAACAATGACTTCATCTTGCTCTTCCTAAATACAAAGTACCTTTGATGAGTGAAGCCCTCGAACCTTTCCTGTGCATCTTCACTTCCACTTACTCAGTCCTTCAGTCAAATCTCTTTTTCTTCTATCATATTTCACAGAAGTCTATCTCAGCCTGAGATTGCAAAGTTATTATAATCCAAAACTCTAACAGCACCTGCCTTCCCTCTCAGAGCTACTTGGATCTTCAGAGAATGAGTGAGCCCATAGCCACACACTGTGGAGAAAACAGTGCTGCACAGGTTGAGAGGACTGATAGGGTCTGCCAGGGGGAAGATAATGACATACACATGGCCACCCTCACCCCAGTTTCTGAAATAATGACTCTGAGACCTTATTATTTATGAACAAATGCTTAGACCAAAAGTTTGGGCTCAATCCTGACCAGCTCAGAACTTATAACTTATTTTACCCATTTATTTTTTCTTTTCTCTTCTTTTTTTTTTTTTTTTGTTTTTTTTTTTGTTTGTTTGTTTGTTTGTCAAGACAGATTTTGCTGTGTAGCCCTGGCTGTCCTATACTCACTTTGTAGACCAGGCTGGCTTCAAGCTCACAGAGATTCACCGGCTTCTGCCTCCTCAAGAACTGGAATACAGCAGGGGCAAAGGCCACTGTGCCCAGCTTGTTTATGCTATTATATGTGTGCGGCATGGCTGGTTACCTCACCTTACAGTCCAGGACGAATCTACCTCTGACTCTATCCTAGCATTCATCTCTCTCTGCCAGAACTCCAACTTCCTGTTTCCTACCTCAGCTTTTTATAGACAGGCAATGCTTTCATGCAGTACATAAGAGATTCTCTCTCCACGTGCATTCACAGGCTGGCGGGTGTCTGTCTTCCTCGAGGGGCCAGGGTTGTAACCACAATAGGCCCTACTTGTCTCTGAGCCTAGGGGTGGTCAGTCATCTAATGTGTGAGAGGTCCTGAGAATAGCAACTATTCCTGGCATGTTAGGAATACAACCTCAGTCCTGCCCCTCCCCCAAGCATGGCTCAAATATTAACACAACTGCTGAGAGCTCCTTTACACGTATAACACATCAGAGGCAGCAGGATGGGCTTTTCTGCCAGTTGGCACTACCGAGGGTGTCGTTGGTGGAGAGCAAGTTCGAGGGCCTGGCTTCTACCACGGACTTCACATCCTGTCCTGTAAAAGGCTCAGGGACAGACAGCACTCCAGCAGAGCAAAGGGCCCTTCCCCTTACTCCAGCATCTGACTCTTGATAGAGCTACTGTTGGCTTGAACTGTTTCCATATCACAACCCAGCTGCTTCTTTCCCTAGGCTATCTACAAAATGGTTTCCTCTGTCATGAAAATGCCTGAAGATGAATTAACCCCAGAAAAAAGGACAGAGATCTTCCACCAGATGGACACCAATAGGGATGGTAAGAGGCTAAAGGACTTTGCTTGGGTCAAGCTTCTGGTGGAGTCCGGGCAGTGTGGCTCTATAAAAGGACCAAATGTCAACCACAGGGACCTTATGCACAGTGATATGTGACAACCACCTATGCTGGGCGGGGAGGAATAGAAGTGGGTAGACCCTGGAGCTGGTCCCAGTCTAGAGCAAAGGCCTTATTTTCTAGGCCCTTCTAGCTTTCTCCTAAGTTAGCCTTCCCCAGAATAGAATGGGTCCTGTGGAGCAGAAATAAAAGGACCCAAGAAGCCACTGAGGTAGGATGGGCCTTTTCTAGAAGTCTGGATCCTTGTGGCCAATAGGCCAGAGTATGGGGATGTGCCTGCTGTTTCTTAAAGACCCCAACAGCTTTTATCCCAGCCTGCCTGAGTGATCTTATGAGAAGACTCTATCATGCTGTGTCCAAGTGAAAGCTCAGGTAGTGGGAAGCAGGTTGGAGTGGTCTGCTGGTTCCACTGGGTGAAGGTGCTGCCTGGATGCAGCCCCAGCAGGTGCACAAACCAAAGAGTGCTTGGTGACACAGGAGGACCACAAGTCTGAAGCTATCTGCAAAATCAAATAAATAGATATGGTTTCTGCATGTTGGGCTACCAAGTAAGATACAGGATCCCCAGGCAATTGAGAAATAATGACTTCTTTATAGCATCTCTCTCTGTGCAATATTTGGGACATCCGTATGCTAAGTAATTGATCGTTATTCAACTGAAATTTAAAGTTATTTTAGAATCATTATTTTTATTGCCAAATCTTGAAATGCTATTCAGAAATAGTTCCTGAGTTTACAGTGCTAAGTCAAGGCCTACCATTGATGACCCAATGCTGCCAAAAGCTTCACAGCTCTTTAAACAAACATGTATTTCTTTATTATTTACATGCATGTATGTTTGTACCTGCACACATGTGTGAGTTTATATGCATCACACGCATGCAGAAATCTGCAGAGATCATAAGAGGATATACAGTTCCCTGGAACTGGAGCTGCAGGTGGTTGTGATCTACTCAACATGAATGCTGGAAATCAAACTGGTCCTCTGCTCTTGACTGCAGAGCCATCTCTCCAGCCAACTCATTTTTAAAACATAAAACTCATTTTAATATTACAGTGTAGAATTTTGCAAGTATTATTACATGACATGTATGAGTGTGCCATGGTGCACACATGCAGAAGACATGTTTATGAAGTTCGTTTTCCCCCACTTTCCTTTACATAGTTTCCAGGAATCAAATTCAGGTCATCAGGTTTACGCATCACATACTTCTATTCACTGAGACAGCTCACTGGCCCCAGACCCTCACACCTGATGTTTAATAATTCTAGTGAGCTGTGTACAAATAGACCAGGTCCTTTGTGGTGTGTATGATAGCATGTTCTGCATAGAATAAGCCTCCTTTTCCCCCCATACATGGGGCGCCAGCTCCCTGAGAATCTTGGTTTGGTGGCACAGACAGCTTGTTCACTGCTAGAAGTTGCCTCCATGAAGCTGCCTGACATCCTCTGAGAGCTGTTTTCCCTCATGTGCCCTGATTCACAGCACATAGTTTGTTTCACAAGTTTAAACAAACATGGGATTGTTTTTATGATATTGAACCACAGGTTTTGGTCATCTGGGGAACATGATGGCTTTAAGACCCAGCCTCTTCCTTAGAGGAGGACTAAATGATGGGGGGAATGACACTTCTGGATATCTGGCTCAAGGCAATGGCAGAGCCTCTCCACTGGGACTGTTTCTACGGGATCAAAGAGCTCTGCCTGGGCCCTTGCCCAATGCACAGCTGACTACTACTGCCCTGGGCTTTGATAAGGAAAGATTTGTTTAAACAAGGAAAGCTATGGGGATGGAGGCAGTGAGGGCAGGAGGGCAGGGACTGCTGAGCACCCGAAAAACACACTGCTTCAGCTCAGGGCTTGGCTTCAGTGCTTCGGGCATGAGCCTCCTGTCCTTCCTCACTTGGAGCAGAGCCGGCATGGTGTGAAGCCTGCTGCCACCAGAGTCTCCTTAGATAAGGGTCTTTGCATCCCACTGCTGGCCTCTGCCATGAAAAGTCTGCACCTACAAGCAAGTCAATCTGGGAGTCTGTGCAAGAGGCAGAGTTCATATGGGGCACCAAATGCTCTACAGCTTGTGGTGCCCGATGCCTGTGCTTGTGCCTGCAGCTTTAAAGCGTTTAGATGCTGCTTCCAATCCCATCCCCTCATTCTCATCCTGCAGGGGCTGAGCAGGTAGCACGGAAGAGCAGCTAAGGAGGTACTGAAGTGCACAGGCCTGGAGGAGCCTGGCAGCCTCGTATCTGTCTTTGGAAAAACAGATGGGGCTAAGTCTGCAGGGAAGGAGAGAGGGCAAAGTTAGGTAGTTAGGTAACGGCTCCCAACAGTTCTATTTCCAACTATCAGTCAATGAGTCACTTCAATCAAACGGTCACCACAGAAGTGCCAGGAATGAGGAAAGCCACCCCCACCCTCATTTCTCCAAAGTGATAGTGACAGAGACCTTTATTGGCGGAAAGTTGAGGAGGAAGGATACTGAAGATCCAGGAAATTGAGGAGCCTGAGGTAAAAAAAAAAGGAAGCTTGGGCTACACAGTAGAGTCCATATCAAAAAAAAAAAAAAAAAAAAAAAAAAAAAAAAAAAAAAAAAGAAAGAAAGCCGTCTGGTGAGAGATCCAGGTTTTTGGCTTCCTTCTCAAGCCGCCTGGGTTGACAGAAGTGTATCACCTTCTGTCTAGAACACACTCCTTTATCCTCCTGACTTTGGATGATGGTGGTGCTATCCTCAAAAGTTGTTAAAAAGAACCTACACTCCTGCTCTGCCCACTGGGAGCGGGGTGGGGGGAGGAGTCTTCTGCAAACCAGAATACAGCAGTACACAGGGGCTGAAGGGC
This sequence comes from Meriones unguiculatus, assembly GCF_030254825.1. NCBI lineage: Eukaryota > Metazoa > Chordata > Mammalia > Rodentia > Muridae > Meriones > Meriones unguiculatus. The sequence goes on from NC_083363.1 coordinate 25,694,413, forward strand.
CTGAGCCTGGCACACGCAAACGAGCTAGGGCTACTCAGTCCTCAGAAGCTGAGCATGAGCACAGGGGCTCGAGGAGTGGGGTGAGGCACTAGGGCAAAGATTCAGGTCAGGGTAAGCCAGTACCCTCCCCAGGCCCTGGGTCCTGTCCTGGAGGTCTTGTTAAATGGCCCTGTGCACTGAGCGAGGTGGGGGAATGCCATGGTAAACAGAGAATTGGGGTCCCTGCCTCATGGTCTCCTGGCTTCTTGTGGGTGAAGCTGTGGGCTTCTGCTGTGCCTCGTGTGCAGTGCAAAGAACCACAGGCCATCACTCATTAGTCCTCTTGCCTTCTAGGAAAACTCTCCCTGGAAGAATTCATCCGAGGGGCCAAAAGCGATCCATCCATAGTGCGTCTCCTGCAGTGTGACCCCAGCAGCGCCAGCCAGTTCTGAGCCCCGCACCCTAAGGACGCTACAGCTGCCTGGGTCTCTCCCAGTTGGCTTTTAAACTTATTTTATTTGTATTTTTTTGCCAAACAATATTGATGGTGAAGCTGTCCCCTCTTCAGTCAGACGTGCTCTGCTGTGACACCCTTGCCCCTTGCTTCTTTCGTCGTGGACGTGAATGCCCAGAGCGCTTGTGGAGAGCATGAACAGACTTCGTGGTGTTCCCTGTTGGATGAGTTTTTAATCATCATTACTTTTTTCCCTTTGATTCTAATGTGTCTGTCTTTGAAAGACTCCCTGGAGCCTATCTAGACGGGGAGACCCCGCTTCCCAAGGAACAGCGAGACCAGCCTTCGGATGCAAGCCGCAAGAGGTTTATTTTGATACACGGGTACCCGGGGTGACCAAGCCTATCGGAGGACTTGCGCGCCTCTTGGTTGGGGTGACGGGTTTTTATAGGGCTCGGGAGCAGGAGGCGCGGTTACAGAAGCGAGAAGCAGTTACAGGGTTCTGATTGGGTGGTTTGAACAAAGCCGTAGTTAAGTTACATACCCAGAACAGGGAAGGCGGGAAGGCAGATTGTGAGCCAAGTCACGTACCCCCCGGAACCAGAAGGCGGGAAAGAATGCAGCGAGGTAGCTCTTGCTATACCGCGCCTACTCTACATAGTGTTAACGATCGCTGCTTATCTTTTGGTCTTTCATTTACCCCTTTCCTATGATCATTTGAAGACCCAATCTTGGGTCTTCCAGGTATGACCCCTTGTATCTTATAGATTTATTTTTTATAATGGGATCTGGGGTTCCTTCAGGGTGGATATAGGGGTAGTAAGCCAAGGAGAACTATTACAGGATCTCTCTAGGCTTTTAGCCCAGTTGCTGCAATATTAGTGTCCATTTCAGCTAAGCAGATGTCCAAGACAATAGCTAATGCCAGGGAGCCCCTTTTGACTTAGCATTTCAGCCTGCTAGGGGGGATTTGGGCATAGATCCGTCTTCTGGAGCTTCTTCGAGCTGACCGTTGGACCGTAGGCACCAGGGGCTAGGAAGGCTGAAATGCCAGTCAAAGGCTGGGCAATGGGGAAGTCCCAAGCATCTGGTTCCTTGATCCACCCAAAGAGGCAGAGAGCAATCATGTCAGTTTCCAGGAAGTCCAGATCTCAGCTTGCAGTCCACAGCTGATCCCGGACAGAGTTAAACAGGTGAAGATCTGCTGAGACAAATTCAGACTGGAGACAGGAGTTAAAATTTGTCTATTAAATGGGAAAGATCAGGGAAAATCTCATCTGCGATCCTTTTGAGCTATGCCAGATCGAGGTCACATCCCTGAAACTCATATGAAATTTTAGTACACAAAAGGAAATATACATAATTTTAAATACTCAGAAAAGTAACATATCAGCAAATCAAACATTTTGAGAGGAACAGGTAAAACTGCATCCCACTGAATGAGTATCAGTTAGCTGTTTGTTTTATAACCTTTATACACAACCTAAGTGTGTCCACAGTAACATTTTTTTCCTGTGGGCATAGCTGTTTGTAATTAGTCACGAATGAAGCTTGGCCATTTTTATACACTCAGCATATACTTTTAGTTTTCACTTTTACTTTCTGTTTACACTGGAAAGTTAGGCAGAAATACATTACTGGCTTTTAGTGCTAAACCCTGGATGCTTGGACTTTCCTTAACAAAGCAACTAGAAGGAATAGGTTTAGGATATTTCTGTGTCAAAATCTACCCCAGAAATGGCAGATATTAAGAATACCATACTAAAAGCTATGACTTTTGGGTCAGATACACACATTAAACAGATGTTTTTAAAATAACGAGAAGCACCTTTCGTCTATCTTCAGAAGCCAACAAAGGAAATTAAAATCTTAACCTGGTGACTGAATAGTAAGCAGTTATTGCTCCATCAACTTATCAGAACTCTATTGATCAATGCCAAAACTCTGGACTTTTAAAATTTTATAACATAAGCACAATAGTAGCAAAGAGGGGGGAGAAATTTAAAATATTTCCCATTTTTAATCTGCTTTAAAATATTTATCTCTTTATAACTTATAATTATATCTTAAAAAAAACTACTTAGACTCTCCAATCTTTTGAATTTATCAACCCTGAAACATTTTTTTAACTAAATAATAACACTCTAGATTTTTACAACCTAAACTCCTATATTCTCAGACCCTATATAAGCTCCACTTATTTATCTTAAGACATGAGTCCTGTGAGCAAGGCAAACCTGTCTTTTTTTCTAAATAAGGTATCTAGTACTCTGTGGTTCTAGCTAATGAGCTGATCAATGAGCTAACAGTCGATCTAATTGTCTTTTCTCTAGCTGCAAAGCTACCGTAAGCTTAGCATAGCCGTCAAGGTGTTCAGAGACCTGAGAAGGATAAATTATAAGCTAAATAAATACCAATCCATGTGCCAATCAAAATGACAGGGATGACTAGTTAGCCCATTACCTAGGCAGTGTCCCTGGCTCCTGTGTTCGGCATCCTGAACAGACGCAGTTCTGCCAGGCACATAAGATGAGAGACTGTTTCTGTGGAGAAAGAAATGAGAGAATGGCCTCACCTCGCCCTTAGCAACGTGAAACATTGACTCCAGGTGTCCACAGTTTTGGCTGGGCCCTAACAGTGGGCCAGTTGAGGCAGTATTGCCCAGTGGTTAGCATACCACAATCCAGAGTTGCAGTCATCTGTCATTGTGCCCAAATCTTCTCGGAGACCTTGGGGGAGCTACTGCCAGGATTGCGGGACTTCCTGTCACAATAAGCTTACACATGTTAAAATGCCTAATTCAGATTTCTGACAAGCTTGAGGGCCAGCATATCCAAGTTACTCTGTTTTTATCATCTGCTCTAAACTGTGTCCTATAAAACAGAATGCTATGATCTCTCATTCTAGCATATTTTCGAGATGCATGTCCTAGAAGTATATATTTTAAGACAAATAGACAAGAGACTAGGTAAGGCTCAACTGCAGTATTTAGCATGACTTTAAATCTGTTCTTTCTGAACTAAATTCAAAGCAAACCTTTTAATCGGATAAAGTTTATAGAGAGGCTAGCTAATCTTTCTGCTCCTACCACTTGCATTAAAATTGAACATTAAAAAGCTTTGCATTTAGCACTAATGACTAAACATATCTCCGGACCAGCATGGCGGCTGGCCATGTGTAACCGAACTGAGCTGGAATCCCTAAACAAACATGGCAGCCAAACTACAGCTTCATGTGCTCTCTATTGCTGAACCATCATGGCGGCTGGCCACGTGTAACTGAACTCAGCTGGAAGTCTTAAACAAATATGGCAGCCAAACTACAGCTTTACGAGCTCTCCATTGCTGAACCATCATGGCGGCTGGCCATGTGCTAGCATTAGCACAGGCTGTGACTGACAATACCAAACATGGCCATTAGGTGCTGATGATACAGCAAACACTTCGGAGCTTCCATAATCCCCCACAACCAAAAGTTCCCAGTAATCGAACAAGCTTTAGAACCAACTGCATAACAGAACAATTTTAAACTGTAATTATTTTAGCCATACCAAACCTATCAGCTAGAATTTTTTTCTTTAAAAGAGCATAAAAAAATTTTGTAATGAGGAATCACCAGCCTTTTAAATGAAGTATAACATTTTAAAATACAGTTTTTCTTTAAATCATATTAACTCTCTGGCTTTTTATAACACATCCACTAACCTTCTGCGACATGCTATATACATTCAGATTTCTAGCTTTTCTTTTCTGGCTTAACCAGACATGCTTACTTTTTTGCTCTCGCTCTCTTTCTTGCTTTTCAGACGACATAAAAACTCTCACTAAAATCCTTTCCATTCTGACATGATCCTGCTGAAGCCCAGAGTCTACGTACGATTTGCTTTTTATAGGCAAAGCAAAAGCAAGTTACATTACTATAAAGAGGAGTTCTGAAACTGCCAAATTTTTTTTTAACTTTCCTGCATCTGATAACATAAAGGTAACAACCAAACTCTAAGGAACTTAGAACAAGCTTTAAGGAACTTGGTGAAACTTCCCCTTTTCTTTGTCTCAAGATAAAGAACAGGGTGTAAACATGTTTTTTTTATAAACAAAGCAGCTTATCAAACAAACAGCTCTCCATAAGATACATTTCAAAAACTGCAATTTTCTCAGTCATAGTCATACCCAAATGTCTGATAAACTTTAAACAATTTTTTAAAACCCGTTTTTGCAATATTAAAACAAAGTACCCCTTTTGTAGAAGTCACAAGGCATAAACATAATCTTTAAAATTAAAACCAGATTTTAAAACCAGAATTTACCAGTGCAAGCAATTTAATTTTTTAAAACCAATACCAATTTAAAATAAGCTATCCTTTTAACCTAGAAGGAAATGAGAATTATTTGACCAAGGTTTTTCTTTTTCTTTTTTTATCCATACCAAGATGGCGGTTACATTATAAAATCACATGGTGAAGTCAAGATGGCAGCGAGACACTGAGACACTTTAGACCATGTGGCAGCCTATACAATATGTGCTTATGGATCTAATAAAGCGCATAGGCACACATTTTAAACAAATTTCGTGAGGCCTTTCAGAACAGAAAACAAAAGGTAGACAGACAAACAACACTCACTACACTTATGACAAAAATCAGGCAGACAGAAGACAACACAAACCGCGCGGTACGAGATCGGCGCCAAAGCGAACACAAACATTCAGATGGAGACCTTGTCGGAGGTCTGGTTCCTCCGTCTCCCAGATGAAGCATGTAGCCTTCTCTCAGGGGCGTCGCCCCAAAGAGTCCCACTCGGCTCGTGTTTCCAGACAGGAGGGAACCCAAGAAGGGTTACCTTTCAGACGGGGAAGCAAATGATTCCCCTACCAGGCACTCCTGAGACGTCTCCCAGGAGGCACGGAATAGAAGTACGAGCCCGTCAGCTCCTTCTAGTTTCCGTCTGATACAGATGACCTGGCCAAGTCCAGACCACAGAGGGACTCGAACCCCCTGGAAACGAACTCACAAAAAGACAGACCGTTTAACACAACGATACACAAGACTCACAGAACAAAAAGCCGGCAGGTCTTACCTCCCGACGGTGGGTCGGTGGTCCCTGGGCGGGGGTCTCAGATCTCGGTGGGACCTCCAAATGAAAGACTCCCTGGAGCCTATCTAGACGGGGAGACCCCGCTTCCCAAGGAACAGCGAGACCAGCCTTCGGATGCAAGCCGCAAGAGGTTTATTTTGATACACGGGTACCCGGGGCGACCAAGCCTATCGGAGGACTTGCGCGCCTCTTGGTTGGGGTGACGGGTTTTTATAGGGCTCGGGAGCAGGAGGCCGGTTACAGAAGCGAGAAGCAGTTACAGGGTTCTGATTGGGTGGTTTGAACAAAGCCGTAGTTAAGTTACGTACCCAGAACAGGGAAGGCGGGAAGGCAGATTGTGAGCCAAGTCACGTACCCCCCGGAACCGGAAGGCGGGAAAGAATGCAGCGAGGTAGCTCTTGCTATACCGCGCCTACTCTACATAGTGTTAACGATCGCTGCTTATCTTTTGGTCTTTCATCTTAAAACCCAAGACTGGTGGGGCCAGAGATTTAATCATCATTACTTTTTTCCCTTTGATTCTAATGTGTCTGTCTTAAAACCCAAGACTGGTGGGGCCAGAGATTTAATCATCATTACTTTTTTCCCTTTGATTCTAATGTGTCTGTCTTAAAACCCAAGACTGGTGGGGCCATAGAAAAGAATTCCATTCTGCCCCTGAGATCCTTCAGCAAGCTTTGAGGGGCTTTGTTTGAAAGACAAAACTCCTAATCTGGGTGTGTTGTCACGCATGCCCTCAGGGCTATGGCAGGCACCCAAGGCTAGGTTTTCTAAGAGCAGGTTACCCTCTGGGGTAAAGCTATTAAAGCCAGCTGGGACATTCCCCTCCACCCCAGCAGGCTGTAGTTTCCAAGCTGTGAACATTACAAGGTAAATTAACAGAGATGGGGAAAGATGACTCAGTGGTTCTCCCACCCCACAGGTTTACAGAGGTGAGCTAATATGAGGCCCTTTGAAAAATCAAACACAGATGGTAACATTCTAAAACCAGACCCATCTTGCTACCTACTTGTGATTTATAAAAAGACTGCTGTATATAAAATATTGGGTATTGCAGACCAAATTAAGTGTTTTACCTTGTAAATGCATGTTTAGTGAGCGCTAATGCAATCTTACTACAGAAGACTTGTTTTAGCAGTTTATTATGAAGCCAACTACAACGAATGTCAGTGTCTTGTTTTAAAGTCCTGTCTTTGCACAAATGTACCAGTCAACAAGTGTATTTTATATACTCCATAAAATTACAAAAGAATGATGACAAGGGCCCAGCTTTGATTTCGAATGGTTTTACAGAGTCAAGGTGGCCAGAGGAAGGCAGTTTCCAAGCGTCTTGTCCACCAGCAGCTCTGAGAAGGGGCCAAGGTCCAGCAGCGCACCGGCAGGTGCAGGTGTGCTGTCTTTCTAAGCAGATGAATGTTCCATAGACTCGGAAAAGCAGATTGGTCCTAACAGTGTAACCTACATCCTCAGTGGGGGAGCCACGCCTAGAATCTTCTTTTTCTGCCCCCGGGTATCTTTCATGTAGTGAGGTGTGGGCCAGCCAGGCAGTTCACCCACCCACTGTAGGTGCCGGCTAAGGAGCCTGCAGTGTCTGAGGCCACCGTGGGTCCCAACAGCACTCCCTTTCACCGTGTTATTTGAATATAGCAAAGCTGAGTTGTTGCTTGGGCTGGTCACCTCATATACACTACTTTGAAATAAGGGTTGGAAGCAAAAACTTCTGGCTACAGGCAACCAAAGCCTCACACACAGTGGCATCAACAAGGCCCAGACACTCAAGGATGTTGGTGGCAGAGCCTGCCTAAGAGGAGTCAGGAAGGTCTCTGCTGCCTGTAGCCACTTCCTGTAGAACAAAGCCGCAAAAAGTTAAACACAGCTATAAGAAATGATGCCCAGGCAATTCTTGCTGGCCGAAGGTCCCCCCCCCCCATGGCGATACTCTTAACTGGCAGAAGTTCAAACTTTAATGGTGTCTCCATAGGTTGAAATTTTGTGACCTAGATTTTGTAATCTTAATATTTCCTAGTGTCATTTCCTTACCTTTTGTAGCAAGGCTTGCCAAATCCTGTGAGCCAAATGATAAAGTCTGTTTTTGGAAAGCAAAATTAACCCAAGTTGGGATGGAAACCAGAGGTGGCCTCCAGCTCTTCAGAATTCAAGAGCACAGGTTATGAACCCTGTGGTCCCCAGAAGGCCTGGAGAGCTCCAGACCAGCTAGACACACAGACATAACAGACCTATCTGTATGTTTCCTCCTCTTCTCCACCTCTCCCAGGAAGGCATTGGGTGTCATTTTATGCATGCATGTTTGACCAATGAACTTCACAGCATCAGGAGAGCTGAAGACATCTGTCACTCCTGTGGCCAGGCAGTGTTTGTGCTGTGTTCAGGGGCCTCTGGTGGAGGTAGAGCCTGTTTTGTTCCAAGTAAAGGAAGTCTGTGCTGTCCACAGGACTGGAGGACGTTTCAGAGTGCTTGACTGTTCATACCTCGCTCAGGATGGAGAAGGGGCGGTGTGGTACTCCCCAGGGGGACTTTCTGGAAATGGATTTAATTATATATATGTCATATTATGTGAAGTGGTCCCATTCTCAGTTGATTGTATAGCTCTTGCCTGGCATTAAAGCATGTTTATTATTTAATATCATTGTCTGGAGCATGAGATTTTTTTTCTTACTAAGCTGCCTCAGCTGACAGTGTCTTGTGTCTTTCAGGTTTGAGGGTGGAAGAGTTTGAAAGCAGTTCTCGTCCATGTGTGGCTTCCTTACTTCCTTCTCAGCTTGGCCTTCACTCCCTCCCACTTTGTGCTTCTCCAAACATGAAGCACCAAAGCAAAACTCAGAAAAACTCCTCAGTAGGATCAGGGAAGCACTCAGGAAGCAAAGCAGGCAGATCTGTAAGTTCAAGGCCAGGCTGGTCTATGTAGTGAGTTCTAGAACACCCAAGGGTACACAAAGAAATCCTGTCTCAAAAACCAACCAAACTAAAAATACAACAGCAATATAATCCTTTCCCTTCCCACTCTGTTGGAGATTTAGTAGGAGAGATAACTAAATGTTCCCCCAAAGCCATCACATCAAGCTTTTCTCGTCTTGTTCCTATCACTGGCCTTGACTACAGCCCCAAAGGCTAATGCTGTATGAACAAGAGCTACTAACTTGCTCCCTAGATTAGGAGGTACAATAGGCTCCTCACAGGCCAGCTAGACCTTTGGGGTGCAGATGTGGAGGAGACTCTTTTCCTCCTCCACAGTTAGTCTCTGTGTTTAAGCAATATCTGAAACACAACACGTGATGATGAGGTGATGATGGGAATGTGGCCAGAGCCCTGAGGAGCCTGTATACCTACAACTCAACCATTTCCCCACTTTTGTAGCATCAATACGCCTGTTGCCTAGGACTTTCTGTACTGAGTGTTAACGTGTGGTGCATAGTTCCAGACCTTCCTCGGGTGCAGAGATAGTAACCATCAGGAGCTAACTAGGGGGCAGCTTGGAGCACCCAGGCCATGGGAAGGCTTAGCTCTATGAATTTCCAGGGAATATTTGATATTTTAGTATTTCTCTGTGACAAACAGTAAAAACACTCTAAGGTACAATGCAGCTGGACTTGCCAACCCCACTTAGTTAAATATTCCCTCCTATGCCCAAGATTGGGCCCATGGACATTCTAACACGGGTGGGGTTTGGGGTAGGGGGTAGGGACAGGGAAGAGACTCCACTCCTCCCTGAGGAGGAAGGGGAGACATTTTCCTTAGCGGTGTAACTTGGTGTAACAGTGATACTAAGTTGCCCATGCCCATGCTCTAAATAACTTTCTCCCCATGCTCACATAAGCAACTCTAAACTCATTGAGTCTACACACACACACACACACACACACACACACACACACACACAGTGCACATGGAAACGTGGGAGACATGTGAAAGGAGCCTGGTTAGGAAAAATGAAGGGATCAGCAAGAGTGGAAGGGGAACAAACCAGAGTAATGAGGTATGAAAATGACCAAATCATACATGTGTGTAAATATCTAAATTAGTATATGCTAATAAAAATTCTCACCAGTACACACCACCTCCAGGAAGACAGGCAAATGGCCAGTCAGACCTCTCGCTGAACCTCAATAGCAACATCTCATCATTTAGCTGGATTCATACTGAGTGTTTAATGGGGCCGCCAGTCAGCATAAGTGTGGCAGGCTTGGAAGTGTATATGTGAGCTAGAGAGGCCTTGTTAGCAAAGGAGATGGCTGGAGGGGAATACCTAACTCAGGATCAAATACCACTATAAACACTTCATGGCGAATGGGAAATGTTCTTTCCCAAGTACCACGTGATGGATACTGATGCCCAATGAACATGGGTGGTGCTCACCCTTGGTGTCTTTTCACATTTCTCTTCTCTGCCTCTGGCTCATCAGAGGCCCCCACCGTCTTTCCTCAAATTCTTGACTTCCCAGTATTAACCATGGACCCATTTAGAATTGCTTAGGAGTACAGAGCTGAAGAACCCTTTGGAATAGATGGAATATGTCACCAAAAATCTCCCCCAGTTGGGGAGCTTGGGGAGGGGGGAGGAGGGGATAAGCACAGTTCACTGATGTCCACAGGGAAAGGAAGATGTGATAACACTCACATCCCCCCAAATGACCCAATCAGGCAGGTATGAAGAACAATCAGACCCAAAGATGAGGAAGGACATGGGTAGCAATAAAAAAAGACCATGGCCCATTTCTAATTACATGATCTTTCCAGAACTTTCCATAATAAACACTCTCCATCCACCCCAGGCCTGTTTTTCCCTAGCACTGATCTGAGCACAAAGGGCAGGGATCCCATTGGGGGTGAGGCCAGGGAAGGCTTTTTTGAGGCAAGATTTTAGTACTGTGCCTTAGAGAAGGGTGCTGTAGAAAATGCTAGCATTTTGCCTCTCGGAATGGCTGCTCCTGGAGATCATTGACGATACCAGCTGGAGCCGTGTGAATGCTGCATAATGAGGTGGCTAGCACAGGAGCCCCAGTATGGGTTTTCAAGGATCAGAGAGTGTGGAGACGGAACTGAAGTAGGAGCCGTGCGGTTTCAGCCTCTCTGTAGCAGTTGGCACAGATCTAATGAAGCAGAAATAACCACAAAGTGCCAGAGAGAAGGGAGTGGAAAGAACCCACCTGAGAGGCCAGTCAAGGGCAGCTGTGCTGGCAGCCACCCTGGAGGCCTCTTGTTGCCCTTTGGCCCTCTTCTTTTGCAAGCCTGGTGTAAGGAGGAGGGAGAGCACTGGTAGGCAAGTCTCCACTGTATGAAGGACTGAAGGGGCAGGGACAGCCAAGACCCCAGGCTGGTGACTCTTTCCCACACCAGCAGCCACTGCCCAGAAAGCAACAGACACAGCTGTTTGACTCATATTGTGAATATTTATTTTTTTTCTTCTTAAAAATGTACAAAAAATAAAATAACATATTTATAGTTTATAGATTCCCCTCTCCCATTTACAAAACTATTAAGTTACATTTACTCTTTTTTTATGTGGGAGTAGATTGTATACAAATCAGTCTCCCCTTGTTTGTCTTTCAGAAAGGGCCATTCTTAGAATTTGGCACAAACCCTCTTTTCCTGTTGCATGAAAAATAAATGTTTTAACTCATTTCATGCTTCCCAGGTTTCTGCTTTGGGACATGCCTTAGTCTTTTAGGAACTGATTTCAAGATGGCAGCCCATTGTATATTTTTGTTGGTGGTGGTTCCAATTTCTAAACACTGAGGAAGTTTCAGTGGGGACGTAGAATGAAAACACCTGCTTCATGTGTTCCCCAACCTTTTATGGATTACAAAAAAAAAAGTTTGGGTGCGGTTAATTCGGGGACAAAGGAAAGACAAGCTTTTCTCTCTTGCTATTTTTGTTCAGGAAATGATGCTCAGCAAAGCTCTGCTAATGCAGCGAGGGATGGATGCAGAGAAGTCCACCAACAGACACTCCTGGACCTGCCACTGTACCCCTATTTGTGGTCCTGGCTTCATGTCCCTTGTTCTGGCTACCACAAGGACTGTAGTGACTCAGGACAAAGGCAAAGCCATCTCCAGCTGGTCCTCTGCCTCAGGGGAGATGGGCAGTTTTCCAGAAACCGGAGAGAAGAGCTGGGAGCCTGTCAGATTACTACAGATATGTCTCCCTGGAATCCTGAGCCACCCTAAGGTCTGCCATTCATGTTTGGAGCTAACCCCAAGTGCTGTAGCATGGGAAGTGCATAGAGCATATATTTCCAACACTGAGTTTGTCTGCCTTAGATCAGAGCCTTGCTAGTACCCTAGAGGGTCCCCAAGCTGCTGGTTCAGCAAGTGATGTGGGGTGGAGCAGAGGACTAAGCAGAGCCGAGCCCAGGATACAAACCTTTGGCAACACAGAGGGATTCGGAGCCCAGTGGGCTCTCAGAAAGGTGCCCCTGCTATTCTTTGGATCCTCTTGGTCATAGCACCTACTCTCCAGCCCATTCCTCTGCAGCTTTGGGTAGCTAGGCTAGAGTCAGCCTCGGCTGCTTGGGCTCTCAGGGGAAGGTGGGGCAAGAAGGCAGGAGCTGGAGAACAGAGCCTCCAGGTAAGACATCAAAGTGCTTCATAGACAAATTTGGACCTTTCCATGGAAGCTGCCCCATTATCCAGGCTTTGGGGTGGGATGTGCCTGACTATCCGAACTAGTGCTCAGCCCACAGTGTAACAAAAAAATCCCCAAACTACCAACCTGTCCTCTCAAAGAGAACTGAGGCCTACCATGGGGCATGCTGTTCAGGAAAGCCATTTTCTCTTGCCCTCCCAAGGGCCAGGAGAGGAGGAAACAGCCTTAGCTCTCCAGTGTGCTTCTCAAAGCCAGTCTCAGAAGTTCCAGAAATCCCACGCTTTCCACAGCCAGGGTGGACAGCCTCACCTCTTCCCATCTTCAGAAGCCAGAGGAAGCAATGTCTGCTGGTCACAGCCCAGCCGAGCTGCAGGCTCGCTTCGCAAAGCTGCAGCTGGGTTTGCAAAGGGGCCACTTGAGATGAAGGACATGCTTGTAAACTATGAGGCACTACTGTGTCCATCCCTTGTAAGCCAAGCAGTTCTGCAGCAGGCCCCAGGGATAGGACCCCAGTGCAAACCCTTGCGGAAACTTTGCATACGCTTCAAGGTGTCTCACTCCAGTGCTAAAGAAGGCGCTGACAGCATGATCTTTCCTGAACAGCTCAAAGGACACTCTTAGACAACAGATCACCATGAGACAAAATGTGATGGCCTCAAGGGAGAGTCTGAGGGGAGAGCGCTCCATTTGGGGAAACAAGTCCTCAGCATGGCTCAGTGGAGAGTCCATCTTGGCATTCACCAGTCACATGATACCTTAAAGGCCTCTTTCCTAGCCTCCTCTCAGATAGAGCAGAATGCTCTGAGTCTCCAGGTATGTCCTTTCCAGGGCAACGGCAGTAAACATGCCCACACACCACAGGTAAAATATATTATTGCAATATTAGGTACAAATTATGTACATGGCTGTCAATCATACTTTGTGCTCCTTATTACTGACATGGTAGCGGAATGTCTTCCTGAACAAGGCCCAGTGGCTATTTGCTGAGATCCCCTGGAGGTATTTAAGCAAAATGACCTTCCTCAGAGCAACCTGAAGGTTCCAGGCCAAAAAATGGGTGTCCTCTTTACCCCACCCATGACGACTGTGCCAAGAAGCAGCTCATCTTGTCCATCCACTCAAGAAATGTGGAGAGGTAAGAAAAAAGGCATCGCAGTTCCCCAGGCTCTTCGAGATGAATGGACTAGCTGTGTTTCCCTTGAAGGGGGAACTCTGGAGGTCTCAGGTGGAGCTATCAGTAACTTGTAGAGTCCTGGAGGGCCTGGACTCCAGGCTCTTGGGGAAAAATGGACAATAAATAAGGGCCTGACAGGCTTAAAGAACTTAGCCGAGGGATACAGGCTTCAGCTCCAAGCAAGTAGAAGAGTTGACTGTTGGTCTGTTGGTGGGCCTTGGGCCCTGCCCCCTTCCAAGCAGTCTTGTAACAGTCACTTGAGATGGGTGAGATGGGTCTGCAGGTTGTAGGGCAGCGAGCCCACCTCTCCCAGGAAGGAGTGCACCGGAAGCTCCTGTCAAGGGGACTTGGGCCCAGCGCTCAGATCTCCATAAGCGTGATCTTGAAGCCTTCCACCATGCTCTCCATGTTGAGGATGAAGCTGTCTTCATTTGAATAGTGTTCAATGATGTTGTCATCCATGTTCACCAGGATGCTGCCGAAATTGGGTGAGATGGGGTGGGGTAAGAAACAAAGCCAGTGAACAGAGGGCTTTATGCAAGAGCAGCCTTCAAGCTACTGACTAATCACATTCTTAGGCCCCTCTGTATTTTCATTACAAACCTCAACTGCCCTTGGCTGAACACACATGTACAGTAAAAGTTACGTATGACTCTACAGCAACTATAAAGGCAAGTTTTATCAGCAGTGCTTTGCAAGTAAGAAACAACTCAGTAAGGTCAATGGCTCTCCAACTTCACCCAGCTAATGAACGCCTGAGCTGGGTCTAAAGCTGGCTTTGCCTCACCCCAAGCTACTTCATCTCTTCCTGGCTGCCTACTCCATGGCGGTTTGGTTTCAAGAAAACCAACTTCCAGAGTCTATCTGTGATTTTTTTTATATAAATTTTGTTTTTGTCTTATATTTGAGTGTTTTGCCTGAATGCATCTCTGTGTACGGTATGTGTGCATGGTACCCTCAGAGTTCTGAAGACCAATTTAATCCCCTGGACTAGAATTGCAGGTAGTTGTGAGATGCCATGTAGGTGCTGAGAATGAAACCAGGGTCCTGTGGAAGAGCCACACATGCTCTTAACCAGTAAAGTGTCCCTCCAGCACCTCTATCTGTGACTGAGAAGTGCCTGAGCCTGTCTCACTCTTGTTAGCCAAAGAGATTTCCATTTGAGAAAGAATGACTCCCTGAATCACTTTATAGTGGTGTCATCAGGGATGCTGCCATACCTTCAGTTTGTTCTTTTACAGAATTAAAAGGCACCCACGCTTAGTGGGCTGATGTTGGGATAAAAGCCTTATGCATAGGCCTTCACAGGCCCAGTGCTGAAAGGCAGTGCTATCAGCAGTGTGTTTGTCCACACTGAAGCTCTCTAGCCAGCAAGACTTGAGGCTTCACTCAAAGTGGTATCCCCAGCCTACTGCACTGATCTTGGAAAGAACTGCAGCACACATTCACCGAGTGTCTAACAGGAGTTCAAGTTTGATGCTCCGTCAGCCAAAGACTGCAAAATCAGAAAGCCCGAGAACCCAGGTCACATTTTCTTTATGAAAAGGGTCCAGAAGAGTTTTATGGTACCTACTCCCAAAGAGGAAGCCTTAGAAAGGTCTTAAGAGGGGCAGAGGAGAGGGAAGCACTTGATCCTTGAGGCCATTGAAGTGGCCCACCTCCCTGCAGGCATTGAATATGCTTTCTGTTTACTGAAAGTGAGACCTGGGGCAAATACTTAAGCAGGCCCTGGGCTTCATTCCTCCTCAGTGAGCCTGTGAGGAGGAAATGGAGCAGGGAACCCAGAGGCTCCTCACCACCCAACCAGGAAGGACTAACTGTTCACTGTTCCTTACCATGTGGGCGAGCAGCCTGACGCCCATTTGAGATTTCATTAATGATTACCTTGAAATAATTTCCTTTAGCCTCAGCTAATTTTTGTCCATACTGTGTCACTCAGAAGCCAATGTGAAGAGCTACATGTAGTTCTGCAATGTCATTTTCCCCGATGTCCCACCACCTCTAGACTACTCCTGCCCATGTCAGTAGATGAAAGCACCTCGGGTGACATGTTAGAAATGCATTGTGGGTCTCCCTGCCTGAACTGCTAGCATCGTGGGCCACGGATGTGACAACAGGTAAAGCTATATTAAAAATATACCTTGCAGCTAGCTGAGTTAGCTTTTTTCTTACCCCTTTTTGCTCTTCTTATAAAGCTTTGTGATTTTCTCCACTGGCAGCCCATACTTCTCAGACAGCTGAAACATGAATAATAGGAAAGTGGTCAGCAGAGAGCAGGGACACACTGGGAAGCACAGCATTCCAGCTCAGACCTCACATCTGAGCACAGCACAGTCCCCTAATGAGACACGTCAGGAAATCTCATGATGAACACTTTCCCTGCACTAACTGCTGAGACCATTCAGCCCAAGCCACTGGCTTTATAGATTAGCAAAATGAGGCATAGAGAAGTGAATGGAGCCCCAATCCACGTTAGCAGCCACAGGGTCACAGCTCACTAACTATGGCCCTGACTAGTTTCACCAAGTCATTATTTCCACTGCCCTTAGAAGGAAGAGAAATGCAGCTCATGCTTCGCAGTGTGTCAGAGCCCATGTCTAGTGCCATCCCAATTTTGATTCTCCCTTTGGACAGATCTTAAATCACTCAGCAAAACAATCTTGATAAAAGTGGCATTTCCGATCCCTTGGAAAAAAAAAAACATCTACTCACAATGTTGGATTAAATAGGTAGCCATGCATCAAAACACATTTCAACTGAGCCACTTGCAGTGGTTCACCCCTGTGAGCCCAGCCCTGAGGTCAGCATGAGCGATGGAATGCTCTCCAGACCAACCTCAAGAGGTAGTGAGAGAAAAAGTTCAGGTGGATAAAAGATTTATATATGAAAGATGAGACCACTGAGACCATGAAATCACAGGAAAAGATAAACATGAGTTCATTCTTCAGATAGCCATCATCCTAAGTACAGTTTTTCCGGGAGACATGACACCTGCAAAACAAGCCTGAATAGTAATAACTCTGGAATTCTGAAATATCAGTAGCTCAAACATACCACAAAGAAAAATAATATGCTGGGAAGCATTTTAAAATACAAACAATATATACAGAGCAAACTGCTTCGTTAAAAAGAACTCGATGGGAAACAGGGCAGAGAAGAAAGAAAAAAAAACAAAAATTATATACAAGAAGAATATAATCAGGCAATAAGCATATGAAAACTGCACTGAACTTTTATTTAAAAATTTCAAATGAAAATAATGATAGGATAGTACTTTTAATTTAACTATCAAAAATGCAAATGAGCCAGGTGCCATGGCACACCCCTATAATCCCAGCACTCTGGAAGGCAGAGGCAGGTGGATCTGTGAGTTGGAGGCCAGCCTTGTCTACAAAGTGAGTCCAGGACAGAAATCCTGTCTTGGAAAACCAAGTGGGGGGCGGGGGGAAGGAGGGGAATGAGAGATCCAGCAGGTTTAAACATTTTCTGCTTTTGGTTTACAGCTCTGATGGATCTGATGCCCTCTTTTGGCCTCCATATGTACCTGCACACACGGCAGACAAATGACACATTAAAAATTAATCTAAAAAATCTAAAACGAAACAAAACTGAAGTCATAATCTAATGTTGGTCAGAGCATGAGGAAACAGCAGTGTTCAGATTCTATATAAGGAATAGTGACCCTCAGCCTCCTGGAAAAGAAGTTTGACAGAAGCATAGTTTTTAAAAGTGAATATGAGCCATTGACATCATGTCTAGTAATCGGACATACAGAAATACTCTCATGCTCAAACATGTTTGGAACATACCTGTTCATAACAGAGGAAAGTCATAACAAATATGCATTAAATATCTTGACATTTTCTTCACTTACACTTTAAAAATTGCTAGCATATTAGAGGGGAAAATAAGTGAAAATTTGTCAGTATAGTATAATCTTGCCTGAATTTTTAATGTTTACATATATTTAAATGTATATAAAATATTTAAATGACATAGCAATCTATTAATGATAGCTACATTGATAAATGGTCAGATTCAAGCTCCCTTTTACTTTGTATAATTCCACAGTGCTTATTTTTATGATTGTGTCATTTTTGTAAGTACAAAGTGGCAAGATGTATTCGAGAAAGATCTACTCCAAACATGTGCCATGCCCTCGCTGGTGGCTCACAGGTAAGGTTGGGACCCAGACTTAGGAAGTGCAGCACAGGCTAGAAAAGGGCTGCAGAACCCTAGGGGAGAGCTGAGATCCTGAGAAAAGTTTGTTCCAGAGAACCCTAGGTTCCTGCCTTTCCATCCCTACCACAGGGCAGAAAGACCTCTTCACCATATGTACACTCAGAAGCAAGACAGAGAGGCAGGGTGATAAAGACAGACTAGACAAGTATCCTCTTGCCTGCGTGGGGCACATCACTGGTGGTCCTGATGAGGTTTCCCCACAGCCACACTAAGGCCCAATGAACAAAAGTTAACAAAACAAAACAACACACTTGTTGGCCAGTGGGATGGCTCAGTGGGTAAAGGCCCTCACCACCAAGGCTGGCCAGGTGAGCTCAACTCCAGAAACACAAGGTTGAAGGCAAGAACCTTGACTCTTGCAAGTTGTTTACTGACTTCCACATGAACGTGCAAATAAATAGAAAAGGCAACATTTCTCACAAGAGCCTGGAGGCAGCAAAGAAAACAGGCCTTGTGTTAGAAGGGCCTGTTTGCAGAAAATGTAAACAAACAAATAGGCAGATAAAATGAGAAGCAGATGAGTAGCAGCTGGAGAGGCAAAAGCTAAGGGAAATGAATGGACACAGGAAGTCTCAAAAACACACACGCATGGTGGAAGACTTAATTCAGAATTGGAGAAATTTAGCAGATAAATTACAATGACACGGTTGGTCTAGTTTATATAATAGTAAATGCATAGACACATACATACTGAATTTCCCAAAGAGACTCTGTCATATAATGTGTAACAAAGACAATTGAACCATAATTCAATAAAATGAGAAATAAAAAGTTGAGAAGTTAATAAAAATGTTAAGCCTCTCAGGAATACTTTACAATGCCTCTACTCTCTTCTCTCTTCCTCCCATTGAGGCCCCTACACTATTTGGCAAGCCCCTTGGTGTCCTATTTGCATATGCAAATAAAAGGGAGCCACTTCCATTTTAGACAGGTGGATAAGAGTGCTTTCCTAGTATACACAAGGCTAGGTTTGAGACCCAAGACCACATAAACTGGGTGTGAAGGGTATCTGTACAATCTCAGCACTGCAGGTGGAGCATATGTTCAAGGTCAACCTCCCCTGCATAGCAAGTTTTGAAGGCAGCCTGGGACACATGAGAGAGATGGAAGAAGGGAGAGGGAGGAGGGAGAGAGAGAGGAACCCAGTATGGTGAGCTAGCTCTGTCTTTTGAGCTCTGAACTGAATTCAGTTCTTGCTGAAATGGCAAGGCTCTCAAGAGTGACCTCACTTCCTTACTCATTCCCTGGGGATCTAGAACCACTCAGTGAACAGAACTAGTTCTCAGAAACTCCTTGAGAGCAGCCTGCTTCCACATTATTTCCTGATTACTTCCTCAGCATAGCTGGCCAGAGCCACAGCAAGACGATGCACAGAACTCGGATAGGACAACATACATACACCCATACTTAAATTAGCCTCAAACCAGAACCTTTCTATGCCTTTCCCACACAGCAACTAGCTTGTTTTTTGGTGGTGGGGATCACGGATATTTTGTGGTGCATTAGCATTCGGCCTGCAGGGTGGAAAGCTGGCTCAGCAGCCAAGAGCACTTGTTCTTCTTGCAAAGGACTCGGGTTCTATTTCCACAAGGATGTTCACTACTTCCTCATCAGTAGGGACAGATGTGCACAGACATACACACAAAATAATGAATCTTTAAAAATTTCTGTATGCATTTCACAGTATGGGCTGCACTCACCCACCTCACTGGGTGCTACTCATCTTATCCCTACATCATATCTGATGCACTATCCTACATCACAGACACTTTCTACCATCTTGGTGACTGCCTTTCATAATGCCATTGCTTTTCTTTGTAATTCTGTTTTATTTTAGATACTTAAAAGCACTCTCAAAGAGTCAATGGATTTGAAATTGCAAAAGGCACCCATGGCACAAAAAAGTAGGAAGCCCTGGATAGCATTCCTTTCTGTGCATAGTGCTTGCTGCATGTGTACGTGTGCTGGGGGTAGGGGGAGGAGGAGGATGGAGTCCCCAGTATTTTCACCTAATTATTCTCACTCAGTTGCCTTCTAAGATTTGGCTTTGGTTAGTGTCACTTGCAATTTCTTTTTAATTTTCAAGTGAAAAAGTTTGCTTACTCAACAGCAGTAGTCTCATGTCTGTTCATTCGCCCTTTTTTCTAAAAGAAAAAGGAATCCATTCCTGGCTCCTCTTTTCAGTAATTAGGCTCTCCACTCTCCAAAGCATGTACTTGGCAAAGGGCTGATCAATCAACTGTCTATCCCGCCTCTTTCCCAGATGTTTATTATCGATTCTTGCTTTCCCTTTACTCTTTGTGTGACTGGCATTGTTTATTCTTCTTTTATGTAAACATATGGACATCTGCCTACCTAGACTTGAGTTGATGGAGAGCTTAGGGTGGTGCCACCATTTGGGGTAGAGCTTGGTAAAAGAGGCACCTATGTCTTCCAGCCTCATTTTCCCTATCTGTAAAATGGTGATGATGCTATTTCCATGCCATGTTCATAGGAGTATGACAATAATTAAAAGGAGCCTGTAGCACTCAGCATGGTGGGACATACTCTGCGAATAGCAAACATTTGCAACAAACATTGTGCCCAAGGCCTGAGGATATGCAACTGACAGCAAGAGACAAACCCCTCGGGACTGCATATTCTACTGGAGAAAAGAAGGAAGGAACACCCAACCAATATTAGGTATGCCAGGTGGTCTGGCTTCTTTCCTCTTGCAGTAGCAAAACATTCTGACCATCAGCAACTTGAGGACAAAGTTTATTTCCTCTTATACCTCAAATACCAGTCCGTTACTGAGAAGCTAAAAAACTTAAGCAGGAAGTAAAGCAGAAAGGCAGAAAGGAAAGCTGCTTACTGGTTTTCTGACTGGCTCTTGCTCAGCCATCTAGAGACAGTGCTGACTCAGCAGGCTGGGTCTTCCCATATCATTCATCAGTCAAGACAATTTTTCACAGAAATGGTCAAAAGCCAGTCTGTCTCAGGCAATTCTTCAACTGAGGGTCCCTTGTCCTAGGTGACTCTAGGTCATGTCAAGTTGACAATAAAAACTGATCAAGACACCAGGTTGAAATAAAATAAAGCAGGTGGAGGCACACAGAGAAGAGGTGTTATTTATGTGAGTGGTCTGACAGGCCCCACGAGCTGGGGGTGAGCAGCCCCAACATCGTGATATGAAAGAAGAGCATCCTGGCAGAGGGGACAGCATGTGCAAGAGCCCTGAGGTCTGAGTGGCTTCACTGACCTCCAGAACAAGCTCCGAGGTTCCGTGGTCAAAGTTCACTCTTCATAAGGTTACTGTGTGGTGGTTTCAGGAATGGCCCCCCTAGACTAGTGTGTGTGAATGCTTGGCCCACAGGAAGTAGCACAGTTAGGAGGTATGATCTTTTGCTTGCTGCTGTGTATGCTTGTGGTAAGAGCCAGGCAAGCTCTGAAATAGTCTCAAGAAACAGCAAGCCCACACACCTCAGTGGTTAAGTGGTTAAAGTGCCTGCCACACAGCATGGGGACCTGAGTCTGGATGTCCAAACTGCACGTTTAGCCAGATGCTGCAGTGCACACCTGCAATGGCCGAGCTCCCATGGACTTGCAGCAGGTGCTACAGCAGAGACTGAGCCTGTCTCAATCAGGGGGAAGCTGAAGTGACCTCAATGTTGTCCTCTGACCTCCAAACATGACACAGCCCATGCTCACTGATGAAAACACATGTGCACACACATACACACAAACACCAGTTTTTTTAAAGTGAGCATACCACCTTCTAGCTAACCGAGCTACTGCACCCATCATGTGGCCTGGCTCACAGGCTGTAGGACATCCATGTGGGCTACAGAAAGTCACCACCTCGGAACTGTTCATGAATCTGTCTGATATGGTACCTTCTGATTCAAATACCAGTTCACATCTGAAGGAAGGGTGGAAATACAGTTGTATTTTTTTTAGGTGACAGAGTCACATTTCATCACTGTTAATAATTATTTTCTTTTTTTAAAAAGTAAAAGACTACTTTAAAAACAAAACCAGAAAAAACGAGGGCACGTATGACATGAAAGAAGAAAAGAGACTGAAGGAGGTTGCCAGAGGATGGGGACAAGAGGTGGGAAGACTGAGGGAGGAGAGTGTACTAAAACTCACTTCGTTCAAAAATGTTTTAATCTAATGTCTTGTATGCTAATGACAAAACTGCAATAAAATAAGTAAAAGGGAACATATATCCAAGTAACAGAGTCATGGCTGAAGACAGGGAATACTGACCACTCCACTGTACTCTTGACACGTTTACATATGTGGATTCATTTCATACAAGCACATATCACCCATATTTATGCCACTAACAATACGGACATCTATACAGTCTGCCCTCGATAACTGCAGGCAGCACCCACAGGGTTAAGTGACTAAAGATCAAAAGTATTTTATAAAAATTGTGCTTGTGCTGAATATGTATAGACATTTTTTGCCATTACTTCTTAAACAATGCTATCTACATAGCTTTTACATTCATCAGGTAGTGTAACTAGGGATGGTTTAAAGCAGATGGAAGATTGCCGAAGTTGCGTAGGAATATGCTATTTTATATAAAATACATGGACTTGAGTACTCATGAAGTTTAGTATTACGGAAAGTTGTGAAACAAATTCTAGATATGGAGAGATGATGTATAAATTTATGTATTCATTTTATGCATACATATTACAATATATAGGAATACACATACATTACACATGCATATTATATACCCATGTACATATTTATTATAACATACAAACATGTACTGGTATATGTGAGTATAATAAAATATCTTGGTTCTTGGCAGATCCACATTCCAGTCAGTGTTTTCCTACCTCACACAGAGACACAAATCAACTCAGGATAGAATTACATTAGCTGGAGAAATGGCTCAGTGGTTAAGAGCACTGCCTGTTCTTCCGGAGGACCTGAGTTCAATTCCCAACACCCACATGGCAGTTTACAACTGACTGTAATCCAGCTCCAAGTGACTTGACACACTTACACAGACATATATGCAGGCAAAACACCAATGCACATAAAACAAATAAATCATTTTTAAAAAGAGAACTACATTAGTAAGCTCTAGTGTTCTTCAAAAGACACCATCTCCATCACATGCTGATGGTCCCCTTCGACAGAGCCTGTGGTCTTGACACCCCTAAGGTCAATGAACTTGGTTTGTAGATCACTACCAGCCCACTTGTGGACCCTGAAAAGGCTCTTCTTGACCACCTTTCCCACTTGTAACACTCCAGAAGCAAGCAGGTAGTTTGTGTTAAACGTTAAGGAAACTTTTTGTTCCAGAGTTGAAAGGAAGATGAAGCCAGAATTGCCTGGAGACTATGACTAAAGCCATGGAGGGAACCTGAAGTTTCCAAGGCTTGCAGCTCTCTCTACCCATTCCCCTGCCTCACCCCCATTTACCATCTACCAAAACAACACAGGAGTTGAAGGGAGGCTGAAAAGTTAGAAAAGTTGCTGTTGAGTAGGTGAAGTGACCTTTTGTTCCACAGTGGTCCAGTGTGAACACATCTTCAGGGTACTTATGAAAGTAGACAGAGGTTACAGAAGGAAAAAAAGACACCAAGGACCAAAGCAGGATCCCAGCATAGCACAGCAGTTCAAACCTGTTCTAGATCTGTGGTATCCATCCCTCAGGCTGTTCTAGGAGTTGGTTAAATATGGATTCCTACAAGGCCTCGTGGTATATGCTTACAGTCCCATAATCCCCGTGCTCAGAAAGGTGAGGCAAGAATCCAGGTCAGCCTGAATCTTCAGCAACATTGCCTCTTCAGCAGGAAGGACTAAGAATGTGCATTGAAATAACCTCTAGATACTCCTATAAACAATTATTTCATCTGCTCTTAAAAACCAGACTAAGGTATGGAAGTGGACAATGATGTTC
This sequence comes from Meriones unguiculatus, assembly GCF_030254825.1. NCBI lineage: Eukaryota > Metazoa > Chordata > Mammalia > Rodentia > Muridae > Meriones > Meriones unguiculatus. Next base: position 25,717,871 of record NC_083363.1, read on the forward strand.
AGAGAAATCTGACTATTTTACATTATTTTGTAGACCATTTATCCATCCTTCAGCAATTTCAAGGTCATTAAAAAAATCTTGGTTCATCCCTTCTAGGCCTTTTGTAGTATCTGTTCTTTCTAATCAGTTTAAAATTCAGAGCCCATGATGGTGGTGACACAGCCTTTAGTCCTGGCACTACCGGGGCAGAAGCAGGTGGATCTCTGAATTATATAGGCCAGCCTTGCTTATACAGTCAGTGAATTGCAGGTCAGCTGGGACTACACAGTAAGACCCTGTCTCAAAACAAAACAAACAAACAACAAAAATCATAGTTCATTAGAAGTTCCATAGTCTTTCTTGCATTTGCTTCTGGATTTGTTTCTGCTCTGAGTAGAATAGAAATCAATAGTCCCCACAAGTCACGACAAATAAAAAGCTGCCAAGCCTCCTCCTGCGCTTTCTGGAGAGTGACAGTGCTGCTCTGCTCAGAATGACCAAGGTCATGAAATGCCTTGGTTTTTAAGAGCAGAGTGGGAGCAGTATGAAACCCACTGTGGCCACATTCTTCTAATTTTTTTCTGATTACTACTCAGAACTGTAGATAGACACTCACAATACATTCACAATATCACACAGCTGTTCTCTCAAGTTCCAAAACATTCTTATCACTTCCACAGGAAATGCACTAGTGTAGATCTTCCTTCTGCTTCCCAACCCATGGCAAACTTGCCTGCTTTCTCTCTCCCAGAAGTCATTGATTCTGGACATTACTGATAAATTGAATCATGTAATAGAGGGCATTTTGTGTCTTCCTGCCAGTTTTACTCTGTATATACTCCTAAAGAATTGGAAACAGATGTCCAAACAGAAAGTAGCCCATGAGCATTCACAGCAGGGCATTCTCAGGAGCACCCCAAGAAGGAAAAGCACATGGACCTGTCAGCTGAATGAATGAAAAAAAAATGAAGTATGTTGTGTTCATACAGTGAATGATTACTCTGCCAGTAAAGAGAAGGAAGCACTGGTTTGTAGCATGTTCTAGCATGGACACACACCAGGGAAAAGTACAAATGAAAGTGATCTCAGGCCACTGTGTTGTGTGGCCTACACATAGGAACTTCCTCACGTACTGCAGTGTCCAGCCATAAGCCCAAATATCCCATCCGATGCATTTCTCAGACCAGCAGCCCCCAGGAGAGGTGAGAGGCAGCGCTGGTCCCCATCACTGTCACAGCCTATCCCCTACTGCACAGCTGTCTCTGAAACTGCTCATACTGAGGCACAGTCAAAGCTAGGTGAACAGCGTGTGAATAAAACACAGCTTTCCCTAGGTCGTGTTGCTAACCCTGGCCTAGGGCAGCGGAGAGAAGGGGAGAATCATCTCAAACCACTGCAGTTCTGCAGCAGATCTTTCCTCACAACCAACATGTCCTCTCTCCACTTTGGAATACACTACCCAAGCCAACAAGGCACCATACATTTTTTGGTTTGTGTTTATTTGGACACTATATGCACCTAATTTGGTTTTATTAAAACAGATAAATGAAAGCCCCATGTTATCCTTCCTCCAAAGCATCTGACTGGGATGATTAGTCTGGAACCAATAGGAATTTGGCTGTTATTCCAAAAGTCTGTCTTAACACGCTGATAGGCTGACACAGACATGGATATTTACAAAGAACTCGACTCTTCACTTTCTTTCTGATTCTGGAGCGACCTAAGTTCTGCCCAGGTGGCAGGGCAAGGACTCTGGAGGCTGAGGGGGCTGTGGCTTACCGCTTCCATCAGGCCCTTCACTGTGGGCGATCTCAGCATCAGGGCGTCGAACACGTCATCACTCTCCTTTCGCACGTACAAAAGCACTGCAAGAGAAGTGGACAGCCAGCATGACTCCTGTCACATGGGAGTCTCAAGCTGACACCACCTGCTCTGCCAACAGGCCAATGACTACTGGGATGTACCAGCTCTGACACCTAGATCCACACTTTAGTTTCTCAAGAAAGGCACACAGTCTCCTCATGACTACTGTTCCCTGTGCTCATTCAGTGAATACCACTGAAGACTCCTGGGTGCCATAGGCTGTATATACCAAGAGCTGAGGTTGAGGCAGAGAGCTAATAGACCCCATTCTCTGCCTTTAGGGAGTTTATGGTCCATTAGGAGAGACAGGCAGGTACCAGATGACCTAGACACCATTGTGAGAGTCATAAAGAAAGAGCCAAAAAGAGGATGCTTTCCAGACAGCTCCTACCATCGTGAGGTGAGGGAGAAGGCTAAGATACTCAAGTATCTCTGAGTTGTGAAGAGCATAGAAGCACCAAATCTAGAAAGGAATGACACCAGGAGAAGAGAAGGTCAGGCAGACATTCTCCTGCACAGGCTTGGAAGGGTACCAGGGTACCAGGGTAGCACCTAGGACAGTCCAGGAAGAACTTAGGATGCAGAGAATCACAGATTTGGGTGCAAGTCCAGCTCAGCCCCTGCTGTGACCCTAATGACTTAATCTTTCCCTGTCTGGATAATCTGTGAAGTAGGACACTAGCATCCAGCACATAGGTGCCTGCTGCCAGTTCTGGGAAATAAGGTCCATGTGGTAGGCTTCATCTAGGCCCAGCACACAGAGAGGCTCAGTCTTCAACCTACAGAAGCAACCAGGAAGTAGGTGTGGCCCCTGTGCCCTCCAGCGAGGGCATAGCTTTTCCTTTCACTTCTCTGTAAGAGCTCTGAAATGGGGAGTGTGCAGGCTAAGATGGGCAGGCACTGCCGATCTCAGCAATATAAATGGACCTCGGGAGGCTAAGATGCACCTGTGGGGTCCCACAAACATGGTCACCCTTGCTTCTGCTTCCCCTGACCACTGAGTCCTCCTCCTGTGCCCACCACTCCAGCAATCATGCTGAAAGGGCAGCTCCCAGAAAACAAAAACAAACAAAACAAACAAACAAACAAAAAACTGGCCACTGTCATTCAGGTGCAGTCCGGCATTCCAGAGGGCTACTCTTTTTATCCTCTGGCAGCAGCGTAACTTCCCACCCAAGGGAAGAAAAAGCTGAAACCCCTCATCTGTCCACACTAGGGAAAACTGCCCCAGGCAAAAACAATAACAGCAAAACACTGGTGAGCCTACATCTCAACTATCATCTTAAATCCACCTAGCTACCATCACCATCAGCAGAAAAACAAAAGCAGGACTGGGAAATGAAATCAGTCAAATCCAAACTCCATGTCTCCCCTCCCCCTCCATCCCAAAGGCTTTCTTAAAGCTGTGCATATAAAGGCCACATTGACAGGGGTTCTGCCCAAACTCCCTTCTGTGGCCTGTGAATGTTCAGGTAGATTGTGGTGACTGTGGTAACGGGAGGAGAGGCAGAGGAAGGAGAGAGGCAGACTTGGGCACTGGTGCCTTCTTTATCAAACATCAAAACAGAAGTGCCGAGTAAATGTGCAGACTGACTGCATTTCCTACAAGTTTACAACTTTAGTCCCTTGAAGCAATCCTGCATCACTTCCATGTCAGTTAAGCTGCCTAGAACCCAAAGGCTATCAGAAAAGGAGGCAATGTGAACAGTGTGAGAAAAATACTTAGAATGCGGACCCTGGCTACATCCAGATAAGGAAGAGTAAACTCAAGAGGAAGACATACTGGCAGCTATTACTTGATGGAAATTCTGTAACTTCTTGAAGCTCTCAACAACAGAAAGAGAGGGAAAGAGCAACTTCCATCAGGATGACCCTAGAGAGATTACATTCTATTAAAATTAGCACTACTAATAAATAGCCTCAGCTTGAACCATTGCTTTTCCTGTTGCTCAGGGGTGGCTGGTAAGAGCTCAGGTGCTTCATTTTGTTCTGTTTTGTTGAGCAGGTGGGGCAGTCTCAGCCTTCCCCTGTCAGGCTTACTGACAGCTAGCCTAGAGGCCATACTGGGCTCCAGACCGTTAGAGGGCTTGCCCACAGAGCCAGTTTTCATTAGATTTATTCTGGGGTGTACCAATGGCAACAATCCTGCCAACCACAACAGGAACCAGCACTGAACATCCCAGACATCACACAGCCAAAGGCAGGCAGCCTCTTGTGGAGCCCCAAAATGACTCTGACCCAGTTACCCTGACAAGTGGCTGCAAAGGAAAAACAACCTGTAACGATGGCTTTGCTGTTAACTGTCACCATTCTTCTTGAGCGACTTCTGACAAGTAGGAGCTGCCACTAACCCTCAATACCCGAGCCAAGCACCTGCTCAGAGCAAGGGGCCCAGTGATGTCTCCATCCTTCTCCAAAGAGAAGCTCTTGGAGGTAGCGTGGAGGTGGTTCTTACTGCTGGTAGGTTACAGCGTCCTCTGTGTCTGAATTCAAAGTTTCAGAAGCCATACCTTAACTTTTACTTATAGGCCAATACAATTTGTAGTGGCAATTTTGGTGGCAATTTCACAAGCTTTGAAAAATAGTTATTGGACCAGCTACCAGGCTGTAAATATAATTCCACACACCAGTGTGACTCCTGGTTTCCCTATGACTCTGCCCTATTCCTAAGTAAAGTCAGGGAGGAAAAGACACCAAGGAATGGAGGTGAAAACAAGTGATGGTGAACTGGGAGCCACCATCTCATATGGGCGTGCCCAACCTGTTGTTTTTAATTATTTTATCTATTGAATATCTCTGAATCACTGGTTCATGAGACGCACTCACAGAGCCAATGTCCTCTGAACTATGTATTTCCCTGCTGGAGGAGTTGGGAGCCACATAACCGTTCCTCCAAGGCCTGTAATGGAAAAGCCTGTAACCTCCCATATGAGGGAAACCCCACCAGGATTGGGAATGGTTCAGTCTCAGGGAGTGAGTTCTTGACAAGACACTCCCTAACCTTCACACCAGTGGCACACAGGAAGGAGAGATACCTCGCTTTACGTTTTCTTCTTTAATCTGCTTAGACGGTGTCAGACCAAACTCCTCTTCCATGGGCCTGAACATCCATTTAACAAGGACGCTGCTGCTGGAGAAGACAGGCAGAAATGGTTAAATACATCAGAGAGTGTCACACCACAGGGTACTGACCTGTCCTCCCCTGCAGGCTCTACACCACCATCCCACTGAGGGAGAAAGATGGAGCCACAAAAGGGAGGTTGCTGAGCCTGCCTCTCCTTTTCTGTTCAGAAGGTCAGGACCACGGAAAAGCTGATGGCACCCAAGTTGCAGCAGCCTCTCACATCCACGGTGAGCTCCCGACAGGAGACAACACAGGCCACTTCAACAGACCTCTCTTGAAGACTATCCTGGCTTCCTACAGTTCTCCCTTTCCTGGTTGCCACAGTGAAGGTTCAACCCACTCCACTGAGACCAGAACATTCTCTCTGGAGTCAGTTCTGCATTTGCTTTCAAAGTTCTTATGCTTTCCAGACAGACTAAGGGAATTAGAAGAGAAATCAGAAAAGTGGAGATTTACAATTCTTTAGTCTCAGGCGTAGATGCAGACTTGTAGAAAATGATCATTTCTCTGAAGACTAGCCCATGAGGCAGTGTCTAGCAATCACTTAGCAGAATGGTTAAGACAGGACTTCAGCAGTCAGACCACCTCGATGGATTTAAAATCCCTGCTTTGTAGTTTATTACTGTACAAATTTGGCATGTTGCTCAACTTCCCTGCTCCTCAGTCTCCTAAAAGGAGACTGTTGACTTAGAAATGATAATATTTGAGGAACTAGAAGTATTAATTACACCAAATTGATCAGTATACACTATTTACACTGTCAAGTGATCGTACCACACCAGATAAATAAGTACAAATATTATGTGCAAATAAAAATTAATTACTTTAATACAATTTAAAAGGAGGCTGGGGAGGTGGTTCAGCAATAAAGGCTGTACACTGCTCTTGCAGAGGACCAGAGTTAGGTTCCTAGCACCATGGCAGGGGGCTAAGCTTTCTGTCCTCCAGCTCCGAGGGATCCAATGCATCTGACCTCCACTAACACCTGCACATGCGTGTACATACCCACATGCAATGCACACATGGTTTAAAAAATAATAAAAATGCTAAATTTACAGGAGGCTCTCTACAGGAGGCTCCCAGGAGAATTCCATGAGTGTCGGGGACTGAGGGGAAGCACCACCAAAGTACTAGATGAAGACAATGAAGATGCTGATGATCACAGGCTGAGGGCAAGAACAGAGAAGACTAGATTTTCCACCCAGAGCAAACAGCTCGCTACCTCCTGGTCTCACATAGGAGATGGACACAGTAATTAACCCCAGTCCTGCGGGTAACACAAAACTGTGACTCCTGCCTGAGTGAGCTTCCTGCCACCAGAGAGCCATTCAACACTTCCCAAGTCGGTTTGGTAGGGACCCAGCTTATAAAAGCACATGCACACTACCTGGGACAGTCTGAAAACATTCCTATCCATGTTGGAAGCTTATATCACTAAAACCAACAGTACTTAATTTACCTCCAAAGGGAGCATCAGCCAACTGAGTTTCTTAACACACATCTCCGCCTTGCTCCTGAGCACTCTGAGGCAGCTGAATAAGAACAATCTTAGCCCTTGTGTCCACAATGACAGAAGGCTCAAATGTGTTATCAGCCTTCCACACTGTGATTCAGCTAATAGGAAAAAAGGCTATTCGCATGTGCCACCTTCAAGGGAACCATCTCATGAAAGAGCTACCCAAGAAATCTGAGATGCTTTTGAGGATAGCCTATCAAGAGCCATCTTATTTTATTTCCTCTATGTCAAACAGTAGAAACAGCTAAGGAAAAAACTACGACTCAGGTCTCACCTGAAGGCAGTAAAGAACTTTTAGGACACTGCTGCCTCTGCCTTGCCCTTGCTGCTTTGTCATAAAAGCAGGCATGATACTGTCTCCTCTTGGAACTGACCAAGAACTTAGAACTGTAATAGTAGTGACCATGAACTAGTGACCATGAACTTAGAACTAGAAGATTAAAAAAAAAATCCATACACATAGCAGCCAGGCACCATTAGGTTAATAACTGGTAAATTGCCTGAAATGTTATCAGATACCTTCTCATGCTGTGTGAGTCAAGCTGCTTCACAAAGTAAGATTCATTTATATTTTTCCAGTTCAGTTGACTTTTGAGAACAACTTAATCCAAGCCACAGCAGGCTTTGTCATTAAAATAGTATCTCAGATAAACCACATTTCTCTTGGGAGGCCAAATACTTTCAAATCTATAAACCCAGTAGGAGTCAGTAAGTTTTATATGTTATGAATCCAGTAGTTTCATTTATTTTTCAAAGCAAAACCAAACAAGGCAGCTATGACTTGCCCGCATTCTAATGAGAAGAATGCAGGCTGAAGGCCTTCTTGTACCCAGCTCAGTGACACTATATAATCATTTTCAAAGGATCAGAGAGCAACAGAGCAGAGCTTTCCCTGACATCATCTCCATCACGAGGCCATCAGTTAGAAAAACCCAGGGCCAGCAGCACACTCAGCCATAGGCTTGTGGGGTTAATCACAAGGAAAACAAGACCCTTGGAAGCAACAAACAATATTAAGATTCATCCAAAAAATCCTGAGAAATGTTAGGTCTGATGCAAGAGCAAGGATGGAGAGGGCTACAAAGCTACCAGGACTTATGGTGAAACTTCTGGAGAGCACAAGGCACAGACACGCTCTGCGGGGTATTCTCCAGCCTCTTTAACTACCGCAAACAGTGAAGCTAACTCAAAATCACAAGCTTGGCCTGATCCATCGTCCTGATGGCTGCTGTGACAATGCCACTGAAGTCACTACCTCCTCTGGGCTAGATGAGCACACACGGTGTCCTCAGAGCTCTGAGATCTGTCTGCCCTGCCAGGAGAGCTCATGAGATGAAACAAGGTTAGGCCTTGGTAAAGACCAGAAAGCTTACACAATAGGATATGCCCAGCCCCCACCCCTGTGCCTTCCCCTCAGCCATGCATGGGTCTAGAATTGAGGAAATGGGGCAATGGAGGCACATTGGTGAGTGCTGGGAATTATGGGTAGGCACTGGCTCAACCTGTGCTTCTATCATGTACCAGCTAGACAACTTTGAAGAAGTTTCCTAATTTCTCAAGGCCTTTTTCCTCACTGTTAATGGCAGATAATAGGAAATCTAGGAGATTTCCTATTATGAAAAGAATACGCATAAAAGCATTCAGAACCTAGCCAAGGTATCCAGGGAGTGCTATTACTTTAACATATAGCAATAGCCAAGGACCCAGCATGCATTAACACAGAGGCACTAACCTGCCCACATTGCTCAATCAGAGATGTATGGAATTACAGTACATGGCTGTCCTTGGAATGGATGACTACGCAACAACACAGGCAATTCTTATGGAGAGACCAGTGGAGTTACAGGTAGGTCACTGGCCACTTAGCTTACAAAAGACAGGCTGATGGGTCTGCACAATCACTTCACACTCCCTGTGAACTTTATCTCAGGAATACCACTAAGCAAAATGCCAAATGCTGGGGATGTAAGAGAGAGAGCCTTCTACAGCACCCTCAGTATAGACCTGAGGACATGGAGGTTAGGGACAGGAAGGCTGGATGAGGCTTCATGTGGATAAACAACAGTCCAGAGGATGGACTTGGCTTCCTGAGCTCAAGCCAACATTCTTTTCATGACGCCATGCTGTCTCTTTATAAAATATGTGATTTAAAGATTAGAATTCATAGGTCTAATCACTTGTTTGTTCCAACCAACTGAAATTTGATTATTTCTTTTTTTTTCAATGCAGTTTATTCAGAAACCTTGAACAATCCTCGGACCCTGGGGAAAGCCAGCCCACAGCTTAAATAGCCTCTGGGTAGCCAACCCAGGCGTGCCACGTGGGCAATGCAGATAGGTCTACATACATGGAAGCAAGCCAGATCTTCAGCCTTAGCCAAATGTGAAATTGTTCGTGACAGAGAGCACTCACCATCGGGAAGGTGGAAGGCGGAAACCAGCTCCATCTTTAAGGCATAGCATTCCGCAGCTCTCTACAGTTCCCCCTTTTTGTTTTAGACGCATCAGGCAAGAGTAGAGGTCTGATCTCTGATATTAGAAATAAATTGGGACTTTGTACTGATGTTCATTTAGGTGTCATCCACCCAAAGAGCATCACACCCGACTGATACCTTTTTCTCAGAGGCGGGACCTGGGGCATCAACCCGCATGCAACCAGACATGCTCTTCTCTGGGTCCAAAGCGGCTGACCCTGAGTGCAGTGCTTAGCCTCGCATCCTGAGCATAACATTTTAGCTTTTTATGGTATCCAACCATGCTTGGGGAGAATGTCCTGCTTCAATGGCTGTAAAGGTCTGAATGATCAAGGCTGCATCACACTATTGTGAGACTCTAATCTTGCATATATACCACAGGCAAACCAAGGAGACCAACACCAGAAGGCCTGCTAACGCTCCCATGCTCGCCCATTCCTTCAGATGATTCATGGCTGCAGCAATCCATGATAATAATCCTGTGGCTAGTCCTGCGTCCACTCTGGTAGAATTTACTGTGACAATGGCCACTCTCAGCTGCTCCATCGTAGTATCGAATTCTCCAGTCCAATTACCTAAAATATAGCTCGACAATTGTTTAGACAGATTTGCAGCACAGGAAAAATTCTCATGTTATATGCTAGTGACTCAAAGTCCAGCATATTTTCATTGACAGCCAAGTTGAGCGATTTGCCATAGGGTATCAATTTGCTCCTGCACGAGGTCGATCCTCTGATTGAACACCATCAAGCTTCCTTTTAGTTGAACATTAATTCCTTTATGTACAACTAAGGCATGAGCTACATTGGCTAAATGATTGTTCAGGGTCTGAACAGTCTGCCCAGTATGACTCATGGCTAATGCCCCGGTGGTAGCTCCAACAGCCGCCAATGAGATGGTAGTAACAATGGTGGCTGTAGTTCCAAGATCCCTTTTCTGTCTGAAGAGAGTCATAGCGTGAGGGGCATCAACGGGGACAGGCACCCAGCGAGGCATGCGAGTAACCAGGGCATACCTAAATTTACTAGCATTCCAGCATTGGGCAAAAAAGCAAGTATCATCACCACAATTACTTGGCTCTATCTGGCTAATAATGAATAAAAATGGGGGTTATAGACAAACAGGTGTGGGCTTATAGGAAATATTATGAGAAGCCTTAACCCCCTCGTTGGAACATCCTGCGTCAGTTCTAGAACTAGCAGTGGTGGTGTCCGAGGTCTGAGTAGGTTCAGGAGACCATTGCCCCCAGGGGCGAGACGTGCTCCATGCCAATTGACTAACTCCATGTTTTCCTCCACTTTTGAAAGTCATTTAAGGTTCTTAAATTATTTTTTTCCCTTTTTTTAAAATTTTTCATCAATTATACTTTATTCATTCTGCATCCCCCCATAAGCCCCTCCCTCGTCCCCTCCCAATCCCACCCTCCCTCCTCCCTCTGCTTGCATGCCACTCCCCAAGTCCACTAATAGGGGAGGTTCTCCTCTCCTTTCTGATCTTAGTCTGTCAGTTCACATCAAAAGTGGCTGCATTGTCCTCTACTATGGCCTGGTAAGGCTGCTCCCCCCCAGAGGGAGGTGATCAAAGAGCAGGCCAATCACATTATGTCAGAGGCAGTCCCTCTTCACATTACTATGTAACCCAATTGGACTCTGAACTGCCCTGGGCTACATCTGTGCAGGGGTTCTGGGTTATCTCCATAAATAGTCCTTGGTTGGAGTATGAGTCTCTGGGAAGTTCCCTGTGTTCAAATTTTCCTGTTCTGTTGCTCTCCTTGTGGAGACCCTGTCCTCTCCAGCTCTTACTATTTCCCAGTTCTTACCTAAAATTCCATTCACTCTGCCCAACAGTTGCCCATCAGGCTCAGCATCTGCTTTGATAGTCTGAAGGGCAGAGGCTTTCAGAGGCCCTCTGTGGTAGGTTCCTAGGTTGTTTCCTGTTTTCTTCTTCTTCTGATGTCCATCCTCTTTGCCTTTCCGGATGGGGATTGGAGAGGTTGTGGAGAAAGGGGAACCCTTCTCCACTGCTGGTGGGAATGTAAACTTGTACAACCACTCTGGAAATCAATCTGGCGCTTTCTCAGACAACTAGGAATGGCGCTTCCTCAAGATCCAGCCACTACTGGGCATATATCCAAAAGAGGCTCAAGTACACAAAAAGGACATTTGCTCAACCATGTTTGTAGAAGCTTTATTTGTAATAGCCAGAAGCTGGAAACAACCCAGATGCCCCTCAACTGAAGAATGGATGCAGAAATTGTGGTACATCTACACAATGGAATATTACTCAGCAATGAAAAATAAGGAAATCATGAAATCCGCAGGTAAATGGTGGGATCTGGAAAGGATCATCCTGAGTGAGTTGTCCCAGAAGCAAAAAGACACACATGGTATATACTCACTCATATAGACATACAACATAGGACAAACCCACTAAAACCTGTGCATCTAAAGAAACTAAGCAAGAGAGAGGACCCTAACTAAAATTTGATTATTTCTGTCCCAAGATAAAAAGAACAAACTACCCATTTCTGTTTTTGAAATGGGAGTTTTTATTTTCTAGACAGACTGGGCTAGCCAAAACGTTTGATCCTCCTGCCTCAGATCCCTGATTTCTGGGACTAGAGGCATGAGCCACTATGCTTGTCTTTCTAATCAATACTTAAAGGATTTACAACTGATTTTAGAGATTTGGTCCTGGACGAGTTCCAGTCCTAAGCAGCCTGGGGGTTATTTAATTTAATTCCTTTGAAAGTGTCTTCCTCTGAGACGGAAGGTGGCAAACTTTGTCTGAAAAGGGCCCAGCAGCAAAGGTTTTTCAGATTCTTACTGTAACACTCAATTCTGCTGCTGTATCACCAAAGAAACCATAGAGAACACATGAAGGAACTAATACAGCTGTGTTCCAGAAAAACATTCCTTGCAGAGGCTCGGGTGTACTTCATATCACTGATCATGTAATGCCAGTCTTCACTGGAGGTTTTTAAACTATTGAAACCATCTTAGTCTGTAGACCATTCAAAATGGGTGATTGAGGCTATGTGGCGTACACACCTTTAATCCCAGCACTCAGGAGGAAGATCTCTGTGAGCCAGCCTGGCCTACATGGTGTGTTCCAGGCAGCTAGGGCTACAGACTGAGACCCTGCCCACTCCCACCACCACCAAAAGAAGATCTGGCCCTTGGTCTGTCACTTGAAAACTTCTGCTTCAGGAATAAAGCCAGCAATATCAGCTATACTTCCTTCACCAATTATGAAGTGTCTTACATAGGAATGGGAAAGTTTGACTACGGTTTGTAGGAAATTTATCTTGGGATGTTAGGTATACACAACTAATGCAAACAATAAGCATAAAATACGTATTAAGGAATGAATGTGGTTTTAGCCTGCTTTAAGAGAAAAATATAGCATTCGGCTTATAAGAGAGTTCCCAACATAATCTGCAATTCAGGAGGTTCTAAACACATGTATTCAGAAAACAAAAGCAAATAAAAAGAAAACAAAACCAACTTAGTGGTCAGGCTGGAGAACTATGAGGTTAAAAGCACTGGCTGCTCTTCCAGAGGACCTGGGTTTAATTCCCAGCATCCATAGCACAGTTCATAATCATCTGTAACTCCAGTTCCAGGGATTCAATGTCATTTTCTGGCCTTCATGGGCAATGCAACTGGTACACAAACCTACACAGAGGCAAAATGCTCCTTTTTTGCTGTTGTTGTATAAATTTAGTAGTCTCCCATGAGAGGAATTAAGATATTAAAAGATAAAATTATATTTTAACTAAGAACAGTTTCAGGGAAGAACAGAAGTTTGAATGTTGAGGGTGGAAAAGGCTTATCCAGAGAGCAGAGCAGGAGTGAATGGACAGAAGTTGAACACTGTTATCAGAGAGAACGTGCTATGATAATCTCAACTGTTAACCAATATGAAATGAGAGACCCTAAGAAGATTTGTAAAACACACTCTTGGGTATGTTTGTCAGGATGTTTCCAAAAAGAATTAATTAACCAGAGAAGATCATACTAAACATAGGCAGTGTCATTCAAGAGACTGGAAGCCTAAATGACATTCTCTAACTGGCAGAGGCCACAGAGGAACAGCTCTGGCATCTGCCCCTGCCTCTGCCCTATGTTGTTCCAAAAGAATAAGCCAAAGTACAGTTTTCCTCCTTTAAACTCTAAAAGCTGAAACCACCCAGCTCTTAGAAATAATATAATGAGCTTCCTCATATGCAGAGAGCATTCGTCACTGGCAATATTCAAATAGAAGGCAGCTCAACACCTACCCCGTGAGAATGTGCTACCAACATTACTGTGTCCTAGAAGAGTCATCTCGTGACCTTAAAACAGCCCTTTCATACCTGCAAGCTTCTGGGTATATAAAATGAGTGAAGGAAAGAAACTACACTGAAGAGTTAGCTGCCCCTAAACATTTATAGGTGGGCATATATTCTCTGCAAAGATGGGGCCAGAGAGACACATCTGGAAGATACAGAAGACAACTTCCTACCCCAAACCCACAGGGCAGTGAACAGGTTCTCAACCTACTCAGGCCCCATTCAACACCTTGAGTAAGGCTTCAGGAGCTGTTTGTGTCTCGGGCAGTTTTGAAAGCAGGAAAGGCTTTTACACTCTCAACCAGATCTTGTGCTGAGATGAAACGATGGGAAGCAAGAGCTATCAGAAAGATTTCAACAAACAGTGTACTAGAAGGGATGGGCCACATTTGCAAAATTACCATTTAGTCAAAGGCAGATCACAGGGAGAAAGGGAAGGCACAGAAGATGGGATTGCAGGAAAAGGTGACCACCTGTTGCCCCTCTCTCCGTTCTAGGTCACAGCACACGGGAAGTTCCCATCTCCTGCCCAGGGCGGCCCAGGCTGGGAAGGTGCATTGCCACCCCACAAACAAACATTATGTGCTTAGAATGAAGGACTGGTCTTACCCTTCTCGTTTGTCATCTGTGTTGTAATACACCTGTGAGGAAAACAAGAGGCTCATGTCAGACAGGATAAAATAGAAGTCTGAATGAGTTGTCTTACTGTACAAACTATCTGTGAAGAGGAAAAAAGATACATTTGATTAGCAATGGTGTGTGTGTTAGATTTTATAAAGTAAATTCAGAAATGTGACTATTTCTAGCTTAAGCTGGTCTGATCTGATCAGGTTACTCTGGCTCTCTGCCAAATGTTGCTCCTGACAATAAGAAAATCTGTTGGTAAGATCTAAACACATTCTTTAGAAAGGCTGTGCTGGCTCCCGCGTGTTTTTTCATCAAAGGGGGCTTACCCTGGTTTCCCATCACCACAGAAATGTAAGGGTAAACTGTCAGCAAAGAAACTGGTGGACAAATATTTAACTGGGATGCCTATTTCACATATCAAATCGGGCCGGCATCCCTCAGGACCTGTGCCTCCTCTCAACATACCTCACCCCAACCCCTCCCCTACACTCCTCTCTTGGCTGGACTTCCTGTTCCAACAGCATGTAACTCAGCCATTTTGGCTTTCTTTGCCTCTTGAACCTGGTGGCAGCTCTTGGCTTCTCTCTTACTTCTCTCTCCTTGCCCGTTTAGTCAGCTGTCCATGTTCAGCCTGGACTCCTCCCTCTGCCTGCTTTGTCCTTTACATATACAATAAAAATCTCCACACTTTAAGGGTAGCCACATCCTCCTCTTTTTATTTCAGTTTTTCATTCATTAACTCTCTTCATGCTCTAAAGGTCATGTGGCAAAAGGAAGATCTCCAAGGACAAGTGTCATTAAGAACGAGCAGTGGCAAGCACAATCAGAATTAGAGAAACTGAAGTATCCTGCAGACAGTGCCAGACAGTGGTGGCACATCTCTCTCTCTCACACACAGCCTTGCTGGCTGTCTTTTCTGGACAAGATACAATATTCATATTCTTTCCTCTTATATATTGGTTCCTGTGTAATAAGACAAGATAGAAATGTTAAAATGAATTTTAGTAGAAATGTACTCCATGCAAAAAGTATGAATATATTTATTATCATATTATATCATGAACCGAGAAACAAATAAACACACACACTCATGCATATGCACACATGCAACCCCCCCCACACACACCATGATCCTCTGGTTGTACAGCTGCCTTGTCACTATATAAAACATTCTCCAGAAAAAGGAGAAGCTGCAAGATTGAGAAATCAGGCTGATGTCAAGTCCCAGCACTTAGAATGCGAGGGGACTTGAGTTTGTCATAATGCTCCTATTTCTCAAAACAATCCTTTCAGCTAAGGATTCTGGATTCAAAAGAAAACAAAACGAGGCAAAATTAAAGTCCCAATTAGTATGGCCAAAACAAACTCGGGCTGATGCTAAGAAACATCTTCTCTTTCTTCTCCAGTTTTCATTTCTCCCTTGGGAGAAGTAACCTTAAAGAGTAAAGGAAATAACATCAGCATCACCCGAGAATTCTGTAAACCTTCCCTTATAGAGGACCAGTCTTCAATTAGCACAGGAAAAACCCTGAGCAAGCTCCAGTTCAGCTCCGTCAGCACTGGAGTGCTAGACCCAGCACACCAGTACCCTACTTTTAGTTTTTATTGAACAAAATCATAATTAAATCTCCTGTGGATGCATAGTTTTCATCATTAAATTTCAGTGTCTGCATAATCTTCCACAAAACTAAGCTGTCATAATGATTTAATTATTGAATATTTATTTGATTTCCAATCCTTCATTTCATTTGTAGATATAACCATAGGACTTGGCTATTGTGTTTTTGAAGGAAGATCTAACACTCTTTTTCCTTCAGATGACTAATGATTTATCCACTCAATGAGAACTACTAATTTGCTAAGGAAAAAATTGTTGACAAGATCTTAATTTCTCTCCTCTGGGCAAATGTATGTATGAAATGTATGAAACAGTTTTACCTCTCACCACTAGATGGCGATATGTGCACTGACCGAGTCTGCTTCACAGACACCACAACTTGAACAGGCAGATGAGGAGCTTTCTCCTGTCCTGTTGTCAACAATGTTCTAATAACAGCTCACACCTTTCTTTGCCTTAGCATGCCAGTATTTCCTCCCAAGACAATGTTTTCTGTAAAAACCTACTTTTTGTGTTGCCATTCCCCTGCTGCTTGAGTTTATTTTTGTGGCCTGTTCTGCGTACACACCAGCACACCCTGAGGAGGGCAGTAGGAGGCTGTGAGCAAAAGTAGTACCTGTCCAGTCCTCTGCAGGTTGGCAAAGTGAACATCTGGTATGAAGAGCACGGGCTGCGAGTGCAGGTCAGGCATGGTTTTGAAGTACGTGATGTCACTTTTCTTCTGTAAAGGTATGGCGGCCAGCTTCCCGTCAGAGGCTGCACGAAACCACAACAACCACAGAACAGGGCTATGCACACATGAACACTGTCAGCCAAGTCCACGATCCTCCCCCAAAGCTTTCCCAGCAGCCTAGATTATGCTTCAAATGCCCTTCCCCAGGCCCAAATAAACAAAAAGAGCGTGGGATTCTGGGAAGTACAATGAGGGTAGAAGGCTCCTCCACTTCCAGCTGTCCTGTGTGTACCGCGGAGGACTTCTGTTTGCTTTCCATATCAACGCTGCCCCTGTCTGCACTGTAGGGGCAAAGCAGGCCACACCTGGAGCCTTCGTACCTTCCCCTGTAGCCAGCTTCTTCTGTCTCTTCAAAGGACCCTGCTGGCTACAATCAGCATTGGGGAGGGGTTGACTTACAGTTGTTGCACTGGGTTTGGGAGGCCTGGCCCTTCCCTTTCTTCCTATTCTGCTTTCTCTCTTCATCTCGGATTTTTCTTTCTGCTCCCTGATGGGGAAAACAGAGACCAAGCAAGGTATGTTTTCAGAGCATAAAAGAATATTCTCATTTTCTTTCTCTCTCTCACACACAGCATAAAGATGGGAAGAGGAAGCCAGGAAGCCTCCTGCCTCAGCGAAATGAGAACACTCACAGATCTTCATGCTACATTCTGACCTGTAAGGCCAGCTCATCGGATTGCTGCCTCTTCCTGTCTCATGCCTACTCCATGAACTTGGCTTTTGAATCCATGGGGAAAGAACAGGCTGAGTTCTCTGGCCCAGTGTCACCTGCTGGGGAGCTCAGTGCTATTAATAGAACAGCCTAAGCACTGGCCCATGGCATCCGCTCCTAGGCACAGACAGCTTTCAGGCAAGTGCCACTTCCCAGGGCAAGTTTTCCTCTGCCTATCGTTATGAAATTTTTCAAAAATCATCACAGGAAGAAATAAAGGGGGCATTTTTGTAGCCACACAAAGATGCGGGATCACTCTGCACATGAAATTATCGTATTTCCCTGTATGCTTGGAGATGGTGCTCACTCTACCATGTAGGAGAAACATGCATTCACTCACTTCTGTGCTCCTGTTCTTTGTAATTTGACTTCTTATTAGCCAAATTCAAGGCCTTCTCCTGCTCCACTACCTGATCAGCTGCCCCTGGTGTCAGCATCATTTGCTGTTCATATTTCTTTTGGGCCATTTCTTAACCTATTTTCCTCTCCTGATCCCAGAAAGGCATCCAGCACAGCTTCCTCCATTCTGGCTTCAGCAGAATTCAAGTACACCATGAATTCACAATGCCCTACACAGGTGACATTCACAGGACACCAAGCCAAACCTGCTTCCTAGGTCCATGTTAACAGTCTCTTCCCTTGCAGTCTGTTTAGGAAACAGTGACACACACCACATAAAGCACCCAGTAATCTGCACCCTTCAGACAAACCAAATACATTTTTGGTCACATTGACTCTTACTGGTCTTACTGACTCAGGGCAGAAAGCCAGACAAGACTAGGATACAGTGGGGACTTGGGTTCAGCAAGAGCACCATGGCTTTGGAGGGAGTTCTTGAAGGATGGGCCATTGCTGTTTTCCATAGATAGGACTCAGACAATCACAATGCACCTTTCATACCAAAAACTACCAAAAAACTAGTGGTTCTTATGCTATTTTACATTAAATTTTGAGGTGTCATTGATACTTACAGGTCATGGAAATCCACAGCAAGAGGGACAACATAGAGAAATATAGATACACCGGCTACAAAAAACTCATCAAAATAACACAGAATTTTGTAGAGCCTTTGTGTTTAAACAAAGAGAAATCAATTCTAAATGCCCCCAATAACACCTTGCTCAAACCAACTTCAAGTTTGGAGTGGGAAATGGCAACATTTTTTCTTAGATGCATACAGAGCACTTTGCCATGTGTTGGAAGCTATGTGTAATTCAGTATTCCATACAAATATGTATTATCTACCCCTATAAATTATAGTTCACTCAAGACACATCCCAAAATTATACAAATTATTTTTTCATTGTCAAATTTTGTGTTATTTTTAAGTATTAGTGTCATGTGAAAAACACTCATCATGCTGAATATTGCCCTGGTTAGTTTGTTGTGTTTTTGTTTTGTTTTATTTGTTTGTTGATCAACTTGACACAAGCTAAAGTCATAGGAGAGAATCTCAACTGAGAAAATGCCTGTGGAGCATTTTCTTGATGGATGAGAAAAGGCCCAGCCTGCTGGCAGTGGTGTCGGCCATGGCACAGGCTCCTGGATCTAAGAAAGCAAGCTGAGCAAGCCGGGGAGAGGGGGTGTGCAGGAGCAGGGCAAGTCAGTAAGCAGCTCTCCTCCATAACCACTGCCTCAGTTCCTGCCTCCAGGTTCCTGCTGTGAGCTCCTTCCCTGCCTTCACTCTGTGATGTGTCCTGGAAGAATAAGACGAAACAAGCCCACTCTCCCACCTGCTTTTGGTCATGGGCTTTATCCCAGTGCCAGACGGCTAACTCAGACAGATAGTGCAATGACCTGAATGAGAACATTCTCCAGAGCCTGGTATGCAAACACTTGGTCCCCAGTTGGTGGTGATGCCTGGGAAGCTGGCAGGCTCACTGGAGAAAGTGCATCACTGGGGGTGGGCTTAAGAGAGTTTAAAACCTCACTCCACTTTCTCTCTCTGCACTATGCCTGCATCTCATCTTCCTGCTCCTACTTTCATGCTCACTTTCACACTGCTATGCCTCACCTGCCATGATAAACTCAACCCTCTGGACCCATATGGCATTTTATCTTAGCACGAGAAAAGTAACCAATAAAAATGGGTACAGCCCAAGAAATTTTACTTTTAAAGAATGGTTTTATTTGTGCTATTTCTGAGAATAGCCAAGAAAGAATTGTTTAAGAATTATCTATATCATCCTCCTCTTCAGGAAAACAGCAAACAGTGGATGATGCAGAATACCTCTGGTCCAGGCTTGGAAGGCCACAACAGCTTCTGCAGAGGACTTGGCAGTAGCCTTGGGGACTGAGGTTATAATAGAAGCTGTGAGGCTTCTGGAGGTAAAGCCAAAGACAAGGAGTGGATCCCTGTCACCAAGCTGGGCCACCTGGTCAAGGACTTGAAAATCGAATTCCTGGAGACAATTTACCTCTTCTCCCCACCCATTAAGGAATCCTAGACCATCAGCTTTTTCCTGAGAGCATCCCCAAAAGATGAGATTCTGAAGATCGTGCCAGGGTAGATGCTGCAATGAGGACCCAGTTCAAGGCTTTAGTTGCTATTGGGGACTAGAATAGTTATGTTGGCCCTGGTATTAAGTGGTCCAAGGATATAGCCAATCAAAACCCGAGGGGCTATCATCTTGGCCAAGCTTTCCACTCTTTCTGTATGGAAAGGCTAGTTGGGGGACAAGATTGGCAAGCCCCACATTGTTCCATGCAGAGTGACAGGAAGCTGTGGTTCCACACTGCTGAGTCCCCCCCAACCGAGAGGCACTGGCATCATCTCTGCTCCTGTGTCCAGAAAGCTGCTAAGTATGGCCAGTATTAATGACCGCCAACATCAGACAGGGCTGCACTGCCACCCTGGGCAACTCCATCAAGGCCACCTTTCATGCCATCTCCAAGTCCTACAGCTTCTTGGTCCTGGAACCTCTGGGAAAGACTGTGTTCATCAAATAACCTCATCAGGAATTCATGGACCACCTTGAGAAAACCCTCACCAGAGTTCAGAGGACCTAGGCTCCAGCTGTGGCTACCACATATGGGGTTTTATACAAGATCATAAAATGAATTAAGCGTATTTTTGGAAAAAAATTATATATGTGCAGTATAGTTTTCAGGAACTAGAAACACATTATACACTCTTGGGGAACTGTCATTCTCATTTCTAAATAAAGCTGTGATTTCAGTAAGACCCAAAAAAGCACTACACATTCAGTACAGACAGATCTGCCTCCACCAAGATCTTGCATCACTTTATTTCCTAGGAGTACTTGTCACCAAAACTTCCAGAAAACATTACTTCTACACTTAGGGAAGAAGTCCATTTCATTTAAGAGGGCAAATTTGATGCAGCTGATGCAATTACAGTTAACCCATCCGCAAGGTCCTAAGACTCTTCTTCATGTGAGTTTCTTGACATTCCCCACTCCTTAACACTGCAATATACAGAAACCTATGTCATCACTCACTGCTTGGAAAAAATGCCAATCCATCATGCTTCATTAGGGCATTTAAAACAGGAACTATTAGGAATGTGACCTTTCTTATTGGCAAAGCGTACATGAGAGTGATCCATTCTGGGTTTTCAATGTTTAAAATCATAGCCATACAAGTAAATGGTTTTACCAACCACCTTTTCCTAGCCTAAGGCCCCGCCATGTGACTTCAAAAACAAAGCTTTGGGGCAGGTAGGGAACGTACACATTCCCCTTCTCATCCTTTCTCACTGAAAGGAAAAATAACTGAATGAAAATAGGTTTTTTTTTTAAATTGGCAAACAACTGGTATAATGAGCCCATTTTATCCCTTAAAGCCTCTTTTCCTCTAGGACATAGGCTCACAACCACAGTGCAATACTCTCCTCCCTACAAGTTTGGGGTTTTGTGTGTGTGTTTGTTTAGTTTTGGGTTTTTTGAATGATCAGTAGTCACTCTCACATTCAGTGTATAAAGTTAGCTATTGATTCAAGGAGTCTGAACTGAGACAGATCTATGTCTGGACCCAGCTCCTCTGCTGCGTGAGTCCAGCCAAGTGCCTTTGACCCATGTGTATGTACTCACTGAGTGTTGCGTCAAATGGCCTCTTGGCTCTGGAGGCTACCTAACTGTCCCTCGGTTCTATAAGGGCTATACAGCTGTGCCTACAGTGCAATTCAAGTGGCTTTTATTATCTTCTCTTAACCATTTACTCTCTGCTGTCACTTCTCTTGGCTCACAGGGATGCATTCCTCCCTGTGCTATTTCATTGCTATAACAGGCAATTTAAAACAGACTGGTGTAGCTTTAAGAATGAAGGAATGCTATGCCTTAAAGATGGAGCTGGTTTCCGCCTTCTACCTTCCCGATGGTGAGTGCTCTCTGTCACGAACAACTCCACATTTGGCTAAGGCCGAGGATCTGGCTTGCTTCCATGTATGTGGACCTATCTGCATTGCCCCCGTGGCACGCCTGGGTTGGCTACCCAGAGGCTATTTAAGCTGTGGGCTGGCTTTCCCCGGGGTCCGAGGATTGTTCAATGTTCCTGAATAAACTGCATTGAAAAAAAAAAAAAGAATGAAGGGTAGCATGGAATTAGCTACGGGCCTCTTTTCATTTCTCTTCTCCATCATCTAATCTGAAGTAGTCACCAGTGCATACCTATAAGCAGCCAGTGAGATTACACCGTCTTTGTTACCTCACTTGTATGTATGTGTGTTGTGTGCAAGTGTCCTTCAGTGTGTTCTGAGGCCAGAGAAGCATTTGGAATGTCCTCCTCTATTATGCCCTGACTTATTGCCTTGAGACAGGTCTCTCATTGAACCTAAAGTTTGACATTTAAGCTACAGTGAGTGGCTGGACACCCACATGCCTCAGAAACAATCCCAATGTTACAGACACATGCAATACGCCCAGATTATACTAGTGGTAAGGATTCAAATTTAGGGCCTTGTGCTTACATAAAAAGTACTCTTATCCACTGAGCCATTTCCCTGCAGTTTATTGAGCTTTTCAGTAGTCATCCTATGGCCACACTGATGGCTACATGATGGCTACATGTCTGCACTCTCCGATTTACAGATAACTGTGTGCCCTCCATCAGCATATCACCTGTGCTTTCACATTCCATGTCTAGAGTTTATTCTCTACTAGATTTACGGAGAAGGAATATTCACCAGAATTGGGATGTTATATTGTCGTTTATGTTTTATTTGAAGTTTGTGTTTTTCTATATTCTTTACATTGGAGTTAATTGGGTAGAAAAAAAGTCCTTGGTTTACTTTATTCTATTCAGATAACTATTTTCTCCTGATATAGTATTACTGTTGAAATTTTTGATGATAAAAATATCCCTATTCACTTCTAATTATTTATTTTCCTTTAATTAAATGCCCAAAGAATAGTTTTCATCTTTTCAAAGTCTGATAGCTATGCTTTCTTTTTTTAACCCCCTGAGACAGAGTCTCACTGGCTGTCTTGGAAAACACTACATAGGCACGGCTGGTCAAACTTACAGACACACACCTGCCTCTGCCTCCCTAGTGCTGGGTTAAAAGGTGTGTGCCACTCTGCCCATCTGATAGCTGTTGTTTCATATTGTTTTCCTGAGCCAGTTCCCCCAGCACGGTATAAACACTCTCCCATGGTTCTGATGTACCATTTTTGCATTTGTTGTATTCTGTTGCTTGGGAGTTTATTGTTTTTTTTTTCTTGGTTTGTTCTTCTCAATGACCACTGTTCTACAAATATTCAGTCATCTCTAGCTCTTGTCTGTGGTATGTTCACTCCTCTCTTTCATAATTTCCTTCTATTCTGCGCTGTTTTCCCACCTGCACCTCCTTATGACCTGTCACTGGCCTAGCCACTAGCTGCTTCTCGTACATTATGGAATACTTCTGCTTCTATTGCAAGTTCTTGCCTGAGCTCAAGCATAGGTCTATTCTTCATATACATGGTTTTCAAGCTTCCTGTTAGCGAGATTCATTGGCTCACATAGGTCTATTCTTCATATACATGGTTTTCAAGCTTCCTGTTAGCGAGATTCATTGGCTCACTTTGAGATATTGGGCTACTTTTCATCTGCTGGGTGGTAGTAGCTTCATGATGTTCATTCACTGTTCATAAGGAAGTTGGTCTGACCTTAATCTTGTTTTTAATGAAATGCGTTTTTTTTTTTTGGGGGGGCTATTTTCTGAGTCACTTTGGGCAACATGAGAAGCCAGGACAGTTCTCCCCTGAGGCTTGTAACCTACAATCCCTCTTCTTAAATGTTCACACAGTAATACAAAGAAGCGCACTGTTATTGTTGCTTTAAGGTTTATTCATTTTATTTTGGGGAGTGTTTTGTTTGCACGTGTGTACATGCACCACATGAGTGCCTGGTGCCCACAGAGGCCAGAAGAGGGTACCAAATCCCTTGGAACTGGAGTTGCCAATGGCTGTAAAGCTGTCAGTTACTGGAAACTGAATCTGAGTCCTTTTCAAGAGCAGCAAGTGTTCTTTAGGACTGAGCCAGCCCCTAGTCTTCTGTTTTATAAGATGGCCTACTCTGTATATAAATACAGAGTATAGATAGACATTTCTGTGTGCTTTCTATTGTTACAATAAAGACCACGGCAAAAGCAACCTGGAGAGCAAAGGGCTTACTTCCTCTTACAGGTGCAGGCCATCACTGAGGGAGAAAAACTCAAGGCAGGAACCTGGAGGCAGGAACAGAATCAGAGACCATGAAGAAATGTCTCGTACTGGCTTGCTCTTCAAGATTTGCTCAGTTTGCTTTCTTATATACCCAGGATCTCCTGCCCAGGGCTAGCAAGCTAAGCCCTTAGTAAGCTAAGCCCTTCCACATCACCCATCAATCAAGAAAATGCTCCTTAGACTTACACACATGCCAATCTGCTAGAGGAATTTTCTCGGTTGGCCCTTCTCTTACGAGAAAACTCTCCAGCTGTGTGGCAAAAACTAACCAGGAGAGTGTCCCTTCCTATCTTAATTTTCTTTTGTGCTTTTCTTTCCTGGCCACCTGTTTGCCCACTCCAGCAGCTGATTTTACTCTTACCAGTTTTGCCCAGAACAGGGTTTTCCCCTTAGATCAGGGCTTTACATTGTAACTTCTCATGCAAAACAACATAGCAATGTCAGTCCCTTTGCACACACCAGCCAGCTAGGGTCTTTAGAATTTTTTCCCCCAGCTCACCTCACACCCTGTCCTCAGAAGGCCCCTTGGTGCTTTCCAATGAGTACCTTAGGCTCCGTTACTTGCCCTCACAGAGGCTGACCTCACACAGGCTGTCAAATGATCAGTACACGTGCTCACACCTGTGACCATCTCTTGTACCTGACCTTCAGGGTTGAAGCTTTCTTATTCTAACTATTCTGTTAAAGTTTATAGTAGCAATCATGGAGACGAAAGCACTGTGTGCTGTGTAAGAAATGATGAATTTATTTTGTAGGCAAGGTTTCTAGTCCTGAAAGTTCTAGGTGAGGCCCCATGCAACTCAACAAATGGCCAAGATTGCAATGTGTGTTCTACAGTAGTGTCTACACCCAGCGGATATTCCAGATCTGTCATCTCAGCTGCACGCTCGGACCAAAGCACAGTATGCTACAAACTGAAGGTTCCCTCACTTCACCCGACATGTGCTGAAGCGAAGCCCTTAACGCTTTTGGTGAGGTGATGAGGCTGATCCCTGATGTGACAGTGTCCCGTGAAAAGACACAGGAGAGCTCTTCTCTTTTTCTTCCATGTGAGCACAAGGAAAGAACATGCCTACCGGCAGCCAGGAAGTCCCTCACAGGGACTGAACTCATAGCGCTGAGGTTTCCGTAGAAAGTACATTTCTATTGCTCACACCACCTAGCCTCAGGTATTTTGTTTTATCAGCCTGAGAGAACTAAGCCCCAGGGCAATGCCAGTCATTAAATTAATGGTAAAAATACTGAAAACAGCAAGAGCCAAGACAAAGGACAGTGGATTGGTGACTCCCTAAATATCTAACAGGACTTGAGAATAAAACACTGCCATGTCTCTGTGGTTGGCCGAGAACAGCGACAAGGGAGAAATGTCATTAAAAAGAACATCTAGCCATAACAGAACCTTTCTGACAAATTTGTCTTTACTCACCTTGTCGCAGAAGACCTTGATCTGTACGCTCTGTGGACGGGTTTATTGCTGCAGTTATTGTAACTGTATGTGTCAATCTGAATCATCAAAGGAAGTCCTTTCACGCCCTTCTGGGAGGAGAAATCTGTACTCAAGCAATTCACTGTGATGAAAATCTGAAGGAGGCAGAAAAAGAAGAAAGTTCACAAACTGCCATGCAGAAGACCTTCAAAGAGGGAGGCAGGCAGGCATGTGAAGTGAAAATCCTACACAAACCTATAAGGACAACTGATAACTAACTGTTCAATACTCTCCCATAGAATCCTGCCAGATGCACAAAACATTATATGGCTGTAAACTTCTAAACAATTTGCTTTGATATTTGAACTTGAAATAGACAATTTAAATTACTGTCTAGAAAGCACATCACTATAAATGAGTTAACTATGTTATTTTCTTGGTATATTAAAATCGCCACTTCTGGGGCTACAGAAATGTGTCAGCAGTTAAGAGCACTTGCTACTCTTGCAGAGGACTAGGGTTTGATTTCCAGGACCCACACGGTGGAGCACAACTGTTGTAACTCCAGTTCCAGCGGACCTGACACCGTCTTCTGGCTTCCATATGCTCCTGGATGCACGTGGCACACATACATACACTCAGGCACACCCACATACTAAATTAGTCAATTAATCTAAGAAGTTGACACTTCTAGTTATAACTTTCCCTAACCTCTGACCTGCAGGATAGAAAATAATAATAATTAGATAACTATTCTTTTTTAATAGAATAGCATTGAAACCCAGTTATGTTTTGTAAAACTTCCTTCCTTGACTGTGGAGCGTGAGGTCTGTCTGGAATAATTTCTGATTATTTAATATGACCTGGCACCTAATACAATGCCTAGCAAAGAACTCACTAAGCATTAGATAACTGAACTTACAGGAATCCCACTAGATTGCAAGTCAAAAGCCCCGACTTCAGCCTCTAGTAGCATTAACCAGCTAAGGGGCCTCATACATGTCACTCAATACTTGCCATGTTCAATGGTCCCATTAAAGTGCCTGCAAGCCCTCTCCCTGAAAAAGAAAATCTAAATGCTAACCTACTCCACATTAGTGAAGAAGAGGAGCTGGCAAAGGCAAGAAACGAAACAGGAGGGATTAAATAACAGCATAAACCTCCTCCTGTTAACAGGAAGTGGTGGCACACACCTGTAATCCAGCAGTCAGGGAGCTGAGTCAGGAGGATCATGAGGACCAGTGCAACCTGGGAATTATAGCAAGATTCTGAACAAACTAAATCCTCATCTTATAACATGTGGCATCAGGAAATGCAATAGAAAAACTTTTAAAACCTTCAAGCTAAAAAACAAACAAACAAACAAAAAATATACAATAGAAATGACATGATGCCAACAGGACAGAAACTCTAATCAGTTTTTGAGAGTTTTATTTGATTAACAGAATAAAAAACAAGTTTCACTGTAAAGGATTGGTAAAGACAGAGGATGAGTGTAAATGAGCTAAAAATGACCCTGTTCTACATAATGGTGGGTCACAGCCAAAAGATGGCATTTTCATAGTTTGCATCTACAATTCCCCCAGGGATGAGTGCTGTTAGAGGCTATGAAAGCTTTAGGAAGTGGCCTGGCTGGGAACTCTGTCTCTGGGTCCTATGTTATATAGCCAGCCCCTGGCTCTTGGCATGCTCTCTGCCTTCAGGTCCACCTTGATCTGAACAGCCTCTGCCACACACTCCTACCATGATGCCTCCCACCCACAATGCACTGGGACCTTCTGAAACTCTGGGAAAAGAAAGAAAAACAAAACACCTTTCTTCCACTAAGCTGTTTCTAACAGGTGCTCTGGTCATTGTGACACAAACTAATATAGACACTATGTAATAGTGATTTTTATTGGAATGAGCAAAGAACACTGACAAGAACTAGGAGGAAGGGTAGCAGGGACAGGGGTGGACCGGGACATATATTATTATGTGTAACACAAAGTTTCAAAAGTGTTATCCCATCAAAAGTGGGCTTTTGATGGATGTCAAAACCTTTGTGCCTCTATGAAAGTACCTAGAGTTGCCCTGAAGGAAAATGAAGGCCACAGAGTTCTTCCTAGGTACCGGGCTGATCTGTTTGATACCCTGTAGACTTTTAGTAATTTACACCACCAGGCATCTAATTAGTGCTTCACCTCCTCACACATCCTTTTACCTGTGAGTTCCTCCTTATGCCCATCAGGGGTGTCTAAGGACATTTGACAAGTTTCAATGATGTGCTAACAACTTTGCCAGCTGTGCCACTAGCTCCACCTTTCTAGCCAAAACCCGAAAACAAATACTAAAGGTACTCTGTCTCACTGTACGTCTAGAGATCTAATGTGTGGGTACTCTGAGAGACATTGGATTTGTGTTAAAGAAATGTTTTCCCATCTGTTTGTCTTTGAGACAGGGTCCCCTTGGCAGCTCAAGGTCACCTGAAACTTGAAGCTCCCTCTTTAGCCCAGGCTAGTATTAAACTTGTGGTGATCCTCCTGATTAAGGCTCTCTAGAGCTGGAATTACAGGCATGGTGTACAATAAATTTTAGTGGCTTTGTACACAGACACAGGCATAGGTGCGTGTGCACAGGAAGGGAAAGAATAACTGTATAATACATAGTTTAATTTCCCTACTTTGCTCTTTATATACCCTGTAATATCATGTTATATATTATAAAAATAAAAAAAGATACTTTTAAATATATACATTCATTTCACTCATTCATTCTTTTCATTCATTTATTCAGTCTATAAGTATCCATGGAAGCACACAGTGAAGCACACAATGCATTAAATGGTGTAGGATCTTAGAAAGAGACAGAAACTAACAATTCAAGGAGAATGCAACCAGTGCTCAGCAATGACCGTCATACAGTGGTCGAGTACAAGAGAGGTGTGAGCAGAGGTCCCCCAGAACAAAGTCCTCAGCCTGGAGGAAACTAGTGAAACATAAGCCACAGATACTCTAGATTTGAGCAGGGGCCTCACAGAATCTAAAGAAGCCTGGGGGCAGGGGGGTGAGATCAACTGAAGATGCAAATGCCTGAGTAATGAAGACTATGGCAGGCAGGATGCATCTTCCAAACTTCCAGCGTAGAAATATTCTGTCCATAACAGTCACAGTAACAGAAAATGCTACCTTGGAGAGTCCCTAAATGACAGAGAAATTTTATTTAACATTCACTTAAGCAGCAAATGTTTTCAAACATCTTAAGTTTCCTGAGGCTGCAGCAACACAAATATGCAAGCTCTGTGCCCTGCAACCACAGAAGGCAGGGGTGAGATGGGGTGAGAGATACGTGCTGGTGTCTTAAAGATTACAGTAGCAACATGACCACTGATGTGATGGTCAGGAAGGAGGCGTCCTTTTCTAGGCACACTTGACTTGTTCTATTGCTGCCAATGGGATGATCTAGGCCAGAATGCAGTTTTGTATCAGCAAACAAAATGCTCACTCTGCTGAACTAGTGGTTGTCCCTAATTCTGGCCCTGCATTTCACAAAGATCTCCCTGATGTAATCCACCATCACTCCAGACTCCATCTATAGGTCTGCCTAGTAGAAGAGAAGACAATGTTCTGGTGGATATTTCCTACATGACTGGCTTGCTAATTTGCATGTCATTCACTGAGGGTCAATGATAGCGAGGAAGAAAAACTAATTATGGTCTGTCATCTCCAAGTCTGACCTTAGAGAGCTAGAGCAACAGATCATGACTATTTACAAGGACCACTTAAGTAGCCTAGTCATCTAGAGCCAATGAGATAATGGATGCTCACTGGCAATAAATAGACTCAGTCATCCTTGGAGAAGCCATAAAAGTCAATCACCCTGTACACAAGGTCCTTAAAAGCCAATAGAGTTCAACAGGGAGATATTTAGATTTAATGCTCTTAAAAGAGAAAGGTCTCCACAGAAGGCCCAGAGTGGCTCAGACTCAAGGCAGCCTGATCCCATAAAAGGTAAACCTCAGGAGCCTGCCTTCTGTGCTGGCATCTCTCGGGTCAGCCCAGCATGCAGGGTGCTGTGCTAGGCTCAGCAGCGCTTCCTTCTCCTGGCCACCTCCTGGAAAGCAGTTTCAGGGTTTGATGGCATCAATCACAGCCTGGCTGTGCCACACTCAAAATCCAAATGGTTGAACTTTAACGGAAGTGGGGGTGGGGTGGCACAGAAGGCTGTTAACTGAAACCTTGGCCAAGGAGCTGATAAGCATTTGCTTCTTTTTGCAAACCCAACCATGTCCCACAGCTCCACCAGCAGTAGGCAAACACAAGAGCAACTTTCCCCTAAGTTGACCTACAAAGAACTCAACGTAAATGTGTTGCAGAGCTGAGGACAAAGCATGATTTCACCCCCTGAATGTTCATCTAAATGTCAAGCACAGAAAGTTATTTCTAGCTTCAACAGGAGCTCAGGCTATGCAAAGAGCAGATGGACCCGGTACATAGCTGACCTGTCCCTGAGTTACACACAATTGTGCGGCCTCTGCTTACATCCTTCCCAAACCTCAGGTGGATTCCTCTAATTCTAGAAGCACACTTTTCCTTCTTCAGGAAGACTAATTAAATCTTGTGCAGTCAGGCAAATAATAGACACCATTTCAATTTCCTCACATGTTCAGAGTGAAGCAGATAATTTTTTAGACACCTTCCCCATAAAAAGCAGTCTAAAGCATGTGACTTTTTAAAAATAAAATCACTTGTATGTGAGTGACAATTCCCCTTTTGTGGCTTCGAACATAAAAGTGACTTTGCTGAGGTCTCAACCCCAGCTGCACACCAGGCAAATAAGACAGTTTATTAAAATAAACACAGCAGGGAGCTTCAGAGCCAACCCATGATCTCATTGTTAATTTCCACTGTTTCTTGGGTTTTCCAATAGAAACAGTCAACCCTATCTTTAAATGATTTAATTTAGAAAGCAATTTAAGATTTAAAACTAAATCCTCACAACCATGATTCAGTGTCATGGATTTATTTGACTTCATACAAATTGAATTTTGTACTTGTACTATCTTTCTGGCTAAAGGCTATTTATATATTAATGTATTTCCTAATACTCAGGATCCTAAAGAACTCATCTAAAGAATCACACAGGTTTATTGCAATAACCACAGGTAGGGTGTGCACCAAGAAATAAGTTTAGCACTAGAACCCATTCTCCCTTCATAAATATTATATAAATAAGTAAATGTGTTGGTGCCAATTTCTCTCCTCTTTTTTCTTCTTCCTCCCTCTCCTCCCCCTCCTTCTTTCCGTTTCTCCCTCTCTCCTCCTCCCACCCCTCCTCCTTCTTCTCTCCCCTTCTCCTTCCTTAGACAGGATCTCACTATGTGGCTCTAGCTGTCCTGGAACACACTAGATAGATAGTTCTCTGTCCTGAACTCAGAGATCCTCCTGCCTCTGCCTTTGCCTCTGCCTCTGCCTCTGCCTCTGCCTCCCAGGTGCTGGGATTAGTTCTTGGTTCTTATTAAAGACCTTTAAATAGCTTCCTTACATTTTGTCATTTTTCTTCCACATGAGTGCAGATGGAATGACAAATGAAACAGGCAAAAAAGTAAGAGTAAACTCTAGCCAAGCAAGAACATAATAAAATGTGAGGTATCGCTCACTTCACGCTGTGACTCACCCAGCAGTGACAAGCATCCTCCTGTGCTGGCAGTGTGCTCAGAGGTGAGGATAGCAAGGCAAGACCAGCCCCCACACCTGCTCTCAGGCCCCTTTGCTGTTTTGTTCAGGATTTCCTGAAGCCTCCGATTATACAGCACTTGTAGATATGATTACTGTATTTCTTTTTTTTTGTTTTATCTTTCATTCTTACAATGTATTTATTTTTTACACATGCTACAAGTGCGTCTGAATACACACAGATGAACATTTGAGTTGCTCTCACATTCTACCCTGCCATGGTTTTTCTGTTTTTCCACCACCAGTGTGTTTTCTGTTGTTGTTTTCAGAGCACATCAAATCTGGTCCATTTCAGGGCACTTCGGTCTGCTGTCTCTGCAGATCCACACTGGACGACTGGATGACTACTCCGCCCCCTTTGAGACTTCAGTTCAATACTAACTCTTCAGACACACAAGCCAGAGTTACTTTTCTCTCCTTCCCATCCAGAGGTTCCTCATCAAGTATTTACTCAATGAGTTAAGAAACATAATTTTTTTCCAAATATGCATTTTTCCTTTATGCACAATCGTGCTTTCATAATAGTACCTAGAAGCTGAGACTGACAGAGTAGCTGAAGTTGTCAAGACCACACAGTGGGTCACTGCTGACCAGATATACCCTCTGAAGCTACCTGACAGCGCGTCTGCGTGCCCATTTACCTACCTAGTGACTGAGGTAGCAGTATAGCTACGATAAGACCAACAACATACTCAGCATGATTGTCTGTCTGTCCGTCCAGCTAACCACCTCCCTATCCACACATGCTCACACCCTTGGAAGGGCTACAGATGAGAAGCACAGAGGCTCTCTAACAGCAGGCCTTGCTCCCGGGACAAGAGCACTGCTCATGCCCAGTTCTAGTCAGTGTTGTGGAACAAGCATAATTAGTTGAACAATACAAACCATACTTGCTATGAGAACTTGCAAAGAAGTAAAGAGCTTAACTGGGAAGGCTCCCTGTAGGAATCAGGGGTGAGAACAAAGGCTGCGGGATGCAGAGATCCCTGGAATCAGCGCTGAAGCTGCCCTGGGGCCCATGTGTCATGGGTCAAGTGGGACAAGTAGGTGTGGGCCACAGTACCCAGTAAGAGGCCCAGTGAGACCTGAGAAAAGCAGTGGGGCTCCGGAGTGGCAGGGTTCACACCCTTCCAGAGTAGGTGAGAGAAACATTAAAAATGTAAGACGAACCTGGGCCAGGCAGGCTGGTAGTGAAAGGGCACAGGGCTCCCCAGGGAGCTGGAGGCTTCGGCTACAGCCTCCAAAGCAAGTGGTAAGTGGGGTCACCTGCAGTGAGGGGGTTAAAAGATGCCAGCTTTCTCTACAGCTGAGAGCAGGGTGAAAGTCTTGAACAAAAACAGAGAGAGAGAACGAAAGAATGAAAAAAAGAAAGAAAGAGAAGGGGAGAGGGAGGGAAGGAAGGAAAGAAAGGAAGGAAGGAAGGAAGGAAGGAAGGAAGGAAGGAAGGAAGGAAGGAAGGAAGGAAGGAGCAGAAGGAAGCTCCTTCAGCCAGCCCTCCTTCTTGCAGACCCTGTCTTTTGAGAAGCTTTAATAATCCCCACTTTGGTGCTATGGTATTTAAATGAAGCCATACTTTTCAACCGGAAAGGAGCCACGCAAGCAAAAGTAAGGAGCTTCCCCAACCTCGCCACCCACCACACAGCCCACAGCCAACCTCCATGATGCTCATCTTTGTAACTGTTCTTCCTCAGAGCCAGAGCAGTCAAGCAGGCTACCCCTGTGCACTGCTCAGGTAGCTCTACTGCACCACAGGGGCCCCCAACCCTACTCTTTCAGGGGGACACTACCCTATCCTGGCCAGATTTTTCCTCAGGGAGTTTGTAAAGCCAACCTCAGATGACTCCAGTTTATAAGCCTCAATGATTAAACAAACATTAAATCAAGGTAAATTTATTTTTAAAATATCAAATCGGCTGACTGGTGGTGCATGCCTTTAATCCCAGCACTGGGACGCAGAGGAAGGTGGGATTTTTAGTTCAAGGACATCCCAGTCTAAATAGTGAGTTCCAAGACAGCCAGAACAACACAGAGAAACCCTGTCTCACCAAAAAAAAAATCATTAAGTCTACTTCTCCACAGAACTTAGCAGGAGGGATGTCTAGGCCAGAGACTCCATTCATCTCCAATTTTCACTGTTCAGCTCTGCCACCCCATTGGATCTTACACAGCAGCATACTAGGATGAGGAGGGCCTTGGACACTGCCTAACAGTGACTGCTTCACACATTGACAAGCTCCCTGTTGTGGGAATTTAAGTGTAAATTCAGTCAACTTTTTGGTGGTTTTGCTTTCTTGTCCTCTCTTTCTCTCTATCATACCCTCTCTGGATAGGGACTCATATATCCCTGGTATGTGTGTGGCTGGTGATCAAAACCTGCGCTTTGCACATACTAGGTGAGCAGCCTAGCAACTTAGCCACATCCCCAGATCTAAAAACTTTGTAATGCTCTAATCCAATACAAAACTCAAAAGGCACCAAAAGCAAAACTGCAAACACTCTCCTGCCCTTGCTCCCCAGTCAAGTACCTCAGTGTACTATGCAAATGTGAGTTCTGTCCTATTCTGCAAAGGGCAGAAGAGAACACATATTCCCAATTCTCACTTTTCCCACATAATGATGAAATCTGATAGCTGTGTCTCTTTAAAAATGCTTACATATAGAATGAGAAATCCCCCCCCCCAATTAGGCTGTTTCCAGCTTTTAGTTTATAACCAATGCCACTGTGAATGTCTGTGTGGTTTTTGTATACAACTGTACACAGGAACATAAATTTGCTGCTTAAGTTGTTTTCTCCAGCTGAAAGTGGAGAAGAAAAAGCCATGCCTCAGTGGTTCCTGCCTCTGATACCAGTGCTGGGAGGTGGAGGCAAGAGTCTTGGAAGTTCACCTTAGTTCCAGGCCTGTCTTAGCTTCTCTGAGAGCAGGACCTGTGCCTGGCCAGGAATCCCATCTCTCAAAACTGGTATCTCATCTGCTGCCTCAAATACACCCTTGTCTCCCTGGCCGTGAGAGTGGAGATGTCCCTTCACAGTCCTCCCAACATAGACCAGCACTATGGAAGGACTGTGCTCAGCCTAGACTTCCTTGGCTCTGTTGTGCATTTGCTGTGTTACTGAGGTAAACTACTAACTTCAACTCACTCCTCAGATGAAAGCTGTCACCTGCTTAGAAACACGAATAATTGGATAATACGTATAAAGGCCTAGCAGGGTGCCTGATATATAGTAATTGCTGAACAAATATTAGTCATTGTGCACACAGGCACACACCATTATGTCATGAAATCCAAGTGTGTAATCTAATTCTCTGCACAACACAATAGTTTATAGCTGTGAAGTTCAGAGCCGTAAGTAGAATGCAGGGCAGAGACCATGGCTGCTCCACACTAACAAAAGATCAACTGATATCTTCAGTGAGATGCCATCCAAAGATTACTCCTTGTTCACAAGCATTAGCTCCAGTTTTCCTGTCAGTCCTTACCTTATAAAAGAGGAACAAAGGCAAGGCTTTGTTTAAGTTCAATACCACAGACTCCAGCAAATGTTTGTCTTTCCCCTTTAAAGCTCCCTCTGCCCACACCACGCCCCAGCAAACACATAAAAACGCCATTTGCCCTGCTCGGCTGTGTGTAACTCAATCCTTCTGAGACCTCTCCCAGGAGCCTCTCCCAGTGCTCTCTTTACTTTTGAGACCATGGGATGCCCTATAATATTCTCTATCAGATAACCTGCTTAAAATCGGCCTAAGTTAAGCAAAATACTAACTTAGTCTAAGTGACTGGTAACTTCTGCACAAACGGCTTTATCTTTTAACTGCCGTAGAAGCTCCCTAAGAAAAGGCATCAACTTCCTGTTGATGCTGTGAGGTAGGGAACCAGCAAAGTTATGAACCTTGCTCACCCGGAACTATGGCATCCTTTAGGCAGTCCATTCGCTCTCTCTGTGCATTCTAAAAACCAATGTTTGCATATCTTGTCCCCTCCTCTGGTGTCCAGGAGTTCAAGGAAGAGTTCAAGGGAGAGTCCATTTAGAAGCATGCCCTAGGAAGGTACACCATGACTACCAAATTTAGATTTTTGTAAATTACTTTTCAGATTTATGCATTTTATTCTATGAACAGAAGTGTTTTGCGTGTGTGTGCGTGGTGTGTGTATGTGGTGTATGTGTGTATGTATGTATGTATACCATTTGCATGGCCCAGGCTCTATGAGTTTAGAAGCATCAGACCCTTCAAAGCTGGAGTCACAGATGTTTGTGAGCCACCATGTGAGTGCTGGAAATAGAACTTGGGTCCTCTACAAGACTAGTGCTCTTAACCACTAAGTCATCTCCAGACCCAGAAGTTAAGCTTTCTAAGAGTGCTGTACTTGACACAGAGCACCAATAAAGCAGGGTGTGATTGCACAAGCCTGTAATTCCAGCACTGGGCAATGGTGGCAGGATTATCAAGAGATCACAGCCAGCCTCTGCTACATGAAAGCTTGACTCAACAACAGCACCTGTTAGACATCTCAGATGAAAAAGAAATACTGGAAAAGAGACAGCTAGATGAGGCTGGAAAAATGATTCAGCAATTAAGTGCATTCAGTGCTCTTCCAGAGGATCCAAACTTGGTTCCTAGCACCCATGTTTGGAAGTTTACAACTGCCTATAACTCCAGTTCAAGGGGAATCTGACAGCCTCTTTTGGCCTCTATGGGAAATGCATACAAACACACACACCCAAATAAAAATTAAAATGAAAAAATGAAAGAGGAAGAGGAAGAAAAGAAATAGCAAACCTGAGACATGATAGGTACTGAGTTTAAGGATAGCTTTTAATTAGCATAATCTCACTCACTGAAAGTAACTATAAAGTTGTACAAGATTAAAAAATTCTGTTCTCCCCAATTCACTGCTTTCTTGTAGTGAAATGTCACTGCCATCACAGACCTGCTCTGTTAACAAGCTGTCTCTTAAACTCAGAGGGACTGTACTGTCCATTCCTGGCTCACATGCAGGGACTGGGCGGGGCTTGCTCACCACTAGCTGCACCTTGAGAGAGGAGCACCTGAAGGAAGAAACCAACACACAGGAGGAGAGACAAGGGAAGTTGCTCTACAGGACACAGGTCCTCAGATCTCTACACACTGACTCTGCCTACTTGCCCTATTGTACAGGTGCTGCTAGGCACTGCTTCTCATTGGCTTTTGTCTTCCTCAGAGACAGATTTACAGATGGATGAAGACCTCTTATCTTCAGTTGTCATCAGCCAGCCATCTCAACAACCACTCCTCAAAAAACAGCCTCAGCTTTAGATGACATCTTTTAAATATTAGAGCAAACTCAGATACTTAATATTAATTAGAAGTAGACTAGTAAGGAAGCAGGGCTGAGGGGAAATGTCAGCACGCCATGCCCACAATCACCTGATGGGTTTCTACAGGTACAAGCTTACAGACAACTTTTTATTCTAAATCCTCTCTCTCTCTCCATTCCTCCTCCTCCTCTCTCTCCTGTGGGGTGTGTGTGAAGGTCAGAACAACTTGCAGTGTGTTTGCTTATTTGATTGCTTAAGTTGCACATACCTTCATCTTCTCTGAAAATAATCTTCATCTTAGTTTTGTTTGTGTGTTACATGCTAGGCCTCTTGCATGGTTTTGAACAAAAGGAAAAGAACAAAAAGTCTCTACTATTCATGACAGGAAAAAAGTATAAAAGAAAAACACAAGCCCATAAATGTGAAAATAAATTTCAGGATACCAGAGAAAGAGCTAGAGAGGTGAGTAGATAGAGAATAAATGTGTAAAGGTAGAAAGAACCCAGTTAAATACCTCAGAACTGCAGTCTTGGGAAATGCTGCTCTTTAGTGTGTACAGAGTAGAAAGACCCACTAATGTTAGGCTACTCAGAGCACGCATGTGTGAGTGGGCACGTACACACACATTCAGCAGAGATTGTTAATGTCAAGTTAGTCTACACACATACAAGCACTCAGCTGAAGAGAGCAAAATATCTGAAGTAGTAG
Organism: Meriones unguiculatus; assembly: GCF_030254825.1. Lineage (NCBI taxonomy): Eukaryota > Metazoa > Chordata > Mammalia > Rodentia > Muridae > Meriones > Meriones unguiculatus. The sequence goes on from NC_083363.1 coordinate 25,754,658, forward strand.
CTACGTCCATTCTGGTCAATGGTTTGGGGTTTTGTTATTGTTGGTGGTGGTAGTTCTTTTTGGTTTTTCAAGACAGGGTTTCTCTGTGTAGTCCTGGCTATCCTGAAACTCACTATGTGGACCAGGCTGGACTCAAACCACAGAGATCCACCTGGCCTCTGCCTCCTGAGTGATGGGATTAACAATGGTTTTTATGATACAAACAAGTAATGCTCCAGGGCATAAGGATAAGGAAAGCTCTGGGCTCTGAAGTGTTAAAACAGCACACCAGCTTTTCTGGGGGCCGGCTGCTGTGGGGCTGAGGATGTTAAACATGGGGCCTGTGGCCAAGCAGGAAGAGTCATTTAATCCGCTTTGCTGGGGAGGCGAAGCTGATGCCCATCTTCCCTCCTGTGCCCATGTAAGTTGCACTCTGCAATTATTGGAAAAGGAAAATTATAGCACTTTTTTTTTTGGTCTCATTGTAATGGATGATTTGCTTCCATGAGGATGGGTAGGACAGGAGCCTGAGGGTAGCATCCACCCTTCCATCTACCTAATCTTGCAGGACTGGGATGCAAATTGGAAGTTGAGATGCAAAGAAATGTCCTCCATGACATCTCTTAGCCCTGTACATCCAGTTGCATCCTAAACATCTGTTGATACAGACGTGTTTCTGAAACTCTCTTCCTGAGACTGGAAGAACATTCACTGGTAATCTAATAATAAAGGGATGAGTGGGACACATCAAGTCCTTAATTGCAGCTAGTGGAAGGTATTCAGGCAAACAGGACAGACAGCATCAAACAGGAAGCCTTGTTCTACCCTGACAGGCAGAGACGCTAAATCCAAAGGCAGCAAAGAATACCCTACTATGCCAGCTTAATATTACTGAATTATTTTAGGTTGCTTTTGTTTGTTTGTTTCAAGATGGGGTTTCACCATTTAGCCCTGGCTTTCCTGGAACTAGCTCTGTAAACCAGGATGTCCTCAAACTCATAAATATATTGGTCTGCCTCTACCTCCCCAGTACTGGGATTAAAGGCATGTACCACCACAGCCTGGCAGGTTTTTCTTTAAGACTTGTCAAAAGAAAGGCCAACAAGATGTCTTAGTGGGCAAAAGTACTTGCCACACAAGCTTGGCAATCTGAGACCTGTTCCCACAACCTAGATAGGGAGTTAGGGATGCTGGTGTGTCTGTAATCCCACAGTCCTCCTGAGAGATGGGACGCAGAGACAGGAAGTTTATGTCCTCCTGCCTGGACTGTGGAGGGTGACAGAGACAAGAGACCCTGACTCAGAGCAAGGTACAAAGAGAGATACAACTCTGGGAAAGTGTCCTCTGAGCTCTACATGCATGTCCTCACTCCTGTGCACCCAGGCTTACACAGAGAGACACATTAATAATAATAATAGACAGTAAACAAAAATTTTTCTAAAGAAAGATGTAATAGACTCGTCTTTAGTGGTGGTGAAGGAGAAATATTTCTTTTAATTTTTTTTATTTTTTTATTTTTTATTTTTTTTATTTTTAATTCTTTATTATTTACACTTTATACGCTTTGTATCCCCCCTGTGGTTCCCTCCCTCCTTCTGTCCCAATCCCTCCCTTCCTTCACCCTCTGCATGCATGCCCCTCCCCAAGTCCACTGATAGGGGAGGTCTTCTTTTTTTTTTTTCAATGCAGTTTATTCAGGAACCTTGAACAATCATCTGACCCTGGGGAAAGCCAGCCCACAGCTTAAGTAGCCTCTGGGTAGCCAACCCAGGCGTGCCACGTGGGCAATGCAGATAGGTCCACATACATGGAAGCAAGCCAGATCCTCAGCCTTAGCCAAATGTGGAATTGTTTGTGACAGAGAGCACTCACCATCGGGAAGGTGGAAGGCGGAAACCAGCTCCATCTTTAAGGCACAGCATTCCACAGCTCTCTACAGTTCCCCCTTCTTGTTTTAGACGCATCAGGCAAGAGTAGAGGTCTGATCTCTGATATTAGAAATAAATTGGGTCTGATTGCATGCAGGTTGATACCCCAGGTCCCACCTCTGAGAAAAAGGTATCGGACGGGTCTGATGCTCTTTGGGTGGATGACACCTAAATGAACATCGGTACAAAGTCCCAATTTATTTCTAATATCAGAGAAATATTTTTAATTCTTTATTAATTACACTTTATTTATTTTGTATCCCCCCTGTGGTTCCCTCCCTCCTCCCATCCCAATCCCTCCCTTCCTCCCCCCTCTGCATGCATGCCCCTCCCCAAGTCCACTCTTAGGGGAGGTCTTCTTTTCCTTCCTTCTGATCCTATTCTATTAGGTCTCACCAGGAGTAACTGCATTGTCTTCTTCTGTGGCCTGGTAAGGCTGCTCCCCACTCAGGAGGAGATGATCAAAGAGCAGGCCAATCAGTTCATGTCAGAGACAGTCCCTGTTCCTATTACTATGGAACCCCACTTGGACACTGAACTGCCATGGGCTATTATCTGTGTAGGGGTCTTAGGTTATCTCCATGCATGGTCCTTGGTTGGAGTATGTCTCAGGAAAGACCTCTGTGCTCAGATTTTTTGGTTCTGTTGCTCTCCTTGTGGAGCTCCTGTCCTCTCCAGATCTTACTGTCTCCCACTTCCTTCATAAGATTCCCTGCACTCTGCCCAAAGGTTGGCAATAAGTCTCAGTATCTGCTTTGATAGTGTACAGGGCAGAGCCTTTCAGAAGTCTCTTTTCTCCTTCTGATGTTCATTCTCTTTGCCTTTCTGGATAGGGATTGCACTCATATAGACATATAATATAGGATAAACCTACTAAAATCTGTACACCTAAAGAAACTAATCAAGAGGGAGGACTTTTGCTATGCTCAATCCCTATTGAGAAATACTTTTTACTGAATTAAGATTCTTCCAAAATATTGGCTGCAGAGGGATTTTTTTTAAAGACTGGGGAGGGGGTGACCTCCCTCATCCTAGCATTTGCTAGAGTAGGAAGGCGCAAACACAAAACAAAGGGTGTAGTGTGCTGGTCTCCTAATATGGCAACAAGGCAAAGAGTGCAAGGAATTCTGCAGCACTCTAACGCTCACGCTGGTCTCCTGTATGGTCTCCATGACAGACATCCTAGCACTCAGGGACTAGGTTAACCTTGGAATCACTATGGAAGAGAGAGCAACACTGAAGAGGCAGAGGGCATTTGAACTCTCCCTGGAAACCTGAGAAAGAGCTGCAGTTAGGGCTGCACTGTGTGGGTGATGTCACCGTCGCAGAGATGCTCTGAACCAGTACTCCAAGCTCACTACTCTTGAATGACTCAACAGTCTTGTGTGAAAAATCACCATCTTGGAGATTTGTGCTTGGCAAACCTGCTTTCTAGTACCAGTGTTTGACTTTAAAGAGAAACTTAAAATCGGAATGCCCTGCAGGTGAGAGTCATGTGAGAAAGTAAGGCTCAGAAGCTGTCCCATCATAACCCTCTGGGTGGGACCTCAGGCATCTGTGGAGTGTTTACCCTGACTCCCCACCATTCCACAGCTCAGCAAATAAAACTGAGGAAGAGGACATGAGATGCTGGAAGCCAGCAATGCCTGTAATACCAGAATTTGGAAGGCTGAGACAGGAGGATTTCTGTGAGTTCTGAGCCAGTCTGGGCCACACAGCTTGGCTTAAAAACCACCCCTGTCCCCAGAAAAAATAAACACAAATTCTGGAAACTCTGGTGCCAGGTCTAGGCCACAGCTGTACCTCACTGCAGGTGCCTTCTGCTGCACTGGCCAGGACCCATGCCCACCTGTGGGGACAGTGGGGACACTCAGAACTCCACCATCTACACACCAAGAACCTGAGACAATGCACAGTGCATGGTCCTCCAGACTGCACAGACCCCGAGGGGAACAGGTCCTGTCCAAGACTGTTTAGCCTGCTTGAGTCACCTAACAGAAAGCCACTGTGGCACAACCGTAAAAACTGGCTCTGAGAGGTGGAACCTTGCAGCCACTAGGCCTGAAGCAGGCAGCCAGCTTGGGACCATGGCCAGAGCCTGGGACCACCACAGAACTTGAGCACATTCCTGGCCAAATGTTGTTCCCATTACTAAAGGAAGCTAAATGACTCTGTTGGTGTCCTCTCCTTTCTCCTGCTTGCTCCAGAGGAAAGACAGATGCAGGGCTAAGAGGCAGGGCTGCGTAAGGTCCTCAGAAGCAGAGCACTTGCCTAGCACATGGGAAGTCCTAGGGTCAATTTTAAGGACCACACAGGAGTGTGCGCACACACAAACAATAAACACAACATTAGAAGAGGGGCTAAGGAGAAGGCCCAGTGGGTAAAGTACTTGGCACATACACATGAGAAACATTTTAAATCTCATTGTGTTGCTACCTCCCAACAGTGGAAGCTAGCAAAGACCTGAACCTCGGGTGGATGCCATAGTGCGTAAAAATTCAAATGTATACCCAGGGCTGGGCAGAGAAAGTTCCAGAACAGAGTAGCACTAGGATAATGTCACTAATCATGAAAGCCACTTACAACCTTGCAAACTTAGGCCCAGTGCCTCTAGAATTCTTAATTATCAAAATAATTAAAAAACCTGCATCTAATAATAATAATAATAATAACAATAATAATAATGATAACAACAACAATAGTGATGATGATGATAATGATGAAGCCTGGTATTATAGTTTAGGCCTATAATCCCACACCCCAGAAGGCAGCACAGGGAGACCCTATCTCCAAAAAAAAAATGTTACAAACAAACTAAAAACTCTTTATTTTTAAACATGGGTGAAAATGTTAAAATTTAGAATAATTCATAAATGCACAATATTAACACATGTGCTTTGTGGACCATAGGTCTGTGTTTTCTGGCCACCAAAAAAAAAAAATCCCAAACATCCTGTGATATAGACTGAGCTGCTGAGACCCCCTCCTGAAGCCTGCAGATATCTGTTGGGTATAAACATAACAGCAACCCCCAAAAAGAAAACATTTTCTGTATGATATCACCAATCCTCCCTGTTTAGCTGACAGTCTTTCCCACAACTGCTATCCTAGTGTTTCTTTTGCAGTCTACTTACTATAAAATCAGTAATAACCATTTGTAACATTAAAAAGCTTACTTATCACTTAAAACAAAAGACATTCACTAAAAATAGGTATTAAGGAAATAAAACAAACACTGCTGCAGGAAGTATCATAAAATATTGTCCAAGACCATTTGCCAATGTCTACAGAAAACCAGTATGTGTGCCTAGAAGTATACCTGTGCACATATGTGCAAACTCACATACAGACAGGCACACATGTGCACACTCATGCACACAGACATACATGTATCCATCCATGCATACATAAAGTGAGCACTTGTATATGGCAAGTGAGTGGTGTAGAATGAACTGGCTGCAAGATCAGCTAGTGTAGCCCCAAATCAACTATTCCATCAGCTTCCATGGAGCCTGTCTCTTGGGATGTCCACTTCTCTTTCAAAGGTCCCTACTGAAACAGCCCTTAACTCACTTGTCTCTACCATCCATTACAGCAGACTGTAATACTGAAAATACGGAGAGGACTGTGGTGCATGTTTAGAGCTAGCTTTAACACTCTAGGACATCTTCTGTGGCAAAATCCCATTTTTCTTCTCAGTAACCATGAAGTGGATATGGCCTCCCCCTGGTCACACTGCTGATTGGTTACTGGATCCCTTGCTGGATCGATATCCCCCAAAGCCTAGTAAAATGCCTGTAGAGACATTTGTTTTGACTGCCAGAGATTCCAGCACATCCCAGTACTGTGCCCTAACACAAACCCCCTTTGTGCAATAGTCTAGCCTCAAAGAGAAACATAAAGAGCAGGGGCCAGCACAGGCTAAAGAAAGATAGGCGGCAGGAGCCGTGGAATGGCTCAGACAACCTCAGTAAGCTGTGACAGTCTCAGGAGGGGGGAGAGAGTTGGAGAGGTCTCAGGCAGCCAAGAGCACATGGTGTGTGCAGGCATGCCAGAGACACATTTTGCCTGAAGTTCTGTGTGAAGCATCTTGTAGTAGGGCCTGTGCCCTTCTCTGGAACATTCTCCAGGCTGCACGGCTGACTTGTCACTGAATGCCCATTTGGGTCAGCTTTCTTGGGCCTAAAGCCAGTTTCACCTACATTGTTTTATACATGAGTGGAATGAGACACTGAGCAATTCATTTTCTTCTGGAAAGCCTGCTTGCAAACTCCCAGCCAGTTTCCTCTCTCACCCAGCCTTCCTGCTGAGGACAATGAAGCATTGACAGCCTTGTTTACATTGACCTCCTCCTGAGATGAAAGACAAAGTCTTCTAACACTCTCCAGCCGGTACACAGGTACACAACTGAAGCAGAAAACAAGCTTAGGTTTTATCTGAAACATCCTTTAAGTGCAAAATGAGGCTGAAGAATAAGACACTGAGACCCAGAATGAGCTTTGGGGCCTTCAAAACAGACCTGTGGCTAGAGAGCAAACAGGGCTATCTGTGGAAACACTTCCTTATCCAAACCAAGGTAGGGCAGGCATCTGTCCTTGATGCCTGTTTGTCAGAGACATTACTTACCCCTGCACGTCTCAGCTACACTTACACCCAAAGAAACAGAAGAGGGTCAGTCAACAAAGAAGTGTTTCAAAGTCATCGTGGTGAAGGTGATTGGAAGCCCTACTTCTGGAGCTCTGCTCCTTCACCTACTGAAGCTGTATGTTGCTCACTGTGAAGATACAAGCTTCCTGATGGTGGCATAGAGAAGCCGGGGCTTACGAGACTCCAAGTGTTAGATGCAAGTTCTAGACTGGAACATGTGGCCTGAAGAACTGAGAAGGGGCAACATGGCGGCTCATCACATTTTTTCAGAGCAGAAGCTCACACCCCACAACAAAAGGACAAAGGCATGAATCCTCTAAAAGGGAATATAGCAGGGCCCCAGTGCTTGGGAGGAAGAGGCAGTTGAATCTTTGTGAATTCAAGGCTGGCCTGTTCTACAAAGAGAGTTCCAGGAGAACCAAGGCTGTTACACAGAGAAACTCAGTCTTTAAAACCAAAATAGACAGACAGATACATACATACATACAGATACATAGATAGATACAGAGATGATAGATAAACAAATAACTAAATAAATAAATAAAATAAGAAAGGGACCATGCTCGTTTTCTTCTTTTTGACTCAAGTTTCTAGGAAAACACTACACAGGGTTTTGAACAAGAGTCTTCATTCATTAAGAGCCATGGTAGGTTTCACTAACCTTTGCCTCTTCATTCACATCCCAGGTGAAGGAAACAGCATTGTACGCGATCTCTTCAGTGTTTCCAATGGTGTTGAAGCTCTCCTTGTAGTCAGCTATGACAGTGAAAGAGAAAAAGGGCTTAGCAGGGTGGTAGCCAGGAGGAGAGGCACAGGCCTCTAATCTCTGCACTTGGGAGGTAAAGACAAGAGGATCTAGAGTTCCGGGTCATCCTTGTAACAGAGACCAGCCTTGGCCAGTACATGAGACCCTGGCTCAAAACACTCACACGCCACACACATACATATGCACCCATGCACACACACATGCTTGTACACTAAAGTAAGAGTCCCTCGATGACACATTATTTGTCAATGGTAAAGTTTTGAATTTGCCTATTTTGCAATGTGACAAGCTACATATTTCTGCTTACAGAATTCTACGGCTGAAAAAAAATTTACTCACGTCTTTTTATTAAGAGTAAATCTATGTGAACCATGTCTTTATCTGATTTGATTATTAGGTCTTTTTTTTTCTGTTCACCTTCCTACTTCCCACTTTTTTGACAGCCATCCCCCGCTCTCCCCATACACACACAGGGACAATTTTTAGAAGCAAAATATTCTGCCAGTCAGGCGATGTCACTAAAGGAACTGCAGTAGAGTGAAGGCTTTCCATGAGCAGTGATGGTGATCAAACACACGCTAAGCACACACTACACTGAGGCACCCCCATGCCAAAGAAGGACATTTCTAAAACTTATCTTAGTACTCCAGAGCGTTGCGTTAATCTCACTTGGCTGTCATCACCTGACCACTTTGGGCTCTGTCCTATGGTCACTCCTTACACAATATGTTATCTATTCCCTTATAGTATGTGTCTATTCCCTCATACAGTATGTAGTGATTCCCTTATAGAGTAGGTATCTATTCCCTTATGGTATGTAGCTATTCCCTGTCATCCCATTAGACTCCCCATGGAGTCAATAGAGATCAGCATGGGTGCTGTGTACTGTTATGGGCATGTTGGGCTACACAGAAAAGCCCAATTTGCTTATCTCCAATGATGAAACTGGTACCTCAGCACTGCAGGAAGATTCCTTATTGCTGGGAGCGGAATGGTGCAGGAAAACCCACCTCATGCTCTCCAGACTCCCTGGGATAGGCTGGCTGGTCTAGCCTCAGGCTGAATTCTATTTCCCCCTCTTTCTCGGATCACCTCTGCTTTCTATGATCCCTGAGGGGTTCAAAGCAGTTTGCTGAATGCTGTGTCTTCATTTCATCTACCCTACATGCAAATATCTGCCCACATGCACCTAGCCAGCCTAGAATCTTCTTGTGGAGAGTGCTAACTTATTTCCTTTTCACTCACTCCAGTGGTCTTGCCTAGAGAAACCTCAAAGCAAGATGTTTCTTTTCTTTTTTGGCATTGTTTTGTTTCTCTGTGCCTTGAGACACAGTTCCACAAGTATAACCCAAGCTGGTTAAACTTGTCCTGAATGCTGAGATTACAGGTTTGAGCTGTCATATCCAACTCCAAACCTTTATATTTTAAACAAAGCACATAAACTTTTAGCATAAAAGTATGTATATTCAACATAGGAAAGTCAGAGACCATGAATAAATAAAAAATTTAAGGACAACCACAGTCTACTAACCCACAATTAACTGCCTTTAAACTTTATTTATGTGCTCTTATCTCTCATCTAGCTCCTTTTCTCCAAACATGTAGATATTTTTATACAGTGATTAATAAACATCTTTTTCATTGCTATATTGTTTTGCTTGGCTCATCTCTGGTGTCTTCCATATGTAAAACCTTCTGTAAAATTATACGATTGTATCAGACCATGTGTCATAGCTTTATTCTTATTGGTCACTCAGCTGACAGCTGACAGTCTGCTGCCCTACCCCAGTGTTTCACTTCTTTTTACAGCTAAATTTCATTTAAATTTAATTATATTTTATTAAAGTAAATTCTCAGGGGCAGAAGTATAGCTTGCTGATAGAGCAAGGGCTAGGAGAAGTTGGGTTCAACAGCTAGCATTAAAACAAAAGACATTTTAAAAAAGCATATTTCCGGAAATAAGTTTTTTTGTTTCTTACTTTGTTTTGTTCTGTTGAAACAAGGTCTCACTGTGTATTCCTGGCTAGCCTGGAACTCACAGAGATTGCCTGCTGCTACCTCTCAAGTGCTGAGGTTAGGGATCTGAGCCACTAGACCCAGCTATAATTTTAAGGCTGATTAATTTTGCCACACTGGTCCAGAGAGGAACAATTTACACTTAGGGCAATTATGTCTTTTCTTCTCAGATTGTCTTTTTTCCAAACTAATATTCAAAACATTATTTTAATCTGAAATTCCTTGATTGCTAAAGGCGTTGAATAGTCATTCTTGTTCTCTGGCTATTTGCATTTCTTCTTATTATTTTTATTTTTGTAAGTTCATTCATTTATTTTGGCTTTTCTAATTTTATTCTTGATACACTTTTCTCTTAGGGTAGTCATGATTTTAAAATAAATACTCAAAGGTAAATGAGGGGGAAAATCAAAAGAAAAGAACATTACCCCTTACAGTTTCTAAAAAGGCTTTATGTTTGGGACGATCACGAATGCACACCTGTGCTTTCTGCAGGCTTCCTCTATGAGAGAGAGAAGAAAGCCAAATTTAAATTTGAATTCCATGATTTCTTCACTAATCCCTTGCAAGATAATCTTATAGTTGTTTGAGTAAAGAGCAGGTAAGATCAGCTGTAAAGAAGAAATGTCACATCTAGAAGTTAAGACAAGAAAGGTGCTTAGATGGACACTGCGGAGTCCTACATCACAAGGCTTCATTTTTCCAGTTTTAATTTCCCCCAAAAAGGGCTGAAAAAAAGAAAAAGAATTTCATACCACTTGTCATATAGAAACACACCAGAGTCTTCTAATATGGCACTCAACCTATAAATATGGCAACCAAAATGCTCATTCTGTGCCAGGAAATGTCCTCACTAGGCCCCTAGTCTTATAGCTCTTGCAATATAGAAAATAGAACACAACTAAATACATAAACATAAACAAACAAGATTATTATTCTAAATCTGCCTGATTTTTCAAAGAAGTCTTGAATGTTCTTTTCTCTGTTTCTTACCCAACAAAAACAGAAAAATAGGATGAAGGCAGTTCTTATTAATTATGATAATTTACACTCAAAAGGACAATCACTAAATGCTCAGCTAGTAAGTCATGTCTAAATAAGTGGAATCACGGGGAGGAGTAATTCTAATGAAACTGATCCCATTGATGCCATGGTGCCAGCCATAAAGCCACATCTCCAGTCTGAGGTTATCATGTCCTGAACATCCAAGTCAGGCCAAGTAGTATGGAAATACACAGCCACAGACATCATCCAGGGTGTGTCAGGATGCCCCAGAGCAGTATGGTAATTCATGGATTCTCGGGGTTTAAAGACTATCTGAGAAGCACATTTTCAAATGTTGGAGGCCAGCATAGGGCTTTGGTGAGACATAGGCCACTGCCAGATATTCTCAGTCATGAGCATGGAGTGAGGCCAAGACTACATTTCTGCCAACTCTCACGTGGGGCTGGTGGGGTTCCTACACTTGAGAAGTCTTGACTCTGTTGTAAAATGGAATGGATCTTTTGGGTACTTCTGGTTTTCACCACCATGATCTTAGAAAGCACATTAATTGGTGGTGCACGCCTATAATCCCAGCACTCAGGGAGACAGAAGCAGGTGGATCTCTAGGCGATCAAGCCCAGCCTGGTCTACAAAGAGTCCAGGACAGCCAACGATACACAGAAAAACCCTGTTTGGGAAAAAGTAAAAAGAAAAAAATATATACATTAGTCTTTATTTATGAGGTCCATGTAATGGTCTATTCTTCCCCACCAAAAAAAAAAAACAAACAAAAAAAAAAAAACAAAAAAAAAAACTTTTTTTTCTTGATGAACAGACACAAGGCTATACAATGGCGGAGGACTTATCTAACCAGGAACACTTAGACTCACTCCAAGAGGTCTATCCTTGTACCTAGAGTGGACTCAAAGATATTGTTTCCTTCTGATAAAACCACTGTCATCTCTTGGCAGTCAGACCCAAAGACTCCTGGAATGATAACTGTGGTCTAGTTAAGAACATACATGTTCATGCTGGACAGGCCTGTGCCAATGATGAGGTCTGTTTTTGGAATAATTCCTGAGGTAGCAATCAGCATGTTTTCTCATGGGGAGAAGCCAAACTGTTTATGGAAGTCAAAAAAATCTGGTAACTAATTAACTATGATTTGAATTCAGTTCTGTCTGATACCAACAGCCGCATTTTTAACTGCAATTTCAACCATAAATCATCAGCAGATATTGAAGCACATACTTCAATGGCAACTGCTTTATGAGGTGCTGAGGGAATGTATGGTAAAAGAGGAAAGGAAACTGGGCATTTGGGGACTGTGGGAAGTTACTTACAAAGGAAGGCAGGAATAGGGTACTTTGGCAGGGAATGCTGAAATGTTTTCTTCAACAAGAAAATATTTTTAGAACTTGCTAGCATGAGAAGGCTGAGTGAGAAGGTCAAGCTAGCCCATCTAAGAAAACCAAAGGCACTGGTGCTGTGGAAAAATGATGAGTATGCCCACATATTCGCTTTCTTTACTCATTTCTTGCAAGTTATATTTCACATAGAAATTATGGGATGCAACTATTTTTAATTTTGAAGGAGGTATGATGGTGAGTGAATCCTTTTGCTATCTTTTGCTTTTATCTTTTGCAGATAATCAGTGGTCTGTTAATTGGGTGTCTTGTTTTAATTCAGACTTTTGAAGGCTGAGGCTCCTGCACCTTAATTAAGCCTCATGTGCTTGGAGAATTATAACTACCACCTTTAATTATTATATGTATATTGTTGGAGATTAAACAGTGTGGTATAATTAATACAGAAGATGGCACTCTTCTAGAAGCTGTAGATTCTGTCTGGACTAGTGAAATAATGAAGGTGGAATGCTAGAGATGAATCTGGGAACTGTGCCAATTCTGTGCACAGCCACATCAACTTCATCAGATGCTGTGAGAATGTGGCATGGTTGATATGTTTGGGAGCTATGATTCAACAGGCCCATGCTCAGGGTGATAGATACAGGAAGGAAGCTTTTAGCTGGGCATATGACCTCTTCTCCATGACCCTCAGTGAGTTACCTCTGACATCAGAGACAGTATCTAAAGAATGTACAGCTGCTTCTCCATTGTGGACAACAGTCATACTGACCCACCTGTCCCGAAACATCTGTGTGCCACATTTGCAAGCCTGGGCAAGTCAACTCACAAAGGAGAGGGGCTTGTCTGAGCAACACTCAACTCTGATTTGAAAAAGATGGAAGAAACACAAACCTTTCTAAACGTGTTGAGATTTTTCTCCCTGTTCTTCTAAATCAAAAAGCAGCATTTGAAAGCCTGTGTGACTCATGTAAGAATTTTCCAACAAGCTCATTATCTTCTTCAGAGCACTCTAACAAGTCATGAGTAACTTGGGTGTCCTTGAGTATGTTGACACTTGAGCTGGCTCTTGACAATCAACGAATCATTTCATCACTTGCTCATGGTCCCTTAAAAGCCATGTGTGAGGTAGGCCCTGGGTTGAATACACACAATACTGCAGAAACCCCTAAACCTTTGACTGTAAGCCACGACTCTCAGAGTAAGAAACACATAAGCACATTACATACCTCTCCAATTCTACCACTTGGTGTGTGTCTTAGTCTGTTTTCTGTTAGTGTAACTAAATACCACATGCTTTAGTACATTGCTTAAAAGCTTGTGGCTTTCAAGGCTGAGAAGCCCAAAAGAAGAGCCTGTAAGAGCCTCCTTACTACATCATCATAGGGTGGATGACACATGGTAACAGAGGGAGGAAGGCAGCTCAGAGGCTTTATTGTCTTACAGCATCAGAGAAGCACTATATACTCATGACCTCATCTAACTATCCCCACCTCAAACACAATAGCACAGAGGTCAGAGGCTGGGTTTCTAAAGCATGAGGCTACAACCCAAAACACTACCACCTTACTAGGTGACAAAGAGCCAAGCTGTGACCAGCACCTACAAAGGTCTGTCTACACACCAATCCAAACCCCTTTGGCTTTTTGTGACATGAAATCTTTCAAGTGTGCACCTTTTCAATGCACACTCCAAATTGTTTATGGGTAAAATTATGAATATATAATGTGACCAACACTGAGTGACTCTCTGAAGTTTAAATTTTAAAGATTTTATTTATTTATTGTATATGAGTGCTCTATTTGCATGTATATGGGCATGCCAGAAGAAGGCATCAGATTCCAGTATATAGATGGTTGTGAGGCACGATGTGGTTGCTGGGAATTGAACTTAGGACCTCTGAAAGAGCAGACATGCTTTTAACAGCTGAGCCATCACACCAGCCCCTTCCCCCCACCCCCCAGTGTTCTTAAACTGTAGCAATCAATTATGTCATTGCTATCTACTCTCCATAACTTATTATAATAGCCTTCCTGGTATGATTGAAAATGGCATCCTTTCTAGGATTCTCTTTGCACTAAACCTAATGTTTATCTTGTGTTTGGTCTCATTTTTTAGGGTAGGAACTATATAGGACAAAGTTACAGATTTCAGACTATAACAATATTGAAAGAAAAAACATTTTATATTATAGACTATTATTATCTTCCATGCTTTCTTTTTTTTAATATCATTTGAAGCTCTAGTCCTGGGGCCAGAGAGTGGGCTCAGTAGATAAAGCAGAAAGACTGATTTTGGATCATACATGCATGCATGCACACACGAGTACACACACACACACACACACACACACATACACACACACATCTTTACCTGCAAACTTGAACATCAGTGATAGTTCACATCTTGTGCACAAACATATAACTGCACATACATATGAGACTTTTATATACCATGCATTACAAGAACACACCTAAACTTGGCTGGACATAAAACTTCCCACTGGTCTCTATGACTCAGATAGTTTTAACTTTATAACTATTTTGTTGCTAGTCTACAACATTAAGCTATGGACCACACAAAAGAACCTGGTACCTTTGAGTGTTTTCTGAAAGAATAAAGATAAAAATTGTGCTTTGGTGATAATTTATACTTCTACATGATGGGAACTGATTGTTCTTTCAATGGAAACTTGTTTCTGTGCCGTACAGTGTGAGATAACACTTTTCAGTTTTCCTATATTCCTAATTGAGGGAGGGACACACATGTGATTTAGTTTACAAAGTAGTGCTTTGCTTTTCTGTTCTTTCGTTGGAAACTTGTTCCTGTGCTGTACAATGCGGTATATCACTTTTCAGTTTTCCTGTTATAATAATTGAACAGGCGACACGTATGTGAAGTAGTTTACAAAGTTGTGCTTTGCGTTTCTGTTCTTTCGATGAAAACTTGTTTCTATGCCGTACAGTGCGAGATAGCACTTTTCAGTTTTCCTGTATTCCTAATTGAGCGAGCGACACACATGTGATTCCGTTTAAAAGTAGTGCTTTGCTTTTCTGTTCTTTCGTTGGAAACTTGTTCCTGTGCTGTACAGTGCTATATATCACTTTTCAGTTTTCCTGTTATAATAATTGAACAGGCGACACTTATGTGAATTAGTTTACAAAGTAGTGCTTTGCTTTTCTGTTCTTTCCTTGGAAACTTGTTCCTGTGCTGTACAGTGCTATATATCACTTTTCAGTTTTCCTGTATTCTTAATTGAGTGAGCGACACACATGTGATATAGTTTACAAAGTAGTGCTTTGCATTTCTGTTCTTTCGATGGAAACTTGTTTCTGTGCCATACAGTGAGAGATAACACTTTTCAGTTTTCCTGTATTCCTAATTGAGCGAGCGACACACATGTGATTCAGTTTACAAAGTAGTGCTTTGCGTTTCTGTTCTTTTTTTTTTTCAATGCAGTTTATTCAGGAACCTTGAACAATCATCTGACCCTGGGTAAAGCCAGCCCACTTTAAATAGCCTCTGGGTAGCCAACCTCAGCATGCCACATGGGCAATGCATATAGGTCCACATACATGGAAGCAAACCAGATCCTCAGCCTTAGCCAAATGTGGAGTTGTTTGTGACAGAGAGCACTCACCATCGGGAAGGTGGAAGGCGGAAACCAGCTCCATCTTTCAGGCTCAGCATTACGCAGCTCTCTACAGTTCCTCCTTTTTGTTTTGGACGCATCAGGCAAGAGTAGAGGTCTGATCTCTGATATTAGAAATAAATTGGGACTTTGTACCAATGTTCGTTTAGGTGTCATCCACCCAAAGAGCATCAGACCCGTCCGATACCTTTTTCTCAGAGGCGGGACCTGGGGCATCAACCCGCATGCAACCAGACTTGCTCTTCTCTGGGTCCAAAGTGGCTGACCCTGAGTGCAGTGCTTAGCCTCGCATCCTGAGCGTAACATTTTAGCATTTATGGTATCCAACCATGCTTGGGGAGAATGTCCTGCTTCAATGGCTGTAAAGGCCTGAATGATCAAGGCTGCATCACACTGTTGTGAGACTCTAATCTTGCATATATACCACAGGCAAACCAAGGAGACCAACACCAGAAGGCCTGCTAACGCTCCCATGCCCGCCCATTCCTTCAGATGATTCATGGCTGCAGCAATCCATGATAATAATCCTGTGGCTAGTCCTGCGTCCACTCTGGTAGAATTTACTGTGACAATGGCCACTCTCAGCTGCTCCATCGTAGTATCGAATTCTCCAGTCCAATTACCTAAAATATAGCTAGACAATTGTTTAGACAGATTTGCAGCACAGGAAAAATTCTCATGTTATATGCTAGTGACTCAAAGTCCAGCATATTTTCATTGACAGCCAAGTTGAGCGATTTGCCATAGGGTATCAATTTGCTCCTGCACGAGGTCGATCCTCTGATTGAACACCATCAAGCTTCCTTTTAGTTGAGCATTAATTCCTTTATTTACAAATAAGGCATGAGCTACATTGGCTAAATGATTATTCAGGGTCTGAGCAGTCTGCCCAGTATGACTCATGGCTAATGCCCTGGTGGTAGCTCCAACAGCCGTCAATGAGATGGTAGTAACAATGGTGGCTGTAGTTCCAAGATCCCTTTTCTGTCTGAAGAGAGTCATAGCGTGAGGGGCATCAATGGGCACAGGCACCCAGTGAGGCATGCGAGTAACCAGAGCATACCTAAATTTACTAGCATTCCAGCATTGGGCAAAAAAGCAAGTATCATTACCACAATTACTTGGCTCTATCTGGCTAATAATGAATAAAAATGGGGGATATAGACAAACAGGTGTGGGCTTATAGGAAATGTTATGAGAAGCCTTAACCCCCTCGTTGGAACATCCTGCATCAATTCTAGAACTAGCAGTGGTGGTGTCCAAGATCTGAGTAGGTTCAGGAGACCGAAATTAGCAAAGCGTTTCTCTTCTTTTGTTGGAAAATTCTTTCTGTGCTGTACAGTGCGATATATCACTTTTCAGTTTTCCTATTAAAATAATTGAACGGGCAACACGTATGTGAATTAGTTTACAAAGTTGTGCTTTGCGCTTATGTTCTTTCCTTGGAAACTTGTTCCTGTGCTGTACAGTGCGATATATCACTTTTTAGTTTTCCTGTTATAATAATTGAACAGGCGACATGTATGTGAATTAGTTTACAAAGTTGTCCTATGCGTTTCTGTTCTTTCGATGGAAACTTGTTTCTGAACTGTACAGTGTGAGATAGCACCATTCAGTTTTCCTATATTCCTAATTAAGCGAGCAACACAGACGTGATTGCTTTTAAATTTGTGCTTTGCTTTTCTGTTCTTTCTTTGGAAACTTGTTCCTGTGCTGTACAGTGCGATATATCACTTTTAAGTTTTCCTGTATTCCTAATTGAGCACGTGACACACATGTGATTTAGTTTACAAAGTAGTGCCATTTATCTTCTTTCCATGGAAACTTGTTAGGGTTAGGGTTAGGTTTAGGGTTAGGGTTAGGGTTAGGGTAGGGTTAGGGTTACGGTTAGGGTTGGGGTTAGGGGTTAGGATTAGGGTTAGGGTTAGGGGGTTAGGGTTAGGGTTAAGGTTAGGGTTAGTGTTAGGGTTATATCACTTTTCAGTTTTCCTGTTATAATAATTGAACAGGCAACACGTTTGTGAATTAGTTTCCAAAGTAGTGCTTTGCTTTTCTGTTCTTTCGTTGGAGACTTGTTTTTGTGCTATACAGTGTGTTATATCACTTTGCAGTTTCCCTGTTATAATAATTGAACGGGCGACACGTATGTGAATTATTTTACAAAGTTGTGCTTTGTGTTTCTGTTCTTTCGATGGAAACTTGTTTCTGTGCCGATCAGTGCGAGAAAACACTTTTCAGCTCTCCTGTATTCCTAATTGAGCAAGCGACACACATATGATTCCGTTTAAAAGTAGTGCTTTGCGTTTCTGTTCTTTTGTTGGAAACTTGTTCCTCTGCTGTACAGTACGATATATCACTTTTCAGTTTTCTTGTATTCCTAATTGAGCGAACGACACACATGTGATTCTGTTTACAAATTAGTGCTTTGCGTTTATGTTCTTTTGATGGAAACTTGTTCCTGTTAGGAACAAGTGAGGGTTAGGGTTAGGGTTAGGTTTAGGGTTAGGGTTACAGTTAGGGTAGGGTTAGGGTTAGGGTTAGGGTTAGGGTTAGGGGTTAGTGATAGGGTTAGTGTTATATCACTTTTCAGTTTTCCTGTTATAATAATTGAACAGGCGACACGTATGTGAATTAGTTTACAAAGTTGTGCTTTGCGTTTCTGTTCTTATGTTGGAAACTTGTTCCTGTACTGCACAGTGCGATATGTCACTTTTCAGTTTTCCTGTATTCCTAATTGAGCGAACGACACACATGTGATTTTGTTTAAAAGTAGTGCTTTGCGTTTACGTTCTTTCATTGAATCTTGTTCCTGTTAGGAACAAGATAAGGTTAGGGTTAGGGTTAGGGTAGGGTTAGGGTTAGGGTTAGGGTTAGGTTTAGGGTTAGGTTTAGGGTTAGGGTTAGGGTTAGGTTTAGGGTTAGGGTTAGGGTTAGGGTTAGGGTTAGGGTTAGGGTTTAGGGTTAGAGTTAGGGGGTTAGGGTTAGGTTTAGGGTTATATCACTTTTCAGTTTTCCTGTATTCCTAATTGAGCAAGTGACACACAAGTGATTTAGTGTACAAATTAGTGCTTTGCTTTTCTGTTCTTTCATTTGAAACTTGTTCCTGTGCTGTACAGTGTGTTATATCACTTTTCAGTTTTCCTGTTACAATAATTGAACAGGCGACACGTATGTGATTTAGTTTACAAAGTAGTGCTTTGCATTTATGTTCTTTCGTTAGAAACTTGTTTCTGTGCCGTACTGTGCGAGATAACACTTTTCAGTTTTCCTGTGTTCCTAACTGAGTGAGTGACACACATGTGATTCCGTTCAAAAGTTGTGCTTTGCTTTTCTGTTCTTTCCTTGGAAACTTGTTCCTGTGCTGTACAGTGCGATATGTCACTTTTCAATTTTCCTGTATTCCTAATTGAGCGAGCGACACAAATGTGATTTAGTGTACAAATTAGTGCTTTGCTTTTCTGTTCTTTCATTTGAAACTTGTTCCTGTGCTGTACAGTGCGTTATATCACTTTTCAGTTTTCCTGTTATAATAATTGAACGGGCGACACGTATGTGATTTAGTTCACAAAGTTGTGCTTTGCATTTCTTTTCTTTCGTTGGAAACTTGTTCCTGTGCTGTACAGTGCGATATACCACTTTTCAGTTTTCCTGCATTTCTAATTGTGCGAGTGACACATATGTGACTCAGTTTTCAAAGTAGTGCTTTGCGTTTACGTTCTTTCGTTGGAACCTGGTTCCTGTTAGGAACAAGTTAGGGTTAGGGGTTAGGGTTAGGGTTAGGGTTAGGGTAGGGTTATGGTAATGGTTAGGGTTAGGGTTAGGGGTTAGGGTTAGGGATAAGATTAGGGTTAAGGTTAGGGTTAGGGGGTTAAGGTTAGGGTAATTTAGGGTTATATCACTTTTCAGTTTTCCTTTTATAATAATTGAACGGGCGAAACGTATGTGATTTAGTTCACAAAGTTGTGCTTTGCGTTTCTTATCTTTCATTGGAAACTTGTTCCTGTGCTGTACAGTGCGATATATCACTTTTCATTTTTCCTGTATTCCTAATTATGCGAATGACACACATGTGATTCAGTTTACAAAGTAGTACTTTGCGTTTACGTTCTTTCGTTGGAACCTGATTCCTGTTAGGAACAAGTTAGGGTTAGGGTTAGGGTTAGGGTTAGGGTTAGGGTTTGGGTTAGGGTTAGGTTTACGGTTAGGGTTAGGTTTAGGGTTAGGTGTTAGGGTTAGGGTTAGGGTTAAGGTTAGGGTTAGAAGGTTAAGGTTAGCTTTGGGTTAGGGTTATATCAATTTTCAGTTTTCCTGTTATAATAATTGAACAGGCGACACATTTGTGAAGTAGTTAACAAAGTTGTGCTTTGTGTTTCTGTTCTTTCGATGGAAACGTGATTCAGTTTACAAAGTAGTGCTTTGCGTTTACTTTCTTTCGTTTGAACCTGGTTCCTGTTAGGAACAAGTTAGGGTTAGAGTTAGGGTTAGGGTTAGGGTTAGGGTTAGGGGTTAGGGTTAGTGTTAGGGTTAAGCTTAGGGTTAGGGTTAGGGTTAGGGTTATATCACTTTTCAGTTTTCCTGTTATAATAATTGAACAGGCCACACATATGTGAATTAGTTTAAAAAAGTTGTGCTGTGCGTTTCTGTTCTTTCGATGGAAACTTGTTTCTGTGCTGTACAGTGCGAGATAACACTTTTCAGTTTTCCTGTATTCCTAATTGAGCGAGCAATACACATGTGATTCCGTTTAAGAGTAGTGCTTTGCTTTTCTGTTCTTTTGTTGGAAACTTGTCCTGTGCTGTACTGTGCGATATATCACTTTTCAGTTTTCCTGTATTCCTAATTGTGCGAGCGACACACATGTGATTTAGTTTACAAATTAGTGCTTTGCTTTTCTGTTCTTTCGTTGGAAACTTGTTCCTATGCTGTACAGTGCGATATATCACTTTTCAGTTTTCCTGTTATAATAATTGAACAGGCGACACGTATGTGATTTAGTTCACAAAGTTGTGCTTTGCGTTTCTTTTCTTTCGTTGGAAACTTGTTCCTGTGCTGTACAATGCGATATATCACTTTTCAGTTTTCCTGCATTTCTAATTTTGCGAGTGACGCACATGTGACTCAGTTTTCAAAGTAGTGCTTTGCTTTTAGTTCTTTCGTTGGAACCTGGTTCCTGTTAGGAACAAGTTAGTGTTAGGGTTAGGGTTAGGGTTAGGGTTAGGGTTAGGGTTAGGGTAGGGTTATGGTTAGGGTTAGGGTTAGGGTTAGGGGTTAGGGTTAGGGATAAGCTTAGGGTTAATGTTAGGGTTAGGGTGTTAAGGTTAGGGTAATTTTAGGGTTATATCACTTTTCAGTTTTCCTGTTATAATAAAGGAACGGGCGACACGGATGTGATTTAGTTCACAAAGTTTTGCTTTGTCTATCTTATCTTTCATTGGAAACTTGTTCCTGTGCTGTACAGTGCGATATATCACTTTTCAGTTTTCCTGTATTCCTAATTGAGCGAGTGACACACATGTGATTCAGTTTACAAAGTAGTGCATTGCGTTTACATTCTTTCGTTGGAACCTGATTCCTGTTAGGAACAAGTTAGGGTTAGGGTTAGGGTTAGGGTTAGGGTTAGGGTTAGGGTTAGGGTTAGGGTAGGGTTAGGGTTAGGGTTACGGTTAGGGTTAGGTTTAGGGTTAGGGGTTAGGGTTAGGTTTAGGGTTAGGGTTAGGGTTAAGGTTAGGGTTAGGGGGTTAAGGTTAGCTTTGGGTTAGGGTTATATCACTTTTCAGTTTTCCTGTTATAATAATTGAACAGGCGACACATTTGTGAATTAGTTAACAAAGTTGTGCTTTGTGTTTCTGTTCTTTCGATGGAAACATGATTCAGTTTACAAAGTAGTGCTTTGCGTTTACTTTCTTTCGTTTGAACCTGGTTCCTGTTAAGAAGAAGTTAGTTGAGCATTAATTCCTTTATGTACAACTAAGGCATGAGCTACATTGCCTAATGATTATTCAGGGTCTGAGCAGTCTGCCCAGTATGACTCATGGCTAATGCCCTGGTGGTAGCTCCAACAGCCGTCAATGAGATGGTAGTAACAATTGTGGCTGTAGTTCCAAGATCCCTTTTCTGTCTGAAGAGAGTCATAGCGTGAGGGGCATCAATGGGCATAGGCACGCAGTGAGGCATGCAAGTAACCAGGGCATACCTAAATTTACTAGCATTCCAGCATTGGGCAAAAAAGCAAGTATCATTACCACAATTACTTGGCTCTATCTGGCTAATAATGAATAAAAATGGGGGATATAGACAAACAGGTGTGGGCTTATAGGAAATATTATGAGAAGCTTTAACCCCTCGTTGGAACATCCTGCGTCAGTTCTAGAACTAGCAGTGGTGGTGTCCGAGGTCTGAGTAGGTTCAGGAGACCATTGCCCCCAGGGGCGAGACGTGCTCCATGCCAATTGACTAACTCCATGTTTTCCTCCAATTTTGAAAGTCATTTAAGGTTCTTAAGTTATGCTCAACTAAAAGGAAGCTTGATGGTGTTCAATCAGAGGACTGACCTCTTGCAGGAGCAAATTGATACCCTATGGCAAATCGCTCAACCTGGCTGTCAATGAAAGTATGCTGGACTTTGTGTCACTAGCATACAACATGACAGGTATGTGAATTAGTTTATAAAGTTGTGCTTTGTGTTTCTGTTCATTCGTTGGAAACTTGTTCCTGTGCTGTACAGTGCGATATATCACTTTTCAGTTTTCCTGTATTCCTAATTGAGCGAGCGACGCACATCTGATTTAGTTTACAAAGTAGTGCTTTGCTTTTCTGTTCTTTCATTCGAAACTTGTTCCTGTGCTGTACAGTGCGATATATCATTTTTCAGTTTTCCTGTATTCCTAATAGTTCAAGTGACACACAGGTGATTTAGTTTACAAAGTAGTGCTTTGAATTTATGTTTTTTCGTTGGAAACCAGTTAGGGTTAGGGTTAGGGTTAGGGTTAGGGTTAGGGTTAGGGTTAGGGTTAGGGTAAGGGTTAGGTTAGTGTTAGGGGTAGGGTAGGGTTAGAGTTAGGGTTAGGGTAGGGTTAGGGTTAGTTTTAGGGTTAGGGTTAGGGATAGGGTAGGGTTAGGGTTAGGGTTAGGGTTAGGGTTAGGTTAGGGTTATGGTTAGGGTTAAGGTTAGGGTTTTTTTTTTTTTTCAATGCAGTTTATTCAGGAACATTGAACAATCCTCCTCGGACCCTGGGGAAAGCCAGCCCACAGCTTAAATAGCCTCTGGGTAGCCAACCCAGGCGTGCCACGGGGGCAATGCAGATAGGTCCACATACATGGAAGCAAGCCAGATCCTCGGCCTTAGCCAAATGTGGAGTTGTTCGTGACAGAGAGCACTCACCATTGGGAAGGTGGAAGGCGGAAACCAGCTCCATCTTTAAGGCATAGCATTCCGCAGCTCTCGACAGTTCCCCCTTTTTGTTTTAGACGCATCAGGCAAGAGTAGAGGTCTGATCTCTGATACTAGAAATAAATTGGGACTTTGTACAGATGTTCATTTAGGTGTCATCCACCCAAAGAGCATCAGACCCGTCCGATACCTTTTTCTCAGAGGCGGGACCTGGGGCATCAACCCGCATGCAATCAGATATGCTCTTCTCTGGGTCCAAAGCAGCTGAACCTGAGTGCAGTGCTTAGCCTTGCATCCGGGAAACAACCTAGGAACCTACCACAGAGGGCCTCTGAAAGCCTCTGTCCTTCAGACTATCAAAGCAGATGCTGAGCCGGATGGGCAACTGTTGGGCAGGAGAACGGAATTTTAGGTAAGAACTGGGAAATAGTAAGAGCTGGAGAGGACAGGGTCTCCACAAGGAGAGCAACAGAACAAGAAAATTTGAACACAGGGAACTTCCCAGAGACTCATACTCCAACCAAGGACTATTCATGGAGATAACCTAGAACCCCTGCACAGATGTAGCCCAGGGCAGTTCAGAGTCCAATTGGGTTACATAGTAATGTGAAGAGGGACTGCCTCTGACATAATCTGATTGGCCTGCTCTTTGATCACCTCCCTCTGGGGGGGGAGCAGCCTTACCAGGCCACAGTAGAGGACAATACAGCCACTTTTGATGTGAACTGACAGACTAATATCAGAAAGGAGAGGAGAACCTCCCCTATTAGTGGACTTGGGGAGTGGCATGCAAGCAGAGGGAGGAGGGAGGGTGGGATTGAGATGGGAGGAGGGAGGGGCTTATGGGGGGATGCAGAATGAATAAAGTGTAATTGATGAAAAATTTAAGAAAAAAAAAAGGGAAAAAAATAATTTAAGAACCTTAAATGACTTTCAAAATTGGAGGAAAACATGGAGTTAGTCAATTGGCATGGAGCATGTCTCACCCCTGGGGGCAATGGTCTCCTGAACCTACTCAGACCTCGGACACCACCACTGCTAGTTCTAGAACTGACGCAGGATGTTCCAACGAGGGGTTAAGGCTTCTCATAATATTTCCTATAAGCCCACACCTGTTTGTCTATATCCCCCATTTTTATTCATTATTAGCCAGATAGAGCCAAGTAATTGTAGTAATGATACTTGCTTTTTTGCCCAATGCTGGAATGCTAGGAAATTTAGGTATGCCCTGGTTATTCGCATGCCTCACTGGGTGCCTGTGCCCATTGATGCCCCTCACGCTATGACTCTCTTCAGACAGAAAAGGGATCTTGGAACTACAGCCACCATTGTTACTACCATCTCATTGACGGCTGTTGGAGCTACCACCAGGGCATTAGCCATGAGTCATACTGGGCAGACTGCTCAGACCCTGAATAATCATTAGGCAATGTAGCTCATGCCTTAGTTGTAAATAAAGGAATTAATGCTCAACTAAAAGGAAGCTTGATGGTGTTCAATCAGAAGATTGACCTCTTGCAGGAGCAAATTGATACCCTATGGCAAATCGCTCAACCTGGCTGTCAATGAAAGTATGCTGGACTTTGTGTCACTAGCATACAACATGAGAATTTTTCCTGTGCTGCAAATCTGTCTAAACAAATATCGAGCTATATTTTAGGTAATTGGACTGGAGAATTCGATACTACGATGGAGCAGCTGAGAGTGGCCATTGTCACAGTAAATTCTACCAGAGTAGACGCAGGACTAGCCACAGGATTATCAACATGGATTACTGCAGCCATGAATCATCTGAAGGAATGGGCGGACATGGGAGTGTTAGCAGGCCTTCTGGTGTTGGTCTCCTTGGTTTGCCTGTGGTATATATGCAAGATTAGAGTCTCACAACAGTGTGATGCAGCCATGATCATTCACGCCTTTACAGCCATTGAAGCAGGACATTCTCCCCAAGCATGGTGCTTTTCGTTTTTTTCATTCGTTGGAAACTTGTTTCTGTGCCGTACAGTGCGAGATAACACTTTTCAGTTTTCCTGTATTCCTAAATGAGCTAGCGATGCACATGTTATTCAGTTTACAAAGTAGTGTTTTGCGTTTACATTCTTTTGTTGGAAACTTGTTCCTGTTACGAAAAAGTGAGGGTTGGGTTTAGGGTTAGGGTTAGGTTTAGGGTTAGGGTTAGGATTAGGGTTAGGAGTTAATGTTAGGGTTAGGGTTAGGGTTAGGGGGTTAGGGTTTATGGTTAGGGTTATATCACTTTTCATTTTTCCTGTTATATTATTTGAACAGGCGACACGTATGTGAATTATTTTACAAAGTTTGGCTTTGCATTTCTGTTCTTTCGTTAAAAAGTTGTTTCTTTGCCATACAGTGCGAGATAACACTTTTCAGTTTTCCTGTATTCCTAATTGAGCGAGCGACGCACATGTGATTCCGTTTAAAAGTATTGCTTTGCCTTTCTTTTCTTTCGTTGGAAACTTGTTCCTGTGCTGTACAGTGCGTTATTTCACTTTTCAGTTTTCCTGTTATACTAATTGAACGGGTGACACGTATGTGATTTAGTTTACAGAGTTGTGCTTTGCTTTTCTGTTCTTTCAATGAAAACTTGTTTCTGTGCCGTACAGTGCGAAAAAACAGTTTTCAGTTTTCCTGTATTCCTAATTGACCTAGCGACGCACATCTGATTTGGTTTACAAAGTAGTGCTTTGCTTTTCTGTTCTTTCGTTCAAAACTTGTTCCTGTGCTGTACAGGGCGATATATCACTTTTCAGTTTTCTTGTATTCTTAATTGAGCGAGCGACACACATGTGATTTAGTTTACAAAGTTGTGCTTTGCGTTTCTGTTCTTTTGATGGAAACTTGTTTTTGGGCCATACATTGCGAGATAACACTTTTCAGTTTTCCTGTATTCCTAATTGAGCGAGTGACACACATGTGATTCAGTTTACAAAGTAGTGCTTTGCATTTACATTCTTGTGTTGGAAACGTGTTCCTGTTAGGAACAAGTGAGGGTTGGGGTTAGGGTTTTAGGGTTAGGGTTAGGGTAGGGTTAGGGTTAGGGTTAGGGTTAGGGGTTAGGGTTAGGGTTAGGGTTAGGGTTAGGGTTTAGGGTTTATGGTTAGGGTTATATCACTTTTCACTTTTCCTGTTATAATAATTGAACAGGCGACACGTATGTGAATTATTTTATAAAGTTTGGCTTTGCATTTCTGTTTTTTCGATGAAAAGTTGTTTCTTTGCCATACAGTGCGAGATAACACTTTTCAGTTTTCCTGTATTCCTAATTGAGCGAGCGACACACACATGATTCCGTTTAAAAGTACTGCTTTGCCTTTCTTTTCTTTCCTTGGAAACTTGTTCCTGTGCTGTATAGTGCGATATATCCCTTTTCAGTTTTTCTGTATTCCTAATTGAGCGAGCGACACACATGTGATTCCGTTTAAAGGTACTGCTTTCCTTTTCTTTTCTTTTGTTGGAAAGTTGTTCATGTGCTGTACAGTGCGATATATCACTTTTCAGTTTTCCTGTATTCCTAATTGAGCCAGGGACACACATGTGATTTAGTTTAAAAAATAGTGTTTTGCGTTTCTGTTCTTCTGTTGGAAACTTGTTTCTCTACTGTACAGTGCGTTATATCACTTTTCAGTTTTCTTGTTATAATAATTGAACAGGCGACACGTATGTGATTTAGTTTACAAAGTTGTGCTTTTCGTTTCTGTTCATTCGTTGGAAACTTGTTTCTGTGCCGTACAGTGCGAAATAACACTTTTCAGTTTTCCTGTATTCCTAATTGAGCAAGGGACACACATGTGATTTAGTTCACAAAGTTGTGCTTTGCGTTTCTCTTCTTTTGATGGAAACTTGTTTCTGGGCCGTACAGTGCGAGATAACACTTTTCAGTTTTCCTGTATTCCTAATTGAGCGAGTGACACACATGTGATTCAGTTTAAAAGCAGTGCGAGGCTAAGCACTGCACTCAGGGTCATCCGCTTTGGACCCAGGGAAGAGCATGTCTGATTGCATGCGGGTTGATGCCCCAGGTCCCGCCTCTGAGAAAAAGGTATCGGACGGGTCTGATGCTCTTTGGGTGGATGACACCTAATTGAACATCTGTACAAAGTCCCAATTTATTTCTAATATCAGAGATCAGACCTCTTGCCTGATGCGTCTAAAACAAAAAGGGGGAATTGTAGAGAGCTGCGGAATGCTATGCCTTAAAGATGGAGCTGGTTTCTGCCTTCCACCTTCCCGATGGTGAGTGCTCTCTGTCACAAACAACTCCACATTTGGCTAAGGCCGAGGATCTGGCTTGCTTCCAAGTATGTGGACCTATCTGCCTTGCCCCCTTGGCACGCCTGGGTCGGCTACCCAGAGGCTATTTAAGCTGTGGGCTGGCTTTCCCCGGGGTCTGAGGATTGTTCAATGTTCCTGAATAAACTGCATTGGAAAAAAAAAAAAAGAAGAAGTTAGGGTTAGAGTTAGGGTTAGGGTTAGGGTTAGGGTTAGGGTTAGGGTTAGGGTTAGGGTTTAGTGTTAGTGTTAGGGTTAAGGTTAGGGTTAGGGTTAGGTTTAGGGTTATATCACATTTCAGTTTTCCTGTTATAATAATTGAACAGGCGACACATATGTGAATTAGTTTAAAAAAGTTGTGCTTTGCATTTCTGTTCTTTCGATGGAAACTTGTTTAGGTGCCGTACAGTGCGAGATAACACTTTTCAGTTTTCCTGTATTCCTAATTGAGTGAGCGATACACATGTGATTCCGTTTAAGAGTAGTGCTTTGCTTTTCTGTTCTTTTGTTGGAAACTTGTCCAGTGCTGTACAGTACGTTATATCACTTTTCACTTTTCCTGTTATAATAATTGAACAGGCGACTCGTATGTGAATTAGTTTACAAAGTAGTGCTTTGCTTTTCTGTTCTTTCTTTGGAAACTTGTTCCTGTGCTGTACAGTGCGTTATATCACTTTTCAGTTTTCTTGTATTCTTAATTGAGCAAGCGACACACATGTGATTTAGTTTACAAAGTTGTGCTTTGCGTTTCTGTTCTTTTGATGGAAACTTGTTTTGGGGCCGTACATTGCGAGATAACACTTTTCAGTTTTCCTGTATTCCTAATTGAGCGAGTGACACACATGTGATTCAGTTTACAAAGTAGTGCTTTGCATTTACATTCTTGTGTTGGAAACGTGTTCCTGTTAGGAACAAGTGAGGGTTGGGGTTAGGGTTTTAGGGTTAGGGTTAGGGTAGGGTTAGGGTTAGGGTTAGGGTTAGGGTTAGGGGTTAGGGTTAGGGTTAGGGTTAGGGTTTAGGGTTTATGGTTAGGGTTATATCACTTTTCACTTTTCCTGTTATAATAATTGAACAGGCGACACGTATGTGAATTATTTTATAAAGTTTGGCTTTGCATTTCTGTTTTTTCGATGAAAAGTTGTTTCTTTGCCATACAGTGCGAGATAACACTTTTCAGTTTTTCTGTATTCCTAATTGAGCGAGCGACACACATATGATTCCGTTTAAAAGTACTGCTTTGCCTTTCTTTTCTTTCCTTGGAAACTTGTTCCTGTGCTGTATAGTGCGATATATCCCTTTTCAGTTTTTCTGTATTCCTAATTGAGCGAGCGACACACATGTGATTCCGTTTAAAGGTACTGCTTTCCTTTTCTTTTCTTTTGTTGGAAAGTTGTTCATGTGCTGTACAGTGCGATATATCACTTTTCAGTTTTCCTGTATTCCTAATTGAGCCAGGGACACACATGTGATTTAGTTTAAAAAATAGTGTTTTGCGTTTCTGTTCTTCTGTTGGAAACTTGTTTCTCTAGTGTACAGTGCGTTATATCACTTTTCAGTTTTCTTGTTATAATAATTGAACAGCCGACACGTATGTGATTTAGTTTACAAAGTTGTGCTTTTCGTTTCTGTTCATTCGTTGGAAACTTGTTTCTGTGCCGTACAGTGCGAAATAACACTTTTCAGTTTTCCTGTATTCCTAATTGAGCAAGGGACACACATGTGATTTAGTTCACAAAGTTGTGCTTTGCGTTTCTCTTCTTTTGATGGAAACTTGTTTCTGGGCCGTACAGTGTGAGATAACACTTTTCAGTTTTCCTGTATTCCTAATTGAGCGAGTGACACACATGTGATTCAGTTTAAAAGCAGTGCGAGGCTAAGCACTGCACTCAGGGTCATCCGCTTTGGACCCAGGGAAGAGCATGTCTGATTGCATGCGGGTTGATGCCCCAGGTCCCGCCTCTGAGAAAAAGGTATCGGACGGGTCTGATGCTCTTTGGGTGGATGACACCTAATTGAACATCTGTACAAAGTCCCAATTTATTTCTAATATCAGAGATCAGACCTCTTGCCTGATGCGTCTAAAACAAAAAGGGGGAATTGTAGAGAGCTGCGGAATGCTATGCCTTAAAGATGGAGCTGGTTTCTGCCTTCCACCTTCCCGATGGTGAGTGCTCTCTGTCACAAACAACTCCACATTTGGCTAAGGCCGAGGATCTGGCTTGCTTCCAAGTATGTGGACCTATCTGCCTTGCCCCCTTGGCACGCCTGGGTCGGCTACCCAGAGGCTATTTAAGCTGTGGGCTGGCTTTCCCCGGGGTCTGAGGATTGTTCAATGTTCCTGAATAAACTGCATTGGAAAAAAAAAAAGAAGAAGTTAGGGTTAGAGTTAGGGTTAGGGTTAGGGTTAGGGTTAGGGTTAGGGTTAGGGTTAGGGTTTAGTGTTAGTGTTAGGGTTAAGGTTAGGGTTAGGGTTAGGTTTAGGGTTATATCACTTTTCAGTTTTCCTGTTATAATAATTGAACAGGCGACACATATGTGAATTAGTTTAAAAAAGTTGTGCTTTGCATTTCTGTTCTTTCGATGGAAACTTGTTTCTGTGCCGTACAGTGCGAGATAACACTTTTCAGTTTTCCTGTATTCCTAATTGAGTGAGCGATACACATGTGATTCCGTTTAAGAGTAGTGCTTTGCTTTTCTGTTCTTTTGTTGGAAACTTGTCCAGTGCTGTACAGTACGTTATATCACTTTTCACTTTTCCTGTTATAATAATTGAACAGGCGACTCGTATGTGAATTAGTTTACAAAGTAGTGCTTTGCTTTTCTGTTCTTT
The DNA here is from genome assembly GCF_030254825.1 of Meriones unguiculatus. Lineage (NCBI taxonomy): Eukaryota > Metazoa > Chordata > Mammalia > Rodentia > Muridae > Meriones > Meriones unguiculatus. Next base: position 25,784,501 of record NC_083363.1, read on the forward strand.
CTTTGGAAACTTGTTCCTGTGCTGTACAGTGCGTTATATCACTTTTCAGTTTTCCTGTATTCCTAATTGAGCGAACGACACACATGTTATTCCGTTTAAAATTAGTGCTTTGCCTTTCTTTTCTTTCGTTGGAAAGTTGTTCCTGTGCTGTACAGTGCAATATATCACTTTTCACTTTTCCTGTATTCCTAATAGTGCGAGTGAAACACATGTGATTTGGTTTACAAAGTAGTGGTTTGTGTTTATATTCTTTCATTGGAAACTTGTTCCTTTTAGGGTTAGGGTTAGGGTTAGGTTTAGGGTATTGTTAGGGTTAGGGTTAGTTATAGGGTTAGGGTTAGGGTTAAGGTTAGGGTTAGGGATAGATGTTAGCGTTAGGGTTAGGGTTAGGGTTAGGGTTAGTGTTAGGGGGTTAGGGTTAGGGTTAGGGTTATATCACTTTTCAGTTTTCCTGTTATAATAATTGAACAGGCGACACGTATGTGAATTAGTTTACAAAGTAGTGCTTTGCTTTTGTGTTCTTTCCTTGGAAACTTGTTCCTGTGCTGTACAGTGCGATATATCACTTTTCAGATTTCCTGAATTCCTAATTGAGCGAGGGACACACATTTGATTTAGTTTACATATTAGTTCTTTCCTTTTCTGTTCTTTCATTTGAAACTTGTTCCTGTGCTCTACAGTGCGTTATATCACTTTTCAGTTTTCCTGTTATAATAATTGAACAGGCGACACGTATGTGAATTAGTTTACAAAGTAGTGCTTTGCGTTTCTGTTCTTTCGATGGAAACTTGTTCCTGTGCTGTACAGTGCGATACATCACTTTTCAGTTTTCCTGTATTCCTAATTTAGCAAGTGACACACATGTGATTTAGTTTACAAAGTAGTGCTTTCGTTTCTGTTCTTCTGTTGGAAACTTTTATCTGTGCTATACAGTGCAATATATCACTTTTCAGTTTTCCTGTTATAATAATTGAACAGGCGACACGTATGTGAATTAGTTTACAAAGTTGTACTTTGCGTTTCTGTTCTTTCGATGGAACCTTGTTTCTGTGCTGTTCAGTGCGATATATCACTTTTCAGTTTTCCTCTATTCCTAAAAGTGCGAGTGACACACATGTGATTTAGTTTACAAAGTAGTGCTTTGCGTTTATGTTCTTTTGTTGGAAACCAGTTAGGGTTAGGGTTAGGGTTACAGTTAGGGTTCGGGTAGGGTTAGGGTTAGGGTTAGGGTTAGGGTTAGGGTTAGGGTTAGGGTTAAGGTTAGGGTTAAGGTTAGGGTTAGGGGGTTAGGGTTAGGGTTAGTGTTAGGGTTATATCACTTTTCAGTTTTCCTGTTATAATATTTGAACAGGCGAAACATATGTCAATTAGTTTACAAAGTTGTGCTTTGCGTTTCTGTTCTTTCGATGGAAACTTGTTTCTGTGCCGTACAGTGTGAGATAACACTTTTCAGTTTTCCTGTATTCCTAATTGAGCAAGTGACACACATGTGATTCCGTTTAAAAGTAGTGCTTTGCTTTTCTGTTCTTTCTTTGGAAACTTTTCCTGTGCTGCACAGTGCGATATATCACTTTTCAGTTTTCCTGTATTCCTAAAAGAGCGAGTGACACACATGTGATTTAGTTAACAAAGTAGTGCTTTGCGTTTATATTCTTTGATTGGACACCAGTTAGGGTTAGGGTTAGGGTTAGGGTTACGGTTAGGGTTAGGGTTAGGGTTAGGGAAGGTTTAGGGTTAGGGTTAGGGTTATGGTTATATCAATTTTTAGTGTTCCTGTTATAATAATAGAACAGGCGACATGTATGTGAATTAGTTTAGAAAGTTGTGCTTTGCGTTTCTGTTCTTTAGATGAAAACTTGTTTCTTTGCCGTACAGTTCAGAATATCACTTTTCAGTTTTCCTGTATTCCTAATTGATCAAGCGACACACATGTGATTCCGTTTAAAAGTAGTGCTGTGCATTTCTGTTCTTTCGTTGGAAACTTATTCCTGTGCTGTATAGTGCGATATATCATTTTTCAATTTTCCTGTATTCCTAATTGTGCGAGCGACACACATGTGATTCCGTTTAAATGTAGTGCTTTGCTTTTCTGTTCTTTCTTTGGAAACCTGTTTCTGTGCTGTACAGTGCGCTATATCACTTTTCAGTTTTCCTGTTATAATAATTGAACAGGCGACACGTATGTGAATTATTTTATAAAGTTTGGCTTTGCATTTCTGTTTTTTCGATGAAAAGTTGTTTCTTTGCCATACAGTGCGAGATAACACTTTTCAGTTTTCCTGTATTCTTAATTGAGCGAGCGACGCACATTTGATTCCGTTTAAAAGTACTGCTTTGCCTTTCTTTTCTTTCGTTGGAAACTTGTTCCTGTGCTGTATAGTGCGATATATCACTTTTCAGTTTTCCTGTATTCCTTTTTTTTCATCAATTACACTTTATTCATTCTGCATCCCCCCATAAGCCCCTCCCTCCTCTCCTCCCAACCCCACCCTCCCTCCTCCCCCTGCTTCCATGCCACTCCCCAAGTCCACTAACAGGGGAGGTTCTCCTCTCCTTTCTGATCTTAGTCTGTCAGTTCACATCAAAAGTGGCTGTATTGTCCTCTACTATGGCCTGGTAAGGCTGCTCACCTCCAGAGGGAGGTGATAAAAGAGCAGGCCAATCAGATTATATCAGAGGCAGTCCCTCTTCCCATTACTATGTAACCCAATTGGACTCTGAACTGTCCTGGGCTACATCTGTGCAGGGGTTCTGGGTTATCTCCATGAATAGTCCTTGGTTGGAGTATGAGTCTCTTGGAAGTTCCCTGTGTTCAAATGTTCTGATTCTGTTGCTCTCCTTGTGGAGACCCTGTCCTCTCCAGCTCTTACTCTTTCCCAGTTCTTACCTAAAATTCTGTTCACCTGCCCAACAGTTGCCCATCCAGCTCAGCATCTGCATTGATAATCTGAAGGGCAGAGGCTTTCAGAGGCCCTCTGTGGTAGGTTCCTAGGTTGTTTCCTGTTTTCTTCTTCTTCTGATGTCCATCCTCTTTGCCTTTCCGGATGGGGATTGGACATTTTAGTTAGGGTCCTCTCTCTTGCTTAGTTTCTTTAGATGCACAGGTTTTAGTGGGTTTGTCCTATGTTGTATGTCTATATGAGTGAGTATATACCATGTGTGTCTTTTTGCTTCTGGGACAACTCACTCAGGATGATCCTTTCCAGATCCCACCATTTACCTGCAAATTTCATGATTTCCTTATTTTTCATTGCTGAGTAATATTCCATTGTGTAGATGTACCACAATTTCTGCATCCATTCTTCAGTTGAGGGGCATCTGGGTTGTTTCCAGCTTCTGGCTATTACAAATAAAGCTGCTACAAACATGGTTGAGCAAATGTCCTTTTTGTGTACTTGAGCCTCTTTTGCATATATGCCCAGTAGTGGTATGGCTGGATCTTGAGGAAGCGCTATTCCTAGTTGTCTGAGAAAGCGCCAGATTGATTTCCAGAGTGGTTGTACAAGTTTACATTCCCACCAGCAGTGGAGAAGGATTCCCCTTTCTCCACAACCTCTCCAGCATGTGTTGTCACTTGAGTTTTTGATCTTGGCCATTCTCATGGGTGTAAGGTGAAATCTCAGGGTTGTTTTGATTTGCATTTCCCTAATGGCTAGTGAGGTTGAGCATTTCTTTAAGTGCTTCTCTGCCATTCGGTATTCCTCTACAGAGAATTCTCTGTTTAGCTCTGTTCCCCATTTTTTAAGTGGATTACTTGGTTTGCTGCTTTTCAGCTTCTTTAGTTCTTTATATATACTGGATATGAGTCCTCTGTCAGATAAAGGGTTGGTGAAGATTCTTTCCCAATCTGTAGGTGGTCGCTTTGTTTTGATGACGGTGTCCTTTGCTTTACAGAAGCTTTTCAGTTTCATGAGGTCCCATTTATTGGTTGTTGCTCTTAGAGCCTGTGCTGTTGGTGTTCTGTTCAGGAAGTTTTCCCCTGTACCAATGAGTTCTAGGGTATTTCCCACTTTTTTTTCAAGCCGATTTAATGTGTCTGGTTTTATGTTGAGGTCTTTGATCCACTTGGACTTCAGTTTTGTGCAGGGTGACAAGTATGGATCTATTTTCATTTTTCTACATGTAGACATCCAGTTAGACCAGCACGATTTGTTGAAGATGCTATCTTTTTTCCATTGTATGGTGTTGGCATCTTTGTCAAAGATCAGCTGTCCATAAGTGTGTGGGTTTATTTCTAAGTCCTCTGTTCGGTTCCGTTGATCCACCATTCTGTTTCTATGCCAGTACCATGCAGTTTTTAAAACTGTTGCTCTATAGTACAACTTAAGATCAGGGATGGAGATACCTCCGGAAGATCTTTTATTGTAGAGGATTTTTTTTAGCAATTCTGGGTTTCTTGTTATTCCATATGAAGTTGAGAATTTTTCTTTCCAAGTCTGTAAAGAATTGTGTCGGTAATTTTATGGGCATTGCATTGAATCTGTAGATTGCTTTTGGTAAGATGGCCATTTTTACTATGTTAATCCTACCAAGCCATGAGCATGGGAGATCTTTCCATCTTCTCATATCTTCTTCTAATTCTTTCTTCAGAGATTTGAAATTTTTTTCATACAAGTCTTTGACTTCCTTGGTTAGGGTTACTCCGAGGTACCTTATGTCATTTGTGGCTATTGTGAAGGGTGTTGTTTCCCTAATTTCTTTCTCAGCCCTTTTGTCTTTTGTATACAGGAGGGCTACTGATTTTTTTGAGTGAATTTTGTATCCTGCCACTTTGCTGAAGGTGTTTATCAGCTGTAGGAGTTCCCTGGTAGAGTTTTTGGGGTCACTCACGTATACTATCATATCATCTGCAAATAGTGATAACTTGACTTCTTCCTTTCCAATTTGTATCCCCTTGATCTCCTTCAACTGTCTTATTGCTCTAGCAAGGACTTCCAGCACTATGTTGAAGAGATATGGAGAGAGTGGGCAGCCTTGTCTTGTCCCTGATTTCAGTGGGATTGCTTTAAGTTTTTCTCCGTTCAGTTTGATGTTGGCTATAGGCTTGCTGTATATCGCCTTTACTATGTTTAGATATGTGCCTTGTATCCCTGATCTCTCCAATACTTTGAATATGAATGGATGTTGGATTTTGTCGAAGTCTTTTTCAGCATCTAGGGAGATTATCATGTGGTTTTTTTCTTTCAGTTTGTTAATATGGTGGATCACATTGATGGATTTCCGTATATTGAACCACCCCTGCATACCTGGGATGAAGCCTACTTGGTCATAGTGGATAATATCTTTGATGTGTTCTTGGATTCGGTTTGCAAGTATTTTATTAAGTATTTTTGCATCAATGTTCATAAGGGAGATTGGCTGGAAATTCTCTTTCTTTGTTGAGTCTTTGTGAGGTTTAGGTACCAAGGTGACTGTGGCTTCATAGAATGAATTTGGTAATATTCCTTCTCTTTCTATTTTGTGGAATAGTTTGAAGAGAATTGGTGTTAGCTCTTCTTTGAAGGTCTGGTAGAATTCTGAGCTGAAGCCATCTGGTCCTGGGATTTTTTTGGATGGGAGACTTTTGATGACCGCTTCTATTTCTTTGGGGGATATAGGTCTATTTAGTTGATTTACCTGGTCCTGGTTCAGCTTTGGTAAGTCAAATCAATCAAGAAAATTGTCCATTTCATTTAGATTTTCAAATTTTGTGGCATATAGACTTTTGAAGTAAGTCCTAATGATTGTTTGGATTTCCTCAGTGTCTGTAGTTATATCCCCCTTTTCATTTCTGATTTTGTTGATTTGGGTGGTGTCTCTGCCTTTTAGTTAGCCTGGCTAAGGGTTTGTCGATCTTGTTGATTTTCTCAAAGAACCAGCTCTTGGTTTCATTGATTCTTTGAATTGTTTTATTTGTTTCCAATTGATTGATTTCAGCCCTGAGTTTGATTATTTCCAGCCATCTACTCCTTCTTGGTGTGTCTGCTTCTTCTTTTTCTAGGGTTTTTAAGTGAGCCATTAGGGTGCTTGAATGAGCTGTCTCGAATTTCTTCTTGAAGGCACTTAGTGCTATGAACTTTCCTCTTAGCACTGCTTTCATTGTGTCCCACAAGTTCAGGTATGTTGTGTCTTCATTTTCATTGATTTCTAGAAAGTCTTTAATTTCTTTCTTTATTTCTTCCCTGACCCAGCTGTCATTTAGTAACAAGTTGTTCAGTTTCCATGTCTGTGTAGGCTTTTTGTTATTTCTGTTATTGTTGAGGTCCAGCTTTATTCCATGGTGATCAGACAAAATACATGGGATTATTTCAATCTTCTTGTATCTGTTGAGGCTTGCTTTGTGACCCACTATGTGGTCTATTTTGGAGAAGGTTCCATGAGGTGCTGAAAAGAAGGTAAATTCTTTTGTGTTTGGGTGTAAAGTTCTGTAAATGTCTGTTAGGTCCATTTGATTCATGACCTCTGTCAGAGACATTGTTTCTTTGTTTAATTTCTGTTTGGTTGACCTGTCCTTTGTTGAGAGTGGGGTGTTGAAGTCTCCCACTATTAATGTGTGTGGATCTATATGTGCTTTAAATTTTATCAATGTTTCTTTCACAAATGTGGGTGCCCTTGTATTTGGGGCATAGATGTTCAGGATTGTGATGTCTTCCTGGTGGAATTTTCCCTTGATGAGTATGAAGTGTCCTTCCCCATCTCTTTTGATTAATTTTGGTTGAAAGTCTATTTTATCAGATAGTAGAATGGCTACTCCTGCTTGCTTCTTGGGTCCGTTTGCTTGGAAAGTCGTCTTCCAACCCTTTACCCTCAGGTAATGTCTATCTTTGTGTCTTAGGTGTGTTTCTTGTATGCAACAGATTGCTGGGTTTTGTTTACGTATCCATTCTGTTAATCTGTGTCTTTTTATTGGAGAGTTGAGTCCATTGATGTTGAGAGAGATTAATGACCAGTGGCTGTTAGAGCTCTTGATTTTGATGTTGGCTGTGGTCATCAGGTTGTGTGCTTGGTTGCTTTTTGTTTTACTGAAGTGAGGTTATTTATTTCTTGTGTTTTCTTGAATGTAGCTAGCTTTCTTGGGTTGTATTTTCCCTTCCAGTGTCTTCTGTAATGCTGGATTTGTTTGTAGGTATTGTTGAAATTTGTTTTTGTCATTGAATATCTTGTTTTCTCCATCTATGAGGACTGAGAGTTTTGCTGGGTATAGTAGCCTGGGCTGACATCTGTGTTCTCTTAGGGTCTGCATGATATCCGTCCAGGCCCTTCTGGCTTTCATAGTCTCTGTTGAAAAGTCAGGTGTGATTCTAATGGGTTTGCCATTATATGTTACTTGGCCTTTTTCCCTTGCAGCTTTTAGTATTTTTTCTTTGTTCTGTATACTTACTGTTTTGATTATTATGTGGTGGGAGGATTTTCTTTTCTGGTCAAATTTGAAGGGTGTTCTGTAGGCCTCATGTATTCTAATTGGCCTCTCCTTTAGCTTGGGGAAATTTTCTTCAATGATTTTGTTGAAAATATTTTCTGGGCCTTGGAGAAGGGAGTCTTCTTTTTCCTCTATACCTATTATTCTTAGGTTTTGTTTTTTCATATTGTCTTGCATTTCTTGGACGGTCTGTGTCAGGAACTTTTCAGATTTAACATTTTCTTTGACAGATACATCGATTTCTTCCATTGTATCTTCTACACCTGAGATTCTTTCTTCCATCTCTTGTAGTCTGTTGGTTATGCTTATCTCTCTAGTTCCTGTTTTCTTCCCTAGATTCTTCCTTTCCATTATTTCTTCCATTTGTGTTTTCTTTAATTTTTCCAATTCTATCTTCAGGTCTTGAGTTGTTTTGTTTACTTCCTTCACCTGTCTGATTGTACTTTCCTGTTTTTCTTTTAGTTCCTTCAACTCTGTTTCTATCATTTCATTCAGTGTTTTAAGCATTTCCTTTCTAAAGGCCATAAACTGTTTGGCTGCAGCTTCCTCTATTTCTTTATGGATGGCAATATTCTGTTTGAGTTTATCTTCCTCTATGTCTTTACGAATCTTATTTGTTTCCTCTGTTATCATCTTCATGAGCATACTTGTTAGGTCATCTTCTTGGATTTCAGTTATGGTGGGGTGTCCAGGGCTACTTGCCCCTGGGTAACTGGGTTCTGGAGATGCCATATTGCTCTGTCTTTTGTTGCTTGAGCTTTTACACTGGCCTCTACCCATTGTGCTATCTTAGGTGTTTGGGGTTATTTTCTGGTGGTTCCTGGGGATCCTGTGGTGGAGATAATCCCCTTTCAGAAAGCTGGTTTTTCCTGAAGGATGTCTTCTCAGCTTTTTGGGTATAGTCCCTGGATGGCTGGTGTTTTTTCAGGAGTTGCTCACCTCAGGGATATAGACCTGAGTGGTAACTGTGGTCTTTGTTAGTCGAGAGGGTTCTCCTCTCACCCAGGGAAGTCCTGAGGGCAGCTGCCCTGTTTCTGGGTTTCTTGTTGCAAATTTAATGATCAGCTGCTGTGACCTAGTTGGACATCAGGCCTCAACTGTTTGTGCTTGTGTCTGGAGCACAGCTGAGTGCTGGCGCCTCGGCCCCACTAGACTGCTAGACTTTTTCTAGGGAAGGATTGGGTGATTTAGATCAGTACAGTTTCCTTCCTTCCCCGTGGATTCTCTGGAGACAGGGACTCCTAGTGTCTTTTTTTGCGCTGGTGCACACTGCTCAGTGTCGGCCAGCTGGCTGGCCGCAGAAATTGCCTGTGCCTGGAGCACAGCTGTGTGATGGCGGCTCAGTCTCTGCCAGCTGTCTGGTGCGCAGAAACTGCCTGTGTCTGCCTTTGCGGCTTTTGGGAACCTGAGTGGCTCCCTAAGCTGGGTAATTTTCTGGGGACCTTTTCAGGTTGGGGGTGAGCTGAGTGCTCTGAGATCAGACCCGCCGTTTCTATCTCCGGCGGCGAATCAGGCGTGCAGGCAGGCAGGGCTCTGTGCCGGAACCTTGGTCCCTGGCTCTGGCTCCGGGCTGGCTCCTGGGGTGCCCGTGGAACCCGCCCGAGTCTTTTCCAGGGGATGTCTGGGTGACCTAAGGCCGGTCCCAATCGTTTCCTGTACCCTGGGGTTACCTCTCGACTGAAAATTCCAGTCTCTGATAGTGTGGTGCCAATGGTTCGGACCGTGACCAGCATATGGCAGAACCGGGATCTCTTCCACGGTTTAGCTTGGTGAGTTAAAAGTTGATTGAATCCCCCACCGTGGGGTATCCTCTCACCTGGGAAACACAATGACTGTGTTTTATGGCCGAGAGTTCTGATTGTTGGTCACTGTGCTGATCCTGCTGTGCTGCTGCTCAGAATGAGAGTCCTCCCGGCTCCGCCATCTTGCCCCTCCTCCCCAGACTCCTGTATTCCTAATAGTGCAAGTGAGACACATGTGATTTACTTTAGAAAGTATTGCTTTGAGTTTATGTTTTTTCGTTGGAAACCAGTTAGGGTTAGGGTTAGGGTTAGGGTTAGGGTTACGGTTACGGTTACGGTTACGGTTAGGGTTACAGCTAGGGTTAGGTTTAGGGTAGGGTTAGGGTTAGGGTTAGGGTTAGGGTAGGGTTAGGGCTAGGGTTAGGGTTAGGGTTAGGGTTAGGCTAGGGTTAGGGTTAGGGTAGGGTGAGGGTTAGGGTTAGGGTTAGGGTAGGGTTAGGGTTAGGGTTAGGGTTAGGGTTAGGGTAGGGTTAGGGTTAGGGTTATATCACTTTTTACTTTTCCTGTTATAATAATTGAATAGGCTACACGTATGTGAATTAGTTTATAAAGTTGTGCTTTGCGTTTCTGTTCTTTCGTTGGAAATTGTTCCTGTGTTGTACAGTGCGATATATCACTTTTCAGTTTTCCTGTATTCCTAATTGAGCGAGCAACGCACATCTGATTTTGTTTAAAAAGAAGTTCTTTGCTTTTCTGTTCTTTCGTTCGAAACTTGTTCCTGTACTGTACAGTGCGTTATATCACTTTTCATGTTGCCTTTTATAATAATTGAACAGGCGACACGTATGTGAATTAGTTTACAAAGTAGTGCTTTGCTTTTCTGTTCTTTCGTGGGAAACTTGTTCCTGTGCTGTACAGTGCGATATATCACTTTTCAGTTTTCCTGTATTCCTAATTGAGCGAGTGACACACATGTGATTCAGTTTACAAAGTAGTGCTTTGCGTTTACATTCTTTTGTTGGATACTTGTTCATGTTAGGAACAAGTGAGGGTTGGGGTTAGGGTAAGGGTAGGGTTAGGGTTAGGTTTAGGGTTAGGGTTAGGGTTAGGGGTTAGGGTTAGGGTTAGGGTTAGGGTTAGGCTTAGGGTTAGGGTTAGGGTTAGGGTTTAGCGTTAGGGTTAGGGTTAGGGTTATATCACTTTTTAGTTTTCCTGTTATAAAAATTGAACAGGCGACACGCATGTGAATTATTTTACAAAGTTTGGCTTTGCATTTCTGTACTTTCGATGAAAAGTTGTTTCGTTGCCATACAGTACGAGATAACACTTTTCAGTTTTCCTGTATTCCTAATTGAGCGAGCAACACACATGTGATTCTGTTTAAAAGTATTGCTTTGCCTTTCTTTTCTTTCGTTGGAAACTTGTTCCTGTGCTGTACAGTGCGATATATCACTTTTCAGTTTTCCTGTATTCCTAATAGTGCAAGTGACACACATTTGATTTAGTTTACAAAGTAGTGCTTTGAGTTTATGTTTTTACGTTGGAAACCAGTTAGGGTTAGGGTTAAGGTTAGGCTTAGGGTAGTTTTAGGGTTAGGGTTAGGGTTAGGATGAGGTTAGGGTTAGATTTAGGGTTAGGGTTAGGGGTTAGGGTTACGGTTAGGGTTAGGGTTAGGGTTATATCACTTTTTACTTTTCCTGTTAAAATAATTGAACAGGCGACACGTATGTGAATTAGTTTATAAAGTTGTGCTTTGCGTTTCTGTTCATTCGTTGGAAACTTGTTCCTGTGCTGTAAAGTGCGTTACATCACATTTCAGTTTTCCTGTTATAGTTATTGAACGGGCAACACGTATGTGATTTAGTTTACAGAGTTGTGCTTTGCTTTTCTGTTCTTTCGATAGAAACATGTTTCTGGGCAGTACAGTGCGAGATAACACTTTTCAGTTTTCCTGTATTCCTAATTGAGCGAGCAATACACATGTGATTCCGTTTAAGAGTAGTGCTTTGCTTTTCTGTTCTTTTGTTGGAAACTTGTCCTGTGCTGTACTGTGCGATATATCACTTTTCAGTTTTCCTGTATTCCTAATTGTGCGAGCGACACACATGTGATTTAGTTTACAAATTAGTGCTTTGCTTTTCTGTTCTTTCGTTGGAAACTTGTTCCTATGCTGTACAGTGCGATATATCACTTTTCAGTTTTCCTGTTATAATAATTGAACGTGCGACACGTATGTGAATTAGTTTACAAAGTTTTGCTTTGCATTTCTGTTCTTTCGATGAAAACTTGTTTCATTGCCGTAGGGTTCAATATATCACTGTTCAGTTTTCCTGTATTCCTAACTGAGCGAGCGACACACATGTGATTCCGTTTAAAAGTAGTGCTTTGCTTCTCTGTTCTTTCGTTGGAAATTGTTCCTGTGCTGTACGCTGCAATATATATCACTTTTCAGTTTTCCTGTATTCCTAATTGAGCGAGCGACGCACATCTGATTTAGTTTACAAGGTAGTGCTTTGAGTTTATGTTTTTTGGTTGGAAACCACTTAGGTTTAGGGTTAGGGTTAGGGTAGGGTTAGGGTTAGGGTTAGGGTTAGGGTTAGGGTAGGGTTAGGGTTAGGGTTAGGGTTAGGGTTAGGGTAGGGTTAGGATTAGGGTTAGGGTTAGGATTAGGGTTAGGTTAGGGTTAAGGCTAGGGTTAGGTTTAGGGGTTTAGCGTTAGGGTTAGGTTTAGGGTTATATCACTTTTTAGTTTTCCTGTTGTAAAAATTGAACAGGCGACACGTATGTGAATTATTTTACAAAGTTTGGCTTTGCATTTCTGTACTTTTGATGAAAAGTTTTTTCTTTGCCATACATTGCGAGATAACACTTCTCAGTTTTCCTGTATTTCTAACTGAGGAAGCGACACACATTTGATTCCGTTTAAAAGTACTGCTTTCCCTTTCTTTTCTTTCGTTGGAAATTTGTTCCTGTGCTGTACAGTGCGATATATCACTTTTCAGTTTTCCTGTATTTCTAATAGTGTAAGTGACACACATGTGATTTAGTTTACAAAGTACTCCTTTGAGTTTATTTTTTTTCGTTTGAAACCATTTAGGGTTAGGGTTACGGTAAGGGTAGGCTTAGGGTTAGGGTTAGGGTTAGGGTAGGCTAAGGGTTAGGGTTAGGGTTAGGGGTTAAAGTTAGGGTTAGGGTTAGGGTTAGGGTTAGGGGTTTAAGGTTAGGGTTAGGGTTAGGGTTAGGGTTATATCACTTTTTAGTTTTCCTGTTATAATAATTGACCTGGCAACACGTATGTGAATTAGTTTACAAAGTTGTGCTTTGCGTTTCTGTTCATTTGTTGGAAACTTGTTCCTGTGCTGTACAGTGCGTTATATCACTTTTCAGTTTTCCTGTTATAGTAATTGAACAGGCGACAGGTATGTGATTTGGTTTACAGAGTTGTGCTTTGCTTTTCTGTTCTTTCGATGGAAACTTGTTTCTGTGCCGTTCAGTGCGAGAAAACACTTTTCAGTTTTCCTGTATTCCTAATTAAGCGAGCAACACACATGTGATTCCGTTTAAACGTAGTGCTTTGCTTTCCTTTTCTTTCGTTGGAAAGTTGTTCCTGTGCTGTACAGTGCGATATATCACTTTTCAGTTTTTCTGTATTCCTAATTGAGCGAGCGACACACATGTGATTCCGTTTAAAGGTACTGCTTTCCTTTTCTTTTCTTTTGTTGGAAAGTTGTTCATGTGCTGTAGAGTGCGATATATCACTTTTCAGTTTTGCTATATTCCTAATTGAGCGAGCGACACACATGTGATTTAGTTTACTAAATTGTGCTTTGCGTTTCTGTTCTTCTGTTGGAAACTTGTTTATCTGCTGTACAGTGCGTTATATCACTTTTCAGGTTTCCTGTTATAATAATTGAACAGGAGACCCGTATGTGATTTAGTTTACAAAGTTGTGCTTTTCGTTTCTGTTCATTCGTTGGAAACTTGTTTATGTGCCGTACAATGCGAGATAACACTTTTCAGTTTTCTTGTATTCCTAATTGAGCTAGCGACGCACATCTGATTTAGTTTACAAAGTAGTGCTTTGCTTTTCTGTTCCTTCCTTCAAAACTTGTTCCTGTGCTGTACAGTGCGTTATATCACTTTTCGGTTTTCCTGTTATAATAATTGAACAGGCGACACGTATGTGAATTAGTTTACAAAGTAGTGCTTTCCTTTTCTGTTCTTTCGTTGGAAACTTGTTCGTGTGCTGTACAGTGCGATATATCTCTTTTCAGTTTTCTTGTATTCTTAACTGAGCGAGCGACACACATGTGATTTAGTTTACAAAGTTGTGCTTTGCGTTTCTGTTCTTTCGATGGAAACTTGTTTCTGGGCCGTACAGTTTGAGATAACACATTTCAGTTTTCCTGTATTCCTAATTGATCGAGTGACACACATGTGATTCAGTTTACAAAGTAGTGCTTTGCGTTTACATTCTTGTGTTGGAAACGTGTTCCTGTTAGGAACAAGTGATGGTTGGGGTTAGGGTTAGGGTTAGGGTAGGGTTAGGGTTAGGGTTAGGGTTAGGGGAAGGGTTAGGGTTTAGCGTTAGGTTTAGGGGTTTAAGGTTAGGGTTAGGGTTAGGGTTATATCACTTTTTAGTTTTCCTGTTATAATAATTGAACAGGCGATACGTATGTGAATTATTTTATAAAGTTTGGCTTTGCATTTCTGTTTTTTCGATGAAAAGTTGTTTCTTTGCCATACAGTGCGAGATAACACTTTTTAGTTTTCCTGTATTCCTAATTTAGCGAGCGACGCACATGTGAATACGTTTAGAAGTAGTGCTTTGCCTTTCTTTTCTTTCCTTGGAAACTTGTTCCTGTGCTGTACAGTGCGATATATCACTTTTCAGTTTTCCTGTATTCCTAATAGTGCAAGTGACACACATGTGATTTAGTTTACAAAGTAGTGCTTTGAGTTTATGTTTTTTCATTGGAAACCACTTAGGGTTAGGGTTAGGGTTAGGGTTAGGGTTAGCGTTAGGGTTGGGGTTAGGTTTAGGGTTAGGGTAGGGTTAGTGTTAGGGTTAGGGTTAGGGTTAGGGTAGGGTTAGGGTTAGGGTTAGGGTTAGGGTTAGGGTTAGGGTTAGGGGTTAGGGTTAGGGTTAGGGTTAGGGTTAAGGTTTTAAGTTAGGGTTAGGGTTAGGGTTATATCACTTTTTAGTTTTCCTGTTATAATAATTTAACAGGCAACACGTATGTGAATTAGTTTACAAAGTTGTGCTTTGCGTTTCTGTTCATTTGTTGGAAACTTGTTCCTGTGCTGTACAGTGCGTTATATCACTTTTAACTTTTCCTGTTATAGTAATTGAACAGGCGACACGTATGTGATTTGGTTTACAGAGTTGTGCTTTGCTTTTCTGTTCTTTCGATGGAAACTTGTTTCTGTGCTGTTCAGTGCGAGAAAACACTTTTCAGTTTTCCTGTATTCCTAATTAAGCGAGCGACACACATGTGATTCTGTTTAAACGTACTGCTTTGCTTTTCTTTTCTTTCGTTGGAAAGTTGTTCATGTGCTGTACAGTGCGATATATCACTTTTCAGTTTTCCTGTATTGCTAAGTGAGAGAACAACACACATGTGATTTAGTTTACAAAATAGTGCTATACGTTTCTGTTCATTCGTTGGAAACTTGTTTCTGTGTCGTACAGTGCGAAATGACACTTTTCATTTTTCCTGTATTCCTAATTGAGCTAGCGACGCACATCTGATTTAGTTTACAAAGTAGTGCTTTGCTTTTCTGTTCCTTCCTTCAAAACTTGTTCCTGTGCTGTACAGTGCGTTATATCACTTTTCAGTTTTCCTGTTATAATAATTGAACAGGCGACACATATGTGAATTAGTTTACAAAGTAGTGTTTTCCTTTTCTGTTCTTTCGTTGGAAACTTGTTTCTGTGCTGTACAGTGCGAGATAACACTTTTCAGTTTTCCTGTATTCCTAATTGAGCTAGCGACGCACATCTGATTTAGTTTACAAAGTAGTGCTTTGCTTTTCTGTTCCTTCCTTCAAAACTTGTTCCTGTGCTGTACAGTGCGTTATATCACTTTTCAGTTTTCCTGTTATAATAATTGAACAGGCGACACGTATGTGAATTAGTTTACAAAGTAGTGCTTTCCTTTTCTGTTCTTTCGTTGGAAACTTGTTCGTGTGCTGTACAGTGCGATATATCACTTTTCAGTTTTCTTGTATTCTTAATTGAGCGAGCGACACACATGTGATTTAGTTTATAAAGTTGTGCTTTGCGTTTCTGTTCTTTCGTTGGAAATTGTTCCTGTGCTGTACAGTGCGATAAATCACTTTTCAGTTTTCCTGTATTCCTAATCGAGCGAGCAACGCACATCTGATTTAGTTTACAAAGAAGTGCTTTGCTTTTCTGTTCTTTCGTTCGAAACTTGTTCCTGTACTGTACAGTGCGTTATATCACTTTTCATGTTGCCTTTTATAATAATTGAACAGGCGACACGTATGTGAATTAGTTTACAAAGTAGTGCTTTGCTTTTCTGTTCTTTCGTGGGAAACTTGTTCCTGTGCTGTACAGTGCGACATATCACTTTTTAGTTATCCTGTATTCCTAATTGAGCGAGTGACACACATGTGATTCAGTTTACAAAGTAGTGCTTTGCGTTTACATTCTTTTGTTGGATAATTGTTCCTGTTAGGAAAAAGTGAGGGTTGGGGTTAGGGTTAGGGTAGGGTTAAGGTTAGGTTTAGGGTTAGGGTTAGGGTTAGGGGTTAGGGTTAGGGTTATGGTTAGGGTTAGGGTTAGGGTTAGGGTTTAGCGTTAGGGTTAGGTTTAGGGTTATATCACTTTTTAGTTTTCCTGTTATAAAAATTGAACAGGCGACACGCATGTGAATTATTTTATAAAGTTTGGCTTTGCATTTCTGTTCTTTCGATGAAAAGTTGTTTCTTTGCCATACAGTACGAGATAACACTTTTCAGTTTTCCTGTATTCCTAATTGAGCGAGCGACACACATGTGATCCCGTTTAAAAGTACTGCTTTGCCTTTCTTTTCTTTCGTTGGAAACTTGTTCCTGTGCTGTACAGTGCGATATATCACTTTTCAGTTTTCCTGTATTCCTAATAGTGCAAGTGACACACATTTGATTTAGTTTACAAAGTAGTGCTTTGAGTTTATGTTTTTTCGTTGGAAACCAGTTAGGGTTAGGTTTAGAGTTAGGGTTATATCACTTGTTAAGTTTTCCTGTTATAATAATTGAACAGGCGACACGTATGTGAATTAGTTTACACAGTTGTGCTTTGCGTTTCTGATCTTTCGAAGGAAACTTGTTTCTGTGCCGTCCAGTGCGAGAAAACACTTTTCACTTTTCCTGTATTCCTAATTAAGCGAGCGACACACATGTGATTCCCTTTAAACGTATTGCTTTTCTTTTCTTTTCTTTCGTTGGAAAGTTGTTCCTGTGCTGTACAGTGCGATATATCACTTTTCAGATTTCCTGTTATAATAATTGAACAGGCGACACGTATGTGAATTAGTTTACAAAGTAGTGCTTTCCTTTTCTGTTCTTTCCTTGGAAATTTGTTCGTGTGCTGTACAGTGGGATATATCACTTTTCAGTTTTCCTGTATTCCTAATTGAGCGAGCGACACACATGTGATTTAGTTTCCAAAGTAGTGCTTTGAGTGTATGTTTTTTCGTTGGAAACCAGTTAGAGTTAGGGTTAGGGCTAGGGTTAGGGTTAGGGTTAGGGTTAGGGTTAGGGTAGGGTTAGGGTTAGGGTTAGGGTTAGGGTTAGAGTTAGGGTAGGGTTAGGGTTAGAGTTAGGGTTAGGGTTAGGGGTTAGGGTTAGGGTTAGGGTTAGGGTTAGGGGTTAGGGTTAGGATTAGGGTTAGGGTTTTAAGGTTAGGGTTAGGGTTAGGGTTATATCACTTTTTAGTTTTCCTGTTATAATAATTGAACAGGCGACACATATGTGAATTAGTTTACAAAGTTGTGCTTTGCTTTTCTGTTCACTTGTTGGCAACTTGTTCCTGTGGTGTTCAGTGCGTTATATCACTTTTAAGTTTTCTTGTTACACTAATTCAATGGGCTACACGCATGTGATTTAGTTTACAGAGTTGTGCTTTTCTTTTCTGTTCTTTCGATGGAAACTTGTTTCTGTGCAGTAAAGTGCGAGAAAACACTTTTCAGTTTTCCTGTATTCCTAATTAAGCGAGCGACACACATGTGATTCCGTTTAAAAGTAGTGCTTTGCTTTTCTTTTCTTTCGTTGGAAAGTTGTTCCTGTGGTGTACAGTGCGATATATCACTTTTCAGTTTTCCTGTATTCCTAATTGAGCGAGCGACACACATGTGATTTAGTTTACAAAATAGTGCTTTGCGTTTCTGTTCTTCTTTTGGAAACTTGTTTCTCTGCTGTACAGTGCGTTATATCACTTTTCAGTTTTCCTGTTATAGTAATTGAAAAGGCGACACTTATGTGATTTAGTTTTCACAGTTATCCTTTGCTTTTCTGTTCTTTCGATGGAAACTTGTTTCTGTGCCGTACAGTGCGAGATAACACTTTTCAGTTTTCCTGTATTCCTAATTGAGCGAGCGTCGCCCATCTGATTCCATTTAAAAGTAGTGCTTTGCTTTTCTTTTCTTTTGTTGGAAAGTTGTTCCTGTGCTGTACAGTGCGATATATCACTTTTCAGTTTTCCTGTTTTAATAATTGAACGGGCGACGCATATGTGATTTAGTTTACACAGTTGTGCTTTGCTTTTCTGTTCTTTCGATGGAAACTTGTTTCTGTGCCGTACAGTGCGAGATAACACTTTTTAGTTTTCCTGTATTCCTAATTGTGCGAGCGAAGCACATGTGATTCCGTTTAAAAGTAGTGCTTTGCCTTCTTTTCTTTCGTTGGAAACTTGTTCCTGTGCTATACAGTGCGATATATCACTTTTCAGTTTTCCTGTATTCCTAATAGTGCAAGTGACACACATGTGATTTGGTTCTAAAGTAGTGCTTTGAGTTTATGTTTGCTCGTTGGAAACCAGTTAGGGTTAGGGTTAGGTTTAGGCTTAGGGTTAGGGTTAGGGTTAGGGTTAGGGTTAGGGTTAGGGTAGGGTAAGGGTTAGGGTTATGGTTAGGGTTAGGGTAGGGTTAGGGTTAGGGTTAGGGTTAGGGTTAGGGTTAGGGTTAGGGGTTAGGGTTAGGGTCAGGGTTAGAGTTAGGGTTATATCACTTGTTAAGTTTTCCTGTTATAATAATTGAACAGGCGACACGTATGTGAATTAGTTTACAAAGTTGTGATTTGCGTTTCTGTTCATTTTTTGGAAACTTGTTCCTGTGCTGTACAGTGCGTTATATCACTTTTAAGTTTTCCTGTTATAGTAATTGAAAGGGCGACACGTATATGATTTAGTTTACACAGTTGTGCTTTGCTTTTCTGTTCTTTCGAAGGAAACTTGTTTCTGTGCCGTACAGTGCGAGAAAACACTTTTTAGTTTTCCTGTATTCCTAATTGTGCGAGCGAAGCACATGTGATTCCGTTTAAAAGTAGTGCTTTGCCTTTCTTTTCTTTCGTTGGAAACTTGTTCCTGTGCTATATAGTGCGATATATCACTTTTCAGTTTTCCTGTATTCCTAATAATGCAAGTGACACACATGTGATTTAGTTTCCAAAGTAGTGCTTTGAGTTTATGTTTTTTTGTTAGAAACCAGTTAGGGTTAGGGTTAGGGTTAGGTTTAGGGTTAGGGTTAGGGTTAGTGTTAGGATTAGGGTTAGGGTTAGGGTAGGGTTAGGGTTAGGGTTAGGGTTATGGTTAGGGGTTAGGGTTACGGTTAGGGTTAGGGTTATATCACTTCTTAGTTTTCCTGTTATAATAATTGAACTGGAGACACGTATGTGAATTAGTTTACAAAGTTGTGCTTTGCCTTTCTGTTCATTTTTTGGAAACTTGTTCCTGTGCTGTACAGTGCGTTATATCACTTTTCAGTTTTCCTGTTTTAATAATTGAACGAGCGACACATATGTGATTTCGTTTACACAGTTGTGCTTTGCTTTTCTGTTCTTTCGATGGAAACTTGTTTCTGTGCCATACAGTGCGAGAAAACACTTTTCACTTTTCCTGTATTCCTAATTAAGCGAGCGACACACATGTGATTCCGTTTAAAAGTAGTGCTTTGCTTTTCTTTTCTTTCGTTGGAAAGTTGTTCCTGTGCTGTACAGTGCGATATATCAATTTTCAGATTTCCCGTTATAATAATTGAACAGGCGACACGTATGTGAATTAGTTTACAAAGTAGTGCTTTCCTTTTCTGTTCTTTCGTTGGAAATTTGTTCGTATGCTGTACAGTGCGATATATCACTTTTCAGTTTTCCTGTATTCCTAATTGAGCGAGCGACACACATGTGATTTAGTTTCCAAAGTAGTGCTTTGAGTGTATGTTTTTTCGTTGGAAACCAGTTAGAGTTAGGGTTAGGGTTAGGGTTAGGGGTAGGGTTAGGGTTAGGGTAGGGTTAGGGTTAGGGTTAGGGTTAGGGTAGGGTTAGGGTTAGGGTTAGGGTTAGGGTTAGGGGTTAGGGTTAGGGTTAGCGTTAGGGTTAGGGTATGGTTAGGGTTAGGGGTAGGGTTAGGGTTAGGGTTAGGGTAGGGTTAGTGTTAGGGTTAGGGTTAGGGGTTAGGGTTAGGGTTAGGGTAGGGTTAGGGGTAGGGTTAGGGTTAGGGTTAGGGTAGGGTTAGGATTTGGGTTAGGGTTAGGGTTAGGGTTATAACACTTTTTAGTTTTCCTGTTATAATAATTGAACAGGCGACACATATGTGAATTAGTTTACAGAGTTGTGCTTTGCTTTTCTGTTCATGTGTTGGAAACTTGTTCCTGTGCTGTACAGTGCGTTATATCACTTTTAAGTTTTCCTGTTATAGTAATTGAACGGGCGACACGCATGTGATTTAGTTTACAGAGTTGTGCTTTTCTTTTCTTTTCTTTCGATGGAAACTTGTTTCTGTGCCGTACAGTGCGAGATAACACTTTTCAGTTTTCCTCTATTCCTAATTGAGCGAACGACGCCCATCTGATTCCGTTTAAAAGTAGTGCTTTGCTTTTCTTTTCTTTTGTTGGAAAGTTGTTCCTGTGCTGTACAATGCGATATATAACTTTTCAGTTTTCCTGTTTTAATAATTGAACGGGCGACACATATGTGATTTCGTTTACAAAGTTGTGCTTTGCTTTTCTGTTCTTTCGATGGAAACTTGTTTCTGTGCCGTACAGTGCGAGATGACACTTTTTAGTTTTCCTGTATTCCTAATTGTGCGAGCGAAGCACATGTGATTCCGTTTAAAAGTAGTGCTTTGCCTTTCTTTTCTTTCGTTGGAAACTTGTTCCTGTGCTATACAGTGCGATATATCACTTGTCAGTTTTCCTGTATTCCTAATAGTGCAAGTGACACACATGTGATTTATTTTCCAAAGTAGTGCTTTGAGATTATGTTTTTTCCTTGGAAACCAGTTAGGGTTAGGGTTAGGTTTAAGGTTAGGGTTAGGGTTAGGGTTAGGGTAGGGTTAGGGTTAGGGTTAGGGTTAGGGTTAGGGTTAGGGTAGAATTAGGGTTAGGGTTAGCGTTCGGGTTAGGGTTAGGGGTTAGGGTTAGGGTTAGGGTTAGGGTTAGGGTTATATCACTTGTTAAGTTTTCCTGTTATAATTATTGAACAGGCGACATGTATGTGAATTACTTTACAAAGTTGTGCTTTGCGTTTCTGTTCATTTTTTGGAAACTTGTTCCTGTGCTGTACAGTGCGTTATATCACTTTCAAGTTTTCCTGTTATAGTAATTGAACGGGCGACACGTATGTGATTTAGTTTACACAGTTGTGCTTTGCTTTTCTGTTCTTTCGATGGAAACTTGGTTCTGTGCCGAACAGTGCGAGAAAACACTTTTCAGTTTTCCTGTATTCCTAATTAAGCGAGCGACACACATGTGATTCCGTTTAAAAGTAGTGCTTTGCTTTGCTTTTCTTTCGTTGGAAAGTTGTTCCTGTGCTGTACAGTGCGTTATATCACTTTTCAGTTTTCCTGTTTTAATAATTGAACGGGTGACACATATATGATTTCGTTTACACAGTTGTGCTTTGCTTTTCTGTTCTTTCGATGGAAACTTGTTTCTGTGCCGTACAGTGCAAGATAACACTTTTAAGTTTTTCTGTATTCCTAATTGTGCGAGCGAAGCACATGTGATTCCGTTTAAAAGTAGTGCTTTGCCTTTCTTTTCTTTCGTTGGAAACTTGTTCCTGTGCTATACAGTGCGATATATCTCTTTTCAGTTTTCCTGTATTCCTAATAGTGCAAGTGACACACATGTGATTTAGTTTCCAAAGTAGTGCTTTGAGTTTATGTTTTTTCGTTGGAAACCAGTTAGGGTTAGGGTTAGGTTTAGGGTTAGGGTTAGGGTTAGTGTTAGGGTTAGGGTTAGGGTTAGGGTTAGGGTAGGGTTAGGGTTAGGGTTAGGGTTAGGGTTAGGGTAGGGTTAGGGTTAGGGTTAGGGTTAGGGTTAGGGTTAGGGGTTAGGGTTAGGTTTATATCACTTGTTAGTTTTCCTGTTATAATAATTGAACTGGAGACACGTATGTGAATTAGTTTACAAAGTTGTGCTTTGCGTTTCTGTTCATTTTTTGGAAACTTGTTCCTGTGCTGTACAGTGCGTTATATCACTTTTAAGTTTTCCTGTTATAGTAACTGAACGGGCGACACGCATGTGAGTTAGTTTACAGAGTTGTGCTTTTCTTTTCTGTTCTTTCAATGGAAACTTGTTTCTGTGCAGTAAAGTGCGATATATCACTTTTCAGTTTTCCTGTATTCCTCATTGAGCGAGCGACACACATGTGATTTAGTTTCCAAAGTAGTGCTTTGAGTGTATGATTTTTCGTTGGAAACCAGTTAGAGTTAGGGTTAGGGCCTGGGTTAGGGTTAGGGTTAGGGTTAGGGTTAGGGTTAGGGTAGGGTTAGGGTTAGGGTTAGGGTTAGGGTTAGGGTTAGGGTAGGGTTAGGATTTGGTTTAGGGTTAGGTTTAGGGTTATATCACTTTTTAGTTTTCCTGTTATAAAAATTGAACAGGCGACACATATGTGAATTAGTTTACAAAGTTGTGCTTTGCTTTTCTGTTCATGTGTTGGAAACTTGTTCCTGTGCTGTACAGTGCGTTATATCACTTTTAAGTTTTCCTGTTATAGTAATTGAACGGGCGACACGCATGTGATTTAGTTTACAGAGTTGTGCTTTTCTTTTCTGTTCATTCGATGGAAACTTGTTTCTGTCCAGTAAAGTGCAAGAAAACACTTTTCAGTTTTCCTGTATTCCTAATTAAGCGAGCGACACACATGTGATTCCGTTTAAAAGTAGTGCTTTGCTTTTCTTTTCTTTCGTGGGAAAGTTGTTCCTGTGGTGTACAGTGCGATATATCACTTTTCAGTTTTCCTGTATTCCTAATTGAGCGAGCGACACACATGTGATTTAGTTTACAAAATAGTGCTTTGCGTTTCTGTTCTTCTTTTGGAAACTTGTTTCTCTGCTGTACAATGCGTTATATCACTTTTCAGTTTTCCTGTTATAGTAATTGAAAAGGCGACACTTATGTGATTTAGTTTTCACAGTTATCCTTTGCTTTTCTGTTCTTTCGATGGAAACTTGTTTCTGTGCAGTAAAGTGCTAGATAACACTTTTCAGTTTTCCTGTATTCCTAATTGAGCGAGCGACGCCCATCTGATTCCGTTTAAAAGTAGTGCTTTGCTTTTCTTTTCTTTTGTTGGAAAGTTGTTCCTGTGCTGTACAGTGCGATATATCACTTTTCAGTTTTCCTGTTTTAATAATTGAACGGGCGACACATATGTGATTTCGTTTACACAGTTGTGCTTTGCTTTTCTGTTCTTTCGATGGAAACTTGTTTCTGTGCCGTACAGTGCGAGATAACACTTTTTAGTTTTCATGTATTCCTAATTGTGCGAGCGAAGCACATGTGATTCCGTTTAAAAGTATTGCTTTGCCTTTCTTTTCTTTCGTTGGAAACTTGTTCCTGTGCTATACAGTGCGATATATCACTTTTCAGTTTTCCTGTATTCCTAATAGTGCAAGTGACACAGGTGTGATTTAGTTTCCAAAGTAGTGCTTTGAGATTATGTTTTTTCGTTGGAAACCAGTTAGGGTTAGGGTTAGGTTTAGGGTTAGGGTTAGGGTTAGGGTTAGGGTAGGGTTAGGGTTAGGGTTAGGGTTAGGGTTAGGGTAGGGTTAGGGTTAGGTTTAGGGTTAGGGTTAGGGTTAGGGTTAGGGTAGGGTTAGGGTTAGGGTTAGGGTTAGGGTAGGGTTAGGGTTAGGGTTAGGGTTAGGGTTAGGGTTAGGGGTTAGTGTTAGGGTTAGGGTTATATCACTTGTTAAGTTTTCCTGTTATAATAATTGAACAGGCAACACGTATCTGAATTAGTTTACAAAGTTGTGCTTTGCGTTTCTGTTCATTTTTTAGAAACTTGTTCCTGTGCTGTACAGTGAGTTCTATCACTTTTAAGTTTTCCTGTTATAGTAATTGAACGGGCGACACGTATTTGATTTAGTTTACACAGTTGTGCTTTGCTTTTCTGTTCTTTCGATGGAAACTTGTTTCTGTGCCGTACAGTGCGATATATCTCTTTTCAGTTTTCCTGTATTCCTAATAGTGCAAGTGACACACATGTGATTTAGTTTCCAAAGTAGTGCTTTGAGTTTATGTTTTTTCATTAGAAACCAGTTACGGTTAGGGTTAGGTTTAGGGTTAGGGTTAGGGTTAGGTTAATGTTAGGGTTAGGGTTAGGGTTAGGGTAGGGTTAGGGTTAGGGTTAGGGTTAGGGTTAGGGTTAGGGTAGGGTTAGGGTTAGGGTTAGGGTTAGGGTTAGGGTTAGGGGTTAGGGTTAGGATTAGTGTTAGGGTTAGCGTTAGGGTTAGGGTTATATCACTTGTTAGTTTTCCTGTTATACTAATTGAACTGGAGGCACGTATGTGAATTAGTTTACAAAGTTGTGCTTTGCGTTTCTGTTCATTTTTTGGAAACTTGTTCCTGACCTGTACAGTGCGTTATATCACTTTTCAGTTTTCCTGTTTTAATAATTGAACGGGCGACACATGTGATTTCGTTTACACAGTTGTGCTTTGCTTTTCTGTTCTTTCGATGGAAACTTGTTTCTGTGCCGTACAGTGCGAGAAAACAGTTTTCAGTTTTCCTGTATTCCTAATTAAGCGAGCAACACACATGTGATTCCGTTTAAACGTAGTGCTTTTCTTTTCTTTTCTTTCGTTGTAAAGTTGTTCCTGTGCTGTACAGTGCGATATATCACTTTTCAGATTTCCTGTTATAATAATTGAACAGGCGACATGTATGTGAATTAGTTTACAAAGTAGTGCTGTCCTTTTCTGTTCTTTCGTTGGAAATTTGTTCATGTGCTGTACAGTGCGATATATCACTTTTCAGTTTTCCTGTATTCCTAATTGAGCGAGCGACACACATGTGATTTACTTCCCAAAGTAGTGCTTTGAGTGTATGTTTTTTCGTTGGAAAACAGTTAGAGTTAGGGATAGGGCTAGGGTTAGGGTTAGGGTTAGGGTTAGGGTAGGGTTAGGGTTAGGGTTAGGGTTAGGGTTAGGGTAGGGTTAGGGTTAGGGTTAGGGTTAGGGTTAGGGTTATATCACTTTTTAGTTTTCCTGTTATAATAATTGAACAGGCGACACATATGTGAATTAGTTTACAAAGTTGTGCTTTGCTTTTCTGTTCATTTGTTGGAAACTTGTTCCTGTGCTGTACAGTGCGTTATATCACTTTTAAGTTTTCCTGTTATAGTAATTGAACGGGCGACACGCATGTGATTTAGTTTACAGAGTTGTGCTTTTCTTTTCTGTTCTTTCGATGGAAACTTGTTTCTGTGCAGTAAAGTGCGAGAAAACACTTTTCAGTTTTCCTGTATTCCTAATTAAGCGAGCGACACACATGTGATTCCGTTTAAAAGTAGTGCTTTGCTTTGCTTTTCTTTCGTTGGAAAGTTGTTCCTGTGGTGTACAGTGCGATATATCACTTTTCAGTTTTCCTGTATTCCTAATTGAGCGAGCGACACACATGTGATTTAGTTTACAAAATAGTGCTTTGCGTTTCTGTTCTTTTGGAAACTTGTTTCTCTGCTGTACAATGCATTATATCACTTTTCAGTTTTCCTGTTATAGTAATTGAAAAGGCGACACTTATGTGATTTAGTTTTCACAGTTATCCTTTGCTTTTCTGTTCTTTCGATGGAAACTTGCTTCTGTGCAGTAAAGTGCGAGATAACACTTTTCAGTTTTCCTGTATTCCTAAATGAGCGAGCGACGCCCATCTGATTCCTTTTAAAAGTAGTGCTTTGCTTTTTCTTTTCTTTTGTTGGAAAGTGGTTCCTGTGCTGTACAGTGCGATATATCACTTTTCAGTTTTCCTGTTTTAATAATTGAATGGGCGACACATATGTGATTTCGTTTACACAGTTGTGCTTTGCTTTTCTGTTCTTTCGATGGAAACTTGTTTCTGTGCCGTACAGTGCGAGATAACACTTTTTAGTTTTCCTGTATTCCTAATTGTGCGAGCGAAGCACATGTGATTCCGTTTAAAAGTAGTGCTTTGCCTTTCTTTTCTTTCGTTGGAAACTTGTTCCTGTGCTATGCAGTGCGATATATCACTTTTCAGTTTTCCTGTATTCCTAATAGTGCAAGTGACACACGTGTGATTTAGTTTCCAAAGTAGTGCTTTGAGATTATGTTTTTTCGTTGGAAACCAGTTAGGGTTAGGGTTAGGGTTAGGGTTAGGGTTAGGGTTAGGGTTAGTGTTAGGGTTAGGGTTAGGGTTAGGGGTTAGGGTTAGGGTTAGGGTTAGGGTTATATGACTTGTTAAGTTTTCCTGTTATAATAATTGAACAGGCGACACGGATGTGAATTACTTTACAAAGTTGTGCTTTGCGTTTCTGTTCATTTTTTGGAAACTTGTTCCTGTGCTGTACAGTGCGTTATATCACTTTTAAGTTTTCCTGTTATAGTAATTGAACGGGCGACACGCATGTGATTTAGTTTACAGAGTTGTGCTTTTCTTTTCTGATCTTTCGATGGAAACTTGTTTCTGTGCAGTAAAGTGCGAGATAACACTTTTCAGTTTTCCTGTATTCCTAATTGAGCGAGCGACGCCCATCTGATTCCGTTTAAAAGTAGTGCTTTGCTTTTCTTTTCTTTTGTTGGAAAGTTGTTCCTGTGCTGTACAGTGCGATATATCACTTTTCAGTTTTCCTGTGTTCCTAATAGTGCAAGTGACTCACATGTGATTTAGTTCCCAAAGTAGTGCTCTGAGATTATGTTTTTTCATTGGAAACCAGTTAGGGTTAGGGTTAGGTTTAGGGTTAGGGTTAGGGTTAGGGTTAGGGTAGGGTTAGGGTTAGGGTTAGGGTTAGGGTTAGGGGTTAGGGTTAGGGTTAGTGTTAGGGTTATATCACTTGTTAAGTTTTCCTGTTATAATTATTGAACAGGCGACACGTATGTGAATTAGTTTACAAAGTTGTGCTTTGCGTTTCTGTTCATTTTTTGGAAACTTGTTCCTGTGCTGTACAGTGCGTTATATCACTTTTATGTTTTCCTGTTATAGTAATTGAACGGGCGACACGTATGTGATTTAGTTTACACAGTTGTGCTTTCCTTTTCTGTTCTTTCGATGTAAACTTGTTTCTGTGCCGTACAGTGCGAGAAAACTCTTTTCAGTTTTCCTGTATTCTTAATTAAGCGAGCGACACACATGTGATTCCGTTTAAACGTAGTGCTTTGCTTTGCTTTTCTTTCGTTGGAAAGTTGTTCCTGTGCTGTACAGTGCGTTATATCACTTTTATGTTTTCCTGTTTTAATAATTGAACGGGCGACACATGTATGATTTCGTTTACACAGTTGTGCTTTGCTTTTCTGTTCTTTCGATGGAAACTTGTTTCTGTGCCGTACAGTGCGAGATAACACTTTTTAGTTTTCCTGTATTCCTAATTGTGCGAGCGAAGCACATGTGATTCCGTTTAAAAGTAGTGCTTTGCCTTTCTTTTCTTTCGTTGGAAACTTGTTCCTGTGCTATACAGTGCGATATATCTCTTTTCAGTTTTCCTGTATTCCTAATAGTGCAAGTGACACACATGTGATTTAGTTTCCAAAGTAGTGCTTTGAGTTTATGTTTTTTCATTAGAAACCAGTTACGGTTAGGGTTAGGTTTAGGGTTAGGGTTAGGGTTAGGTTTAGTGTTAGGGTTAGGGTTAGGGTTAGGGTAGGGTTAGGGTTAGGGTTAGGGTTAGGGTTAGGGTAGGGTTAGGGTTAGGGTTAGGGTTAGGGTTAGGGTTAGGGGTTAGGGTTAGGATTAGTGTTAGGGTTAGCGTTAGGGTTAGGGTTATATCACTTGTTAGTTTTCCTGTTATACTAATTGAACTGGAGGCACGTATGTGAATTAGTTTACAAAGTTGTGCTTTGCGTTTCTGTTCATTTTTTGGAAACTTGTTCCTGACCTGTACAGTGCGTTATATCACTTTTCAGTTTTCCTGTTTTAATAATTGAACGGGCGACACATGTGATTTCGTTTACACAGTTGTGCTTTGCTTTTCTGTTCTTTCGATGGAAACTTGTTTCTGTGCCGTACAGTGCGAGAAAACAGTTTTCAGTTTTCCTGTATTCCTAATTAAGCGAGCAACACACATGTGATTCCGTTTAAACGTAGTGCTTTTCTTTTCTTTTCTTTCGTTGGAAAGTTGTTCCTGTGCTGTACAGTGCGATATATCACTTTTCAGATTTCCTGTTATAATAATTGAACAGGCGACACGTATGTGAATTAGTTTACAAAGTAGTGCTGTCCTTTTCTGTTCTTTCGTTGGAAATTTGTTCATGTGCTGTACAGTGCGATATATCACTTTTCAGTTTTCCTGTATTCCTAATTGAGCGAGCGACACACATGTGATTTACTTCCCAAAGTAGTGCTTTGAGTGTATGTTTTTTCGTTGGAAAACAGTTAGAGTTAGGGATAGGGCTAGGGTTAGGGTTAGGGTTAGGGTTAGGGTAGGGTTAGGGTTAGGGTTAGGGTTAGGGTTAGGGTAGGGTTAGGTTTAGGGTTAGGGTTAGGGTTAGGGTTATATCACTTTTTAGTTTTCCTGTTATAATAATTGAACAGGCGACACATATGTGAATTAGTTTACAGAGTTGTGCTTTGCTTTTCTGTTCATTTGTTGGAAACTTGTTCCTGTGCTGTACAGTGCGTTATATCACTTTTAAGTTTTCCTGTTATAGTAATTGAACGGGCGACACGCATGTGATTTAGTTTACAGAGTTGTGCTTTTCTTTTCTGTTCTTTCGATGGAAACTTGTTTCTGTGCAGTAAAGTGCGAGAAAACACTTTTCAGTTTTCCTGTATTCCTAATTAAGCGAGCGACACACATGTGATTCCGTTTAAAAGTAGTGCTTTGCTTTGCTTTTCTTTCGTTGGAAAGTTGTTCCTGTGGTGTACAGTGCGATATATCACTTTTCAGTTTTCCTGTATTCCTAATTGAGCGAGCGACACACATGTGATTTAGTTTACAAAATAGTGCTTTGCGTTTCTGTTCTTTTGGAAACTTGTTTCTCTGCTGTACAATGCATTATATCACTTTTCAGTTTTCCTGTTATAGTAATTAAAAAGGCGACACTTATGTGATTTAGTTTTCACAGTTATCCTTTGCTTTTCTGTTCTTTCGATGGAAACTTGCTTCTGTGCAGTAAAGTGCGAGATAACACTTTTCAGTTTTCCTGTATTCCTAAATGAGCGAGCGACGCCCATCTGATTCCGTTTAAAAGTAGTGCTTTGCTTTTTCTTTTCTTTTGTTGGAAAGTGGTTCCTGTGCTGTACAGTGCGATATATCACTTTTCAGTTTTCCTGTTTTAATAATTGAATGGGCGACACATATGTGATTTCGTTTACACAGTTGTGCTTTGCTTTTCTGTTCTTTCGATGGAAACTTGTTTCTGTGCCGTACAGTGCGAGATAACACTTTTTAGTTTTCCTGTATTCCTAATTGTGCGAGCGAAGCACATGTGATTCCGTTTAAAAGTAGTGCTTTGCCTTTCTTTTCTTTCGTTGGAAACTTGTTCCTGTGCTATGCAGTGCGATATATCACTTTTCAGTTTTCCTGTATTCCTAATAGTGCAAGTGACACACGTGTGATTTAGTTTCCAAAGTAGTGCTTTGAGATTATGTTTTTTCGTTGGAAACCAGTTAGGGTTAGGGTTAGGTTTAGGGTTAGGGTTAGGGTTAGGGTTAGTGTTAGGGTTAGGGTTAGGGTTAGGGGTTAGTGTTAGGGTTAGGGTTAGGGTTATATGACTTGTTAAGTTTTCCTGTTATAATAATTGAACAGGCGACACGGATGTGAATTACTTTACAAAGTTGTGCTTTGCGTTTCTGTTCATTTTTTGGAAACTTGTTCCTGTGCTGTACAGTGCGTTATATCACTTTTAAGTTTTCCTGTTATAGTAATTGAACGGGCGACACGCATGTGATTTAGTTTACAGAGTTGTGCTTTTCTTTTCTGTTCTTTCGATGGAAACTTGTTTCTGTGCAGTAAAGTGCGAGATAACACTTTTCAGTTTTCCTGTATTCCTAATTGAGCGAGCGACGCCCATCTGATTCCGTTTAAACGTAGTGCTTTGCTTTTCTTTTCTTTTGTTGGAAAGTTGTTCCTGTGCTGTACAGTGCGATATATCACTTTTCAGTTTTCCTGTGTTCCTAATAGTGCAAGTGACTCACATGTGATTTAGTTTCCAAAGTAGTGCTCTGAGATTATGTTTTTTCATTGGAAACCAGTTAGGGTTAGGGTTAGGTTTAGGGTTAGGGTTAGGGTAGGGTTAGGGTTAGGGTTAGGGTTAGGGTTAGGGGTTAGGGTTAGGGTTAGTGTTAGGGTTATATCACTTGTTAAGTTTTCCTGTTATAATTATTGAACAGGCGACACGTATGTGAATTAGTTTACAAAGTTGTGCTTTGCGTTTCTGTTCATTTTTTGGAAACTTGTTCCTGTGCTGTACAGTGCGTTATATCACTTTTATGTTTTCCTGTTATAGTAATTGAACGGGCGACACGTATGTGATTTAGTTTACACAGTTGTGCTTTCCTTTTCTGTTCTTTCGATGTAAACTTGTTTCTGTGCCGTACAGTGCGAGAAAACTCTTTTCAGTTTTCCTGTATTCCTAATTAAGCGAGCGACACACATGTGATTCCGTTTAAACGTAGTGCTTTGCTTTGCTTTTCTTTCGTTGGAAAGTTGTTCCTGTGCTGTACAGTGCGTTATATCACTTTTATGTTTTCCTGTTTTAATAATTGAACGGGCGACACATGTATGATTTCGTTTACACAGTTGTGCTTTGCTTTTCCGTTCTTTCGATGGAAACTTGTTTCTGTGCCGTACAGTGCGAGATAACACTTTTTAGTTTTCCTGTATTCCTAATTGTCCGAGCAAAGCACATGTGATTCCGTTTAAAAGTAGTGCTTTGAGTTTATGTTTTTTTTTGTTAGAAACCAGTTAGGGTTAGGGTTAGGTTTAGGGTTAGGGTTAGGGTTAGTGTTAGGGTTAGGGTTAGGGTTAGGGTAGGGTTAGGGTTAGGGTTATGGTTAGGGTTAGGGTAGGGTTAGGGTTAGGGTTAGGGTTAGGGTTAGGGGTTAGGGTTAGGGTTAGGGTTAGGGTTAGGGTTATATCACTTGTTAGTTTTCCTGTTATAATAATTGAACTGGAGACACGTATGTGAATTAGTTTACAAAGTTGTGCTTTACGTTTCTGTTCATTTTTTGGAAACTTGTTCCTGTGCTGTACAGTGCGTTATATCACTTTTCAGTTTTCCTGTTTTAATAATTGAACGGGCGACACGGATGTGATTTAGTTTACAGAGTTGTGCTTTTCTTTTCTGTTCTTTCGATGGAAACTTGTTTCTGTGCAGTAAAGTGCGAGAAAACACTTTTCAGTTTTCCTGTATTCCTAATTAAGCGAGCGACACACATGTGATTCCTTTTAAACGTAGTGCTTTGCTTTTCTTTTCTTTCGTTGGAAAGTTGTTCCTGTGGTGTACAGTGCGATATATCACTTTTCAGTTTTCCTGTATTCCTAATTGAGCGAGCGACACACATGTGATTTAGTTTACAAAATAGTGCTTTGCGTTTCTGTTCTTCTTTTGGAAACTTGTTTCTCTGCTGTACAATGCGTTATATCACTTTTCAGTTTTCCTGTTATAGTAATTGAAAAGGCGACACTTATGTGATTTAGTTTTCACAGTTATCCTTTGCTTTTCTATTCTTTCGATGGAAACTTGTTTCTGTGCCGTACAGTGCGAGAAAACTCTTTTCAGTTTTCCTGTATTCCTAATTAAGCGAGCGACACACATGTGAATCCGTTTAAACGTAGTGCTTTTCTTTTCTTTTCTTTCTTTGGAAAGTTGTTCCTGTGCTGTACAGTGCGATATATCACTTTTCAGATTTCCTTTAATAATAATTGAACAGGCGACACGTATGTGAATTAGTTTACAAAGTAGTGCTTTCCTTTTCTGTTCTTTCGTTGGAAATTTGTTCGTGTGCTGTACAGTGCGATATATCACTTTTCAGTTTTCCTGTATTCCTCATTGAGCGAGCGACACACATGTGATTTAGTTTCCAAAGTAGTGCTTTGAGTGTATGATTTTTCGTTGGAAACCAGTTAGAGTTAGGGTTAGGGCTAGGGTTAGGGTTAGGGTTAGGGTTAGGGTTAGGGTAGTGTTAGGGTTAGGGTTAGGGTTAGGGTTAGAGTTATATCACTTGTTAGTTTTCCTGTTATAATAATTGAACAGGCGACACATATGTGATTTCGTTTACACAGTTGTGCTTTTCTTTTCTGTTCTTTCGATGGAAACTTGTTTCTGTGCCGTACAGTGCGAGATAACACTTTTTAGTTTTCCTGTATTCCTAATTGTGCGAGCGAAGCACATGTGATTCCGTTTAAAAGTAGTGCTTTGCATTTCTTTTCTTTCGTTGGAAACTTGTTCCTGTGCTATACAGTGCGATATATCACTTTTCAGTTTTCCTGTATTCCTAATAGTGCAAGTGACACACATGTGATTTAGTTTCCAAAGTAGTGCTTTGAGATTATGTTTTTTCGTTGGAAACCAGTTAGGGTTAGGGTTAGGTTTAGGGTTAGGGTTAGGGTTAGGGTAAGGTTAGGGTTAGGGTTAGGGTTAGGGTTAGGGTAGGGTTAGGGTTAGGGTTGGGTTAGGGTTAGGGGTTAGGGTTAGGGTTAGGGTTATATCACTTGTTAAGTTTTCCTGTTATAATAATTGAACAGGCGACACGTATGTGAATTACTTTACAAAGTTGTGCTTTGCGTTTCTGTTCATTTTTTGGAAACTTGTTCCTGTGCTGTACAGTGCGTTATATCACTTTTAAGTTTTCCTGTTATAGTAATTGAACGGGCGACACGTATGTGATTTAGTTTACACAGTTGTGCTTTGCTTTTCTGTTCTTTCGATGGAAACTTGTTTCTGTGCCGTACAGTGCGAGATAACACTTTTCAGTTTTCCAGTGTTCCTAACTGAGCGAGCGACGCCCATCTGATTCCGTTTAAATGTAGTGCTTTGCTTTTCTTTTCTTTTGTTGGAAAGTTGTTCCTGTGCTGTACAGTGCGATATATCACATTTCAGTTTTCCTGTTTTAATAATTGAACGGGCGACACATATGTGATTTCGTTTACACAGTTGTGCTTTGGTTTTCTGTTCTTTCAATGGAAACTTGTTTCTGTGCCGTACAGTGCGAGATAACACTTTTTAGTTTTCCTGTATTCCTAATTGTGCGAGCGAAGCACATGTGATTCAGTTTAAAAGTAGTGCTTTGCCTTTCTTTTCTTTCGTTGGAAACTTGTTCCTGTGCTATACAGTGCGATATATCACTTTTCAGTTTTCCTGTATTCCTAATAGTGCAAGTGACACACGTGTGATTTATTTTCCAAAGTAGTGCTTTGAGATTATGTTTTTTCGTTGGAAACCAGTTAGGGTTAGGGTTAGGTTTAGGTTTAGGGTTAGGGTTAGGGTTAGGGTAGGGTTAGGGTTAGGGTTAGGGTTAGGGTTAGGGTAAGGTTAGGGTTAGGTTTAGGGTTAGGGTTAGGGTTATATCACTTTTTAGTTTTCCTGTTATAATTATTGAACAGGCGACACATATGTGAATTAGTTCACAAAGTTGTGCTTTGCTTTTCTGTTCATTCGTTGGAAACTTGTTCCTGTTCTGTACAGTGCGATATATCACTTTGAAGTTTTCCTGTTTAGTAATTGAACGGGCGACACGCATGTGATTTAGTTTACAGAGTTGTGCTTTTCTTTTCTGTTCTTTCGATGGAAACTTGTTTCTGTGCCGTATAGTGCGAGAAAACACTTTTCAGTTTTCCTGTATTCCTAATTAAGCGAGCGACACACATGTGATTCCGTTTAAACGTAGTGCTTTGCTTTTCTTTTCTTTCGTTGGAAAGTTGTTCCTGTGCTGTACAGTGCGATATATCACTTTTCAGATTTCCTGTTATAATAATTGAACAGCCGACACGTATGTGAATTAGTTTACAAAGTAGTGCTTTCCTTTTCTGTTCTTTCGTTGGAAATTTGTTCGTGTGCTGTACAGTGCGATATATCACTTTTCAGTTTTCCTGTATTCCTTATTAAGCGAGCGACACACATATGATTCCGTTTAAAAGTAGTGTTTTGCTTTTCTTTTCTTTCGTTGGAAAGTTGTTCCTGTGGTGTACAGTGCCATATATCACTTTTCAGTTTTCCTGTATTCCTAATTGAGCGAGCGACACACATGTGATTTAGTTTACAAAATAGTGCTTTGCGTTTCTGTTCTTCTTTTGGAAACTTGTTTCTCTGCTGTACAATGCGTTATATCACTTTTCAGTTTTCCTGTTATAGTAATTGAAAAGGCGACACTTATGTGATTTAGTTTTCACAGTTATCCTTTGCTTTTCTGTTCTTTCGATGGAAACTTGTTTCTATGCAGTAAAGTGCGAGATAACACTTTTCAGTTTTCCTGTATTCCTAATTGAGCGAGCGACGCCCATCTGATTCCGTTTAAAAGTAGTGCTTTGCTTTTCTTTTCTTTTGTTGGAAAGTTGTTCCTGTGCTGTACAGTGCGATATATCACTTTTCAGTTTTCCTGTTTTAATAATTGAACGGGCGACACATATGTGATTTAGTTTACACAGTTGTGCTTTGCATTTCTGTTCTTTCGATGGAAACTTGTTTCTGTGCCGTACAGTGCGAGATAACACTTTTTAGTTTTCCTGTATTCCTAATTGTGCGAGCGAAGCACATGTGATTCCGTTTAAAAGTAGTGCTTTGCCTTTCTTTTCTTTCGTTGGAAACTTGTTCCTGTGCTATACAGTGCGATATATCACTTTTCAGTTTTCCTGTATTCCTAATAGTGCAAGTGACACACATGTGATTTAGTTTCCAAAGTAGTGCTTTGAGATTATGTTTTTTCGTTGGAAACCAGTTAGGGTTAGGGTTAGGTTTAGGGTTAGGGTTAGGGTTAGTGTTAGTGTTAGGGTTAGGGTTAGGGTAGGGTTAGGGTTAGGGTTCGGGTTAGGGTTAGGGGTTAGGGTTAGGGTTAGGGTTAGGTTTAGGGTTATATCACTTGTTAGTTTTCCTGTTATAATAATTGAACTGGAGACACGTATGTGAATTAGTTTACAAAGTTGTGCTTTACGTTTCTGTTCATTTTTTGAAAACTTGTTCCTGTGCTGTACAGTGCGTTATATCACTTTTCAGTTTTCCTGTTTTAATAATTGAACAGGCGACACATATGTGAATTCGTTTACACAGTTGTGCTTTGCTTTTCTGTTCTTTCGATGGAAACTTGTTTCTGTGCCGTACAGTGCGAGAAAACACTTTTCAGTTTTCCTGTATTCCTAATTAAGCGAGCGACACACATGTGATTTCGTTTAAACGTAGTGCTTTGCTTTTCTTTTCTTTCGTTGGAAAGTTGTTCCTGTGCTGTACAGTGCGATATATCACTTTTCAGATTTCCTGGTGTAATAATTGAACAGGCGATACGTATGTGAATTAGTTTACAAAGTAGTGCTTTCCTTTTCTGTTCTTTCGTTGGAAATTTGTTCGTGTGCTGTACAGTGCGATATATCACTTTTCAGTTTTCCTGTATTCCTAATTGAGCGAGCGACACACATGTGATTTAGTTTCCAAAGTAGTGCTGTGAGTGTATGTTTTTTCGTTGGAAAACAGTTAGAGTTAGGGTTAGGGTTAGGGTTAGGGTTTGGTTAGGGTAGAGTTAGGGTTAGGGTTAGGGTTAGGGTAGGGTTAGGGTTAGGGTTAGGGTTAGGGGTTAGGGTTAGGGTTAGGGTTAGGGTTATATCACTTTTTAGTTTTCCTGTTATAATAATTGAACAGGCGACACATATGTGAATTAGTTTACAAAGTTGTGCTTTGCTTTTCTGTTCATTTGTTGAAAACTTGTTCCTGTGCTGTACAGTGCGTTATATCACTTTTAAGTTTTCCTGAACGGGCGACACGCATGTGATTTAAATTACAGAGTTGTGCTTTTCTTTTCTGTTCTTTCGATGGAAACTTGTTTCTGTGCAGTAAAGTGGGAGAAAACACTTTTCAGTTTTCCTGTATTCCTAATTGAGCGAGCGACGCCCATCTGATTCCGTTTAAAAGTAGTGCTTTGCTTTTCTTTTCTTTTGTTGGAAAGTTGTTCCTGTGCTGTACAGTGCGATATATCACTTTTCAGTTTTCCTGTTTTAATAATTGAACGGGCGACACATATGTAATTTCGTTTACACAGTTGTGCTTTGCTTTTCTGTTCTTTCGATGGAAACTTGTTTCTGTGCTGTACAGTGCGAGATAACACTTTTTAGTTTTCCTGTATTCCTAATTGTGCGAGCGAAGCACATGTGATTCCGTTTAAAAGTAGTGCTTTGCCTTTCTTTTCTTTCGTTGGAAACTTTTTCCTGTGCTATACAGTGCGATATATCACTTTTCAGTTTTCCTGTATTCCTAATAGTGCAAGTGACACACGTGTGATTTAGTTTCCAAAGTAGTGCTTTGAGATTATGTTTTTTCGTTGGAAAACAGTTAGAGTTAGGGTTAGGGTTAGGGTTAGGGTTAGGGTTAGGGTTATGGTAGGGTTAGGGTTAGGGTTAGGGTTAGGGTTAGGGTAGGGTTAGGGTTAGGGTTAGGGTTAGAGTTATGGGTTAGGGTTAGGGTTAGGGTTAGGGTTGGGGTTAGGGTTATATCACTTTTTAGTTTTCCTGTTATAATAATTGAACAGGCGACACATATGTGAAATAGTTTACAAAGTTGTGCTTTGCTTTTCTGTTCATTTGTTGGAAACTTGTTCCTGTGCTGTACAGTGCGTTATATCTCTTTTATGTTTTCCTGAACGGGCGACACGCATGTGATTTAAATTACAGAGTTGTGCTTTCCTTTTCTGTTCTTTCGATGGAAACTTGTTTCTGTGCAGTAAAGTGCGAGAAAACACTTTTCAGTTTTCCAGTATTCCTAATTGAGCGAGCGACACACATATGATTTATTTTCCAAAGTAGTGCTTTGAGTGTATGTTTTTTCGTTGGAAACCAGTTAGAGATAGGGTTAGGGTTAGGGTTAGGGTTATATCACTTTTTAGTTTTCCTGTTATAATAATTGAACAGGCGACACGTATGTGAATTAGTTTACAAAGTTGTGCTTTGATTTTCTGTTCATTTGTTGGAAACTTGTTCCTGTGCTGTACAGTGCGTTATATCACTTTTAAGTTTTCCTGTTATAGTAATTGAACGGGCGATACGTTGTGCTTTGCTTTTCTGTTCTTTCGATGGAAACTTGTTTCTGTGCCGTACAGTGCGAGATAACACTTTAGTTTTCCTGTATTCCTAATTGTGCGAGCGAAGCACATGTGATTCTGTAAAAGTAGTGCTTTGCCTTTCTTTTCTTTCGTTGGAAACTTGTTCCTGTGCGATATATCACTTTTCAGTTTTCCTGTATTCCTAATAGTGCAAGTGACACACGTGTGATTTAGTTTCCAAAGTAGTGCTTTGAGATTATGTTTTTTCGTTGGAAACCAGTTAGGATTAGGGTTAGGTTTAGGGTAGTGTTAGGGTTAGGGTTAGGGTTAGGGTTAGGGTTAGGGTTAGGGTTAGGGGTTAGGGTTAGGGTTAGTGTTAGGGTTATATCACTTGTTAAGTTTTCCTGTTATAATAATTGAACAGGCGACACGTATGTGAATTAGTTTACAAAGTTGTGCTTTGCGTTTCTGTTCATTTTTTGGAAACTTGTTCCTCTGCTGTACAGTGCGTTATATCACTTTTAAGTTTTCCTGTTATAGTAATTGAACGGGCGACACGTATGTGATTTAGTTTACACAGTTGTGCTTTGCTTTTCTGTTCTTTCGATGTAAACTTCTTTCTGTGCAGTGCAGTCTGAGAAAACACTTTTCAGTTTTCCTGTATTCCTAATTAAGCGAGCGACACACACGTGATTCCGTTTAAAAGTAGTGCTTTGCTTTTCTTTTCTTTGGTTGAAAAGTTGTTCCTGTGGTGTACAGTGCGATATATCACTTTTCAGTTTTCCGGTATTCCTAATTGAGCGAGCGACACACATGTGATTTAGTTTCCAAAGTAGTGCTTTGAGTGTATGTTTTTTCGTTGGAAAACAGTTAGAGTTAGGGTTAGGGTTAGGGTTAGTTTTAGGGTTAGGGTAGGGTTAGGGTTAGAGTTAGGGTTATGGTTAGGGTTAGGGTTATATCACTTGTTAGTTTTCCTGTTATAATAATTGAACAGCCGACACGTATGTGAATTAGTTTAAAAAGTTGTGCTTTGCGTTTCTGTTCATTTTTTGGAAACATGTTCCTGTGCTGTACAGTGCGTTACATCACTTTTAAGTTTTCCTGTTATAGTAATTGACCGGGCGACACGTATGTGATTTAGTTTACACAGTTGTGCTTTGCTTTTCTGTTCTTTCGATGGAAACTTGTTTCTGTGCCGTACAGTGCGAGAACACACTTTTCAGTTTTCCTGTATTCCTAATTAAGCGAGCGACACACATGTGATTCCGTTTAAACGTAGTGCTTTGCTTTGCTTTTCTTTCGTTGAAAAGTTGTTCCTGTGGTGTACAGTGCAATATATCACTTTTCAGTTTTCCTGTATTCCTAATTGAGCGAGCGACACACATGTGATTTAGTTTCCAAAGTAGTGCTTTGAGTGTATGTTTTTTCGTTGGAAAACAGTTAGAGTTAGGGTTAGGGTTAGGGTTAGGGTTAGGGTGAGGGTAGGGTTAGCGTTAGGGTTAGGGTTAGGGTTAGGGTTAGGGTAGGGTTAGGGTTAGGGTTATATCACTTTTTAGTTTTCCTGTTATAATAAGTGAACAGGCGACACATATGTGAATTAGTTTACAAAGTTGTGCTTTGATTTTCTGTTCATTTGTTGGAAACTTGTTCCTGTGCTGTACAGTGTGTTATATCACTTTTAAGTTTTCCTGTTATAGTAACTGAATGGGCGACACGCATGTGATTTAGTTTACAGAGTTGTGCTTTTCTTTTCTGTTCTTTCGATGGAAACTCGTTTCTGTGCAGGAAAGTGCGAGAAAACACTTTTCAGTTTTCCTGTATTCCTAATTGAGCGAGCGACACACATGTGATTTAGTTTACAAAATAGTGCTTTGCGTTTCTGTTCTTCTTTTGGAAACTTGTTTCTCTGCTGTACAGTGCGTTATTTCACTTTTCTGTTTTCCTGTTATAGTAATTGAAAAGGCGACACTTATGTGATTTAGTTTTCACAGTTATCCTTTGCTTTTCTGTTCTTTCGATGGAAACTTGTTTCTGTGCAGTACAGTGCGAGATAACACTTTTCAGTTTTCCTGTATTCCTAATTGAGCGAGCGATGCCCATCTGATTCCGTTTAAAAGTAGTGCTTTCCTTTTCTTTTCTTTTGTTGGAAAGTTGTTCCTGTGCTGTACAGTGCGATATATCACTTTTCAGTTTTCCTGTTTTAATAATTGAACAAGCGACACGTATGTGATTTAGTTTACACAGTTGTGCTTTGCTTTTCTGTTCTTTTCTTTTCTTTTGTTGGAAAGTTGTTCCTGTGCTGTACAGTGCGATATATCACTTTTCAGTTTTCCTGTTTTAATAATTGAACGGGCGACACATATGTGATTTCGTTTACACAGTTGTGCTTTGCTTTTCTGTTCTTTCGATGGAAACTTGTTTCTGTGCCGTACAGTGCGAGATAACACTTTTTAGTTTTCCTGTATTCCTAATTGTGCGAGCGAAGCACATGTGATTCCGTTTAAAAGTAGTGCTTTGCCTTTCTTTTCTTTCGTTGGAAACTTGTTCCTGTGCTATACAGTGCGATATATCACTTTTCAGTTTTCCTGTATTCCTAATAGTGCAAATGACACACGTGTGATTTAGTTTCCAAAGTAGTGCTTTGAGATTATGTTTTTTCGTTGGAAACCAGTTAGGGTTAGGGTTAGGTTTAGGGTTAGGGTTAGGGTTAGGGTTAGGGTTAGGGTAGTGTTAGGGTTAGGGTTAGGGTTAGGGTTAGGTTTAGGGGTTAGGGTTAGGGTTAGGGTCGTGTTAGGGTTAGGGTTAGGGTTAGGGTTAGGTTTAGGGGTTAGGGTTAGGGTTAGGGTTAGGGTTATATCACTTGTTAGTTTTCCTGTTATAATAATTGAACTGGAGACACGTATGTGAATTAGTTTACAAAGTTGTGCTTTGCCTTTCTGTTCATTTTTTGGAAACTTGTTCCTGTGCTGTACAGTGCGTTATATCACTTTTCAGTTTTCCTGTTTTAATAATTGAACGGGCGACACATATGTGATTTCGTTTATACAGTTGTGCTTTGCTTTTCTGTTCTTTCGATGGAAACTTGTTTCTGTGCCATACAGTGCGAGAAAACACTTTTCAGTTTTCCTGTATTCCTAATTAAGCGAGCGACACACATGTGATTCCGTTTAAACGTAGTGCTTTGCTTTCCTTTTCTTTTGTTGGAAACTTGTTCCTGTGCTGTACAGTGCGATATATCACTTTTCAGATTTCCTGTTATAATAATTGAACAAGCGACACGTATGTGAATTAGTTTACAAAGTAGTGCTTTCCTTTTCTGTTCTTTCGTTTGAAATTTGTTCGTGTGCTGTACAAAGCGATATATCACTTTTCAGTTTTCCTGTATTCCTAATTGAGCGAGCAACACACATATGATTTATTTTCCAAAGTAGTGCTTTGAGTGTATGTTTTTTCGTTGGAAACCAATTAGAGATAGGGTTAGGGTTAGGGTTAGGGTTATATCACTTTTTAGATTTCCTGTTATAATAATTGAACAGGCGACACGTATGTGAATTAGTTTACAAAGTTGTGCTTTGCGTTTCTGTTCATTTTTTGGAAACTTGTTCCTGTGCTGTACAGTGCGTTATATCACTTTTAAGTTTTCCTGTTATAGTAATTGAACAGGCGATACGTTGTGCTTTGCTTTTCTGTTCTTTCGATGGAAACTTGTTTCTGTGCCGTACAGTGCGAGAAAACACTTTTCAGTTTTCCTGTATTCCTAATTGAGCGAGCGACACACATGTGATTTAGTTTACAAAATAGTGCTTTGCGTTTCTGTTCTTCTTTTGGAAACTTGTTTCTCTGCTGTACAGTGTGTTATATCACTTTTCAGTTTTCCTGTTATAGTAATTGAAAAGGCGACACTTATGTGATTTAGTTTTCACAGTTATCCTTTGCTTTTCTGTTCTTTCGATGGAAACTTGTTTCTGTGCCGTACAGTGCGAGATAACACTTTTCAGTTTTCTTGTATTCCTAATTGAGCGAGCGACGCCCTTCTGATTCCGTTTAAAAGTAGTGCTTTGCTTTTCTTTTCTTTTGTTGGAAAGTTGTTCCTGTGCTGTACAGTGCGATATATCACTTTTCAGTTTTCCTGTTTTAATAATTGAACGGGCGATACATATGTGATTTCGTTTACACAGTTGTGCTTTGCTTTTCTGTTCTTTCGATGGAAACTTGTTTCTGTGCCGTACAGTGCGAGAAAACACTTTAGTTTTCCTGTATTCCTAATTGTGCGAGCGAAGCACATGTGATTCTGTAAAAGTAGTGCTTTGCCTTTCTTTTCTTTCGTTGGAAACTTGTTCCTGTGCGATATATCACTTTTCAGTTTTCCTGTATTCCTAATAGTGCAAGTGACACACGTGTGATTTTGTTTCCAAAGTAGTGCTTTGAGATTATGTTTTTTCGTTGGAAACCAGTTAGGGTTAGGGTTAGGTTTAGGGTTAGGGTTAGGGTTAGGGTTAGGGTTAGGGTAGTGTTAGGGTTAGGGTTAGGGTTAGGGTTAGGGTTAGGGTTAGGGGTTAGGGTTAGGGTTAGTGTTAGGGTTATATCACTTGTTAAGTTTTCCTGTTATAATAATTGAACAGGCGACACGTATGTGAATTAGTTTACAAAGTTGTGCTTTGCGTTTCTGTTCATTTTTTGGAAACTTGTTCCTCTGCTGTACAGTGCGTTATATCACTTTTAAGTTTTCCTGTTATAGTAATTGAACGGGCGACACGTATGTGATTTAGTTTACACAGTTGTGCTTTGCTTTTCTGTTCTTTCGATGTAAACTTCTTTCTGTGCAGTGCAGTCTGAGAAAACACTTTTCAGTTTTCCTGTATTCCTAATTAAGCGAGCGACACACACGTGATTCCGTTTAAAAGTAGTGCTTTGCTTTTCTTTTCTTTGGTTGAAAAGTTGTTCCTGTGGTGTACAGTGCGATATATCACTTTTCAGTTTTCCGGTATTCCTAATTGAGCGAGCGACACACATGTGATTTAGTTTCCAAAGTAGTGCTTTGAGTGTATGTTTTTTCGTTGGAAAACAGTTAGAGTTAGGGTTAGGGTTAGGGTTAGTTTTAGGGTTAGGGTAGGGTTAGGGTTAGAGTTAGGGTTATGGTTAGGGTTAGGGTTATATCACTTGTTAGTTTTCCTGTTATAATAATTGAACAGCCGACACGTATGTGAATTAGTTTAAAAAGTTGTGCTTTGCGTTTCTGTTCATTTTTTGGAAACATGTTCCTGTGCTGTACAGTGCGTTACATCACTTTTAAGTTTTCCTGTTATAGTAATTGACCGGGCGACACGTATGTGATTTAGTTTACACAGTTGTGCTTTGCTTTTCTGTTCTTTCGATGGAAACTTGTTTCTGTGCCGTACAGTGCGAGAAAACACTTTTCAGTTTTCCTGTATTCCTAATTAAGCGAGCGACACACATGTGATTCCGTTTAAACGTAGTGCTTTGCTTTGCTTTTCTTTCGTTGGAAAGTTGTTCCTGTGGTGTACAGTGCAATATATCACTTTTCAGTTTTCCTGTATTCCTAATTGAGCGAGCGACACACATGTGATTTAGTTTCCAAAGTAGTGCTTTGAGTGTATGTTTTTTCGTTGGAAAACAGTTAGAGTTAGGGTTAGGGTTAGGGTTAGGGTTAGGGTGAGGGTAGGGTTAGCGTTAGGGTTAGGGTTAGGGTTAGGGTTAGGGTAGGGTTAGGGTTAGGGTTACGGTTACGGTTAGGGGTTAGGGTTAGGGTTACGGTTAGGGTTAGGGTTATATCACTTTTTAGTTTTCCTGTTATAATAAGTGAACAGGCGACACATATGTGAATTAGTTTACAAAGTTGTGCTTTGATTTTCTGTTCATTTGTTGGAAACTTGTTCCTGTGCTGTACAGTGCGTTATATCACTTTTAAGTTTTCCTGTTATAGTAACTGAATGGGCGACACGCATGTGATTTAGTTTACAGAGTTGTGCTTTTCTTTTCTGTTCTTTCGATGGAAACTCGTTTCTGTGCAGGAAAGTGCGAGAAAACACTTTTCAGTTTTCCTGTATTCCTAATTGAGCGAGCGACACACATGTGATTTAGTTTACAAAATAGTGCTTTGCGTTTCTGTTCTTCTTTTGGAAACTTGTTTCTCTGCTGTACAGTGCGTTATTTCACTTTTCTGTTTTCCTGTTATAGTAATTGAAAAGGCGACACTTATGTGATTTAGTTTTCACAGTTATCCTTTGCTTTTCTGTTCTTTCGATGGAAACTTGTTTCTGTGCAGTACAGTGCGAGATAACACTTTTCAGTTTTCCTGTATTCCTAATTGAGCGAGCGATGCCCATCTGATTCCGTTTAAAAGTAGTGCTTTCCTTTTCTTTTCTTTTGTTGGAAAGTTGTTCCTGTGCTGTACAGTGCGATATATCACTTTTCAGTTTTCCTGTTTTAATAATTGAACAAGCGACACGTATGTGATTTAGTTTACACAGTTGTGCTTTGCTTTTCTGTTCTTTTCTTTTCTTTTGTTGGAAAGTTGTTCCTGTGCTGTACAGTGCGATATATCACTTTTCAGTTTTCCTGTTTTAATAATTGAACGGGCGACACATATGTGATTTCGTTTACACAGTTGTGCTTTGCTTTTCTGTTCTTTCGATGGAAACTTGTTTCTGTGCCGTACAGTGCGAGATAACACTTTTTAGTTTTCCTGTATTCCTAATTGTGCGAGCGAAGCACATGTGATTCCGTTTAAAAGTAGTGCTTTGCCTTTCTTTTCTTTCGTTGGAAACTTGTTCCTGTGCTATACAGTGCGATATATCACTTTTCAGTTTTCCTGTATTCCTAATAGTGCAAGTGACACACGTGTGATTTAGTTTCCAAAGTAGTGCTTTGAGATTATGTTTTTTCGTTGGAAACCAGTTAGGGTTAGGGTTAGGTTTAGGGTTAGGGTTAGGGTTAGGGTTAGGGTTAGGGTAGTGTTAGGGTTAGGGTTAGGGTTAGGGTTAGGTTTAGGGGTTAGGGTTAGGGTTAGGGTCGTGTTAGGGTTAGGGTTAGGGTTAGGGTTAGGTTTAGGGGTTAGGGTTAGGGTTAGGGTTAGGGTTATATCACTTGTTAGTTTTCCTGTTATAATAATTGAACTGGAGACACGTATGTGAATTAGTTTACAAAGTTGTGCTTTGCCTTTCTGTTCATTTTTTGGAAACTTGTTCCTGTGCTGTACAGT
This sequence comes from Meriones unguiculatus, assembly GCF_030254825.1. Taxonomy (NCBI): domain Eukaryota; kingdom Metazoa; phylum Chordata; class Mammalia; order Rodentia; family Muridae; genus Meriones; species Meriones unguiculatus. Next base: position 25,828,712 of record NC_083363.1, read on the forward strand.
GCGTTATATCACTTTTCAGTTTTCCTGTTTTAATAATTGAACGGGCGACACATATGTGATTTCGTTTATACAGTTGTGCTTTGCTTTTCTGTTCTTTCGATGGAAACTTGTTTCTGTGCCATACAGTGCGAGAAAACACTTTTCAGTTTTCCTGTATTCCTAATTAAGCGAGCGACACACATGTGATTCCGTTTAAACGTAGTGCTTTGCTTTCCTTTTCTTTTGTTGGAAACTTGTTCCTGTGCTGTACAGTGCGATATATCACTTTTCAGATTTCCTGTTATAATAATTGAACAAGCGACACGTATGTGAATTAGTTTACTAAGTAGTGCTTTCCTTTTCTGTTCTTTCGTTTGAAATTTGTTCGTGTGCTGTACAAAGCGATATATCACTTTTCAGTTTTCCTGTATTCCTAATTGAGCGAGCAACACACATATGATTTATTTTCCAAAGTAGTGCTTTGAGTGTATGTTTTTTCGTTGGAAACCAGTTAGAGATAGGGTTAGGGTTAGGGTTAGGGTTATATCACTTTTTAGTTTTCCTGTTATAATAATTGAACAGGCGACACGTATGTGAATTAGTTTACAAAGTTGTGCTTTGCGTTTCTGTTCATTTTTTGGAAACTTGTTCCTGTGCTGTACAGTGCGTTATATCACTTTTAAGTTTTCCTGTTATAGTAATTGAACAGGCGATACGTTGTGCTTTGCTTTTCTGTTCTTTCGATGGAAACTTGTTTCTGTGCCATACAGTGCGAGAAAACACTTTTCAGTTTTCCTGTATTCCTAATTGAGCGAGCGACACACATGTGATTTAGTTTACAAAATAGTGCTTTGCGTTTCTGTTCTTCTTTTGGAAACTTGTTTCTCTGCTGTACAGTGTGTTATATCACTTTTCAGTTTTCCTGTTATAGTAATTGAAAAGGCGACACTTATGTGATTTAGTTTTCACAGTTATCCTTTGCTTTTCTGTTCTTTCGATGGAAACTTGATTCTATGCCGTACAGTGAGAGATAACACTTTTCAGTTTTCTTGTATTCCTAATTGAGCAAGCGACGCCCTTCTGATTCCGTTTAAAAGTAGTGCTTTGCTTTTCTTTTCTTTTGTTGGAAAGTTGTTCCTGTGCTGTACAGTGCGATATATCACTTTTCAGTTTTCCTGTTTTAATAATTGAACGGGCGATACATATGTGATTTCGTTTACACAGTTGTGCTTTGCTTTTCTGTTCTTTCGATGGAAACTTGTTTCTGTGCCGTACAGTGCGAGATAACACTTTAGTTTTCCTGTATTCCTAATTGTGCGAGCGAAGCACATGTGATTCTGTAAAAGTAGTGCTTTGCCTTTCTTTTCTTTCGTTGGAAACTTGTTCCTGTGCGATATATCACTTTTCAGTTTTCCTGTATTCCTAATAGTGCAAGTGACACACGTGTGATTTTGTTTCCAAAGTAGTGCTTTGAGATTATGTTTTTTCGTTGGAAACCAGTTAGGGTTAGGGTTAGGTTTAGGGTTAGGGTTAGGGTTAGGGTTAGGGTTAGGGTTAGGGTAGTGTTAGGGTTAGGGTTAGGGTTAGGGTTAGGGTTAGGGTTAGGGGTTAGGGTTAGGGTTAGTGTTAGGGTTATATCACTTGTTAAGTTTTCCTGTTATAATAATTGAACAGGCGACACGTATGTGAATTAGTTTACAAAGTTGTGCTTTGCGTTTCTGTTCATTTTTTGGAAACTTGTTCCTCTGCTGTACAGTGCGTTATATCACTTTTAAGTTTTCCTGTTATAGTAATTGAACGGGCGACACGTATGTGATTAATTTACACAGTTGTGCTTTGCTTTTCTGTTCTTTCGATGTAAACTTCTTTCTGTGCAGTGCAGTCTGAGAAAACACTTTTCAGTTTTCCTGTATTCCTAATTAAGCGAGCGACACACACGTGATTCCGTTTAAAAGTAGTGCTTTGCTTTTCTTTTCTTTGGTTGAAAAGTTGTTCCTGTGGTGTACAGTGCGATATATCACTTTTCAGTTTTCCGGTATTCCTAATTGAGCGAGCGACACACATGTGATTTAGTTTCCAAAGTAGTGCTTTGAGTGTATGTTTTTTCGTTGGAAAACAGTTAGAGTTAGGGTTAGGGTTAGGGTTAGTTTTAGGGTTAGGGTAGGGTTAGGGTTAGAGTTAGGGTTATGGTTAGGGTTAGGGTTATATCACTTGTTAGTTTTCCTGTTATAATAATTGAACAGCCGACACGTATGTGAATTAGTTTAAAAAGTTGTGCTTTGCGTTTCTGTTCATTTTTTGGAAACATGTTCCTGTGCTGTACAGTGCGTTACATCACTTTTAAGTTTTCCTGTTATAGTAATTGACCGGGCGACACGTATGTGATTTAGTTTACACAGTTGTGCTTTGCTTTTCTGTTCTTTCGATGGAAACTTGTTTCTGTGCCGTACAGTGCGAGAAAACACTTTTCAGTTTTCCTGTATTCCTAATTAAGCGAGCGACACACATGTGATTCCGTTTAAACGTAGTGCTTTGCTTTGCTTTTCTTTCGTTGGAAAGTTGTTCCTGTGGTGTACAGTGCAATATATCACTTTTCAGTTTTCCTGTATTCCTAATTGAGCGAGCGACACACATGTGATTTAGTTTCCAAAGTAGTGCTTTGAGTGTATGTTTTTTCGTTGGAAAACAGTTAGAGTTAGGGTTAGGGTTAGGGTTAGGGTTAGGGTTAGGGTGAGGGTAGGGTTAGCGTTAGTGTTAGGGTTAGGGTTAGGGTTAGGGTAGGGTTAGGGTTAGGGTTAGGGTTACGGTTAGGGGTTAGGGTTAGGGTTAGGGTTAGGGTTAGGGTTATATCACTTTTTAGTTTTCCTGTTATAATAAGTGAACAGGCGACACATATGTGAATTAGTTTACAAAGTTGTGCTTTGATTTTCTGTTCATTTGTTGGAAACTTGTTCCTGTGCTGTACAGTGCGTTATATCACTTTTAAGTTTTCCTGTTATAGTAACTGAATGGGCGACACGCATGTGATTTAGTTTACAGAGTTGTGCTTTTCTTTTCTGTTCTTTCGATGGAAACTCGTTTCTGTGCAGGAAAGTGCGAGAAAACACTTTTCAGTTTTCCTGTATTCCTAATTGAGCGAGCGACACACATGTGATTTAGTTTACAAAATAGTGCTTTGCGTTTCTGTTCTTCTTTTGGAAACTTGTTTCTCTGCTGTACAGTGCGTTATTTCACTTTTCTGTTTTCCTGTTATAGTAATTGAAAAGGCGACACTTATGTGATTTAGTTTTCACAGTTATCCTTTGCTTTTCTGTTCTTTCGATGGAAACTTGTTTCTGTGCAGTACAGTGCGAGATAACACTTTTCAGTTTTCCTGTATTCCTAATTGAGCGAGCGATGCCCATCTGATTCCGTTTAAAAGTAGTGCTTTCCTTTTCTTTTCTTTTGTTGGAAAGTTGTTCCTGTGCTGTACAGTGCGATATATCACTTTTCAGTTTTCCTGTTTTAATAATTGAACAAGCGACACGTATGTGATTTAGTTTACACAGTTGTGCTTTGCTTTTCTGTTCTTTTCTTTTCTTTTGTTGGAAAGTTGTTCCTGTGCTGTACAGTGCGATATATCACTTTTCAGTTTTCCTGTTTTAATAATTGAACGGGCGACACATATGTGATTTCGTTTACACAGTTGTGCTTTGCTTTTCTGTTCTTTCGATGGAAACTTGTTTCTGTGCCGTACAGTGCGAGATAACACTTTTTAGTTTTCCTGTATTCCTAATTGTGCGAGCGAAGCACATGTGATTCCGTTTAAAAGTAGTGCTTTGCCTTTCTTTTCTTTCGTTGGAAACTTGTTCCTGTGCTATACAGTGCGATATATCACTTTTCAGTTTTCCTGTATTCCTAATAGTGCAAGTGACACACGTGTGATTTAGTTTCCAAAGTAGTGCTTTGAGATTATGTTTTTTCGTTGGAAACCAGTTAGGGTTAGGGTTAGGTTTAGGGTTAGGGTTAGGGTTAGGGTTAGGGTTAGGGTAGTGTTAGGGTTAGGGTTAGGGTTAGGGTTAGGTTTAGGGGTTAGGGTTAGGGTTAGGGTCGTGTTAGGGTTAGGGTTAGGGTTAGGGTTAGGTTTAGGGGTTAGGGTTAGGGTTAGGGTTAGGGTTATATCACTTGTTAGTTTTCCTGTTATAATAATTGAACTGGAGACACGTATGTGAATTAGTTTACAAAGTTGTGCTTTGCCTTTCTGTTCATTTTTTGGAAACTTGTTCCTGTGCTGTACAGTGCGTTATATCACTTTTCAGTTTTCCTGTTTTAATAATTGAACGGGCGACACATATGTGATTTCGTTTATACAGTTGTGCTTTGCTTTTCTGTTCTTTCGATGGAAACTTGTTTCTGTGCCATACAGTGCGAGAAAACACTTTTCAGTTTTCCTGTATTCCTAATTAAGCGAGCGACACACATGTGATTCCGTTTAAACGTAGTGCTTTGCTTTCCTTTTCTTTTGTTGGAAACTTGTTCCTGTGCTGTACAGTGCGATATATCACTTTTCAGATTTCCTGTTATAATAATTGAACAAGCGACACGTATGTGAATTAGTTTACTAAGTAGTGCTTTCCTTTTCTGTTCTTTCGTTTGAAATTTGTTCGTGTGCTGTACAAAGCGATATATCACTTTTCAGTTTTCCTGTATTCCTAATTGAGCGAGCAACACACATATGATTTATTTTCCAAAGTAGTGCTTTGAGTGTATGTTTTTTCGTTGGAAACCAGTTAGAGATAGGGTTAGGGTTAGGGTTAGGGTTATATCACTTTTTAGTTTTCCTGTTATAATAATTGAACAGGCGACACGTATGTGAATTAGTTTACAAAGTTGTGCTTTGCGTTTCTGTTCATTTTTTGGAAACTTGTTCCTGTGCTGTACAGTGCGTTATATCACTTTTAAGTTTTCCTGTTATAGTAATTGAACAGGCGATACGTTGTGCTTTGCTTTTCTGTTCTTTCGATGGAAACTTGTTTCTGTGCCATACAGTGCGAGAAAACACTTTTCAGTTTTCCTGTATTCCTAATTGAGCGAGCGACACACATGTGATTTAGTTTACAAAATAGTGCTTTGCGTTTCTGTTCTTCTTTTGGAAACTTGTTTCTCTGCTGTACAGTGTGTTATATCACTTTTCAGTTTTCCTGTTATAGTAATTGAAAAGGCGACACTTATGTGATTTAGTTTTCACAGTTATCCTTTGCTTTTCTGTTCTTTCGATGGAAACTTGATTCTGTGCCGTACAGTGAGAGATAACACTTTTCAGTTTTCTTGTATTCCTAATTGAGCAAGCGACGCCCTTCTGATTCCGTTTAAAAGTAGTGCTTTGCTTTTCTTTTCTTTTGTTGGAAAGTTGTTCCTGTGCTGTACAGTGCGATATATCACTTTTCAGTTTTCCTGTTTTAATAATTGAACGGGCGATACATATGTGATTTCGTTTACACAGTTGTGCTTTGCTTTTCTGTTCTTTCGATGGAAACTTGTTTCTGTGCCGTACAGTGCGAGATAACACTTTAGTTTTCCTGTATTCCTAATTGTGCGAGCGAAGCACATGTGATTCTGTAAAAGTAGTGCTTTGCCTTTCTTTTCTTTCGTTGGAAACTTGTTCCTGTGCGATATATCACTTTTCAGTTTTCCTGTATTCCTAATAGTGCAAGTGACACACGTGTGATTTTGTTTCCAAAGTAGTGCTTTGAGATTATGTTTTTTCGTTGGAAACCAGTTAGGGTTAGGGTTAGGTTTAGGGTTAGGGTTAGGGTTAGGGTTAGGGTTAGGGTTAGGGTAGTGTTAGGGTTAGGGTTAGGGTTAGGGTTAGGGTTAGGGTTAGGGGTTAGGGTTAGGGTTAGTGTTAGGGTTATATCACTTGTTAAGTTTTCCTGTTATAATAATTGAACAGGCGACACGTATGTGAATTAGTTTACAAAGTTGTGCTTTGCGTTTCTGTTCATTTTTTGGAAACTTGTTCCTCTGCTGTACAGTGCGTTATATCACTTTTAAGTTTTCCTGTTATAGTAATTGAACGGGCGACACGTATGTGATTTAGTTTACACAGTTGTGCTTTGCTTTTCTGTTCTTTCGATGTAAACTTCTTTCTGTGCAGTGCAGTCTGAGAAAACACTTTTCAGTTTTCCTGTATTCCTAATTAAGCGAGCGACACACACGTGATTCCGTTTAAAAGTAGTGCTTTGCTTTTCTTTTCTTTGGTTGAAAAGTTGTTCCTGTGGTGTACAGTGCGATATATCACTTTTCAGTTTTCCGGTATTCCTAATTGAGCGAGCGACACACATGTGATTTAGTTTCCAAAGTAGTGCTTTGAGTGTATGTTTTTTCGTTGGAAAACAGTTAGAGTTAGGGTTAGGGTTAGGGTTAGTTTTAGGGTTAGGGTAGGGTTAGGGTTAGAGTTAGGGTTATGGTTAGGGTTAGGGTTATATCACTTGTTAGTTTTCCTGTTATAATAATTGAACAGCCGACACGTATGTGAATTAGTTTAAAAAGTTGTGCTTTGCGTTTCTGTTCATTTTTTGGAAACATGTTCCTGTGCTGTACAGTGCGTTACATCACTTTTAAGTTTTCCTGTTATAGTAATTGACCGGGCGACACGTATGTGATTTAGTTTACACAGTTGTGCTTTGCTTTTCTGTTCTTTCGATGGAAACTTGTTTCTGTGCCGTACAGTGCGAGAAAACACTTTTCAGTTTTCCTGTATTCCTAATTAAGCGAGCGACACACATGTGATTCCGTTTAAACGTAGTGCTTTGCTTTGCTTTTCTTTCGTTGGAAAGTTGTTCCTGTGGTGTACAGTGCAATATATCACTTTTCAGTTTTCCTGTATTCCTAATTGAGCGAGCGACACACATGTGATTTAGTTTCCAAAGTAGTGCTTTGAGTGTATGTTTTTTCGTTGGAAAACAGTTAGAGTTAGGGTTAGGGTTAGGGTTAGGGTTAGGGTTAGGGTGAGGGTAGGGTTAGCGTTAGTGTTAGGGTTAGGGTTAGGGTTAGGGTAGGGTTAGGGTTAGGGTTAGGGTTACGGTTAGGGGTTAGGGTTAGGGTTAGGGTTAGGGTTAGGGTTATATCACTTTTTAGTTTTCCTGTTATAATAAGTGAACAGGCGACACATATGTGAATTAGTTTACAAAGTTGTGCTTTGATTTTCTGTTCATTTGTTGGAAACTTGTTCCTGTGCTGTACAGTGCGTTATATCACTTTTAAGTTTTCCTGTTATAGTAACTGAATGGGCGACACGCATGTGATTTAGTTTACAGAGTTGTGCTTTTCTTTTCTGTTCTTTCGATGGAAACTCGTTTCTGTGCAGGAAAGTGCGAGAAAACACTTTTCAGTTTTCCTGTATTCCTAATTGAGCGAGCGACACACATGTGATTTAGTTTACAAAATAGTGCTTTGCGTTTCTGTTCTTCTTTTGGAAACTTGTTTCTCTGCTGTACAGTGCGTTATTTCACTTTTCTGTTTTCCTGTTATAGTAATTGAAAAGGCGACACTTATGTGATTTAGTTTTCACAGTTATCCTTTGCTTTTCTGTTCTTTCGATGGAAACTTGTTTCTGTGCAGTACAGTGCGAGATAACACTTTTCAGTTTTCCTGTATTCCTAATTGAGCGAGCGATGCCCATCTGATTCCGTTTAAAAGTAGTGCTTTCCTTTTCTTTTCTTTTGTTGGAAAGTTGTTCCTGTGCTGTACAGTGCGATATATCACTTTTCAGTTTTCCTGTTTTAATAATTGAACAAGCGACACGTATGTGATTTAGTTTACACAGTTGTGCTTTGCTTTTCTGTTCTTTTCTTTTCTTTTGTTGGAAAGTTGTTCCTGTGCTGTACAGTGCGATATATCACTTTTCAGTTTTCCTGTTTTAATAATTGAACGGGCGACACATATGTGATTTCGTTTACACAGTTGTGCTTTGCTTTTCTGTTCTTTCGATGGAAACTTGTTTCTGTGCCGTACAGTGCGAGATAACACTTTTTAGTTTTCCTGTATTCCTAATTGTGCGAGCGAAGCACATGTGATTCCGTTTAAAAGTAGTGCTTTGCCTTTCTTTTCTTTCGTTGGAAACTTGTTCCTGTGCTATACAGTGCGATATATCACTTTTCAGTTTTCCTGTATTCCTAATAGTGCAAGTGACACACGTGTGATTTAGTTTCCAAAGTAGTGCTTTGAGATTATGTTTTTTCGTTGGAAACCAGTTAGGGTTAGGGTTAGGTTTAGGGTTAGGGTTAGGGTTAGGGTTAGGGTTAGGGTAGTGTTAGGGTTAGGGTTAGGGTTAGGGTTAGGTTTAGGGGTTAGGGTTAGGGTTAGGGTCGTGTTAGGGTTAGGGTTAGGGTTAGGGTTAGGTTTAGGGGTTAGGGTTAGGGTTAGGGTTAGGGTTATATCACTTGTTAGTTTTCCTGTTATAATAATTGAACTGGAGACACGTATGTGAATTAGTTTACAAAGTTGTGCTTTGCCTTTCTGTTCATTTTTTGGAAACTTGTTCCTGTGCTGTACAGTGCGTTATATCACTTTTCAGTTTTCCTGTTTTAATAATTGAACGGGCGACACATATGTGATTTCGTTTATACAGTTGTGCTTTGCTTTTCTGTTCTTTCGATGGAAACTTGTTTCTGTGCCATACAGTGCGAGAAAACACTTTTCAGTTTTCCTGTATTCCTAATTAAGCGAGCGACACACATGTGATTCCGTTTAAACGTAGTGCTTTGCTTTCCTTTTCTTTTGTTGGAAACTTGTTCCTGTGCTGTACAGTGCGATATATCACTTTTCAGATTTCCTGTTATAATAATTGAACAAGCGACACGTATGTGAATTAGTTTACTAAGTAGTGCTTTCCTTTTCTGTTCTTTCGTTTGAAATTTGTTCGTGTGCTGTACAAAGCGATATATCACTTTTCAGTTTTCCTGTATTCCTAATTGAGCGAGCAACACACATATGATTTATTTTCCAAAGTAGTGCTTTGAGTGTATGTTTTTTCGTTGGAAACCAGTTAGAGATAGGGTTAGGGTTAGGGTTAGGGTTATATCACTTTTTAGTTTTCCTGTTATAATAATTGAACAGGCGACACGTATGTGAATTAGTTTACAAAGTTGTGCTTTGCGTTTCTGTTCATTTTTTGGAAACTTGTTCCTGTGCTGTACAGTGCGTTATATCACTTTTAAGTTTTCCTGTTATAGTAATTGAACAGGCGATACGTTGTGCTTTGCTTTTCTGTTCTTTCGATGGAAACTTGTTTCTGTGCCATACAGTGCGAGAAAACACTTTTCAGTTTTCCTGTATTCCTAATTGAGCGAGCGACACACATGTGATTTAGTTTACAAAATAGTGCTTTGCGTTTCTGTTCTTCTTTTGGAAACTTGTTTCTCTGCTGTACAGTGTGTTATATCACTTTTCAGTTTTCCTGTTATAGTAATTGAAAAGGCGACACTTATGTGATTTAGTTTTCACAGTTATCCTTTGCTTTTCTGTTCTTTCGATGGAAACTTGATTCTGTGCCGTACAGTGAGAGATAACACTTTTCAGTTTTCTTGTATTCCTAATTGAGCAAGCGACGCCCTTCTGATTCCGTTTAAAAGTAGTGCTTTGCTTTTCTTTTCTTTTGTTGGAAAGTTGTTCCTGTGCTGTACAGTGCGATATATCACTTTTCAGTTTTCCTGTTTTAATAATTGAACGGGCGATACATATGTGATTTCGTTTACACAGTTGTGCTTTGCTTTTCTGTTCTTTCGATGGAAACTTGTTTCTGTGCCGTACAGTGCGAGATAACACTTTAGTTTTCCTGTATTCCTAATTGTGCGAGCGAAGCACATGTGATTCTGTAAAAGTAGTGCTTTGCCTTTCTTTTCTTTCGTTGGAAACTTGTTCCTGTGCGATATATCACTTTTCAGTTTTCCTGTATTCCTAATAGTGCAAGTGACACACGTGTGATTTTGTTTCCAAAGTAGTGCTTTGAGATTATGTTTTTTCGTTGGAAACCAGTTAGGGTTAGGGTTAGGTTTAGGGTTAGGGTTAGGGTTAGGGTTAGGGTTAGGGTTAGGGTAGTGTTAGGGTTAGGGTTAGGGTTAGGGTTAGGGTTAGGGTTAGGGGTTAGGGTTAGGGTTAGTGTTAGGGTTATATCACTTGTTAAGTTTTCCTGTTATAATAATTGAACAGGCGACACGTATGTGAATTAGTTTACAAAGTTGTGCTTTGCGTTTCTGTTCATTTTTTGGAAACTTGTTCCTCTGCTGTACAGTGCGTTATATCACTTTTAAGTTTTCCTGTTATAGTAATTGAACGGGCGACACGTATGTGATTTAGTTTACACAGTTGTGCTTTGCTTTTCTGTTCTTTCGATGTAAACTTCTTTCTGTGCAGTGCAGTCTGAGAAAACACTTTTCAGTTTTCCTGTATTCCTAATTAAGCGAGCGACACACACGTGATTCCGTTTAAAAGTAGTGCTTTGCTTTTCTTTTCTTTGGTTGAAAAGTTGTTCCTGTGGTGTACAGTGCGATATATCACTTTTCAGTTTTCCGGTATTCCTAATTGAGCGAGCGACACACATGTGATTTAGTTTCCAAAGTAGTGCTTTGAGTGTATGTTTTTTCGTTGGAAAACAGTTAGAGTTAGGGTTAGGGTTAGGGTTAGTTTTAGGGTTAGGGTAGGGTTAGGGTTAGAGTTAGGGTTATGGTTAGGGTTAGGGTTATATCACTTGTTAGTTTTCCTGTTATAATAATTGAACAGCCGACACGTATGTGAATTAGTTTAAAAAGTTGTGCTTTGCGTTTCTGTTCATTTTTTGGAAACATGTTCCTGTGCTGTACAGTGCGTTACATCACTTTTAAGTTTTCCTGTTATAGTAATTGACCGGGCGACACGTATGTGATTTAGTTTACACAGTTGTGCTTTGCTTTTCTGTTCTTTCGATGGAAACTTGTTTCTGTGCCGTACAGTGCGAGAAAACACTTTTCAGTTTTCCTGTATTCCTAATTAAGCGAGCGACACACATGTGATTCCGTTTAAACGTAGTGCTTTGCTTTGCTTTTCTTTCGTTGGAAAGTTGTTCCTGTGGTGTACAGTGCAATATATCACTTTTCAGTTTTCCTGTATTCCTAATTGAGCGAGCGACACACATGTGATTTAGTTTCCAAAGTAGTGCTTTGAGTGTATGTTTTTTCGTTGGAAAACAGTTAGAGTTAGGGTTAGGGTTAGGGTTAGGGTTAGGGTTAGGGTGAGGGTAGGGTTAGCGTTAGTGTTAGGGTTAGGGTTAGGGTTAGGGTAGGGTTAGGGTTAGGGTTAGGGTTACGGTTAGGGGTTAGGGTTAGGGTTAGGGTTAGGGTTAGGGTTATATCACTTTTTAGTTTTCCTGTTATAATAAGTGAACAGGCGACACATATGTGAATTAGTTTACAAAGTTGTGCTTTGATTTTCTGTTCATTTGTTGGAAACTTGTTCCTGTGCTGTACAGTGCGTTATATCACTTTTAAGTTTTCCTGTTATAGTAACTGAATGGGCGACACGCATGTGATTTAGTTTACAGAGTTGTGCTTTTCTTTTCTGTTCTTTCGATGGAAACTCGTTTCTGTGCAGGAAAGTGCGAGAAAACACTTTTCAGTTTTCCTGTATTCCTAATTGAGCGAGCGACACACATGTGATTTAGTTTACAAAATAGTGCTTTGCGTTTCTGTTCTTCTTTTGGAAACTTGTTTCTCTGCTGTACAGTGCGTTATTTCACTTTTCTGTTTTCCTGTTATAGTAATTGAAAAGGCGACACTTATGTGATTTAGTTTTCACAGTTATCCTTTGCTTTTCTGTTCTTTCGATGGAAACTTGTTTCTGTGCAGTACAGTGCGAGATAACACTTTTCAGTTTTCCTGTATTCCTAATTGAGCGAGCGATGCCCATCTGATTCCGTTTAAAAGTAGTGCTTTCCTTTTCTTTTCTTTTGTTGGAAAGTTGTTCCTGTGCTGTACAGTGCGATATATCACTTTTCAGTTTTCCTGTTTTAATAATTGAACAAGCGACACGTATGTGATTTAGTTTACACAGTTGTGCTTTGCTTTTCTGTTCTTTTCTTTTCTTTTGTTGGAAAGTTGTTCCTGTGCTGTACAGTGCGATATATCACTTTTCAGTTTTCCTGTTTTAATAATTGAACGGGCGACACATATGTGATTTCGTTTACACAGTTGTGCTTTGCTTTTCTGTTCTTTCGATGGAAACTTGTTTCTGTGCCGTACAGTGCGAGATAACACTTTTTAGTTTTCCTGTATTCCTAATTGTGCGAGCGAAGCACATGTGATTCCGTTTAAAAGTAGTGCTTTGCCTTTCTTTTCTTTCGTTGGAAACTTGTTCCTGTGCTATACAGTGCGATATATCACTTTTCAGTTTTCCTGTATTCCTAATAGTGCAAGTGACACACGTGTGATTTAGTTTCCAAAGTAGTGCTTTGAGATTATGTTTATTCGTTGGAAACCAGTTAGGGTTAGGGTTAGGTTTAGGGTTAGGGTTAGGGTTAGGGTTAGGGTTAGGGTAGTGTTAGGGTTAGGGTTAGGGTTAGGGTTAGGTTTAGGGGTTACGGTTAGGGTTAGGGTCGTGTTAGGGTTAGGGTTAGGGTTAGGGTTAGGTTTAGGGGTTAGGGTTAGGGTTAGGGTTAGGGTTATATCACTTGTTAGTTTTCCTGTTATAATAATTGAACTGGAGACACGTATGTGAATTAGTTTACAAAGTTGTGCTTTGCCTTTCTGTTCATTTTTTGGAAACTTGTTCCTGTGCTGTACAGTGCGTTATATCACTTTTCAGTTTTCCTGTTTTAATAATTGAACGGGCGACACATATGTGATTTCGTTTATACAGTTGTGCTTTGCTTTTCTGTTCTTTCGATGGAAACTTGTTTCTGTGCCATACAGTGCGAGAAAACACTTTTCAGTTTTCCTGTATTCCTAATTAAGCGAGCGACACACATGTGATTCCGTTTAAACGTAGTGCTTTGCTTTCCTTTTCTTTTGTTGGAAACTTGTTCCTGTGCTGTACAGTGCGATATATCACTTTTCAGATTTCCTGTTATAATAATTGAACAAGCGACACGTATGTGAATTAGTTTACTAAGTAGTGCTTTCCTTTTCTGTTCTTTCGTTTGAAATTTGTTCGTGTGCTGTACAAAGCGATATATCACTTTTCAGTTTTCCTGTATTCCTAATTGAGCGAGCAACACACATATGATTTATTTTCCAAAGTAGTGCTTTGAGTGTATGTTTTTTCGTTGGAAACCAGTTAGAGATAGGGTTAGGGTTAGGGTTAGGGTTATATCACTTTTTAGTTTTCCTGTTATAATAATTGAACAGGCGACACGTATGTGAATTAGTTTACAAAGTTGTGCTTTGCGTTTCTGTTCATTTTTTGGAAACTTGTTCCTGTGCTGTACAGTGCGTTATATCACTTTTAAGTTTTCCTGTTATAGTAATTGAACAGGCGATACGTTGTGCTTTGCTTTTCTGTTCTTTCGATGGAAACTTGTTTCTGTGCCGTACAGTGCGAGAAAACACTTTTCAGTTTTCCTGTATTCCTAATTGAGCGAGCGACACACATGTGATTTAGTTTACAAAATAGTGCTTTGCGTTTCTGTTCTTCTTTTGGAAACTTGTTTCTCTGCTGTACAGTGTGTTATATCACTTTTCAGTTTTCCTGTTATAGTAATTGAAAAGGCGACACTTATGTGATTTAGTTTTCACAGTTATCCTTTGCTTTTCTGTTCTTTCGATGGAAACTTGATTCTGTGCCGTACAGTGAGAGATAACACTTTTCAGTTTTCTTGTATTCCTAATTGAGCGAGCGACGCCCTTCTGATTCCGTTTAAAAGTAGTGCTTTGCTTTTCTTTTCTTTTGTTGGAAAGTTGTTCCTGTGCTGTACAGTGCGATATATCACTTTTCAGTTTTCCTGTTTTAATAATTGAACGGGCGATACATATGTGATTTCGTTTACACAGTTGTGCTTTGCTTTTCTGTTCTTTCGATGGAAACTTGTTTCTGTGCCGTACAGTGCGAGATAACACTTTAGTTTTCCTGTATTCCTAATTGTGCGAGCGAAGCACATGTGATTCTGTAAAAGTAGTGCTTTGCCTTTCTTTTCTTTCGTTGGAAACTTGTTCCTGTGCGATATATCACTTTTCAGTTTTCCTGTATTCCTAATAGTGCAAGTGACACACGTGTGATTTTGTTTCCAAAGTAGTGCTTTGAGATTATGTTTTTTCGTTGGAAACCAGTTAGGGTTAGGGTTAGGTTTAGGGTTAGGGTTAGGGTTAGGGTTAGGGTTAGGGTAGTGTTAGGGTTAGGGTTAGGGTTAGGGTTAGGGTTAGGGTTAGGGGTTAGGGTTAGGGTTAGTGTTAGGGTTATATCACTTGTTAAGTTTTCCTGTTATAATAATTGAACAGGCGACACGTATGTGAATTAGTTTACAAAGTTGTGCTTTGCGTTTCTGTTCATTTTTTGGAAACTTGTTCCTCTGCTGTACAGTGCGTTATATCACTTTTAAGTTTTCCTGTTATAGTAATTGAACGGGCGACACGTATGTGATTTAGTTTACACAGTTGTGCTTTGCTTTTCTGTTCTTTCGATGTAAACTTCTTTCTGTGCAGTGCAGTCTGAGAAAACACTTTTCAGTTTTCCTGTATTCCTAATTAAGCGAGCGACACACACGTGATTCCGTTTAAAAGTAGTGCTTTGCTTTTCTTTTCTTTGGTTGAAAAGTTGTTCCTGTGGTGTACAGTGCGATATATCACTTTTCAGTTTTCCGGTATTCCTAATTGAGCGAGCGACACACATGTGATTTAGTTTCCAAAGTAGTGCTTTGAGTGTATGTTTTTTCGTTGGAAAACAGTTAGAGTTAGGGTTAGGGTTAGGGTTAGTTTTAGGGTTAGGGTAGGATTAGGGTTAGAGTTAGGGTTATGGTTAGGGTTAGGGTTATATCACTTGTTAGTTTTCCTGTTATAATAATTGAACAGCCGACACGTATGTGAATTAGTTTAAAAAGTTGTGCTTTGCGTTTCTGTTCATTTTTTGGAAACATGTTCCTGTGCTGTACAGTGCGTTACATCACTTTTAAGTTTTCCTGTTATAGTAATTGACCGGGCGACACGTATGTGATTTAGTTTACACAGTTGTGCTTTGCTTTTCTGTTCTTTCGATGGAAACTTGTTTCTGTGCCGTACAGTGCGAGAAAACACTTTTCAGTTTTCCTGTATTCCTAATTAAGCGAGCGACACACATGTGATTCCGTTTAAACGTAGTGCTTTGCTTTGCTTTTCTTTCGTTGGAAAGTTGTTCCTGTGGTGTACAGTGCAATATATCACTTTTCAGTTTTCCTGTATTCCTAATTGAGCGAGCGACACACATGTGATTTAGTTTCCAAAGTAGTGCTTTGAGTGTATGTTTTTTCGTTGGAAAACAGTTAGAGTTAGGGTTAGGGTTAGGGTTAGGGTTATATCACTTTTTAGTTTTCCTGTTATAATAAGTGAACAGGCGACACATATGTGAATTAGTTTACAAAGTTGTGCTTTGATTTTCTGTTCATTTGTTGGAAACTTGTTCCTGTGCTGTACAGTGCGTTATATCACTTTTAAGTTTTCCTGTTATAGTAACTGAATGGGCGACACGCATGTGATTTAGTTTACAGAGTTGTGCTTTTCTTTTCTGTTCTTTCGATGGAAACTCGTTTCTGTGCAGGAAAGTGCGAGAAAACACTTTTCAGTTTTCCTGTATTCCTAATTGAGCGAGCGACACACATGTGATTTAGTTTACAAAATAGTGCTTTGCGTTTCTGTTCTTCTTTTGGAAACTTGTTTCTCTGCTGTACAGTGCGTTATTTCACTTTTCTGTTTTCCTGTTATAGTAATTGAAAAGGCGACACTTATGTGATTTAGTTTTCACAGTTATCCTTTGCTTTTCTGTTCTTTCGATGGAAACTTGTTTCTGTGCAGTACAGTGCGAGATAACACTTTTCAGTTTTCCTGTATTCCTAATTGAGCGAGCGATGCCCATCTGATTCCGTTTAAAAGTAGTGCTTTCCTTTTCTTTTCTTTTGTTGGAAAGTTGTTCCTGTGCTGTACAGTGCGATATATCACTTTTCAGTTTTCCTGTTTTAATAATTGAACAAGCGACACGTATGTGATTTAGTTTACACAGTTGTGCTTTGCTTTTCTGTTCTTTTCTTTTCTTTTGTTGGAAAGTTGTTCCTGTGCTGTACAGTGCGATATATCACTTTTCAGTTTTCCTGTTTTAATAATTGAACGGGCGACACATATGTGATTTCGTTTACACAGTTGTGCTTTGCTTTTCTGTTCTTTCGATGGAAACTTGTTTCTGTGCCGTACAGTGGGAGATAACACTTTTTAGTTTTCCTGTATTCCTAATTGTGCGAGCGAAGCACATGTGATTCCGTTTAAAAGTAGTGCTTTGCCTTTCTTTTCTTTCGTTGGAAACTTGTTCCTGTGCTATACAGTGCGATATATCACTTTTCAGTTTTCCTGTATTCCTAATAGTGCAAGTGACACACGTGTGATTTAGTTTCCAAAGTAGTGCTTTGAGATTATGTTTTTTCGTTGGAAACCAGTTAGGGTTAGGGTTAGGTTTAGGGTTAGGGTTAGGGTTAGGGTAGTGTTAGGGTTAGGGTTAGGGTTAGGGTTAGGTTTAGGGGTTAGGGTTAGGGTTAGGGTAGTGTTAGGGTTAGGGTTAGGGTTAGGGTTAGGGTTAGGTTTAGGGGTTAGGGTTAGGGTTAGGGTTAGGGTTATATCACTTGTTAGTTTTCCTGTTATAATAATTGAACTGGAGACACGTATGTGAATTAGTTTACAAAGTTGTGCTTTGCGTTTCTGTTCATTTTTTGGAAACTTGTTCCTGTGCTGTACAGTGCGTTATATCACTTTTCAGTTTTCCTGTTTTAATAATTGAACGGGCGACACATATGTGATTTCGTTTATACAGTTGTGCTTTGCTTTTCTGTTCTTTCGATGGAAACTTGTTTCTGTGCCATACAGTGCGAGAAAACACTTTTCAGTTTTCCTGTATTCCTAATTAAGCGAGCGACACACATGTGATTCCGTTTAAACGTAGTGCTTTGCTTTCCTTTTCTTTTGTTGGAAACTTGTTCCTGTGCTGTACAGTGCGATATATCACTTTTCAGATTTCCTGTTATAATAATTGAACAAGCGACACGTATGTGAATTAGTTTACAAAGTAGTGCTTTTCTTTTCTGTTCTTTCGTTTGAAATTTGTTCGTGTGCTGTACAAAGCGATATATCACTTTTCAGTTTTACTGTATTCCTAATTGAGCGAGCAACACACATATGATTTATTTTCCAAAGTAGTGCTTTGAGTGTATGTTTTTTCGTTGGAAACCAGTTAGAGATAGGGTTAGGGTTAGGGTTAGGGTTATATCACTTTTTAGTTTTCCTGTTATAATAATTGAACAGGCGACACGTATGTGAATTAGTTTACAAAGTTGTGCTTTGCGTTTCTGTTCATTTTTTGGAAACTTGTTCCTGTGCTGTACAGTGCGTTATATCACTTTTAAGTTTTCCTGTTATAGTAATTGAACAGGCGATACGTTGTGCTTTGCTTTTCTGTTCTTTCGATGGAAACTTGTTTCTGTGCCGTACAGTGCGAGAAAACACTTTTCAGTTTTCCTGTATTCCTAATTGAGCGAGCGACACACATGTGATTTAGTTTACAAAATAGTGCTTTGCGTTTCTGTTCTTCTTTTGGAAACTTGTTTCTCTGCTGTACAGTGTGTTATATCACTTTTCAGTTTTCCTGTTATAGTAATTGAAAAGGCGACACTTATGTGATTTAGTTTTCACAGTTATCCTTTGCTTTTCTGTTCTTTCGATGGAAACTTGATTCTGTGCCGTACAGTGAGAGATAACACTTTTCAGTTTTCTTGTATTCCTAATTGAGCGAGCGACGCCCTTCTGATTCCGTTTAAAAGTAGTGCTTTGCTTTTCTTTTCTTTTGTTGGAAAGTTGTTCCTGTGCTGTACAGTGCGATATATCACTTTTCAGTTTTCCTGTTTTAATAATTGAACGGGCGATACATATGTGATTTCGTTTACACAGTTGTGCTTTGCTTTTCTGTTCTTTCGATGGAAACTTGTTTCTGTGCCGTACAGTGCGAGATAACACTTTAGTTTTCCTGTATTCCTAATTGTGCGAGCGAAGCACATGTGATTCTGTAAAAGTAGTGCTTTGCCTTTCTTTTCTTTCGTTGGAAACTTGTTCCTGTGCGATATATCACTTTTCAGTTTTCCTGTATTCCTAATAGTGCAAGTGACACACGTGTGATTTTGTTTCCAAAGTAGTGCTTTGAGATTATGTTTTTTCGTTGGAAACCAGTTAGGGTTAGGGTTAGGTTTAGGGTTAGGGTTAGGGTTAGGGTTAGGGTTAGGGTAGTGTTAGGGTTAGGGTTAGGGTTAGGGTTAGGGTTAGGGGTTAGGGTTAGGGTTAGTGTTAGGGTTATATCACTTGTTAAGTTTTCCTGTTATAATAATTGAACAGGCGACACGTATGTGAATTAGTTTACAAAGTTGTGCTTTGCGTTTCTGTTCATTTTTTGGAAACATGTTCCTGTGGTGTACAGTGCGATATATCACTTTTCAGTTTTCCGGTATTCCTAATTGAGCGAGCGACACACATGTGATTTAGTTTCCAAAGTAGTGCTTTGAGTGTATGTTTTTTCGTTGGAAAACAGTTAGAGTTAGGGTTAGGGTTAGGGTTAGTTTTAGGGTTAGGGTAGGATTAGGGTTAGAGTTAGGGTTATGGTTAGGGTTAGGGTTATATCACTTGTTAGTTTTCCTGTTATAATAATTGAACAGCCGACACGTATGTGAATTAGTTTAAAAAGTTGTGCTTTGCGTTTCTGTTCATTTTTTGGAAACATGTTCCTGTGCTGTACAGTGCGTTACATCACTTTTAAGTTTTCCTGTTATAGTAATTGACCGGGCGACACGTATGTGATTTAGTTTACACAGTTGTGCTTTGCTTTTCTGTTCTTTCGATGGAAACTTGTTTCTGTGCCGTACAGTGCGAGAAAACACTTTTCAGTTTTCCTGTATTCCTAATTAAGCGAGCGACACACATGTGATTCCGTTTAAACGTAGTGCTTTGCTTTGCTTTTCTTTCGTTGGAAAGTTGTTCCTGTGGTGTACAGTGCAATATATCACTTTTCAGTTTTCCTGTATTCCTAATTGAGCGAGCGACACACATGTGATTTAGTTTCCAAAGTAGTGCTTTGAGTGTATGTTTTTTCGTTGGAAAACAGTTAGAGTTAGGGTTAGGGTTAGGGTTAGGGTTATATCACTTTTTAGTTTTCCTGTTATAATAAGTGAACAGGCGACACATATGTGAATTAGTTTACAAAGTTGTGCTTTGATTTTCTGTTCATTTGTTGGAAACTTGTTCCTGTGCTGTACAGTGCGTTATATCACTTTTAAGTTTTCCTGTTATAGTAACTGAATGGGCGACACGCATGTGATTTAGTTTACAGAGTTGTGCTTTTCTTTTCTGTTCTTTCGATGGAAACTCGTTTCTGTGCAGGAAAGTGCGAGAAAACACTTTTCAGTTTTCCTGTATTCCTAATTGAGCGAGCGACACACATGTGATTTAGTTTACAAAATAGTGCTTTGCGTTTCTGTTCTTCTTTTGGAAACTTGTTTCTCTGCTGTACAGTGCGTTATTTCACTTTTCTGTTTTCCTGTTATAGTAATTGAAAAGGCGACACTTATGTGATTTAGTTTTCACAGTTATCCTTTGCTTTTCTGTTCTTTCGATGGAAACTTGTTTCTGTGCAGTACAGTGCGAGATAACACTTTTCAGTTTTCCTGTATTCCTAATTGAGCGAGCGATGCCCATCTGATTCCGTTTAAAAGTAGTGCTTTCCTTTTCTTTTCTTTTGTTGGAAAGTTGTTCCTGTGCTGTACAGTGCGATATATCACTTTTCAGTTTTCCTGTTTTAATAATTGAACAAGCGACACGTATGTGATTTAGTTTACACAGTTGTGCTTTGCTTTTCTGTTCTTTTCTTTTCTTTTGTTGGAAAGTTGTTCCTGTGCTGTACAGTGCGATATATCACTTTTCAGTTTTCCTGTTTTAATAATTGAACGGGCGACACATATGTGATTTCGTTTACACAGTTGTGCTTTGCTTTTCTGTTCTTTCGATGGAAACTTGTTTCTGTGCCGTACAGTGGGAGATAACACTTTTTAGTTTTCCTGTATTCCTAATTGTGCGAGCGAAGCACATGTGATTCCGTTTAAAAGTAGTGCTTTGCCTTTCTTTTCTTTCGTTGGAAACTTGTTCCTGTGCTATACAGTGCGATATATCACTTTTCAGTTTTCCTGTATTCCTAATAGTGCAAGTGACACACGTGTGATTTAGTTTCCAAAGTAGTGCTTTGAGATTATGTTTTTTCGTTGGAAACCAGTTAGGGTTAGGGTTAGGTTTAGGGTTAGGGTTAGGGTTAGGGTTAGGGTTAGGGTAGTGTTAGGGTTAGGGTTAGGGTTAGGGTTAGGTTTAGGGGTTAGGGTTAGGGTTAGGGTAGTGTTAGGGTTAGGGTTAGGGTTAGGGTTAGGGTTAGGTTTAGGGGTTAGGGTTAGGGTTAGGGTTAGGGTTATATCACTTGTTAGTTTTCCTGTTATAATAATTGAACTGGAGACACGTATGTGAATTAGTTTACAAAGTTGTGCTTTGCGTTTCTGTTCATTTTTTGGAAACTTGTTCCTGTGCTGTACAGTGCGTTATATCACTTTTCAGTTTTCCTGTTTTAATAATTGAACGGGCGACACATATGTGATTTCGTTTATACAGTTGTGCTTTGCTTTTCTGTTCTTTCGATGGAAACTTGTTTCTGTGCCATACAGTGCGAGAAAACACTTTTCAGTTTTCCTGTATTCCTAATTAAGCGAGCGACACACATGTGATTCCGTTTAAACGTAGTGCTTTGCTTTCCTTTTCTTTTGTTGGAAACTTGTTCCTGTGCTGTACAGTGCGATATATCACTTTTCAGATTTCCTGTTATAATAATTGAACAAGCGACACGTATGTGAATTAGTTTACAAAGTAGTGCTTTTCTTTTCTGTTCTTTCGTTTGAAATTTGTTCGTGTGCTGTACAAAGCGATATATCACTTTTCAGTTTTACTGTATTCCTAATTGAGCGAGCAACACACATATGATTTATTTTCCAAAGTAGTGCTTTGAGTGTATGTTTTTTCGTTGGAAACCAGTTAGAGATAGGGTTAGGGTTAGGGTTAGGGTTATATCACTTTTTAGTTTTCCTGTTATAATAATTGAACAGGCGACACGTATGTGAATTAGTTTACAAAGTTGTGCTTTGCGTTTCTGTTCATTTTTTGGAAACTTGTTCCTGTGCTGTACAGTGCGTTATATCACTTTTAAGTTTTCCTGTTATAGTAATTGAACAGGCGATACGTTGTGCTTTGCTTTTCTGTTCTTTCGATGGAAACTTGTTTCTGTGCCGTACAGTGCGAGAAAACACTTTTCAGTTTTCCTGTATTCCTAATTGAGCGAGCGACACACATGTGATTTAGTTTACAAAATAGTGCTTTGCGTTTCTGTTCTTCTTTTGGAAACTTGTTTCTCTGCTGTACAGTGTGTTATATCACTTTTCAGTTTTCCTGTTATAGTAATTGAAAAGGCGACACTTATGTGATTTAGTTTTCACAGTTATCCTTTGCTTTTCTGTTCTTTCGATGGAAACTTGATTCTGTGCCGTACAGTGAGAGATAACACTTTTCAGTTTTCTTGTATTCCTAATTGAGCGAGCGACGCCCTTCTGATTCCGTTTAAAAGTAGTGCTTTGCTTTTCTTTTCTTTTGTTGGAAAGTTGTTCCTGTGCTGTACAGTGCGATATATCACTTTTCAGTTTTCCTGTTTTAATAATTGAACGGGCGATACATATGTGATTTCGTTTACACAGTTGTGCTTTGCTTTTCTGTTCTTTCGATGGAAACTTGTTTCTGTGCCGTACAGTGCGAGATAACACTTTAGTTTTCCTGTATTCCTAATTGTGCGAGCGAAGCACATGTGATTCTGTAAAAGTAGTGCTTTGCCTTTCTTTTCTTTCGTTGGAAACTTGTTCCTGTGCGATATATCACTTTTCAGTTTTCCTGTATTCCTAATAGTGCAAGTGACACACGTGTGATTTTGTTTCCAAAGTAGTGCTTTGAGATTATGTTTTTTCGTTGGAAACCAGTTAGGGTTAGGGTTAGGTTTAGGGTTAGGGTTAGGGTTAGGGTTAGGGTTAGGGTAGTGTTAGGGTTAGGGTTAGGGTTAGGGTTAGGGTTAGGGTTAGGGGTTAGGGTTAGGGTTAGTGTTAGGGTTATATCACTTGTTAAGTTTTCCTGTTATAATAATTGAACAGGCGACACGTATGTGAATTAGTTTACAAAGTTGTGCTTTGCGTTTCTGTTCATTTTTTGGAAACTTGTTCCTCTGCTGTACAGTGCGTTATATCACTTTTAAGTTTTCCTGTTATAGTAATTGAACGGGCGACACGTATGTGATTTAGTTTACACAGTTGTGCTTTGCTTTTCTGTTCTTTCGATGTAAACTTCTTTCTGTGCAGTGCAGTCTGAGAAAACACTTTTCAGTTTTCCTGTATTCCTAATTAAGCGAGCGACACACACGTGATTCCGTTTAAAAGTAGTGCTTTGCTTTTCTTTTCTTTGGTTGAAAAGTTGTTCCTGTGGTGTACAGTGCGATATATCACTTTTCAGTTTTCCGGTATTCCTAATTGAGCGAGCGACACACATGTGATTTAGTTTCCAAAGTAGTGCTTTGAGTGTATGTTTTTTCGTTGGAAAACAGTTAGAGTTAGGGTTAGGGTTAGGGTTAGTTTTAGGGTTAGGGTAGGATTAGGGTTAGAGTTAGGGTTATGGTTAGGGTTAGGGTTATATCACTTGTTAGTTTTCCTGTTATAATAATTGAACAGCCGACACGTATGTGAATTAGTTTAAAAAGTTGTGCTTTGCGTTTCTGTTCATTTTTTGGAAACATGTTCCTGTGCTGTACAGTGCGTTACATCACTTTTAAGTTTTCCTGTTATAGTAATTGACCGGGCGACACGTATGTGATTTAGTTTACACAGTTGTGCTTTGCTTTTCTGTTCTTTCGATGGAAACTTGTTTCTGTGCCGTACAGTGCGAGAAAACACTTTTCAGTTTTCCTGTATTCCTAATTAAGCGAGCGACACACATGTGATTCCGTTTAAACGTAGTGCTTTGCTTTGCTTTTCTTTCGTTGGAAAGTTGTTCCTGTGGTGTACAGTGCAATATATCACTTTTCAGTTTTCCTGTATTCCTAATTGAGCGAGCGACACACATGTGATTTAGTTTCCAAAGTAGTGCTTTGAGTGTATGTTTTTTCGTTGGAAAACAGTTAGAGTTAGGGTTAGGGTTAGGGTTAGGGTTATATCACTTTTTAGTTTTCCTGTTATAATAAGTGAACAGGCGACACATATGTGAATTAGTTTACAAAGTTGTGCTTTGATTTTCTGTTCATTTGTTGGAAACTTGTTCCTGTGCTGTACAGTGCGTTATATCACTTTTAAGTTTTCCTGTTATAGTAACTGAATGGGCGACACGCATGTGATTTAGTTTACAGAGTTGTGCTTTTCTTTTCTGTTCTTTCGATGGAAACTCGTTTCTGTGCAGGAAAGTGCGAGAAAACACTTTTCAGTTTTCCTGTATTCCTAATTGAGCGAGCGACACACATGTGATTTAGTTTACAAAATAGTGCTTTGCGTTTCTGTTCTTCTTTTGGAAACTTGTTTCTCTGCTGTACAGTGCGTTATTTCACTTTTCTGTTTTCCTGTTATAGTAATTGAAAAGGCGACACTTATGTGATTTAGTTTTCACAGTTATCCTTTGCTTTTCTGTTCTTTCGATGGAAACTTGTTTCTGTGCAGTACAGTGCGAGATAACACTTTTCAGTTTTCCTGTATTCCTAATTGAGCGAGCGATGCCCATCTGATTCCGTTTAAAAGTAGTGCTTTCCTTTTCTTTTCTTTTGTTGGAAAGTTGTTCCTGTGCTGTACAGTGCGATATATCACTTTTCAGTTTTCCTGTTTTAATAATTGAACAAGCGACACGTATGTGATTTAGTTTACACAGTTGTGCTTTGCTTTTCTGTTCTTTTCTTTTCTTTTGTTGGAAAGTTGTTCCTGTGCTGTACAGTGCGATATATCACTTTTCAGTTTTCCTGTTTTAATAATTGAACGGGCGACACATATGTGATTTCGTTTACACAGTTGTGCTTTGCTTTTCTGTTCTTTCGATGGAAACTTGTTTCTGTGCCGTACAGTGGGAGATAACACTTTTTAGTTTTCCTGTATTCCTAATTGTGCGAGCGAAGCACATGTGATTCCGTTTAAAAGTAGTGCTTTGCCTTTCTTTTCTTTCGTTGGAAACTTGTTCCTGTGCTATACAGTGCGATATATCACTTTTCAGTTTTCCTGTATTCCTAATAGTGCAAGTGACACACGTGTGATTTAGTTTCCAAAGTAGTGCTTTGAGATTATGTTTTTTCGTTGGAAACCAGTTAGGGTTAGGGTTAGGTTTAGGGTTAGGGTTAGGGTTAGGGTTAGGGTTAGGGTAGTGTTAGGGTTAGGGTTAGGGTTAGGGTTAGGTTTAGGGGTTAGGGTTAGGGTTAGGGTAGTGTTAGGGTTAGGGTTAGGGTTAGGGTTAGGGTTAGGTTTAGGGGTTAGGGTTAGGGTTAGGGTTAGGGTTATATCACTTGTTAGTTTTCCTGTTATAATAATTGAACTGGAGACACGTATGTGAATTAGTTTACAAAGTTGTGCTTTGCGTTTCTGTTCATTTTTTGGAAACTTGTTCCTGTGCTGTACAGTGCGTTATATCACTTTTCAGTTTTCCTGTTTTAATAATTGAACGGGCGACACATATGTGATTTCGTTTATACAGTTGTGCTTTGCTTTTCTGTTCTTTCGATGGAAACTTGTTTCTGTGCCATACAGTGCGAGAAAACACTTTTCAGTTTTCCTGTATTCCTAATTAAGCGAGCGACACACATGTGATTCCGTTTAAACGTAGTGCTTTGCTTTCCTTTTCTTTTGTTGGAAACTTGTTCCTGTGCTGTACAGTGCGATATATCACTTTTCAGATTTCCTGTTATAATAATTGAACAAGCGACACGTATGTGAATTAGTTTACAAAGTAGTGCTTTTCTTTTCTGTTCTTTCGTTTGAAATTTGTTCGTGTGCTGTACAAAGCGATATATCACTTTTCAGTTTTACTGTATTCCTAATTGAGCGAGCAACACACATATGATTTATTTTCCAAAGTAGTGCTTTGAGTGTATGTTTTTTCGTTGGAAACCAGTTAGAGATAGGGTTAGGGTTAGGGTTAGGGTTATATCACTTTTTAGTTTTCCTGTTATAATAATTGAACAGGCGACACGTATGTGAATTAGTTTACAAAGTTGTGCTTTGCGTTTCTGTTCATTTTTTGGAAACTTGTTCCTGTGCTGTACAGTGCGTTATATCACTTTTAAGTTTTCCTGTTATAGTAATTGAACAGGCGATACGTTGTGCTTTGCTTTTCTGTTCTTTCGATGGAAACTTGTTTCTGTGCCGTACAGTGCGAGAAAACACTTTTCAGTTTTCCTGTATTCCTAATTGAGCGAGCGACACACATGTGATTTAGTTTACAAAATAGTGCTTTGCGTTTCTGTTCTTCTTTTGGAAACTTGTTTCTCTGCTGTACAGTGTGTTATATCACTTTTCAGTTTTCCTGTTATAGTAATTGAAAAGGCGACACTTATGTGATTTAGTTTTCACAGTTATCCTTTGCTTTTCTGTTCTTTCGATGGAAACTTGATTCTGTGCCGTACAGTGAGAGATAACACTTTTCAGTTTTCTTGTATTCCTAATTGAGCGAGCGACGCCCTTCTGATTCCGTTTAAAAGTAGTGCTTTGCTTTTCTTTTCTTTTGTTGGAAAGTTGTTCCTGTGCTGTACAGTGCGATATATCACTTTTCAGTTTTCCTGTTTTAATAATTGAACGGGCGATACATATGTGATTTCGTTTACACAGTTGTGCTTTGCTTTTCTGTTCTTTCGATGGAAACTTGTTTCTGTGCCGTACAGTGCGAGATAACACTTTAGTTTTCCTGTATTCCTAATTGTGCGAGCGAAGCACATGTGATTCTGTAAAAGTAGTGCTTTGCCTTTCTTTTCTTTCGTTGGAAACTTGTTCCTGTGCGATATATCACTTTTCAGTTTTCCTGTATTCCTAATAGTGCAAGTGACACACGTGTGATTTTGTTTCCAAAGTAGTGCTTTGAGATTATGTTTTTTCGTTGGAAACCAGTTAGGGTTAGGGTTAGGTTTAGGGTTAGGGTTAGGGTTAGGGTTAGGGTTAGGGTAGTGTTAGGGTTAGGGTTAGGGTTAGGGTTAGGGTTAGGGTTAGGGTTAGGGGTTAGGGTTAGGGTTAGTGTTAGGGTTATATCACTTGTTAAGTTTTCCTGTTATAATAATTGAACAGGCGACACGTATGTGAATTAGTTTACAAAGTTGTGCTTTGCGTTTCTGTTCATTTTTTGGAAACTTGTTCCTCTGCTGTACAGTGCGTTATATCACTTTTAAGTTTTCCTGTTATAGTAATTGAACGGGCGACACGTATGTGATTTAGTTTACACAGTTGTGCTTTGCTTTTCTGTTCTTTCGATGTAAACTTCTTTCTGTGCAGTGCAGTCTGAGAAAACACTTTTCAGTTTTCCTGTATTCCTAATTAAGCGAGCGACACACACGTGATTCCGTTTAAAAGTAGTGCTTTGCTTTTCTTTTCTTTGGTTGAAAAGTTGTTCCTGTGGTGTACAGTGCGATATATCACTTTTCAGTTTTCCGGTATTCCTAATTGAGCGAGCGACACACATGTGATTTAGTTTCCAAAGTAGTGCTTTGAGTGTATGTTTTTTCGTTGGAAAACAGTTAGAGTTAGGGTTAGGGTTAGGGTTAGTTTTAGGGTTAGGGTAGGGTTAGGGTTAGAGTTAGGGTTATGGTTAGGGTTAGGGTTATATCACTTGTTAGTTTTCCTGTTATAATAATTGAACAGCCGACACGTATGTGAATTAGTTTAAAAAGTTGTGCTTTGCGTTTCTGTTCATTTTTTGGAAACATGTTCCTGTGCTGTACAGTGCGTTACATCACTTTTAAGTTTTCCTGTTATAGTAATTGACCGGGCGACACGTATGTGATTTAGTTTACACAGTTGTGCTTTGCTTTTCTGTTCTTTCGATGGAAACTTGTTTCTGTGCCGTACAGTGCGAGAAAACACTTTTCAGTTTTCCTGTATTCCTAATTAAGCGAGCGACACACATGTGATTCCGTTTAAACGTAGTGCTTTGCTTTGCTTTTCTTTCGTTGGAAAGTTGTTCCTGTGGTGTACAGTGCAATATATCACTTTTCAGTTTTCCTGTATTCCTAATTGAGCGAGCGACACACATGTGATTTAGTTTCCAAAGTATTGCTTTGAGTGTATGTTTTTTCGTTGGAAAACAGTTAGAGTTAGGGTTAGGGTTAGGGTAGGGTTAGGGTTAGGGTTAGGGTTAGGGTTAGGGTAGGGTTAGGGTTAGGGTTAGGGTTACGGTTAGGGGTTAGGGTTAGGGTTACGGTTAGGGTTAGGGTTATATCACTTTTTAGTTTTCCTGTTATAATAAGTGAACAGGCGACACATATGTGAATTAGTTTACAAAGTTGTGCTTTGATTTTCTGTTCATTTGTTGGAAACTTGTTCCTGTGCTGTACAGTGCGTTATATCACTTTTAAGTTTTCCTGTTATAGTAACTGAATGGGCGACACGCATGTGATTTAGTTTACAGAGTTGTGCTTTTCTTTTCTGTTCTTTCGATGGAAACTCGTTTCTGTGCAGGAAAGTGCGAGAAAACACTTTTCAGTTTTCCTGTATTCCTAATTGAGCGAGCGACACACATGTGATTTAGTTTACAAAATAGTGCTTTGCGTTTCTGTTCTTCTTTTGGAAACTTGTTTCTCTGCTGTACAGTGCGTTATTTCACTTTTCTGTTTTCCTGTTATAGTAATTGAAAAGGCGACACTTATGTGATTTAGTTTTCACAGTTATCCTTTGCTTTTCTGTTCTTTCGATGGAAACTTGTTTCTGTGCAGTACAGTGCGAGATAACACTTTTCAGTTTTCCTGTATTCCTAATTGAGCGAGCGATGCCCATCTGATTCCGTTTAAAAGTAGTGCTTTCCTTTTCTTTTCTTTTGTTGGAAAGTTGTTCCTGTGCTGTACAGTGCGATATATCACTTTTCAGTTTTCCTGTTTTAATAATTGAACAAGCGACACGTATGTGATTTAGTTTACACAGTTGTGCTTTGCTTTTCTGTTCTTTTCTTTTCTTTTGTTGGAAAGTTGTTCCTGTGCTGTACAGTGCGATATATCACTTTTCAGTTTTCCTGTTTTAATAATTGAACGGGCGACACATATGTGATTTCGTTTACACAGTTGTGCTTTGCTTTTCTGTTCTTTCGATGGAAACTTGTTTCTGTGCCGTACAGTGCGAGATAACACTTTTTAGTTTTCCTGTATTCCTAATTGTGCGAGCGAAGCACATGTGATTCCGTTTAAAAGTAGTGCTTTGCCTTTCTTTTCTTTCGTTGGAAACTTGTTCCTGTGCTATACAGTGCGATATATCACTTTTCAGTTTTCCTGTATTCCTAATAGTGCAAGTGACACACGTGTGATTTAGTTTCCAAAGTAGTGCTTTGAGATTATGTTTTTTCGTTGGAAACCAGTTAGGGTTAGGGTTAGGTTTAGGGTTAGGGTTAGGGTTAGGGTTAGGGTTAGGGTAGTGTTAGGGTTAGGGTTAGGGTTAGGGTTAGGTTTAGGGGTTAGGGTTAGGGTTAGGGTAGTGTTAGGGTTAGGGTTAGGGTTAGGGTTAGGGTTAGGTTTAGGGGTTAGGGTTAGGGTTAGGGTTAGGGTTATATCACTTGTTAGTTTTCCTGTTATAATAATTGAACTGGAGACACGTATGTGAATTAGTTTACAAAGTTGTGCTTTGCGTTTCTGTTCATTTTTTGGAAACTTGTTCCTGTGCTGTACAGTGCGTTATATCACTTTTCAGTTTTCCTGTTTTAATAATTGAACGGGCGACACATATGTGATTTCGTTTATACAGTTGTGCTTTGCTTTTCTGTTCTTTCGATGGAAACTTGTTTCTGTGCCATACAGTGCGAGAAAACACTTTTCAGTTTTCCTGTATTCCTAATTAAGCGAGCGACACACATGTGATTCCGTTTAAACGTAGTGCTTTGCTTTCCTTTTCTTTTGTTGGAAACTTGTTCCTGTGCTGTACAGTGCGATATATCACTTTTCAGATTTCCTGTTATAATAATTGAACAAGCGACACGTATGTGAATTAGTTTACAAAGTAGTGCTTTTCTTTTCTGTTCTTTCGTTTGAAATTTGTTCGTGTGCTGTACAAAGCGATATATCACTTTTCAGTTTTCCTGTATTCCTAATTGAGCGAGCAACACACATATGATTTATTTTCCAAAGTAGTGCTTTGAGTGTATGTTTTTTCGTTGGAAACCAGTTAGAGATAGGGTTAGGGTTAGGGTTAGGGTTATATCACTTTTTAGTTTTCCTGTTATAATAATTGAACAGGCGACACGTATGTGAATTAGTTTACAAAGTTGTGCTTTGCGTTTCTGTTCATTTTTTGGAAACTTGTTCCTGTGCTGTACAGTGCGTTATATCACTTTTAAGTTTTCCTGTTATAGTAATTGAACAGGCGATACGTTGTGCTTTGCTTTTCTGTTCTTTCGATGGAAACTTGTTTCTGTGCCGTACAGTGCGAGAAAACACTTTTCAGTTTTCCTGTATTCCTAATTGAGCGAGCGACACACATGTGATTTAGTTTACAAAATAGTGCTTTGCGTTTCTGTTCTTCTTTTGGAAACTTGTTTCTCTGCTGTACAGTGTGTTATATCACTTTTCAGTTTTCCTGTTATAGTAATTGAAAAGGCGACACTTATGTGATTTAGTTTTCACAGTTATCCTTTGCTTTTCTGTTCTTTCGATGGAAACTTGTTTCTGTGCCGTACAGTGCGAGATAACACTTTTCAGTTTTCTTGTATTCCTAATTGAGCGAGCGACGCCCTTCTGATTCCGTTTAAAAGTAGTGCTTTGCTTTTCTTTTCTTTTGTTGGAAAGTTGTTCCTGTGCTGTACAGTGCGATATATCACTTTTCAGTTTTCCTGTTTTAATAATTGAACGGGCGATACATATGTGATTTCGTTTACACAGTTGTGCTTTGCTTTTCTGTTCTTTCGATGGAAACTTGTTTCTGTGCCGTACAGTGCGAGAAAACACTTTAGTTTTCCTGTATTCCTAATTGTGCGAGCGAAGCACATGTGATTCTGTAAAAGTAGTGCTTTGCCTTTCTTTTCTTTCGTTGGAAACTTGTTCCTGTGCGATATATCACTTTTCAGTTTTCCTGTATTCCTAATAGTGCAAGTGACACACGTGTGATTTTGTTTCCAAAGTAGTGCTTTGAGATTATGTTTTTTCGTTGGAAACCAGTTAGGGTTAGGGTTAGGTTTAGGGTTAGGGTTAGGGTTAGGGTTAGGGTTAGGGTTAGAGTAGTGTTAGGGTTAGGGTTAGGGTTAGGGTTAGGGTTAGGGGTTAGGGTTAGGGTTAGTGTTAGGGTTATATCACTTGTTAAGTTTTCCTGTTATAATAATTGAACAGGCGACACGTATGTGAATTAGTTTACAAAGTTGTGCTTTGCGTTTCTGTTCATTTTTTGGAAACTTGTTCCTCTGCTGTACAGTGCGTTATATCACTTTTAAGTTTTCCTGTTATAGTAATTGAACGGGCGACACGTATGTGATTTAGTTTACACAGTTGTGCTTTGCTTTTCTGTTCTTTCGATGTAAACTTCTTTCTGTGCAGTGCAGTCTGAGAAAACACTTTTCAGTTTTCCTGTATTCCTAATTAAGCGAGCGACACACACGTGATTCCGTTTAAAAGTAGTGCTTTGCTTTTCTTTTCTTTGGTTGAAAAGTTGTTCCTGTGGTGTACAGTGCGATATATCACTTTTCAGTTTTCCGGTATTCCTAATTGAGCGAGCGACACACATGTGATTTAGTTTCCAAAGTAGTGCTTTGAGTGTATGTTTTTTCGTTGGAAAACAGTTAGAGTTAGGGTTAGGGTTAGGGTTAGTTTTAGGGTTAGGGTAGGGTTAGGGTTAGAGTTAGGGTTATGGTTAGGGTTAGGGTTATATCACTTGTTAGTTTTCCTGTTATAATAATTGAACAGCCGACACGTATGTGAATTAGTTTAAAAAGTTGTGCTTTGCGTTTCTGTTCATTTTTTGGAAACATGTTCCTGTGCTGTACAGTGCGTTACATCACTTTTAAGTTTTCCTGTTATAGTAATTGACCGGGCGACACGTATGTGATTTAGTTTACACAGTTGTGCTTTGCTTTTCTGTTCTTTCGATGGAAACTTGTTTCTGTGCCGTACAGTGCGAGAAAACACTTTTCAGTTTTCCTGTATTCCTAATTAAGCGAGCGACACACATGTGATTCCGTTTAAACGTAGTGCTTTGCTTTGCTTTTCTTTCGTTGGAAAGTTGTTCCTGTGGTGTACAGTGCAATATATCACTTTTCAGTTTTCCTGTATTCCTAATTGAGCGAGCGACACACATGTGATTTAGTTTCCAAAGTATTGCTTTGAGTGTATGTTTTTTCGTTGGAAAACAGTTAGAGTTAGGGTTAGGGTTAGGGTTAGGGTTAGGGTGAGGGTATGGTTGGCGTTAGGGTTAGGGTTAGGGTTAGGGTTAGGGTAGGGTTAGGGTTAGGGTTAGGGTTACGGTTAGGGGTTAGGGTTAGGGTTACGGTTAGGGTTAGGGTTATATCACTTTTTAGTTTTCCTGTTATAATAAGTGAACAGGCGACACATATGTGAATTAGTTTACAAAGTTGTGCTTTGATTTTCTGTTCATTTGTTGGAAACTTGTTCCTGTGCTGTACAGTGCGTTATATCACTTTTAAGTTTTCCTGTTATAGTAACTGAATGGGCGACACGCATGTGATTTAGTTTACAGAGTTGTGCTTTTCTTTTCTGTTCTTTCGATGGAAACTCGTTTCTGTGCAGGAAAGTGCGAGAAAACACTTTTCAGTTTTCCTGTATTCCTAATTGAGCGAGCGACACACATGTGATTTAGTTTACAAAATAGTGCTTTGCGTTTCTGTTCTTCTTTTGGAAACTTGTTTCTCTGCTGTACAGTGCGTTATTTCACTTTTCTGTTTTCCTGTTATAGTAATTGAAAAGGCGACACTTATGTGATTTAGTTTTCACAGTTATCCTTTGCTTTTCTGTTCTTTCGATGGAAACTTGTTTCTGTGCAGTACAGTGCGAGATAACACTTTTCAGTTTTCCTGTATTCCTAATTGAGCGAGCGATGCCCATCTGATTCCGTTTAAAAGTAGTGCTTTCCTTTTCTTTTCTTTTGTTGGAAAGTTGTTCCTGTGCTGTACAGTGCGATATATCACTTTTCAGTTTTCCTGTTTTAATAATTGAACAAGCGACACGTATGTGATTTAGTTTACACAGTTGTGCTTTGCTTTTCTGTTCTTTTCTTTTCTTTTGTTGGAAAGTTGTTCCTGTGCTGTACAGTGCGATATATCACTTTTCAGTTTTCCTGTTTTAATAATTGAACGGGCGACACATATGTGATTTCGTTTACACAGTTGTGCTTTGCTTTTCTGTTCTTTCGATGGAAACTTGTTTCTGTGCCGTACAGTGCGAGATAACACTTTTTAGTTTTCCTGTATTCCTAATTGTGCGAGCGAAGCACATGTGATTCCGTTTAAAAGTAGTGCTTTGCCTTTCTTTTCTTTCGTTGGAAACTTGTTCCTGTGCTATACAGTGCGATATATCACTTTTCAGTTTTCCTGTATTCCTAATAGTGCAAGTGACACACGTGTGATTTAGTTTCCAAAGTAGTGCTTTGAGATTATGTTTTTTCGTTGGAAACCAGTTAGGGTTAGGGTTAGGTTTAGGGTTAGGGTTAGGGTTAGGGTTAGGGTTAGGGTAGTGTTAGGGTTAGGGTTAGGGTTAGGGTTAGGTTTAGGGGTTAGGGTTAGGGTTAGGGTAGTGTTAGGGTTAGGGTTAGGGTTAGGGTTAGGGTTAGGTTTAGGGGTTAGGGTTAGGGTTAGGGTTAGGGTTATATCACTTGTTAGTTTTCCTGTTATAATAATTGAACTGGAGACACGTATGTGAATTAGTTTACAAAGTTGTGTTTTGCGTTTCTGTTCATTTTTTGGAAACTTGTTCCTGTGCTGTACAGTGCGTTATATCACTTTTCAGTTTTCCTGTTTTAATAATTGAACGGGCGACACATATGTGATTTCATTTATACAGTTGTGCTTTGCTTTTCTGTTCTTTCGATGGAAACTTGTTTCTGTGCCATACAGTGCGAGAAAACACTTTTCAGTTTTCCTGTATTCCTAATTAAGCGAGCGACACACATGTGATTCCGTTTAAACGTAGTGCTTTGCTTTCCTTTTCTTTTGTTGGAAACTTGTTCCTGTGCTGTACAGTGCGATATATCACTTTTCAGATTTCCTGTTATAATAATTGAACAAGCGACACGTATGTGAATTAGTTTACAAAGTAGTGCTTTCCTTTTCTGTTCTTTCGTTTGAAATTTGTTCGTGTGCTGTACAAAGCGATATATCACTTTTCAGTTTTCCTGTATTCCTAATTGAGCGAGCAACACACATATGATTTATTTTCCAAAGTAGTGCTTTGAGTGTATGTTTTTTCGTTGGAAACCAGTTAGAGATAGGGTTAGGGTTAGGGTTAGGGTTATATCACTTTTTAGTTTTCTTGTTATAATAATTGAACAGGCGACACGTATGTGAATTAGTTTACAAAGTTGTGCTTTGCGTTTCTGTTCATTTTTTGGAAACTTGTTCCTGTGCTGTACAGTGCGTTATATCACTTTTAAGTTTTCCTGTTATAGTAATTGAACAGGCGATACGTTGTGCTTTGCTTTTCTGTTCTTTCGATGGAAACTTGTTTCTGTGCCGTACAGTGCGAGAAAACACTTTTCAGTTTTCCTGTATTCCTAATTGAGCGAGCGACACACATGTGATTTAGTTTACAAAATAGTGCTTTGCGTTTCTGTTCTTCTTTTGGAAACTTGTTTCTCTGCTGTACAGTGTGTTATATCACTTTTCAGTTTTCCTGTTATAGTAATTGAAAAGGCGACACTTATGTGATTTAGTTTTCACAGTTATCCTTTGCTTTTCTGTTCTTTCGATGGAAACTTGTTTCTGTGCCGTACAGTGCGAGATAACACTTTTCAGTTTTCTTGTATTCCTAATTGAGCGAGCGACGCCCTTCTGATTCCGTTTAAAAGTAGTGCTTTGCTTTTCTTTTCTTTTGTTGGAAAGTTGTTCCTGTGCTGTACAGTGCGATATATCACTTTTCAGTTTTCCTGTTTTAATAATTGAACGGGCGATACATATGTGATTTCGTTTACACAGTTGTGCTTTGCTTTTCTGTTCTTTCGATGGAAACTTGTTTCTGTGCCGTACAGTGCGAGATAACACTTTAGTTTTCCTGTATTCCTAATTGTGCGAGCGAAGCACATGTGATTCTGTAAAAGTAGTGCTTTGCCTTTCTTTTCTTTCGTTGGAAACTTGTTCCTGTGCGATATATCACTTTTCAGTTTTCCTGTATTCCTAATAGTGCAAGTGACACACGTGTGATTTAGTTTCCAAAGTAGTGCTTTGAGATTATGTTTTTTCGTTGGAAACCAGTTAGGGTTAGGGTTAGGTTTAGGGTTAGGGTTAGGGTTAGGGTTAGGGTTAGGGTTAGGGTAGTGTTAGGGTTAGGGTTAGGGTTAGGGTTAGGGTTAGGGTTAGGGGTTAGGGTTAGGGTTAGTGTTAGGGTTATATCACTTGTTAAGTTTTCCTGTTATAATAATTGAACAGGCGACACGTATTTGAATTAGTTTACAAAGTTGTGCTTTGCGTTTCTGTTCATTTTTTGGAAACTTGTTCCTCTGCTGTACAGTGCGTTATATCACTTTTAAGTTTTCCTGTTATAGTAATTGAACGGGCGACACGTATGTGATTTAGTTTACACAGTTGTGCTTTGCTTTTCTGTTCTTTCGATGTAAACTTCTTTCTGTGCAGTGCAGTCTGAGAAAACACTTTTCAGTTTTCCTGTATTCCTAATTAAGCGAGCGACACACACGTGATTCCGTTTAAAAGTAGTGCTTTGCTTTTCTTTTCTTTGGTTGAAAAGTTGTTCCTGTGGTGTACAGTGCGATATATCACTTTTCAGTTTTCCGGTATTCCTAATTGAGCGAGCGACACACATGTGATTTAGTTTCCAAAGTAGTGCTTTGAGTGTATGTTTTTTCGTTGGAAAACAGTTAGAGTTAGGGTTAGGGTTAGGGTTAGTTTTAGGGTTAGGGTAGGGTTAGGGTTAGAGTTAGGGTTATGGTTAGGGTTAGGGTTATATCACTTGTTAGTTTTCCTGTTATAATAATTGAACAGCCGACACGTATGTGAATTAGTTTAAAAAGTTGTGCTTTGCGTTTCTGTTCTTTCGATGGAAACTTGTTTCTGTGCCGTACAGTGCGAGAAAACACTTTTCAGTTTTCCTGTATTCCTAATTAAGCGAGCGACACACATGTGATTCCGTTTAAACGTAGTGCTTTGCTTTGCTTTTCTTTCGTTGGAAAGTTGTTCCTGTGGTGTACAGTGCAATATATCACTTTTCAGTTTTCCTGTATTCCTAATTGAGCGAGCGACACACATGTGATTTAGTTTCCAAAGTAGTGCTTTGAGTGTATGTTTTTTCGTTGGAAAACAGTTAGAGTTAGGGTTAGGGATAGGGTTAGGGTTAGGGTGAGGGTAGGGTTAGCGTTAGGGTTAGGGTTAGGGTTAGGGTTAGGGTAGGGTTAGGGTTAGGGTTAGGGTTACGGTTAGGGGTTAGGGTTAGGGTTACGGTTAGGGTTAGGGTTATATCACTTTTTAGTTTTCCTGTTATAATAAGTGAACAGGCGACACATATGTGAATTAGTTTACAAAGTTGTGCTTTGATTTTCTGTTCATTTGTTGGAAACTTGTTCCTGTGCTGTACAGTGCGTTATATCACTTTTAAGTTTTCCTGTTATAGTAACTGAATGGGCGACACGCATGTGATTTAGTTTACAGAGTTGTGCTTTTCTTTTCTGTTCTTTCCATGGAAACTCGTTTCTGTGCAGGAAAGTGCGAGAAAACACTTTTCAGTTTTCCTGTATTCCTAATTGAGCGAGCGACACACATGTGATTTAGTTTACAAAATAGTGCTTTGCGTTTCTGTTCTTCTTTTGGAAACTTGTTTCTCTGCTGTACAGTGCGTTATTTCACTTTTCTGTTTTCCTGTTATAGTAATTGAAAAGGCGACACTTATGTGATTTAGTTTTCACAGTTATCCTTTGCTTTTCTGTTCTTTCGATGGAAACTTGTTTCTGTGCAGTACAGTGTGAGATAACACTTTTCAGTTTTCCTGTATTCCTAATTGAGCGAGCGATGCCCATCTGATTCCGTTTAAAAGTAGTGCTTTCCTTTTCTTTTCTTTTGTTGGAAAGTTGTTCCTGTGCTGTACAGTGCGATATATCACTTTTCAGTTTTCCTGTTTTAATAATTGAACAAGCGACACGTATGTGATTTAGTTTACACAGTTGTGCTTTGCTTTTCTGTTCTTTTCTTTTCTTTTGTTGGAAAGTTGTTCCTGTGCTGTACAGTGCGATATATCACTTTTCAGTTTTCCTGTTTTAATAATTGAACGGGCGACACATATGTGATTTCGATAACACAGTTGTGCTTTGCTTTTCTGTTCTTTCGATGGAAACTTGTTTCTGTGCCGTACAGTGCGAGATAACACTTTTTAGTTTTCCTGTATTCCTAATTGTGCGAGCGAAGCACATGTGATTCCGTTTAAAAGTAGTGCTTT